>NC_086076.1:4540690-5878880 GCF_948474715.1 Cydia amplana
TGAATATTACAATGTACTGTGTTACTATCATTTTATAGTTTATTTTGGCTTGACAAGGAGGAATGAGAAAAACGTGCAGAGCGAGAGGATTAAATCTCTCTGTCCCTTTCTTAAAGTAGCCAATCCTAATTATGACATCTGTTTTGATATTAATTCTTTGAACATAATTTGTCGATGTTCTTTTTTATATCATCGAGAAAGATTTTTATTAAAAAAATGTGTTGAATTTATACGTTTTATTTATGTTTTTTTGGCATAAATTTCATTACTTTTGACAAATTTTGATTGTGATGACAAACGATTTGATGTGATGTGTGAAACGAACCATGTGATCAACGATTTATCTAATAAAACTTCATTTAGTCGAAAAAAATAGTTGTCTACTACCGGGTGGAAAAAAATTATGGGCCCTGGAGGGAAAGTGCCTTAAAACCTTAAGTTTGCTCATTTTACTTAAATGAAACATTATTATTTTTTAAAAAAACAACTGCATTCAAAGATTTTTGAAGTGAAAATTTCTTTACCGGCGCTAGGCACTTTTGAGGTGGGGAAAAAATGATAAACTCGAGACAGCGTAAGGCGATCATGTGACCGTAAGGTTTAGATGGCCAATCATTTAGATGGCATTTAAAACAATAAAGAAAAACTCAATGACATTACATGAAAAAGGTTATAATCTTGTACGGGCTGAAATACGAGGATCTCACAGTATTATAACTTTATATCACTCAATTATAATTCAATAAAGCTACATCTTGATGAAATCGCTAATAAAAGTGAACTCTAGTACTGGTGAATAAAACTCAAAATATCATGACCAAATATATTTAGATGCGAGGTCTGCAAGGTAACTTTACAATTTCTATTCGAATTTTAAACAATTAACGCTATAAATTTGAATTTCGAATTTTAAACAAGCTCACTGACCAGCAATTTCGGAACCAAAAGTTTTCAATAGAAAGGAGGATGGGTCAATTATACATAGTGCTGCAGACATTTTGGACTAGTCATTGAGTTTTCACTTCTGTCGGCACTCCCGGAATGCAACACGTTGTTTTTTTAAAATTCGCTTAGTCGCGCCCGGGAATCGAACCTACTTTTTCCACACTGTATAAAAGAACACAAATGCTTTTCTTCTGGTAACTTAAATGTTCTATCTATCTTGGTGATATGTCAATGCAATCAAATAATCTGAAAAAATAATAATAACCCAATTTATGAATTCCGTTTCTTCAGAAAAATGCGAAATATACGTACAATTTTTAGGGATATCGTACTTTTCCCAGAGACAAATTTAGTTGGCTAAGAGACATTTTCACTGATTTGGGGTCTGTACTAAAAATCTAACATAATATGATAAGGACTTAATCGTTTTAAGCTCAAGAGTGAGTTTTCCTAAAGCTTTTTCTAAAAATTATGTCTTTCCCAGCAAACATTTTAAGTATTTTTCCTAGGCTCGAAGAAGATTTTACCAATTTAAGTAAAAATTACGTCCTAAGTCACCAATTATTTTACGTAATGTACACTTTTACTTCAAAGTCAAAATATAGGGACAATAAAACGTAAATTTCACTTCATAAATAGACCATGAAGTCAGGGACTTACGGGTTGAAAATAAGGCGAAATATTAGGTAAAATTTACCTTGAAACCTGACCAATAGGTCAAATCTACTAATAAGGCATTTTAGGTGTATTTGCGACGTAATTATTTCTTATACGGGGACCATGAAGTCACGGACTTAATGGTTGAAAATAAGTCGAATTATTAGGTAAAATTCACTTAGAACCCTGACCAATAAGTCAAATCTACTAATAAGGCATTTTAGGTGTATTTGCGACGTCATTATTTCTTGTACGGGGACCATGAAGTCAGGGACTTAATGGTTGAAAATAAGTCGAATTACTAGGTAAAATTAACTTTGAATCCTGACCAATAGGTCAAATATACTAATAAGGCATTTTAGGTGTATATGCGACGTAATTATTTCTTATACGGGGACCATGAAGTCAGGGACTTAATGGTTAAAAATAAGTCGAAATATGAGGTAAAATTAACTTCAAACTCTGACCAATAGGTCAAATGTACTAATAAGACATATTAGGTGTATTTGCAACGTAATTATTTCTTATACGCAGACCTTTAGGAAGTCGATTTTATGTCGATTTAGAAACTAATTTTAGGTAAATGTTACTTAAAATAGATACCAATTTGCGACCATATAGTTAAAAACACTTGTAAAGTACTATCAATACCATAAGGTTGTGCCGCCATTTTCTTTCATTATAACGGGATGCAAAATATGAAATTGCATAATTTAAGTTGTTATATCTTGAATGGTGCCATCGCACGGTACTTCATATTGCTAATATTCAAAATAAAACAATATTTTTGATCGAGTCAATACACTCACACACACAAATATTCAATTACAACACTCAATTACAAGCAAATATATGCATTTTGATTTTATAAAATGTTGAAAACTTAAATATTTCAAGAGCCCATCGATAGTTTTGTATGTAAACCTAACATACTGCACGAAAAAAGTTTCTGAGCACTAGATTTCATCGTTCTTCATCTGCGTAATCGGCCTAAGTAAATTATTTTACATGACTTAGTGGCCGCCATTATCATTGCAAAACTTCAAGTTGTTTTTTTGTCAGACATTTTGTTTCTGAGTGAAAAGAATATATAAGCGTAATGTTTGTGTCTCTTTTTCTCATCATCGCGTCTCATCTAAACATTGCCTCGCAGAGTAATTATATGGTAAAAAATATGTCACCACCACGTCCAAAGGTGGTAAAGATTACCAAATTAGTACATTTCAACTACGCGGCACGTCGTGGCGACGTCGAATCCACGTCGGAAACATGACCTAATGTTGACCTAATGGTTGTAATCACCAAATTGCCGTCAATAAATACGTCGCCGGCACGTGCTTTTTTTCCCCATTTATGTCGACTCGACGTCGACTCGACGTCGATTCGAGGTGCCTCATTTTGGTCACCTAAATTGTGCGACCTAAAATAGGTGCCTTTCTCGGAATATTGACCAAAAATGTTTGCTGGGTTATTAACGTTAGGAGTGCACTGCAGCATGTCAAATGTATGCCAAAATGTCAAGGGAGAGAACAATAAATTAAGTTTCAATTCCACTTCCACTCATCAGCAAAGTGATATAAGTATATCAGCAGTTTAAAGTTATTTTAGATTACAAAATTAGCGCATCAAAAAAATCAAAGTGCATAGAAAAAAAGTCTCCTGAGTCATAATAAAATTGATGTCTCTTGGGTCACCAGAAAAGTCACCAGGGAGAACGATCACCCAAATCACATTTAAAAGAAAATGTAAATTTTGTGTACTACCTACGAACATTTTTCAAAAAACTATGTTTTTATAACATATTAGACCCAGGATAGATCTAATACCTCTTTTCGTACCCCGGATAAAATGGTCGGCGACTAAAAAAGTAACTGAAACGTTACGTTATTAGGTTCACGATGCTGCGTTGTACCCTTGCCTTCGTTGCGATATGTTTGGTAAGTCAGGAGACTTAAAAAATGAGCCATGATTTTGGGACATATTAACAAATATTGTTTTGAATAGGTATATATTAATTTTAGCGGACTTTAATAATTTACCAGTTAAATTAGATGTAAATACCGTTTTAGTTAATCGTTAATATGATATATTAAGTAGCAGTAAAACACTTTATTTTACAAAAAGACACATAAAACATGAAAAAACACACATCCTTCGTATATGGTAGAATATATTTTTCACACTTATAAGTAAAAACCAAAACCGATACGCGATTGGGATACGCTCTTTTTATATGGGATACAAAAAAAAATTCTCCTGGGTCACCAAGAAAAATCGACATATTAAAATAATTCAGTTCGTTTTTAAGTTCTAGTCAGATTGACTTTTTGGTTATTTGAGATAAATTACAATAACGCTTAGATTTGAAAAACATGATTTTCTATTTTGTTGCGATCGACCCGGGTAATAAAAATACGGCGAATTTGAACTTTTGTTTGTTGTCGTTGTAAAATGTATTAAAAAATAATGTAGGCACCCCTGACAATTGAAATTCAAAATTATCCAGAAAAAGCGGCCAAGTGCGAGTCGGACTCGCCCATGAAGGGTTCCGTATTTAGGGGATTTATGACGTATTAAAAAAAAACTACTTACTAGATCTTGTTCTAACCAATTTTCGGTGGAAGTTTGCATTGTAATGTACATCATATATTTTTTTTTAGTTTTATCATTCTCTTATTTTAGAAGTTACAGGGGGGGGGGGGGACGGGACACACATTTGACCACTTCGGAAGTGTCTCTCGCGTAAACTATTCAGTTTAGAAAAAAATGATGTTAGAAACCTCAATATCATTTTTGAAGACCTATCCATAGATTCCCCACACGTATGGGTTTGACGAAAAAAAATTTTTTGAGTTTCAGTTCTAAGTATGGGGAGCCCCCAAAAAAATTTTTTTTTTCTATTTTTGTGTGAAAATCTTAATGCGGTTCACAGAATACATCTACTTACCAAGTTTCAACAGTATAGTTCTTATAGTTTCGGAACAAAGTGGCTGTGACATACGGACGGACAGACGGACAGACAGACAGACAGACATGACTAATCTATAAGGGTTCCGTTTTTTGCCATTTGGCTACGGAACCCTAAAAATGAGTGTTTCAAAAAGGCACCCTGTATTCCTTACATACCTAAATAATCTCTTATTCAATAAAATATATAATTACTAAACACTGTGATTTATTTCAAATAAATGCAAATCGATCGGATAAAAGATATTAATACCTACCTATACAACAATGAATACGAGTACAGTCAGCTGCAATAATATGTTACACACCGAAGGCCGTTTTGCGGTAGATCATGTTAGATCTTATTTGTAGAGCCATAAGAGCGAGCGTGTCACATATTTTTGCGGCCGTCGAAGAGTAACATATTATTGCAGGTGACTGTACCTATGAAAAATTCGAGGGTTAAAAAGCATTTCAACCAAAGTATTTATAATAATAACGACTATGGACGCCTGCAACCCCAGGGGTATTGTAACCCCTTAACAATAAGGTTGAAATTTGCATTTAGTGACCGCAAAGTCAGGTGAGTGAGCGTAATCAAGTAAATCTGTTTTCATCATATTTTATCAAAAATAATCTCTTTTCTGTTCTTGTGCTATTTTCTTATTATCAATACTCTTAACTTATATGCTATATACGCTGCTGCTTCTATGCTGTTAACATCTTCCAAAACAACAATAAATATTCAGGTTTATTAATTAATTATTTTATTGTTTGCTATTATGAACAAGTAACAACGCCATCTGTTTAAATTTTTTCCGAATTTAAGTTTCGGGCCGACCGCAGCGACCGCGTATAATGGTAGTTAACTTCTGTAACGTTAGATGGTGCTAAAAGGTCACACAAACTTCACGTGCGGCGCGAAGCGTTTCCATGTGTGCGTGTTAGCGGGGAGGGAAGAACTAGCGGGCGTGGTTTACGAAGCGCCAGACGCGGCTGCAGTAGGCCCTTAATCACTACATTGGCTACTTACAATTTAAATACTTAATTTAAAACCAGTGCCGCGCCTACATAAAATTCCTCCGAAATATCTGGTCATTCAATGCGGTCAATAGTTATACTAGTATGTACAGCGCGACTTAACTCAGCTGGTTGCAGAGGTAAACTTAGGGGCTGTCCATAAATTACGTCATCTATTTTTGACGATTTTTAACCCCGACGATTTTTTTTTTATTTTTGCTTTGAATGACCCCGTTTCCTCCTACGTCATCCTACCATCATCCGATGTCCAGACCCCCCCTCCCTAATTTGAAATGACGTATTTTATGAATAGCCCCTTAGACATTTTCCAGTTTATCTAATGTAATCTTCGACCACAACCGTATTACAGTTACCAGAACTGGAAAGAGTAATCTGACGTTTGTGTATTAATTAATTAGAGTTATGACTTATAAAGTAAACGTAGTGCTCGGCATGCTAATGCCCAATAGATGACGCCCTGCTGTCACCTCTATTGACAATTACTTAAGTTTCAAGATGACATGTATTGGTACCGCGTCGAGCACCAATACGTTTACCTTAGTATACAGGGCATCAACCACATTCAAGCGGGCTGATCAACGTCACTCTGGTCACTCAGCAATGAACTACTCGTATGAAACATCCCAGCATCCCACACAATAAAATATTGCGAACCTTTAATAATAAGAGGACAGACGGTTTGGTGTAAATGGTGCAATCAACTCTTTATAATGACTTGAAGTTCATGTTATGTTTGCACTCGTTTTCATTAATATTTTCAAGTAAAATTGTCTACATCGTATAGTCACTACACCTTATAAAACAACGTCCCCCGCCGCGTCTGTCTGTACGTAAACATGTATTTATGTTCGCGATAAAGTCAAAAACTATATCAATAAAGTAATTCTTGAGGAAGGTTTAAGTGTATAATTTGTTAAGGTTTTGTGTAACCCGTGCGAAGCCGGGGCGGGTCGCTAGTATTTTTTTAAACTGTCAATGTCATTTTACTTTCTCTGAAGATTACTGTTATTTCTAACCAACCACGTGAGTTAGATGGTAGATCTATAACTTTGCGTTTATTGCACTTCGCTCGTAGAAAGCTCTTGGAGTATAACAGGCGGTGACCAGATATTGGCAGAGCAGTTGTAAAATGTATTTTTGGCAACCATTTTCGTGTTTCCCAGAATCATAGCGATTTTCTTTCTGACGTCCGCAGGGGCTCCCATGGCCATTACCACGAACAGGAATAGACGGACTTTTCTATTTAATGGAAAATTTTGCTTAACAATGCCAAGTTTTGGAATTGATAAATGACGTAACAATTACTCATTTTGACAAGGAATGGAGTTAATTTTATGCAGTTTTGCCGTTCATTTCTTGTCCTTGTCTTTATTTTCAGTTTCTCCCTTAAAACATAAACGCAGTATATTTTTAGAGGTAATGGATACGATTGTTATGACTTACTTGCTACGAACTTTTTCGAAAAACTGTTTAAAAAAAAATACGACTAAGTTCTTCGTGTATCACAATGCCGCAAGTTTCACAATCGAGCGGTATACGGACGTAAAATGTTGTTTTAAACGCGTCAAATGATAAATCGGCCTGCGGTCACTGAACGCTCAGCCTTCGAAAGTCCCTTGTAAGTTGTACATTACTGAAATTACCTTACGAATATCTTGCCAATGCTGATTTGACGTATTCGATATACATATTTAAACTGTCGTGATGGTGTTACGTGACTGCCACGGAATACCGTGTTGTGGCAGGTATGTTGTTCCTCGTATTTTACGCTTTAGGTGTAGCATAATACATAATATATATAAAATCCTAATCGCAACAGCCTAACACCGTTTCGTTAAATAACATAACGACATAATGTGCCTCTGATTTACTTACTCTTAAGCTTATGATTCATAAAACAGTTATAAATATAATTCAATTTAGGTAGTCCCAGGCAGTTAAGATAGTCCCATTAAAATCCCTAGCAACACGATATGTTGTTCCATTATGTACCGACATTAGAGTTTGCAATACCCGTATGCACTTCCATATCTTTTAGTTCAGTTGAGTGTTGATTTATGGCATTGGCTGTCTAAGCTAGGCTCGGCGGGCAGTGCCCTCCTTTCACCTTCAGCGCAGATGGTTCCACAGAAACCCTGAACTCAATCGCGACCTGAGCCTTGCTTGTTTGCAGAGATCTCTCATCAAATAAACATGCACTACTGCCATTTTGCTTGGAATAAACTGAACGGATTATAAATAGGCGACAGCAGAGATTTTGCTGATGAAACCATTTATTTGTTTTGCATCACCACTGAAGTAAGTACCATAATAAGTTGGCGTGACATTTTTATCTATTATAGCACCAAAACATGCATTACCATTTCCATTCTGTGATTATCTCCTATCTTTCACGAACTGGGTTAAACGATATACGAACGCATAGATCGTCGATGTCATGACACATAACATAATAAAAATATCTTCATTGGAATAAGTTTATATTACCTTTGTAACATATGCGAAATATTTTTCTGATCACTGGCTTTATTTGTAGACAATTGCAAACTTCTTATTTTGATAAACATAACTTTATCGACCGTTAGCTTTAGAACAACTGGCCCATAGATTTATGACGAGCTGCACCAACGTCTGTCAACGTCTGAACCTGGCTAAAATTTACTTGTATTACAAGTTGGTCTTTTCTCTATGGAATGACAATTGACAGCTACCGCCACCATATTTGACTGTGATTAGTTTGGATATTGTGCGTAGTGCAAGTGCAACCCGCCCTTATTCTATTTTAATCTGTATTTGAATCTCGTTCCATTTACACTCTGTATGTATAAACCCTTTAGTCTTACAGTGCAGTCATTAATTTAATTAGCATTTCTCAGTGTCTCGACATGAAACCTTATTGCATAGCTTGAACTATTGCGTATTTTATTTATGATGTTGCTTTAATATTCTCGTTTGTTTACGTTGAACGCAAGCTTTTAATTTATATTTGCTAATTCTCGCTTAATATTGCTGTTGGGTACAATTTATGTTTTACAGTTTGGTCACTTTACTGCTTAACTAAAACTTGCTATACTTGCTTATACAAAATCTACTAAAATTAAAACCCTTGCAAGTTCGTGTTGATTCCGTTCAAAAAGGGTGTCTTCTTAGGGCATTTTGATCGGGCATGCAATCAAGTGCTTTAATACTTTTGCTTTAATTAAAATATACCTAATCGTTTTTTTTTTTCTTTAGATTCCTTTTTCGTTTTTTTTTTATTATTATAATTATCTTCAACATTGCCGTTACGATTTCAGCCCTAGTAGCACGGTAGCATTTTTATCGTTTATCACCATGCCTGTCACGTTCTAACAAGTATGTAAGTGCGAAAGTGACGGGCATAGTGATAGTCGATAAAAATGGAACCGTGCTGAGCCCGCAGATTTAGCTATTCACGAATTGTCTCCAACAAGCTGGTTAGAGAATACGAATAGGTATTGTATCCAATGTACTTAATATTTTGCCTCTACTTAGTTTATAAATAAACATATGAAGCACTAGACCATGTGCGGGTAGTTCGAGGTAGTTCGAAAAACTCGCGCGGTTAGAAGATGCTAATGTCAACTTAAGCCAGTCTTCTCCGAGACCACGGGGACAACGCCGTCCTCGAAACGTCGGAGGTAAATCTTAAAACTTAGATACGCGATTAAGTCCCGTTGTACAATTTAATAATATGAAGCACTATTGACGTCTACGGTTAAACTCATCACAATCACAATAGGTAGGAAAGGAAGGAAAATATACGTCAAGTGCTTATCAGATTTGAGACATCTTAAAAGTTAGAAGCACTCTCTTGGTGCGAATCAATGACTCCGATTTTATTTTTTGACCTCACTTGGCTTGATTGCACTTATTGTTTTCTCGGCCATATTTGTTCGATGGTGTAAAGCCAATATTTTTATCCTGTCTGAGCCCTATGCTCGTACGTCCTGAACGTCATGTTAAACAAACATCTCATAAACGTGCTTAAACATGATCGGTCAACAGTGATGTCATTTTAGTAAACACCGCTGGTTATTACAAACAGTTTATTATTGCAAAGACCGAACATTTCTTCTCCGCTACTGAATGAACCATTTATTTATTTCGTAAAAAAATGAGAACTGTTTTATTAAATTGTCTGGCGAATCCAGCCATTCATAAGAAATGTGTCAGAAGCACGATTAGTTGGGATTATATGTAGAGTAGGAACACCTACAAAGGGTACACTTGTACAAACTAAATAGCGTGGAACAATATATTTTCCGAACAAAACCAGTTTTCATCGGTGTTTACAAGGACATGATGACATGAGTAGGAATATTACGAGTATTTTTAACATTAACGCCTAAAGAAAATAGAGGTTACACCGTAGGAAAGGATTTGCTTATCGATGATTTTGTTAATTAAACAGCCAGCCACAACCACAAGTGTTCTTTCAGATCTTAGTTAAAGCATTAGAAATAGCCATCAGCCTATTATTATAGCCTTTGGTTTTCAATCTAGAGTCGCTGTGTTAAGCAAACATGTGCATGTTTTAAGAAGAAACCCGTGCCTAGCGTAATTTAATCGAAATCGCGAAACTCGTAGACATTTATGTCATGAAATTTGTGTCACGACACTCATGACTTTCAAACAATGAGGAAAAAAATTTAACTTACGTACAGGTAGACAGCAATCAAACCTAGTCTGCATTTATTTTGTATTGGCTGCAAGAAAATACTCTTGATAATGGCGATAGTGGTCACGAGGCAGATAATGCTTAAATTAAAGAAGGATCAGCTGAGTGCAAATCTGTGACCCTCTCGTGTGATTTCTGACGCAATTCGTGACAAATTTACAACACGCATTTTAACTAATACCAATTTCATTTTATTTACTCACAGTATCGACACCGTTACTGAATCTGATTTTTATGAAGTACCTACATTATATTAATGAAAAAAAAAACAACGGGTTGCACTCCGGGAGTTCCGACAGAAGTGAAAACTCAATGACTAGTCCAAAATGTCTGCAGCGCTATGTATAATTGACCCATCCTCCTTTCTATTGAAAAACTTTAGTTCCGAAATTGTTCGTCAGTGAGCTTGTTTAAAATTCGAAATTCAAATTTGTAGCGTTAATTGTTTCAAATTCGAATAGAAATTGTAAAGTTACCTTGCAGACCTCGCATCTAAATATATTTGGTCATGATATTTTGAGTTTTATTCACCAGTACTAGAGTTCACTTTTATTAGCGATTTCATCAAGATGTAGCTTTATTGAATTATATTTGAGTGATATAAAGTTGGAATGTAACTGTGAGATCCTCGTATTTCAACCCGTACAAGATTAGAATCTTTTTCATATAATGTCATTGAGTTTTTCTTTATTGATTTAAATGCCATCTAAATGAGTGGCCATCTAAATCGTGATCGCCTTACGCTGTCTCGAGTTTATCATTTTTTCCCCACCTCAAAAAGTGCCCAGCGCCGCTAAAGAAGTTTTCACTTCAATAACGGAAGTATTTCTCATTAAATCCAGTTTGGTAAAGGATTAATGCAATTGACAACCTTGTTTCATTGGGTTGAGAAAATAATTTCATAGGTTACCTATGAGTCTTTTTTGTCGAGGCGTTAGAGTGCATGTTCAGATTTTTTTGAACCTTGCCAGCTCTGAGGCGTGTACAAACAGCAACCCTCTTCACTGTCCATCGGTGGACCTTATGCCTTTTGTAATAAGGTTTACGAACTGTCAGTTAACAGTGTGGGCAATGGTATGAGTCTGACGATAATTGCTCTGTTTCTAGTTTCCAATATCAATTAAAGGTTCGTAAAATTAGCATATCGTTGGTTTTTAATAAAAGCAACCTCCGTAATCTAAAACAGCTTACTCATTCGTCGACATTATCATTAGTCGAGTTTTATGAGGTGGTATTATGAAAAACCGACTGACATCATAATTGTTATCAAAAGCATACTTATGTAGTACAAGTGTATTCAGCATTTACAGTCACCTTCCAAAATCGATAGCCAATGCGGCATTGACCTACTACTTCGATTCGATTTAAATAGTATTTGCTTGTCTGCAAAATATCAGTGGGCGTTAATATGTATTTTCGTTTCTATCCTCATTGATTCTTATGTCTCCCTTTGAATATCGTTAACTGTTTGGATCCCCGCTAACCAAGGGATTTTGTTTGAGATCTTTATGTTATAGTTTGTGTCATCATAAAATCATAGCTTGAAAACGATTATTTTAGATGTATTTTTAGTTTTAATTTTAAAGCTATCGATACTTTTCTTAAATGATTGAAGCACATCTTTCAGCCATTTCTGTTCTTTTTTCTTCTCCATTTTACTTCGAAGGAATCGAATGGTGGATCGAAGGGAAAGTTAGTAATTTGAAAAAGATATACTATACAATTTAGTCATTTGAAAAAGATATTAGTTGTTGCACGTTTATAAAATTAAGTAGATTATTCAGTTGAATGAATTTTCCATCTGCTTTATACATTTTAATAAGACATTTCTTTAAGCATTCAGTGATGCAGGGTTAATACAGTTTCGTCGTCGGTTTACGGACCGCTTACATTTGGATTTCATGTTCTAAGTTCAACAAACCAGAGATTATTTATTGACCCCCGTGTCAATAGTCTATTTAAATGATCGTGACTCTTGCCAACTAAAAGACTGAACATTGTTATGAATATTAAAAGAAATGCACCACGAGTATTCTCAAATGAAAATGAAGTCCTCATCTACTTTATCTGTTGAGGACTAAATTTTCAAGTGCCTTAGTTTTGAAACATTTTGCGGACTTTCGGGAGCATATTTTCGGGAGAATTGGTTCTCCTTTGTTTGTTGTTTTCCCACTCATCTAGACAGACACTGCGAGTGACGTCAAAATGTAATCAAATCGGACCCAATTTGAGTATGTCCAATGCTAGCTGTTTATACTGTACTTATGTGTCGAGCCATTAAGAGTGTATGGATATTAATTTTTACCGCCTTAAATATGATTGCAAGCTAAATAGACACTAACTAGCCAGCCAACCATCTAAGCTAGTTAATGGTTAGTAAAAAAAAATATCCCAGAAAGAGATGGGTTCACAAAAAATATATTTTTAATTTTATCCCGTTCCCTCCATAACCCGGTATCCTTATTCGACCCTTGATAATAAATAATCCGTCTACATTACTCTCTTTTAAACCATCGTTAGAGAACGTCGTTAATTCCCTCTAAATCCACTGTGATCCTTGACCGAATAACAGTCGATGGCCGTCTACCCGTGCGCCCGTGTTTATTGGCACGTTTACTCCAACACGAATTAAAGTCTCATAGCATACTGCCCCAGTTACAAAACGTAGGAAAGGAACCAGATTAGCTATGGATTGGGCGGGTTTCAAATTTGATATTGGCAAAGGCTCGATTGACCAATTGCGATTAGTGCATGAGTTTGAGAATCAACGTCATAATTTTCGGGACTAACAATGGAATAAGTAAATATCAGTTTTATCTGCTCGAAATTGATACAAAAATCTACGGTTATGGATGGTTGATATAGATTTTCAACTGGCTTCATTGCGTGTTAAAATTCCACGTTCGTGGTGGTGGTTCGTGTTAAATTTACACTGAATAGACGGAAAAATGTAACCAAACAATGCAACATCACCTCATATTACGCACTTAAACCGGTGCGTAGTATAAAGTAGAGCGTAGTTTACGTATAAAATAAAAATAAGTTGAATTGGCGTATGCGAATTTAAATAGTTAAATTAATTCGGCCGTGTAGCCAAAGTTTCCGGCACGCCTCGCGTCTTTTTATAGGTATTTAACATCTAACACATGCGTGATTTCGCTCTTTAATGTATACTAAAATATCTTCACTTTTCTAGAATTGAGAATATGGGAATTGTGTGTTACGCACTTAAACCGGTGCGTAGTATAATGTAGAGCGTAGTTTACGTATAAAATAAAAATAAGTTGAATTGGCGTATGCGAATTTAAATAGTTAAATTAATTCGGCCGTGTAGCCAAAGTTTCCGGCACGCCTCGCGTCTTTTTATAGGTATTTAACATCTAACACATGCGTGATTTCGCTCTTTAATGTATACTAAAATATCTTCACTTTTCTAGAATTGAGAATATGGGAATTGTGTGGAACGCGGAAGCAGCACTTTCTCACTACATTTGTGAAGTTTCCTGTTCAAAGATCTTGAAATTTGCTAAATTTATTGTTACCGTCCCATTATACCGTCTGGATTAACAGAAGGTCAAGTCGATATTGCAATCGTAAACGTTGTCGCGAATATTGCTGTCTTCGAGGTCATATGCGAAAATAAATTGAAGCAGATCAAGTGGCTGTAGATAAATATACCAATAACCATATGTGGAGTCAGAGGACTTCTAGTAATTAGTATTGAATTATTATCGTAACATCCACTGTTCCTGATGGTGATGACCTGATGACTTATGTTTACGAGCTATTTAAAGTGATTGTTTATACGGTCATATAAATAAATAAATATTATGGGACAATCTTACACAAATCGACCTAGTCCCACGGTAAGCCCATATGATCGGGTCCCATATGATCATAAAGAAGGAGGAACCCTTCATATTGCTATTCGCTTTCAAAATTCGATTGTATTAGTAGTTGTTAAAACTGATTTAACGTGGCAAGAAACTTAGAATGCTGACATTGAAACTACAATTGTACACGCCGCGGTGGTCTGCTGGGTGATCACGTGAACTTCGCAAGCAGCATTTGACTCGCTTGAAGCGAAATAGACACCCACTTACTGTATTAACGGATGGCGATTCGACTATCGGGCACATCCTTTATAGGTCCTGACGTCAAATGTCTATTTTAGAAATATTTGTTAGGCACGTTTAATACTGTTTGATAGATGCCCATGACGTGGTATCAACTGCTGTTAACTTGCATGTTTTAGCTGTTGTCACCTTACATATATTTTAACTTAGGTATCGTTTAATAACTTCTTGAAAACTTCTTTTAAATAAAACGGCTGTGAAATAAGGGCGCTTGGATTTTTTTATCAAAATAAGTACTATACAAAATATGTTGAAAATTCTCCAACTTGCCGATTGACAGTCGAGACAACTCACAAAAGATATACTGCGAAACCAAAGAAATATCTTCTTCTTTTACCCTGCGCCATTGAAACTAATAAACTACTGAAAGCGTTAATTAACTAATTTGACATTTCTTCCGTTAAACTGTTGAATAAAGCGCTTACTGTAAGTAAACAAGGAAATGAAATTTGCCCACAAGGGCAACCGTTTTCTGACTGTATACAGAGATAAGTTCCGCTTCGCTTGTACAAATTAATTGTTTCAACTCTTTCCAATGAATAAAAAAATATGTGATACTCTACTTTCACAGCATATTTTTTAATCCTTACCTTCATACGTTGTCGCTGTCTTTAAAGTCACTTTTCGATAAAGGATGTTTCATTCTCACATGTCATTTAATTCCCACAATTATTGCTGTGCTAAACGTTAAATATGCTAACGCGGAGGTTATAAATATGTCAACTATGTTGTTAGTGCGAACTAAATTTGCTATTTAAAATTAAAACTCAAGGTTTCCGTAATCACGTATGTAGGTACCATTTTCAAATATTGTCAAAAGCACCGTGAAACCCCTATGAAATATTATCCTTAAAAACAAGCTTAGCTGAATAAGTTGTTTTCATCCATAAACATTCTGATAAGCGCATAAGAATTCTTTAGCCGCGTTACTCAAATTCACGAGACTGAATCACATTTCAGTATCTCAAGTAATGCAATTTGAGGGTTGTTAAAGTCACCGTCAACATCTGTATCGGATTATTCGCATTTTTTACTGACTGTAAACTAAACAGATTGTCGACCTACTTTCCAGCATTGTTCAGCTCTCTGCGTATGCGCACGCGGCGCCTAGCCAAATCTATTTCGATTTTTATCTAGGTACGCGAACTACAACTACGTGGTCGTTCGTAGTCTGCCCCTTTCAATTTTTGCAATGTTTACAGTTCAGCTGCCCTGCTCTACATCGTGGATACGCCGCGTGAACTAAAAATATATCGCGCACTGATAACAAATAATTGAAAACAAGGTTCAGTGCTTACGTGCTGATAGCCGAGCCGGCCAGCGAGCATCATTAATATATTCGGAGATAATAATCGCGCCACTATGAACCTTCCATGTTTTATTTATGCAATAAGAGAAGAGGCAGTTTATTTCATTATACATTTATCTATTTCGGGCATATTGAGCCCTCCTATTCGATCAATATTTAATTATTAATAATAGACTGTCTTTATTTTTCATACTTTGTGTATGATAATCACTGATAAACATCGGTGGTTTCCGGTGGCTTGGATCAGTGCCCAATCCGCTTTCAAATTGCGTCAAATCCATTTCTGTATCCGGGACTTTATTTAATGATAAAGCTCGCATCGCAGCACTGCTAAAGCACATGCAACGAGATTAAATATTATGAAAAGCTCGTCATATTCCTGCATTCTACAAATTAAGTACAACACTGACACAGTAGCTTGACTTGAATATGCTTCCTGAAACTACATACTTATATGGTTTACAATTAGGTTGTACGGCATACAAATGAAGTTGTAAAATAAAATCGGTGGAGAGCTTATGGTTCTTGACCGGCGACTGTAAATATGTATTGTAATTACATTATTAGGTAACATTTATATACATAATAGATACTATGAGCATTTTATAAGCATCAATGAAATTTGTCTCATATTGATAATGACTGAAGGTACTGTACGAGTTAGAATGTTTGTATCGCCAAATACAATCAGATAAAGATGTATCACACTCATTGTTTTCAGTGCTATTTCACAATATTTAGTTATATTTTCAACGAACAAGATTGAATTTATCTACATAAGCTAAGCTCCAATAGCTTCCTTTGTTTCAGATAATCAACGTGGCCCCTGCTCGATTTCCATTCGATATCTTCATCGTGTAATCTCGTGCCTGCTGCGCGTCCATATTGCGAGGTAAGTACATTTTATGAAAACTATAAGTATTAGTGTATGTGTATGTAACATGTGAATATTAATATCCACTATTTGCTGCGACTATTCATCAAACTTAAATGATTTGATTTTAAGGAATCATTTAATTTCACCATAGTGAATATAATAGTTACAGTCATCTCAGTTTCATTTGGAAATCACATAATGATGTATGTTATACACATAGGTAAGTAGTTAGTAGGTGTTTCATGGTATCTTCTACTAACCAGACTAATCGGCTTAAATTAAATCCAATTAGTGTTGTTTTGAACAGTATGAATTAATCTTGTAATCTTGAAATGACTTATCTTCAAATAACAAAAGAGTTGTATAACCTTTTGGCGCGTGGTTATTATCATTGTTTACTTGTCCACGACTGACACGCCCAAAGGTTTAAAATTTCTTTTATAACCTTGCGCTTTAAGAGATTACGTTAGTAATTGCTGGTCACCTTACATTTACAAACTACATAATTATTCCTTTGAGTAACAACACTCAGTCTTCTTTATTGATTTATTGATCACCCATGTTCTTTCAAAATTTCCAAAATCCAACGTGTTTTAGATTTAAGCGCGTGTCTCCCGCTGCGGTATACGGTGCCAAAGTTTCCTAGGCAGTTTATTTCCGTGCAAACCAAAAATTGCTGACGCACGCGGCCGGTCAAAGCTCCGTGCATGACGTGCGCTTGTCAGGTTTCTATTATTGCCTAGTTCCCCACACTTGAAATTTGTGTTTCCCGTCGTTATTCGTTGTGATTGCTTTTCGTGCAACAGGTTAGTTAGGACTCCGTTGTCTTGAGCGAGAGAAGTACCTAATGACAAGTTTTCAAACAGCTTCTCGTCTCGTTATTGTCGAGGTTTACGAGTATGTTTAAAGGAGCAATGCATGGCTCCTGGCATGGTTTTCTGTGTATAGATTGAAGTTAAAACTAAGGCATAGATTAATTTTGTTTGAACAAATACAAATTTCTAGATGACGGATAAGGACAAAGGATTATGAACGACTTGATAGATTTGACAGACTTTTATGGAAAACGCCATTAGACTTCTGAACGAATTCGAGATATATATAATATAAATGTAACGTAATGTAGTAAGCATTTTAATGTGCAACTTATTCCTCATAAGTTATAACAACAACATTATCCGGGCAGAATTCATGCGTAAAGTAACCATGCAATCAATTATCTGTATTTTAATGACTTACCTACATTATTCCCTTTTTCTTTTCCCGATATTCGGTAAAAGACTATGTAAAGAAAGCTAAGCCTAATTTCACCTTTTAAGTTTTTAATACCATCGCACGGCTGCATAATGACATAAGGATCATCGTCACCTATTAAAAATAATTCTAATTGAACATAACGCTAGTATAGCGCTAATTGCAGTTTGAGCATTACACATATTTACGAGTACGGTACGAGTAAAGCATTATGTGCGATTGCCAAGTCATTATATGTATGTATTACAAATTAAAGATATCTTATTGATACGGTTTTAACACCCCCTGGCACTGATTAAAATAACCGACTTGGTTTCACATTAGCATTACATCTCAAAACTTTTTGTAATAGAAGCGTTGCGAGACTTGCACCTTTTTACATGTAATGTTTTTGATGGGATCTCATCTCTTTTTGTAGACAGTCCTTCTTTTCGAGTACTCATACTCATACTATGTATACACATATCATAACTAAACACATCTTTATTCATATTCACATCGTACATCGTAGTGTACCTTTACTTTACCTCTACTATTTGTAGGAACTGCAATAGTAACTTTGTAATAGCATATATTTATATGGAATTACAAACTTACTTATGCAGTTCTTAGATCTTTTAAAGGTGACTGATATTGCAATATTTTTAGGTTTTCTATGGCTTGATAAGCTGAAAACTACTTATGTTTAAAATTTGAAGCTTGTGGGTATGCTAGAAGTGCCTTAGAATTATGATGATCGTAGGTGAGTGAATGAGTGAGTGTGTCAGTGTCGAAACTAAGGAACTTTGACGTACAATATTCAATATTCTTAAACTACAAGATTTAATGTTTTTGAGAATATATCTAAAACATGTTAAGCTAGGGCAGTGGTTCCTAACCTGGGGGTAATTACTCCCGTGGGAGTAAAACTGGTATTTTACGGGGGTAATAAGCTAACCTAATATAACAATACAACAAACGTACACGTTTTATTTTTTATTACCATTGGGAGGAGGGGTAAAATCAGGTTCCCTAGTTAGTCATAGGGGTGACCGGACTCAAAAGGTTAGGAACCACTGAGCTAGGGCTTATGTCACTGAAAATTCAGGGTTCTAGCTTCAGCCAGCACAAAATTACAGGACGTCGAAAATGGCCTGAATCGAGAAAAGGATGGTACGGCCGTGCCTCTTTGTTTTGCTCGACTTGGCGGGGGCACTTCCGTGCCCCCAGATTACCAGAGCGCGTAACTATATCGTCCTTGGGCACAGTGAATCGAGGGTTGAATGAAGTTGATTATACACCATGGTCACGAGCGTAACCGACCACTTGCCCTTTTCATTATGCACCCTAACATTCCCGACCTTAGTAGTTGTGTGACCTGGCACAATAACGTACCTACGCAGTAGAAATGTAGGGCAGTGTTAAGAAAGGAGAGTCCAACAATTTTTTTTACCATGACAATCAATACCTTATTGTATGCACGGATAAGGTATTTTTTCCCCGAAAAACATAATATTAATATGCGAAATATGTAGTAGAAATCCATAAGTTCGTCACCAGGCCCCGTAGACAACATGCCAACGCTAACGCTACGTAGCGAACGAAACGCAACTGTCACTTTCGCACTAATATGGGAGAGTGATAGAGAGACAGAGACACTCGATTCGATGGCTAAGCGCAAGCGATCGTCACCTTGGCTCATGTGTTCAAGTATTCAGCATGACTGATATTCATTTAAGCATTTTTAGACGATGAGCTTGGATTGGTTTTAGTGGATTGTCTTTGTAATTGGCCTCGCGTAAATTCTGTACAACGATCCTGCATGTCTGGATGGAGTTCAAGGAGTTAGGCTGGCATACTTAATACATGACAGACACAATGGCCTACTATTTATGACTTAAGTGCGAAAATCTGCGCACATAACCGTAACCATAACTCTTGGCTCTAACGAGCTAGACCTTTAACTATTGAAATACGGCCTATAAGATACATACCTTACTTGTGTGTATCGGATACTACAAATTACTACGGATTTACGGAAATAGGCTTGTCTAGTCGGTATCTTTGTAAACACAAAACATCGTCTAGTCTATTTTTTGTAAACACAGCATTATCCTGTGTGGGTATCGGTCGGTCGCGATAGTAATAAAGCCCCCTTGGCTTAAATTTACATAGAATGTTCCGTAGGATTTCGACGTCCCCGCTCAGAACCAGTTGGGGCAGGTGTGCCTCCCACTGCCCTCAGGTTATGTTGCCACGGACAGCGGTTGCTGTAGTCGGTCTACTTTACGTAGGACTCGACCCTGTTTTGCAGGAGACAATCTGCAGAAACAACTTGAATATTGTTTTCTTGACTTTTTAACCAAGTACAGAATGCCATCTGCAGAGTTTTAGAGCAACATGGTGTAGGTAGCTACTTACTACATGTTATGTTGTTGACGTAGTATGATTTGCCCTATCCTACACTCACGAGTATTACGTTAAGTAGGTGATATGTGATATTCTATTGTAAAGCAATTGCTGAGCTCCATGTATTTGATATTCGTATTTTGATACGTTTCAATAACAAGTTCGCTGTCTTGCCATTGCACGACAGATGTAAGCCAAAATGCATTTGCTTAGGTGCGAAATTGGATTTGTATACAATTTCTTGCCAATCGTGGAAATATCTAATATTATGACGTTCGTGATTCGTAGGATCAATAGCTTAAACAACACAGAGACATTAGTATTTAGATTCATGTATGTTCTAGGGCTCGCGGTCGCGTCCGGGTTTCGTGCACCCGTTGCCGGGGCCCCGTTCTCGTGCTACACGAAACTGGATTTGTGGCCCGTTCGGAACGGGTAATTAGGGTCCGTGTAATTAAAGTCCGTGTACCCGTGTTACCCGTGTGTCCGGATCCACGGATATTAATTACACGCGGGTCCGGCCCGTTCTCAACGTACAGTGACGATCTGACGCGTTCTTTATAAGAGCGAAGAACGAAAATTTGTCTCAAGAACGAAAAATAAATATTTAATATAAATCTCATGGACAAATTTAGAGACACGCAAAAAAAAGGTTTAAATGACTGGATTACAGCATCTAAAGTAATTTACTTATTTATTTTTAAGCTTTATTGCACATAAATAATAAAAAAGAGTAGGTATAACAGGCTGACTTAATGCCGCTAATGGACCTAATTTCAAAATTAGTAATTAAAACTTTTTTTTGCGTTCTCTTTAAATTTTTTCATGAGTGTAGTACTGTAGTAGGCGGAAAGAAATAAATATTTCAATTGGCGGGGGGCAATTGATACAACAAAACAAGTCAGGCAGTATAAATTTGTTTATTAAAATATGAAAAAATAAAAATTAACGAAACGAAACGAACGAAAGCTGACTCTTACTACAACGGAATATGAGTGAGATTACAATGATTTTCGCGATTACCCGATTTCCGGAATTACCCGAATAAACCTTACATAAATACTTAATTAAAAAAAAACATCTAAGACAATTTTATTAATAATAAGATAAATTTAAAAACTTCTACTTAAGCTTAAAAGCTAGCTTAGTTGTTATATTTTCAAGTAATATTGTTATATTACTTGAAAATATAACAACTAAGTATATTTAAAAATATCGACTGTAAAATAAGAAAAATCATTCTTTATATCTATCATTTTAATCAACACTTTGTCATTATAATTTTTTAATCAACAATGATTCTTAAATTCAACAATAATTTGCTTTGCAATCTTGATTCGATTGTTAATCTAATAATTTTTTGTTTTGGAATAAAAATACCAATAGCGAAACGTTTTTCGAAAGAAGACATAATTACATAATTTTTAACATTTTCTAATGAATTAATGATACCTAGGTACTTATTTCTTTCAACTCAAAACTCAAACCGGCCCGAGTGGGTCGCTCCACTCGGTCCGTCGGCGCCGTGTATTCAATACCCGAACGGAGCCGAGATCCGGATCCGAACGCACTACACGGGGGAACGGACTACACGAGAACGGACTTCGACGGGTTCGGATAGTTCGGACGCTTAGCACCGCCGGGGCTAAGAACACGGACGCACGGGTTGGCGGGTAGCACGGATATCAGGAGCCCTAGCTATGTTCCTGTTTTTAGTCCGCCATATCGACAACAATTAAGACAACATCGAGTTGGATAATATGGTCATGAGAGAAATACATCGTTTAAGTGTACCCACGATGTGTAAGAATTCAAATGATCCAATAAAACCTATTTAAATAGCGAGGGGGAGCTAACGAGGAATTACTACCGGTTTAAGTTAGTAAACAATCTAATTGACGCAGACGGTGAACTTCAATTGGTATTGACGGCCGCAGGGACAGAGTAGGCGGTAATAAGTAGTATATCAGACCCTTCAAGAGTGAATGTTGTATTGGATACGAACAGGTTAATAATTTTGAGTTGGCGCGAGATACGTACTGTCGATTACAATCTGTAGAGTACGTAGCTCAGTCTGAAATGACGGTAATCAACTCCATGACTGGAGTTGTATATAGCATTGCAGATACATTATTATTCATTTAGACTATTTTAGACGGCAGAACTTGACGGGAATCTCGAATTTAGCGGATAACACCGTGAGGATATTCAAAACTGTGATTCATCTACTATAAATTATATGTTGTGTATGGCGTCCCCGACCCCCGGGGGTCAGTAGGTATAACAACTACAGCCGATTACCTCCCGTCAATCGACGAACATAGTTTTACGACTGGTTTGTTGCTTGTTTGTTTAAAGATCTACTTTTTCTACTCTGGCGTAGCCTAGATGTAATACGAGGGTTGTTTGAGAAGTAACTTGGTTTGATATGAAAAAATAATAATATTGTAAATGTATTTATTTTATTTCTCTACGTAATCCCCCCGAAGTTCTACGCACTTGTCCCAACGAATCTGCAACTTCTCTATGCCTTCACGGAAGTGCGTCTCTTCAAGGGCCTCGAAACACGCATTGACCTCCCATATAACCTCCTCATTGGACTTAAATTTTCGTCCTGAGAGAAATGTTTTGAGTTTAGGGAAGAGGTGATAGTCCGACGGAGCCAAATCTGGTGAATAAGCAGGGTGTGGAAGAAGTTCAAATCGTAACTCCGACAGTTTTTGTGCAGCGACACGACTTGAATGCACCGGAGCGTTGTCATGGTGATAAATAACTCTTTTTTTTTGCCAACCCTGGACGTTTTTCAGCTATTGCCGCCTGTAACTGATCTAAAAGTGATGCGTAGTATGCACCAGTTATAGTTTTTCTCTTGGCAAGGTAGTCAATTAAAAGTATTCCCTTTGCGTCCCAAAACACAGACGCCATCACCTTTCCAGCAGACGGAATGCATTTGGCTTTCTTTGGAGCAGGCTCACCATCATGACCAACCCATTGTTTCGACTGATGTTTCATCTCCGGGATGTAGTGATGGATCCAGGTTTCATCCATAGTGACAAAGCGGCGAATAAAATCTGTTGGATTTTTTTTAAACACCTGCAAATTTTCATCAGATAATCGCATGCGAATACGCATTTGTTCTGGAGTCAGTAATCGCGGCACCCACCTTGCACAAAGCTTTTTCATGTGCAACTCGTTGTGTAAAATAAAATGCACCCGCTCAGAAGAGATGTTTGTGGCTTCAGCTAATTCGCGTATTTTCAATCTTCGGTCGGCTAAAACTAAATCATGGATTTTATCGATGACTTCGGGTAAAACTGCCGTTTTCGGGGCTCTAGGGCGAGGTGCATCTTCCATGCTTGTCCTGCCTCGCTTAAACTCATTTACCCAAAGTCGAACCGCTTCGTAGGAAGGACACGAACTACCCAACGTAGGTAAAATCCTTTCATGAATTTGTTTCGCAGTTTTGCCTTCCAAAAAAAAGAACTGAATAACTCCACGAATTCCAATTTTCTCCATTTTGCCGCGTAAGTGAGACCACATTTGTTTGAACTACTGTCAAAAGTCAATTTCCCGCCAAAAATGACATGACGCCACAGATTAAATATATTTAGTTCCTAAACTAAATCAACACATACAGAGTTGACGCCAACGCCATCTATACGTAGGCGAAACAAGTTACTTCTCAAATCACCCTCGTAAATACCTATTTGCCGCCTTGGAACCGCTTTTCAACATGCTGTGTTGTCTATTCATACACCGAAATGGCTGTGCTTTAGCGTTGTTGTCGTGACTCCACGGCACGCTGCTCTGATTCCATAGATTAGGCGTTAGTGTTTGTAGTTTCTGGCCAGTTATCTCTTGACTTATTACGTTCGTGTTCATTTACTAATGTCAGAGCTAAGTTATTTTGTGAAAACTCGGTCGTTTATCACTGTCATAGCCATTGTAGTTTTAATGGTTAAACATACTTAGTACTTAATTGAGTCATATAGTATCCATTCGATTTCATTTAGAGATGTTTACGTTGCAGAAAATTTCTCTAGGTTGGAAAAGTTCTCAGAAACTTCTGGAAGATTCACATTGATTCAAATAGAATTATAATCTAGATTTTGTTTTTGAAGTTTGGATTCCGTTTTTCACGCATTCACGCGCAGAAGTCTCACAAGTTTTATTTAATATCATCAGTACGGCTACCATCAGTTTGTCACTGACATAAACGCCGTCGAGAACGTAATTTACTTTCTATACATCTCGCTCGTACTCGCATATTAGTGCAAACGAGATGTATAGAAAGTAAATTACGTTCTCGATAGCGTAAATGTCAGTTTTGACACTGTCAGTGACTCATGGTACGGGCTCAGGCACACATTTGTCAAAAGTAGCAGTATCATTTTCGGAGAGATCGTATACAAATTATCTTCCTGTACATTATTAACCCTTTGACCACCAAAGACGTCAACTGACACACTCAGCTACATCCCAAAGTCAACCTTCTTGCATTGGGACAAGGTTTACTATTTACGGTTACGATAGGCGTGGTGTTCAAAAAGGATTAAGATTTTCTCTAATACAAGCATACCTGCTTTCGTCGTATGCTTTAAAATACTTTGACCTAACCTTTTGTTATAATACAGAAACAATTATTTAGTGAAAGGAACAGAAAATTAATTACGCACACTTTAGGGTGCCAACGTTTTTGTTGAAATTACGTAATTCATTTGCATACTATTAATATTCTGCTGTGATTTTCACTGGGTGACCATAAATCCAAATAATGAACGGAAGGCGGCTCGTTTTTCTGTCCTTTTTGCACCGGAACTTAACTTGTATTGTATATTTCTTATGTTCAAGGGTCCTGCGTAATTTTACTGTAGGGACTACGTCAATAAAAGAAATGCTTAATGTAATAACGTTGATGATAAAGTCACTTTATTAAAGTGACTTATCATAACTTATTATAACTTTCAAGTACGGAAAAGAGAAATGATCGAGTAGAAATGCATGTGTATGACTCGTTTCTCAGTTTCCTGACCAATTGTTATCTTATTTGGAATATAATGGAGAACACTCAACGTGGTCGGACTCTTAATTCATTTTTTTATATTTTTATTTAATATTAAATCACTTTGACACACTCCGTTCTACTAAATTATTGTACAGCATGATTAAACGTGATCAAACCATCTAAGTACTGAAATTCATTTATCAATTCTTTTTTGTTGGGCTTCTTATGTAAATCTAGAGCTCGCCGAAGGCTGTGGATTATGCAAATGTATCTACATTATACTCGGTAAACCTGTGGGGACTGAACGCAGAACAAATTGCAGGCATGATCCATTTGAAGTCGCCCGCGCCGGTAGTGCAGGTTGAACCAGTTCAGATAAATATCTAATGGCTGAGTTTACCGACGCTACAAATTATAATAGTTGAACGCTGCTATTAAATCCAATTAGAAAAAGAGTAGGTTTACACTACACTGCTTGTTGGCTTGCTGCCACAAATGATGAAAGTATGTCGCAATGCTGCAACCCTTCTTTTCCCCCTAGCGTTTATTGTAAATGACGCAATAGCGATTCTTGAATGACTGGTTTATCTAGTCGAGTTATGCAATAAATTTTAAAGGGTGATATTGTCATTTATCGTCTGGATCGTGAGTGCTATCCACTGTAAATAAGAAATAAACCCAAAAAGTTCTGCCCTATATACAGAGTTTATATACAAATATAATAAAATATTTTGCGCATACATGTGACACCAAAATTGCACTTTATCGGCTCGTTAATAACGGGCGGTACGGTAACACAACAACTAGGTAAAAGCCACGTGAATGAACCTAACCTAAGGCAATTGAACCCACTGGCGGCGCTCCAAAATCTCTAGGGATAGTATCCTAGTGGGAACAAAAATTCTTCGTTCACTTGTTTTTTTTTTGTAATTTTCATCAGTCATCATTGTCCATGGCCACACACGCAATTGAGTCTGGCTATGACATGTGGAGTGGATTTAGAAGTCAAATAAATGCCTGTGTTCTTGACCAGAGTCGAGAGCAGTACGAGTTAAATTAACGTTTTATTGTGTTCGCTGGTATGTTACAACCATTAGGACGATAAAGTGCAACAACGTCGAGTTAATGAAGAGCAAAGAACAGGAGGTAGTACCTACGGTATAACGGTACATCCAACAATATGTGGGCTGCTGTAAAAATCAATTACAATATGTCGATGTCTTATACAAGTAGAAACAGAATAGTAGTTTATGCAACAGTGATATAATAAGGGTTCTTAAAATTCAAGGGTCGAAGTTACAAAACGAGACGTAGTCGAGTTTTGTAAAAAAAGACCCGAGAATTTTAAGAACCAATTATGAGCTGTTGCATACATTACTTTTTCTATGACAGCTGCAGCAAAAAAAAAAAAAAAAAGGTTATTATTAAAAAAAAGAGTTATTATTTAAAAATATTAAGTTATAATTAAAAAAAAAAAAGAGTTATTATTGTAAATGAAAACATACCTCTTTCAATCAAGATGATCGGAACTTGTATCTTTAAAAAAAATAAAGCAGTTGTATTATACTCATAAGATGACTGCTAGCAGTCATCTTATGAGCCTATAGACAAAGCATTCAAATAACATTGCTTTAGATATCACTGTCAGTCATTTAATTGACACATTTAAGTGCTGGAGTAGAAAAAAGCTATGATATTGGCTCTTACAATAGGTACAATACTCTTATAAATCATATTACTACTACGTTTCACGCTCGATTTATGATTTCGATCGATGTTGATTGTTCAACCGTATAAAGGTGTGATGACTCAGCTTTAGATTGAGTAAATAGCGCTTATAATTACACTGTAGCAGTTTCTAGATTTTTAGTCGGCTGATACTGAAATGGTTCAGGTTTTTAATCCGAGATACGCAAAATCAAAGTTAACTTTTGCCACACCTGTCCGGATGCATGGGTTAGACTTAGACGTGACCCGCCAGTCTTACCTCAGGCTTTCGGTCTTCTCCCCTACGTCAGCTATGCGTGTTTTGGAGCGCAGTGTACTGGTTTCGAATGCGATCCCGCCGTCCTTGTGACACCTAGAATGCAGCGCTCCATTGCTCGCTGGCAAACCTTCAATTTGGACTTGACAGTTCTGACTCTCGGGGAGCGACCATGACTGGGCACCGTAGGTTAGGACAGGCAGAATGAACATGTCAACGAGTTTACGCTCAGTGGCATTGAAAGGTCGGCCTTCATTAGCTCCTTCATGGACCAGTAGCTCTTCCAGGCATTTTGAACTAAATGGCCAAAGTACAAATTTCTCTACTGGCCCGTGTTTCGTTAAATTACGAAGTAAATTCCAAGCTCCATTTTACCTTTCTGTGGGTCTCCTTTGAACCTGTTTCGCAATAACTATCTGCCATTCAATGTCACCCGATCAATACCGTTCATATGGTCGTGTTATAAAGCAATTTTACTGCTCGAATAGTTCGTGATTACAATCTATGTTGATGATTCATTAGTTATATACATATTATAAACTTACCATACCAACCATAACGTTATGAATCATATGAACTAACTTGCTTTAGTAAGCAATGAAATAAGTTCGCCATATTACAGCTACATAATTGAATGGCCATTGGTAGATCTTACGTCGTTGCAATAAAGGTTGACAGTCAAGTAATTGTCACGTCGATAAAGCACATGTTTTTGCGATGCCGTAATTGTTTAACGCGTTATTATGATAGACACATGTTGCTGACTGGTACTACTTTCTGTTCTTTGTACATCCTAGTACATACCATTGCCCACACTGTTAACTGACAGTTCGTAAACCTTATTACCAAAGGCCACCGATGGACAGTAAAAGAGTGTTGCTGTTTGTACAGTCAGCGGCAGAAGTTGCTAAACGGGCGAGGTGTTCAAAAATACTTTAAGGCGCTCTTATTCTCTTAACAATAAAGTCGCATCAAGATCATTTTGAACATCTCGCCCGCTTAGCAACTATTGCTGCTGTCTGTACGTCTGACAGCTTCTCTAGACCTTTAGTTTCTATATTCAGCCCAAACTCGATGTGTTTGCATTTTTTTATAGCCATCTTCCGACTGCGTCATCAATCTCATCAGGTCAGCATATTATTTAAATGCCATGAAAGTTACAGAACTACAAGTCACCGGGAAGTGGATTATTATTATTACTTAGTAGTAATAAATAATACACAGAATAGCGTCTAAAACATGAATTTGAAATATAATAGGCATAAAAAGCGTTTCCCGCCATGTGGAACGATGTTAGCTGCCACATGTCAGCTGTTCCGACCAAAATAACGCGCTGCGCAGTTCGCTCGTCGCCATGCCCGCGATATCCCCACTACACACTCATATGTACTACTTATGTACCTATTCTATCAAAAGGGTACCTATTTTCGGTAGTCAATAAACCGTCACTGTCATAAGATTCAATTTGAATCGAATCGGACGCTTAGTAAAGCGAAGGCCGATCGGACGCCCTAGAGGCCCTATCGCGAAAAACGAAATAGCTCAAATAGGAAAGAGCGATAGAGAGGCAGATAACGAAATTTCGACTTTCTTTTTTCGCGTTAGACCCTCAGGACCCTCTGGTATGGTAACGCTATTATTACATCAGTCTTACGCGATCTTCAAGCCGGTAACTTGCAGGAGATTGTGCAGGATCGAGACATGGTGCAAAAAGTAATACTTATAAATGATTACAATTATTACCTACACGGCATTGTTTGATTCATTCTCATTTTATTAATGGAAAAGCTAGCGAGCTGGGAAATATACGGTAAGTAATTATAGATTTATTTGGCAACGACATTTAATCAATTGCATGTTTTAATAAAATTATACATAGGTATTAAAATATAACAGATTAAGCAAAACACACACTTGAAAATTTACGTATGCAAGCTAAAAGTGACATCTCAGCGGCGATATCATGGTCGCATATTTATCACTTGTCATGTCAAGCGTCACTTTCGCACTTACATACTTGTTAGAACGTGACAGGCATGACGACAGATGATAAAAAACCGACCATCTTAGCCCTACAGGTAGATATTTTAAATGCAGATCGTAATATTTGAGAAGTATGACGTCTGAGCAGGTCGTCTTCAGCGGAACGGAAGAGTTTTCTGAAGTGGAGGTATTTTTTACCAATAATTTTATTTATTTATTTAAACCCTAATGCACAAATGAAAAACTGATGACCCATTATGAACAGGGTTTATAACTGCCATAAAAAATATGTTTGGTTTTTTTTAAATAGGTACCATAAAACCAAAGAGAACCGTTTCAATACTGATTCAGGAGACCGTAACCATGGTAACGAATAACGGCGCGATTCGGGAAATGAATTAGTGCTTCACTAGATATGAAATAGTAAAGATATGTGACGTTCCACGGCAAAGGATACGGCGGCTGGGGCTTACGCTATTATTAACGCCGCTCCAATATTCAGCTGGGGCAATGGTACCTTTTGCCGTGGAACGTGACATATCTTTACTATTTCATATCTAGTAAATCTCTTATTCATTTTCCGAATCGCGCCGTAAGTTGATTCACCCCTGCTGTTGCACGAAACTTATACCTATCTAACAGAGATATAATATTGAGGAAATTTTCCACTGCTCCACATTACGTGATAATCATGCCAATTTTTATCATTCGTCTATCTATAAAAATAGCATTAAATCGATTTGAACTTGATTGATCGTTTAGACTTTGGGCGTTGCTAACATATGACCATATGACTGATAGGCCTATGGCCTATACTATGCCTTCGAGATTACGTAATATATCTACACTACGTTCTAAGTTATGTGAAATACCGAATTTCTTCACCTATACATTCGCTATATTTCATTTCACATTTCAGTGCCCTGTACCTCTATGTTTAACGCTTACATTTATTATGAATTGCATTGTCAACGATGTCCCACAGCATATGTCACACATTGCATAATATGTGACATTTTCAGGATTTATGGACAGAATCAGGTCAAAATACCAAAGTCTATGTCAGTTGTGAATAGAGATTACTAATTGTATCTTTTAGCAAAATTAGCAATCAGAACATTTTCTTGTTCTTTAATTTTTATACAACGAAATTATCGCCTATGGAATTATCCCCTGTGCTAGAGGCGAGACCGTAAACAGGACTGGTCAGACTTGTTCTGCTTAATTTGAACATTTGAAATATTTGAATACTTACACAATACCGACAGAATTATAATTTATTCTATCAAGTTTATTGTTCGTTTCATAAACGTTGGCTGTGAATGTATAGCCGTAAAATGCAGTAATAGTGTATAATAACACGTTTAAGATTTCTTCAATGGGAACTTTATTATATTTGTCTGAAATACTTGTACTTACTTACTATGTTAGTCACTCCAAAAGGCATTTTCTACTATCTTTTCTTTTCGGTCCTCAATTCATAGCCGCATACAACAGAGCTGTTGACGCTGTTGCGTGAATTGTAATTTGTACTACTTAATATGCCATTAATTATTTTCATAGACATGGCGCCAGATTTGTGCATAAATCTGTACTTTATGCAAATTTATGGTACATCGGGCTTTATATTAAATTTCCGTTGCAAACCAGTCAACGTGGTTGATGAAATGGAAAGATTACAAGTCAAATGATAGCGAGCGGATGTAGAACCTGATTTAAAGGTGGTACAGAACTACCGGCGGGTATATAATAGTGCGTTCCGTTTACTGCGGTAATTGTGCCGGGCATGCCAAATATATCTAAACATTTATCTCCTTATCACAATGGAATAAGGTACAAATGTGTGAACATGTTTTTGATTTTGACTGTACAAGATTATTACATTTATTACATATTGTTAAGAGTGGTTATCTTATCGTTTTGTTTGATTACTTGTATCCGCAAATGAACCTGCTAATTGCAGATCGTGAGATTTTTAAACGTTCTACGGATTTCAATAAGATATGTCAACATAAATAAGGAGGCAAAGAAAAATCCGAAGAAAGTTTGTTCATATGGTCATTCTTTATTCATATTCATATTTATATTCCTTTATTCAGTATTGATTATACATTGTCAAACAGATAACTTAACAGTAATATGTACAGATAGTGAAATTAATTATTTTTTATCAATATAGGTATTTAAACATTTAAAATTGTAATATTGTAATTTAAATTATAATAAAAAATCTGCATTATGGGACACAACACACAATTATACATAGGTATCTAAAGAAGTTATTTTAACTTACTTCGGATAGAAATTCAGAGACGGAATAGTAGGCCTTCTGTAACAGCAGTGATTTTAGTTTTAGGGCAAAACCTAAGCGTGTCTTAGTGCTTTTAATGGTAGCAGGGATTTTATTAAATATCTACATATCTTTACATGTGCAGTTGTCATACAGTTCTAAACTTCTTTCTTGGGTACTTTTGATCACCTTGCTTTATTATTTAAAATTGAAGGATCTTTTATTTTCTTTACCTTTCTGGAACAAAAAAAGGTGCGAACAAAAAGCATTCTGCTGTCACAGTATGCAAGCACTTTGTCAGAAGTTCAAAACAATCAGGGTTTCTCTGCGACGATTATTCATGATTCATGACTGAAATTCGTGTCCAATGGATTAGCACACAGAATATAACAATACTTTAGTTCTTGAGCTACATTCTTGAGATACATATTGTACATAATGTTATATTGTTCACTTACTGCGCAGTAGCCAACTGGCTAACATAGTTGATGGTATTATTATTTAATGAACGACGATAAATATCTTGTTTAATCTACCTTCGGAACGGATTCATTTCATTATCATAATTATTAATAACTAAAAGTCAACTACTTATAGCTGTGTCGAAATTTTCCGCGTGGAAATAATTTGGAAACTTTTCTATATTTTGTAACCTACCTCTACCTGTACCTATAGAAACTTTCGAGAATTTTTCCAACTATTTCGAACAACAGATTAGTCTTTAAAATGTAGCTGTGATTAACTCTTAAAAGCTGTTGCTAAGTACTTAAATAAAAATCGGACCACCTCCCGCTTAGGCACATCGCATTACAACTTGCCAAATTCATAATGAGTAGGCAGGCATTTAGACAAAAAAACAATTATAGAAAAGTAATTTTCCTACGCTTTGATAAAAACGGTTCGCTGGGCGGAAGGATTGTGACTCAATTAGGACCTAACTAACGTTAAATAGGTTAATGCCTCAGACAGTAGTCCGTTTGTTTATGATAATGTAGGAACTCACAGACGGAACAAATAACCTTGTGCTCTAAAAATCTACCACTCAGTTGTAGATTTCGCACATTACACTATATCAGTGGCTTTAGTCACTGTCACTGCATGCGTCGAGTTTGTGAAATACTCACTCAAGAGTTAAGAGGTTTTTATTTTTACATTTTCTGTAACACCACTGGCTTTGATTCAAGTTTAGGGATTCTGGGTATCGGCCACGCGGTTGGTCAGCAGACGGTTTGAGTTTTGAGTCAGTTCTTCCAGAGTTGTGATAAAGGCTGGCTACTCAGTCAAGATATATAATGAGGTAATTTTTATTTTTACTTCTCGCCACTCAGGTTGAGGGGTTCTCGGTATCAGCCATGCGGTCGATTACATACTAGATCAGACAGAAGTTATTCCAGATTTCTTGCGAGAATGGCCTGGCGAAAGGTGTTGGCATTTATCCAAGGCGTGGCTAGCGGTTACTTCGTATCTCTTCGGGCAAGTTGCAGTTATCTGTATGTCTAATTGAGATTGTAACCAGCAGTTATAGGTAGTTCTCTGCTTGCGACATTTGGACTTGATCCACAAGTCCACGGCTAATCGGAGGTAATCTTGCGATTACTTACTTGCGATATATAGGATTTTGGATATAAATTATTAAATACTTGCCAAGACGCAATCACAACATTCACATCTTACAGTTAAAGAATTTAATTTCGGTACCTTTTGTACTTTGTCACAGTGACAACCTATATGAAAGTCGCTATTAGGGACCTCATATACTATAGTATTGTCACTGTGACAAGGTACGAAAGTAGTACTTGCTGAAATTAAATTCCTTGACTATAAATCGTCGCGTAGGTATACAATTAGACTTTTTCGTGGACCTATGTTTTTCCACTATTCGACGGAAACCAAGTGTCAAAGTAGTAAATATGCCCGCCCCGCATCAGCAGCCAGTCGGGAGCCATACTCAATGTATATAGATTGGCAGTAGTATGAGTTTTAATGTATATACAGAAAGACGTCTTAAATTTATGTTCGAACGAAAACTTTCTCAGGACTGCAGAAAGTGCAGCTTGTCTTCAATTTTAATGCCAGACTATGCAAACATAAAGATCTTGGACCACAATAAAAGTGTCCAACTCGCGTAAACTTTCAAAGTAATTATTCACCCACTTTATGTGATACCGACTAAATCTATTTCAGTAAATGAATACTCGGTCACTAGCGTTCTTCCTGGTCGATTTCTTCTTCTCCCATTGACGTCTTTCGTGAAACTCTGGCGTGACAATATATCATACCTTATTAACAAATACATACCTCGCGTGGGCGTTGAGGAATAGCATAGCAGAGATCGTTAACACTCAAAATATTAAGTTTTATGCAATCAACAAGAGGAGCTGCTCTAGCCACTCGCGTGCCTGATATTTTTCATAGAACTTATTGGCTAAGGTAATAAGGGTGACGACTGGTAACTACAGTTGCAAAAAGCACGTGAGCACTGTCTGCGTCAACGTAAGCACTTAATACGTGCCATTCTTGGATAAAGGAAATAATTACTGAAAAGTACCTTTGAATTCAATACGCTCGAACATTGGTGACGTTTTCAACTAAAAGGTACCACATTGTCGGTTGTCGATTAGGTTGATTTAATTATGAAGCTTTATGGAAAGAGCGTCTTATTGACAACCGACAATAAGTACCCGTTTGGTTGAAAACGCCACATTGTATGGTTTAGTCTTCAATGTTGGTTTCTATTATTCTTTTTTTAACATCTTTTATAATACGCCTTATAATCTTAACCTTGACCAATAAAATGATCCTTGACTGTGCCCTGTGAGTAGCAGAAAACATAAAATATTATTGTCCAAAAATAAATCAATGTAAACAAGCTCACTTGAAACCACAGAATACAGATTTATAAAATCAGGATGCAATCAACGTCAATAAAATACCGGATAGGAGGATGTTATGATGTGCAACATCTCGAAACGTTTTAGAATTTGATTGTTCTCTCAGCATCTTCAAAATTTTCTTAATTTCTAACCCTTGTGGTCCCGTATTCTGTATGGTCATTAAAACTCTCATCAGTCTCATCTTACTTACACTTTGACTTTGTTACGACTCATTTTGAACACATGGCGGCCCTCATTATCAGTCTTTGTCGAGAGCCACGAATGCCAAGAAATACATTTCGGAGCGCTCCCAAGTTAAAAGTGGAAGCGAATTAAACTATTGAGAAATGGTACTGATAAAAGAATTCAAGTCCACAGTTTTGAAATGATGAAACCATCATGTATCCAGGAATTCACTTCAACAACTTTAATCCTTATAAGTTTCAGAAGTAGGTTAACCACAACTGATCTAGGTATTAACGGCAAAAAAGAACCAGGTGGTCCTTCGAACCTTTAATTTTTCGCGCCAGTGTTACCGCACCCGATTGCATATTAAATTAAGTGACAACTCCTATAACTTGCATTACTATCTTTGAAAGATACGGCTGACGTACGACAGTCGTACGATACCGAACCACGTGCATCAGCTGCCCGTATAAACATCGAATACATATGTAACGTACGATGTGGGCGTAGGCAACAAGCACAAAAATGCTATCAATGGCTTGTTGACGAGATGATCCCGATTGAACTTCGATTAGCGATGATCTCTATTGACGGAATCCCTATTGTGACTTATTTATACGAAGCTCAATGACACGGACATGTTACGTACTATATCTTAGTATATCACTCAAATTCGCGTACCCCTGAACATACTTTGCATGACAGTAAGTACACGTTCTATATTGTGTTATTTTTTCAGTATTAAATTGTCCTAATTTTTTTCGATATAGGTACTCGACTCGATAGGTACTCTAACAAATTTTAATAACTCGTGAGTATTTGTTAACGTGTTGATAAATTTTGTTAAGAACATGTTAATAGATTGATGAATCTTGTTCAAAATGTGTTAATAGATATGTCGGTGAATTTTGCCTGTCACCGAAATATTCGCAGGTACGTGTGGCACGATACTCAAACATTGGTCGATGGTCCTTCAGAAAATAGCAAAAATCCATTTCATTATGTTCTGTCTTCGTCAAAAATGTATCTGTTAGGGCTGAGGGTTTTCTACTTTCTTTTCCTTATCATAAAATGTTGCGTAGGTAGATATCATCTCTTTTGCTTCCTTTCTTTAATCTTCGACGTTCCTTCACGGATTTTCCATCTCTAGCTTCCGAAGAATGCGTGACGAGCGTCTTTTGCGTTTGATTACAATCTTGTTGTTGACTCTCGATGCCAAAACATCCGAGAAAGTAAAACTTATATTTAGAAACTCGCACATACATACAAGGACGGTCGATTTATTAGGATTACACTTAAAGAGTACGAATAAGGGCAGAAATTGTACAAGTTTCTATACAAAGCGGACCCGTTTTCAACGCACTTGATTGTACTTTCAGACATTCGGTTTATTTTGGTCGCTCGCTGGATGGATTATTTAACGTGAAGCACTCGAAAGTATGTACTGCCTAAAAATAAATGTTATTGATCAAAGCTAAGTAAGTGGTTAAAGACTTGCTACACAATCGACAGGAACTAATACATTTTCGGTGGGAACTTCGATGCGTTTTTAAATTTCATTAAGTCTTAGTTCCTTTGTTTACTTGAGAACTCGATTTGATTCTCTTTTGTTGGTTCACCGCCGGTAAAAAATATAGTATTGTGCGATAGGGAATGGAATACATAAATGCAATACACATTGTAGCTTGAATATATAAACCTCCAAAAAACCGTTTACCGTTTCCTTTCTGATTGCGGAAATATTGCCGGCTTGATGATGAATGACTTATTTATGGCACTACATACTTCCGTTTTATTGAACCAATTTTTAGTTTGAAGATTACCTTACTCCATTTATCCGTAACAATCTGTGCAGTTGGTATTAATTAACCTATCCCTACTTTCCTTTACTTTCCTCTATTCGTGCTTGCTCAAATCTGCCCTAATAAGTAGTATACCTAACTTATATCACAAAAAGGAAAGTATACGTCCCGGCTTTTGTATTTTTCTTTGTTTTGCCTTCTTTAATAAGAGAAAGAGGGTCCTATAAAATATATTGTAGGCAGGCAAACACCTTTTGTTTCATAATCGGCACAAGTAGGCACAGGTGCACCCTACATACATAATTTCGATATTATCATTAAAATTACTTTCATTTATAGTGTCCTTAATATCACGTTTAAATGTAAGCTTAATTACGATATAATGAACTGAGGATAAATTTGTGTAAGAAAAATAAATGTGTTTTACTTTCACAGGTCACCTAGTCACATTTTAACATTGTAATATTTTTGGAGAAAATTAAAATTCATATTATTCGTAAATTTAGCAGAATGTACAATTATACAGTCACAGATAGAAGTTTAAATGCAAAGGTGCTATGATAATAATTATTGCTGATCGTACATATATTTTTTGCTGAACAAATCCCTAAATTCGAACGAACACCCAGACACTGTTCAGTGTTCAGGGACCTTATCTGATATGCTAAACATAAGCTGTAGTAGGTACATATTTTTTATGAGGAAAATTACTCGCCTTAAACTACACTTCTGGTAATTGATTTCCCATATAAATATTTATACTGCGCCTATTGTATTTGTAACCTTGTGAAGATCACGATAATGCCCTAATTCGTCCTTTAAATCAATATTGGTTGTCTAATCTATATATATAAATGCAAGTGTCCTGACTGACTGACTGACTGACTGACTGACTGACTGACTGACTGACTGACTGACTGATTCATCAACGCAGAGCCGAAACTACAAAAGCTAGAAAGTTGAAATTTGCACACTAGGTTGAATTTATAAAGTGTACAAGAGATAAGAAGCGATTTTGGAAAATTCAACCCCTAAGGGGGTTAAAAAGGGGATGAAAGGTTGTATGGGGTGCAAGTTTTATTTTAAGCTAGGAATTTGAAACTTTGTAAAAATGTACTATATTAAAAAACAAGAAAACTAATTTCTACGTTTTCGAAAATTCATCCCCCAAGGTGGTGAAAAAGGGGTTGAAAGTTTGTATGGATATCAAATATTTTTGGGAGTGTTGGACTTGAAACTTTGTATATGGAGATATTATTATAAGACGGGAAAAGTAATTTCAGCGTTTTTGAAAATTCATCCCCTAACAGGGTTAAAAAGGGGTTGAAAGTTTGAACCCATTACAAATGCTTTGAAACTTCTTAGAAAGACATAATAGCCGATGACAAAAAAAAGGAATTGCGACGTTTTAGGTAATTCAACCCCTAAGGTGGTAAAAAAGGGGATGAAACTTTGTCCTGGGGTGCAAATTTTATTTTAAGCTAGGACCTTGAAACTTCGTAAAAAGGTACTAAATTAAAAAACAAGAAAACTAATTTCTGCGTTTTCGAAAATTCATCCCCCAAGGTGGTGAAAAAGGGGTTGAAAGTTTGTATGGAGATCAAATATTTTTGAGAGTGTTGGACTTGAAACTTTGTATATGGGGATATTATTATAAGACGGGAAAAGTAATTTCAGCGTTTTTGAAAATTCATCCCCCAAGGTGGTGAAAAAGGGGTTGAAAGTTTGTATGGAGATCAAATATTTTTGTGAGTGTTGGACTTGAAACTTTGTATATGGGGATATTATTATAAGACGGGAAAAGTAAATTCAGCGTTTTTGAAAATTCATCCCCTAACAGGGTTAAAAAGGGGTTGATAGTTTGAATCCATTACAAATGCTTTGAAACTTCTTAGAAAGACATAATAGCCGATGACAAAAAACAGGACTTGCGACGTTTCAGGTAATTCAACCCCTAAGGGGGTAAAAAAGGGGATGAAACGTTGTCCTGGGGTGCAAATTTTATTTTAAGCTAGGACCTTGAAACTTCGTAAAAAGGTACTAAATTAAAAAACAAGAAAACTAATTTCTGCGTTTTCGAAAATTCATCCCCCAAGGTGGTGAAAAAGGGGTTGAAAGTTTGTATGGAGATCAAATATTTTTGAGAGTGTTGGACTTGAAACTTCGTATATGGGGATATTATTATAAGACGGGAAAAGTAATTTCAGCGTTTTTGAAAATTCATCCCCCAAGGTGGTGAAAAAGGGGTTGAAAGTTTGTATGGAGATCAAATATTTTTGTGAGTGTTGGACTTGAAACTTTGTATATGGGGATATTATTATAAGACGGGAAAAGTAATTTCAGCGTTTTTGAAAATTCATTCCCTAACAGGGTTAAAAAGGGGTTGATAGTTTGAATCCATTACAAATGCTTTGAAACTTCTTAGAAAGACATAATAGCCGATGACAAAAAACAGGACTTGCGACGTTTCAGGTAATTCAACCCCTAAGGGGGTAAAAAAGGGGATGAAACTTTGTCCTGGGTGCAAATTTTATTTTAAGCTAGGACCTTAAAACTTCGTAAAACGGTAATTAATTAAAAAAACAAGAAAACTAATTTCAGCGTTTTTAAAACTTCATCCGCCGAGGTGGTAAAAACGGGGTTGAAAGTTTGTACGGAGATCAAATATTTTTGAGAGTGCGGGACTTGAATCTTTGTATTTTGGGATATTATTAGAAGACAGGAAAAGTTGTTTCAGCGTTTTGTAAAATTCATCCCCTAACAGGGTTAAAAGGGGGTTGAAAGTTTGTATGGAGTTCAAATTTTATTTTAAGTTAGGAACTTGAAACTTCGTAAAAATATATGTTATTAAAATACAAGAAAACTAATTTCAGCGTTTTTGAATTATCATCCCCTAAGGTGGTAAAAAGGGGGTTGAAAGTTTGTATGGATATCAAACATTTTTTCGAACGCGAAAATACAGGAAAAATAATTTCAGCGTTTTGTAAAGTTCATCCCCCAACAGGGTTAAAAAGGGGTTGAAAGTTTTAATCCATTACAAATGCTTTGAAACTTCTTAGAAAGGCATAATAGCCGATTACAAAAAAAAGTAATTGCTACGTTTTTGGAAATTCAACCCCTAAGGGGGATAAAAGAGGATGAAAGTTCGTCTTAGGGTGCAAATTTTATTTTAAGCTAGGAACTTGAAACTTTGCAAAAAGGTATTAAAGTAAGATACAAGAAAACCAATTTCAGCGTTTTTGAAAATTCATCCCCTAAGGTGGTGAAAAAGGGGTTGGAAGTTTGTATGGATATCAAACATTTTTTCGAACGCGTGACTTGAATCTTTCTATTTGAGGATATTATTAGAAGACAGGAAAAGTTATTTTAGCGTTTTGTAAAATTCATCCTCTAACAGGGTTAAAACAGGGGGTTGAAAGTTTGTATAGGGTTCAAATTTTATTTAAAGCTACAAACTTGAAACTTCGTAAAAATGTATTTTATCAAAAGAGAAGAAAACTAATTTCAGAGATTTTGATAATTCATCCCCCGAGGTGGTGAAAAAGGGGTTGAAAATTTGTTTGGATGCCAAACATTTTTTTGAGTGCGGGACTTGAATCGTTGTATAAAGGCATATTATTAGAATACAAGAAAAATAATTTCAGCTTTTAAAAAATCATCCCCTAAAATGATTAAAAAGGGGTTGAAAGTTTGTATAGGGTTCAAATTTTATTTAAAGCTAGGAACTTCAAACTTCGTAAATAGGTAGTTAGGTAGTAGGTTTTATTAAATAGAGGACATGAAAATCTTCTAAGGGGGTTTAGAGGGATTATATCGAGGACAATTTTATTCAGTTAGGGGCTTGAAACTTCGTAGGTTGTGAAAGACAAAGTCTTATGCGTTGTATAATATTAATAATTAACAAATGATTAACCGTCCTACCGCAATCACTTGCTGCACAATGTTCTAAGCTAATGTAGAATATATAACCACCAATTCACAAATCCACGCGTACGAAGTCGCGGGCAACAGCTAGTGTTCTTAATAACTCGAGTTATCATGGTCGTTGTCTATCGTACTAACGTAGACTTTAACTCGTTGCCATAAGGTTTACAGATATTCAGCCGGCTGTGTTTTCGGTAGAACCTTCCATTTGTGCCATCAGCCATCAGTCAATATTGACCGGCAGCCAATAAACATCATTCGATCCGTCGGAAAATATTCTGTTTATCACCTGGCTGCCCATTACGCACTTAGCGTACTTATACATTTCTATTTGTCAAATATATTTGAATGTGCAGTTCAGTGTTAGATTTTGAAGGCCTTTTTAGGGTTCCGTAGCCAAATGGCAAAAAACGGAACCCTTATAGATTCGTCATGTCTGTCTGTCTGTCCGTCTGTCTGTCCGTCTGTCTGTCCGTCCGTATGTCACAGCCACTTTTCTCCGAAACTGTAAGAACTATACTGTTGAAACTTGGTAAGTAGATGTATTCTGTGAACCGCATTAAGATTTTCACACAAAAATAGAAAAAAAACAATAAATTTTTGGGGTTCCCCATACTTCGAACTGAAACTCAAAAAATTTTTTTTCATCAAACCCATACGTGTGGGGTATCTATGGATAGGTTTTCAAAAATGATATTGAGGTTTCTAATATCATTTTTTTCTAAACTGAATAGTTTGCGCGAGAGACACTTCCAAAGTGTTAAAATGTGTGTCCCCCCCCCCTGTAACTTCTAAAATAAGAGAATGATAAAACTAAAAAAAATATATGATGTACATTACCATGTAAACTTCCACCGAAAATTGGTTTGAACGAGATCTAGTAAGTAGTTTTTTTTTATACGTCATAAATCGCCTAAATACGGAACCCTTCATGGGCGAGTCCGACTCGCACTTGGCCGCTTTTTTTTTAGTAATACTAAAGACATCTTGTGATTGTAGAAGCGGTGTAGTTAAAGAAAAATGACTAAAGACCTGTTGATTGTAGAAGCGGTGTAGTTAAAGAAAAAAAACGTGGTCCAAGGTTTATCGGCTGACCAAGGCTACCCCCGTAGCACCGGACATAAATTTTGTTCTAACGGAACAGAATTTTGAATTGTCAACTTTTGACAACCAGATACCACATGTACTTCAGTTGACCAACTCAAGGTACGAGTTACTTATCCTTAGTCATTACACCTCTTCTACAATTAATAATTATTTGGTAGTATTAGTTATGCATATGGCTTTTCCATCTGCTTAGCTGCTTCTTCCGACACTTCGGTGCTACCCTGTGTAACCCTGTTAATTATTTTCAATGTTTTTAAAGTGTTTTGTTTTCCTTTTTGCAAAATCTCTTTAAAAATATAATAAGCGAGGCCGCTCGCACTGCGTACGTGCTCTAACGAACGCAGGCGTGTTTACCGGCTGCGATATCTGCGCCGACGCATTAGAAGGCCAATTTAGAGTTGCTCGACCCCTCGACACTTTATCTAGTCTTCTATCCTCTTCTCCTTCAACAGAAACGAGTGAGACCCGACGCCCTGCATGATTTAAGTCCCAAACAGTTCTAGAGGCTCTAATCGGTTTAGTTATTCGTGTGGGCGGTATTAATAGTTTGATAAAATCGTATTCCACTGTACGGCTTCAAAGTGGCTGCTATTTATAGGCAGATAAAATTAAACTTTCCTTTGGGTTAAATACTTATTTAAAAGCCATTTATGTGAAGCTATAACTTCGAAAACCTCAAACACGCCCTCAGTTTCAGGCTCTGATAAAAACTGTTTTAAAACCCTGACTTTTTGACATTTGTTACTGTGTTATTGTCATGTTAGTTGTCAGGTGTTTTGTGGGTTTTCAGGATTAGTGAGGGTATTTATTAGTATTAAGTTAATAGCTAAAGGGTTTGTCACGTCGTCTTCTGGGCCTCTAATGTCTCTATACTTACGTTTTTCTATTGCAATCTGTTGTTGCCAAATGTGAGTTGTCACCTGTCACTATGCTATCTCGATCAATAACTGTGTGGTGATCTGAAATGGTTAATCTGTAGGGTGAACCATATTCTTCAATGAAATGATACACTAGACGATTTAAGCAAAACGGGACTTAGCAGGAAGTTATTCCTATATGTAATCAGAAGATAAAACCCGAATATTACAAAATATATGCCTCATCGAACTAATTAGGTTAGATTTATTTTTAAAAGGGAACAAAATAATATGCAACAGCAAGAAGTGTTTTATCAATTATCATAGATCAAATGATACTTAACTGATAGTGACGATAACCTATTAGTATTAGTACATATAAAGACATTTCAAAGGCAAATGAAGAACATAAATACATAACACGGACATGTCATCTATGATGAATTTTGCAAATATTATGTTGTGTCATATTTAATATACAAATTGGGGATGTATAGCTATATAAAGGAGTTGTTACCACGCAAGATTTAGACCTATTGGTGTAATGAATATTTCTATCATAACATTTTACATATTTTGAACTGGAATTAATTGTATTTAGATGAGCCTTCGTGTTACGCATATCAAACGCCTACTTTGCCCTAAATCCTAAAGCGTTGAACTCATTCGTCACTTAGCCACGCTCCTGTGCGCATTTACATATAAATAACCCGAGATTCACCTTGCCAATTAGGGGATGCGATGTAAGGGGGTCGTCGTCCTCATTGCCAGAGGGCAACGACCTCCGGCGGCCGTCAGCTGATGCACACAAACACACAACGCCCCGCACTGACCCAGTTTGCACACATTGACAGCAGTTGTCTATATCAGACTTGTCAACAACTAAATTACATAAGGTCTAGTAACTTCCACTCATTAGTATTTATCTACGCGTTTATTTTGGTATTTAGCGCGCAAGACGATTGCTGAATCACAATTAAGGTATGTATTTACCCAACAGGGTAATAGATAGCTAACAAGCTATGTCACTAGTTTAATATCTTAAGCGGTGACTATTGCATTGCTAAATGATAAATGATAAATTCGCGCGATCGATGATAAATTCCAATCGAAAATTTTACAAATTGGATTATGCTCCCCTCATGCACCTTACACTATGTTGTTTCGTGTAGTTAATTAAATGAATAGTAAGCACATTTAGATATATTTAGATGTTTGCTCTATCTCATTGCCGTTTTCATCTTCTGACCATTTTCGTTTATCGTGATTACTTTGAAAAAAAAAACTCGGTATCTCGTTCTGTCAATAAACAGAAAAATATGCAATTCTGTATGAAGTTACTACGTTTCAACTTTGAGTAGCACTGTGAGATGAGAGATTTTTTTCAAAGTAGTAACGACTGACGATATCCAATCGACGGATTGATCATATCGACTAATCACATTTTATTATGAGAAGCATTTCAAATATGTATCTCTAAGATTGTATGTTAAATTCAGGTAACGTTTGTATGCCCGCTATTTCGACGTAGGTACCTAATCATGAAATATAAAATTCGGGTTAAGTAAACTTGATGACACATTGATAGTATACGTTTAGTATTAGTTTTAGCACCCATTCATTTTATTTTGACAGGTTCTGTAGAAGCATTTTATCTGGTTAACTAAGTATGATTAATTGCTCATGTTACACGTGTTCTTTTTAAGTAGGTATCTTTCTTTACTCTATCTCTTATTACGTATCTTTACTTTTGGAAATAATCTTTCACGTAAATGTGTATGCATATGTAACATGTCAAACATGTGAGTCAGATGCCAATAAAGCCTATCTTACTTTCCTATCTGGGAAGGTCAGATGGAAGTCGCTTTCGTAAAAAATATTAGCAGTTTCATGGGATTTGGGCCCCCAAGCTCCGAAAGTGCGTCGTGGTACTCGTGGCGTGGCGAAATACTATAGGATGCTGCTATAAGTGTGAGTCAGGTGCTGTAAGTGTGAGTCAGGAAAAGTGTTAATTATACTTTTTAATGCCTTTCATTTTATGATGGGTAATGAATCATTAGGCACAAAGTAAGCGGCTGATAGGGAGATAGGATTGTACCATAGGAACGGTTATAAACATATGACTAATAATCATACATATGTATTACTGTTTTTAACAGGAACATTAATGTAAATTATTCTGTATTGATAACTTCGGAACCACGAGTACTGCGCAATAAGTAAAATTTAATTAATAACTTTGTTGAATAGTCCGTGTTTACAATTTACATACCTTTTTCGTATGTTTTAGTTTAGAACTAGCGAGCCCTAGGCTTTGCACGGGTTAACAAATTATACATAAACCTTCCTCTTGAATCACTCTATCTATTAAAAAAAACCGCATCAAAATCCGTTGCGTAGTTTTAAAGATCTAAGCATACATACAGACAGACAGACAGGAAAGCGACTTTGTTTTATACTATGTAGTGATGATAATAGTCAATTAGGAAGAAGGCAAAATATGACAATCTAAGACTTTTATGTAGCATATTGCATAGGCTTTTGGATTTGCCAGCTATTAGGTATCCTCTTGATGCTTTTCATATAAAAACGTGTGCTAAAAATGTGTACAATCTTAGATACATAATCTCTCATACGATATTAACCAGGACCCAGGATTTAAACCCTCGACCAACAGTATTATTGTGTATGTTGTATCTGGATAGTTTTTCTATCGGCATTAGTTAATGCCGATAGAAAAACCGTGCAGTTGCACGGTTTCCCGAATTTCCCAATGTGTATAACAGCAACAATTCATAAGTCATTCAATTATCTCTTTAAAAACATATATTTTATAGAATAATATTTGAAAGTATACAGATTCCGACCAATGCCACTGTCGAGACCGCATCAGAACCAGAAATATTTTTAAATGTAGGTCAGAGTCGGTGGATACCGAAGGTACTTACTATTGGGTCGTCGAGCAACGCCAAATATCCTCAAGGCTAATAGTTAACAGTTTCTATGAGCCCGAATTGTTCGTTATCTACTGTTCATATTTCATGTAGAAATGGAATTACTACGCAAAAAGCATATCTTATCGCAGACTGACTATTTTAATTCTTTTTTCATACTCCGCTACTCTTATTTGCATTAGTTACATAACGATACTAGATATGAGCGCCGCGCCGGCGCGCCGCCGCCGCCGACAAAATTTTCGCGCCGCCGCCGCCGACGCTGCGCTATCGGCGTGGCATCGGCGTGACCTTGGTAGTTACTACTGCTTTCAGAATCAGATAATATATTTTTAATCCAGTTTAGATCATTAACGGCGCCACTTCGAATAGTTTATAGGCATTCAAAGGGTATTTTAGGCCCATATCATTCAAAAATATCGAAGGCAAATGCAAACTTATCTGTCTAGTAACCGCGCTACTAGTCTTGGGGAAACGAAATTATTTAATATCAATTTTAACATCAATATGCTTGTAATTTAGACTCTCGCGCGAGCCACGAGACGAGCCGCGAGCCGCGCCACGAGACGCGAGTCCACCGCTTACACTCGCGTTCGGCTTGTCATTCGGTTATAAACCTTATGCCGTGCCGTTAGTGTTTAAATTATATTAGCTCGACGAGCTTGCGAGCCACGAGACGAGCCGCGAGCCCACCGCTTACACTCGCGTCTCGTGGCGCGGCTCGCGGCTCGTCTCGTGGCTCGCGCGAGAGTCTAATCCGCCTAGAATAAACATACTGATTTCCTTCCATTTTTATTGTGGAACGTTCCACATTACAATTTATAGATTGTATATATACACTAGACATGTCAATCACAATGAAAAAATTTACTGTGATCAACTCTAGCTAACGTGAGACTCGAACCCACATCTTTGGATTACCGATCCAATGCATAACTAATTTTGCCAGCTAACCATCCGTCATTTACCGCGAATTTAACCATTGCAAGCATGGTTAAACGTTTTTAAAAGGTATAAAATGGGGTTAATTTTGAGATATTAAGCGTTTCCACGTCCAAATGTCCGGCCGTTGGCTTCGCATGGAAGGGCGTCGGAATCGGGTCTCAATTAAACTTGGCCACTGTTGAAATTTCAAGCTTTGCTCTCTCGCAGCTCAATCTTTGGCCTTGCACCGCTCGCATGGAATTAAGCCGCTATCTGAACCTGCAAGTTTTTGGCCCTGTTTGGAGCTCAACTTTCGGCCTGTTTTAAAACGCTTGAGCATTGGTCCTTATCCGATCTTAGCTCCATTTCAGCTCGGCCTTTGGCGTCGCACGAATGCGCCCGCAGAAAAGCTCCAGATCTTTAACACTATGGCTTCAGTCTTTATCGGCTTGCACCCTCGCTCTGCTCTCTTGCAGCTCGGCCTCGCACAGAAGCGCGCCGCAATCGGCGCTCCAGGCGTTCAGCCGTCAGCCAAGCTTACACTTGGCGTTCGATTCTTAGCTGTATGCTTACCTGCAGCTCATCCTCTGGCCTCGCATTGGGAGGCGTCGAAATCAAGTCTTCGGTGTTACATGGAGCTCGGCGTTGGGCCTCACTTTTTGACATAAATCGGTTTTGCTGGGTCGATATTGGTTAACGACGGAGCTCGTTTTTTTTTTTGGACTGTCGACAAGACGTTTCCCTGATACAGTCAATCCGCAATTTTTACCTTAGCACAAAAGATAAGGGCCTCGCTAAGATCTTCCTGCCAAAGCCTCGCCATGATTAAGACCACCTCTGATGCCGCGCGATACCGCTTATCCACAGTTTATACGATATCAATTTTTTTCGTACCATTACTCAATAAATTATCCTTGAAAATAAAAAATGCATTTATTTCATAACTTCCTTAGAGCAAAAACATGTTTTTTCGGTAAAATTTTGGTTAAAATTCTTTTTTCATTAATCGAAGGTGTTTCAAGGCCACGCCGCCGATTCGCCGCCGCCGCCGACCAATTTTGACCGGCGCGCCGCCGCCGGCTATATGCCTATCGGCGCTCATATCTAAACGATACACATTTAACGCTCGTATCTTTTGCGAATCGAGTTTTCAAGGTCAGTCGTGTTTTTGCAAACATGTTTTTTTTATTTTAACTTTATGGGGAACGTGACTGGTTTCACTGAGTAAACATTTACCCATACCCGGTATCATATCATATCAGCTAGACTTTTCGAGAGTTGCTTCTAGTTGTTGAAGAGGCACGTTATGTAAGTGCTATCAATCAGCTTTTATTCAGTCACCTGATTACACAGTTACGTAATCTGTAAACAATAATGTGGCACATATTACTTATCAATACCTATTTTATTATCGATTGTCACTAATGGTTCGGACGTTTTGCTTTGTACCTATCTTTAAAACTACATTTTGTTTACGGCATACTTGAAACAAACACACTTGAAATACATTGTTTTGTATGTACAGTCGCCATCAGATATATCGCAGCGGCCAAGGTGCTCACAAATAGATATTCAGATGTGGGTTCAGATGAATACGCCTCTATTACCAAGGCGTTAGAATACTTAGAATGCGTGTTCAGATATTTTGAACAACTTGGCCGCTCCGATATGTCCTGTGGATTAGGGTGGAGCGTCGTTGTATGGGAAAAAATAAAAATTTGATTATCAATGTGGAACCGGTACAAAAAGTTGCAGTTTGTCATGTAGATTACCTATAGTGATTATATCAAGTTTCAAAATAAACACTACTTTTAGCCCTCTACCCAGCCGCTAAAGAAATTAATAAAGGTAAATTTTCATCAATTATTTAAATATACTATTTCACTAATATGTGTACATTTTATTGAAATTATATAATACTTAATAAGGATTTAATAAGTTATTAGTGTTATTACCAAAATTTTTGTGCCTTTTTCAATATTTATGAAATAATAAAATTTCAAACTTTCATATTAAACAGCAATTTCATGCAAAACAAGGAAAATGCTACAGTGTAAAAAAATTATATGAGTTATTTTTTTTAGACGTTCTTGTGCCAAAGTAAAGGTGTTATTGATTACGAAAAGTATCATTTTACTGCAAAAAATGGGTTACTTATATGTTTAAATGAGCGTCAAACATTGCCCTTCGGCGTCGCTTACGCCGTTTTTGGGTCATGTTCACACGTATGTTAGGCATATATTTACTTTTACTAGTAGTATTTTTATTATCTTATCACGTTCAAAATAGTTTTCACGGTTCTGTAATAAGTTGTAAACTGCAATTTGTGCACAATATCCGGGTTAAAGGGCCTTTTCCATAAAACCTCTATTTACGTGGTTTTACCATGTCATAAAAATATACGTTATAAACAAAAATAAGTATAGGAATCGAGTATATATGTAACAAAAAGATGTTATTTAATGAATAAAACTTGTTATAAAAAAATAAGCATAAATTAAATTTATTAAAAATATACAAATATTGCTATATATAATCGAATAGTAGAGGGCTAAAAGTATATACCAATATTTTTTTTATTATTTTTCCCTTAAACAATAAAAAATTAGACATCCTTTTAGAGGGGTTCCATTGCTATATTCAAGAATTTTGGATTTCGCTCCACCCTACTGTGGATATGTCTGACGGCGTCTCCAACTTGCAAAAATGATAAGCACTTGAAAAATGTTGCGTAAAAGCATACACATTAACGCGAACAGAAATCTAAATATAAGTCGACCTTGACTGTTAAATGTCGGGGCCCATCAGAAACCTCTGGCGTGTTTTCCATCAGCGTACGCCATAAACTGTATCTGGAGTTTAATGGCTTCATGTCCAAAAATAAAACACTTGGATGTGTTTTGTCGCTATCGGCGCACATGATGGTGTGATTGAAAATACATGTTTGATCCTTGTTCCTAATCAAGTGGTCATAGTTCTAAATCAAGCTTGATTGCGTACAGAACAACCCTACAAGAAACTCTAGCCTAAGCCACCAACCCACCATACATAAAATAATTATGTAAATGAATTTTCAATTTTATTGATTAATAGAAATAAACCATTTACGCTATCTGCCCTTCCTCCACTTTAATATCGTTCTACGTTACGCTTGCCTAATAATGAAATTAGTTGTGTGTAGGGATGAGCTTGGTATACAGTACAAAACATACCTATGCAAGCTATAACTATACGGGATTGCTTTCGTCGGATTGTGTTAGATCGCATTATCACATGGTGCCTTAAAAAAACTTTGGACTCTCGAATCACCAAAAAGATATCTATCTGATGATATTACTCATGCGGAATCGACGGAGTTCCTTGATTTTCTTATGAAGTGTTTTCTGTCGTGTAATATTTTATTTTGTTTATATTTATTCAGAATATCTACGAATCCGGACCATGTTGGTTTAATAGAAGTAGATTTAAGGTGGCAATACAATTTTAATACTCTCGAGTCTCTCGATATCCAACTGATGTCCAATGGTGATATATAATATGATTTAGAGTTGGGATGTTTGGTGGCATTGGGGTGAACACAAAGAGCAGTGGAGTCGTTGTTGTAAATATTTTTTCATGATAATGAAATAAAAACATATAATATTGTTAAAATGTTCATGTGATAATGAGCTTGAACAACTTGCAATTGGAATAAAAGATTCAAAATCTTGCATTATTATCTTCATCTGATGTTAAACGGTTGTCATGATTGTGAATAGTTGCAGCAGATATAGGTACTTATCGAAAAACTTTCGAAACTTTGGATGATTTACCTTATTCCTCGGAATATTGTACGCAATCAGAAATATGCATAAGTCATAAATAAAGTCATGTTGGATGCCCCAGTGCAGTCGGTGTTGAGTTGAGTACTGTTTGCTTCAGCACATCATAATTTTACATCTGCGTGAGACGTACATTTCATTCCGAACAATATATAGAATTGCTCTCTTCGCTATATGTAAGTTCATGATATAGTTCAATCCACCGCAAAATTGTTGAAAGTGGAGTATAATTTTATTTAAATTTGGAAGTTACATCTAAGGTAAGTAAATAGAAATTTGTGTAACTTTTACTTCCCACAAATTAATAAAACTATGATTTGTGCGAGTTGTCTGAACTGACAGACTAAAAACGTCAATGAGATAAAAGTTAGTTGCAGTGCAGGGACTTTTTGGTCAACCAAAAAGGTCAAATATGTAATATAATGATACATTAGAAAATCTACATATGTAATATTATTTTACATTCAGTCATTCGTACAGTTACAAAAAGTATATAATGGCGGCTTCACTGCATTTCCTGTGCTAAATGCCACAAGAATCCTAACCCTTTGATAGTACTTGACACTGGTCAGTATTGTTTTTATTAATAATCGAATTCAACACACATTCTCAGTCATTTTAATATACATAATTGAATAGTTCCTGTATTTACTATGTATATCTGTTATCATTTCCTTATTTTAAAGAAACATGCGCTTGACTGCGCTGTTTACTCAAGAGCTAAGGTACATAAATAGAACTTGAGTATAATTACATTAGCGTAACGTACTTACCGATCACGACACGCGTTGCAATAATTGCAGTGTTCAAGTTGTGATCATGCGTAACAGAATTATCATCAGAGTGGTTTGAGTACACTTCAGTCGGGGACGCCAGATTCTAGGATTAACCGAATATCCGATGGATTTTAGTACACTTCTGTCTAATGTTAAAAACCGATAAATAACCGATAATGAAGTATAGCCTGAACAGTAATATATGATAATTGTCAAGAGGGCGCTGTTATTCTCATGTATAGGGTGACAATTCAGTGTAGTATGAAAAAATTAGTTTCAGTGAAATTCCGCAACATGGCGCACCCTCAATAGATCCTGGTTCACCTATAAAAACGTAAAAGAGTGTAGGATTTTTGGTTTAGCCGAGTTTCTTAGGGATGTTTGTGCTTTATAATGAACATGAAAAGTTACTATCAGGGATGTTGTTCCGGAATTCCAAATGGATACATAGCAATTTAATCCAGCGGCAATAATAGCGTTAATATCATTCGGATAAGCAGGTCATGGATGATAAACGGGTAAACGATTACAAGTAACATGGCATATGTTGCGTATTTAATGATTATTACATAGTTGCATCGGTAAATAACTGCAAAACTTCGCATATATATAGTGCTAGCGTGTATGGAAGGCTTGGCTAATGTATTGACACATTTAAATCCATTAATATGCGTTGCTTGCGAACTCGTCCGTTTAAGTCTGCAACCTCAAGTGCAGAACGGCTATTGAATGATTTAGAAATTAAAGTATAATAATGAAGAAATCAAAATAGCAGATTTGTTTTATATAGGGGTTGATGTTTACTATGTTGCTTCCTATTTTGTATCACTCTCTGTCGGTAGGTAGGAAGTTCACGTTCATTCTTATTCGTTTAAGTCTAAATTCTATGGTTGCAGGAGGAATTTCCAGCCGTCAAATTTTCTCTTTGTAAATAGCTCTCTGTCAAGAGGGACTGTGTCCTTCAAGAGAAAAAAGGTGTCTAGTAGGGTGGTCTAAGACCGCGCGGTCAATGAAACTGCTCAGGCGACGTAACTGGCAAAGCAAAGTTGAGCTGTAGATGTTTAATTAGACCACCATATGATACTCCCTTGCAGAGTTGCAGGGTCCGCAACTCAAAAACGTCCATTCCATTACCGACGCTAACATTATCATCAGACGCACTACTAGGTACGTTTGTTTGCAACCCACTTGGTATATAAAATAAAACTCCCAAGTAATTATTACCATGTTCTTCGCAACCGCACAAGTTATATGGTTTCGGTTATACCTATTGCATGAGATTGCCAGTTGGTTGAATCAACCTTCTACAGCTTGACGACACGACATAATCAATAAGTGGCCTAGTTTGCAAACAAGTGTGGGAGTTGATAATTAACTTTAGGCGAACGGAAGGTTGTTAAAATTCCTTTTTTGGTTACAGATACTCAACTTACATTGTAATAAAAGCAATAGTATTCATTCAACCAGTTGGCGATGGCGAATGTGGGAAAGACGGATGCTTTTTCTAGGCCGATAAATGCTAGCGAGTATGCCCTATTGGTATGGTTTTGATTGTTTTTGTGCTGCAATATATAGTACTTTGACGCTCAACACATACATTTCTATTCGACTGACAAATAAAGGAGGACAATATTTCCAAGGGCTCACAAAAGTAGGTATGCAGTGTCATGCAGTGTCAACAACAAAACGCGAGTTACTTAGTGACCGCGCACATAATCTCATACTAGAGATTTTGCACACATATGTATGTATACTTAAGTATTTTTATGGAATTAAATAGATTTTTTTATTTTACTCTTTATTTACTATCTTCTTAGTTTAGGTTTTTTTACAATATGAATATAAAAGTAAAATAAAAAACACTTACAAAACAATAAAAAATACATATAAACATATTACAAAAAAACCTAACCTAGGGTGCCGCCAGCAGCGGGGCAAGGCTCAAGCTGCCGGTGGTCAGGGCCGCAGAGAGAGGAACCGGCGGACTATCCGCGCCGTGTCCAAGATCACCGCCTTCTGCATCTGACCCTTGATCCAACCACCTAGCGAGAGTCTCTCAAGATGTTGGTCGAGACTCTTCGCTATTAGACCGTTCGCTGAAACAACTATCGGGACAATGATCGTCGAATCAACATCCCACATGGCGGTTATCTCGTGAGCCAAGTCTAGTTTTATAATTATTATTTTATTTAAATGCGAAGGCAAACCGGGGGTTGATTTTTTTGCTTGATTTGATTGCTCATAAAACATGGATAATGTACCCAAAAATATGGCAGTAGTTTAGTCACTACATGAAGCTGGCATGCGCCCCTTGACTTATACTTTTAATCGAACCCAAATCCAAGACCCAAAGGACCCGAAATCATGTGCGGGGGTTTTTGACTTCTAAGATTCAGATATTGCCTACAATTATGTTATTTCTGACAGAATATTAGTGGCAGTTCACTGGTCACTCGATCTGAGGAGTTGAATGTGGTAATTTGATTGTTATGCCAGCAATATTGTGCAGATCATTTTGAAATCGTTCGCTTAGCTTCGTCTTCTGTTCAGTTGGATCAATAGTTCGAGTTAACGTAGACTATCCTGTACCGTATGAAGCCATTGGCAGACTGCTAAGCTTCTTAGTTATCTTGCATTAGCGGACGATAACTTATTTGTGTGGTTACGCAACAGCTTTGTTTTCGTCTGGCCGTAATGTTTAGGTACATGCTCGCTATCACATGCTATCAACTGTGCTGTGCGTAAGCTCCTCCAGGTTATCATAAACTCATCCATTTTATTTATTATTGTACCAGATAGTGGGCCCCCTGATAAAAAAAATGTATTTTATTTAAATGGTTATCGTTAGGTATATTTATTGCGTCTTAAAGTACACATATGAGAAAAACATGTCGATAGTTATCACAAGTTAATAAAATAAAAAGGATTTTTTATTATATTAATTACTTACCTCAGTTACCTCAACTATCCATCAATGGTAGAATAGACTCCGGAATTTCATCTTTTATTTATACCCTAATCTGCGTGTATAAATATACCTTTACAGTTTCTACAGGTATTTGGTACACCTTGACCGAAAATAATACGAAAGGCGTTTATTTTCTCGTCGAGTTCTAAAAGGAACTTGTTTACAACTTTGCCTTGTTTTATACGTAACTGGATTTACACTTGAATCTTGATAAGCTAGATTTCCTTTTATAATCAGAAGTATTAAACATACAGCTAAGGATTCTAAATCAAGGCTACATGTGTACATTTTAACGTGAGGCAATTCTAGATTCATTTTATGTTAGCATTGGTTGAATATGGGTCTATGGGTGGAACTTTCCACATCACACTAAAAGTGTTTGTATGTACCAACTTACTCACACACCTGCTGTATCGTCTAGTCGAGTACATGGATGACATCATATATGTAAGTATAAGCCACCAACCACCAATGTATTCAAACTCGTTATTTGACTCACTGAGCATTTAAGACATTATACTATTGAGTTCATCTTTGCCTCTTGTTGTAAGTTTTGGTCGTCAACATTTGAGCTTTATCATCAATTTCAATATCAACAACGTCAACATTAGAGATTCACAAGGTAGTATTTTGTTTTAACTTCTTAATATTAATTCGGTCTAAGTTTTGGAAGCATTTAAATTGTCTGTCGGAAACTATCGGCCCACGCGATAACAAGAGACACGTGTAAGATACCAAATATGCAACACAAGTAAAAAACGGAATAAGTTATGAACCCACTATTCGCTTTGTTACTTAAGAAAGTTGAAATAAAGTCTGGAATCTTCTTGTTTGTTCTACAGAATGAACTTAAGCAGCTTTCGTTGTCGTGGCATGTAAATTTCTTCCAAATATCAATGGTTTCCTCTATTACTATATATCCATTGGTATATGTCCATCTATCGCATTGATAAACGTCCTCGCGATCGATATTTACGTAGCACCCATTGACCCTACTCTAAAAGTTCTTAAATACCTCGGCAAGAAACATGGATAGCTATTAGATGGCCAAATTAACTTTAATATGTCTTTATCCCAGATAAATTTGACGCCACAACATAGTGGAGTAGATTACTTTGAAATCATTGAATAAATGTATGGATCGCGTCTGTCGCAGTGATGGATGGTTACTCAAAGCCGTAAACTACGACTATCGACTATTTTTACATGTCCGGGCGCAACGAACCCGGTGTTATTGCCATGCAGCAGATACAAATGGTGATGTTTTTGGCAATCTGAATTGCCAATGCCAGGCCTTGACCAGAGGAACACGTGGAAATCGACAGGTGTAATATACAACTGTCAATTGCTGTTTAAGAGCCAAAAGGAGTGGTCATTTCTCCATACAAACGTACTCGACTGTTTCCTCCGTGGGTTTTGAAGCTAGAGCAATGATTTTTTCGACACAAATTAATATTGTCAATATCTGTGTCGGACCGTTTTGCTTTTTTTGATATTTTTGTTTTTTAAGGCGCTAGAGCCCTTCATAAATGGCCAAAATGGCCTAACTGACTATGCCGCAATGAGAGGCGTGGTATTCAAAACTGATATCAATTAGCCAAAAAAGCAACACGGTCCGACACAGATAATTTCATAATAATTTAGATTTCCAAATTTGGCTACTATTGGTTACGTTTTGGAGGAGGAAACAGTCGAGTACGAAACCTCGATTTTTGAGATTTTTACGCAGGATTTTTCGCCTTGTCCTTATCGCACTAGTTTTAGGAGCCGCTTCCGTTAGCGAGACGGGTATATTTACCTAAAATATTTACATCTCAGCTCCTGTTTCGTCTTAACATCTTTTGATCTTCAATAAGAACATCACGTCGCGGTGCTACAGGGAATTTAAAACCAACGTTGTGTGATGTGTTTTGTAATCTTTTTATATCGTTATTATCATTATATCAAAGACAAAGAAAATAGGCACACGGCTAGACGACTCATTACCTAACTGTAAGTGTCAAAGACAAATAGGTAATCGGTTATTTGAGAAAACCAACTAAACCAAGGTAATTATTAATTATGCCTTATATCAGCGGTCGGTAACCTTTTAGCAGCCAAGGGCCACACAATAGTTAATGAAGGTGACGCGGGCCGCACTTTGTTCATATTTATGACTTTATCAGACATTGTTGTCTGTCAATATTACATACAAAATAGCCAGGGAGGCTCGCGGTCCGCAAGTGAGAGGTTTGCGGGCCGCATGCGGCCCGCGGGCTGCTTGTTGCCGACCGCTGCCTTATATCATCGCACGGCATGGGCACACAGTATCAGCCAATAGCACACTAGGCCGGTGCTGTTCGTTCTCAAGATTCTCAAGAACAATGAATTATTCTGTACTGAAATCTCCATATAATTGACACGGGTCAATTGTTCTTAAGTGTATCTAGTCTATGCTTATAAACGAAATTTCTTGTTTAAATTACATCAGTGGGTGGTACCAAAACAAACCGCCAAAAATATACCACCTATCAGTAGGTATATCTTTAATCTTCGTGCCTTCGAGACAGCCGTCATACCAATATTTCGGTAATAGGTACACAGATATCAACCAGCGGTAACCAGTTATATCACAAATACCTACAGTTCTTTGAATTGAGATATCTTCAAAATTCTCGTGCGGTCAATTCGCAACTACGATTATTATCGGTCTAACGTCAAAGCTTTAATAATTTTAATACAAATACCATTGTTTTATTTCTGATATTGCTATCTTATTGTAAAGTTTGTCCGTTTTGTCCTTTATGTTTAATACATGTTTCAATGCTTGAAGAAAATAACCACGGAACCATGTCAAATTGACAAATAGGAAGCTAATAGAAGAAATTCCTTACCTTTACTTTACTTGCGGGCAGTAACTACGTATTTTATCAACTTAATGCGAATCAGACAGACTGCATTCGACAGCGTAGTGATTGGATTGAAATTGGAATGAATAAAATAATATTAAAATTGGAATGGAACGAAGGAATAATATTAAGTAAATTGTGGCGGAAATTACATATTTTGCCACTCGTAACAATACCAAATGTCAGTCAGTCTGTGGAAGTGTGGCGCCACCCTGGCTATGGGGCAGATAAATTTCACACATTAGCTCTTCTGTGCCATCAAAGAATATGACGATGCAGTGTGGAAGGATGTGAGAGGCCTCTCCCGCATTTATGAGGTGGAGGCCGTGTCTGAGAGCCTACCGCGAACCACGTTCGACGTGTTGCCTCCCTGTCACACTTATGTACGAATTAACAAGTGTGACAGAGAGGCAACACGTCAAACGTGGTTCGCGGTAGGCCCTCTGTTCGCGCCCCACCTCGTGGGGCGGTCGTTCGCCGTCGCTTTGGGGACCGCTGTGAGGCTGGTGTTTACCAGCTTTATCACTACAGGCCGTTATCCAACCATACGTCCCCTAGCCTGGTGATACCGGTTGAGCGGGGCCAGGTTTCGGGCCCGCAGAGAAGGCGACCGGCAGCTTTGGCTGACGTGTGCGTCGTGCCTATGTAGGCGTGACGATGAGGTCCCATGGACGTTCTTATTTATCCCACTATTCCCACTTAATGTTGTTGTCGCTTGCGTGCATGCATGCATTTCTGATTCACACATAGCCAATAGTCCCTGCTAAGTATAATGTATCTAGTTCGGGTCACCATTGTTTTAGACTTGGAACTCGCAGTCGCACATTTTTTTGCTATCGTATTACGGGGTTAACTTTTGCGTGCGGCATGTTTGCTTGCGTTAAATGGCTCTTCAATTATATTTAAGCGTAAGCGTCATTCTAGACAATCTAGACTTCTAGACCATAGACATTGTGGTCAAAATTAATTTAATTAGGCTTAAAAAAAGGTACTGTATTTTTGTAGGTACAGTCGCCAATCAGTTATATTGGAGCGGCCAAGGTGCTCATAAATATCTGAACACGCCTCTGTTGTCAAGGCGTTAGAGTGCGTGTTCAGATATTTTTGAGAACCTTGGAACGCTCCGACTTATTTGATTGCGACTGTACGAGGTTGTCGACTTAACTCTACCGCCCGCGGGCCTCATATGTTTAAAACATCTTAGATTAGCGCACAGGCGCAAACTACATCGGCAAGGCAAATGTTTCCCGCAACCTTGTGTTGGGTGACCGTATAATGTATGGTGATCAGGGGAAAAATAGTGCCATGTCTACTATGTGCTATTATATCGGGCTCATGAAAAGCTGATGAGAACATATTTGTCATGCCGTGTTCTATGCTATTGCGTCGTTTTAGAATATACGAGACCATGCCATGTACCGTATGCCAATAATAGTTTATAATCAAATGCATGTACCTGATGTACCTACCGTAAGATGTGCCTACGCTGCAAAATTAAAAAAATAATTTAAATTTTAAATTATACTATATATATACAAAATATATAAATATATATATATTTATTTTATATTTTATATTGTGGTAGGTATGTTAATATGCCGGTTTAAAGTAAACCATCAAATATAGTTTGGGTACGGTGACAGATTTCTAGACCAGTGCTGGGCAAACTTTCTTCATGAGGGGCCAGAAAGTTTAAGAAATTTCAGAGGAGGGCCAGAATTGCAGTGAAAATGCATTTTCATTATTTTGCGGGCTATATACTCATACGTACTTAAATTATTTCGAAGGACCGGCGGCAGACCTGATAATATTATTTCGCGGGCCATGTTTTGCCTACCACTGCAGGTTTAGACAGATATGTAGAACTAATACCCATGCCATACTACTTGCACCGTCTGGGTCTGGGCTATCAAAATCGCTGCCAACTTACTCTTAGTGGTAGGTTAACTTTATTAAATATCTTCTAATTACGAGTAGTATTGTAATTATTCATCAGCTTACTAAGTTGTGTATGTATCTATATATACTTGCTCAGATTTTAATTCATTCAACTCAAAGCTAAGTCAGCGTTATAAGTAGTGGCGGCAATAAACTGCCTACGTATAGGAATTCATAATTTTCAGTACCTATTTGATTTTACCACTATACATTTTTCAGTTAATACTTATAATAAAATAAGCACTTTCTATCTAATTTATTACATTTAGTGTGGTGTCTCAGTTTCGTCTATATAAGAATGAAACTAATTTAAACCGATCCAAATTTAGATAAAATCTCATTCTCTTCCTTATTACTAACACGACCCTATGTTTTCTCTCACTAAAATGTAAAACTTGTTTATCCTCTGAATCTGGCACCTTACTTATCTGTTGCACTTAGTTCACCTCTTTTTATCACACTTCCAGCTTGATTGACGTAGACGTACAAATAGTGCCACGATCTTATATTTGCTCGAGGATTTTAGAGTTGTTTTACAAAATTAACATGCTGTTACGTAACGTGTTCATCCTCATCTGTCATCTCACTGTTTGCTACTTAATTATGTTATTTTAATTTGTGACCTAAATTTAATTATTAGAGAATTTAGTGTTACTAAAATTACACCACAACAAATAAATTCTTATAAAAAGTCTTATTATAAGTTTGCATTACTTAAATTCTCATTCAATGCAGCATTGTGATTTTTTGACCCCCGAATTCCCAAGTCCCAAATCGTTCTTTGTTCATCAGGTATATACATTTGGCGTACGTGACGCGAAGCAGCGACTTCGAGGCCTTCGAGCTACACAAAAGGGCTAAAATTTTTGATCCACGGGAATACTTACCCCGGCGCACCGCCCTCCCAAAGTAAAGCTACACATTTATAGGTATACGGATAGGATTTGATATTGAAAAGGAAACTTTATTCGGATAATCTTTTAAGCACAATTTTGTTGATATCTAACAAAAGGCCTACCTACTGTTAAATTTTCAACTCACGGTTTACATTATAGCAGATCGTAAATGTTCTCAAGAAGATGCGTGGATGGATTGCATTAAGTACCTACTTGGTTTTCGTATTTTTCAAAAGTAGTCACGATTCAAAGCCGTTGTATGTATTGTTTCAGATCAGTTTCAAAATGGATGACGATGAAGATATCCTAAAAGCCATACAGAAGTTTTTGATTAAAGGTAAGCACAATCAAGACAAAAAAAAATATTAGTAATATAAAACATTGCTTACAGTCCACCCGCATAAAAAACAGGGGCTTTATTTTTGGGCTGACGTCAATATTTCGAAGTGTTTTCAAAGGCATATATAATGAGACAGTACAAAGCTTGAGTATCGCTTTTGTTCCCGCATTTCGGGACAAAGAAAGTGCTCCCGGACCCCGATTTGTATTGCGCAAGCTACCTGCTCACCCCAACCGCCATAACTTACGGGGATGCCCATGCGTAACGTAACGATGGTCGACACCCCGTTCCAACCGTCGATTCCTGGAAAAGGGAAAGTGACCATGGAATCAACATTAACCGTTTGCAAATGTTGCAATTAACGGGTTATGTGCAGATATTTGGCTTCGATGAAGCCTTATCGGTGACCAATTTCCCAAAATTTTGGGTGGATTCCGATGATTTTTTATATCGCTAGTAGCCACTGGCTACCCAATATGATTAAATTGCCAAGTAATAAATAAATAGTAGTAATCCATCAAATTAGTTCAAGCGTATTAACACAATCGCGAAAGTTACTTCGGATATCTTGACTTGTTTTTAAAAGATAACTCTAACAATACTTTTCTCTAATCTTTACAGTTATCAGTTATCAGGTGATGTTTACCAACAGAGTCATCGTTATGTTTGCCAACTGCTCACAAAATGTTTTAAAGCGATTGGTGTCTATCTAGTACTTAGGTACGTTAATATTCGGAATTAAAATGCAGAGCTATGTTGTGGCGCTTGATTGCTATGATGCCAACACGAAAGAACACTTAGGCGCGATCAATTTATGAATATTGGACTGGCTGCCGTAATTGCTGGGGTTATGTTTTGTTATTGTCAGTCACGTAGGCTAGCAAGAGAGAAGGGGAATAGGATTGCTATTGGATGGACGGAGATGCAATATAAAACGGGTTAGAAGAGTACAGACTGCGTTTGAGAGAGGGACGGGTGGGTGGCGTGACAACAAACATGGCGGTGTGGCTGCCGGGTGCCGGTCGGACCGGTCGGGTACCACGTGCGCTGGCCAAGTATTCGGATTGCTCACTGAAATCAGACGAGACAAAGCCAACTGCTCTGCTAAATCAATGTAACGGTGCCTCGAGTTCCGTAACAACTTGGCTTTACCGGAGATCGCAATAGACTGGCTCATCTAAGCATTCTACACCCTTGTGCGCGGAAAGCGAATGGAATAAGACCCTTGTGCGCGGCCGCTCCCGCTGCTTGTTTGTCAACAAACGTCCTGCGAAGGTCACGTAAGGGAAGACAAAGGATCCCTATTGCGTAACATCATAACCCCTTACTTAACATTAACAAAACATAATTTACAACTGGGAGATGAAGTGATCCTTGAAGGACTGCAACTTAATCAGAAAAGAAGCTAGTATCAATGGGCGACTTTTACTATTATTCGATAACCCGTTACTCTACTGGGCATGTCTTGTAAGTACCTCAATCATGTTAATTATGGCTAGCTAGGTTTTTATTATTCATCCTAGGATAAGTTTATTTTTTTTAATCGTAATCTAGATTCTGTCCTTCCTCCTTCTGTCCTCTGTCCTTTTAAAGTCCGAATGATGCAATATGTTTGCGGATATTGTTTTGATGTATAAAAATAATTATCTCTAAATAATATTATGATATGCCAGTTGTCGTATCTATGTATATTTAACATTATGCATTTCTGATTCACACATAGCCAATAGTCCCTGCTAAGTATAATGTATCTAGTTCGGGTCACCATTGTTTTAGACTTGGAACTCGCAGTCGCACATTTTTTTGCTATCGTATTACGGGGTTAACTTTTGCGTGCGGCATGTTTGCTTGCGTTAAATGGCTCTTCAATTATATTTAAGCGTAAGCGTCATTCTAGACAATCTAGACTTCTAGACCATAGACATTGTGGTCAAAATTAATTTAATTAGGCTTAAAAAAAGGTACTGTATTTTTGTAGGTACAGTCGCCAATCAGTTATATTGGAGCGGCCAAGGTGCTCATAAATATCTGAACACGCCTCTGTTGTCAAGGCGTTAGAGTGCGTGTTCAGATATTTTTGAGAACCTTGGAACGCTCCGACTTATTTGATTGCGACTGTACGAGGTTGTCGACTTAACTCTACCGCCCGCGGGCCTCATATGTTTAAAACATCTTAGATTAGCGCACAGGCGCAAACTACATCGGCAAGGCAAATGTTTCCCGCAACCTTGTGTTGGGTGACCGTATAATGTATGGTGATCAGGGGAAAAATAGTGCCATGTCTACTATGTGCTATTATATCGGGCTCATGAAAAGCTGATGAGAACATATTTGTCATGCCGTGTTCTATGCTATTGCGTCGTTTTAGAATATACGAGACCATGCCATGTACCGTATGCCAATAATAGTTTATAATCAAATGCATGTACCTGATGTACCTACCGTAAGATGTGCCTACGCTGCAAAATTAAAAAAATAATTTAAATTTTAAATTATACTATATATATACAAAATATATAAATATATATATATTTATTTTATATTTTATATTGTGGTAGGTATGTTAATATGCCGGTTTAAAGTAAACCATCAAATATAGTTTGGGTACGGTGACAGATTTCTAGACCAGTGCTGGGCAAACTTTCTTCATGAGGGGCCAGAAAGTTTAAGAAATTTCAGAGGAGGGCCAGAATTGCAGTGAAAATGCATTTTCATTATTTTGCGGGCTATATACTCATACGTACTTAAATTATTTCGAAGGACCGGCGGCAGACCTGATAATATTATTTCGCGGGCCATGTTTTGCCTACCACTGCAGGTTTAGACAGATATGTAGAACTAATACCCATGCCATACTACTTGCACCGTCTGGGTCTGGGCTATCAAAATCGCTGCCAACTTACTCTTAGTGGTAGGTTAACTTTATTAAATATCTTCTAATTACGAGTAGTATTGTAATTATTCATCAGCTTACTAAGTTGTGTATGTATCTATATATACTTGCTCAGATTTTAATTCATTCAACTCAAAGCTAAGTCAGCGTTATAAGTAGTGGCGGCAATAAACTGCCTACGTATAGGAATTCATAATTTTCAGTACCTATTTGATTTTACCACTATACATTTTTCAGTTAATACTTATAATAAAATAAGCACTTTCTATCTAATTTATTACATTTAGTGTGGTGTCTCAGTTTCGTCTATATAAGAATGAAACTAATTTAAACCGATCCAAATTTAGATAAAATCTCATTCTCTTCCTTATTACTAACACGACCCTATGTTTTCTCTCACTAAAATGTAAAACTTGTTTATCCTCTGAATCTGGCACCTTACTTATCTGTTGCACTTAGTTCACCTCTTTTTATCACACTTCCAGCTTGATTGACGTAGACGTACAAATAGTGCCACGATCTTATATTTGCTCGAGGATTTTAGAGTTGTTTTACAAAATTAACATGCTGTTACGTAACGTGTTCATCCTCATCTGTCATCTCACTGTTTGCTACTTAATTATGTTATTTTAATTTGTGACCTAAATTTAATTATTAGAGAATTTAGTGTTACTAAAATTACACCACAACAAATAAATTCTTATAAAAAGTCTTATTATAAGTTTGCATTACTTAAATTCTCATTCAATGCAGCATTGTGATTTTTTGACCCCCGAATTCCCAAGTCCCAAATCGTTCTTTGTTCATCAGGTATATACATTTGGCGTACGTGACGCGAAGCAGCGACTTCGAGGCCTTCGAGCTACACAAAAGGGCTAAAATTTTTGATCCACGGGAATACTTACCCCGGCGCACCGCCCTCCCAAAGTAAAGCTACACATTTATAGGTATACGGATAGGATTTGATATTGAAAAGGAAACTTTATTCGGATAATCTTTTAAGCACAATTTTGTTGATATCTAACAAAAGGCCTACCTACTGTTAAATTTTCAACTCACGGTTTACATTATAGCAGATCGTAAATGTTCTCAAGAAGATGCGTGGATGGATTGCATTAAGTACCTACTTGGTTTTCGTATTTTTCAAAAGTAGTCACGATTCAAAGCCGTTGTATGTATTGTTTCAGATCAGTTTCAAAATGGATGACGATGAAGATATCCTAAAAGCCATACAGAAGTTTTTGATTAAAGGTAAGCACAATCAAGACAAAAAAAAATATTAGTAATATAAAACATTGCTTACAGTCCACCCGCATAAAAAACAGGGGCTTTATTTTTGGGCTGACGTCAATATTTCGAAGTGTTTTCAAAGGCATATATAATGAGACAGTACAAAGCTTGAGTATCGCTTTTGTTCCCGCATTTCGGGACAAAGAAAGTGCTCCCGGACCCCGATTTGTATTGCGCAAGCTACCTGCTCACCCCAACCGCCATAACTTACGGGGATGCCCATGCGTAACGTAACGATGGTCGACACCCCGTTCCAACCGTCGATTCCTGGAAAAGGGAAAGTGACCATGGAATCAACATTAACCGTTTGCAAATGTTGCAATTAACGGGTTATGTGCAGATATTTGGCTTCGATGAAGCCTTATCGGTGACCAATTTCCCAAAATTTTGGGTGGATTCCGATGATTTTTTATATCGCTAGTAGCCACTGGCTACCCAATATGATTAAATTGCCAAGTAATAAATAAATAGTAGTAATCCATCAAATTAGTTCAAGCGTATTAACACAATCGCGAAAGTTACTTCGGATATCTTGACTTGTTTTTAAAAGATAACTCTAACAATACTTTTCTCTAATCTTTACAGTTATCAGTTATCAGGTGATGTTTACCAACAGAGTCATCGTTATGTTTGCCAACTGCTCACAAAATGTTTTAAAGCGATTGGTGTCTATCTAGTACTTAGGTACGTTAATATTCGGAATTAAAATGCAGAGCTATGTTGTGGCGCTTGATTGCTATGATGCCAACACGAAAGAACACTTAGGCGCGATCAATTTATGAATATTGGACTGGCTGCCGTAATTGCTGGGGTTATGTTTTGTTATTGTCAGTCACGTAGGCTAGCAAGAGAGAAGGGGAATAGGATTGCTATTGGATGGACGGAGATGCAATATAAAACGGGTTAGAAGAGTACAGACTGCGTTTGAGAGAGGGACGGGTGGGTGGCGTGACAACAAACATGGCGGTGTGGCTGCCGGGTGCCGGTCGGACCGGTCGGGTACCACGTGCGCTGGCCAAGTATTCGGATTGCTCACTGAAATCAGACGAGACAAAGCCAACTGCTCTGCTAAATCAATGTAACGGTGCCTCGAGTTCCGTAACAACTTGGCTTTACCGGAGATCGCAATAGACTGGCTCATCTAAGCATTCTACACCCTTGTGCGCGGAAAGCGAATGGAATAAGACCCTTGTGCGCGGCCGCTCCCGCTGCTTGTTTGTCAACAAACGTCCTGCGAAGGTCACGTAAGGGAAGACAAAGGATCCCTATTGCGTAACATCATAACCCCTTACTTAACATTAACAAAACATAATTTACAACTGGGAGATGAAGTGATCCTTGAAGGACTGCAACTTAATCAGAAAAGAAGCTAGTATCAATGGGCGACTTTTACTATTATTCGATAACCCGTTACTCTACTGGGCATGTCTTGTAAGTACCTCAATCATGTTAATTATGGCTAGCTAGGTTTTTATTATTCATCCTAGGATAAGTTTATTTTTTTTAATCGTAATCTAGATTCTGTCCTTCCTCCTTCTGTCCTCTGTCCTTTTAAAGTCCGAATGATGCAATATGTTTGCGGATATTGTTTTGATGTATAAAAATAATTATCTCTAAATAATATTATGATATGCCAGTTGTCGTATCTATGTATATTTAACATTATAGGCAAAGCGATAATAACATAATAAGTGAAGTAAAATCATTTGTTGACTGACTATTCGTAAACCTTAATGTTCAGTTAAGTGGTTTGCTCTTAGAGTATTTATAACATTCAAATTTATCTTCTAGATTCTTATTAGTAATCTAATCTCAATCTCTCACGAATCTTATGATTAATTAAGTGACGTTCAGTTGAGTCACGAACGTACCTAGCAACACTAGCCACTGATGCAATGTGATACAATAGATATCTACAACATTTACTAATGAAAACAATGAATTCACATTATCCACATCAGTTTTAAAATATAGGCGCGATATGGTTGTAATAATTAGATTCGACGATTTCCAAATAGAAGTCTTCAGACTTGTACTGCACAGCTAAGTATAATAAGTATATATTGATTACCGAATAACATCTGGTCTGTAATAATAATCTCAAACAGGAAGACGTAACTATCACACCATACTCTCTGAAAATGGTGAGCATCTTGGTGAAAAAAGAAACGATAAAAAAATATAAACACGTCAGCGGAGTGCGAGCGAGAACGCAAGCGAAGATGAAGAGGGTACGCGAACGACGCAACGATCGGGGGAAGCACGGGCGCGCGGGGTACAACTGCGCGTCGAGCCGGCTCCGCGGCCCCTACCCACTCAATCTGAATCAGTTGGATTTTAGAACATCGGACGGGCGGGCGTGTATAGAATGGATCGCTAACCACATCAGCAGTTTTTTTTTAATTCCGCCTTCTAGCAGTGTTTGTTTATACCTTTCGGCACACTATCCGCAAATCCTTCTCGATTGTGGTGCTTTAAATTTATTTTTCTTCGCATTTAATTTACTGTCGTCCCGATTTCACATCGGGAAGGGCCGCCTTTGCATCAAGTTTGAAAGCGGCTTTTCAACAGTAGTACACCTACTCGTAATTTTTCAATATCGCTGTGTCAACGCATCGGGCAGCCATCAGGATGGTGAAGAAAATTTCAGAAGAGAGTGTAGATAGCGGTGAGTGTATAATTCAATATTCCATTGTTTGTTTTCTCATTGACCGGTGTCGTGTACTTGGTAGTCATGTGTGTGTGTGATGTGTGTGTATGTATACAGTACAATCATTTGATTTGCCCGACCGGCTCTTGTGTTCAACTGCGTAATTGGGCCTCCCGCTGTTGCCATAGCACCATCTTACGTTTAGATTAATTGAGCTTGATGATTACAAAACGCGCGTTCATATTAAGACAGTTTTAGAAACTACCCTCCATTTAGGTTGGATATTTTAAAGATAGACGTTACGTATATCAGTTTCAATTCTTTCCATTGTATTTCAAAAATCCTCCCTCTATCTCTCCTTATTCTCATTTTTATTCATTGCTGAAAAAGCGTTGGTATCGTCAATCAGATTAAATTGTGTTTTATCTTAGTTAACCCCTATCAATATTATATCGATATATTTCATTACACCTTATCTTTGAAATTTGTTATCGAGAGCTTTTAGAATATTTTGTTGTACTGCATTACTTATTGTTTCTAGAACTATTATTATTTACGATGACACTCATCTCAGTCCTGACCCTAGACAAGCTTGAAGTCTCATAGCCAACAATTCGCATTTGTCCATCATTCAACGTAACTTTATTACCTATGAAGTGTGACCGTGTGCCTATGTTGTATTGGTTTTATGGCTATTTCTATTGTTGTCTAAGGTTAGTTCTATGAACTGACGAGGATTATTCAATAGCTTTGCGAAGGTAGGAAGCAATAATAACCTGTCTTCCCTAAAGATTTGTAGCAGGAAAGATTTTGTAGCCCTACCTAGACCAAATTGTGGTCTGCTATTCGGATATTATAGTCTTCGGAGCCGGTTGTGGACGATCTCCTTAGTCATATTCCTCCTTCTAACCACCAACTCACTACACTTGTTCGTATATGTCCAAATATTCATGTAGCACCTGCTAGATATTCCCTAGTAAAGATTAAGACATACAACCTCATGCCCTAATCCTAATAGTAATGAATATGAAGGCTTGAGACAGTTGAGACCCAGCAACACCCCTGTTATCCTTACCAACCTAACCAAACAAGTTTAAGACGTGATATCGAAGGGAGCCAGAAAATACTTATCGGTATATTCGGTATAAACATAAACCTAATAGGTACCTTAAACGTTCAATGCACGCTAGTTGTGCAATTTAACCGTTGCAAATGTCAAGGTTCGCCGTTCTTCTAGCGAACGTTGACCGATCTGATATACCTACCTAATACGTATAACAAGATACCAATCTAATACAAGTATGTAATTACGAATACATTATTTTGCTGAATCATCTTTTCGCATAATTGTTACCAGTTACCAACCGCCAACACAACTTTTGACTCACAAAAAACAGCCTTTTTGTATTGTGGGGTATAGGTATAAAAGGGAAAGAGAATTCATGCGAAAGTTGACTAAGTTTGCGAAATAACATGAGAGTTTTCTGAAAAGTTGTTGCCCAATAGTAGGTATCGTATCTGGTATTGGGTATTAGTCTTTGTTGAAAAATGGTAACACAAATAAAATACAGTCTGTACTCTGTAGAAGTTTTTCCTACCACCTTTACTCGCTCTATTTTCTTTGTATTAGAATTCTTAGAAATTAAAACATATCGTCGGGTGACAAGTAAAAGTCACTAAGTACTATCAACAAATTAAAGTAACAATGCACTTTCTTACACTTTTAACACGGTTTATTGTCCAATAATTTCAATGATGTTAGTTAGTGACTTTTACTTGTCACCCGACGATATGTTACTTGAATGTCCATGCCAAGTTTCATGTCATTTCAGTGAATCATTACAAAATGAGAGCGTAACTTCGATTATGTATGTCAGCAGCTAGGTTAGTTCTTAAAAGAAACTTCTCTTAAAATTTTTAGTTCCTTTTGACTGAAACTTAACACCAATATTCGAGTAAAATACCGAATTACAAACGTGTTTCTAAATGGTTTCTAATCTAAACGCATGCTGCATCGGGACAACATATTCGAAACATCCAACTCCTTGCCAATTTTTCTAAAAAAGTGTGTCATTTTTCCGTCCCCGCGCTAAATAAGATTTCATAGTAATTTCTATTGTTATAACTTTTTTAGCAGATGTTATTCAGGAAACCGTGTAACCTGAATCTACAGAACGTGATATCCTACAGAAAGGAAAATTGTTTCTTTTTAATTTAACATTCATTATAGACTCACAATACTGAAAACAAATTGCTTTCTGAATAAGAAATTATAGAATTTTTTCCATAGGTACTAATGTCGAAATGAAGTTGTTCAATTATTAACGGTGTTTCCATCTTAGATAAGATTTCATTGTTTTCGCGTGAATCGAATTGTGAAAGAATGCGTTGAAAATTTAACACAATTCCATTAGTGTTCCCCCTTACTGTGCTACCTATCGTTTCCACAACAACAGTGGCTCCCGAGCGTGACGCCGCAGCGTTCATTGTCAAGGTCAGCGAATAAAACAAAACATAACTGCGTTTTAGCTTATGTAATAGGGACCTACCAAGGACCTACCTACTTATGTGAGATAAGTTCACTGAGAGTGAATTTCCAGGGGTGACCTCGAGGGCTATTTTGCGCATGTCTAGTCTACACGCTTTATTACAACAATCTAGGTTTATTATGGATTTAGAATTTTCACTGTGTCATTGACGGAAGGTGCTATAGGTTTTAAGTGCCTAGCTAGAATGGGGTGCATGGAGGTTTAAAATTTGAACAAAGTGATTCGTTTCCTTTGCTCTTGACGATACATATTATTTTATTTTATGGTAATTTAGGTGTGTTGAATTTGGCGACACGTGAGTTTATATCAAATTGTTTCCTCGTGGCTACAATGCTATGTGCCTCCAGTCACACATTAATAATTTTCCATTTCAGTAATGGTGATTGGAAAGCAGTCATTCGTGTCTATCAGCTGAGTTAAATCGAGTAACCTTGACCGTGACTCCTTCGTGTTCCGGCGTAATACCCCTCCCTCCCCTCCCCTTATTGCGCGTTGCTACTGCAAATCGATTTTCGTCCCGAATGAAGTTGCATAGGGTTTTGGCTATTTTTAGACAACCCTCGCAGTCCTCGCACCACCATATTTACATTTCCAAGTTTAAATTTTCGTGTACGTATATTTAAAACCAGACCGTTTGTAACTAGTTTTTACCTGACGACGTTTATGGAAGAGTTATGTATAATTTACCGAGCCAATGTATTTTTGAATCCTTATCACGGTCGATCCACCTACTGAGGTGGAAATACAATTTAGTTTTGATGAACATATTTAAGTAAAGTTAATGTTTTGATTCAAGCTTCCACAAATATGGTGGCTGGAATGAATATTTTATTAACTACGACGCCGCAGTTTGGTGTTGCGTGTCGACACATATACCGGTCTTTACTACTCGTATATAAGGGATCTCGAAATGGATACCTTGATGTAAAGGAGTATTTTATGCGTTATCTTTATTAGCTGCCTACATGGGGGCTAAATCTGTTAGCAGTGAAAGTAGTTTAGTATACAGGCTATACTTGTTAGTTCGAAACGGCATCATTGAAGTTTCACTGAGATACTATCTTAACTGTTCAGTAGCCGTTCCAAAAGGCAATTTAATTTAAAGTTCCATATATTTCACTAATCTACTCGCTAAAAACCTCGGCAACAGCTTAAATAAGTTACATTTCACAGTAAGTTCTGAATCCTGGATTAGTATCCATACCGCACAATTGTAACTCGTAGAACACATCTCGGAAAAAAGTTTTTCTTTTTTGCAAACCTTCCAAAAATTCACCCTGGTCTCAACTCAGCTGAAATGATGACAGGACCAAAAGGGTTTCTCATCGCCTCTGTACGACGACCCCATGCCTGTTCTAACTCTGGTCTCGTCGTAAATTCTGGAGCACAAATAGAAATTACTGCATACGTGACTATGATACAGCGAAATGAGCTCTTTTGTTTCAATTGTTTGTTGTAAACATCATTGCATCCAATTAGAAAGTGATTGTTTCTATCTGCTTAAGGGTACAATAAAAGTATAATGGCCCTGCGTTCGGCAACTGAGAGTCGTGCCCAAGCGTAAATGCCAGCACCCAGATTAGAAAGTATAGAAATCCGTAGGCTTAGGGCACGACTATTGGTGACATTATTAGTTTACTTTGTATCAAACACGTTTCCAGGACAAGCCAAACAGACACAGGAGGATTAGTGCAAGCTAAGGGAATTCAAATGTATAAAAATTTGAAGTAACTTCTAGTCGTTATTTTGATAAATCGTGTGCGTAATCTTGACTAACCTAATTTATATTACAAAGTCGCGTGACGCATTTCATTAATTCCTCTAGTCGCCTTGTATTTTAATTATTAAGTGTTTGTATTGAAATTGGTATATTAAGTCTGAGGCCTCAACCGCATGAATTGAATGGGCAGGATGACCGGCGCTTCTAATGACATAACACATATTTATTTGAATAGTGACTGGGTCAGTTTACATAATCATATTGGCGGACCTTTTTGAATGTTTTAATAAGAACGGAAACGCGGAATGAAACGATACTTTCAATATCATTCATCTCAATTAATTTAATTGAAAAAGAGGCGACTTACTAGGCCAACTCTGTAAAATAAATGATTTCATTAACGCACGGCCTTTAAAAACTGTACCTACTCACTTGTATTATCAATTTAACAGCGTTTTTAGTATTGTTCGCTGACTATTGCACACAAATTTAAACGAATCAATGCGAATCGTTCGCCTTTCCGCCCTTTCCATTCCGTTAGTTCGGATTCGGTTCGCTGGCTTACAATGGCCCGGCCGATTTGCGATACGTTTGGACAATTATCCCGCATATGGCGGGTGTAAGTACCTATAACTTGTATCAGGTATACCATACGTAGCCTATAGGACAGCTGTTTATCGCCAATGTTGTCAGCTGTTAAGCATCATGTCATGATCGTCCGTCTCCTGATAGGGGTAGATCTAGTCTAGTCGGTAGTGACCCCCTAAACGAAGCTGAAAAAATAACTTGCTGTGGTGGTTCCTCAATTTCTGGCGACCGAACTTTCTTTTTAACAACGTAAAGTTTTTTTTTTCATTTGTTGGCAACACAGTTTGCAAGATTTTCATAACAACTTGGCCACGTTGCCCGGTGTGCTGGCACGGCCACGTGGTGTCGCGTATGTCACGCGATCTCCACGCGACACTTCTGAACAAACAAGTAGAAGTTTGGTTCTGATAACATTAATTAAATACTTGTCCATCCCTCCTGAAGCTTCGTGCTCTGATAAAACTTGTTAGACGTGTTTAGTTTTCATGCGTTTTATGATTGTTTGATTGGTTTATGCCTACCTATTTTCTCTGATCAATCTCATGTTTAGATTGATGTTAGTAAACGTTTGGATTAACGACGAACTGGCAATAAATAAGTATATTAAACATGTCAAGAAAAGAGTTCATTTCGAGTTCCGAGATCAAAATTACACATGACGCAATCGAACCATAATAATATTCCGCTTTTTTGCTCTTGTATAAGTTTTGATTGCGACTCGGCTCCGGCGGCTATGAAAATTAAGTAGAACCGTTTATTATTGTAAACAAACACAAATGGCAATATTATTTAATGTTGTTATTCAGACAGGAAGCTCTGTTGAAACGGGCGATTGTGTGTGTGGGCGTGTCTTATTGTTACAATCGCTCGCTATTGCGCACTGTTCTATCTGATATTGCGATAGCCTACCGTATTATTTCACTCCACGGAAACCAATACAAGTGTGATCTTGATATCCTTAACAACTATATATAATTGGAAGTCACACAGTACTGGTTTTCCTGAGGAAAATGCTCGGAAAACCGTCGAAACAGCTGCTCTGCCTAGCTCTGAGCAGTTAAGTACGTCCTACGATGACCTCATTGCTTGTAATTAGTTGCTAAGTTTCGCTTTTATCAACTAAACTGCACGAACAGCGTGTAATTATTCTAACACAATCGCTCTGCAGTTCTGTTTCGCTTTTTCGTATTTCTTTTTGTATTTACACGACCAGACCATATTTAATTTTCGTGTTACTTTGTTCTGTTCGAGGGCCCTATTGCTCATATTGCAGAAAACTCCTTCGATATTGTAGCTGTAAGCTGTACCACCAAACAAACAACTACCACAAACAAGATTACTAAGATCCAATCCAATAGCATAATCTCGATCAAGAATAGTATCTTATATCGTTTTAACCTTTAAGTCACTTTAGATAAGTTGTATTAAAAAAAAACATTGTTCTATATAACTCGATCAGTTATTATAGCATCTCGTAACTTTGGTAAACGTAACTTGTATTTATTTAATCAGCTGTTATAATCCAATGTTACCAATGCCTTCGGCTATAACTATCACATGACTGCATCAGGAACCTCCGTCGCCATTCCCACCACGACCTCGCGACGTAACGCGGGCGCGGCGTACGCGCAGCGCGGGTGCGGCGGTCGTTGAACCGCGACTGTTTGCCAACTCAGCTTGTACGGCAGATTATTGATATCGATGACTGCCATGCCACGTGGCTGATGAAAGGACCGCTTGTGAGACTGCCAACTGGGATATGGGTGACGGTGGACACCCACGTATTTTTTTTAACGGAAGTAAAAAGTCGTTATAGTTTTTTATTAACAGATCGTTTCCGAAACTAGAGCATTGGACTTATCGAAATTATCAACATAGGTGAAGATATTTTATCAATTTACTACAACAATCTATAGGAACTGCAACTTTCAGGGCGATTCGACGAAAGAGAGCTCGCATTTCCGAACCATATTCCTATTTGAAGCCTGACGTTTTCGAAAGTTCATCTATTCAAAACAATGTTAAACTGTCAGTACCTATTACAAAAGCAAGCAAGCACTGTGAAAACGTTGCAACAATAGCTGGCACAACGTACGCGTTGAGTGAGAGCTGTCGATCGTCGCCATTGTACCGATGCAGCATGCATGATGCCTCGTTATTCATGCATTGCAGAAAAACAAGGGACTTCTTTATCAGTTCAGTCAAACTTACGGGTCACCGTCCTTTAGAGGTGGAGACAGTTTCCATACAGATGTGTTTTACATGATTGTAGCGTATTTGCTAAGTATTTTTAAAGTAGGTACTCACCTAATTTATCATTTTATTTTGTCAACCACGTGAATTTACCTTTGCAAAAGTAAAACCATTTGCATTGGTTTGTATTTGCGAATATTAATATTTATTAACGTGACTGGCAAAACAGCAGTAGCTAAAAATATTTTACATAAGGCAGAAGACTTCGAATGGAAGTTTAACTGAGTATCTACCCTAATGTCATATGTACTTATTGTACTTCTGGTTTAAGACCTCTTTGGGGTTCGTAGAACTTTTAAATGTTCAGCGTCTCACCTCGACCCCGCGATAATTAATCTTCCGTTGTTTTTACATCCTCGTTTCTCCTTGATGCTCACTTCTTATCTTCGCCCATTACGCATGCTTCGTGCTGTAGAAAATGAAGTAGGCACATACGAATTCCGAGCCGCGTTCTCATTTTGCATGCATTTGTTGGCTTAAATGCTCATAAGGCCGCCTCATGACCTAAAATTTACACCTGCGCACTGTCTGACTATTAAATTGTGACTATACAATACCATTCCATTCTTAATAATATTATTTTAATACAAACTATAATTAAAATGTCACTTGTAATAAGTAAAAGTGACCTAATTTACTAAAACGTACCTTTTAGGCTCCAACAAAGTCTATTTTCTAAAATACCTTCTCTTTTGCCTGCAGGCGTAGGCCGTTGCAGCAGTCAGTCGTCGAGCGAGCGCGAGTCCGACGAGAGTCCGCGATGCACGGAGCCGTCGGCCCCCGTTCCCATACCTGACAGCGAGGATCTGCAACGGCGCAAGGAGGAGGCGCGAAGGAAGCGCCGGAGGAAGAAGCGCTCTGGAAGCTCGGTGGTCACATCGTGTTTTCAAGGTACACTCGCAAATCATTCCCAAAATTGTTAAGGTGCATCTATGGGTCGGTTAATTGCACCAAACTATCCTGACGATGACAAACAGTTTGGTGCAACCGACCCTAAATCTATCAAATGTGCCACGAGAGTGCACGCATTTTGCTTTTCAAGGCTCGCAATCTACAGCAAAACTAAATGTGCGCGCATTCGCTAGATTTGGACGCACCTTTAAGTAATTGAACTAGGTTTTTTCAACAGAAGAGGGCAACTACTATTAGCTAGATTTTCGTAGGTAGTATTACAAAATTGCTCCGGAAGCCTAAATGTCGTATCATTTTCGAGGTGAACCGTGAAAGATCACTCTGAACCTTGCTGTAGTAGGAGTACGGCATAAATTCGTCTGGCTTCTTATAGTCGTTCTATAGTTAATATTCAAATGGTAGCTTGAGTCATGCGGTAGTCAAAACAAGGCAGATACTCGTAGTGTTATATCATTACCGCACTCGACAGACAGGATCACCATGACATAAAGCACTAATCATAAGTAGGAAATTATCAATAGGTATCGATATCGACACTTCGAATTCTGTCAACAATTTGATTAGGTATTCTATTAAATCGTGTCAAGGTGACCGTGAATAATGACCAAATTGTTAACAGTTTCCGTATTTACATTGACAAAATGAGTGTTAAACGTGATGTTTAGTAAATTACAGTTGTAACGTTCAAGGCGTTTTAAAAATCCCTTCAAATGGCCTTAGTTAGGTTATTGAACCATAGTTTCTATTAGCATTCGATGTACGACCATCCATTTGTAGGTACGAAGCCGTCAGTCGAATATTATTGTAGTTATGAAATTGGTATCGTATTCAAAAATAAGATTTTACGACTTTTCTGTAACATAGAAGTAGAACATAGAAACTAGGAACTTTAATGAAAGACTAAGAAACAGGAAGTTTATTGACATGAGCATACGAGTACGTAGCCGAAGTGTGTATTTATTATTACCAACAAGACATATTTTTATTTATTATTATTTTAGCTTAGGGCGGCTTAGCGCCAAACGAAACAGGTTTTGTAACGTAGCTTTTGACCTATGCCATCTTTTAATACCTACCGCATACGGTCTACGTCAGATATCGAATATTATGAAGATAATAATTACGAATTTATGACTTATTTATGTGTTTCAATAAGGAAGTAATAAATGTAAAGACGGGTTTTATAGGATCACCTCCTCGTTTTTTGGGGTTTCGTAGTCGCCTAGAAACTCATATCACTAGGTACATACTATAAAACAAAGTCGCTTCCCGCTGTCTTGTCTGTCCCTATATATGCTTAGATCTTTAAAACTACGCAACGGATTTTGATGCGGTTTTTTTAATAGACAGAGTGATTCAAGAGGAAGGTTTATGTATAATTTGTTAACCCGTGCGAAGCCGGGGCGAGTCGCTAGTAGTTTTATTTACCAGAATGTACCTTGTTCCAGACCTGTACAAGCTCACGGGCGAGGTATTGGGCGAGGGTGCGTACGCCTCGGTGCAGACTTGCGTGAACATCTACACTGGGCAGGAGTTCGCTGTCAAGATCATCGACAAAGTGCCGGGGCACGCCCGCGCCCGGGTGTTCCGCGAGGTGGAGACCTTCCACTACTGCCAGGGACACCCAAACATAATCCAGCTCATTGAATTCTTTGAGGACACCGACAAGTTTTACCTTGTCTTTGAGAAGGTAAGTTCAGTCTTAAAACACCCTTAAGTTTCTTATTTTTTTTCTTATAATTGTGTCTTCTGGGCCACTATAGGTCTAACAGTTTTGAAACGGGGTTCATATCCCGGTCGATATAAGTATAGTGGCACTATAGGTCTAGTCCTAAAAGTCAGCTACCTTCTACTAATAGGTACGTAAGACGCGTTGTAAGAGAGGATTAAACATTTATCGTTTTGTGGAAAACCTGTCAAGACTTTATCATTTTGACCGAGGATAATGAGTGAGCAATAATGGAAAGATCTGTTACTTGCTTGTGACATAGAACTTACTTTCGGTATTTAGTTTGTATAAATATCATGTTTCCGTCTGATTGCCAGAATACAAATGCATCGTAAAGCACAATTCTTTTTGTACAGGTGAAAATATCAGATAACTGTGACCCGACACGCTTCCCATTGTCTGTTTATTTTGGTACAGTTACCTACATGTAAAACACACTGCGCGTAAATAAAATTTAAATTAGTCTATCCAGCGTAAAAAATAACTGCAAATACCTTAATAACGTCGCATTTTGCCTTCTCAGATTCAGCTTGCCCAACTGTTTGCGAGTCCTTAGTACTCATACAGACCATACAAATTTGCTTTATTTCGAAATAGCTGTAGGTAAAGAAACCTATAGCAAGTTATTATAGACGGTCATTGGTCCTTGTTTGCCGTATATGCAAGCCTTAAGCTTTCTCTCGCAGTTACATCACGAAATCATGTACCTACGTATACCACCATTATAGGCAGGCATAGTTGGTTAGTAACATGAATGAAAAAAAAAATTCATTACATTGTCAACGTCTAGGTTCAAAACAGTTTTCCTGACACATCTGTTCGGAATTTTTCATTTTCCACTATATTAGTCATGCAAAAGTACTCGTAAAGCCATCGGTTCGAGCACTTTATTTTCAGGTAAAAAAATATTTAGTTACTGATGTAATCATATTACCACATCGGCAAGGTAAAGGTATTCTTATTGTTTCCTATTTATTGTGACGCTTCACGGATTCATGAATATGTAAATATTTCATGTTTTTATTTTTGTATTGATGTCATATAATAAGATGTAAGATATGCGGTGATAACATATCGTAGATATTTGCTGCTTTTAGCAATGACTCAACGTAACAGTCGCGCCATATGGATAAACACACGTATCCCATATATAACAATGAAATTTCGACCGTTTTGTATTGTTCAGATATCGGTATTCGCAATATTGACATTAAGAATTCTGTTAATTCAACTTATTGTTATAGTTTAAAGGTAAAGACAAACTGTATGTAGGTATTATATTAAAGTGCCTATGTAAACAATTACTCACTATGTTATGGTGCATGTTATCTTCAAGCATTGAGGAAACAGATATGTCGTTGACCACTAACCCGGCTACCGCCATATTATTGTTCTAGGCTATACATATGAGGTATAATAAATGCTTGTCTGCATGCAATATTTTCTGCTCATATTAAATTTAACTTTGACGAGAATATGTTTCAAAACCGATGAAGCGCTATAAAATGAAGCGCCAACGTTTCGTTTTAAACTTTCGACTCTTTCGAGCGTTTTGTGCCTGCCTAACGTTACCTATTTCAGCTCGAAATGATAGGATATATTATATTTCTTGCTGTTTAAATGCTATTAGCGAGCTATCTTGTTACCGACTGCAACGACTGCAAATGAATCCGTTCTCGATACAATGTTTAAATCCGGTTAGTGGCAGAATTATGCAGTAGCCAATGGTTTCCATTCGCGATGTCTTTACTATGTCTTCGATAACCGTAAACATCTCTTAAAGCCATGAGAGGACTTTTAGATAAAACTACCTACCTGTTTCGGCGTAATCTGCCTCTTTGTTTGCCACCTTATCTTTACTCCTTATGTGTTCCTGTTGTACGCGATAAACCCGCGGACCGCGTTGTAAATAATCATGGCTTACCACATGACGTATTTCTTAATCTACTCAGTTATAGCAATTAAGCGGGTAGGTGGCGTGGCGCTGCCGGCACAAAAAACGCAATTATACTGGAACGCAAAAATGTAGTGTGTCATGCCGCTTCGTTCCATGATGGCCACTGTTTTTTTTTTCTAAATTAACATGATAGTCGTTACTTCGTAGAAGTGTTATTTAACGTTCTTTCTTAGCTGTAATTGTTCTTATCCTATCACATAATAGGTATAAATAATAACTGCTCTGTTTTGCTGTGAATACACTTGTGGTCACGCGGTCGCAGATCACGTTTTCACATTTGAATCAGTTGACCACATTATAGATCACAACATTGCATAGATTTAATGTTAATGCATCAACTGAATGATAACAATGTTATGACATATGTTCGGGAAGTTCCAATCTGAATCCAATCGTACCGCACACAAAGTCCAATCGGAGCGTTAGACTAACATCGAAGCGTATAATGTGTTTTATTTGGAGCGCTCTCGGTGCTTAAGTCGCTGTCTTATTGTTTTAATCGGGTGTTTAAATTTTAAAATGGAGCAGTACTTACTCGACAATTGCGACATTTTTCTACATAAACAGTAAAAAAAACTGTTGGGTAATGGCGATGTACGTCAAGATTAACACGACATATCGAACGTAAACAACCAGAAGTCTTGTGTCAGCTTGTGCGGCTCAACTGAATTGTTTTTAAAAATAAAGTTAGGTAAGAATATGGAAATTAGAGATTTGGTTTTTACATACCTACTTTGGTGTGTTGTGACGATACTTGTCTTCCTTTACAAAACATTTATACGTAGGTTTCAGAAACATAAATAATAAATAATTTCTTCTTATGTCATTTTTCATACCTACATACTTTAAATGTTATATGACTAGAATAATAGACTTGCGTTGCATTGACGCAAGCACCTCCAGACGATACCTAGCTACCATTTTACGAGTAAATTATCTACCTTTTCAAAGTTATTACTTCAAAACACGATTTTATAACCTATGTCGGAAATAAATGTCGTCAGTTTACAGAAATCCATAATAAACAATTAAATACTACTAGAGAGATAGAGAAAGTCAAGTTTCTGACAGTAGCCACCTCACACTAGCGCCTCCCGAGCGTCGGCGTCTAGTCAACTATAGTTGACGACATAATATCGCTGGTGTTCGACACAACGTTGCAACGTCGTTTTCCATAGCGCTGACAAGACGCCGACTGCGATGAGATTGCTAGAGCCTCTGAGGATACACTGTATTGACGGCATTTGTTATTTTTATCTAATAGCCACAAGGCATCCATCATCTCACCTTCCGTTTCGATTGTCGCAGATCAACGGTGGCCAGCTCCTATCCCGGATCCAAGAGCACCACTACTTTTCGGAGCCGCAGGCGGCCGAGATAGTCCGCGAGATCGCGAACGCCCTGCACTTCCTGCACGGCAAGGGCGTGGCGCACCGCGACCTCAAGCCGGAGAACATCCTGTGCGTGCACACGGACCGGCTGTGCCCCGTCAAGATCTGCGACTTTGACCTAGGCAGCGGCATCAGCTTCACGTCCACCCTCGCGGGCCCGCTGGCCACGCCGCAGCTCATGACACCGGTGAGTGCTATCGACGACACAGCTATCTGATCTAACCATTCTTCAATCTTATTGGAACGAGTTAAAGTCTACCAATGGTCAATGATATTTCTCATTGATCTTACCTGCAAATGGGCGTGTGCACGGACCGGCTGTGCCCCGTCAAGATCTGCGACTTTGACCTAGGCAGCGGCATCAGCTTCACGTCCACCCTCGCGGGCCCGCTCGCCACGCCGCAGCTCATGACACCGGTGAGTGCTATCGACGACACAGCTATCTGATCTAACCATTCTTCAATCTTATTGGAACGAGTTAAAGTCTACCAATGGTCAATGATATTTCTCATTGATCTTACCTGCAAATGGGTCGACTATGATCTCTATTGGGTCTCGCTTGTATAAAAAGCTTTATTTGTTGTACATTATTCTGGCTTTGGGGTCTTGTACCGATAATGCGTAATCGGCAAGTTTACTATAATACCTACACCGTAACAGGTCATTCAAACTGTTTTTTACCCGGACACGATTTTTTGTTTCATTACGCATACTAATACCAGGATTTGTGTTAAATTACGCTAGCTAATACTTCATTAAGTTATTCGTTTGATCGCAATTTGATTTCACGTGTAGTGTAGGTAGGTATAGGTAACTAATTTAAAATGTTAACGAAGTGGATTTAGTCCAGCTTGCAAAATAATGATTGGCTTACCTAATTTAATACTTGAAAGTTATCATGAACACTATATTATTAAATGTAATACAATTTTGGAAAGTTGCTATTAAAACTTGTTTAATATTGATCGGTCAAGAACCTTGACTGTGCAGAACGCAGTCAAGATGACTGTCACAGAAATTACACTAAAGATTATTAAATACCCCTAGGTTCAATAAATACAACTTGCTTGCAAAATGTTGTTTCCTGTAAATTATCAGATAAAGTGGCCTATTGTTTATTAGGATATGAAAAACCCCGTATCTACATTGTGTGCTATAAATCTATCTTATCCATATAATATTATTGGTTAAATAACTTAAGATTCTCCGATGAATAAGTAAACAGTTTCTCGAAACGGCATTCAAACGTAGGTAGTATTAAACCCTTTGTCGCATAGAAGTCAATGTGAAGTCCCGATATTGTTTTTATCACTTGACAATCATAATAATACGCCTTTTGCATGATTGTATTGTAATTCTCACACTTTACTATTATTACTAAAGTATTGAAATGGTAATAAAAATAGGTACATGTGAGTAAGTGCGTATCGAATGTTTTGTATACCGTGACGAACTTGTCATTTTGCATAAATAAATATGTATCGATTAATAAAATACCCACATGCATACTACTTAATACAGTTTATTATAGCCATTTAACAATGAAGTCTTTTAAAACAAGTTATTTTTCTGACGCAATTATGGAGGTGATAAATGATAAAAATAAAGCAATTTGAGAATGAGCAGTGATTATGAAGTACATTTTAGTTTACTTGGATTTTCTTTTATAGTAGCATAATATTATCTTGTTTGAGATTATTGCGTGTAGGTCAGGTATTTTTTGTTTTGTCTTCATATGAAGTGCAATACTCGAGTAAGTAGGTTATATCGGACCATTCCAATACTTTAGGACGTCATGTTAGATGTACTATAAGTGACTCACATATGACAAGTTAAGACTCTTTGTTAGAGGAGGAAAGTTAATACCAACCAACCAATAATATACCGTATCATATTTTAATAAGGTTTAGAAATAGTCAGTTGAACGATTATTCCTTTGTAGGCTGTTCGAATAGGCATTAATAAGCCGTAGATAGACGTAGAAGTATCAGCAGGTACGAGGAGTAGGTAGGGGAAGATCCGTCGACGTCATATATGAATTTCTACCCTCATTTATTATTTGACTCAATCGGTGCAGTCACAGTAGTCGAGTACGAGGTTGTCAGGCACCGATTAGTTGATTCGGCGAACGACCAGAATCGGACGTAGTGTAATTGAGTCATAAGATTACTTATAGCCGCAAAAACTTCGTAAATGAAATATATTAAGAGCCAACAGGAGTGGTCATTTCTCCATACAAACGTACTCGACTGTTTCCTCCGTGGGTTTTGAAGCTAGAGCAATGATTTTTTCAACACAGATTAATATAGTCAATATCTGTGTCGGACCGTTTTGCTTTTTTTGATATTTTTGTTTTTTAAGGCGCTAGAGCCCTTCAAAAAGGCCAAAATGGCCTAATTGACTATGCCGCAATGAGAGGCGTGCTATTCAAAACTGATATCAATTAGTCAACAAAGCAAAACGGTCCGACACAGATAATGTCATTATCATTTAGATTCCCAAATTTGGTTAAGTTTTGGAGGAGGAAACAGTCGAGTACGAAACCTCGATTTTTGAGATTTTTACGCAGGATTTTTCGCCTTGTCCTTATCGCACCAGTTTTACGAGCCGCTTCCGTTAGCGAGACGGGTATATTTACCTAAAATATTTAAATCTTAGCTCCTGTTGGCTCTTAACGATGATATATTTTGTCGTCAGGTGGGCAGCGCGGAATTCATGGCCCCCGAGGTGGTGTCACTGTTCGCGGGCTCGGCGGCGACGCACTACGACAAGCGCTGCGACCTGTGGTCGCTCGGCGTGATCGCGTACATCCTGCTGTGCGGGTACCCGCCGTTCCGCGCGGACTGCGGCGCAGACTGCGGCTGGGAGCGCGGCGAGAACTGCCGCGCCTGCCAGGACCTCCTGTTCACTTCCATACAGGTTGGTATATCACACACACACATATATATATATATATACAGGGTGCCCGGTAATTAGTGGATAACCTTCTAACCACCGACAGAGCACCTTAGGCTGGTCCAGAAAATGCACTTATAGGTCTAGTAAAAGTTTCGTGGTTTTCGAGATAATCGAACTTTTCTGTCTTTTTTAATGGCTAGCTCCAATTAAAAAAGACAGAAAAGTTCGATTACACACCGATATATATACACACCGTGTTTTTTTTTATTTCCGTTAATTTCAAGGGTGCATTCCTGAGCTTAAATCAAGTAACTTTCTCAAAGACACCGATATTCTAATTAACTCCATTTCGGAGATAATAATTTATTTTTTTCTTTTATGGCCTCTACAAGCGTGTACACTTGCCTTAGGGCCGGTTTACATATTGATTAGTGTTTAGAATGAGTTCATACATTTGCTACTAAACTTAAGTACAATCTCTGTCGATCGATGTTCGAAATGACATTGATATATGTCACAGATTTCAATTGTTTGGTTGAGTTAAATGTAAAGCCCGTGTTACAACAATGCTATATGCTACATTTAATTAGTTTTTAAACTTAATTTTTTTTTTGTAAAAAAAGCAAACAATTTTTTTTTAAATTATCTATGCCGTTTAGTTCTCTTAAACGTACTTAACCATACCCCGAAGTTAACGGAATTCAATAAAAACACGGTGTATATATATATATGCGTTATACTGTGCGGCTCCACTTGCATCAACCACAATTCACACACAGCAGTGGACTTATGACCCTTTCCTTTCAAATAAAAGTGAGCGCTTTCACGGTAACAAGACGGTTTGGTGCAACCGACATGCAACCGACCCTTAGAGTCCCTTAGAACTCGTATATGAAACATCATTTGATGTTTACAAGACGCTTTTCGGTGAAGGAAAACTCCGTGAGGAAAACGGACTATCCCATTTTTCTGGCTCGGAAAAAAATTAATTAGCAGTCGCTTTCTTAAAAGCTAGTGCCTTGTGTAAAATACTGCGACAACTCTAGAAAGATGATTACTTACGTATTTCTATCTGGTCAGCTGCCGAATTGGTTGAAATGTGTAACGAGGTTGTCGTATTCCAGGAGGGGCGGTACACGTTCCCCGAGGAGGAGTGGGCGCACATCAGCTGCGAGGCGAAGGACCTGATCCGGCAGCTGCTGGTGCGCGAGGCGCGGCGCCGGCTCAGCGCCGAGCGCGTGCTGCAGCACCCCTGGCTGCGCCGCGCCGGCCACGGCGACCACTACCCGCCGCTGCAGACGCCGATCAACATTAAACGGTGAGTTCTGCTGGTGCGCGAGGCGCGGCGCCGGCTCAGCGCCGAGCGCGTGCTGCAGCACCCCTGGCTGCGCCGCGCCGGCCACGGCGACCACTACCCGCCGCTGCAGACGCCGATCAACATTAAACGGTGAGTTCTGCTGGTGCGCGAGGCGCGGCGCCGGCTCAGCGCCGAGCGCGTGCTGCAGCACCCCTGGCTGCGGCGCGCCGGCCACGGCGACCACTACCCGCCGCTGCAGACGCCGATCAACATTAAACGGTGAGTTCTGCTGGTGCGCGAGGCGCGGCGCCGGCTCAGCGCCGAGCGCGTGCTGCAGCACCCCTGGCTGCGCCGCACCGGCCACGGCGACCACTACCCGCCGCTGCAGACGCCGATCAACATTAAACGGTGAGTTCTGCTGGTGCGCGAGGCGCGGCGCCGGCTCAGCGCCGAGCGCGTGCTGCAGCACCCCTGGCTGCGCCGCGCCGACCACGGCGACCACTACCCGCCGCTGCAGACGCCGATCAACATTAAACGGTGAGTTCTGCTGGTGCGCGAGGCGCGGCGCCGGCTCAGCGCCGAGCGCGTGCTGCAGCACCCCTGGCTGCGCCGCGCCGGCCACGGCGACCACTACCCGCCGCTGCAGACGCCGATCAACATTAAACGGTGAGTTCTGCTGGTGCGCGAGGCGCGGCGCCGGCTCAGCGCCGAGCGCGTGCTGCAGCACCCCTGGCTGCGGCGCGCCGACCACGGCGACCACTACCCGCCGCTGCAGACGCCGATCAACATCAAACGGTGAGTTCTCATTGGAAATGTCTCTTCACACCTGTTTCAATACACACAGTTTATTGGTTTTTAGGGTTCCGTACCCAAAGGGTGAAAACGGGACCCTATTACTAAGACTTCGCTGTCCGTCCGTCCGTCCGTCTGTCACCAGGCTGTATCTCACGAACCGTGATAGCTAGACAGTTGAAATTTTCAGATGATGTATTTCTGTTGCCGCTATAACAACAAATACTAAAAACAGAATAAAATAAAGATTTAAGTGGGGCTCCCATACAACAAACGTGTTCTGACCGAAGTTAAGCAACGTCGGGCGGGGTCAGTACTTGGATGGGTGACCGTTTTTTTGCTTGTTTTGCTCTATTTTTTGTTGATGGTGCGGAACCCTCCGTGCGCGAGTCCGACTCGCCCTTGGCCGGTTTTTTGTACGTACGTCCCTTTAAGATTTTACTGCAAGCAAGTAGTTTCGTAGATAGATGTCGGGCAAAGTTGAAAGCTCGAGACCTTAGGCCCCTCCCCCTACTAGATGGTGTTCTCAAATTATGGCACCTATGCAATTAAAACTGCACGAGGCCATGCTTGGCGGGGAACAGAACCCTATGGAGGAACCTGGTCTTCAACAGAAGGACATGTCCCTCAGTATTGAGGGACCGACTGAAGAAGAAGATAGCTTTCACTACTACTGAAGCAGAATATTTTATTTAATGTCAAATCGTGCAATCAATACTGAATATTTCATTAAACTTTATGGAACTTAGCAAACCTGTTAAATTATGTCAATGACAATAAAAACTTATATTTATATTGTGTTTCCCTTTGTCCACAGCAACATGTCGGCGCGCAACCTGTCCAACTTCGCCGAGTCCGCCATGGCGGTGAACCGCGTGATCCAGCAGCACTTCTCGATGAACTACTCGTACCTGGAGCCGAGTGCGCCGCTGCGGTCCAGCAAGTCGTGCCAGCCCTGGCCGTGCCGCGCGCCCGCGCCGCTCGGCCTCTCGCCGCCCGCAGACAGCCAGCTGCTGCGCCGGCGCATGCAGGACGCGCTGGCCCACTAGACACTACTGTCACAGTATGTACAAGAACAGTAGTGAATCTTCATAGAAATGTGCCGCTGCCGGCTTGAATGTGTGCGTGCGCGCCGGGCGCCGTGTACGCACGCGCTGTCACGCACACATTCGCATAAAATACGGGGGAATACGGTGGCGGCAGTGTGGGCCGTACCGCGACTGTGATCGCGCACATTCGAATACGCTCGCATTTGCCTGCTCTTACCGGCCTTAATTTATACCCCATTTATGAATTGATACAACATTTCATTATATTATATAAATAGAAACCTTGTGCTACTCATAATACGCAAATAATATTTAACTAAAAATAAAAGTGACAACCCTAAGCGCCAACGCAAGAGTAGGTAAATAACTTGCCGAGCGGCCTTAGATTCACTACTGTTCTTAGTGTACTGTGCTACTGTTCTCGTACCGTGCCGTAGCCTAAAGCCCGTTACACACTATAGCACCGCGACCTTGGTGCGATAGTGTGTTACGACTTTAAAGTAGGATTCCTTAACACTTTCACAGCCGGCACGAGCTACGAGCGAAACTCCGCTTCGGAGCGGTAAGCGCCTGCGAACGGTGGACCGGCCCGGGTCGCTGGCGGTGATAGCGTAAAGACGGTGGACAATTAAAACTCGTCGAGACTCTAAAAGCTCGGTGTTAGACTGAGATATCATTGTTTCGAGTTGATTTTGTAAGGCTGATCCTGATGCAGATTTCAAAATTGGAAATTCAGAACATTGAAATTAATTCTTGGCGTGGTCCGTCTTACACTGTAGCACTAATCCCTTGGACGAGTTTCGATTGTCGCCCAGCGAATATTCTGACCGCCGATCTGTTTGTCTGTAAGCCACAGAATTGTATATGCATAATCGGTGGTACCGGCAGATTGACAGGTAGACTTCCCGATTTCGCTGGATAGTCTTGTAATTTGTTTTTTTCGTGAACAGGCGGCGGGACGTTAATATAATTCGTAGTAAAGCTGTTGCTTCTAGGCCACATATTTCTTGAAATCTTTTCAGTTTCTATGTAGGCGAGTTTGTTTAAATCAAATTTTATTAACGTTTCGTCGTCCGTATTAGGCGCAGCGTTAAGATTACGTAGCATTTTACGAAGACGAAAGTTAGAATTATCTTGATTACCTGAAGAAATCTAATTTTGAGTGTGAAAAATTGTACGTTAATGAAATACCCGGCGTCTAGTTCTCGATGAATGTACATATTACCGTAGGTACTTGGCACGGCGCGACCCCCTAGAGTAGATGTCCCTAGAACACGCAGGTGTCACTCAGGGCGCCAGACACTGTGCCAACGTATATTCTCCAGTGATACGTCCGATCGCAACCATGTGAACGGTACTTATAGAGCTGTTAACAGTTTTATTTGAGCCTTTAAAGATATATTTTTATGAATAAATAAAAACGACTGAATAGTTTTTATCGATAGAGTATTGTGAGTTTATTTTGGCGGTGCGGAGGCCCGCTCGGACCCCGCGCGGTCTTTAAACGACGTATTAATATTCAGATAGTTATCCCGTTCTAAATGTCAACGCAGATTTAATATTATTATGTTTGGATTTATAAAATCCGTCAATTGAAATTTGAGCTTACTTGTGTAATTACTTTCGAGGCCTATCCTTTGCAATATTGTAAAATATTCTATTTTCGAAGGAGTTATTCGGAAACTAGTCTGTTATGTGATTGTTTTTTTGCATTTTACCAACGATGGAAAACCCACATCTCATTAATTAAGAGTGAATCGACCCTTTTGTATAAGATGAAGTTGATGGCAATATGTGACATTTAGCTACGAGACGCAAGAATGCTGCCGCTCGATTGTTTGTTGTGAGAATGAATCAAAATCGCTTTTTAATTAAATAGTGTTTATAAATTGTAATAGCACTTGTGAGCTGATTGTTTGAAATGTCATATATTTCTGAAGCTGTGGTACGTTAAGTGCATGGAGTTCCATGGGACTGCCATATGAACATGTGATCAGTTTGAATACTTTTATATTGCTGAGCGAGTGAAGTGTTGAAGTAGTGTTAAGTGTAGACCTGCTAGACTGTGTCCTTGATTGGAGAAAGAAACAAACATACAAACATAATACCATCCTCACATACATTTGGATTATTTTTATAATTTATTTAAATACAATCTAATTTTCACTTTATTTTATTTTATTATTATGTGGCTTTATCCAATCAAACCTGAACTTGCGCAGATTCTTGTTAAATTTTGTTTTCGACTAAATCATTGATTTGAAATGTCATTGAAAATACAGTTTGAATTTTGAAAAAGACTTTGTTTCATTCTATCTACCCTGCAGGTTTTTAAACAAAAAATACTGTTTCTCCAGAGTCTCGCCTTTCCACCTATCATTCAGATATCTGGTGAAACGTCACATATTCGCCCAAACGACAATACTTTGGTTCAAACAACCAAACAGGTGAAAAGTAAAACTGACTGCGTAATAGAGTCAGACCAAGAAAAGTCTGCAGCGGATTTGATAGCCCACGCAGTGCAAGTGTTATTTTAAACGTCAAACTTCTATGAAATTATGACGTATAAATAACACTTGCACTGCGTGGGCTATCAAATCCGCTGCAGACTTTTATTGGTCTGACTCTACGCTCCCTGGCTTGCCTGCTAAGGGCCCATTTAGACGATGCGAGAACTCGCATGCGAGTTTCATTACATTGCGGGTTTTAATCGGTCGGTTGAGTTGGACGTAGCCAACAGTCCGCAATGTAACTAAAATCGCATACGAGTTCGCGCGCCATCTAAATCAGCCCTACTCTTTGATCTAAATTATTCTAAATGCAGAGATTAGAGAGCTTAAAGATTACAGCGTAAGTATAAGTAAGTATAGTCTGTTTAAATTTAGCCGTAGTATCTCGTACTTGACACCAAGTCGTAAGGGCTAACGAAAGGGTTTATTGACGTACAGTCAGCAGCAAAAGTTGCTATGCGGGCGAGGTGATCAAAATGACCTTGACACGGTCTTATTCTCTTAAGAATAAAGTTGCGTCAAGATAATTTTGAACAACTGGCCCGCTTAGCAACTTCTGCTGCTGACTGTACTTAAATCATGCCGAGTTTCAATGAAAACTAGGGAACTATAGTGAACCTACTTCGAAGATACAGTACTCTCTTTTGCCAGTATTATATTATAGTTGTTCAAACCATAGAATTAATATGACTAGAACAACTGTCAATCTTCAAAAGTGCGACCAAAAATGAAATGCAAGTGTGTGCGTAAATTGTCTATGTGAGATCAAAAATAGTGATGTCATGTTACAACATATTAATAATCTGTCGATGTTTGATTGCTTTATCGACTACTTTTTCAAATGTGTTATTTTAAACGTTAAAATTCTACGACATTATGACGTATAAATAACACTTGCACTGCGTGTGCTATCAAAATCGTTGCAGACTTATCTTAATGTAACTCTTACTGTGTTGGAAAGTGAAGTTTAAATTTACCGCTAAACATGAGCACCTTCAAAAAGGTATAACAATCGTTATTATTTGAAGTCGGTTATAAAAGCTAATATCTTAATGATGTCTTGTGAAGAAATAATTACATAGCTATTAATATACCGACAAGTTATCGATACTGTCATATGAACATTTTGTCAAGCCCTAGCGTAAAGTAACAGGTTATGTTTTTACACAAAATATTTTAAATTATAGACTAATATGATAAAATATTAGCACACAAAGGAAGAAAAACTTATAATGAACTTTATAAACCGGCTTCCTACACTTTTTACGCTGTTAATTTGACAAAATATCGTTATGAAAATTTCGCTCGGAATATCATAAATCCTCTGAAATGAGTATTTCCTTGGATTATTTGGCACTGTAACACTGAAATCCGGTACACTACAAGACACCATCTTCACTGAATTACTTTATTTAATACTTTTCGTCCTAATCCGTGTATATTTTTCAATTTGAAAATTACCGTGATACGCTCTTGGCCGTCCGCGGCCGTCGTCAAACTCAAAAGTGGTTACGTTTTCTCATTGGTAGTCTGACTTTTTCGCACGCATGGGATGTTCATATACGTGATGGCATCCCTTTCGCACACTTAAGCTGTCTGTCAAGCGCGAGCGCGAATTGTATGTCTGTGGTTCAAACCAATTTGTCCTCGGAATTTGTCAGTCAGTAAGAACCAGGAAAACTATGCTCATCCTTTTCTTTTGGGTGCTGGTACTAGTGTAAGACAAAGATAGTATGATTACTAAGATTCTCTCTGTCTATGTTTGAAATGAGACAGTCCTTTGACAACTATTATACATGATACTATTAAATATACTTGCTTTACTCTTTGCTAAACACTAATAGCCTCCGTGCAAGGCAGCCTAGAGTCAGACCAATAAAAGTCTGCAGCGGATTTGATAGCCCACGCAGTGCAAGTGTTATTTATACGTCATAATTTCATAGAAGTTTGACGTTTAAAATAACACTTGCACTGCGTGGGCTATCAAATCCGCTGCAGACTTTTCTTGGTCTGACTCTAACTATTGTGCCGGACGTGTAACCACGGCAACCTACCCTGAGCATGACCTGGGGGCCGATTTTTGAAATTAGACCGCTCTATTTTGTGTATTACGTTCAGTAATATCTCCACTACTAGGCATGTAAATTCTACTAATAGAATTGAAAACGAGTGGTCAATACCACTAGATTCCCAATTTCTATCGGTCGTATGTCAAAAATCAGCATTTTGCCGTTTTCCACCGATTTTCGAGTGACGAAATCGAGCGATCGAAATTCAAAAATCGGCCCCCTGACCCGACATGCTCTCAGCCGGTTTTTCAAGTTATGTATGGTTAGAAAAAATTGAATGAAACTCCGTTTGTATGGGAAGGTGAAATTCGGCCGAGCTTGCTAAATTTATGCCAAATATTCCCCCACGCGACGAAGCTTGGCCCAATTATTTGATACGAACATAAAAAACATTCTGTCTCTTTTTCTATATTATACACATCGAGGAAAGTGTAAATATAAGTAGCTCACCAAATAAAAATTAAAAGTACCACTTATGTAAATGTAAAATTGCCGCCATAACTATAACGCCATAAATAACTCCTCAGACCAGTCAGACATGAGTCAGTCCCATGTCAGAGGGCCTACCGCGAACCACGTTCGACGTGTTGCCTCCCTGTCACACTTACGTACGAATTTACAAGTGCGACAGAGAGGCAACACGTCGAACGTGGTTCGCGGTAGGCCCTCAGACCCAACCCCAAATATTGTCTACGCCTTACTAGAGTATCCAAGAGACTACCGTGTGGGGTACCGTCAGGTGGGTACGGAACCCTGGGTCGTTTTAAAAACTCGTAACAAACAGCAACTGTATTTGAGGTTTGTTATTTTAATGAATTTGAATGAAACTAAATAAAAATAGATCAACTCCAATAAACATACGAGGCGAGAAACAAAAGCAAACACTTCACTAAAAGAGTATAAAATCGTGTAAAAGTCGCTTTAAATTTAACAGACTTTGTAAACTCAACGTCATTGACGTGACATGTCAAAAATCAATTTGCAGAGGGCGCTGTAAATCGCTCGGCCACGTAAGTCAGGGTCGTATTTTTCTTGACTTTATTGCTTTAATTACGTTGTTTTATGCTCCCTTTTAATATGTGAAAACAGTGCAATAGTGTAAAAGTGTGTGTACAGTATCCTGTCTAAATATTCCGTTCCGATCGCGGTAAGTGTTGAATTCCGTCTGGCAAACGTCTTCGCCCATCCGTCAGTCCAGCAGTGAATTTGCATGTTTAATGCAATAATGTCACTTATATCTCAATTTTAATATAACATGGACATGAAATGATACTATACAAAGCATCTGTGAACGTGTGAGCAGTTAAGTTCGATGACTATGTCATAATATTGCCTTAACTTTTCTAGATTGAGGAACAATGTCCAATTTACCACCAAATCCGTATAGCAACTTACCCGGGGCTCCGCCGACGAACGCCAACATGGGGCCACAGCCACAGCTGTTCAATCAGATCCCTCCTCTCAGCCAGCTGCCTCCCGGCTATGGACAAAAACAGGACACAAACTCAAACACTCCACAACATCTGCCGACGTCGATGCCCCAGAACCACTTCGCCGGACAACCTCCAAATGTGAATCATTTCAATCAAAGTGGAAGCAATTCACCTGCATTCAACAATTCAGGAATGATGCCATCTGTGCAAACTAGTTTAGGCTCATCGCCAATAAGACCACCATTAAAGCCGGTGACTCCAACTGGGTACCAGAATTCTCAGCAAGTTCCTGTCTCGTCAGCCAGCCCACAAACAGTGTCTAATGCAAATCCTTCCCCTAATCCATATCCTCCTAACATTCCACCTCAACAAAGACAGATAAACGACAATGCACCTCCACTCATTGCCTCTAGTCAGTTCCAACCTGTCATGAATGGTCCCGGTCCACAGCCACCAAGCCAGTACCCAGTGTTTTCAAGTGCACCACAAACAGTGTTACCACCTAATGTGAACAGTGCCTACAGACCTATACTTGGACCACAAATTCCAAAAGGAACGGGCTCTCCACTACCACCTGGACCTCAAGGACCAGCCAGTCAGGCTAACATACCATTTTCTGGGCCTCTGCAACCAGGGCAGATGAGAAGCAGCCCATTAATATCTAGTCCCCCCTTGAGTGGTCCACCAACAAGTGCTCCAATCACAAATGCACCTTCAGCGGCAACATCAAATATGCCTTTAGGAGTGAATGGGCCATCAAGCCAACCAGGGAGACAACCACAAGGTCCACCTATATCTGTGCCTAATCTGGGGCCACCAATGGCCCGCCCACCAAATGGCCCACCTTCTACAGGTGGATCAGTTCATCCACCTGTTAGTGGTTCTCTTGGACCAGGCATGCCACCAAAACAGATGTTCCCAGGTCCTAATTTGAATGGACCCTCAGGACCAACACAACCTGCAAGACCACCTGGTTCTTTCCCTCCAGGTTCATTCCCAGCTCCTAATCAACCACCAATGCAAGGTCCTCCTTCAGGACCCCAAAGCTTACCACCTACCAGTCTCCAAAGTTTACCGCCTACAAGTCTACATCAGTCTGGTGTGCCTAAAATGCCGCTTGGACCACCAGGACCTTTAAACATGCAGTCTGGACCAACTAGCATGCCTCCTGGTCCTTACAATATGCAACCGGGGCCCCCTAATATGCCTTTAGGGCCTTCCAGCATGCAATCTGGGCCTCTGGGACCGCCAAATGTTCAACCTGGGCATCATAACATACCTCCAGGACCAAACATGCAAACAAGACCTGGCATGCCTTCCGGGCCAATACAATCAGGACCAAACATGCCACCTGGAATGCCGCCTATGCCTGTACCTCAAAGCACACCTGGAGTCCCAGCAGGGCCACCTAAGAGCAACATGCAGAACAGATATCCACAAATGCCTCAGAGCAACTTAAACAACCAGCCAATGATGCCTCCGCAACCTACTATGGCTCAACCTGGTATGAACAGACAGTATGCCCAACCGCAATACAACGCTCAGCAGTATAATACCCAGGGTATAGCACAACAGATGGGTCAGTTGAGCGTCACGAAGCAAGGCTTTGACCAGCTCTGGGGTCACCAGATGATAGACTTGCTGCAGTGTACAAACATCTTGCCGGAATACCCGGAGGAACCACCTGAGATACGGCTCGGCCACCAATTTGCAGAGTCATCTAACTGCAGTCCAGAGTGAGTTTTGTTTCATAATTATTTCTTGCTTTTCAAAAGTGATTCAGCAAAGCCAGCCTAATTAATACAAAAAAAAATGTATCTATATTTGTGTGTTTACATTTAATTTAATCTCATTTCAATCTTATTTGAATTATTTTATGCTAGCTTTGAAGAATAAACTTTCACCTACTGTTTAAACTCAATAAGTTCCATGAACTGTAGTTTCGAAAAATAGAAACAAACAATCTGTCTTAATTATCACTCAGCTAGGTAAAGACTTTGCAATCGTATTAGTAGTTTCTTAATTCTTTAAAGTTTTTAAATAGAGTAGGTATGTTGACAATTTTACTTGCGTCTTAATAAATAATGTGGTCTAAATCTATCTAATTCTTGCTGCTTACACGTAATTTTAATTTTTTTGGCCAATAAGCGGTTTCAGACTAGCGTTTTCTTCTGCGCTGCCCGCGCTATATTTCGTTACATTCGGTTTATAAAACACGAGCTTAGAGGCGCTTATAAGACGCTAGTCTGAACCCGCACTGAAATGTATCTATTTACTCTATTCATCTTATACGAGTCTAATGCTACTGATAACATGTTACTGAACGTAGTCACGTATAGATTTAAATTTGACATATAACAGGAGATAACTCAGCCACATCTGCAACTGACATGCCCTCGTTTTAAGTGGCTACTAATTGTTTGGTCAATTTTCAACTCATCGTTAAGGTGGTCGTTAAATGACCGTGATCTGCTTCCGAAATGTTGATTTAAAAAATAACTGATTTTATATGGCTTAGTTTTCTTTTCTTTGGAACTGTACTTACGCATTAAATAAAATTGCGGTTTCTGAAAGAGTATCTTAGGTCATTTAAAAAAAGGTGACTAACAAATTATAGTGTGTCAAAGGACTGTCTTATTTCAAACATAGACAGAGAGAGTCATACTATCTTTGTCTAAGACTAGTACTAGTACCCAAAAGAAAAGGATGAGTATAGTTTTTTTTGTTCCTATTTACTGACAAATTGGTTTGACCATCTATAAGTTAAAGGTGTTCGAAAGAGGCATCATGCTCATATTTTCCAAAACACATGGTGTTTAATTTACCCAGGTGTTTAAAAATCCATACATCGTTAGTCTCCTCTCGTAAAGACAATAGTAGCGTGTCATCATATGAAAGTAGTAAAGATAAACTATGTGTGCTTTGTAATCTTTGATAATGATAACGATAAATCAGACGGAAGGTAAAAGTTCTTGGAATAACTTGTTAAAATTTTGTTTTGTAGTTAAACAAGTCATAAGAGTCAGATTGGAAAACGTCGTAAATCAATTATACATATTTTTAGACTAATTTCTAACGAACTGGTGGATGCTAGACTAGATCGGTTTGAATAAACTAGGCTTACTCATTGACGTATAATATCTAAGGACGGGCTAATGGGGCACTAAACATCGTTCGTACTATAGTCCGTCAACCAAATCTTGTCAGTAGCAATGTAAAGCAAACTAAAGTAGGGCAACACTCAAAGAGCAGTATTGCGCTAAGAAAAGCAGCAATGTACATCGAACCAACAGTTTTTTTTTCCGCTGAGCGCGCCCTGCGTACGTCAATTCAAATTGTCACTCGCGGTTTATTGAAAAAAATTGAAACATGGACGGACAATTTAAAAGCGATGTTAAAACAATGTTAATCAAAATGATGAACAAATTTGAAGATATCAAAAACAACTCCATATCGTAGTGCTTATATTCTCTTTGTTCCCTATCTATGTCTTCTAAGTTTACTAAAATAAAATCATATCAAAATGCAGATAATTAGATAGTGCATATATTTGTTATTTACAATATAATATGCCACTTGTTAATGTAAATTAGTGTACTGTTCTGGATGAATATGACATACCTGTGTAATTTTTTTGATTGGTATATATTGTACAATATACATATTAAAAATAAAACAACTGATATTTGGGTGTTTATTTAATTTAAAGGTAAATAAGATAAGGGTCACTTTTCGACTTGGTTGCGTTGTACACGTACATAAACCGCCATAGGTAAGTATTGTCTGAAAATATACTACCTACTACGAACGCCTTATATTGGGCAAGATTTAATCCTGCAACAAACATGTATGGATTAGGTAGATATTGCGAAAGAACGGCGATATAATCAAGGCTCTTAATACTGTTTAAAAGGTTTACCTTTGTAAATAGTCACAATTGATTGCTGAAAATATTAGACATGTGGGCCTATGGACGGTTTCCAGGACACAATTTATGGTCTTGTTGGATAGATTTAGGCATACGTTTTAATTTTATTTATGCCTTTTAACCCTAAAACAAAAAAACTGAACATAATCTTAAAAGTTCGAAAGAGTTCTTCCAATACTTGTCATAACCTCAATTTTTAGTAATGTTTACCATCAACGAGCATGATTGTACATTGTAGGCCCCTTAGCTTTGCTTATTCTTTATTAATGTATTGGTATTTAATGGTGACAGCAGAAATATCTCTTGAAACAGAAACGATTCAGAAATTTCAGAATGAAAACCAAATGAAAACAAATAAGGTGACGGCTGTCATTCGCGATCCACATTCCACAGATAAAACACAGATGACACGCGTTTTGGAATTATTTGAACACAGTGTTGCTAACCCGCGATTTTTCAAATTTGCCGCCTTTTACTACTGACAAGATTTGGTTGACGGACTTTAGTTCAGCGGTGCTACCCACAAATTCCAGCCAATCGTGCAGTCTAACGCGACTAGCTGCGACCAATAGCACGCGTAATGCGAACTCGTCAACCAATCGCGCGCGTGATGCGAACTCATCAACCAATCGCGTTGTAGCGATTTCACACCGCTGTACTGGCCCCTGTCATGCCTCTTTATTATTGCCCGTAAAGCCAGTCCCTAGATATCTATTAGGGATTACAGAACCGGTACTGTTTAAAAGAACCGGGATTTTCGGTACCGGGCAAAAATGGAACCGGGATTTCCCGGTATTTTCGGTACTTTCGGGACTGCCTTCAAAAATCAGTTTTCACATCAATTTTCAGTAAAAAAAAGCGTAAAACGACCACGAATCTTTCTTAAAACAATAAAAAAACCGGCCAAGTGTGAGTCGGACTCGCGCACGGAGGGTTCCGCACCATCAACAAAAAATAGAGCAAAACAAGCAAAAAAACGGTCACCCATCCAAGTACTGACCCCGCCCGACGTTGCTTAACTTCGGACAAAAATCACGTTTGTTTTGTTATATGGGAGCCCCACTTAAATCTTTATTTTATTCTGTTTTATTATTTATTGTTATAGCGGCAACAGAAATACATCATCTGTGAAAATTTCAACTGTCTAGCTATCACGGTTCGTGAGATACAGCCTGATGACAGACGGACGGACGGACGGACGGACGGACGGACGGACAGCGGAGTCTTAGTAATAGGGTCCCGTTTTTACCCTTTGGGTACGGAACCCTAAAAAGTACCACAGTGAATGTACACTTCTTTTGTACCATAATATGTGTCTTTAAGTCACACAATCATTAATATAATTTGTTTTTCTTTTCCTAAACTACATGATATTTTTACTATCTTTGTTGATTTGATTGGCAAAAACTGAATTGTGGCTCTGTAATATCATCTCTTTTTTTTTAAATATGTAAGACGTTTTGTGAAAAAGGATAAAAAAAATGATAATTTTCGCATGCGTTCAACAAGGGCTGTGGACCTTCGAACATATAATAACTATCAATACGACAAATCAAGAAATTATTCAGCCAGAATTATTAATTCATTTAAAATTTTTAAAATATCATTGTCATAAGTGAGTTTCTTATACCGTGTTTGAATTTGAATTAAAAGTAGTATTTTATTAATTACAAAATTGTCTCTATTTTTGCTTTTAGTTAGTATACAAATATGAAATAACTAATTGTTCGTATAAAATTATTATTCGTACAAATATTTATGCCCTTAAAGTATCAAATTACGCAATTTTATATTGTCGGCATTGTCAAACCCATTGACTTTTTTTTTAATGTATTTTAATGTAGTGATCAGCCGTAAAAGTATTACCATCAGCCTTAGATTGACAAAATATATTTATTTTCTTTATAAAACATGATATTTCATGCTAAGTAACAGAAAACAGTCAAATATTGTACCGGAAATTTTAGTCCTGAAAATCCCGGGAGTACCGGGATTTTAATTTTGAAATCCCGGTTCTTTGCTTGGCTCTAAATCCCGGGAATTCCCGGTACTTTCGGTACCGGTATTTCCCGGGAGCAAACCCTAATATCTATGTCAATGGGCTTACTATTAAAAAAAATTGGGTCACGTACAGATTTAGTGTTGAAAGTCTTTTCAACTTATACCTTAAAATTAATATCATAGGGTATGCATTATTACTATACAAATACTGTTTATTGCACACCTCTATACAGTGAACAATATAATGAATACAGCAAATCAAGTAGAGGTAAACAACAGGCGTTCGAGATCTTTTCTAAACAACCTAGCGGAAATTAATAAATTAATGTCATGTCTGTAGGTAGGTATGTCAATAAATATTAACCCCACAAGTTTGATTGATACTCCCGAAAACTAAGACGGGACTATTTTCGGTCGATGTAACGTACAACCAGAATTTAGTCTCTAGAATCCATCCAACTGCGGGTAAAGGAGAAATATTATTTTGTTGTGTCTGCTGTGTATGACCCTTATTGATAAGAACCGACGTTACCGCAGTCCTCTCGCAGTTAACTTGTAATGGCTGTATACAAACGCTAAGAGGCTGTCTGTTGACACTTTCCTGGTTGTTTGATTACGAGGAAAACGCACGAGTAGACTAGCACGGCATTACGTACTGTTGTTTGTCTTTTAGCCGTATTCTCTAATTGGTTGGGCCCTACACAATATACATCTCACTTACCGTTGCCTATGTAGAAGTGTGAAGTTATCCAGTTGTTAGAATCCTAAATTCGTCTTGTAGAATCTTGTCTCGTGGCAGAAATGTCTGCAAACGACAATGCTTAGATATAAAGGAAACGTGGAAAAAATCACTCTCGTGTTTTCCCACTTTTCCTTTATGATCTAAGCATTGTTAGAATCCTTACGCTACTTGCAATAACACATTGATACTCGTATCTTAATTATATACAGTGACGCTAACACGGTTATTCGCGGCCTGTCGCAGGATTTCCTTCGCCCTATCAAGAATAAAATACACAACGCATTTGAAGATAATAATTTAAAGCGATGTTTGTTTTACATATGCAACACGAGACAGGCATGTTATGAATAATATAAAGCCTGACCAGGTACCTATATATGATCACGCGCCATGTTGCGGAATTTCACTGGAACTAGTTTTTTTCATACTATACTGGACCGTCACCCTATACATGAGAATAACAGCATCCTCTTGACAATGATCATATATTACTGGTCAGGCTTTAAATGTTGTAAATACGGGCTATATTTGGACTTTGAGTCTTCGGTACATGCGTCATCGGGCAATGACTTAAATTGATTATGGTTACGATCTTACGATTATGACTGGGACTGGGCACAAAGATGCTTTGTGAAGTTTCCATCTGTTTATAAACAGACTCGAGATAAGTTTTTTTAATTACAAACTGTTGAGCACTGACGACGAGATCCAAGTTGTGACTAACTGGCTCAGTTAGTACCCTTAGTAGATCGCATTTTTTTAAATGGCTTATACACCATATTGTCCACTGCTGAGCATATTAGGCCTCTCTTCCAGTACGCTTGGGTAATAAATGATAAATGCGTGAAGTAAACATTGAAGTATGGATGAAAATGAATTCAATAGTAGTAAAGTATGAATGATAGGTATAAGTAACTACTCCTAGTAGATCACATTGAACAGGGTAGTAAAGTCTATTATTTTATTCGGTAGACTAAAATGACATTTCATAGTATGAACATAAAATGTCATTTCATACTATGAAATGTCATTTTAGTCTACCGAATAAAAAAATTGACTTTAGTTACAAAAAGTAAATGAAGTAAACAGGTAAATGGAATGATATTAATTTATTTTGTTGCATTTTTATTTTGTCAGACTGGCAACTGGCAATGCCAGTTTAGTTTGAGCATCCATTTATCAATTTTCTATAAGTACCTACCGTACGCTACATTGTGTTGAATAGTAATATCGATAAGGTGACGTTTTATCACGATTGTGTCTTTAATTATAGGATTGTTTACGAGCATGCAGTTGCACTATTGCATGCGCGCTTTGTGTGGTATAATTCGTTTCGTAATAGGACATTAGGGCACAATTATATATTAGGAATAACTTTACATTAAGTACATATATATTTTTTATGTTTTCGGAGTTTTTAAGTAACCCTAGAGTCCAGCGGATGCGATATGGAGTCGGCAGAAAAGTTACCTGTACCACCCAAACGATTTCAAATTTATGAAAAGAAAAGTCTAAACCCTAGGAATGGGAATCTAGGGTTTAAATTGTCTTTTCATAATTGTTGATTGCAAAAGGTGTTATGACACGAAAAATCCATCACAATCTGCCAAGATCCAGCACGCAATATATCTTATTTTATTGTATAATTACTCGTATAACAATACAATACAAATCCTCTTTATTGCACAACCTCAATCAAACATTTACAGAGACACGTATAATACATGAAGACAGAGGTAACAACAGGTGGTCTTATCGCAAAAGAGCGATCTTTTCCAGACAACGTAAACCTAAAGCTATAAACTCTTCTATGTTTAACATGTCGTGTTTTCGGTTTCAGGATCTTTCGGTGTACGATCAACCGTATACCCGAGACGAACAGCCTGCTGCAGAAGTCGCGCTTGCCCCTAGGAATACTAATCCATCCATTCAAGGATCTCAATGTAAGTTACATGTACAGTCACCACACGGATCCTAGCTAAATTGGTTGTTCCATACTTTCGCTATGGAATGTCCAGTTTAGCTAGAACCCTAAGCGCCACTTGCACCAGTCCACTAACCCGGGGTTAACCGGTTAAGTCCTTAATCCAGTGTCAAATTGTACTGGTAACCATGTTAACTCCATGGTTTAACCGGTTAACCCCGGGTTAGTTAATGGTGCAAGTGGCCCTAAATGGCGTAACAATCACGGAGCGTGACTGTACTTCTGACCAAACTAGCTAATGCCCACGTCTGCGTGGTATGATGATACTGATGATGATGTTTGATAAAGCAATATCCTTGACCTTCCTCGGGCCTCAAATTATCACCATACCAAATTTTATCTAAATCAGCTCAGCGGTTTAAGCGTGAAGAGGTAACAGACAGATAGACAGACAATAGCTTTCGCATTTATAATATTAGTAAGGATATATCGCAGTAATTAGTTTTTTAAGTGTTACAAAGATCTCAGAATTAAGCATGACTACTTCTATCGGGCACTTTATGCTGTAGGTGTAACAATGAAATAGGGTATTTAATAACAAACAAACTATATCTTATGTCGATAAGCGCGCCTATTGTTGTCATTTCGTGTACTTATTTGCTTATTTGAATGTCATCGCTGCTTGTGTATTTCATATTATATTATCGGTAACGGACCACTGTCGCAGTTTCTTCTGCTGTATAGCTTTCAAATTGTTTAATATTTATTTATATCACGTAAATATGTGCAATATACATTCACTAAATTTCGCGAAGTTTTCACGCGCGCTGCGTGCAAGTGCCTCGTCACACTTTCACTATTATTGTAGGTATTCCGTTCACACCCGCGGTGACCCCAATACCTACTTTAGATTCGTCAGTCGCCTTGACTCTAACCTTCACTATGTGCACGGCGGTGGCGCCTCCTGACGCATGAACGTCATACATGACGTTTGACAAAAGGGACATCCGAAAATGATTTTGACAGTTGGCTGTTGGAATAAGTTCCCAATGTTCCCATTTTAGTCACAGCGCGTGCTAAGATCGTTTCGACTTCGCACGTTGACATTAAATTATCGCAGAAATTCAAGTAAACATTTAGTACATAATGTGCTAATCCATCTCCATTTGTTAAAGAGTAAAAATAAAACTATTTTAAAGAGTTATTGATTGTAAAAGAGATATACTTATCTCAAACCAAAATTAGCGTAGGTAATTACACTAAGTTTGAACAAATGTTGTTCATATTCCAGCACCTCCCGGTGATACAATGCTCGACGATAGTGCGGTGCCGCGCGTGCCGGACGTACATCAACCCGTTCGTGTACTTCGTGGACGCGAAGCGATGGAAGTGCAACCTCTGCTACCGGGTCAACGACTGTAAGTATATACCGTTGTACAAACATGCATATAAAAAAAAAACTAAAAAAATATGGTTTGTTTAAAATGTATATTTGTGTAAGTAAAGTGTCTATTTTCATATCCACTATTTACAATCCTGCACCAAACTAACTGTCTCGTTTGTCTCTGTTTAAAAAAAAAAATATAAAATAAAAATCATTTATCTCAGAAAACAGGTTCATTAATTTGGTTAGTAACTTTTAACTTAAGAACTATGTTTGAAAAAGAAAGCACATAAAATTCGATAAATGAAAATTAAACCTAAAATATAATAAGTAACAAAAATACACAAATATGCGACCACTCCCCTATGTCGCCTCCCGTGAACTCGTCGTTTAGCCCAGTGGTTGACTGGTAGAGAATGCCTCAAGGCGTTAAGTCCGCCATTTGTACTCTTTTTGTGTAAATTTGTGCAATAAAGTTTCAATAAAGAAATATTCCCGCACCTCTCGTTATTCAGAGCTCGACGATACTGTGGCACTAAATGACAGCATAACTCCTAAATATCCACCAGTTGCACCATCCGCACTTGACATATTGATCAACGTCATCCGGCGCCGCGGCGGTTTACTATGAAACTTTCCATACAATAAAATGTAGCGAACTCCTTAACGATGACAAACAGTTTGGTGCAACCGACCCTTAAAGGTTCCGTCACACAGGCGAGTTTTCCGGGCGGGGTGCGCCGCTATTACATATAAAACGCTCACGCCCCGCTTACCTTACCTTACGAACCTTAAAGCGTTCATTTAAGGCAGTGGTTCCTAACCTGGGGGTAATTACCCCCGTGGGGGTAAAACTGGTATTTTACGGGGGTACTAAGCTAACCTAATATAACAATACAACAAACGTACACATTTTATTTTTTATTACCATTGGGAGGGGTAAAATCAGGTTCCCTAGTTAGTCATAGGGGTGACCGGATTGAAAAGGTTAGGAACCACTGATTTAAGGCATATTAAATCTTGTGATTTATATCTTTCAGTACCCGAAGAGTTTCAATACGACCCCGTCAGCAAGTCGTACGGTGACCCGACGCGGCGGCCCGAGATCAAGTCCGCGACCATCGAGTTCATCGCGCCCGGCGAGTACATGCTGCGCCCGCCGCAGCCCGCCGTCTACCTCTTCCTGTTCGATGTCTCGCAGATCGCCATGGACTCGGGGTACCTGCAAGTAAGTTTCTGGGAATCCCTTGTCGAAGAAGCTTATATTAGCTGTATTAGTGTAAGGCCTGAGTAGACGCTCGAAGCGGAGCGTTCGGCGGGGCGTGCAGCGTGGCGTCGGGGTCAGGAGTGATTTGAGCAGCGTGCACTAAGGCCGCTCCTATACGCTTGCATTTGTTTAACATGCACGCCGCACGCCCCGCCCCGCTGCACGCCCAACTCGAGCGTCCACTCAGGCCTTACACTTAGAAGTGGGAGTAGCAGCACTGAGCCGACATCCTTGCGCCATCACGCCCGCTACTGCGGCCAATGCAGGTTAAAGTGCTACTTCAAAGCCTTGTCACACGCTTTAACCAACAATGTATATGACTGTTTATACGACAACGGGTTCACTCACTTGAATTTTTAGTCGCTATTGGCGACGTGTTTTGGGCCCTTCGGGGGTCCATCCTCAGGCTCGAGTGCTCGCGGCGACGAGTGCGGCGGCAGTGCACGAGTGAAACCGTTGTCGTATAAACAGTTTAAAATATGTCTCACGAAAGTTTAATATCAATGTACTTATATGACCTTGGAGGATATAACCAAACGGAGTAGCCATTAACAGGCGTTCCCCTCTGTCGAAACTATGATCAAAGGTCATACACATTGTATGAACTGACGTTTGTCTGACATGGTTATTTTTACGTTACGTGTACATTTGACGTGCTCCTCCCCCGCAAAAATCGGCAGACTGTTTTGTACAGAAAATTACAGACAAGGCGTCCATTTGGTTATATCCTCCAAGTATATGACCGACGTTGATGGATTGATATCGGACCGGACTGTGTTTGCTTTTATATAGGTAAATGGCTATTGCCAAAACTAAACCATTATGTTACAAATATGGTTACACCATCGTCATTCTTCACTAGAGTCAATCTCTAAAATATCTCCCGAGACAATAATAAATAAAAACCTGTAGAATTTTTTCCTTATCACAAATTTTATTCTAATATTGATCTTACCTTTACAGGTAGTATGCGAGACCCTGAAGAACAATCTAGACCAGTTACCCGGCGACGCTCGCACGCAGGTGGGCTTCATCTGCTACGACTCGCACGTGCACTACTACCTCATGAGCGAGGGGCTCACGAGGCCTAAGGAGATGACTGTGCTGGATATTGACGGTGAGTGTTTGTTAGAACAATACAGCAGGCTCTATAGAACAATCTAGACCAGTTATCCGGCGACACTCGCACGCAGGTGGGCTTCATCTGCTACGACTCGCACGTGCACTACTACCTCATGAGCGAGGGGCTCACGAGCCCTAAGGAGATGACTGTGCTGGATATTGACGGTGAGTGTTTGTTAGAACAATACAGCAGGCTCTATAGAACAATCTAGACAAGTTACCCGGCACGCTCGCACGCAGGTGGGCTTCATCTGCTACGACTCGCACGTGCACTACTACCTCATGAGCGAGGGGCTCACGAGGCCTAAGGAGATGACTGTGCTGGATATTGACGGTGAGTGTTTGTTAGAACAATACAGCAGGCTCTATAGAACAATCTAGACAAGTTACCCGGCACGCTCGCACGCAGGTGGGCTTCATCTGCTACGACTCGCACGTGCACTACTACCTCATGAGCGAGGGGCTCACGAGGCCTAAGGAGATGACAGTGCTGGATATTGACGGTGAGTGTTTGTTAGAACAATACAGCAGGCTCTATAGAACAATCTAGACCAGTTATCCGGCGACACTCGCACGCAGGTGGGCTTCATCTGCTACGACTCGCACGTGCACTACTACCTCATGAGCGAGGGGCTCACGAGCCCTAAGGAGATGACTGTGCTGGATATTGACGGTGAGTGTTTGTTAGAACAATACAGCAGGCTCTATAGAACAATCTAGACAAGTTACCCGGCACGCTCGCACGCAGGTGGGCTTCATCTGCTACGACTCGCACGTGCACTACTACCTCATGAGCGAGGGGCTCACGAGGCCTAAGGAGATGACTGTGCTGGATATTGACGGTGAGTGTTTGTTACAACAATACAGCAGGCTCTATAGAACAATCTAAACCAGTTACCCGGCACGCTCGCACGCAGGATGGCTTCATCTGCTACGACTCGCACGTGCACTACTACCTCATGAGCGAGGGGCTCACGAGGCCTAAGGAGATGACTGTGCTGGATATTGACGGTGAGTGTTTGTTAGAACAATACAGCAGGCTCTATAGAACAATTTAGACAAGTTATCCGGCGACGCTCGCACGCAGGTTGGCTTCATCTGCTACGACTCGCACGTGCACTACTACCTCATGAGCGAGGGGCTCACGAGGCCTAAGGAGATGACTGTGCTGGATATTGACGGTGAGTGTTTGTTAGAACAATACAGCAGGCTCTATAGAACAATCTAGACAAGTTACCCGGCACGCTCGCACGCAGGTGGGCTTCATCTGCTACGACTCGCACGTGCACTACTACCTCATGAGCGAGGGGCTCACGAGCCCTAAGGAGATGACTGTGCTGGATATTGACGGTGAGTGTTTGTTAGAACAATACAGCTGGCTCTATAGAACCACCTAGACTAGTTACCTGGTGACGCTCGCACGCGGGTGGCTTCATCTGCTACGACTCGCACGATGTAGATGAGGTAGGAGCCTACCTCATGAGTAATGGGCGGACGACCGATGCAATATACGTCAAAATCATGTCAAACGTTATACGTAATTAAAATTGGTTTAAATAAGACAACACGATTTTGACGTATATTGCATCCGTCGTCCGCCCATTACTCATGAGCGAGGGCCTATTATTATTATTTTCAGGGAAGTATTTGTCCAAAGCGAGTACCGTAGAAACATTCGTTATTTTCTTCTAAATTCGCTGCCAATATAAAAAAAATCCCTCACGAAATTTTGTTTCCAGACATATTCCTGCCGTCTCCCGAGTCGCTACTAGTGAATCTTGGCGAGCGGAAAGAGCTAGTGAAGGAGTTGCTGGCCGTGCTGGGCGCGCGGCGCAGCGCCGGTGCCGCCGGGCCGTCCGCGCTCGGCGCCGCGCTGCAGGCCGGGTACAAGCTCATGGTAACTACTACACCGTCGGTCGACCTTCCGCCGTTGCTATAAGGGCCACATTTGATCAGTTATCTGTGTACATACGACGTTTATTACGAACCTCGGCGAACACAAACAACTCGTCACGGAGCTAAAGAACGTAAACATTACGCGGGTACAAGCTCATGGTAACTACTGCACCGCACCGTCGGTGGAGGTGGACCTTCCGCCACAAAACAGATACAGTACAGAAATCAATCTACATACAAAGTGCGCTCGAGCAACGCACACATAGACACTCCTCACAGACACGATATCTCGGACCGGTTGGGACCAGTGCGAGCGCGAGTGTCAACCGCTTGAGACACGCGTCTGTGAACTTTTTTGTGCAATTATGGAGAAACAAAAATAGTAGTTTATGCAACAGTGATATAATAAGGGTTCTTAAAATTCAAGGGTCGAAGTTACAAAACGAGACGTAGTCGAGTTTTGTAAAAAAAGACCCGAGAATTTTAAGAACCAATTATGAGCTGTTGCATACATTACTTTTTCTATGACAGCTGCAGCAAAAAAAAAGAGTTATTATTAAAAAAAAAAGAGTTATTATTTAAAAAAAATTGAGTTATTATTTAAAAAAAAAGTGTTATTATTGTAAATGAAAACATACCTCTTTCAATCAAGATGATCGGAACTTGTATCTTTAAAAAAAATAAAGCAGTTGTATTATACTCATAAGATGACTGCTAGCAGTCATCTTATGAGCCTATAGACAAATCATTCAAATGACATTGCTTTAGATATCACTGTCAGTCATTTAATTGACACATTTAAGTGCTGGAGTAGAAAAAAAAGTTATTATAACTGTTCAGTGGATGGTTGTTTAAATTCAACATTAAACGGTGAATTGTCGTTTTTTAAGCTACCAGTGGTTTCAGAGAGGTAAGTAGGTATCTGCTTGTATTTCGATGGTTCGTTTTAACATTAAACAGAACAGTTAGGTAGGTAGGTAAACACCCCGCCCCGGCCACTACTAGATACGAGTGCCACTACCACGATAGTTTTTTGTGCATAAATCATAGTTGACAACCCTAGAGCGACCGCCGCGCGTAGGTATGAAAAGTGAAGTACATACATGTGATTGACTTCTGTACTGTATCTATTTTGTGCTTCCGCCGTTGCTATAAGGGCCACATTTGGTCAGTTAACTGTGTACATACGACGTTTGATACCTGGGCGAACACAAACAACTCGTCAAGGAGCTAAAGAACGTAAACATAACGAGAATATCCTAGCGTCGTCGCGGCATCTTTCCCAATTTTCTATTTTTATAATCCCAAAAATGAAAACAGGCTTCCGTTTTTATGAAAGCGACTGCCGTCTGACCTCCCAACTCGAAGATAAAACTAGACCTCATTGGGATAAGTCCGGGTTTCTCACGATGTTTTCCTTCACCGAGAAGCGAGTTATAAACATCAAATCGTCAGGTCATAAATCAAGCGTGTTTTGTTACTAGGGTTCACTATGGTAAATTGGTGGTACTTTTTTTCTTGGACTTTTCCTAGCTAGCTAAATAAATCAAATTTAGTTCTAAGTTAGCAAAAACTATCAAATCTGTAGAAGTCCTAGGGTTAAGTAGCACTTTTAAGAATCTGTTTCTATTTCTTGATGAGCTAATCACTACATAGTATAAAACAAAGTCGCTTTCCTGTCTGTCTGTCTGTCTGTCTGTCTGTATGCTTAGATCTTTAAAACTACGCAACGGATTTTGATGCGGTTTTTTTAATAGATAAGAGTGATTAAAGAGGAAGGTTTATGTATAATTTGTTAAGCTGTGCGAAGTCGGGGCGGGTCGCTGGTACATAATATTTTATTTTTTTATTTAACCTGTATTGTGTCCCACTGCTGGGCAAAGGCCTCCCCTGTCTACATAATAAAATATTGTAGCTAATATATACTGTACTAAATAATGTGTTATGTTACAGGCACCAACAGGAGGTCGCATCACAGTGTTCCAGACATGTTTACCGACCATCGGACCCGGACGGTTAGAATCAAGGTAAGCTGTCACAGACAATCCAACCTCTAGACATAGCATAGTCGCGCTACCCCCTCTGCCACACATACGGTAGCGTTACTCCATCTTCGAGTCAATCCCGTGCCGTGATTGGTCCGTGTCTTTGAACGGACCAATCACGGCACGGGATTCGCTCACCTCGTCCCCCCGCATTTTTGGCAGCATCGGTTTCATGAAAGAATTGGCCTAAGCTCAGTCTAGAGGTTGGATTGTCAGTGTATGCTGTACACAAGCATTGTTTGTTTTAATCATTAAAATTATAACACATGCCTTTACTCATGCTCATCGCTTCGCTCGGGACGGATAATTGGGTATTTTCCTCTACTTAAAATAAATTATTTCACGCCGTGCACGAAATAAAGCACCAGATAATTATTAGAAAAATATAGACAGCAGTTATTTTTAAATACTATTTCTATTTAATAAATTGGATTGAAACATAAAAAGTAGGTGAGTTGACCGTGACGTCACTACACACGTTTTAATATAAATTCCATATTAGAAAATCGTTCTGACAGTTCTAAAATATAAGCTGATTTGACTAATAGGAAAGTAACCAATTTGCCTTTTTGTAAGTACAATCTACTATTTTGACCGTTCTTATTTTTTTTCAGGGAAGACCCCAACGCACGGTCATCGAAAGACGTGGCGCACTTAAAGCCGGCTACGGACTTTTACAAACGCATCGCGTTGGACTGCAGCGGCGCGCAGGTCGCCGTGGATCTGTTCTTGCTTAGTTCGCAATACAGCGATTTGGCGACATTAAGTGAGTATCGAAGCACTTGGTAGCCATTTTCAATGGTCCAAAAAATTCTATTTATTTATTTAATTCTATAGTAAAACGTGTTCGAGCTGATTATAGTATTTTTCAAACAGGAAGGGTACGCTGACAGACGTCATTCAATACAATTCAGTGAGATTTGGCGTTTTGAGGTTGTAAATTATATGGAGATGACACTTGTCAGCATACCTATCGTGTTTGAAAAATATTACGCGTGTCCTACACGACTTACTTGGGTCAATCAACTATTTCTTGTTGTTATTCTGTCCCATCAGCGAGGAGATAATAGTAACATAGATTGTTAGAAGACCCGCTGTACCATGTTCTACTAACATGCTCAGTAGATGTCCCATTATGGAAAAGTCTTACAACTACCATAAAATGCAAGTTTGGTTCATTTAAATACGAAAACGCATCGACACTGTTCGGCTGCATTCCGTGGAAGTTTCAGATATTTGGCAACACAATGCTGGAACAATCTTTCTCCGCCTTTGAGGAACCTGAAAAGTGTGCATAGTTTCAAAGTTACGTTAAAAAAAGAGATATATGAACATAAGCAAAGACAGGAAAATTTAAGTTGTGATACTAGCGCTATATTTGTTAGTCATTTCCAAATAATTAATTTAGGTTATAGTTTGGTCTGTTTAAAACTTTTGCTACTGGAAGTTTTTAAGTTTTCTGCACAAAATATACACGTGGCTTGCTATGTCATAGCACAAATATGGCCGTGCTGGTACCGTGCTGTGTGACGTGGCCGTGACGTGTAGCCAGCTGACAAGGCTGTTCTGGATACGGCAATTGCCTCAATGTTAAATAGTTTAGTTTAATTTTTATGTTTTAGGTATAGTTCTAGTTCTAATTAGTTTAGTTAAGCATAGCCGCCTCGTCGTCGAACGGCGTACGCCTGGGTCACAACGGAAGAACAGCGCTGGCTTTGCCAGCTACATGCTGAGTTGTGACCCTTTTATGGCAAAATACTCTTAATGTTATATATACATTGTACATTTGTCAACAAGTTTTTTGTCATCTGTGTTTGTCATAAATAAATGTATTTTCTTTCTTTCTTTCTTTCAAAATCCTAGAATTTTAAGAGTGCCTCAGGAGACCGTAACCATAGCAACGTGTGACAAGAAAAAGTTGATTAACCCACTTGTTTTTTGGTGGTCAGGTGGCATGAGCAAGTTTAGCGGCGGCACGGTGTACCACATCCCGCTGTTCAAGGCGAGCCGCTCGTGGCAGGCCGCCACGCTCGAGCGCATGCTCACCAGATACCTCACGAGGAAGGTCGGCTTCGAGGCAGTTATGCGGGTGCGCTGCACGAGGTACTGTTACACCCAAGCTCTTTTACACCCAAGATACTAAAATTACAGTTTATTTTTATTTAACATAATTTATTACACGGTAATTACTTAATATAGTGTATATTATTTGCATCCTAGACAGTAATAACAATAAATTTATACAGTTTAGTGAGCTAATAGGCGCTACATATGGGGCTACTTTTCCGCACTAGTGCGTAAAATAGCACTTTTCGTGCATATGTCGAAACTTTAAAGTGCCATATGTACTGTAAAACGTTGTTCGATACACGTGCGAATAGGTAATTCGCAACTCGTTTCGAATTTCCTCTTTTTCGCACTTGTATCGAAAATAGCTATTTTATAAAATCATACTTAGACTAATGCTTATAAGCAAACAACAGCATAACTATTAATACGTTCGCATAGATAGCTAACGTTTTTTGCATACGTTTGATTGCCTAAATTCTATATCACGTCTTGTTTCTTGTCGCAATTAACTTATCCTACAAAGACCCCCGGTACAAATTTTTGTATATATTCCACAATCTATTTTGAACTTTGGTTGAATAACAAAGAGTCCAAATTCAAAAACAATACAACTGCTTCTGGGTCTCAGGAGGATGTTTTTTGGGTGAAAAGAAAATTATGCCGAACTTGGATACTAAAAGCATTTATGATACCCAAAAATGTGCAGAATGTTTCGTAATCGACTATACAAATGAAATTACTAGTATCAAAAGGCCCTTAACAGCGATGTTCCTTAGATTATATTTTTTCCGGTGGTTTTTAAAATTAAAATTTCAAATGATCAAACACCTGCAGCGGTATCATGGTCGCGTTTTTATCACCTGTCACGTCATGCGTCACTTTCTCACCTACACACTTGTTAGAACGTGAAAGGCATGGTAGCATATATTATGATAAAGAGTAGGCCATATTACCCCTTCTGATTTATACCTTGGTTGTTTACAGGGGTATATCCATCCACACGTTCCACGGCAACTTCTTCGTCCGCTCCACGGACCTGCTGTCGCTACCCAACGTGTCGCCGGACGCAGGCTTCGGCATGCAGCTCGCTATAGAGGAGTCGCTGTCCGATCTGCAGCAAGTCTGCTTCCAGGCGGCGCTGCTGTATACTAGCAGTAAAGGTTAGTTGTATTCTAGTAGTATTATATACAGAGGTGTCTCTACACGGACCTGCTGTCGCTACCCAACGTGTCGCCGGACGCAGGCTTCGGCATGCAGCTCGCTATAGAGGAGTCGCTGTCCGATCTGCAGCAAGTCTGCTTCCAGGCGGCGCTGCTGTATACTAGCAGTAAAGGTTAGTTGTATTCTAGTAGTATTATATACAGAGGTGTCTCTACACGGACCTGCTGTCGCTACCCAACGTGTCGCCGGACGCAGGCTTCGGCATGCAGCTCGCTATAGAGGAGTCGCTGTCCGATCTGCAGCAAGTCTGCTTCCAGGCGGCGCTGCTGTATACTAGCAGTAAAGGTTAGTTGTATTCTACTGGTATTATATACAGAGGTGTCTCTACACGGACCTGCTGTCGCTACCCAACGTGTCGCCGGACGCAGGCTTCGGCATGCAGCTCGCTATAGAGGAGTCGCTGTCCGATCTACAGCAAGTCTGCTTCCAGGCGGCGCTGCTGTATACTAGCAGTAAAGGTTAGTTGTATTCTACTAGTATTATATACAGAGGTGTCTCTACACGGACCTGCTGTCGCTACCCAACGTGTCGCCGGACGCAGGCTTCGGCATGCAGCTCGCTATAGAGGAGTCGCTGTCCGATCTGCAGCAAGTCTGCTTCCAGGCGGCGCTGCTGTATACTAGCAGTAAAGGTTAGTTGTATTCTAGTAGTATTATATACAGAGGTGTCTCTACACGGACCTGCTGTCGCTACCCAACGTGTCGCCGGACGCAGGCTTCGGCATGCAGCTCGCTATAGAGGAGTCGCTGTCCGATCTACAGCAAGTCTGCTTCCAGGCGGCGCTGCTGTATACTAGCAGTAAAGGTTAATTGTATTCTAGTAGTATTATATACAGAGGTGTCTCTACACGGGCCTGCTGTCGCTACCCAACGTGTCGCCGGACGCAGGCTTCGGCATGCAGCTCGCTATAGAGGAGTCGCTGTCCGATCTACAGCAAGTCTGCTTCCAGGCGGCGCTGCTGTATACTAGCAGTAAAGGTTAGTTGTATTCTACTAGTATTATATACAGAGGTGTCTCTACACGGACCTGCTGTCGCTACCCAACGTGTCGCCGGACGCAGGCTTCGGCATGCAGCTCGCTATAGAGGAGTCGCTGTCCGATCTGCAGCAAGTCTGCTTCCAGGCGGCGCTGCTGTATACTAGCAGTAAAGGTTAGTTGTATTCTAGTAGTATTATATACAGAGGTGTCTCTACACGGACCTGCTGTCGCTACCCAACGTGTCGCCGGACGCAGGCTTCGGCATGCAGCTCGCTATAGAGGAGTCGCTGTCCGATCTACAGCAAGTCTGCTTCCAGGCGGCGCTGCTGTATACTAGCAGTAAAGGTTAATTGTATTCTAGTAGTATTATATACAGAGGTGTCTCTACACGGGCCTGCTGTCGCTACCCAACGTGTCGCCGGACGCAGGCTTCGGCATGCAGCTCGCTATAGAGGAGTCGCTGTCCGATCTGCAGCAAGTCTGCTTCCAGGCGGCGCTGCTGTATACTAGCAGTAAAGGTTAATTGTATTCTAGTAGTATTATATACAGAGGTGTCTCTACACGGGCCTGCTGTCGCTACCCAACGTGTCGCCGGACGCAGGCTTCGGCATGCAGCTCGCTATAGAGGAGTCGCTGTCCGATCTGCAGCAAGTCTGCTTCCAGGCGGCGCTGCTGTATACTAGCAGTAAAGGTAAACAAGATAAATACGTTAGATAATTTTTGTCTAAAAATGCATTCCCTAAATTAAAATTTATCTTAAATTAAAATTTGAATTTCTATGACTACTGTCTATGACTCCTGATTTTTCTATATGGACAATAAAAAAACCAGAGAGCATAAACAAAATTTAAATGAATGAGTCTTAGTGTGTGAAAGGAACGTTGAAAGACAGTACAGCAGCAGAAGTTGCAAAGCGGGCGAGGTATTCAAAATTACCTTGACACGCTCTTATTCTCTTGACAATAAAGTCGCGTCAAGAACATTTTGAACACGTCGCCCGCTTAGCAACTTCTGCTGCTGACTGTACTAAGGGGAAGAGAGGAGGGTGCAGTGCGACTTCAACATTATTTTAACTGGCGGAGATGTAAAAATAACCTTGTATAGCCGCGGTCCTGGGTTCGAATCCCAGTAAGGGCATTTATTTGTGTGAGCACAGATATTTGTTCCTGAGTCATGGTTGTTTTCTATGTATTTAAGTATTTGTATATTATATATATCGTTGTCTGAGTACCCACAACACAAGCTTTCTTGAGCTTACCGTGGGGCTTAGTCAATTTGTGTAATAATGTCCTATAATATTTATTTATTTATATACTTGTAATAAACGCTATAGAATCATTTATTCTAACAGGTGAAAGAAGGATACGGGTGCACACGCTGGCGCTGCCCATAGCCAACACGCTCACGGACGTGCTGCACTCCGCGGACCAGATGTGCATCATAGGACTACTTAGCAAAATGGGTGAGTACCAGTGTAGTTTGAGTTCTAGGATATTTTATACTTTTTTATAATTTGTATGAAATTTGGGAGGTTAAAAAAAGGTTTTTTTGTGTAACATCGCAAATAATACAACACAAGCATGAAGTCATTATTATAGTATCAAGGATAAATAGTCTGGTGAACCTTGGCGCCTATATTTTTAAATTTTGTCGCTTTTTTCTATTGAAACTACAAAACTGACTATAAAAACAGAGTTTGTAATGAAACTAGCGACCCCGCCCCGGCTTCGCTTCGCACGGGTAAACAAATTATACATAAACCTTTCTCTTGAATCACTCTATCTATTTAAAAAACGCATCAAAATCCGTTGCGTATGAACAGTCTGTCTGGTCTTGGTGGCTGTCCGTCGTGAACTGATCTTATTTTGTCGTGTCGTTGTCATGTCTAATTTTGAATTTAAATGTCCATAGTTCCAAATATGTATGTCAGTCAGCCAGTCAGTTAGTCTATGTCAGGTCGCCACGGAGGTTGGAAGCCACGACAGCGTAGTTTTAATCTGTCCTATCTCAATGGCTCAAATATGGGTCGTAATAAGGCGTCGCGAGGTCGTGGGATCGGAGAGGTAGATATAAGCATACATAGGGACAGACAGATAGCGGGAAGCGACTTTGTTTTATACTATGTAGTGATAATATCTACTTTATTTTTTCCAGCCGTAGACCGATGTGTAGACGCGTCCATGTCGGAAGCTCGGGAAGCGTTAATAAACGTAGCCATCGACGCTCTGTCCGCGCACCGGCTGTCGCAGAACCTGCCAGCCGGCGGCGCGAGCTCGGCGCTGCACGCGCCCGCCTCGCTGCGTCTGCTGCCGCTACTGCTGCTGGCCTTGCTGAAGAGGGTCAGTTTCTGTTTGACTTTGTTTCCGTGTAGTGGAGACCAGCGGCTAATAAACGTAGCTCGGCGCTGCACGCGCCCGCCTCGCTGCGTCTGCTGCCGCTACTGCTGCTGGCCTTGCTGAAGAGGGTTAGTTTCTGTTTGATTTTGTTTCCGTGTAGTGGAGACCAGCGGCTAATAAACGTAGCTCGGCGCTGCACGCGCCCGCCTCGCTGCGTCTGCTGCCGCTGATGCTGCTGGCCTTGCTGAAGAGGGTTAGTTCATTGGTTCGGTTTCAGGTGACTTCAGCTTATTTCAGCGGAGTGGACGCTGGCGGGCAGCGGGGCGACAACCGGCATTTCAAGGCCGTTTCTACATAGGTTCGATCAAATGTACGGCCTTGAACGCCCGCTTGTCACCTGGCGCTAGCGTGCATCCGCGGCCTAAGGGCGTCCAAACGCCACGACCAAACGAGCCTTACATGTTACATGCAATTCCCAGTTTTATTCGCTTAACGACCGTTTACAATAGGCTAGATGACAAGTTTTTAATAATGGTATCAGTCGATCAGGTTTGTTTTGACAATCAAATGGTACCCATTGCATTAAAGCAATGCAAAAATCAGAAAGGACAGTCGAAGTCTAACATTATGTAAGTTATATTGGCTTTTAAAATGGGACTCATCCTATATCGTGAAAGATAATTTTTGACTAATTTTTTTTGGGATTATTCTCATAGTAAAAATCGTTCGATATGAGTTATTTATTCATCTCGCGAAGTAAATCTATGGTTTCAACACGCTGCTTACAAAAATTATCCGTTGCTTACGTTACTAATGTCGTATTTTGTTACAGAAAGCGTTCCGAACGGGCACGTCGACGCGCCTAGACGATCGCGTGGCCGACATGTGCGACATCAAGTCCCTGCCACTACCACAACTAATACGCGCCGCGTATCCCCCTCTCTATCCTATACACGAGCTGTGCAATATGAGGGAAGAGGACCCCATGCTGCCGCAGCTCATGCTCAGTGCGCAGAGGTGAGAATAATGTAGATATCATATCTAGTATCATACTAGGGAGGAGTTAGTAGTGCTCTCTTACCGTTTTTCCGAAAACTTTAGTTTTTTCAAAACAACAAAATAGTAAAAACTGCTAATATAAAATAGTGAAAAATATCTGTATAATTTGGGTTCTTCTTAAACAAAGGTTTATTTCGAGGACACGTTACTTTAACTTGGCCGCAGTCTCATATCGTACTTCTTATACGCGTTGAGATTTGAGATCTCGCTTATATATTGTATTGGCTTAATTTTGTATTGGAAATGGGACGCTTGGCACTGAAAGTGTTAATAAATGAATCACGTTAAATCTTTGGCGCCGCCACTATTTAGTGATTTGACTTTATTTCAACAATTTGAAAAATGAGACTGATCCACCATGGAAACATGTGAAAGATTTCTTAGTGTAAGGCCTGAGTGGACGCTCGAGTTGTGCGTGCAGCGGGGCGGGGCGTGCGGCGTGCATGTTAAACAAATGCAAGCGTATAGGAGCGGCCTTAGTGCACGCTGCTCACATCACGCGTGAGCCCGACGCCACGCTGCACGCCCCGCCGAACGCTCCGCTTCGAGCGTCCACTCAGGCCTTACACAGAATTTGATTTTGAATGTCACACAGCTATACATGGTGATTCAGTTTCAAGTTGCGGTAATAAGGTTGCTATAACAAATTATGTTAACATCAGTTTGTTAAATTCGATGTTTTCTTCAATCAGGATAAACGCAAACGGCTGCTATCTCCTCGACGACTTAGACACGATGATCATCTACGTGTGCCACGGCGTCTCCCCCGCCTACCTGTCAGAGACCTTCGGCGTGGCCGCCTTCAGCCAGTTACCTGACGAAGCCAGAAGTCTACCTGCTATAGAGACGGACGCGAATGAAGCGCTACACGCGTTCATTGAAAAACTTAATGAAGACCGGCCTTATGAGTCCGGGATACTTGTTTTAAGGTCAGTATCTGATACTAGGTTAGTGAGACCTTCGCAGTTGTCGACTTTAGTCAGTTACCTGACGAAGCCAGAAGTCTACCTGCTATAGAGACGGACGCGAATGAAGCGCTACACGCGTTCATTGAAAAACTTAATGAAGACCGGCCTTATGAGTCCGGGATACTTGTTTTAAGGTCAGTATCTGATACTAGGTTAGTGAGACCTTCGCAGTTGTCGACTTTAGTCAGTTACCTGACGAAGCCAGAAGTCTACCTGCTATAGAGACGGACGCGAATGAAGCGCTACACGCGTTCATTGAAAAACTTAATGAAGACCGGCCTTATGAGTCCGGGATACTTGTTTTAAGGTCAGTATCTGATACTAGGTTAGTGAGACCTTCGCAGTTGTCGACTTTAGTCAGTTACCTGACGAAGCCAGAAGTCTACCTGCTATAGAGACGGACGCGAATGAAGCGCTACACGCGTTCATTGAAAAACTTAATGAAGACCGGCCTTATGAGTCCGGCATACTTGTTTTAAGGTCAGTATCTGATACTAGGTTAGTGAGACCTTCGCAGTTGTCGACTTTTAGCCAGTTACCTGACGAAGCCAGAAGTCTACCTGCTATAGAGACGGACGCGAATGAGGCACTACACGCGTTCATTGAAAAACTTAATGAAGACCGAGTCCGGCATACTTGTTTTAAGGTCAGTATCTGATACTAAGTTAATGAGACCCTCGCAGTTGTCGACTTTTAGCCAGTTACCTGACGAAGCCAGAAGTCTACCTGCTATAGAGACGGACGCGAATGAAGCGCTACACGCGTTCATTGAAAAACTTAATGAAGACCGGCCTTATGAGTCCGGCATACTTGTTTTAAGGTCAGTATCTGATACTAAGTTAATGAGACCCTCGCAGTTGTCGACTTTTAGCCAGTTACCTGACGAAGCCAGAAGTCTACCTGCTATAGAGACGGACGCGAATGAAGCGCTACACGCGTTCATTGAAAAACTTAATGAAACCGGCCTTATGAGTCCGGCATACTTGTTTTAAGGTCAGTATCTGATACTAGGTTAGTGAGACCTTCGCAGTTGTCGACTTTAGTCAGTTACCTGACGAAGCCAGAAGTCTACCTGCTATAGAGACGGACGCGAATGAAGCGCTACACGCGTTCATTGAAAAACTTAATGAAGACCGGCCTTATGAGTCCGGGATACTTGTTTTAAGGTCAGTATCTGATACTAGGTTAGTGAGACCTTCGCAGTTGTCGACTTTAGTCAGTTACCTGACGAAGCCAGAAGTCTACCTGCTATAGAGACGGACGCGAATGAAGCGCTACACGCGTTCATTGAAAAACTTAATGAAGACCGGCCTTATGAGTCCGGCATACTTGTTTTAAGGTCAGTATCTGATACTAGGTTAGTGAGACCTTCGCAGTTGTCGACTTTTAGCCAGTTACCTGACGAAGCCAGAAGTCTACCTGCTATAGAGACGGACGCGAATGAGGCACTACACGCGTTCATTGAAAAACTTAATGAAGACCGAGTCCGGTATACTTGTTTTAAGGTCAGTATCTGATACTAAGTTAATGAGACCCTCGCAGTTGTCGACTTTTAGCCAGTTACCTGACGAAGCCAGAAGTCTACCTGCTATAGAGACGGACGCGAATGAAGCGCTACACGCGTTCATTGAAAAACTTAATGAAGACCGGCCTTATGAGTCCGGCATACTTGTTTTAAGGTCAGTATCTGATACTAAGTTAATGAGACCCTCGCAGTTGTCGACTTTTAGCCAGTTACCTGACGAAGCCAGAAGTCTACCTGCTATAGAGACGGACGCGAATGAAGCGCTACACGCGTTCATTGAAAAACTTAATGAAACCGGCCTTATGAGTCCGGCATACTTGTTTTAAGGTCAGTATCTGATACTAGGTTAGTGAGACCTTCGCAGTTGTCGACTTTTAGCCAGTTACCTGACGAAGCCAGAAGTCTACCTGCTATAGAGACGGACGCGAATGAGGCGCTACACGCGTTCATTGAAAAACTTAATGAAGACCGGCCTTATGAGTCCGGCATACTTGTTTTAAGGTCAGTATCTGATACTAGGTTAGTGAGACCTTCGCAGTTGTCGACTTTAGTCAGTTACCTGACGAAGCCAGAAGTCTACCTGCTATAGAGACGGACGCGAATGAGGCGCTACACGCGTTCATTGAAAAACTTAATGAAGACCGGCCTTATGAGTCCGGCATACTTGTTTTAAGGTCAGTATCTGATACTAAGTTAGTGAGACCTTCGCAGTTGTCGACTTTAGTCAGTTACCTGACGAAGCCAGAAGTCTACCTGCTATAGAGACGGACGCGAATGAGGCGCTACACGCGTTCATTGAAAAACTTAATGAAGACCGGCCTTATGAGTCCGGGATACTTGTTTTAAGGTCAGTATCTGATACTAGGTTAGTGAGACCTTCGCAGTTGTCGACTTTAGTCAGTTACCTGACGAAGCCAGAAGTCTACCTGCTATAGAGACGGACGCGAATGAGGCGCTACACGCGTTCATTGAAAAACTTAATGAAGACCGAGTCCGGCATACTTGTTTTAAGGTCAGTATCTGATACTAAGTTAATGAGACCCTCGCAGTTGTCGACTTTTAGCCAGTTACCTGACGAAGCCAGAAGTCTACCTGCTATAGAGACGGACGCGAATGAAGCGCTACACGCGTTCATTGAAAAACTTAATGAAACCGGCCTTATGAGTCCGGCATACTTGTTTTAAGGTCAGTATCTGATACTAGGTTAGTGAGACCTTCGCAGTTGTCGACTTTTAGCCAGTTACCTGACGAAGCCAGAAGTCTACCTGCTATAGAGACGGACGCGAATGAGGCGCTACACGCGTTCATTGAAAAACTTAATGAAGACCGGCCTTATGAGTCCGGCATACTTGTTTTAAGGTCAGTATCTGATACTAAGTTAATGAGACCCTCACAGTTGTCGACTTTTAGCCAGTTACCTGACGAAGCCAGAAGTCTACCTGCTATAGAGACGCACGCATGAAGCGCGAGACGGTTTAGTGCAACCAGTGTTGGCCGAAACGTTAATGCAATTGAAAATGTTGGCCATTAACCATTATAAATTGAACCGTAAACTATAATCGTCCGTTACGGTTTAAGGTTCAATTTATAATGGTTAATGGCCAACATTTTCAATTGCATTAACGTAACCGTATGAAAACCGATTAATAACTAATTGAGTCTTGTAGCGCGTTTATTAATAACACCATTATGCCATTCTCAACCAAAAGGGTACTTATTGTCGGTTGTCAATAAGGCCTTATATCCGTATAGCTTCAGTTTGAAATCTACCTTACCGACAAGCGACAATGTGGTACCTTTTGTTGGAAAACGTCACATACAACGTTATTCACAAAAACCTTTTTCCACAGAGACAACTCGCCCTCGCGGCAACAGTTCATCGAGCGGCTCGTCGACGACCGCATGGAGTCCTCCTTCTCATACTTCGAGTTCTTGCAGCACGTCAAGCAGCAGGTCAAATGATAACGTCAACCGTATAGTTTACACAACTGAGAAGTGAACCTTATTGCAGAGACGTAAGGTCTACTAACGAGCGACAAGGCAGCGTCAGCGGCGGCCATATTGAAGCGAAACACAGCGATCGGACCTTTCTCTATGGCTGCCGCTCGCCGCTGTCGCGTGTATAGTTTGTAGCTTTCTAATAGAGCCCGAAGGCTAATCCTATTGTCTACTGTTAAGTAAAACCGCTCGTGCCACGTGCCACAACCACCTGCATAAAAAATCGGTACTTCGGTTACTGAGTGCCGGCGAGTCGAACGCTACAGAACCAGTCTAAAATGTGTCATCGAGATGCGTAACAAAGGCGCGTTATCGGAAAGCGCACCTACACTGGTTTTTTGAGCGTTGGACTAGCCCGCGCTCAGGTGCCAAATAGAATAATTAGGACCCTTTTGTGCAGGTAAGTAGCACGTGCGGTTTTACTGAACAATAGACAATAGGATTAGCCTTCGGGCTCTATTAGAAAGCTACAAACTATAGTCGTGGCTGGGTCGTAATGTCGTAATCAGTTGAGCGTAGTGTTGGTTTTACTTTTAAGCGACGACTCAGTTTTTCACTCTTATAATTATATAGACACTCAAGTTCTTTTCAACTTGTTAAAGACTTGAGTCCTTTTCAGAAAACTCTCATTATTTTACAAAAAATAAAAAAGCGCATTGTTATGGGTTGTTAGGTACACAAATCATGTAATAACGCCTATTTTCTTTACCGTTATTTAGATAAACCTATTAAATTGTAGATGGAGTCTTTAACCCTTATGAGTTGCGCTTAAAAAGTACTCAATAAAGGACTGGACTCGGGATTTGAAAGACTCGGGAAGTTTTTAAAACGCTGAGATACATGAAAACGAGTCGAGTACAATCTGCATCAAATATATCTGAACGGCCAAGGTGCTCACAGATCTCTCAACACGCCGCTGTTATCAGGACGTTAAAGTGCGTGTTCAGATATTTTTGAGCGCCTCGGCCGCTCCGATATATCTAGTAGCGCCTGTACCAACACTAGTTGAGCATGCGTCACACATCGCTACGTGGCGTTGAGGTACCGACGTTTTGTGAAGCTTATAGCTATACAAAAGTTATGTTGTGTTAGTTATCTGTGCTTTGAAACAAGGGTGTGTTTTGTCGAATGGTTCATTCGTTTGAACAATACTTTCATTTTAAGAAATCTTACCTACTCTTCGTATTTATTTTGCTTATTATATTAATAACTAAGATTTCTTTCAGAAATCGATTAAAAGAATGTTACTAGGACGGATATATTTTCAATGAAAAATACCTATTTTAACTCATTTAAATTATACTATTAAATGATACATTAAATGTTATTATTTTGGCTAAGCTTAGAAAACACTGATTTAAACTTTCACGATTTTTACACATTATTGAATTATACAACGGGACTTAATCGCGTATCTAAGTTTTAAGATTTACCTCCGACGTTTCGAGGACGGCGTTGTCCCCGTGGTCTCGGAGAAGACTGGCTTAAGTTGACATCAGCATCGTCTAACCGCGCGAGTTTTTCGAACTACCCGCACTTGGTTTTGTTTATCCGCTTGAACGTTTTGCGCACTAGGGATGTCACTCTGTCGACACACAACACTAACGATATTCGATTTATCGACTGTCGATATTCGTTTACGCTTACATTTACTAATGACTGGATTCCATGTGGAAACGTCGGAGGTAAATCTTAAAACTTAGATACGCGATTAAGTCCCGTTGTATAATTCAATAAGCTTAGAAAACATTTCATTACAAAGCATATGGCGTAAAAACGCTACCTCAATGCTATGTTAGGGTACTATTCCACCTGTTCAATTTCTTTGTACAATGTGCATTGCGTCGCACTTAATAAGAGTATTAAGCAAAATGTGAGATGCAAATACACATTGGACCAATATATTGGACAGATGGAATACCATCCTTACCGATGTGTACACGACTACAATACTGGCTGAACAATAGCTATCGGCCTTGAATTTGTTAAATAATTGTTGAACTGTAAACGTGACAACTTCATTGTAACATTTATCTAAGTTATACGAATTATACTATGGTTTAAAAGCTTGACGACTTATTACTTTTAGTTTCTGAACAGCCGTTATTGATGCCCTTATGTACAGTCCCCACCATATTTCGAAGCAAAATAGATCCTCACAAATATCTAAACAGATAATTGTCAAGAAGTTAGATTGCAAGATCAGATATTTTTCGGTGTTGTTGGTTATTTTTGATGTAACTGCGTGAACATGGTTTTATTTTATGCCTTTTACCTATTGTATTAGTTAAGGCGGAATAAAATAAAACATTCGGTTAGTGGAACTCCAGTTAACAATTAGCACGGCTTTTGAAAAGCAGCGGCGCAAGATTTGATTTGAAAGTTATTCATGTCCGTCTAAAGAAAATGTAATCACAAAAAAAGTTTTCAGATATTTATACGCACTTTGACCGTTTAGTTATAATTGAAGTCGATTACACTATCTTCCCTTATCTGTTAGGTTAGACCATCTAACACGCTGAAAATGTATAGATATATTAAAGTTGACAAGTAGTTTAACGAAATATTTAATTAAATTACTATAACTGTAAATAAATGTTTAACTTGTCATATAGAGTGCAATCGCACGTTTAAAAATATTGACAAAGATTATTAGGACCTTTTTATTTTCGACCATATTACTATGAGGGTATGGTTAAATATTGAACGCAGCATTAGTGTTTGGGTCTATATTATTAAGTGTGCGATATGTTATGTAGATCTATAGATAACTAAGATTATTCGACTACAAAGAGTTATTCCCATTCGTCCTATAGAACAAAGAGGTACAAGATACAATTTATAAATAATAAAAACAGTCAAAGCATTTAATCCACGTTCAGTAGAAAGTAATGCTACAAATATTCTGTTTTGAAGTCGAACGAAATAAAAGCAATACGGCTTTTGGAAAAGACTGAAGATGAAAAATATACAGGGTGCTTCCTGTAACAGGAGCAATAAATTAAACTAAAGGCTGTACTCCTCAAACTGACCAACATTTGTTCAGCAACTTTTAAAAATTATGAATCCTTTAGACTTCCTCTTTTTATATACAAAATAAATATTGCCTTCGATGTACGCTGACATCAGTGTGTTTGACGTTGCTTGTCACGCTTTAAACATAACAAAATTTGCAATACATTGCATCTTAGAATAAACTTTAAAGTGTAATAAAAATCAAAACATGAGTTATTTTCAAAAGTTGCTGAACAAATGTTGGTCAGTTTGAGGAGTACAATCTACAGTTTAATTTATTGCTCCTGTTACAGGAAGCACCCTGTATATCGAGTAATATGACTAATATGCTACTTACATACTTGTATCAACACATGTGTCTATTTTTAAAGAATGTTGGGGCTAATAGAGGTTTACTTATTACTCGTATTTTTACAGAAACAATACAGCTTCTTCCATGGAATAGAACGAATGGGAAGAACTTACTATAACAAGAAAATACTAGCATAAAAGAGACACTGCCAGACAGGAAAAGCTAAGCATGACACAGCTTAGAGATAGTAGGAGTTAGGGGTCGAATTGTCAAGAGCTTAGTCAAAGGTATTCCACAGCTGATTGTTGTGTTACTTGTTTTGCAAAGAGCTAAGAGCTAATCACGGCGGCTTTTGCAGCTAAGGGCAAATAATATAGCTAAGGGAAGCGTTTCTGGATAAATAAAATACAGTCGTGATGCAGTGACTAATAAAATAAACAAGGTAACACTGATTTAAATTTTCACGATTTTTACTCATTATTGTACAACGGGACTTAATCGCGTAGGTATGTAACTGGCTAAAGTTGACTTCAGCATCTTCTAACCGCGCGAGTTTTTCGAACTGGAAAATGCGCGGTTAGAAGATGCTGATGTCAACTTTAGCCAGTCTTCTCCGAGACCACGGAGACAACGCCGCCCTCGAAACGTTGGAGGTAAATCTGAAAACTTAGATACCTACGCGATTAAGTCCCGTTGTACAATTTAATAATGTAATAAACAAGGTGTTGTCCGTCTTGCTGTTTCTTCGTTGCCGGCTTGTCTATGTGGCAAAGATTGTGCATCAATCCACTTCAACAGGTTAGGCTTTGCGTAGCTTGATAAGGAGATTTTTTTCCCAAAAAGTTGTGCGTAAGCTGAAAAAGTCGCCATGCTCGAAGACGCTAAGTGTCTCTTATAAGTCAGTATTGTTACGTTTTCTCAAGCCATAACTACAGCAGAGCATTTAGTTAATATGACGTGGCTCGAAGGTCCTAGACTTCTAGTTTAGGTATTTCGGGGTTTGCATTCATGCAACGTTGCGTAAAGAGGGTGTAATTTTCGCATTGTGTTGATTTACTTTCATTTTATTAAAAAAACATAGAGACCTCTAGCTTACAGACACATTTTAAAGCTGCTTTTCCTAATGGTATACAATTTTCAAAAGGAAAACCATCGCGACATGATATCAAAATGACATTAAGTTTTCAAAGCCGAGTAGACTCTGTGCGGAAAGAGAAGAGTCGTGGAATGTATTGGGCCCCATACATTCCACGACTTTTCTCTTTCCGCACAGACTATGTCTGCTCGGATGTTTTTCTATCATAGGCACTGTTTTGCTATTCGCCGTTGGGACAGTGATTTAGTTATTTATATCGAATATCTTGTGATTTAATTCAAACGCTGTTTAAAGGATAATGTTTTTTATAAACTGATTTAAATTATGTTGCGGTTTGTATTGTGGACTGAATCATATATGAAAACGAACTTTTAATTTACACGGAATGTTTAATCTACAATTCTACAGAAATGCTACAATTATTTATTATCTAAGTTTCGAACAACATACCTATATATAATATATCAGCGTGCGTTTGACTAATATCAACATGTTTGTTGATAAGATTTTGTTTGTGGAGAGGCTTTGTCTGAGCTTATGGTGACTTACGAGTTGATGGTAAAATGCCATAAAAGGATTAAAACGGAAAACTAGAATCGATAAGACTCGACTTGATAATTATAGTCTGTTATGAACACAAAATACCTGTACCTACAATATAAAATTATTCAATATTTTGTGAGCTGTACGTTATGGAGCAATAAGTGTATTGAATATTTTGTTGAAAGGTCCCTTTTAATTATAGCCCTACATGAAAACTCACTTGGACGTTTAAAATGGCGGAATTAGATTCCGCAGTTTTACTTTTAAACTAGAAGAGATACCGTACGAATATTTGAGCATTAACCTTTTCGACGCCGTGTCAAACACAAAAGCTATCACGCTGACGCCACGTTACCGAAGTGAAAAAACTGAAATTGAATTTTATGCATATGCACGTAGGTCTATGTTGCTCTGTGGTCTGTGACCGATTAATCGGTCTTTGGCGTTAAACCTATCGGTCATTGGCGTCCAAAAGGTTAAATGAATTACATCTAAGTAGTAGTAACCTAAATCTTGGCAAAATCATAAATTATGATTGCAAATAGAGTAAAGCTATGGTTGTTTACTAAAGTGGAGGCTAGGAGCAAATTAACGTGTTAGTCCACTGAGCGAAGCGATGCCTTTTAGTCAACTAGGCGCATAGAATTCTTAATTTGCTCCTTGCTGCTTTTTACTGAGGTGGCTCAGTTATGTTTTGATGTTGTGTATAGAAAATGTTCTTTTATTTGTATGTTGCAACCTCAACGGTTTAATCAAGCGATGGCCCAATGTAATTTGAGCCATTTTCCATCCTCACAGTGAAATGATATCCAAAACGAATGAAATATACCTACATTACACTTTGGGGATGGCGAGGTCTAAACGGCATCAACTTTATAATGGTTTATTTTCCATTTCGAATGCCAGATGTGTATTTTTAATTATATGTCGGTAGTAGGTGTTTCTGTAATTAATTAGTTTTAATCCATGTATTTACTTGATATTACTTCTATTGTAAATTTAATAGAATTATTTATGAAATTTTAGGTAGACGGTTTTATACTGAAATGAGGTCGAGTGAAACATTACGGAAATAGAAATGTCCAGAAATACAAAAACATGTCGAAGTATAGCAATAGTTGTTATATTGCCAGATACATATATGTTTCATAATGTGCAGATATAAGTTATGCCTTATCGCATAAGAAAAGTTGACGCTGTAGTTCTGTTTCGCCGGTTTTATACTTTACCGTGGACATCCACTACGGACGATACGGTATTTCGTGGACATCAACGTCCACGGTAATTGGAAAGTGACTGCATATCTCATGCATTTACATACCCTGCTTTAACACGTTCACTGTCCGCATGACAAAGTCACGTCCAAGTGTGATTCCATTTTGAAGTTTTGAACCCATAGTGGAAGCACGGACTCTTGAAAAAAAAAAACTATGACCCCACATTGGGGACACCCGGTCAGGGAACGTGTTAAGTGTTAAGTTTCGTTAGGTATTTGGTCGATCGACTGAATTTATTGTAGGTACCTACTCTGTAGTGTGCAATGTAGGTATCGAATAATGTATGCAAGTTCTTGAATCGTCTTAAGGGGGCTTGTAATATTTAATGTCGTTGACGTCTATGGTAAAGTATAAAGGCGCCCTTTGTCTGAGCATCGCTTAAGCCGCGTCGCTCGCAGTAGTTGACTGAATAAACATTTTATTGCCACTGTTAGCCGACTGAACTCGAAAGCCTTGTAACTTGTTTCATTATAACGAATCCAAAATATACGCGTTTCAATTCATAGCTTATACCTTTTAGGGCGCGTTTTATATTACATACTTATATACTTTTGACTTTAAGCTTAGAATAAACTTCAAAGTGGAAAACTCACGGCCTCTGGATCGATACTCCAGCGCTCTGCCATCTGAGTCACCAAGACCTCATCCATAGCCAGCAAATCTTTCCACCATATTATGGGTCTAGAGGATCCTAGCGACATCTACCGTAAGAGTTTTTAAATTTATTCTAAGCTTAATAGCATCGGTCGCAGACGTTTCTGCTTGTTAAAAATTAAAATTATTTTTGACGTTATCACCTAAATGAAAAAAGTGGCCAAAATTGGCCGTTTAGTTGATAAAGCAAAAAATATAAGCAAAATAAAACTGTGACGAAGACTAAAAGTTAGGGGAATCAGTAGAATAACTACCTACCTACCTAGCCTACCTACGATAGGTTATCCGAAGCTAAATACATAAACTATTTACAGGCATAGATATACCTTATCCTATTGTAAGTTAGCTAGACGTTTTAAAATGAGAGCCTAACTACGTTGTATGGACAGGTATGGAGGACCCAGGAGGACCGAGCTTGCTGCGTACTCTTAACAACGTTTAATCTGACAGTTTACTAACGGAATTAATTTATCACTATGTTTAAAATGAGATTGAATGGCATGTTTATCTTTTAAGATAAACCTATCTTATAGGTAGGTAAATATTAACAAGTTGGCTACAGATAAAACGGTCGGGACGGTGTTTTTATTTTCTCTATGAAATCAGCATTACAATAGGTATATTATATAATAACAGCAATCAATATAATCAACATAATATAGATACATAATTATGTTAAAGCCAGCGTTAATTACCTACGCAAATTCTCAAATTAAATTAGGTCTATTGAAATAGGAATGAATTATACCTATTATAGGTCTACCATTTAAATCAAGCAGTTGGTTCAAACAAAATTGTGTGTGTGTCATTCCTTGTAGACATATACATTTGCCGTCGGCAAGTTTCCAAAATTGCGACAATTCCACATGGAAAAAATTCTGAAACTTGTTATATTTTTATTTATTTAGGTACTTATTTAAACTTTATTGCACACAAAAATGTTGTAGTAATGTACAAATGGCGGACTTAATGCCTATATTTTTGTATGGAAATAGAAATTTTGCACTTCCTAAACGAAAGATTCCTTTGTTTCCTGTGAAATTTTTCTCCCATTTCCTATAATCCGTTATATAATTTTTTTCGCCTCGAAAGCCGATCATTGCCTGACTGTGAGCTGGAGGGGCAGCCCGCCTCTCACGGCCTGCACGACATTAGACGTCGAGTCCACAGGCGGCACCCGTCTCGTGGTCGCCGCTGGTGCTACGCTGCATACCTGCAAGACCGCAGCTAGGCCAGCCAGCGACTGCATCTCGCCGAGACGCGACCCTGTAAAAACAATTATTATTTTTAGCACGTTTTTTTATTTAGTTATTACCTACACAAAAGGTTACAACTTTTTTGTTATGGACAAAGCTCCACAAAACTACAATTTGTTTGACTGTGTATCAGTCCCACTATTTTATACTTACCTACTTACTTATATTATAAATAAATAGGCTAACATTGGGAGTTATATTACTTAAGTAGGTATGTCATGAATACTCTATAGGGTAACATACCTATTATACTTACTTTACTCATAGGGGTAACAACACATCCCCTATAGATAGAGTATTCAAGAGATACAGATATATTGGAGACTGCGGCAAAATAAAACAGGCACAGCGCATTTCGGCACGAAGGAAACAATAATATAGTAGTAGTAATAATGTAGTAGTATGTATGTAAGCTTGAACTATTTTAAGCTAGTGAAAAGTGCACAGGCAGATCTTTTTTGTAGAAAATGTTACCTATATAAATTACTAGTTCATTATTTATTGCAGTAAAAGACAGGTTAAAATACAATTAAAAAGACATACATACGGTCATACTTACAAACTAACTACTAACTAAACATTGCTGCCGCTCCTAGATGCTTCCGGTACAAAAGTGCCCATAACACTCGCGGCATTGCCGCGCTGGATGGCTATGGATAGCCTTTGCACCAGAAACGCCCCGGAGCGGGGGTCCTCCCCCTTCTGCCTAAGTCGACGGCCTATGTCGCGCACCATGTTTTTCGCGTCCGCCCCCCAGCAGCCCGCCGTTTCTACCGCGAAAGGGACAAAAATGTATCCTGCTCCCAGGGGGGCATACTTTTGCCGCTTCACTGCAGCCTGAGACTCGGCCGCCGCTCCAGCCGCGCGCACCGTGCGACTGATATGCGAGGCGGCGAAGGTGCTGACACACGTAGCGTCCCACACCAAATAAAAAAAAAAAAAAATACTAAAATAAAAAATAAATAAATAAATACTACCTACCAAATAAATTACTTACCTACGTATGTATAAGATGTATAAGAAACATTGATTCTCTGGAGTTCATGTCTCACTCAAGGCAGTAAGTTTTCCAAAGCAAGGCAGTAAGGTTTCTGTATTGTTACCTGGGCTAGGCCCCCTGTTTGTTATTACTTAGGTACTTACGCAAACATACCTAGGTAGGTATGCAAAAATCGACATGCTTCCGTTTGAAGTTAAAACGCATAGTCAATAATTTAACACACACCTACCTATTTACGTTACGTACCTATACACGCCCTGGGTCCATCGCCGAAGGGTAAATATACGTATTTGTGTCTCTTTTTCAATTCCTCAGGAGTGAACCGCTCAGGTTGGAAATCCCGCGGGTTTTCGAAGTATTTCTGGTCGTTTTGCAGCGCCTCCACCGGCACCACGATCTTTACTCCCGGGTCAACGGTCAGCCCCAGCTCGGGGAACGTGTAAGGGCGAGCACACACGCGGTTCAGCACGCCCAGCGACGGAAACATCCTCATTGCCTCCTTGAAAGCCATGCTCAGCAGCGTCATCTCCGCCACGGCGTCGTAGCATAATTTATTATCATATTTCTGGAGAACTTCATCGATCTCCGATTGTATTTTTAATTGTAATTCAGGATTAAACGCGAGCTGGTGCAAAGTATAACTTGTGGTCGACGAGGAAGTCTCAAAACCCGCGCCAAAGAATATGAATACTTGGGCTACCATCATTTTCAAATCCATTTCCATGTCCACAGTCACAGGTGTACCGTCCGGGTTCCGGTGCTCGATTGATTCTCCTACGATCTTTCCCTTGAGTTCCAATTCCAGGAGCAGGTCTATGAAATCATGGCGGCCGGAGGGCTTGCACTGTCTAACTTCTCTTATATTCTTTACGAAATCAAAAAAAGATTCATCGAGTTTCCGATCAAATACATGAATGTACGATCTTAGCGGAGGGAAAAGTTCCCACATCATGAGCTTTATTACCACTGGGAGCGGTCTGAAAAACATGAGTCTGCCGATCTTTCTGAAATGGGAATCTTCGTTGCCAAGGGAGTCGGTCTCGACGCCGAAGCCGCAGGCGCCGATAAACTCGGTGCTGAAGCGCGCCATGAGATCGCGCACGTCACAGGCGCCGGGGCGGGCCGCGGCCGCGCGGGCCACGCCCTGCAGCCGCTCTGCGCACCGCACCACCAGCGGGAACATCGCCTTCAGCCGCGCGGTGGTGAACGCCGGCGTCAGCCGCTGCCGCGTCAGCTTCCACAAGTCGCCGTCTGCGTGGAACAGACTCGCCAGCAACGGCTCCACCTCCGGATTCCTTCCGAGGCCACGCGGATAGAAATGTGCAAAGTCATTGCTTAATATATTCCTCACTATATCTGGGTCCCTTATGTACAGCTCGGGAGTGGATCCTCTATAGTAACCGACAATTTTCTCATTAGGGAACCGGTTGTATACGTCGTTGGCTACCTCTGTAAAGCTTTTCTTTCCGAAGAAGCCCTTGAAGTTGTTTCCGAACAGGAACACGGGCGGGTCGTGCTTGACGTTCCTCTTGGCCCAGTAGTCGTGGTTCCGAGTACCGAAATAGTACACAAGAATCCCCAATAACGCGAGCAGTACAAGAATCATGTTTACTGCTTGTAATACAAATTAAAACTGAGTAGAATCAATAAACGTAGGTACAAATAAATTTAGTAAGTAGACATACTTCAAGTCGATCACGTTTATTTATTTGATAACCTTGTGTCATCGAAGAGTCAGCAGCAAAAGTTGCTAAGCGGGCGAGGTGTTCAAAATTACCTTGACACGCTCTTATTATCTTAACAATAAAGTCGCGTCAAGATCATTGATTTCTACAGTAGAAAAGTACGAGAAGCCATTCAAATAAAAAACAACCGGCCAAGTGCGAGTCGGACTCGCGCACGGAGGGTTCCGCACCATCAACAAAAAATAGAGCAAAACAAGCAAAAAAACGGTCACCCATCCAAGTACTGACCCCGCCCGACGTTGCTTAACTTTGGTCAAAAATCACGTTTGTTGTATGGGAGCCCCACTTAAATCTTTATTTTCTTCTGTTTTTAGTATTTGTTGTTATAGCGGCAACAGAAATACATCATCTGTGAAAATTGCAACTGTCTAGCTATCACGGTTCGTGAGATACAGCCTGGTGACAGACGGACGGATGGACGGACGGACAGCGGAGTCTTAGTAATAGGGTCCCGTTTTTGCCCTTTGGGTACGGAACCCTAAAAAACATAGCAATTTCAATCGGGACGAGGGTTTTAAGATCTCATCCACATGGAATCCAGTCATTAGTAAATGTAAGCGGAAACGAATATTGAGAGTCAATAAATCGAATACCTATCGTTAGTGTTGTGTGTCGACAGAGTAATCAAGAATGCGCCGCCAATATAACGATTTAACAGCCGGTGATCATCGCGGTAGGGGCATTGATATTTTTGACCCTCACATCGCTAGGTTTAGGAAGTGCTTGGCTGGCGTCCTCTTCTCCCACTAAACTGATGACATCTGCCTTAATCCTCTAAGTTTGTTTCATCTGTGATGTTTAATAGTCTATATGTAAAGTTCGTTACTCGTTATCAGGGGTCGGACAAAAAGTGCGGATGACGTCAAACCACTTATAGGTGATTTCAAATAGTATTTTTGATTTTCATAAACAATCACTTATCATTTATCAACCTCGTTATTAAACGATATCGCCACTTGAAATGAGTAAGTACGTTTTTGACTGACACATTGTCAATCAGATGAACAATAAATTGACTTCGTTTGTTTAGCTATTGTATCTTCATGATTATATTTAGCTAAAATTTAGCTATAAAAGTATAATAACATCAAATTATCTTTTTTTATTTTTACTAATCTTACCTACTGTTCCCACTTTTGACTATTAAACCTATTTATTTATCTGAGGATCCCACAGACTTGTTCTAAGTGTTCTAACTAATTTCAAATAATTATACCTTATGGTAACAAGTTTCGTGAAATTTATTTTATTCACTACATCACCCTACCACCTGTATTATTAATTACATGGATTTATTTACGATTATTTTGTTACTTCATTAATACTACTTTGTTACTACATGTCACACGGAAGTTTAAATACAAACTCAAACATCATCCTGTGTGCAGGATTACGTCATTTTTACGTCATCCGCACTTTTTGTCCGACCCCTGCTCGTTATATTGTAATGTTTAGATAGTTTTTTCTTCTCTGATATTTTTCACTGTAGCTATAATATGGTGTTAATTAGTTTGTAATATTTCCGCTAAATTGTAAAACATGCTGTGTACACTTGTTTTGGATCTCGTGCTAGATTTAAGCCATAATGTACAATTGTATTACCCATGATATTGTACGATGTCTGTTTAGTGTACCTAATAAAGTAAAAAAAAAAAAAAAATATGTGCCAAGGTGCGTAAAACGTTCAAGCTGATAAACAAGACCAAGTACGGGGGGTAGTTCGAAGAACTCGCGCGGCTAGAAGATGTTGTCAACTTTAGCCAGAGCCAGTCTTCTCCGAGGCCACGGCGGGGACAACGCCATCGTCAAAACGTGGGAGGTAAATCTTAATAGGTAGGTACTTAAATAAGTCCCGTTTGTTAATGCGTCAAGATCATTTTGAACTGAACACCTCGCCCGCTTAGCAACTTCTGCTGCTGACTGTACATGCAACCAATACGCAACAAAATATAGATTACGTAATAGTTGGATGTTTGCCGTGCGATAGTGAATCATTAATGTATAATAGATTTATACCAATATTTTTTTAACAATTTATTTTTAACCGACTTCCAAATCTCAAAAGGAAGAGGTTATCAATTCGGTTGTATGTTTTTTTTTAATGTTTGTTTGGACTGATTTTGAAAATTATTTTTTTGTTTGTATGTATATACATACAGATTGGTCCCGTTTTTTACAAAACCCAGTTCTGATGATGGAATCCATGAGGAATCGAGGGAACTCCTCAAATCTTAAAGGCATACATATTGTGATTTTTGCAAGACAGAGGAGAATGGAAGAGAAAGGGGTCATTCTCTCATTTCGTGCAAATCGGTGAGATTCTCTCGATTTGTAATTTTTCTTTTAAATGGTAAACTTTTGGGTTTCGTCAATTTGTGGATTCATTTATTAACATTTTTCTGCTAAAGGCACCTTTGTAGCCTTATTACTTTTCATTTAATAAGGCTACTGGTAATGAACTACGCGCTGGTAATGAAATCGGCCGAGATGGTAATTTTATCTGTGGACGGTAATGAAACAAACTTATGAAATCGAACATAAAAAAACTGTATTTCAAGAAAATTAACACCAATTAAAATCGACAATATTAAAAACATGTGTCTTAAGCACTGTGGAGATGATCAAACCGACTTAACATACACTTGGGGTTGACAATCTCAACTTATAATGTTCAAGCTAGATGGTACATTTACCATTTACTTATCATCATTATAAGTCGAGATTGTCAACCCCAAGTGTTTGTTAAGTCGGTTTGAACATCTGCGCACCATATCACATAAAACGTAGTTTTCAAATTTTCAAAAATTAGCATAGACAAAATATATTTAAATCATTCGCGTTTTGTACCTATGTAATTTATTTTTATCGTTTTAACCCTATAGTGTGGGGTGTCGTTGGATAGGTCTTTAAAAATAAATAGGAGTTTGCAAACAACAAAGAATTAAGAACAAATAAAGAATTTACTTTTTTACTTTTTTACTTTTAACATTTTTTGATAAAGTGAATCATTTCGGAAATAATAATTTAGAAAGAACAAAAAACGGTTATTCCTTCTAACTTTTGAAAAATCGATCCAAAAATATGAAAAAAAAAATCATAAAAATAGTGCTTAATAAACTCATTCAAACAAAATTAAAGCAAACTTGATAAGTTAAGCCGTTTATGAGTTATCGCTAAAAGTCTTCCCTTCTTATTTTATTTAAAAGCCTGGCAACCCTTATTTGTGATCGGATTTTCGCAAGCAACCCTATAACCACATAATAGTGACCGGGAAAAGATAGGCAACCTAGTTGATTTATATTGTACAAGTTGTATACTTTCCATTGGAACTTATTTTGTTTGTCAGACAGATCGGTGAAATTTGAAAAAAAAAAATTTTTTTTCAAAAAATAATTAAAAATAGTCTTGACCATATTTCTTTAAGCAACCCTATTTATTTATGTTCAGGAACATATTTTCTTTCATAATATGTAAGTTTCATCCGTCAGACATATCGGTGAAGGTCGACCATCTTAGACTACAAAGGCTCCCCTATTATCATATACAGTTTTAAATGTTTATAACAGCGTAGTATTTATAATTACTAAGCCTCTTTTCATTAAATGCACTGCCTCGAATATATTATCATTACCTTCTTAAGTCATTCATTACCTTCCCCAGTAAAATTGGAAGGAAAAGAAGTGAATGAAACCGATATGAATGAAGTTTTGGAAGTTTTTGTCGCCTACATCAGTTGGCATCAGACCTTAATTTTGCAGAATAAACCATCTGAAAGGCGACACTAAAACACTTCATTACGTATAATTATAATAATGTACACTTGCTACTTACTGTATAAATCACGCGATGGCGATGAAGACTATCGAGAACCACACTCCTTCCCGACCCGAGAGATCGTATATATTTTCGCTAACAGTGGCACACGGGCATCCGCTACGAGATCATGCGGCCAACTGACTGACGAACAATGTGTTGCATCGGCGGTAGGCGCTATATACCCTCGCTATGTAGCAAAATATAGCTAATCTATTTCTCGCGTCGGTAATGAAGAAATTACTTGAACCATACACTTATAAGGCTGTATAGTTTTTATTATTTATTTCTAGCTTCTAATATTATACGATTTAAAACATAACTAAATAAGTCATTTATTGCACAAACAACGAATTTTCTATTTGTAGTATCTTAAGGTTAAAATGTAGGTCAAAGTTATATCTTCACGCGTTACATATAGAGATGAATGAAAAAATTGGGTGTTAATTGTACATATAAAGAAAATACTAACTTTTTTAGAATTGTTCATTGGAGATACATATACTTTAGGCCCTATGTTACAACCTTGCATTAACAGATATTCGAAAACGCCACCACATTTTTGGTAAATTTCCGAAAACACCGATTTGCACGAAATGCGAGAACGACCCAAAGACATGTTGTCCCGACCCCACATAACGTGGGATAAGGGCAGGAGGAAGAAGAGATTGTGATTTTTGTGTTTTTATCGACAAATCAAGCATATACATTCAAAAAAGTGACATTTGAGGAAGTGGAACTGCTGAAGATGATCAGAACGGAACTCTTCAACGACGTATTATAGTTCACGTTTGGCAATTTGTCCTCTTCGTTATGTTTGTTAAGTTTTTAAGACACATTTTTCTTTTAAAGAAGTTTCTTTTAAACCAATCGCATGTTTGATTTTTTCGTATGTTTTATTATCATAAGAGTTGGAAGCGAAAAACATGATTATTCCATTTCCTTTTAAAAAGCGCCTAGATCTCTTCTATTCTAGCTCATTGGTCAGTTCCTATTGTCCTCTCTAACTACAACCACAGCCACACCACAGAGCTGTGGTTAATACACATCAAAATTCGTATTTTTTATACAATGTTAATATCTAGAGAGGGAAATGACGGCTACGTCATTTCCCTCCCTAGCGGTCGTCCCCTTTCGTTTAAACCTCAACTTTTAACAACCAGAGTTAATGTATGATCCTGTCCAGCGCCATCTATAGAAGCACGAATTTATCGTAAAGGCCAATTCTAACGTACACTGATATATTAATTTAATAAAATACAGTGGTATTCTTAAATAAAGTCATCTATCAAACTCGAGAATGAGTTTGACTGTGACTTAAATAACGTTGGTATAGTAGGTAACTAAGTAATTACTACAATATAAGGTAATACTTATTTTTTTAATTCATAATTTATTTATTTGCGTAAGATAGTACGTATGCAGGTTCATATAAGATTACACATAGGAATCGACTACCTCGTCGCATAGTGACATGCAAATAATATTGGTCTTAATCTATTTACATACCTATATAAAATGAATCATTGAATATTGATCTTAGTTGTGAGCCCATAGCTGTCAAGAGCATAACTCAGAAATGAATCTACAATTTAAGTGACATGTATAAAAAACATCTACTTCCACCAACCCAATAACGCGGGGTTAAGCGGTTAAACCGTTAATCCAGTTTCAAATTGGACTGGTAACCATTGGTAACTCCAGGTTTAAACTTTAAACGGGTAACCCCGTGTTAGTGGAATGGTGCATGTGGCGCACATGTGCTAATAATATTGAAATAATACTAGAAAAAACATATCACAGTCATATTACTTCTGGTCTGAAGGTATTGTAAATTATTATTTTTTTATTTATTTAAACTTTATTGCACAAAGATATACAATTATGTACAAATGGCGGACTTAATGCCAAAAGGCATTCTCTACCAGTCAACCATAGGGCCAAACAGAAACACTAAAAGATGGTGCAAGGAGAAACGAACAATCCAGTACCTATCTAAAGACAATTGGTGTTGTTTTAGCTATAATTTGTAAACAAAATTGTTATTTATTAGAATAATTTAGATTTAGGCTAGCTTGTAAGATTTGCATACTGTGCATGGATGGCTAAGAGGACGGACTTTGTTTTGCAAATAAATTATTATGAATTATGAATTATCGACCACTCTTTTATTGCTCAAATCATATAGCAAATTCTGCTTAATCTCATTATAATTTAACAGCTTTTTATTTTCGGCGTCAGCGTTCTCCCGAGTCAAAATACCGCAGCATCCCACGCAATTCAAGCAGGTAGCATAAGGTTTGATGTTTAGATCAAATGGCCACTGGTCTTGGCAGGGCGTTCGCTTGAAAATGTCTTCGTTGATGAGGCGGGACAGCCAGAAGTAGTCGCGGGCTCGTTGGAGCTCGTCGGAGGCTACTAGGCAGGCCTGAACGGCGCGCGAGGCGACCGGGTCCGAGTCGCATTCCATGTTGATTAGCAGATTGCGGATGTTGCAGCGGAACACCTGAAAGACAACATTGCTATTGTATTTATTGTTTAACAGGACGTAAAGCCAGGAGATTAGAGAGAAACAAAAAATAGGCGCGTGCGCGAGTCTTGCGACGGAGGATTTCGCAGTCGCGCGGGTTTTGATATTTTCCCTCAATATCTCTAAAGTATAATTCCGTTTCTAATTTTGCTTGTTCCCTTCGGCTATATCATTAGCTATTTTATACTAAAATTATAATGCTATTGTAAGCAGGGTAATGATATACCTACAATTGAAAATAAATGAAAATTAGACATGATTTCGTGAAACTGCAACTCTCTTAAAAGTGATATACCACAACGGTTTTTTCCATCTTTCATTAAACCCAAAAACCCAGAGGGGCTACCGCGAAAACCGAAATTCGCAAATTGCGGGGATCTTTCTCCTTTAATCCAATTATGGCGTAATAGTGACAGAGAAAAATGCCCGCAATTTGCGAACTTCGATTTTCGCGATTATAGCTCAGCTCAGACAGCTACGCCATGTTGCCACACGACATAAAAAGCTGATAAAAAGAGAAATAATTATCGAGCTCTTCAAGATCAGGTATGTAAAAAATGTTCATGGCGTAGACTATACAAAGGGATAGTAATCTGAGAGGTAGAATCTAATCTCGCTCTGGAAAAGTAGAGCTATCTAACCTAACCTACTTATTATCAAAGTACTTAATGCTCATCATGATATCAGTCACGCAAGGTGAAGGTAAGGCGCAACACAGACACGTTACGTGATATTGATATATAATAAGTAGTGACCGGCTGATATTTCAGTAGGGAATGCAATAACAGGCCAAACTTCATAACCGGTTTCGGTTACGGTTATGCCCGAAAAATTACCGAATATCGGTTATAATCGATTACTACGGTTATTTTCGACGAAAAATGATAAATTTACAATAAAGTAATTAAAAAATTACGAAAATAAAGGTACAGTATTAGGGAATGTGAGTATAAGTCTTCGTTTTTTAATAAAATACAAAAATACAGTAAAAGTAAAATATGACCTTGGACGTGATACAATATTCAATTTAAAATATTTCATAAATAAGGGAAGTAAATTTGGTATATTTTAATTATTAAAATACACGAATGACAAAAATTATAATCACAGGCGTCACAGCCAAAAAAAGCAGGATTTTGTAATCATTAGATGACAAAAACATAGACTTTATGTCATAAATAAATACCCGAAAGTAACCGTAACCGGTTATTCGAGTTTCCAATAATCGGTTACGAAAGTTTGTCAAAATAATCGTTTATAACCGATTCTTTCGGTTACGGTTATAACCGATTTGCATTCCCTATATTTCAGGTAGGTACGTATATATATAGTACGTATAACAGACTACCTGACGTTATAAAAAAAGATGCAACTTCTGTGGTGGTCTTCAAAGCTAGATTACGCAAGTAGCTTCTTGGTCATACATTTTATTCAGTAAAAGAGTTCTACGAACTCCCTACGATATAATTTTTCTAGTCAGTATTTTAATGTTTTACTGTTATACATATTTAAATGTGTAGATATAAATTAAAATTAAAATGTTCCAATTTATTTTAAATTCGATATGGAATGTACCTACCTGACATGTAACTTGGCGTTATTAATAAATTATTTGTATTTGTATTTGTATTCCGCTTAACACATTCAGTGCCGAAAACCCGACTAAATAAAATAAATAAAATAAAAATAGCCTTTATTCCACCATAATTAAATTTTTTCTTTGCATGCATAATTACATTTTTTTTAGTTGCATATTCCATTTTGTTGTATTTAAAATATAGTATTGTATAACATTCTAGTATAGGTATTGTTCATAAAATATAATAAAAATCCATTTGACATTTAATTTCGATTCCATTTCCATTATCTATTTTTATCACAGTCATTTACATTTTTCATTTTAATGCCAATTTTACTATTATAATTTTAAAATTTATCATATTAATATTAGTATAAATTTATTTATTACCAGTATCTACTTTATCATTAATTTTAAATACTTAATTTGATTATCCTTCATTAATTATGGAAGTCGCCTGTTTGGCGTAGGCCTCCCCCAGTGTTCTCCATGTGTCTCTATCTTGAGCTAAAACCCGACTATCGGGTATTTTATGATTTCGTTCCCAGACCGGACGACCCGATAGTCGGGAAGTCGGGATCGTGGTACTACAGCTTTATATGACGAAATTTTTGTGGCCTGGCGCGGATGTGTTTTTGGCTGGGTGGCAATGAATGTGTTAATCTTAAAAAATGTCTAGTGAATGCATTGCGAGTGCGCACGCATTATGTTAGCGTTGGCTAGAACTGGAATTACTGGATGCACATTGACGAAATTAGGTCGTACATAAAAAAATAAAAATCGTTTATTCAGATGAAATAAACCCACAGGTACAGGTTTGGTAGGTAGGCAGGTATGGAGTACATACCTGGTACCCCATAATTTCGAAAACGCAGTAGTTGATGTACTCCACCGGGTTCAGGTCCACTCGATAACCTAACCGCCGGAGCTTATCTATAATTTAGAAGCCGAACATTATTTATATAATTTATTTATTCGGGGCATTATCTATGAAAAAGGACCTTATTGTCGATGGCGCTTACGCCGCACAGCGTAGCGCGGCATTGTATTCATATCGGAGCATCGTTAACAATGGCGTAACGCCATCGACAATAAGGTCCCTTTTCATAGATAACGTCACATTTATTTTGAGGTAGTAATCTAAACGTATTATGACCAAGCGACTGCGAATATAAATGTAAAAAGCTATACAATTGCTTAAAAACTGCTGAAATGGCTGAACCCACTTAAGGCAAATTCATGTGCTAAAGGCAGGCGTGTCTCACTCCGCGATTTCGTCGCTTTGCTACAGGTAGCTAAAAGTACATCCGTTCGGCCCCAATTTTGGGGAAAGCCATAAGCCGCGCGTGGCGCTGTCGCCACCTAGGGGCCATATCTGTGCTGATCGTAACAGACGCGTTTTGTTAGAGAGTGAGTCTTCTGTACTTAGTACTATTATTTATTCTGTGCTAAAGGCGAATTTAGGGTACGTGCTTTTGCCAACCCTGCTGTACATTCATTTTCATTTCATTCATTTTATTGAGAATTGTTATTTCTTAGTATATATTTCAGTTCTTTCATTATGAGGACACGGCAATTGCATGAACTCACCTCTTATTCCTTTTAATTTAGCAGGTTTGTGCGAGGTAGTGTGAAACGCCTCGTAAGGACCGTAATGAATTTTCACGTACTGCGACATTGGTACCTACGCCAATAAACGTTCCCCGAATACAAGAGGAATTGATTTTAGTTACACCATCAGATTTTAAACATAGATATTAACAAATTCTACATTAAAGTCTAAGTAAAATGTATTATTTTTGTATTATGTTGACAACGCGCCAGTGGCGCCATTATGACAGGAGCATAATAATAAAATAAAATGAAATGAAACCTACTCGTTTCGATTCTTTAGGCAAGTTGGAGAGTTGACAGGGCTCATTTAGACGGTGCGAGAACTCGCACGCGAGTTTCATTACATTGCGTTATTTGATCGGTCGGTTGAATTGATGTCACCTCAATAGTCCGCAATGTAACTAAAATCGTATACGAGTTCGCGCGCCGTCTAAATGAGCCCTATACATGAATCTAGTATAACTGGATTGGGCATGAGTGGTGGGGATAACTGACAGAACGGGATAGTCTTATGTATCTTTCAGTAGGAGTAGCAGCGAAAGCGCTATTATTGTTTGTCCTTGTCACAGTCTCACATCTTGTTTTATTCCCCACCGTAAATTGACCACCGTGATTGGTCGAATTCATTTGTTGCCCACCATAACAAATAAATTCGACCAATCATAGCGGCGCAATGCGCGCGCTATGATTGGTCGAATTTATATGTTTTGTCCCTCACGGAGGCACGCGTAGACCACTTCTATAGGATGCTACCTTCTATGGCCCTATAGGGGATATTACTGCAATGTTCTGCCGCCAGAGTGCATACAGGCCTAGTTGCCTGAATTTTTAAAAATAAAATAAATTAAGTTCCTATATGGTTTACGATGATGAAATCATTTTAAAATTACTGCAGTTTCCTAAAAAACGTGTTTTTCCATAAATATTGCAATTTAATGTTTTTCGCAACCTATGGATTATTATTATTATGCCAAGTCATGCAAAGTCTCCGATTGAAAGTAAGTTCTAAGGAAAAAATCATGGCCATACGTCTATTACTTTAATTAAAATAATTAAGTAGGTACTGATGATGCAAATTTGCCTTGTCTTTTTAGTTTCCTCGTATTCGATATGAAAAGTAGATTGTTTAACTCGGGTAAAAGGCACCAAGCATCATTTCATCCCTTTGTTAATAATCTTCTAAACTAATAGCTCCAGTTTAGACCATTATGGCGGAAGGGTAACTACACTGATTCTTTGAATGTGACATTCTTATTTACATGGTGGAAAAGTTGTTATTAACCCCTCTTGCTAATATTGATAACTGAACAAGCGAAACATTCACAACATTCATTCTCGTATTACAAAGTTTATAATTTATACAATGGGATAGTCTGTTTTCTTGTTTAAATATTCTCGATTCCCACCAACGATTCTCTTTGCCACCTTTTGTATTTTTTTGTAATTTGGAAGTAACCAGCGTTTAAACTACAGTCCACTTGTTATTTCACCACCTTTACACATCCTTTACAACACCTGAGACCAGCGAAGATTTTACATGGTAACACAACTACAGGTAGAGCCGATTCAAAACGGGATCTTCTACCTAATATACTTTCGAGCATTAGGTATAACAAAGGTCGAGCGCATCAAAAGTGAAGTGTAATATATAAACTTTTGTTTTCCGTTGATTCTACTCAGTTATCGTTAGTTTTTCAAACAGTCAACATGATTTTTGTACTGCTAGCATTATTCGCAATCCTTGTGTACTATTTCGGTACTCGGAACCACGACTACTGGGCCAAGAGGAACGTCAAGCACGACCCGCCCGTGTTCCTGTTCGGAAACAACTTCAAGGGCTTCTTCGGACGACAAAGTCCTACAGAGGTAGCCAACGACTTATACAACCGGTTCCCTAATGAGAAAGTTGTCGGTTACTACAGAGGATCCACTCCCGAGCTGTACATAAGAGACCCAGATATAGTGAGGAATATATTAAGCAATGACTTTGCACATTTCTATCTGCGTGGCCTCGGAAGGAATTCGGAGGTGGAACCGTTGCTGGCGAATATGTTCCACGCAGACGGCGACTTGTGGAAGCTGACACGGCAGCGGCTGACGCCGGCGTTCACCACCGCGCGGCTGAAGGCGATGTTCCCGCTGGTGGTGCGGTGCGCAGAGCGGCTGCAGGGCGTGGCCCGCGCGGCCGCGGCCTGCCCCGGCGCCTGTGACGTGCGCGAGCTCATGGCGCGCTTCAGCACCGAGTTTATCGGCGCCTGCGGCTTCGGTGTCGACACCGACTCTCTTGGCAACGAAGATTCTCACTTCAGAAAAATCGGCAGGCTCATGTTTTCCAGGCCGCTCCCGGTCATAATAAGGCATACGATGTGGGATCTTTTCCCTCCGCTAAGATCCTACATTCATGTATATGACCGGAAACTTGATGACGCTTTGTTCAGTTTCGTCAAGAATATTAGAGAAGTTAGACAGTGCAAGCCCTCCGGCCGCCATGATTTCATAGATCTGCTCCTGGAATTAGAAGTCAAAGGAAAGATCGTAGGAGAATCAATCGAGCACCGGAACCCGGACGGTACGCCTGTGACTGTGGACATGGAAATGGATTTGAAAATGATGGCAGCCCAAGTGTGCATATTCTTTGCCGCGGGTTTTGAGACGTCCTCGTCGGCCACAAGTTATACTTTGCACCAGCTCGCGTTTAATCCTGAATTACAAATAAAAATACAATTGGAGATCGATCAAGTGCTGCGAAAATATGATAATAAGTTGTGCTACGACGCCGTGGCGGAGATGACGCTGCTGAGCATGGCTTTCAAAGAGACAATGAGGATGTTTCCGTCGGTGGGCGTGCTGAACCGCGTGTGTGCTCGCCCTTACACGTTCCCTGAGCTGGGGCTCACCGTGGACCCCGGAGTGAACATCGTGGTGCCGGTGGAGGCGCTGCAGAACGACGAGAAATACTTCGACAACCCGCGGGAGTTGCGGCCAGAGCGATTTAGTCCCGAGGAAATAAAGAAGCGACATAAATATCTGTATTTGCCCTTCGGTGATGGACCCCGAGTGTGCATAGGTAAGTCACTGGAACTTCTGTATGTATTAGTGATATATTTGGTACCTACTAACGGATGTATAACTGTATATGTACACCTCCCTAAACAAACGTGTTCCATAATAATTTGTAATCCGTCTGTGTAGTGTCTTGATTCGGTTAAATTGTTTTTTGAAAAACAAATTATAGCCAGCCTTTTATGAATGTAGTATGATACCTTTGGGTATGGTGCTTTACGCACACTAGCGTCCCAATCCATCCTCCTGCCACATAGAAGGTAGCATCCTATAGAAGTGGTCTACGCGTGCCTCCGTGAGGGACAAAACATATAAATTCGACCAATCATAGCGTCGCATTATGGTGGGCAACAAATGAATTCGACCAATCACGGTGGTCAATTTACGGTGGGGAATAAAACAAGATGTGAGACTGTGACAAGGACAAACAATAATAGCGCTTTCTCTGCTACTCCTACTGAAAGATACATAAGACTATCCCGTTCTGTCAGTTATCCCCACCACTCATGCCCAATCCAGTTATACTAGATTCATGTCCTGCCACAACCCCCCTTTTAGTATGAAATATGATGTGACGTTTTTTTTAATTTTTGAGAAAAGTATTAGAGTTTAGAACAAAGTGTGAAGGTAAGAAATAATCCTTAATACATTTTAAACAAAAAAGGTTATATGCCACTTTTTGGTAAGACTCACCATATTCATGTATTAACTTGTTGAAGTTCAATGTGACAATATATATACGTGATAGTAGTGACAGAAATCATATGGGAGAATCAACTTGTTCAATGGTTAAATTTTGTTGAAGTTCATCTAGCTATAACATGAATATGGCACATAGCAAAAAAAAAAAAATAACCTTTTTTTGTCAAGAATTTAATAGGAATTATTTCTTTCATTGACACTTTTTGCCTATATTATATACTTTCCCCAAAAATAAAAATAAACTGCCAACCGGGACATATTTCATCATAGATGTATTATTTTTAAAGATGAAGCCCAAGCCATCTGTCACCGTAGCCTCACACACACAAACGCATTTTATATACGATTTACAATGAGGAACCAAAGGCATGTGGTCATGTCGATAAAGTCATATCGATAAACTATACGACCTTTTTACAATTTAAATTTTACTTGAAAGGATTTAAACTACCTAAAATTAACAGATAACCATTATAACATAACTCTATATACAGTGTGTAAATCCAAAACGGGCGATAAATTAAACCAGATATATAATTTATCCTTGTAAACATTAATTTATAAGTTTTTTAAGTTATTCTTTATTATGACGACAATTATGACCCCGTTATAATTGTGCGTCGAAGCACCATATATAAAGGTATTTACTACATTCATAAAAGGCTGGCTATAATTTGTTTGTCTTCCCCATACACTAGAACACAACTTAACCGAATCATCTGTGTAGTATACTTTGAAAAATCTATAATTAACTTTTCACAAACAGTGAGAAGAACTCATTATTGCTCACTGTGTGAGACAAGGCGTTTCAAAGTGCTGAGTATATCTGGTTTTCTTTTTCGTTAGCATGTAGCATTATCGTCACTTGCTTTTTCTTGTAAAATATACAAAAGTAAATTAGCATTTTTATTTATACGTCTGACACTGACATTGACAAGCAACTAGACGAACGCTGCTGCGACTGCACGACGCAACAGCAGCAGTCGCCGCCGCTATCGCCGCTGCAGTAATATCGCGCCAGTAACGTCGCAGCGGCAGTGCAGCTGCAGTTGGAAATGGACTGTCACCTTAATGATGCTTGCCATGGCGTAATCTATCTATCTATCTATCTAATACCTTTAAACGAGCAATTCTTGCATATTTATTTATTTATTTATATGTATATATATTTCGAGGATCTCGGGAACGGCTCTAACGATTTCGATGAAATTTGCTATATGGAGGTTTTTGGGGGCGAAAAATCGATATAGCTAGGTTTTATCTCTGGGAAAACGCGTATTTTCGAGTTTTTATGTTTTCCGAGCAAAGCTCGGTCTCCCAGATACTTTCATGTTTAAACAATACAGAAGTATAATGTAGTTACGAACTATGTCAGGAGCTCTCCTCGGACTTCGGATAAATTAATATAGAATAGAATAGAATAGAATATATATCGTTTTTACAAAATTTTATTTGACTTGCCCTGTTAGTTTGACTCTCCACCTTAATAGGTAGGTAATAGGTAACTCCGATTGGTTTTAGGCGAGTTGGAAAATTGAGAGTAAGGTTTGTGATTGTAATTAAATGTGCGACTAAAGGCAACTTTTACAATTTAAACACCTATAACATCTTGAGTATAATCATTGTAGTCTGCAAGACGTATCAACAATGTCATTGACCTAAGCGATTCTATTAGTCTAAAACCCCGCTCAATGTTTAAGTGTAGTATGTGTCGTTCTAAATTATGTTGTTACAATAGTAAATTGATAAGTTATTTATAAAACATACGTAAACAAATGTCTGTGGAGAAAACTATTATAGATTGTCAAACCAATTTGTCAGTAAATAGGAACAAAAAAAACTATACTCATCCTTTTCTTTTGGGTGCTAGTACTAGTGTTAGACAAAGATAGTATGACTCTCTCCGTCTATGTTTGAAATAAGACAGTCCTTTGACACACTTTACTTTATTTACATGTTAGGCATGGCAACGAACTGTATCGCTGTATTTTGCGCTAAAGTGTCATTCTATGGAACTTGCTAACTATGTAAATAAACTGCCATAAGTATGGAAATTGTAAAAAAAATAGTATTTACTAGTGACTTTTGTTTACATAGTTAGCAAGTTCCTTAGAATGACACTTTACAAAGAGCCTTATAAGCGATTACCTACCTAACCCTATAACGGAGTGAAAATAGTTCTAATCAGAAATGGTGCATTCACCACAAATAAACAGTCTACTTTTAATTTAAAATGCGAGGAAAGTAAAAATGTGTATTTTACACTTTACAAATAATTACTAAGTATAATCTTGTTGTATTTTTACGGTTCCGTACTCCGCTGTCCGTCCTTCCGTCTGTCTGTCTGTCACCAGGCTGTAACTCATGAACCGTGATAGGCAGCTGAGACGGTTATAAAAACAAAATAAAATAAATTTAAGTGAGGCTCTCATAAAACAAACGCGATTTTTTTTGCGTAATGGTACGGAACCCTTCGTGCGCGAGTCCGACTCGCACTTGGCCGGTTTTTTAAGTTACGTTCTCTGAATAATTGAGGGGTAAAAGCATCCGTTTCTCATGGAATCGGGAGAATGGAAATGACACGGTAAATTCTATTTTAACCGAATTTTCATTGTTAATCGTGAAAAGGGTAGAAATGTATCACTTTCAGCCCGATTCATAATCATACGTAAACAATACACCACTTTCAGATTATGACAGTTAATGTATATTTAAATACCTATTCACTGCAAGTATGTTTACATTTTTTTTCCAATAATTATCATGAGTTCACTTATTTATTCAATGGGATAGTAAAGTTCGTTTTCTTGTTTAAATGCGACAACGACAAGTTGACCCGATTCAAAGCGGAATCTTCTACTATACACCTACGAGCATCTATGATAAAACGTCAAGCGCATCAAAAGTGAATCTAAGGTTTAAGGCATAAGGCCGTAAATAGTACGATTATTTGCAGTAATTATATGTACGAGTTTTGCTTCGAAACTGGGTTCAATAGTAAATAAAAGAGTAGACAGATTAAAATCTTTTATGCACGTATTTTATTGTATAAGATAAAAGTATATTTTGTTGATTCCACTCAGTTATCATTTGTTTTGCAAGCAGTAAACATGATTCTTGTCTTGCTCGCGTTACTAGCACTTATCGTGTACTATTTCGGTACTCGGAACCACGACTACTGGGCCAAGAGGAACGTCAAGCACGACCCGCCCGTGTTCCTGTTCGGAAACAACTTCAAGGGCTTCTGCGGGCGGCAAAGCTTTACAGAGGTAGCCAACGACTTATACAACCGGTTCCCTAATGAGAAAGTTGTCGGATACTACAGAGGATCCACTCCCGAGCTGTACATAAGGGACCCAGATATAGTGAGGAATATATTAAGCAATGATTTTGCACATTTCTATCCACGGGGCCTCGGAAGGAATCCGGAGGTGGAGCCGTTGCTGGCGAGTCTGTTCCACGCAGAAGGTGACTTGTGGAAGCTGACGCGGCAGCGGCTGACGCCGGCGTTCACCACTGCGCGGCTAAAGGCGATGTACCCGCTGGTGGTGCGGTGCGCTGAGCGGCTGCAGAGCGTGGCCCGCGCGGCCGTGGCCCGCCCCGACGCCTGCGATGCGCGCGAGCTCATGGCGCGTTTCACTACCGAGTTCATCGGAGCCTGCGGCTTCGGCGTCGACACCGACTCCCTTGGCAACGAAGACTCCCACTTCAGAAACATCGGCAAGCTCATGTTTTCCAGACCGCTCCCGGTCATAATAAGGCATATGATGTGGGAACTTTTCCCTCCGCTAAGATCCTACATTCATGTATTTGATCGGAAACTTGGAGAAGCTTTTTTCAGTTTCGTCAAGAATATAAGAGAAGTTAGACAGTGCAAGCCCTCCGGCCGCCATGATTTCATAGATCTGCTCCTGGAATTAGAAGGCAAGGGAAAGATAGTAGGAGAATCAATCGAGCACCGGAACCCGGACGGTACGCCTGTGACTGTGGACATGGAAATGGATTTGAAAATGATGGTAGCCCAAGTGTTCGTATTCTTTGGCGCGGGTTTTGAGACGTCCTCGTCGGCCACAAGTTATACTTTGCACCAGCTCGCATTTAATCCTGAATTACAATTAAAAATACAATTGGAGATTGATGAAGTGCTCCGAAAATATGATAATAGGTTGTGCTACGACGCCGTGGCGGAGATGACGATGTTGAGCATGGCTTTCAAGGAGGCGATGAGGATGTTTCCGTCGCTGGGCGTGCTGAACCGCGTGTGTGCTCGCCCTTACACGTTCCTTGAGCTGGGGCTGACCGTGGACCCCGGAGTGAAGATCGTAATCCCGTTGGAAGCACTGCAGAACGATGAGAAATACTTCGACAACCCGCGGGAGTTCCGGCCAGAGCGATTTAGTCCCGAAGAAGTAAAGAAGCGACATAAATATGTGTATTTGCCCTTCGGTGATGGACCCCGAGCATGTATAGGTAAGTTATTGGAACTTGTGTAAGTGGTTAGTGATATTTGGTACCTACCTACGACTGATGGGGAAACATTTCTTAACAATCGTGTTGCAAAGTAATACCCATGTCGTGGACTCGTTGGCGTTAAGGCGACGGCATGATGTAGGCGGGTTGGCGAGCAGCGGCTGGGCGAGTTAAGCTAGTTGGCGGGTCCGGGCAGCGGCGGGTGAGCTAAGTTCCCATTGGATGCTAAATTTCGACCGAATGGACGCCCCGACTTCGTGACATACCTACATGCGACCATGCGTGTATGCCGCGCGTCCGCGTTATCAGCAGCAATAATGCAGGCTTCCCGCTTTTTTGAATCTCGAAATTCTTGACTGATTTTGAAATAACTAAGTATTGACCTTCGAATGGTGGGGTTGGGTCCGGACGGAGAATGTCGCACCGATTAAACACAGGATGTACAAAAAATTCCTGGCTAGTACTCTGGCGTGTAGGTGCCGCTGCATACAATGAAATATTTTCCTGAATCCTTCTTACAAGCTTGTTGTTGGTTTCAGGTCTCTCAACGGTCGTGAATAAGTCGATCGACAAATTAAACGTATTGTATTGTAATCCTCAGGTGGCTTAATCGTCCTGCCATATAGCATCTCCGTTGCACTGAAATATGTGTCGTTAAAATGTAGCTTGTAACCTTTTATAATAGGTACATTCTCAGATTTCTTGAAGACAGCTGGAAGGATTAAGATAAAATTTGGCCCCATTGTCACCACGTTAATACGAACTTATGATGTGATCCTGGAGAAATTGAGGGAACTCTTTATTTAAATAATTAAAGCACACCTAGGTATTTAGTGATTTGGGTATTTTTAACTCCCATCAGTGCTTTCGGAAAGCATCATTTGGTGAAGTGGAATTTCTGACGAAGACTGTACTGTGGCTCTGTGAGCTGTAGAGCTCGCGATAACTTTCATAAGCTTAAAAAATGTAAAAACCAAAAATACTTAGTTGAGTCATTATCACAGCGAACACCAAGTCACATCAGTTCTTAAACTTCTTAATGCCAATTTCCACCATTTTAAAACATTGTCCAAAAAACGAAACGACAGAAAAAATATATCTAACTACACACCCTACTCACAAAATTTCACGAGAATCGGTTCAGAAATGCGACCTGCAGAGGAGAACATCCGGATACACGAAAGCATTTCTGCCCAAGTTGAAACGGAGCATTAGCGAAGCTCGGTCTTCTCTCTTCTTCAAAAACTTACAAAGTAATCATTTGTGAAGTAGGTACGCTTTTTTTAAGTTTATTATGTTCTGTGTGCAGGATCGAGACTGGGCGAGATGCAGTCGCTGGCCGGGCTGGCGGCGGTCCTGCAGGTGTGCAGCGTGGCACCGGCGGCGACCACAAAGCGGGTGCCGCCGGTTGACCCGCGCTCTAACGTCGTGCAGGCTGTGAAGGGAGGCCTACCGCTCCGGCTTTCTGTTAGGGGCCAATGAGTCGGAATCGAGATTGAAAAAACTGGCGAAGCGTATTTTTTTTTGATGTTCACTTTTTTAAACAAGATAATTGCACATAAATAAGATTGAAATTACAATAGGTATGTGGACGTCTTTTTCATAAAAAATAAAATGTCTAAAATGTCATTCAATAGAACTTGCAAACTATGTAAACAAAAGTTACTAGTAAATTGACATTCAGTGTCAATTTTAGTATGGCGGTTTGTTTACATAGTTAGCAAGTTCTATTGAATGACACTTTATTATGTAGGTACCTATTACATACTTGGTCTAATCTTAAGCTCTTTTTCTTGGATTCTAACTGTTCAATAAATTAAATCTTCGATAGGGACTTGTTTTTCTAAAAATCATTCAAATATATAAAGGTATAATTTCCAATACCAATGAAAATCAGAAAAAATATTGTCCCAAATACATAATTGCTTGGTTTTGTCACAGCCAGACATGCAGGAATTTACCAATCAATAAATGTCAATGTATCCTCTAAAGATAGTTTATTTTTCAAGTATGCATATTACAATGCGTTTATGAACGTCAAATAAAGCTACTAAAATAGCTCTATAGCACATCTCAACATAGATAAAAAATCTGTTTCTCAATCTGATAGGTAGGTACAGGACTACAGGTACAGTCAGCATCAACAGTATTGGATCGGATGGAACAACGCGCAAAACATATCGGCAACCCTCGGCCACTTGCACCATTCACCAACCCGGGGTTAACCGGTTAAACCTTGAATTACCATGGTTACCACTACAATTTGACGCGTAGTCTAATCCGCTAAACTGACGCTGACTGTACTTCAATGTCTGATAATAAGTATCAAGTCAAAAAATGATTGATAATGATAACATATCTCTAAAAATTTAGGGTTGTTACACACTGCTAAAATGAAGTTATTCATAAATAGTCGAGAGTGGAGGCCCTAAACGACGGCGTTGCATTAACAAAAGATTTCCTTTGGCAGGATTGGTCAGGACCCAAGGATGGATTTATGAAGTGGAGCCACCAAGATTTTTGTTGTAAATTTTTAGGGTGGGGGGGGGGGGGGGGGCGCTCAACCTCAATTTTATCTTGATATCTATATCATTTTAGTTACTAGGCCAAAAGTTGAAAATGATACTGAACTTGACTTAGAACCTAAACTTAAAGAATTATTAACCTCAGGCATCGCAGACGCTTAAAAACCCCCCACCTGCATCTAAAATCTGGGTGGCTTCACTTCTTAAATCCATCCTTGGGTCCTAAGCAACATGCTGAGATGAGGCCATTTCGTGGCACTTTAATCTTATTTTGTGTTTTCTTTCATATTATGTATTTATTGTCTGTGCTTACGAATAAATTATATTCTATTCTATTCTAAGGACCAATCCAATAAAGGAAATCTCTTGTTCACGCAACGCCGTAGTTGACCTTGTTATGCTCTGAGCACACTCGACTAAAACGCGTGTTAAGCCAGTTATGGTTAATTGCGATTGCACTAATTGCAGTGCGAAGGTGGCGGTGGTGGGTAACCACTGTTTATACGAGTATGAAAATAAATATGAAGCAAGGTATTTTTATCGGTCCTAATTTTGGACGTACATATTTAAATCTGATAACAACCGGAACAGTCATTTAGTCATTTATTCAATATTGCATTGTCATGATGATTGTCATGTTACATAATAAGGTGTTACAATTTATGACAACGTAGGGTGCACAATAGTAGGTACTTATTTACAGTTTTATACGACTTTAGACAATTCTATAAGGTGATATATAATCATTTAAACTTATCAATTATTCAATAAAATAGCAGCTAGTCACATAAATCAATTCAGGATTAAAATGTAAATACATATCATACTGAGCTAGTTATATTCTATATTTGTATGCTAAAACAATGTGTCCTAAAATAACTGCATCATGCTCTTACATTCCGATGAAATAAGCCAAGGTTACGCGAGCTGCGATGTCGTGTGCAAATTGCCAGGGCCTTTCTCTTATAATCACAATGAAAACAAACACAATGAAAAACTGGAAAATGGGACACAAAAGTGGGGAAAAGGGGGTAAACGTCCACTTGAAACTTTGTTTCCCTTTTTATTTTTTTAATTACCTATAATAATTATATTACCTACATAAAGCTATATTCATGCCAAGTTACTTTAAAACTTGTTAGGGACATGAGTCGGACTATCCGTACTAAATATACCTACAGATTTAGTTTACCTATAGTTTTCTAATTTCACACATAATAAGAGGTATTAATGATAGTATACCTACACAGTAAAATAATTATTAAAACTAAACTATTATAAAACTTAAAAATAATATCTAGGTCGCCTTTATGAGTAACAATGCCTCATATCATACGTTACCTATTTGGATGACCAGCGGGCTCAGCACGGTTCCATTTTTATCGACTCATCACTATGCCCGTCACTTTCGCACTTACATACTTGTTAGAACGTGACAGGCATGGTGACAAATGATAAAAATGTGACCGTGCTACTAGGGCAGGCTTAAGAATGACTCACGCTAGACCAGGCCGTGCCCGCGCCGTGGCGTCCAATATGTCATGTTCTATGACGGCTGATCGCTGATCATGTGGTGCTTTCCATAGAAAACGAAGCGCCGGAAGTTCCGGCCCGGCCCCGATCCGGTCTAGCGTGAGTCATTATCCCCTTGGTTGGATAATGACTCACGCTCACTCACGCTGGGAAATCTCTTTTAACAAGACTTTCGCGCTGGGCCCCCACGGTCCCAGAGTTTCCTCAGATTTACCTAGGTGAATTCCGCGGCTATTCCAGTCACACAAAGAATGTGAAGGGTAAGTGCAAGTGTAAGGCCTGAGTGGACGCTCGGAGCGGAGCGTTCGGCGGGGCGTGCAGCGGGGCGTCTGGCTCACAAGTGATTTGAGCAGCGTGCACTAAGGCCGCTACTATATGTTTGCATTTGTATGCCCCGCCCCGCTGCACGCCCAACACGAGCGCCCACTCAGGCCTTACACTAAGATGAGAATCGCCTCTGTGACTGACTTGAGGAAATATAAATCACTCGGCGGAAGCTCCGACGTCTATGATTCAACGAAGATTACGAATTCTTTTGTTCGTCTTGATAAACACATTTTAGAAAACGGTCACTTCTGTGGACAATATTATAAAAGTTAACGATTCTGGTATCCCGTTTATACGTATTCATATAGGTTCAGGCGGAGTATGTCACTTTCTTAGGACGTCACATTCTGAGTTCGTCACTTTCGGACTTTGTCACATTCTGAGTTCGTCACTTTCTGAGGACGTCACTTTCTGAGATCGTCACATTCTGAGTACGACACTTTCTGAGGACGTCACTTTCTGAGTACGTCACATTCTGAGAACGCCACTTTCTGAGGACGTCACTTTCTGAGTTCGTCACTTTCTGAGTTCGTCACTTTTTTAGCATAGGTACGATTTAACAGTATAATATACCTGCACGAAAGATGTATACTGCCAGCAACCAGATTAATAGCTGTTTGACATACGGTCGCTTTTATATCCTACATACCAATACCAATCTCTGTTTGCCTTACGCCTGACTCGTAGAGAATTCCATTTGGCAAAACGTCCTATGTTTCGTGCAATAAAGTGAAAATAGAGAAATAAGTAATAATAATAAAACAATCTATTCTGTTTCAATCAGAGTATTTAATTCAGAATAAGTACTTAGAAACTACAAGCACCAAAACATTTAGCCACAGATTGGAGTTAGGCCGGCAACAGCTTCGATTCAATACATATAAATGTTTCGCACAGTAGGAACCATGATTTTATCATTCGCCGCTGTGATTAGCTCGTGAAGGTATCACGGCAAGCTCGCTGACACCAGTAGAAGGTCATTCCAACATATTTACATTTAAACGGACTGCCGCTCCTTTCGTGACAACATATTCTTCAGCATCTTCTGTCATGTCTCCATAAACTCAAACGTCTTTTTTTCTGATGGTAGTGTAAATTTTGGATACCTATCTGCGTATAAAATCAGCATTGCAGTTTTGTTTCAGACAATATTTCTTCTCGTGTCATCTGTGGAGAATAGGCGTCAATGGATTTTTTCTTCAAAGCGTTGCCGAATTTCAGAATATATGTTCAGCCATCAATCACTTCTGCGTATGGAGTGATCCATACTCTCATAGTTCTCATGTTCTTTATTTGTTTGTTTTCTTCCTATATGTATAGGTTACACGATGAATTTTTAAATTAATATTACATCATACTTTTAGCCTGACAATAAAAATCTAGCATGTCGCCGATTTGACATCGCTGATTTCTTTTCTATTTAAAATGCGAAACTACAAAAAGGTTATATATAAGTAGTCTGTCAAAGGACTCTCTCATTTCAAACATAGACAGAGATAATCATACTATCTTTGTCTTACTCTAGTACTAGCACCCAAAAGAAAAGGATGAGTACAGTTTGTATTGTTCTTATTTAATGACAAATTGGTTTGACTAACTATACTTACAGTCCGTTAACTCTCAGAATGAAATTCGTTTTTCGGGTAAAATCGGACGTAATCGCGTAATAGAAAATATATTTTTTAATGTTGATTCTAGCGAAAAAAAGTAGCATTTATTTTATAAGAATAGATTATTTACGTAAAAGATATTTTTTTGCTGTGGGCTACCGTTTACGAGTTATTTACGAAAAACTAAAAAATAACAACCTTGGAATAAATTATACGTGACTTTCCCACTTTAATATATTTTAAAACATTGATCCTAGCGAAAAAGTGTACTGAATCTTTTTTGTAGGAAATTTTATATGGATTACTTATGTAGTAGAACATTTTTTGCTACGGGCCACCGTTCAAGAGTTATTTACGAAAAACTCTAAAAAGGGACCTTAACACCATAATAACATAATTTGACAGAGTCGCCGGTCAAAGGAACCGAGGTGGAAAGTTCCCAAATTAGTAATCTGATAGCCCACGTAGTGAAGAATCTAAAAAAAATTTTTGGACATCGAGGTTTGTACTACCTTGTATAGAGTAGTTAATACCACCATAACTAGTAGGTAAGTAAATATTTAAATTCATTAAAATATGTGACTTTTAAGTACTTACTGTATATTTACAAATTAAATTTAAAATTATTGTTTTAGTTTATTCTTTTGTTTTAAAGTAAATTTGAATTAAAACTAGAGATAAAATAAAAAACACAAACTATAAAATATACTTACTTACCTACAAAAAAAAATGTGACTGTTATTACCACTCTATATAATTTCAGCCAGAAGTAGTAAATGACGGTGTGACGTTCTGCTTTCAAATTCTGATTCTATTTTATATAGAATATGACAAAAAGTCAAATAGCAATATAGTCATCAACCAAATATTAAGCATAACGTCATTCAATTAGGGCTTATTTTACATTGAGACAATAGGTATCCCTAACTTTTTGCGGTAAATTTAAAACTTTTTGTGAGTGAGTAAGAAAGCAGAATAGCAGTATCACCTTCGCGTGTTACCGCCGATACCCGATGTAAGTATCTTTCTGAAATCCGAAGGTCATTAGAGTTAACGGACTGTAGATAATATGTTGCGCTAGCTTCGACCCGCGACTTCATCTGCTTGGAAATAATGATGATGATGATGATTTATAAACAATAATTAGGTCCTTCGCGTCGTAGCGCAAAAACAATCAAATTTTCGTTCCCCTTTGAAACCCTTAAGTAATATTTAAAAAACACGAAAAAAAAAATAAAGAAAAATGTTTATAGGGTTGTATCTTCTAAACCGAGCGCAAAAATATTAAAATGTTCATTCCTCTGTAAGAAACCCCTAATTAATATTAAAAAAAAAAAAAAAACAAAAAAGGAAAAAAAAAGGAAAATAAAAACTTTATAATGCTGTATCTCCTAAACCGTGCGTCGTAGCGCAAAAATAATCAAATTTTCGTTCCCCTTTGAAACCTCAAAGTGATGTTTAAAAAACACGAAAAACAAAAAACAAAAAAGTAAGAAAAAGGTTTATGGGTTGTATCTCCTAAACCGTGCGTCGTAGTGCAAAAATAATAAAATGTTCATTCCTCTGTAAGAAATCCCTAATTAATATATAAAAAAACAAAAAAGAAATAAAAAAAAAACAAAAAAAACTTTATAATGCTGTATCTCCTAAACCGTACGTCGTAGCGCAAAAATAATCAAATTTTCGTTCCCCAAGATTTGAGGCCCGGGGAAGGACATATACTTGGTCAACCAGATCTTGACAGTAGAAAAAGGCGGCAAATTTGAAAAATGTAGACGCGAAGGGATATCGTCCCATAGAAAATTTGAATTTTGCGCCTTTTTTTACTGACAAGATTTGGTTGACCAGCTATAATTATTATCATCATATTTCCACGCAGATGAAGTCGCGGGTCGAAGCTAGCGCACCATATTATCAAATTATAGTTGGTTAAACCAATTTGTCATTAAATAAGAACAATACAAACTATACTCATCCTTTTATTTTGGGTGCCAGTACATACTAGAGTAAGACAAAGATAGTATGATTATCTCTGTCTATGTTTGAAATGAGACAGTCCTCAAACTATATATAACCTTTTTGTAGTTTCGCATTTTAAATAGAAAAAAAATCAGCGTTGTCAAATCGGCGACATGCATGCGACATGCTAGATTTCTATTGTCAGGCTAAAAGTATAATGTAATAATAATTTAAAAATTCATCGTGTAACCTATATAGGAAGAAAACAAACAAATAAAGAACATGAGAACTATGAGAGTATGGATCACTCCATACGCAGAAGTGATTGATGGCTGAACATATATTCTGAAATTCGGCAACGCTTTGAAGAAAAAATCCATTGACGCCTATTCTCCACAGATGACACGAGAAGAAATATTGTCTGAAACAAAACTGCAATGCTGATTTTTATACGCAGATAGGTATCCAAAATTTACACTATCATCAGAAAAAAAAGACGTTTGAGTTTATGGAGACATGACAGAAGACGCGGTATGCTGAAGAATATGTTGTCACGAAAGGAGCGGCAGTCCGTTTAAATGTAAATATGTTGGAATTATGACCTTCTACTGGTGTCAGCGAGCTTGCCGTGATACCTTCACGAGCTAATCACAGCGGAGAATGATAAAATCATGGTTCCTTTCCTACTGTGCGATACATTTATGTGTATTGAATTGAAGCTGTTGCCGGCCTAACTCCAATTTGTGGCTAAATGTTTTGGTGCTTGTAGTTTCTAAGTACTTATTCTGAATTAAATACTCTGATTGAAACATAATTAGATTGTTTTTTATTATTATTTATTTCTCTATTTTCACTTTATTGCACGACACATAGGACGTTTTGCCAAATGGAATTCTCTACGAGTCAGGCGTAAGGCAAACAGAGATTGGTATTGGTATGTAGGATATAGTGTTGAGTCGCTCACTCGTGAGGCACCTCATTTGTACCACTCATTTTGTTAATTTGTCGCAGTACTTCGTACCGCAAAAATGTCTTACTTCACTCCTCTATTCATTTTACTCATTTACTCGCGCACATCACTTTAATCTGAGGTGGTAAGTTAGTCACTTCTATATAATAACTAGCGACCCGCCCCGGCTTCGCACGGGTTAACAAATTATACATAAACCTTCCATAAAAAATTGTCGCTGTTGGAATTAATGGAACAGTCGATGCTGAAAATATGCTAGTACCTCACCTCATTTGAAGTAAGACATTGTAACACCTCATTTTAGAAAATGAGGTACTCATACAAACTCATTTTAAATTGATGTCCTACCCATCACTAGTAGGATATAAAAGCGACCGTATGTCAAACAGCTATTAATCTGGTTGCTGGCAGTATACATCTTTCGTGCAGGTATATTATACTGTTAAATCGTACCTATGCTAAAAAAGTGACGAACTCAGAAAGTGACGAACTCAGAAAGTGACGTCCTCAGAAAGTGGCGTTCTCAGAATGTGACGTACTCAGAAAGTGACGTCCTCGGAAAGTGTCGTACTCAGAATGTGACGATCTCAGAAAGTGACAAAATCAGAAAGTGACGAACTCAGAATGTGACGATCTCAGAAAGTGACAAAGTCAGAAAGTGACGAACTCAGAATGTGACGTCCTAAGAAAGTGACATACTCCGCCTGAACCTTCATATATATGTATCCCGTTTTCCTAGTTTGGGTCTCTATAGTACCCACTGAAAAAATGTATCCCACCTGTAAGGTTCTAGCGTAAAAATTAGCTTTAGATTTCCTTAACTTTGCTATGTCTACAGGAATGACACGGACTTGTTAACCATGACCATACTATAAAATGTGTATGACCTTGATGTATAAATAAAATAAATTAAAGTTAAAGAATGGCGGTATTCGCAGATGTGATTGGGCGAGCCTTTAGATACCGAATTTTAATACATAACTTACCTAACAAAAGTTCCGTGAGACTTACATATATACGTGGTCAACTAGATCTTGACAGTAGAAAAAGGTGGCAAATTAGAAAAATGTAGGCGCGAAGGGATATCGTCCCATAGAAAATTTGAATTTCGCGCCTTTTTTTACTGACAAGATTTGGTTGACCAGCTATAATTAATAATTATGTTAAAACGGGTCACTTACGTGTTTTAAGTAAAAAATTGCTCGACATGTTCTGTCCAGAACGAGGGGCTTCAACAGGAGCAAGCGTTGACGGATGTGTGACTGCAGTTGCGTTGTCAGAGTGCTCTTGTTGAAAAAAATCCTATTCAGTCATATAATTTTTCTCAAAAATGGACGGCAAAGTCGACGTTGCCGGTTAAAAAACTTGGTCGCGAAGTGCGTAGTTTATGGTCAGTCAAAAAATTTAAAAGTTAAAAACATTGCAGTCTCGATTTCGGGACTGCATTCCGAACAGACTCTAGTTAAGGGAATCCCGATCTGACTAACCAAAATAAGTATGGATTGTAAACAAAATAATCGTCACTCCCGTACGAAAATAACCGTGGAATGCCGGATATTGCGCCGCAGGACGCTCAGGTGCCTGCGCGGGCGCCGGTGCTTTTATTATCTGTGGCGCGCGCAAACATTTCAGTTCGGCTTCAGACTCCGCGAGAGACTCACGTCTTTAACGTTAGATCAAATCTAAAACTTTATCGATATCGAACACGATACCGAACATTGACTTTGAATTTTTGTTGGAAGTGGATTTCAAATAATTGTTATTGGTGAATAAGATGAAGGTTCTTGTTGACGACAAAGTGTCGTGTGTGGGAGAGGAACCGCGGGTGGACGAGGAAACGCAGAAATTGACCAAGGAAGAATTAAACAGGTAATTACAGGAAATAGAAAAGTCAAAAACGATTACCTGTTTTCACTTGTTTAAAAACCATTTCTTTAAACAATAGGTTAGTTCATTTATGACTACGACCAAAGAGAACACTCTATTCTCTTTGCTAGGACTTAAACAAAAAGTTTTTTTTCCTAGTGTTAATTTAATACAATTATTTTTATACTAGAATAAAAAAAAAACAGGATTCATATATTCTTGACCATACAATAGGTCATCATCATCATCGTCAACAATTTTTACAACTCCTCGGGCGGAATGACAACTTTGATACAATCAATACTTACTTATGATAAAAATATTGATTCCTAACTCAAGGGACGTGAAAAGTTAGAACCACTTCATTAATATACAATTCCAATAAAATAAAACATTTATATTTCAGATGTTAAAACCCATATTACATTTACAAAATAAAATAATATAAAACATTGATAAAAAATTAAAAATAATAAAATACATTAACAACCTAGGTACGCTACAAACATTTACTATTACTATACAGTGTGTAAGTCTAATACGGGCAATAAATTAAACCAGATATAGAATTTACCCGTCTTATCATTAATTAAAATGTTTTTTTAAGTTACACTTAATTATGACCCCGTGATTAATTTTTTCCACATGTACCGAGCAGCAATGTACTGCAAACATTAAGAAACAGAAGATGACATGACATTACTAGATACGAGCTTTTTATAGTAACTGCCAACAAGCGTTGACAGTTACTTTAAAAAGCTCGTATCCCGTAACTTGTGTGGTGTATTACATTGCGGGCCGAATTACTTTGTATGGTTAAAATTTTCAATGCATTTCTAAGTAAAATCTATCTCAATATACTTTTTAGGTCCTATGCTAACCACCGTTTAAATATTCGCCCGTATTGGATTTACACACTGTATACAATACAAATTACGCCTTTTTTATTGTTATTAATATATTTATATCTTATACCTTTAAACGAGCAATTCTTGTATATTTATTTATTAATTTATATGTATTTCGGGGATCTCGGGAATCTTATACCTTTAAACGAGCAATTCTTGTATAATATTTATTTATATGTATATATACTTCGGGGATCTCGGGAACGGCTCTAACGATTTCGATGAAATTTGCTCTATGGGGGTTTTCGGGGGCGAAAAATCGATCGAGCTAGGTTTTATCTCTGGGAAAACGGGCTATTGTGAGTTTTTATATGTTTTCCGAGCAAAGCTCGGTCTCCCAGATATTTGTTAATTAAATAACTTATAAGAAATTTAATTGTTACATGTACATTGTACATGTGCGGACAGCTGACATGTCCAAACAAGTACAAGCGGAATGCCCGATAACTGAATAACACGATTCAAATATCATTAAGTATGTCGGTATGTATTCGAGTTGTAGGGCTTAGCACGGACGCTTTATCCTGTCATTATCGCGGGAAATTTTATACACAATCGATAGTTGACAAAAATGTAGTCATGTGCGTGATAGTTCACGGGCGAAGCTTCCTTTGCGCTGGCGGCGTGCCAGCTGACACGGCAGTCAGGAATGTGCCTTGTTTACGTTCTTCTGTTTGGAATGCGAGCTTCGGCAACACGGGATGTTAGCGTTGGCGAGACGAATTTGAGAGCTCTGAGGGACTGTAATGTTTTTATCATGTCAATGTGGCGATAGTGGCGCCGGAACGAAATGAATTCTACGTGTTTTTATTACGTGATAATTTTTTTCATTAAAATTTTAAAAAGAAATTAGGTTATTGTAGTCATTTTAATATGTAGTTGAGGTAAACAAAATATTACAAAACGACGATGAAGATAAATATATCTTCATCGTCGTTTTGTAATAATAATGCCTATCAAGTCAAGGGAAACATAATTACATATTATGTTACTGATAGAGAAATATTGTCCCTTATCGCTTTTATTATCCCTTACAATATCATCAATGTAAAAATTAGAAAAGGCCTTAGTTTAGGACATAGTTTTAGCACCTAGATTGATTGCTGCGCTCAAGATATACCTAGTGATCTGTTTAGTATCCGATCTATTAGCTTAACTTTTCCCGTAGTATTGGTACCCTTTCTGCTTACTAACTACCAAATTTTTCCAGAGGTTGTCCCCTGGGCGTGTCCCGCGTCACATCATCCGTGTTCGTGTGCGGTGCGCACGCGCTGCCCGGCGCGGTGGCGGCGCTGCGGCCCGGGCTCGTGGTGAGCGCCGCGCCGGAGCTCCCGCCCTTCGAGGGGGCGCCGCTGCACTGCGTGCCGCTGCTCGACACCCCGCATTCTGACATGCACCCGTATATGGAGAGGGTTGCTGATCTGATCAATGAGGTAATTGACTTTAGGAGTTCACGATACATCCTATTTTTTAGGAGCTATTCACATTGTGTCGCTAAAAGAACAATACACTTTCAATTCGATGTGTCAAAACAAAACTCGGTCTCAGCCCTAGGGCCGCATTTGTGTGTAGAATAGAGATGTCCCTAACATCTAGACATTCTAGACTAACAGCTGCATAATGGTGCAGCGGTGAACATTCAATCGATGTATTCTAATACACATACCTACGCTACGCCACAATAATACTGTATTTAAACAAGATTCACCATCCTATCGAAGAGTATTTATTTACAAATTTATAATATGTGCAGTTTCCAAGCAAAAAGTCCCACTTTGTCGCGTGCCATAAGGACGGTTTGGCAGGTTATTCGAATAAAGATACAAGCAAATCTCGTCCTTATGGTAAACGACAAAGTGGGTCCATTGACTAGATTTCGACACATATGTTGTAATTAAGTTATGTTTGTTTGCCGTAGGTCGTATCAAGAGGAGAAGTCGTGTTGGTGCACTGCGTCGCTGGCGTGTCAAGATCTGTCACGCTATGTCTAGCTTACCTGATCAAGTGGGAGAAGATGACGCTGCGGGACGCCTACCACCATATGAAACTTAGACGGTAAGACGCCAAACATGTTTGCACCGTTTGTAAGATGCCACAAGGTGTGTTAATCACATGGCTGATAGTTTCCAAAAAGTTAAAGATTTGTTACTCACTTGTCTCATAAATCTCAATAAGTACTAGTTTCCGAAGGCAATGACAGTCCATTTGACAAAAGCTGAGAGTGATGAATGATAACATCACTGATGACAAACTTACTTGGATAGAGAACCATATTTTAATGTCGTGATGATTTTGGAAAGAATATTTTATAAAAACCCATGCCAAGCACATAACACGGTTGTCTTCGGAAGATTCAAATTGTTAGTTTTCTACATGTATATTCCCGATTCGTACCGAGGGGTCATCCATTAATTACGTCACACGAATTTCTAGGTTTTTTGACCCCTCCCCCCTCCTTGTCACACTTGGTCACATTTGGCAAACCCCTCCCCCCTAGTGTGACGTCACATTTTTTCTACGAAATCGCCAAATCGAATTAAGTAAGTACCTAAGTATTATTAATATTTTATCAAAATATTTTTGACGATATAAATATTAGTAATTTTAAAACCCAAAACTGCTTAGGAAAGAAAATTAAACGAATAAAAACGATTATCGTTTTAAAAATTTGTTATTTAAATGTACAGCGAATAAAATAATTTAAATAAATTTTCGGTTACTGATGAAGTTAAAGTGACGTCACAAAGTTTGTGTCCCCTCCCCCATGTCACAATATGTCACATTTTCTTGACCCCCTCCCTCCCCCTAAACGTGTGATGTAATTAATGGATGACCCCCGAGCCGTTGGATGTAGAACAACGCATCGGTTACCATTAATATGGACCTTTGGCTAATAAAGCCTTACTTGTTCCAGACCGCAAATTCGGCCGAACACCGGATTCTTCAAACAGCTGATCAAGTACGAAGAGAGGTTGTTCGGTGTGCCCTCAGTCAAGATGGTGTACTGCGAGGCCATCGACAAGGAGATCCCGGACGTTTACGAACCGGACTATAAAGGCATGATGTGGTTCCGGAAGAGATATGGTCCGATCGAGAAGTGCTAATGACTGGACAAGTATGACTGCGTGTTTAGCAAGATACTAGTGGGTATTCTGTGCCAATAACTGAACTTTAGAGATATCTTTCTACAAATATTCTTGGTTTACCTGTAGTAAACACGACTTAATTTCTTTATTCTTTGGTTTTGAATGATTTCAGTATTTTTTAGTCTTACTCATGCGTAATAGTAACTATTAGTATCTTGTTAAAGTAACTGTGTAGATCTGAATAGGGACTCTGAAAGAGATCGTATGAAGTGATACAAGACTGAACGAATGAATGCTTTCGGATGTGCTAGGAGAGGTTTGAAAGACTGGAGGAGTTATTTCTTAAGATTATTTGTCGATATAATGTTAAGTAATTAAGTTAAATATAACAAGGATCTGTAATTTGGATTACACTTATAATATTAATCATTTTTGTACTTTACCGTCATTTGTTATGATCACTTTACTTATTTTCGGTATCATATTATTTATAAGTCAGCTCTGTTGATGTAAAATGAAAATATTGTTTTTTCATCGTTCTAATTCAGTCAACATTTTCAGAACTATTTTTGAGTATCTATTAATCCAACAGTACACTTTAGGAACTCACAGATAGTATATATCTAATCTATACACCTTTAATAGTAGTGATTAATGATCATTATTACAGCAATAGTAAAATTACAATTGAAGGAACTTAATTTTTTGCTTCTAAAATACTTTTAAATTATAATTGTTTTTAGGCTCTGTAATCTGTTATGAGTAAACTAATATTTATAATTATGAGAATAACTTGAGCTTTTGAAGTAACAAGATAGCATCCAAAGCAATGTGATATGTAATTGTTATGTTATTTTAGTCAAGTAAGTTATTTATTTGTGTTTAATTTATTGGGACCAAAATAAATAAGTCATGAATTTTCAGTTTCACTTTTATTGTTTACCCAGCTCATTTATATAAAATACATAGATCGACAGAATCTAAAAAGAAACACTTGTATTGTAAAAAGACAGAAGTCCAGTTTTAATTTGCTATTCAAAGTGAGCAGACGGAATACAGAATTGTAGGTCATATTAATTGAGTCTAATTCACTGTAAGTACTTACCTACGTTTGTAAAATGATTACGTAATTGCAGCAGGTCATTCATTAACACAGTCATATTTTGAGAAGCAAATGAGTCCATGTGTGTCCAAATGAGTCACAGACAAGACATCCTCTAGACTGAGCATAGTAACGCTACCCCCTCTGCCACTTATACGGTAGTTTTACTCCATCTTCGAGTCAATCCCGTGCCGTGATTGGTCCGTGTCTTTGAACGGACCAATCACGGCACGGGATTCGCTCACCTCGTCCCCCCGCACCCCCGTATTTTTGGCAGCATCGGTTTCATGAAATAATTGCTCTAAACTCAGTCTAGAGGATTCCTAGTTTATGAAATGAGTACATAGCATAGGTACGCAACAATATTTACTTTGAATTTCCCAGTACCACGGGATTACAAACAAATGAAAACAAGTGTCAAAAGTTTGCAAAGTACGACGTACGACAGAGAGAAAATAATTAGCACGATAGTATCGTACAAAAAATATCACATTCGCGTCAGACAAAACCGCAAATTACTCCAATTCATCCATTATCGCTTTTAGCTCGTGTATTACCTAATTGGCATAGTCGAGTACTGAGTCACGAGTTGTTGGCCCCGTGGCATTGAGCAGGAGCAGAAATAGCCCGCCCAAAGGAGCGGGGGTTGCGCGACTGCGCGTGCGCGTTCTGCGCTGCGCCGAATGGATTGGGTTTGTGGCGGATGGAGGAGTCCTTGCTGAAAAGTATCTAACTGCATTAATTTTAGTTTTATTTTGGTATGTAATCTCTTATCCTTACACAAACTTCTTCTTTCTGTCGTTTTACTCTTGACAGAGTGGTCGTGGTAATTATTTCAGCAACCTATTGATAACGAGCTTCACAACATACATAGTCATTATCCCTCCACACACACCAGGCGTACTAAAATTTCAATTTTCTTTTTCCAACAGTGCGTCTTGCTGGCAATATTTACTCTCTCGTGAGTTAACAGTGTCCGTAATCTCTAGCGACTGCGAGCTAATTTTCTTAAAAAAATTGTATACCTAAATCAGTTTAAAAGTCAATTTAATAACATTGTATTTTTACTATCAACTTTTACCAGCGTTTACTAGCAGAATAACTTCCTTTCATCTGTGGTTTGGTAAAAATAACAATGTTGAAGTAGGTGTTAATTATTTTTACGAGATATATGAAGGCATTGAACTCCAGTGCTTTCGTCAGTGACTCATGTGTTCCGGGTTTATTGAAATATGGAACGTAAAAAATATGGGTATAAGAAGGCAAGTTCGTTCATTGATTGATGACGATGTTAACAAGGAAATCGTTTTATAGGTACGACATGTACCATACCACATCTTAATAAGATATGTTTTTAAGTTTTAATTTTTTAAGAACAAATACATATATTAATGGACTGATTTACCGCCTACCCTAACAACCATAAATATTTTTGGAATGAGACAGAGAAATTGTTTGTGCATACGAAGCCATGTATGGAAGTTATAATATTCAACTCTATTAACAGTTTTATATGACATGCACTAAAAGGTTAAATTGGTTAAAAGACAAGATTCGTGTCTGTCAACGCAGGCAGGTTTTGACATTTTTTGCATACAATGCGCAACTTGTGGACGTCAAACGTTACAATACACGTCTTGTTTGCTTGGCTTTTGGATAGAGGTACAGAACATCGGCAGTAGGCAATAGTAGACTTTGCGGCCATGTGAAATTTGTAAATATATTTCATTCTTCTAGATTCTGTGCGGAAAGAGAAGAGTCGTGAAATGTATGGGACCCAATATATATATTCTACGACACTTCTCTTTCCGCACAGACTCTAGGTACATTTTAACGATGAGTTTACAGTAGCTGTAATCGCTAGTGACTGTATCAACTCGTAATGCATCTCGTTGGTGCTGATGATGTAGGTATGTAGGTACTGGCGCAGTCGCTAGCGTTCTTTTAGTTTTTGGCGCTTAAATTAAATGACGACTAGAAAAATTGGTACATCACCGGGTCAAATTAAAGGTTAAAGCTAAAACTATTCCTGGCTGTTGTCCAGCATCGATTGCCTTTTACTACCACCTCTAGACTGCTTGTTTGCGAAAACAAAAATAAAAAATTGGCAAACTTTAACCATTTTCCTTTCAACAAAACAAAACACACTTATGTGTTCAGATATAGAGGTTAAGTTCTCGTGGCAATGGAATTGGCGAGAGCGAATATTTTTTTTGATAGACAGGTCTAGGTTAGCTAAGCGAGAGTTGGCAATGTTACAATTCAAGTTCAATGTTTCTGTTAATTGCCACGGCAGAAATATAATTAGCCGACATGCCAAACGTAGTATTTTTGAACGTGACGTTGATGATGGCGGCGCTAATGGGGATGTTAGAGGATCATATTATTATATCCAATGGGCTTCCTGTCTGTCTAAATAACTTAACCAACGATGGTACCTGAGGGTCTACCGCAAACACCGGAGTTGGCAAATTGCGGGTATCTTTCTCTTTTACTCCAATTAGGACGTAATTAGAGTGACAGAGGGCCTACCGCGAACCACGTTCGAAATGCTCCCTCCCTGTCACACTTACGTACGAATTTACACGTGCGACAAAGAGGCTACACGTCGAACGTGGTTCGCGGTAGGCCCTCAGAGATTGATGCCCGCAAGTTACGAGATTCAGTGTCCCCGGTAGGCCATTTGAAACAAGTAAAATTTGTATAATAGAAAGGAGGTTTAATTAATGTTTGCGAAATTTAGTCAAATGATTCGTCTCCGATTTCTGCGAAATGGTTTTATGAAAGACTTACCTACAGTAAATGCAAAGCATTTAAAAATATTGTCATTCTCAATTTGTGTACCTCATTGTAGCTAGTTTACACATTCAAAGTTCGTTCAGCATTGGGCATTGGGTAACAGCACCCCAGTTTGCGTATCGTCCGCCCACAGAAAATATTATCTTTGTTAATGTGTTTCTCTAATGTATCAGAAACCTGGGTTCTTTCAATGTATGAAGTCATTAAGCAAAAATTTAGATGTTTTGTTTATTGTCAGATTTTAATACTCAAGCCCGTATCCCGCATAAAATATTTGATTGTTTAATCTAAATGAAATGAAAATGCATAATGTATAAATTGTAAAATAATTGAAAACTGATACCGTTCAGCAAGAAAACTATTTTTTTAGACCATAAGTTTGCTTCACATCAAGTGATTTGATTTCAGGAAATATTCCTTATTTATTGGTTTCAGGGAATAAATTCAATATTTACCTTTAGGTATTCTTTGATTTTTTGTAAATACTACAACCAGCTTTTAAAATACGAGTACTATTTATTTTTAAGTCTTCTTATCCAACAGTATTATGTCTCAAAAGATATTTCGAGCTTTTGGCCATGTGTCATTTTTGATGCCGACTTGGCTTGACATCTCAAATGTACGGTTTCCTCACCTTGTAGTTTTGTGGACTGGTGCCACATCGCCAAATATAACTCCACGTCTTAATTAGGCTTTGGCAGTGAATTGTAATTATTTTTGGTCGTCAAAACCGACAACATTCTAGAAACATGGCTGAGAATGATATTGTCAACTTTGGCACTGCTTGCTTCTAGTTATCAGTCGTTATTTTGTTCGCCGTTCTTAGTTTGGCTTTTTAATTTCACCAGATCAATTTGTAAATAAGGTTAATTTTAAGATTCACGGTATCATAAGATTTTCATTATTTTTTATTAAATATAAAAAGCTTAGAGCTGTTTCCCATTGACGTCCACTTTTTTACGGTTTTCTGCAGGATCCCGTTTTAGTAGTACGAGTATACGTGCTAATATAGTAACGTTTTCACGAGCATTTTGTTTGCGGGATACTGCACGCATAGGTACTACAGAAAACTGGATCCTGCAGAAAACCGTACCCGCAAAAAACTGTACGTCAGTGGGAAAGAGCTCTTAGTATACTTGGGCACATACACTGCAGTACATTATCTGTGTGTTTAGTTTTACTGTTATTTTCTACAAAAATGACAGCCAGAAGAAAATTCAAAGCGTCGCCGCAAACGCCTATCTATGTATTTTTGTACCGAGTGCGGGAATGACAATATTTAATATCGTCTGTACCTATATTTGTTTGTGCATACCTCACAAAAACTATGATGAATAGTTTTGTGTGGCCTTGTGCGCCTAGACGGGACTCTTAGCTCAGGAAAGTTACCAACCGCTTTGACGGCTCAAGAAAACCAGTATAGTGTACCTTCCGATCAAATATAGTTGTTAAGAATTCCGAGTCCACTTTACACTGGCGCCGAAAACTGGACTTGCCGGCGCTCGCGCATAACATTGAGAATACGCGGCCATACCTTGCACATTCCGGGCTATTTTCGCCGGCAAGCATTCCCACTTCGACCTTTTTGTCCGACTCATCATTTAATTTTGAATACACACTCATTGAGTTTATAAACAGCCAGTGTTTGAGGACATTTGGCGATAAAATCCGAGGGCGTAATAAATTAATACGTACCTTGCAATCAGCCAAACACACGATCAAATTGGCGCCATCGGCGGTCTTAAATTAGCAAACTGGTACGTACTTACCAAGCAACTCGGTATACTTTGCAAGAAAGTATTTTCGCTGTGTAAAGTGCAGTCTGGTTTCAGCCTTACTTTCCACGGGCTTTGTATTCTACATCTTGTTTCCTAACTTATCGGACGCAACTATCTCAATCGGGCACAATTGTGTCATAAGGAGGCCTATGCCGAGCTGTAGGAAGTGGCGCCGCCACTAGGAATTGGGACATATTCTATACTAGCTGTGCCCGCGGCTCCGCCCGCGTGGAATTCGGTATGTGTCAGTAAGCTAATTCATCCCTAATTTCTCTTTCTCTCCCCTGGAGGCGGAACATGAAGTAATGTTGACAGATGGATACGATTAGAGGACTGAAGTCCAGATAAAATATTTTACAATTAGGTAGGTTTTACAAAACTACACTGCAAAATCAATAGTTATTTTCGCCCTTATTCCAATTTTTGACGTGATTTAAACGACACAGAGTAGTAGGTGTATAACGGACAATACAGTACTACTTTTGTTTTTTATCAATCAATCAATCAATCAATAATTTTATTTCGTCATCATAGGTGTAAATACATTAGTACACATCCTTGACTGTACCTATCCAAATCATGTCCATGGCAAATATCATTCAATTCTGTCCTCCAGTCTAATCAGTCTAAGCATGAAAAGTTAAGAAATATACACATGGAAATTCATCCATACTTCCTAACAAACTTTCGAATTTAGGTCTATTGGTCTGGTGACCAGAGGGCTGGCAGCTACTTCGGCCAGAGACTAAGTCTGGCCGTTCAAAGAGGTAACGCTGCCAGTCTTCTGGGCACCATAACTCAGGACAGCGAGCTAGGGAGCATTTTTTATTTATAAGTTTATTTATAACTTTATTTCTAAGATTATTTTTAGTTTTATAATGCATGTACTTATAGTTTAGTTTGTTTTTTTATGTCTCAAATAAAACAGGTCTATTATATTAGTTAGAAGTAAGATTAGAGGAAAGGAAAATATTATAGATATCAAAAACTTGAGACCGAGTATTTACACTTAATTTACAGTTATGTTTATGTACGCATAACTAAATATCTACATATATGTATGTACCGGGGATGACTTCTTAATAGTCGAAAATATAATAAATAACACTTAAATTAAAAACTTATAATGAAAAAAATTGGTCCAAGTCGTAGTCGCTCGGTAGGGTGCCCAGAATGGCATCTTTATCAAAGTAGGCTTAACCCTTAAAATCGTATTAAAAACGCGAGCGTAGCGAGCGCGAAATTTTTTTGTTAGAAAAACAAATGAGAGGGGCTATGTCAGGGACACAGCTGCAATGGTTTACGTGAAATATTGGTGTGGATATCTAATGCGAAAGCCGAAGGCCGAGCTCCATGTAGGACCGAAGGCCCGAAGCGTCCAGGCTGTCAGTGCTTAAATACAGAACAATAGTATAAGTGTCTAAATGCGAAGGCCGAAGGCCGAGCTCCGCGTAGGGCCGAAGGCCCGAAGCGTCCAGGATGTCAGTGCTTAAGTCGTAGTAGTAGCCGCTCGGTAGGGTGCCGAGAATGCCATCTTTATCAAAGTAGGCTTAACCTTTAAAATCGTATTAAAATCGCGAGCGCAGCGAGCGCGGAATTTTTAATAGAAAAAAAATTGAGAGAGGCTATGTCAGGGACACAGCCGCATGGTTTACGTGAAATTTTGGCGTGGATATCTAATGCGAAAGCCGAAGGCCGAGCTCCATGTACGGCCGAAGGCCCAAAGCGTCCAGGCTGTCAGTGCTTAAACACAGAACAATAGTATAATTGTCTAAATGCGAAGGCCGAAGGCCGAGCTCCGCGTAGGGCCGAAGGCCCGAAGCGTCCAGGATGTCAGTGCTTAAGTCGTAGTAGTAGCCGCTCGGTAGGGTGCCGAGAATGCCATCTTTATCGAAGTAGACTAAACCTTTAAAATCGTATTAAAAACGCGAGCGTAGCGAGCGCGAAATTTTTTTGATAGAAAAAAAATTGAGAATGGCTATGTCAGGAACACAGCCGCAATGTTTTACGTGAAATTTTGGTGTAGATATCTAATGCGAAAGCCGAAGGCCGAGATCCATGTAGGGCCGAAGGCCCGAAGCGTCCAGGCTGTCAGTGCTTAAACACAGAACAATAGTATAAGTGTCTAAATGCGAAGGCCGAAGGCCGAGCTCCGCGTAGGGCCGAAGGCCCGAAGCGTCCAGGCTGTCAGTGCTTAAGTCGTAGTAGTAGCCGTTCGTTAGGGTGCCCAGAATGCCATCTTTATCAAAGTAGGCCTAACCTTTAAAATCGTATTAAAATCGCGAGCGCATCAGCGAGCGCGAAATTTTTGATAGAAAAAAAATTGAACATCTAATGCGAAAGCCATAGGCCGAGCTCCATGTACGGCCGAAGGCCCGAAGTGTCCAGGCTGTCAGTGCTTAAACACAGAACAATAGTATAAGTGTCTAAATGCGAAGGCCGAAGGCCGAGCTTCGCGTAGGGTCGAAGAACCGAAGCGTCCAGGATATCTGAGCTTAATCACAGAACAATGGTATTAGTGTCTAAATGCGAAGGCCGAAGGCCGAGCTCCGCGTAGAGCCGAAGCGTCCAGGATGTCAGTGCTTAAGTCGTAGTAGTAGTCGCTCGGTAGGGTGCCCAGAGTGCCACCTTTATTAAAGTAGGCTTAACCTTTAAATGGTATTAAAAACGCGAGCGTAGCGAGCGCGAAATTTTTTTTATAGAAAAAAAATTGAGAGAGGCTATGTCAGGGATACAGCCGCAATGGTTTACGTGAAATTTTGGCGTGGATATCTAATGCGAAAGCCGAAGGCCGAGCTCCATGTACGGCCGAAGGCCCGAAGCGTCCAGGCTGTCAGTGCTTAAACACAGAACAATAGTATAAGTGTCTAAATGCAAAGGCCGAAGGCCGAGCTGCGCGTAGGGTCGAAGGACCGAACCGTCCAGGATGTCAGTGCTTAATCACAGAACAATAGTATAAATGTCTAAGTGCGAAGGCCGAAGGCCGAGCTCCGCGTAGGCCCGAATGACCGAACCGTCCAGCCTGTCAGTGCTTAAACACAGAACAATAGTATTAATGTAGGTTAATGTGTGTGCTGGGAGTCCTAAAGCACTCAATGAGTTTAGGAACTCCAGAGGGTATGTTGTGACGTTGCCTTCATCCAAGACAGTGTTAATGGATTTAGGTATATACTGCCTGTTCACCTTCGATTTCCGCCAATATCCGCGCATATGTAGGTACAACAGTAAGTACTTACCGTCGAGCGGGTCTGTCGTGCGAATCCGCTGAGCGGTCAACCGTTCTTCGCACTGCGTGAACGTCTCCGAGGCACGGGATTCTTCCTCAGATTCCTGAGACCGTGCTACCTTGTAACAGTTGTAACCTCAATACGTTGTGAGAATTTCGCAAAAGATTCGTTTTTTTCGGAAAGGTATGGTAATGCATATGAAATGCAAGTCCCAAATTGTTTGACATTTACAAAGACATATAATATTTAAAAACTCGCGTTTTGAACACATATTAACTCACATTTATAGACGGGCCTATCTCGAAATTTATTTTATTACCTTTATTTACCGATGTTTCGACACAGGTTTCACTGGTCGTGGTCGCGGCTAACTGATGTCCCGACAAAATGTCAAAACAGAGATTTGTGCAACTACCCGACGAAAAGTGTATGAAAAAGTTTGGGGTAGACATCATATTTTCAAACCACCCACTTCACATAATGTTAATTATTGTCAATAGACCCGCGATAGACCTGTCTATAAATGTGATTTAATATGTATTTGCAAAGACGTTTGACAATGACTAAGAAAAATTTTGTATTTTTTACAAAGTACATACTTACACAAAAAAAAAGTTTGCACCACTTTCTTAAGTTAGCGCCATAAGATTCAGGTGCAAACATAACTTAATTGAGTGTAGTGGCCACACCCCCTTTTAGGGGTTGAATTTTTCTAGCCTAAAATAGGGCCAGGGATTTTATTGACAGATTAGTAAAGTTTGCATCAAAATCCGTTCAGCCGTTTTCACGTGATGCGCGGTCAAATAAACAGATAAACAGACAAACAGACAAACAGATAAACAGACAAACAGACAAAAATTCTAAAAACTGTTGGAACGTGTTCTGTTATCGATTCTAAGTATCCCCAACCAACTTTTTTTCGAATATCTTCCATGTACAGACTTTCGACCCTCTTCAGCTTTATTATATGTATAGATTTGACTGTCAAATAGTATGAATATAATAGTCCCACGAAAGTACAGTCAGCTGCAGAGAAAAGTGACCTTCCCTGCATAGGAGTTTGTATGCAAAAGTGCTCTGAATGTACATATTTTCACCACGTCGTGCGTTGGCGTCGCTGGTATTTATTTCCCCCACAACCAACTTTGCACATACTTACGTAGCCATACGCATTAGACTCACACTACACAGGACCTTTTGGCGCGAGATGAGTTTTCAGATTTAGAGGAAGTTTATAAACGCCACATTCCTGAGCTCTGCTTTGTGTTCGGTCCATGATGTGTTTTGCCGATGATTGGTTCCACGTGGCGGTAGTTAACGTTCCCAAAACAATATGTGTACGTGACCAAAGCCAGGAATGTCTAATATTTTACAATTCGTTGTTTATGATTATTATATTTTGGAAACAAAATGATAAAAGTTTTGCGGCTGTTACAACATGGAACAAATACGTTAACCACATAACAAACCTTCCGTGAGACACAGACATATTAAATATATTAAAAACGGGTCACTTACATATTTTAAGTCGAAGAACGCTCGCATGTTTCACTCCGTACCGAGGAGAATCGTCAGGAGCTCGCGTTGACGGACCGGCGCAGACTGCGGCCCGCAGCCCTCCGCGTCCGATGACTCGAATGATTTAATATAAAAACACGTACCTACGTAACTACGTGTGTAAAAAAGTAACTTATGCATATTTATCTCTATCTCTAAAAGTATAAATTACTAAGGGGAATTTTGATAAAAAAAAACCTGAATTATTAAACAATTTATTTTGGTAATTAGGTATTAAAATTGTTATCATTTATTAAAATACATAAAAAAAATCACGAAAACATGTACCTACCTATAATTTCATTTATTTACAGCTCTACCTACAATAATTTATATCATTACCCTGCATGATGGCATAGCAGTATAATTTTAGTACAAAATAGCTAGTGATATAGCCATGAGATCTGACGAGTAAAATTTAAAACAGAAATACTTTGAGAGTAATTGAGATGCCCAAAACTACGCAACAGAATTTGATGCGGTTTTTTTTAATAGATAGAGTGATTCAAGAGCAAGGTTTATGTATCATTTGTTAACCCGTGCGAAGCCGGGGCGGGTCGCTAGTAAATTAATAAAATTTACTGGTTCACAATAGTATCATGAGTTTTCCCGAAAGCCAGCAGTCGGCGCGAGACTCGAGGTGCTCAAAGGGTCGTCGCTACGCATTCCTGCCGCATGCCTGGCTATTTATACGGCGCTGGACGCTGTCATCCTCGTCTTCATGCTCGCATTCCACCGCTCCACTGCACATGGATATTTTCCCGATTATCTAGAAAGAAACTGGTCGAACATTAATGAGAAATAGCCATAGGCATCCAGCGGGGTAATGTAGCCAGCTTCATGGACACCCTTCCGCAAGGCACAGACTTGTAGGTGGGTATTTTTTCTCTTGTTGTTTGATTTTCGTCTTCATGCTCGCATTCCACCGCTCCACGGCACATGGATATTTTACGGATTATCTAGAAAGAAGAGACTAGTCGAACATTCATGAGAAGCCATAGCCATCCAGCGGGGTAATGTAGCCAGCCTAGGCCACCCTTCCGCAGGGCACAGATTTGTAGGTGGGTATTTTTTCTCTTGTTGTTTGATTTTCGTCTTCATGCTCGCATTCCACCGCTCCACGGCACATGGATATTTTCCGGATAATCTAGAAATAAGAAACTGGTCGAACATTAATGAGAAATAGCCATAGCCCTCCAGCGGGGTAATGTAGCCAGTCTCATGGGCACCCTTCCGGCACAGACTTGGGGGACCTTTCATAGGTGGGTTAATTTTATATTGTTGTTTAATTGTTGTTGTTGTTTTAAGTAGTTTTATTTTAATGTTAGTTTAGTTTTAATTTGTTTAGTTTATAGATAGTTTTAATGTTTTCAAAGTATAAATTATGAGAAATAAACAAGCATAGGTACTTTGTCCGCAAACAAAACACGCAAGCTTATTAATCGGCCTGACTGGGTGCGGCGCTTATGATTAGTCTGCCACTAAAGGCTTGTTTTGTTAAAAATAAAAATAAACCCTAACGCAATGAAACTGATTAACCGATTTTGGTCTTAGAATCACCGCTAGTAAACAAACTTTCAAACAAAAAAAACCTCATTCAAATCGGTACATCCGTTTAAGAGCTACGAGTTACGGCATTACAGACAGACACACACACACACACATAGCGGTCAACTTATAACTCTTTTTGCGTATGTATAAGTGGGTTAAAAATTGATAGGTAAAGTGTTAAGTGCGAGTTCTTGCATTTGCTAAATTCAATAGGTATATGCGTTCAGCAACTTCAGCAAATGTATGACCTCGCAGTTAACACTAATCAATGGATTTGTGTAAATAGGCCCTAAATGTAAATTATAAAATGCACTACACGCATTTTAAAAAATACAGCCAAATTAAGCCTTAATCGAAAGTGAGTCAAAAGAAAAATCCTTCATTCACTCTTAAACTTCCTTACCTCTGATTTTGAGACTGCCTTCCAGACTAGTGTGTCTTTTTAAGAAGTGTAGGTACCAACTAAAATATCCCTGTACCGTATGTGACCACACACAGGTAAATCATCCTCGGTCGCTATGCGATCTCCCCCGCCCACAAATAGATAGAAATCCACAGTTCAAATATATCTTTGCACCTGCAATTCTCAGACTATCCCAGTCGGGTCTACACCGACTATACGCCTCGGAAAACCATCAAGGTAAATCCGATACGGTTTTGTCTATCTAGATTGCATCGTCAAGAAGGATTGCCGGATGTTAGAGCGGACCGAGTGGTCGGTGCGGACCACGAGAGCGAAGCCCTACCAACCTGGCTGTCGCCCAAAATGACATCGCCGGAGGAATGTGCTGTTTATATCGACTTCGCCCAGTTATTCTGATATTGAAATGTTAATGTGATGTCGAAATGAGAATATTTGTTCGCACATTGTTCTGCCTGAACTCTGCGTAGAGGTTAGAAATGTTATAATGTCTTGAAATTGAGCTGAAGGTATACCTACCGTCCTCAACATAGCCTCCATTAAAACGGCATTATGGTTACACAGAATATGTTTCTCCTGTTCCCAGTTGGAAAATAAGACATCACATAACATCCCCCTGACTCACCTCTTATTTATAGTATAATAATATTAATAATTCACCTTTGAAAAACGTAAAAAGCAAAAACTATTTTAGAAGTTATGATACCGCCTATTCTTTTGAGTTTATTTAACAATTTATTTTTCTCCCGTTTCTTATGTTTCTTTATTTGAAGTTATAATTCTCATTATTATACCTACATCACCAAAATGATCTTAAATTGCCTTTTTTCGTCAGAATCAGAATCAGAATCAGAATCAGAATCTTTTTATTTGTGAAAACATAGGTACAATTATGGTGTTAAATTATGTACAGGTTTCTCTATGTCTTACCCACGGATGCAGGTATACAAATATTTGATCGCATGCAGCATGCATCTTAACTATAGGGTAGCAATTTATATACAGCATAAATTACACCAAGTTAAAAATAAGTAATGATATTTAGGACAGGACAGGAGTCACGTCACAAAATAATTTTACAATTTATGGAAAGCGTTTCAAAAATTTACCTAGTTATTAATTTCCTTTAGTAATACCACCCACTGTATATATCTTGTTTGTAAATAAATTATTTCACCTAGTGAATTATTATTATTACAAAAATGTCCGTATCAATTTATGAATAAAGTTAAAAATTATAGTGATGTCAACTGTGAAAATATTAAGAGTAAGTAATTAATAAAATAAATATAATTAAATTATAGCATTTGATCGTTTAGGTAATCTTTAATTGAATAGTAACACTTTTGCAACAATAGTTTAATTAATTTTCTCTTAAATAATTTCAAATTTAGTTGTAGGATGTCATTCGGCAATCTGTTATAAATGATTGTGGCCATTTTTAACACACTCTTGTTAAAAAGAGCGGTGTTTCCAGCTGGTATTCGCAGTTTGTAAGTATGTTGCGGCCGCACAGGACGCGGTCGACCATGAGATGCTAGATTAAACAAATTTAAATTATTTTTAACAAATAAGGCCATTTCTAAAATATACAATGAAGGGAATGTCAACAATTTTAGTGAATTGAATGCGGGCACACAGCTTTCATCAGTATTTAAGTTTGTCATAGCACGAATACAGGTTTTTTGAGCTTTAAATACGTCATAAGTATAGCTAGAGACGCCCCAGAAAATGACTCCATACCTTAATGTTGAGTCCACTAAGCCGTAGTATGCACTAATTAGAGCTTTGCGATTTACAAGTTTGGACAGATTGCGAAGTGCGTACGCTGCTTTGTTGACTTTTTTACATATTTCGATACTTTGTGCTTTCCACTTCAAGTTACTATCCATTATGATGCCTAAGAATTTACATTCATGGACGTCATCTATCTTGATACCTCTATAATTTATATTTAGGCAATCTGGCGTTATCTTTTGGTAAAAGTGCATTATATTAGTCTTACTTAAATTAATAATTAGGTTATTATTACTAAGCCATGTTACAATATCTTTAAGGGCAGTATTTATATCATTTTCGTAATTTCTCATGTCATTACATTGTATTATTGCGGTACTGTCATCAGCAAAAAGTATCATTGGGTGGGTTATGACTTTGGGCAGGTCGTTTATGTAAATTAAGAAAAGTAAGGGTCCTAAAACACTGCCCTGCGGAACGCCGTTACTTATAATCCGAGGATCTGAACTGTATTTGTGGTCAAATTTCCGTTTTGTGCAGATTCGACTTATTTCGGTGTATTGCACTCTATTGGTTAAGTAGGACTTAATTAAGTTCAAAACATTGCCTCTTATACCGTAGGCGTTAAGTTTATAAAGCAATAGTTCATGATCCACGTGGTCAAATGCTTTGGTCATGTCTGTGTAAATTGCACATATCGGTGTCCTTTTATCTACATTTCTTACAATTATCTCAAGAAGTTCAAATATTGCCATATTTATTGTTTTATTTTTTCTAAAACCTTTTTGTTCATTGCATAAAATATTACACTTCTCTAAGTAATCGTATAAATTTTTGTATATAACCCTTTCGAAAACTTTAGAAAATATCGGAATCAGCGCTATAGGTCTATAATTTGCAGGGTCTTCTTTATCACCTTTTTTGAAAAGAGGTTTAATTATGGCTGTTTTTAATTCATCCGGATATATGCCAGTACTGATACATAGATTTATTATATGACACAGGTGTCCAGCTATAGAACCGCTAACAAATTTAACTACTGTCGTATCAATATTATCATGCCCAACGCTTTTCGTGTTTTTTAAGTTTTTTATGATAACCTCCACCTCTTCAGCCGTAGTTGGACGCATGAACATGGATTTTAATGTAGTGGGAATGTTGTTTTTGTATGGTAAATTTATTGCTGATGATTTTACTTGATCTATGAAATAATTGTTTAAGGTATTTGCAATGTCTTTAGGTTTCGATGCTAAGTTATTTTCATCAATACGAACTTTAAGTATGGGCTCCTTGGGACATATTTGTTTAGAATTATTAATTATTTTCCATGTAGCTTTGTTTTTATTTTGGGCTGTACTTATGGCATAATTATTCTGGGATTTTTTTGTAAGTTTTATAATTTTTTTGTAAATATGTGTATATTTATCTAGTTCAGTTTTATTTATCGAATTTGGAGAAAGTCTATAGCGCCAGAGCAACTGTCTTTGCTTTTTACTACATGTTTTTATTCCTTTTGAAAGCCATTTAATCCTTTTAAAAGTTTTTAAAAGAACTTTTTTATTTGGAAAACATAAGTCGTATAACATTTTAAAATGTTCTATAAAGTAATTATAGGCTTTGTTCGGATCTTCAGTATCATAGATTTCAGAGAATGATAAGGCTTCTAGGAAAGTTTTGAATTTTATCAAGTTAGCTCTTGAAAAGTCTCGCTTTAACACATGCCACCATTTTAGTACGCAAGTCTTTTTTGTTGGAACTTTTATTATTTGTGCTGTATGATCTGATAACCCTAAGTCCAGTACATCACTTTTACAAGAACCGCGAATGTTATGCGCAATATTATCTATGCAACTTTTGCTAGCAAGTCGAGTTGGTGTTCGTAACTGTAACTTAAGGTTGTAATTTGACAGAAAGTATTCAAGCTCACGTGACACTCTGTTTTCTTTCAATAAATCTATGTTAAAATCTCCACACAGTAAAATCTTTTTCCTAGTATTATGGCATAACATTGTAAGCACATTGTCAAGTTTTTGATAGAAAATGTCTAAATTGCATGGCTTAGGAGGTCTGTACATACAAATTATCACAATTTCTTGATCAAGTAGCTCTATCGCACAGCATTCTAGATCCCCCGGGATTGATTGCTTAGCTACATGTAATAGTTCTCGATATTGATAATCTTGTCGAACAAGAATGCAGGCACCGCCGCGATTACTCCCATCTCGCGCATAACAAGCTGCAAGTTTAAAATTAGGTAGTGACAGAAGGACTTCATTGCCTGACATTATGAAATGTTCTGTTATACATAATACATTTATATCAATATTTTTTGCTTTAAAATTTTCAATATGTACAGTCAGTAAATCACATTTGTTAATCAGGCCTGCAATATTTTGATGTAGGATATATACATAATTATGATGGAAAAAACTGAAGTGAATTTTCAATAATGTTTTCTGGACTAAGTAGATTGCATTCTTCTTCCTCTGACGATGGTGTATTCGCTTCTTGGATGGCCTTAATTGTATTTTCCAGCAGGTTGAATATGCTCATCATGCCATATTTGTTTACTTTTCCATTTAATTTAGCGAACATATCATACGAATAAGTTAAAGCATCATTTGAGTCTACCAAAAAGGCATACTGATGGGTTTCATTATCAAGATATAGAAGGTTGTTGAAAGTCTCTATCCTCCAATTATATATGTCACAGCCCTTGTAATCGTATTTATAGGTCGGAGCGCATATAATGATATTGGTATGGTGTATTTGACGCAATTCGTCTCTAATGAAGTGCACTAAATCAATATAATTGTTAGTTGTGTTAAAATCCTCTTCACCTACAAATATGACGAAGTAATCTTTCATGGTGTAGCATTGTGTTTTTATGTCAATGCCTTTGAACAATTCTCGTATTCCTCGACGGGGTAGTAGATAGTGGCATATTTTTGCGTCTGATGAAAATATGTTTTCAACTATGGGTAGCATCTTAGGTTTAGTAATCGTACTTATTATTCCAATCTTTGGCATTATGATCTGGTTAGAGCTACCGAGAGTCTTTTGAGGTGAAAGTTCAACAGAGGTGTTACATTTATTTTCTGCATCCTTTAATGATTGTGGGGTAAAAAAGAGCTGCGGTGTTTGTGGCACACCGCTTAAAGTTTCTTTCGCAGGACTGCCGTTATTGGTTGCGTGGTCGATTGGACTGCGTAAATATGTGGATCCTTTTTTTACAGGTGTATTTTTCTGAGGAGACCCGCTCTGTGTTGTAATTTTTTTTTTTAACATGTCAATTTTATTTTGTTTTTCTGTAAGCTGTTTATTGAGGTCGATAATGTCTTCGTTTAATCTAGCAATTTCATCGTGAGCACTTGCAAGCTGAATTGAGAGATCATCTATTTCTGATTTTAGTTCTGATATTTGCTGATCTTCTGCTGTAGATATATTTGGCAGATCAGTATCATCGCCTAAATGCGGTTCTTGAGAATGGAAGTCATGCTTTGAGGTGCTTTCAAAAGATTGGGATGGTGGAATGGTTCTTTGTTCCGAGGTCATCGGACGGTTAAGTTTCGATTGTAGATTAAGTATTTCTTCTTCCTTGTCTCTTAATAGGTTTTTTAGTGACTCAATTTCATTCAATAGTTTTGAATTCGCATTTATTTTATTTTCTGAAGATTTAAGTTGTTCTTTTAAATTTTCATTTTCTGATTTTAATATACTAATGTCTTTGTTGTAATCGCTGATTTTTTTGAGGCAATCGGAGTGGCTTTGAAGACTTTCGTCGTCACTTTGTACACGATTTTTTTCCTGAACTCCTTTCCGGGGTCTTAAGGTAACTTTTTTTGTTTGGTCTTTCTTGGTTTCCATTGTAGCAAATTTTTGGTTATACAAGATTGTAAAAAGAAAAAATGAGAATAAATTATAATAATACAAAAAAGTTCTTTGTCGCTCGTGGGATTTGAACCTTCGGCACTTACGCACAATCAAAAGTTTAAAAAACAAAAACACAAAATTGGTAGGATTTGAACCTCGAACACTTAGCGTAACATTGAATTATAGTCCGCACTTTGCACGTCGAGCCAAACAGTCAGTTACGTAGATGGGCGAAATATGTGTAGAGGCTTTTCAGATTTGGTTGTATAGAAACGAACGACGTTACTACACCCTCAAGTAACGAAAGAAAAAAATATCAACAAAGATCAACACTAAAAGTACACAGTCATTTATTTTTTTTAAAGTTTGCGAACTGTATGATGTAAATACACATTAATTGTCACTTTAACTTAGTTATATTTCACTTATGTTTTTGTAGAACTTGTTTATAGTTTTGTTGTTTTGGTCACTGTTTTTGTCACTATACAATAACACCATTTTCCAGCACTGTTACCGGGAGTCATCATTAAATAACATTTTCACGGCTTTGTTATTCATGACCGATCAATAAGAAACGATTTTTGTTTTCTTTTTTTCATCCAGTTAATTTATAAAAGCGTATTTCTTGGAGGCCTTTGTTTACTGCGCGGCTGATCTACCCTCATCTTCGTCCTCACCTCACCCTCATCGTGGAGTAAGTTCACGAATTTCTTTATTAAAATTGTGGATTTCTAAGCGCCGGTCCCAGATTTAGACATTAGATGCTCTAAGCATTTGTAGATCATGTGGTGCTTTTCTATCCCAAAGGTTTATCAGTTTCTGATTCCTGAGGTTATGATGTCACCCTAGATGTACTGCTTTAAGCTATTAGTGAACGCCTTCTTTAAAATCTCCTCACAACTCTTCATGAATGGCTTTGCCTTTTGATTTTTAGCTTATGCAAGGTGAACTAAATTAAACATGAAAAGATCACGACACTCAGATGGAATGCTTCTTCAACGATAACCAGTTCAATTTAAATTGGTACGCTGGGTAAAGATTGGCACGCTGGAAGTGAGCAGCCCACTTCAGCGATGTCACAAGAGTCAGCTATGCCCCGAATGCCCCGCATTCCCCACGGCTGTGTAGCCACGGGAACCTCGAGAGACCTGTGGCCCGTTTATCAAAAGCTTGTAACTTGTAATACAAGTGGAAGTCCCTTTTGACAGCTTTTGTTAGAAAGGGACTACCACTTGTATTACAAGTTACAAGCTTTTGATAAACGGGCCACTGGAGACTAATTGCGAGGCTGACAACGATGTCTGTTAGGCATTGGGTTCGAAAGTAGGTCTTCTTTAAAAAACGCATAAGTATAATTGTATTTGCAGTACGATAAGAAGACTAACCTTAATATTGACCATACATTAAGGCATTAAGGTATAGTGTGAACATATTTTTGTAATTTTGTCCGTATCGATATTTAATACTTTGACTGCACAGTCGTCATCAGATATATCGGAACGGAAAAGGTGTTCAAAAATAACTGAACACGCACTTTAACGTCTTAATATTTAGAGGCTTGGTTCATAATATATTTGTGAACACCTTGGCCGCTCCTATATATCTGATAGGGACTGTACTAGTTGTATTTATTTAGAGTGGCATTCACGGAATGTGCGCCTGCACAATAGTCGTTCGTTGAAGGGCGCAGTGGTTTTGCAAGGTCTTTCATTTTACTGAGATCATTTTACATCATCATTATCACCAGTTTATATTTATTCTACTAACATAGGCCTCATCCAAAAAAGGGTCTGATATATATATAACAGTTCCCACATGAATTGTGTGTTAAGACACACACAACTCTTTTGAATTTCTTCACAGATGTGCCTATGCAGGTTTCCTCATGAAGTTTTCCTTTACCAAAGACTAATATTATTGCTACCATATATATTGCTACCATATATATACAGGTTGTATAATGAAAAGTGTATGAACGCAGATATATTTGGCAGTTCGTTAGGGTTATTTAAAAAGAAGGTCTATTCTTTATTAAATTCGTGTGAAAGTTAGGTTAAGATATCTCATTATTTGTTACTTTTTACAGTTGTTATACCTACTCAGATAGCATTTCATAGTATTAAGTTTATTACAAAATATGTTTTGCATATAGGAAACTATAGGTCTACATTATAAAAAATTCTAGCTGTTTAGCTTATTTACCTACATGTTTATAAGACTGTTTGTTTCTAAATAAATAAATAAATAAAAAATAAAAAAATATATATATATCGTGATAAGATTAAATTTTTTCTTGTTTTCCGTTTCATTATGTTACTAACGATGATGATAATCCACGGCGGGCGGTTGAAACTGTTTAGCGATTCGCATCTTGGCAAATTATTTTGCATCAACAAACTTCAAACTAATCCGTTTTTCTTATTTAAGTATCTTATAAAACTATAAATACCAAGGATCACCTTGGTAGCAGCGAGTGCACTAATCTAAAGATAAAAACAATAACAATTGCGTAAAATCAAATGAAGATGTTGACTCACCAAAACATACTCACGAAATAACCCGGACAGGAATGCAAAAACAAACATTCACGACATTTAGACAACATAACGATATTTTCCAGTCGTATATATAAACTGTTTACAAAATGTGGCGCCAAAACCGAAGGAATTCACCCTTTGATTCGCGAAACGAGAAACTGGTTACACAGTGGTGGCAGAAAAGTAATCCATTCGAATTGTATCAGTTGCATAAATACGCGGTAGGTACAAAGAACTCAAAGTTATTGTCGTAGCTATAAAGTTTTCTTGAAGTTGAATATGAATTGAGTTCTAGTGTCCAAAATATTAGAATTTTCCACTCCTTTATCTTCTAGTCTAGGCCTATAAAAAGGTCTCCTATTCCATTGTATTTTGAATCTTTATTTACAACTCAAAATAGCATTTGTCTTGGCAAGATTTGATTTTTGGGCGGCCAGGGGATATAAAAATTTTGTTTTTTTCATGAAAGTGTACATTTTACTATTGCCCCCATACCAGTGATGGCCGAACGTTAATTGCAATTGACCATTAACCAGTTCAAATTGAACTGTAATCCTTAACGGACGGTTACACTTTACGGTTCAATTTATAATGGTTAATTAATGGTCAAAACTGCCCCATACTTATTGGACCTAGCTTTTTTCAACCAGGCCACGAGGTGCCAGTTCCGGGCAAACTACTAGTCATCAAAGACAAGTCACGAAAGACGTCCATTGCTGGACGAATGTCATCTACTCATCTCCGATCACCTTTCCCGATCATGCGCCTTCTTCATTACCTTGGTCTGATTGTTGCTCCGTCAAATCTTCCTATATTGTGGCTTTTTCAGTAGATAGGTACGCGAAATTCCTACTCTCTGATATATTGTGTGTCGGCGTACAATGATTGTAAAGCTCGAGTAACGAGATTTTTATGAGTCATGTGGCGTAACTGAAAAAACATCAGTTGCAGATTATAAAGCAATAGCAATAATCCATGGTAAACAAGGTGTTGATAGATGTTTCATAATGTTGGCGTTTTTCCCGCCTTAAACTTTGCAGGTCAATTGGTTTTTGTGTCAGAAAGCAAACTTTTCGACACCCGAGTAATTGTCAAAAGCAGATGAAGTAGTAATAATTTGAATTAACTTAGGTACCGTAAAAATATAAAACTTTGCCCACCGCGTCACTGTTCATTAAAAGCGAAATCTGAAGAATGAGAAGAAAGTGTACATGTCTTTTTTTACGATACCTTTGCGATTCAATTATTCAGGAGGCTGACTCTAATTAACAATTTGTTAAGGTTTTCACGAGGATCTTGTTACGTTACTTGGCGATCGCTCACGTTTGTTGGTGCGCGCGAAATACATAGGGAGACATGTCATTAGGTATGTCACTCGCACTTATTGGCGCGCGAGAGATGTACTGAGAATCGTATCAAGGTCGTGTCATAACAAGTTGAAACTTTGTCAGATTATTAAATCAGAATCGGCCTTTAGGTATCTCCAGGACTGCTCGGGGCAGTTGTAAGCAGTGCCCACCAGCACAATCGAGTAAAATAGGTACCTCTACTCGTGTCGGGCTAGCTATACGCCGTGCACGCGCTATTCAATATTTCATCAGATAACCGACCGACGACCGGTCTGGCCTAGTGGGTAGTGACCCTGCCTGTGAAGCCGATGGTCCCGGGTTCGAATCCCGGTAAGGGCATTCATTTGTGTGATGAGCACAGATATTTGTTCCTGAGTCATGGTTGTTTTCTATGTATTTAAGTATTTGTATATTATTTATATCGTTGTCTGAGTACCCACAACACAATCCTTCTTGAGCTTACCGTGGGACTTAGTCAATTTGTGTAAAAATGTCCTATAATATTTATATTTATTTATTTATAACGCCGCTGACTTGTGTACGCATAAACACGGACATAAAACTTTTATACGCATTCCACCACAACTATCAGCGGTGACGAGAGTAATTGGCTGACTCGCGCACTATAAATCCTGTTGAAAAATCATTGCGCAGACTTTTATGGAGCACTAACTGTAATCCAACGTGCACGACTGAAAATCCGTACCGTCGACGCTTAGAGTCGGATCAAGCTCTCTGCATGACATTTGTATTGAAAAAGTGTGGCAATGTCATCTATAACAAGCAAGAAAAATACTGGAGACCCGGGATCTGGCAGTTACCTCGCTCAACGCATAAGTCTGGCTGTTCAGCGGGGTAACGCAGCCAGCATCTTAGGGACCTTGCCGCAGGGGCCTTTTTTAGATTTAGTTTAGTTTAGTTTTATTTTAGAATAGTTTGTTTGTAATTTTAAGTTGTTTTTGCACCTTATATATGATTAACAGAAACCTAAATAGAAAAATATGAAGTGACTTAATATACTTATATTGTTTACTCATTATTACGCAACCCAGCGCTCAGAGAAGTTATGACACAGCGCGCGGGGCATAGGAAACGTTTGTTGTCTGTCATCTGCGCGTACGCACGCCCAGCGGTTGTGTAACGGATAATGAGATATTGCTGTGTTTTCCAAAACGCTAAATAATAGTCATAGGGCTATTTTTATTCATGCTCAAGAAGAGACGGTTTCAAGTTTTCATTGTTATAATGTTTTATTTTAAGTTCCCAAGAAATGTTGAGAAAATATTACTTGAGTCCCAACTTAGCTACACTATGAGACTATTACATATGACAGCAACAAATTTGAGCAAAGCATTCTGGCGATTGTATTGTATAGTGTAGTCGTTAGCAAAACGCTTCCATTGAGACATTTGAGCACCAAATCGCGCAAAATTCACAAACTTAAATTCAGACCTTTCTCAACCTGCTCACTAGACTAGAATTAGGTAATAGTTGTATTGCCCCTTTGAAGTCCAAACAATGCGCGAACAAAACAAAAACATACGATTGAAAAATTTGTTCTAAATTGATTGAAGCATCTGCTTCATATCGACATAAAAGCTAAACAGTTGTGACAGATTTAAGAAGAAATATAAATAACATGTCACGGCCAGAAGTTAGATTCCTGGGCCCTGCTTAGTCTCGGGATCGACCTTAATTAGACATTAGAGTGTAAACAAACTGCTATTACAATCGCCTAGCGAGTGATCAGTTGAACATTCGGAAAACCAGTGTAAGTAACGCGCTGGCCACGACATTGCGCGACTGGCTTCGGCTAAGGCGACAATCATAGATGGGAACAAAAGGTCCGATCGCTGTGATTTGCTCCAACCTATGGTTGACGCCTTAGCCAAAGCCAGTCCCGCAATGTCCTGGCCAGGCAATTTGACTGCCTGTCTCATCTAGCGTCCACACGTACACATTTTTTTGTAGAACCGGCGCACAATTGACAATTAATTCAGATGGTGCGAAAAACTGTTCCGTCTACGAACAGCCCACCAAAGGATGACTCACACTAGATCGGGCTAGTGCTGGGCCGGAGCTTTCGGCGCTTCGTTTTCTATGGAAAAGCACCGATCAGCCGTCACAGAAAAGGACGTGTCGGACGCTTCGGCCCGGGCATGGCCTGAGGGCCTACCGCGAACCACGTTCGAGGTGTTGCCTCTCTGTCGCACTTGTAAATTCGTACGTAAGTGTGACAGGGAGGTAACACGTCGAACGTGGTTCGCGGTAGGCCCTCTGGTCTAGCGTGAGTCAACCTTTAAGCAGATGTCCGATGTGGCGTCGAAGCGAATAAGTAGATATCGATTAAGTAGTAGAAAGTCAGAAACGCATGTGTAGATAGATACTTTGAAAATGAATGTATCTTGATCGCTGATGGCGGACTGCATGCTGATGAGAACTTTATCAAAAAGAAAACGCAAAGCTATTCGGTAGGCAAAGTTTCGAAACTCGGTCGGACTTACCGGTTGTAGTTGTAGGTACATATTTTTTTAATCAAAATCGCTGCCAACTATATCGCTGCATAGCATGGTTCTGACCACTTTACTCTACCTACTTAATATTTTCAAGAGGACAAAAATACTAAACAATTGGAGATAATAAATATTATCTCACAAAGCACATTCGTCCAAATAATCTAGTTCATGTTATTTACAAAGTCATTCTCTTTACCAATGAAATAGTGATGGGCTTATAACTATTCGAGTGACTCGACTATCTATATCATTTATTGGGTGAAGATTTGCAATGCTTAAGAATCCTTATTAAGATACTTATTAACACCAAATGCACCTAAGTTTGATTTGAAAATGATGAGCCCTAGAAAAAGTTTTTTTTTGTATAATATATCATTGGATGGACCTTATTTTTATTTTATCTATTTACGAGCTTTTAAGATTAAACTGTCATTTGTTGGAATCTTTTGTGCAATTTCTCCGCCACTGCTTTGTCATGTCTCATACCTAGAGATGCAGTTATTAATACATGAAGGATAACCGGGAGCTAGTTATTAACCTATTTCGAGTCTGTACTGTTTTATTATCGTTTTTGTCATCGCTAAGCAGAAGTAGTCTAGAACATCTAGGTAATTTATAAACCAAATGTCGACCTAGAATCTGTAATATATGTCTTGCAAAATGGTTTTAACTTTTTATATCGACGTCGCGAGTCGATTGACCCCATTCTGTTTTATCAAGTGACAAATAAATTACACATGTATATTTGAGATACTGTTTTTAGCGAGTGTTTTAAAAGATCTTATTTTGAGGACGCTACTACTTAGTTCTGTAAAGAACGTAAAGAGTATATTAAAGGAATTAAACTTAAACTTTTTCTGAAACCTTTGCTGCATCTCACGGAAAAAGAATAGTTCTCTCAAGCTAAGTGTTATTTGACAGACAATCAAATGGACCCTTTGATTAATAAAAAGTTGTTGCTCGAGATTCTGGTTAAAGTTGTTTACACCACCTTATATGTCGTTCGAGGTAGCACTTTCGCCTATCTACTCCAGGGCTTCATTTGAAAGGCATAAAATTTACTACATCATAGAGAAAATTATGGTGATCATGAACCTCAGACATGAAGGTTAAAGAAAGATTAAGATATAAGAAGAGATTTGATCTTAAGTAGGTGATATATTTGGTATCTAATCAGAAGTTGAACGATCTACAGGAGCAGGTAATGACATCAGGGGATCGCCATGCAGCGTTAATCATCGTTGCACCTCGCTGGCGGGACGCCAAATGAGAGTGGTTCCGGACTCATGCCATTCCGAATGCAGGTATTTATAGGATTCGAGAGGGTTCCATTATACTTGAGATACAGGATACTCGTGGAGGGTTGCGTTGCGACTCCAGTGAAATAGCATAATCCTGCCTAATAGTGTCTATGTTACGACTTTAGGAATCATTTCAATTATGTAGGTCCCATAAGTTCTAAAAAGCTAAGTTATACAAATGACAATAAATGCTGTAAAGTGAGATATCTACGTGCCATAAGGTGTTGGCTGTAACCGAAGAAATTTCCAGAGTTTATTTGGTACTTCTTCTACTTCCTGGCTTGCCCTTATCCCACGTTATGTGGGGTTGGCACAATATGTATTTCTCTTCCATTCTCCTCTATCTTTCGTCACCTCAGCACTCACTCCTGTCTTTCTCATTTGGTACTATCCTACCATAATCAAGTCAGGATTGAATAGCTTGTTTTCGATATATTTTTCTAACATTACTTGTCCTCGTAACTCCGTAGAAATTCGTTTCTTTACTCTGAATGGCGTTAGGTGACTTCGATGGGTAGTGTGCCAAACTTTATTATAAGAATACATGAATATACAAAATAGTGATAGACCAGAAGTGACTCTTGATGTGTTCTCTCATACCGGAGTTTAGTTCCGTAAACAAAGCCGTTAACATGTGGATTTGTTTTTCAAGGTTTTGTGGCTTGGCGCACAATATTCAGACAACGACAGTTATGAAGTGTGAAGGGCAAAAATATTGTAAATACTTCTGCTGAGTATAATTTCAAAAATATTAGTAGAATCGAGAAAATTTTAAAATAATGAATAAACGGACCTAACTTCAACTAGCTGACTTTATTCATCTAATATGTAGTAGATAGGTAGCTAAAAGTGTGTAGATAAATATTCGATTTAAAATACATATCTTCAAAATTTATTTCTCGAGTTTAAAAGACTATGATCTCGTAATCCTCAAGAGTTTAATTACCTACAAGTGCTTACTTTTAATGTACAACTAACTATACATGCAATTACGACCTTCATGCTAATTTAACATGGTTTTAAATTGCCCGAGTGACAAGCTGGTCCATTCAGATTTTAAAAATATGAAACCAATAAGATATTATTTCTATAGGTACATTGCGCCACTACCTCTTGGGAATGCTCTTGTTTTGAATTTGTATGACGAGTATAGGGATTTCCTGGTTTGTTTTTGATTAGAAAACCAGTACCGGGAGTACACCCCGCTTACCACGATTAACAGCTGTAACAGCCATAAAAAAGCGATTGTTTACTGTATTTTTGCGCTACAAATACAAACGTAAATAAACCCATTAGTTAAATTAAAAAAAGTAGATATTTATATTTCGAATTACTCAATGTATTAGGTATTAGGTAACATAAAAACGCGAGTTTAGTGACCGCGCACATAATCTCATACTAGAGATTTTGCACACAGATGTAGGTATGTAGATTTAAGTACTTTTTTAGCGAAATAAATACATTAAAATTTTAAATTTGATTTTTTTTTATATAAAACTCTAATTGACTTACCGAAGCTTTCCCGGCTTTTATGTATGGTGGGGCAGTTTACAGATGTATGGTGGGGCGATTTACAGGTGCAAGTTGCGAAAAGTCGAAAAAGTTGGTAAATTCTTTGAAATTTCACACCAAATAAAGGAAACTTAAGGAAGCAAATTTTGCAAGTGTTCCAAGCGAGACATCTCGGGAATAATAACAATATCAATGTTATAGTATCATATTTTCTAAATCTGCATACGCTTCAAGACGCGTAGAATGCATTTCAGGGCCCTTCTTCAAAAAGCTTATGAGTCATGTTTGCCGCACTGATGAAGCGATGCACCTTTGCGTAAATTTAGAAGAGTTATTGAGAGTAGTCCAACTCGCACCTAGGTAACAGTCTGTGCTCTGTGTGTGACCTAGTCTCTCTAGCTAATGAATGATGAACCATCGGTTTCGAAGAATAATATTGAAAGATGGTAATAGTTACATGCGCAAGGGGGTTTTATTTGTGTTCTGAGGATTCCTAGAAGTTTAAATTATAACTCACAGGATCCCTTTGTTGTTCGTCTGCCCGTATGTCCGTCTGTCAAGATCCTTTTTCTCATGAACACGTGGATCATATCAAATACTCAGGTCTGTTACCCCTTTGGAGCAGAAAAAATAAGTTCTACTTAAGTCAACGCAGTCTAAAGATAAGGTGGATAAGGCCGTTTATTCTCCGTTTATGGCGCATGTTTTGACGCTCGCACGGGTAAAATTGACGAAACATAAAGTGAGCCGATCTTGTTCTTCAAACTTGTTCGAGAGATCGGCTCACTTAAATATTTTGGCAACTTTAGCAAAATGTACAAAGGGGACTTCTTTCCCAACTTTCTTCTTTTCCAACGGCAAGGTTGTTTGTCCTTCATGTTGTTTGTCCATCCTGTCGTTTATGTTGTATATTCCTTCTGTGTAACTTTTATTTTATTTTATTTTACTATCCGTTCACTGTATGTTATTTGATGTATTTTTCTTCAATTGTCTGTTACCCTCCGTGATTCTTCTCACTAGATGGTCTCATCGGAAGACCAGCGCTGGAAGCCACCAGCAACATGCTGAGATGAGGCCATTTCGTGGCACTTTAATCTTATTTTGTGTTTTCTTTCATATTATGTATTGTCTGTGTTTACGAATAAATTACTATATTCTATTCTATTCTATTCTTCAGTACAGTTAATAATTTCATTAGAGGACTGGAAATCTAACTACTTAGTAGTGTGTATGAAACCCGGTATTTTTGAAAACCGAACAAATTGGTACTAACGGTTAATTCTTTATCATTTTGAATAATAAGATATTTAATATTTGTAGGTAAATCTTTTCGAAGACAATCAATCAACGTCAGCAAAACAATCAAGTGTCAAAACCAAAGGAAACATCCCACAACCTAAAAGCTAAGAAACTCAATCTTGTTTTACACAGCATTGTAAATCAATTTTCTTAAAATACCTTGAATTTAGAGGACGCCAAAGAATATTTATTAATCTTCGGCATCATTTTTACTTGCTTTTTTCATTTTATATGCGGGTTTCGTTATTAGGTAACTATCATTATAATATGTGATGTGAATTGTGACCGCTATTTCTGAAAAATAGGTACCTACTTAGTTAAAATTTTGCTCATGAAATAAAATAAAAACCTCAGAAATTTTGTATTCTTAGATAAATTTAAGCTTAGTGGTTACACGTGTTGACTTGGCCACCATACTCGTATATCCACATCATATATTATCTTCATGAAAGTGGCCGTATGATGGCTACGTTATGAACTACCTGTTCAGTGCGAGTAAGGGTAACATTCCATTTCTGACCGCAGCTGCACTACTGGTACTGAACGCGTCGCTGTTACTGTCAATTTCCATAGTAAAATGAACAGTAGTGCAGCTGCGGTTGGAAATAGACTGTCACCTTAAGTATCTCAGAAAGTCAAGTCATTTTAAGTCGATCATAAAAACTTCAAATATACTGTCACCTAATTTATGAATATTTCAGAAAATTTGGCACATACCAATTTTTTTAAGACGCTATGCCGCATGGGGCTATTTGGAATCTTTATATTTGAGATCATGAAGATTCCAAATAGCCCCATGGATTCCATGGACGGCATCGAGTTTTACAATATTGTTGTCAGTAGTCATTCAAATATTTTTTTCCAAACTCTCTGGACCGCCACTCCTATCATAATATGCGGCCGGTTAATTTTATTTTCATTCTCAATTTATTCCCGAAATAAAAGACTATTTGTAATCTTCATTGAATAATATGAAGTGTTTTTCTATAACACTTGGGGACAGCACATTGCTATGGAATTTGGCAGGGATGCAAGGACAAACGGTTTATGTGTTGCTACCGCAGAAAAACACGCGTTTAACGCTATTTCATTATTAACAATATTAAAAAATAATGGTAAACAGTTGGCTCCGTTTCGGTATACTCATGTTTAATGGCCAAGACGAATGATTGTGACATAATTGTTCACCTCTGCGGTAATATTTTTGTTATTTAAGCTTGATAAAACAGTTTTTAAGTGGGTATTTAATATGTGTTTTACTTTATACCTACACTTTTCGTTGAACTAAATAAAATAAATTCCTATTGAATATTTACAATCTTACACAGATCGACTTTGCCCCAAACTAATAAGCAAAGTTTTTACTATGGGTACTTGGCGACGATATACATTACGGTTATGTTATGAATACAATACTTAGACACGTAGGATAACATCAATTACCCAGGAATAAATATTCGCAATAAACACAAATGGGATTCGAATCCGGGACCTCCTCCTACGTAGGCAGGGCATAGACTAGCAATCCTCTAGACTGAGTTTAGAGCAATTATTTAATGAAACCGATGCTGCCAAAAATATGGGGGCGCGGGGGGACGAGGTGAGCGAATCCCGTGCCGTGATTGGTCCGTTCAAAAACACGGACCAATCACGGCACGGGATTGACTCGAAGATGGAGTAAAACTACCGTATAAGTGGCAGAGGGGTAGCGTTACTATGCTCAGTCTAGAGGCAGGGTCACTACCAACGGGAGCCTGTTTGCCGTTTTCCTACTTTAATGCAATGTTATATACCACGGCACAAATAAATAATACTTAATAAGCGTTTTTAAAGGTACTTAACACAATTTTTCTTTCAGAAATAAGCAAACAGGAAAAAGTGTCCAAGTTCGAGATTTTTTTGTTTTATACTTTTGAAAATCAAACGCCTGAATTACAACGATCGCTGCGTACCACGTAGCTTGCAAAGGATTACACATGCCATATTTAAATCCACACTCTTTTATTTGATACGCACAGTTTGACTCTGCATCATAAAACAATAGGCACATAGGCAGCTGTTGTTTACGCGTGACCTTGAGCTATATTTTCAGTCTTCCGCAGCTGTCAGATTGTGTCCGTCCCAGAGGGGAATTCACGTGGTTGCCATTCATCCTGTAAAGCGTGGTCTACACGGTCGGATTCTCATGATTTTTAATAGCGATTAAGTACAAAGGTTTCACACAATAGATATAACTTGTGACTCTGTAAGCTGTAAACCTTGCGGACCTCCCCCCCCCTCCCGGCCCGGTCCAACATTACGAAAAAAAAAAACTAAAATGTTCCATATAGAGGAGAACAGCCGCACATGCAAAGGCATTGTTGCCCAAACTGAAAGACTTTTGGTAAATAAAAAAGTAGAATTCAAGTGAGCCGTGACAAAATGCCAGGACAAAGTGCAAGGCTAGAAAACTGTATAGGCTTGATAGGCTGCATATGTTAAAATGGAAATATAATGGGGCTCATTTAGACGGTGCGAGAACTCGCATGCGAGTTTCATTACATTGCGGTATTTGATCGGTCGACTGAATTGATGTAACCTCAATGGTCCGCAATGTAACTAAAATCGTATACGAGTTCATGCGCCGTCTAAATGAGCCTTATTCTGTTACTTTTCTATAGATTTGATAACAACTTCGTGGAACACAAAGTATGCACATGCCGTCATCAAAATAACGTCCTACTCGTGTCACTAAGAGTCCAAATTCCAAAAGACACAGGTATTAATGATCTTTGGCCGTCGCTCAAACTGCCAAGTGGCCGGACTCCGCCCAATGAAAAGGCCTAAGTATGTTTTTATCCATGAAATCTATTATTTATTTTCTAGTGAACATTTCTGCGATGTATTCGTCTCATAGCAGATTTATGCGGGGCTGAATTAACTTCTTACACGTGGCAAAGATTTTTCTAGATCTTTGCCACGTGTAAACTATTTTGCACATATAATAATCATTAGGGTTAAAATAGTTTGAAATGTACTAGTAGCGCCATGGACTGATTTAACTCGTGGAGCGCCCTCCCTAGTATCACACGTGTGATGCTAACTATGCTAAAATTTGGGTCGTAGCGATAGTATCAGACGTGTGTTACTACAAATCAATATGTATGGTTGGCGGTCGACGGGTTATAACGAATGACGAAGTGGCTGCATTTAAGTATAAAGCTTGCCGAGTGACCTAAGCGGGTACCTACTAAATACTTGACACGTAAAATAACTAGCAATACTTAGAAGTTATAGCTCTGTCATGCTTTGTGGTCACCGGTTTTTGGCGAGCATCGAAAGGGCTGTTTCGCCAGCATTTGTCGCGCATTTGTCACGGATTCCTGCGCACTATTAAAATATTTTTGGGGTCATTAAAACGTTAATGCTTCTTTGTTTGCTGCGCGATTTTAATGTTTTGTCTTTTCAGTTGCTGGCACAGTGATGACCTGGCCCTGCCCGTAGAAAACACGCCAATCGCTAACGCTACGTAGAGAACGAAACGCAACTGTCACTGTCACACTAATATGGAAGAGTGATAGAGATACACAAAGCGATTCGATGGCGAAGCGCGAGCGATCGTCACCTTGGCTAGGCCGCCTGATGACTATGAAATCGAATTGTCGATATCGCGCGAACTATATACGACGCCTGAACAACAAACTATTTACGCTGTTAAGTCGTTAAATCTATTCCAGCCAAACTAGGCGGCGTCATGTTGTTGTTTTACGTCACGTCCGCGCGTAGGCTATGTTTTTTCATCATATGGCTCCCACATCGTCACATGGCCGTTCCGTTCTTAAGAAGTTTGTACATTCGTTTAAAGCATCGGAGGCCTATTTTGTAACTCATTTTTTTTGTGTCAGTTGGCAGCTGACAGATGATATTCATAACCGGTTCATAACGAGATTATAAAGTTCGAATCGTCTCCAGGGATGTGAAAGGCCATCCTCCTCCTATGTATGGTAGGTGTTCTTTAAAATCTATTTTACACAGTGTTCTATGCCGTAGCCAAATTTGCCACTTATTATGATAAACAAATAAGTTTTCTAATGGTTGTTACAGCTGCGTGCCGCAGCAGGGTTGTCTGTTGTAGTCGTCATCCCATTGGTTGTAGTGTGTAGCCTCACTTATACTCGTTACGCACAGAATGCCCGGACGCGCCTACGATAGAAAAGAATTGGCAAAACATTCATCAACACCTCGAAAATAGCTCTTTGCCGCGAAAACAGGTGCTTGCGTTGCGTGCTGGCCCGTGATGCGTAGAAGGCGGGGCTCCATTGTTTGTAGGAGTGCTCCCGGTACTGGTATTCTATATAAATACAGTACTGGAACCGGGAATTTTCGGTTCTCGCCATACAAACTCAGTACAGGAGCATTCCCTGATTGTTTGGCGTTCTGGTTTTCCTCGAACCTAATTTATAGAGGCGGGCTCTACTACTACAAAATAAAGATCTTCTACTGAAGACCTGCCTAGTACTAGTGAAGTAGGTACCTAGTAACTACTAGGTACTTACCTTACTTAAGTCATACAGACTTCTTAAAAAAGTCTTTGCGGGACTGAAACGGTAGATTTATTTTAAGGTCCACGTTAACCTTGTTAAGTTCTGTAGGGCTTTGTCACTTGTATATGACATCTTCAAAATTTCATTATAATTATAATATAAAAAAAGCTAGTTTCGCGTCATATAGATTTGAACCATTTGTAGCTCATGAAAGTTTTAATACATATACAAAAACAAAAATAATTAAACTTTAGCGCTGTTTACCTATGATTAAAGTGACTCGCGTCAAATAGGGAATATTTACGCGAAACTCTGCGTAGGGGGCGCCAATCCTACAATAAGTCACAATCTAAGGATCTACCGCAAAGAGAGAGTCGATAATTTTGTTAGGGCGAGCGAAGCGAGCCCTATCACTATTCGACAAACTATGCATTCTTGTGGTACACTTTACGGAAAAACTATAGCACTTATAGGTTTGAAATTTAACATAGTAATTTAAATTCATGTCTAGATGTGTTATCAAACATAAAAATATCATTTTATAAACATAAAAAAATAAAATAAAGGAATAACACTTTGTATTATTACTAGCGCCATCTGTTAGAAAAATTATGAATTAAAATTCGTGCTAATGTACTATGTGCAAACAACGATGAATACAAAAAAGGGTTAAAATTTTGGATTCTGACCCATCTCGCTTCGCTCGGTTTGATTCCCAATTTAGCAATTAAGTTTCTCTGAATACTGGAATATTCAATCTTGCTGTATATTCACTGCGGAGGTCAATTTACTCGTACGAGTATACTGTTCTGTTCTGTGACGCCGATGAACTGATCAGTCATGTTGTGTTAGCAAACTTAAATAGGGTATTTTCAGTTCGAGAAACAGTTTTAGTGTTACTAATACTATTGCTTGGAACTGCCAAAATTATAAATTATAAATAAAGATCATATTAGCCGGGTGGTTTAAAAACGGACTACAACCCGACTGCAACTTGTATGGAAACTGCACGCCGACTGCACGCCAATTGCAACGTCGCCGTGCAGTTCAACAAAATGACCCAGAACCCTGGCAGTACCTAGTGGAACTCAGGTTTGGTGCAACATAGGCACCGCTGTTTTAGTAATTCGACACGTCTTGATGAGCACTTGGGAGAGCAGTACAATAGAGCTGATGCTGAACCCTGGCTGTACCTAGCGGAACTCAGGTTTGGTGCAACATAGGCACACACTAGGTTGGACATCCGACTCGTCAAGATGATCACTTGGTAGAGCAGTACCCAAGATAGCTGATGCTGAACCCTGGCAGTACCTAGTGGAGCTCGAGTTTAATACAACATATGCACACGCTGTTTTGGTCATCCGACTCGTCTTGATGAGCACTTAGGAGAGTAGTACCCAAGATAGAGCTAATGAGCTGATGCTAAACCCTGGTTGTACCTAGTAGAACTTAGGTTTGGTGCAACATAGATACACGCTGTTTTGGACATCCGACTCGTCAGAATGAGCACTTGGGAGAGCAGTATCCAAGATAGAGCTGATGCTGAACCCTGGCAGTACCTATTGGAACTCAGGTTTGCTGCAACATAGGCACACGCTGTTTTGGTCATCAGACTCGTTTTTTTGAGTACTTGGGAGATACCCAAAATAAAGCTGTAGCTGATTCCTGGCAGTATTTAGTGGAGCTCAGGTTTGTTGTAATATAGGCACACGATGTTTTGGTCATCTCACTCGTCTTGATGAGCACTTAGGAGAGTAGTACCCAAGATAGAGCTGATGATAAACCCTGGCAGTACCTAGTGGAGCTCGGGTTTGGTGCAACATAGACACATACTGTTTTGGACATCCGACTCATGATGATCACTTGGTAGAGTAGTACCCAAGGTAGCTGATGCTGAACTCTGGCAGTACCTAGTGGAGCTCGGGTTTTATACAATATAGGCTGGTCATCCGACTCGTCTTTTTGAGCACTTAGGAGATACTCACGACAGAGCTCTAGCTGAACCCTGGCAGTATTTAGTGGAACTCACGTTTGTTGCAACACTTGCAACATAGGCACACGCTGTTTTGGTCATCTCACTCATCTTGATGAGCACTTAAGAGAGCAAATTATACTCGTACCTACGTAAGTTTATGTGCGGAGCAGCATGATTACCGCCAGTAGGTGTCCAGACGGGATAGTTTTACGCTCAATTGTGTTGTGTGGACGCATAAATAAATTCAAGGACATTGGCTCGCTAACCCAACATTATGTAGTACCTAAAGCCAGTTGGATTCCTTACAAAAAGTACTGGGCGACCGTGTAGGATGTAATAAGCGCTTATGAAATTGTATAAGTATTACATGTGGATGATATTGGCAATTTGATTTTGTCGTCTGGACACGATGGACAAAGTAAAAGTTGTAACAGACAGGCGTACCGGACAGCGACCGGGGTCCAATTAGTAGGTTTCTTTCTTGCTCTCACTTATAGCTGCGTCCTTAACGTACTTATTACGTACCCACTCGATCGAACATGGAACAAGCCTCGGACTGGATCAAAGTCGCGGTCCGGTACGTTTAGGTAGAAAAACTCCGCGAGCCCTTTACAAAGCTCTGCTTTTTGCTAGTTATAGGACATTATAGGACATTATTACACAAATTGACTAAGCCCCACGGTAAGCTCAAGAAAGCTTGTGTTGTGAGTTATATAACCTCTCTATCACTCTTGCATATTCGAGCGATAAAGAGGCAGATAGCCGAGTTTCGATTTCGCGTGTCCCGGGTAGGCCCTTTGTAAACAAACCGCCTTGATGTATCAATGTCATATTTTATTGTCTCTGAAATCTTGTCAAAAAACAGTTTAAAGTACAGTACGTATAAGTTACTCTATGCTATACTTAAGTCACTAGTGCTGCACTCTGGCGGCAAAACATTGCAGTAATACTCTCTATTCTCGTGCCGTATTGCGCCGTGGAAACAAACACATCCATTGATGCAGTTGTGTTTAGTTTTACCGCGTGAATAGATCGTTTTCAGCCGCGTAACTAATCGGATGTTACATCTTACGTTACACAACTGACTTTCGTTACGCAAATGATTAATCACCGAATTAATCAAACAGCTCACATTAGTTTCAAAGACGCTGGTTCCTTTATCTTTAGCGGAAACGATTAAATATGTTTAAATGGCTTTAGAAATATACTTTATAACTTTTATTGCGATTTCATATTTATTTTATTGGATATTACAGCTTGTTTTATAGAATTATCCATGACCCAAATTTCTTATGTAGGTAAGTAAGTGTATAATTAACAAGTGTGCTAATTTATGTTTTTATACTTTTGTAAGCTAACTTTATCAGTAGAAAAAGGCGCGAAATTTAAAATTTGTATGGAAGATTGATCCTTTGCGCCTACATAATTCAAAATTTCCACCTTTTCTACTGACTAAGATGCAGCTAAGATGGCTTGCCAGAGTTTAAATACAATAATTTGAGCGAGATTATCATAATTATCTGAATTATCTTAAGTCGTCTTCAATATTAATAACAAATAAAGAATTTAAAAGAAAAGGAGGTTGGGCATTTTGTCTATGGACACCAGCCCGGGAACCAATAAGAATTAAACTGGTTTAGGTTATGTTTTTAAACAAAATTCTCCTCAAGGACCAATTCTAATGATGAGTTCCATTAGGAATTGAGGAAACTGCTCAAATCTATAGCATACTTAAACCAATTTTCGTATTTTCATCTAAAACTCAAGCATTTATGTTGTCGTAGAAATATAAAGATATATTTGCCATATTGGCTGTCGCCTGTCACTATCTGTTTGATGCTGACTATCACGCCATACCGCCATCTGTCTCTCACTTCTAACACTTTTACAATAGGGAATACGCTTGCATCTCCACAGGGAATAAGCACGGGAATCTTGTCAAGTTTAGCGTAGCAAGATGTCTAGTGGCAACGGTAGATGGCAGTTAAATAATTAACAATCTAAATGTTATGGTATGGTTTTACGGTATTGGAATGTCGTTCAGCATTTTTTAAATCAAAACCGAGGAGGAGTACATTGATGAATGATGATCACTTATAATGTCAAATAAAATAACAGTATTGTGTTTTCTCTATGTAAATTACTACGGCCGACGTCCTATAGTCATTGCAAACTTAGGTAAAATAGTTTTACTAAAATAAACTACGTTTCATAAAATATTTGGTACGTTTTGCATACCTACGCATGTACTTTCCACTTGTGAAAAAGAGGAAATCTCTTCGTTGGAAATATCAATATTTTTTTTCCACTTAGAGGCCAATTGTGTTGATGATATACAACTTTGTTATAGTTTTGATCTTGTTATGATCATATCAAATTATGGTCAAAACTAACAAGTTGGTGGATCAGAATCGGCCTCCTAGTTTCCTGTTGTTGGAGAAACGCCTTGAATCGACCATAACGCTAATGTGTAAACGCCGTAAGGAAGAAACTTGATACATAATTGATGTTTTAAAAGCATCACTATACCTATTTGTGACGTCCCACGAGGATGCATTAAATTCAGTTTTGTGTAAAGCCCATTTGTATAGGTAGGTACATTCTTATTACACGTTTCTATTAGCATTATTAAAGAGTAGCTGTTAAGGCCCCGTGCGTTCAAGTTTTCGAATTAAAATATTTGTGTGTTAACAAAAAAAAACGATGAGAAGCCATTTTCACATGAAAGTGCAACTGCAGCAAAAGCATTGAAATCGCGTTTTAATACAAAAATGGCCTGTGTTCGCCATGTCACGATCCGTCAATGCAAGTCGAATTTGCCTCCAACCGCTAAAATTTTCAGCTATTCCAGCGACATTTACTGTAAGCGTGTGGCTACCTGTTTGAATTTATTTAACCAGCACACAATGCACAATTTATTATTTAGATTTCTTCTGTGGCCATTTTTTATGCAAATTTTCTTCCCGTTCCTGCTATTGTGCAGCAGTGATTAATCCACCGAGGTTATACCAAGCTCTAGTGAAAAAAGTCTTTTAAGAATTAAGTAACCAGGAATTTCACGTGGTTAGGCCTTTTAAGACATAATATTGAACTGAAGAAAGACAGGATAATTGGAAACGGGTGTGTAAAGGGTTATCTTATTTAAGGTTGTCGTAGGTTAAATATAGTATTTTCAGTTTATCTCGTAAACGTTGTAGATAATAAGATTTAAGTAAGCCTGCCAGCCTATTATGGATAGCTTTATCCATCTTTATCCACGTGATAAAATAACTGTCACTGTTTAACACCGTGGAAAAGAAAGTGACGGACACCGTTTTATCACGCTGTCACGTAGACAAGAACGACCATCATATCCGTACTGGTGTCTAAAGTTTCTATCTACGTTTTCTATAATCGATTGTCACTTGGACAACAACAATCAGAGAGTAAAAGGGCCGTCCCCTACCAAGAAACAAAAGAAGTAAATTTAATTAAAAGCAAGTCGTTAACAGTTTTATTGGACCGGCTGAACCAACGAGCCGTTGATTGGCAACTATTCGTTTCCATTATGGCCGGTTTACTCTAATTGGATTTGGACAGATGAATACAAATTACACGGATTCAGACTCAATTTAGGAGTTGGGAGGCTGTGAAGGAAGATTTTCGGTTCTCTGAGCTTCAATCGCGTAGATAATCTTTCGAATTTTAAACGAGTTACTCTAAAAACACCGATTACAAAATTCATCTTCTTCTCTAGGCATATTGGATACTGACTTCGGCCCGCAACTTCGTCTGCGTGTGATGATTATAATGATTGATGAAAACAAAAATATCTCAATCCCATGTACCTATTTCCTTGGGCCGCTAACTATCTAATACTAAATTTCATATAAATTGGTTTAAGCGTGAAGAGATAACAGACGGAGTTACTTTTTAGTTAAGGATTAGTAGGCATTTGGTATATTGGTAAGTAGGATCGCGCTAGCCAAGAGTGTTTCTATTCAGAGTAGGTACATTTAAAATGATTAGCATATATGGCCGGTCCATAAATGTATTAACTTTTTATGTCCTGTTGATTTATGAGTATCTTAGGATAAAAAGTATAGTCCGAAATGTTTTAACCATAACTAGGCAGGTATGAATGAGTGCATGCGAATGAATAGCATGTGAAACATGCACTGCTTTTACCGTTTAAAAAGGTAGCAGCAGCGAGTGGTCTATTCAATTCGGAGGTCCAATTAGGCCCGGCTTGGCTCTAGTTTGGTCAATGTTCAGGAGACTGCGAAATAATATTCTATCCCTTATAATACGCATAGTTATATAACCAAACTCTTGATAATATAATGTTTACTTCTGTATACAAGAGCTTCCTGCAAGGCTGTCGCCACAGGTGATTGATGCTGATTTGCCCAGATAATGTACACAACGCGAGGTAATGCACTCATACAAGTGACATCCCTTGAAATGCCGTGAGCACAGAACAAGTAGAATGGCGATGCGAGCAGGGTACGTGTCGCCGCCGGTTATGAGCAAACGCTCGCATGCTAGTACTCGCTCGCGCTGACCGAAAAACGTAAACATGCCTTTTGCGCCACAATAACGTTGAGATTAAGAACCCAGACATCAAATCTGTCTAAAGGAGGCGTATCCATTCACCAGGCACACAAGTTTTTACTACCGTTGCGCGAGAAATGTGGAAATGTGGAGAGGAACGAGCGGCGACACCGGTTCCGATACTTACTGCGCGCGATAGCCGTTCTAACCTCTTTAATATGTTCTGTGGCCGTGAGTACCATATTATGTGCATATTCATACCTATGTGCCATTTTCAGGGAAAAGGGACTATGGTGCGAGCTTGCGCTATTAGGGAAGCTTTAATATAATACAGAGTAGGATGCTCTGATTTAAAGCTCGCATTGGCATAGAGTAATTTTTCTTAGATCTATGTTTTTCACCACGCATAATTTGAGTAATCTCCATATTTGACGTAGTCATGAGAACTTAGCGTGGTCCGACTACTCTGACTTCAGTAGTGTGGAAAACTCATTCTGTTTGCCGCATTCTCGGCAAAAGTTAAAGTTGTTTTCCAATGGATGTTTATTTGACAGCTGTCAAATTTCAGATAGCTAATGAATGTGACCCACCATGGCGGCATTAGCAAATATCTACTAAAAAAATCTTTATATTATCAATTACAAAAAAATAGACTGCCTTATTTTTCCATTTCTTCCTCATGAGTTTTGCAAACGGCAAGTAGCTCACATGTCTTAGTAAGCTATTAAGGAGAAGTTGCGTCGGTGAGTGAAGGCTGTTTATGTTGGCGCAGGTGGGCACGGGAACACTTATACTAATCCACCCGGAGACAAATAGCGCCCTACACGGTTTTGCAGACTTAGGAGCGGGACAACAGGGCGTCGACGTCCATTTGTCTCCGTGTATACTTGTATAGTTATCATCAATACCCTACCCCCTACCCTACCGTACCTCCTACCCTACCCCATCTCTACCCAGGGGTAGCGGGGTTTACCACCCTATCTCTTTTTGTATAGTTATCATCAATACCCTACCCCCTACCCTACCCTACCTCCTACCCTACCCCATCTCTACCCAGGGGTGGGGGGTTTACCACCCTATCTCTTTTTGTATAGTTATCATCAATACCCTACCCCCTACCCTACCGTACCTCCTACCCTACCCCATCTCTACCCAGGGGTAGGGGGGTTTACCACCCTATCTCTTTTTGTATAGTTATCATCAATACCCTACCCCCTACCCTACCCTATCTCCTACCCTACCCCATTTCTACCCAGGGGTAGGGGAGTTTACCACCCTCTTTTTGTAATGGTATTATATAATGTAAGTTAGGTACAGTCAGTATAAAAAGTATCTACACTTCTGATACTGACTGGTAACCTACTTACTTCTAATTTAAAGCAAAAGTTCATCTTGATTTGATTCGTTCATGAAATTCGTTCAAACTTAGATACAATGGTTTGCATGGGATGTCCTCCCATGACAATGACATGATTCCATAGTTACAACAATGATATTATATAACCATAGATACTATAGATAGGTTATACTCATACTTGAGGAGCAGAAGAAATACTTCCATATTTATTTCTGTGCCTACGAAGTAATCTGTTATTTTTGATTAATTTTCTCATTCCATCCATCTTTGTCACACTCGTTGTTAAACACAAGGTCGTGTCTAGGGTTTGCAATCCGGATCTGAAATGTACGAAATTATCCGGATCCGGATCCGCGGATCTTCCAATACATTTCGGATCCGTCGTGCAAACCCTAGTCGTGTCTTTCTCTTTCGGTGTGCGGGAGCGCGTTAGCACGTGCACATTTCTCGCTTGTCCAGCCGCGTTTAAAGGCAACTTGTCCAATTTGTCACAAGGTATCTTGAGTTATAAATCATTGAGTTACAAAATGTTTTACCTCTACATATGTTCGAATAACGGAGCTGAGTGTTTTTATAATTTAAATAGATTATTTAACAGTCCATAAATAATAAAACAAGACTTTAAACACCATGTCCCTTCTAAACGTTCGTACGCCTCCCCGTTTATCCGAGCGGGCCCTTCAGTTAACGAGTTGCTGGGAACCGACCGCTTGCACCTGCGAGATGTCTTACGAGTAGGTATGTGCTCGTACCCAAGGAGTTTCGCGTACTTTACAGCAGACACGCTCGTGTTACCTAAGTATAATATATGTTAGTTTGTAAGGTATGTATACCTTATGGCCCTAGTTGCCTGAAAATAAATGATATTAAATTAAATAATAATCTGGAGTTTTTATTATCAACACACTTACAATGACAACTGATTATTTTTTTTTATATTTTTTTATTTACGTTTTTAACCTTTTCGACGCCGTGTCAAACACAAAAGCTGTCACGCTGACGCCACGTCACTGAAGTGTCGAAACTGAAATTGAACTTTATGCATATGCACGTAGGTCTATGTTGCTCTGTGGTATGTGACCGATTCATCGACCTTTGGCGTTGAACCTACGGTGCGGATATATCAGTCATTGGCGTCCAAAAGGTTAAGTAGGTAGTTTTACTATGCATAAATTGTAAACTGAAATAGATGTCATATGAAAGAAGAAGAAAGCTGAACGACGACGCGTAAGCTGAAAACGCTGGTTCGATTTGTTCTTTTTATGCGGAGTCTAGTGGTAAACGCAGTTTGGTTATGTGTGCTCTTTTAGTGCGAACCCATGTTCATCTGTGCGAACCCATGTAAGGTACCTACGCTAACCTGCCTGGTTAGCGTACCTTACAGCGAACTCCTCCATGCTTTTATTTGTTTTTAATCGCTACTAACCAGGATTACACTAATTCTGGTTTATACTATTTTAATGTGGATAGTTGGGCAAGTATAGTTATCAATTGGATTCCACGATAAGCGCAAACGTGCAGCCTCAGGCGATGAAGATGAAGGTCCCGCTCTTCAGTAACTGCATGGGAAATATCCCATGCAGTTACTGAAGCTAAAAGCTAAAAGAGAGTAAAGGCTAAGAGAGAGGATATTTCGTATTACCTACTTTGCGTTTGCAACGATGATTAAGATGAATATGATTATGAAGCTGATGATGAAGAAGTCACTCCCTAGAAATCTAGATATTAGATACCAATTCACTTCGAGGGTTTTCCCCTTGTCGACAGAAAAACCCTACTTTTTATAAACCTCTGCCTCACCATCTATCAAGTTATAGTTATTTTCGATACAAGTGCGAAAAAGAGGATATTCGAAACGAGTGGCGATAAATTAAAACACGACCGAAGGGAGTGTTTTAAATCGACACGAGTTGCGAATTACCTATTCGCACGTGTATCGAACAACGTTTTACAGTACATATGGCACTTTAAAGTTTCGACATACGCACGAAAAGTGCTATTTTACGCACTAGTGCGGAAAAGTAGCCCCATATGTACTGTAAAATATAAAACAGACCAAGCGACGACTTAAACTATAATAAAATTAAACTCAAATAAAAACCCGTAAGGTCCACACTAGCCAACCGTGATTTCAATGTTTAATGTCCTTATTGTATTGAACAACGTACATAATTAACAGGGACATTAATTAAACAATTAACGCTTGTACAAAGCAAGGTTACAAAGGACGAGGCATGTCTTTGAGGAAGGAATGTATATGCGGCAGTAATTAGTGTGTTAACACTGTTAACGTGACGGTGAAGATTCCTCTGGGTCAGAGGGTTTGCGACAGATTTAAGAGTCATAAAGAACCCGGTTCAGATTTTAATTTATCCCCTTGCGGCCCACCGTACAAGAAAAATTGACAGTCAACTTTGATCAATGGTATCACTACACCTTATAAAACAAAGTCCCCCGCCGCGTCCGTCTGTTTGTGTGTTTGTATAATGTTCGCGCTAAAACTCAAAAACTACTGAACGGATTTTCATGCGATTTTCACCTATCGATAGAGTGATTCTTGAGGAAGGTTTGTGTATAACTTGTGAACCCGTGCGAAGCCGGGGCGGGTTGCTAGTTAAAATATAATTGAATTTTATTTCTTTTTAAAATCGAACGAAACAAAAGAAAAGCAACTCTGTTCTATTTAATAATGAAATTTCATTGGAGTTAATTTGTTCTTGTTGGTTAGGCCCTAATTATCGGACCGTGGGAGGTTAATATTAAGAAACGGTCATAATAGTTGGTCTGGTTCAGAAATGTACTAAGAAATTGAAATCTGAATTAGGCTCCAAAACATAGCCGCATACATTGGAAGTTACGCCCGCAGAAGTTTCATTCTCACAACTTCACTTCGCTATATTTTCTTTGTATTACAATTTCAAGCAACGAAAACTAATACTAGATCAGATACTAGTTTGTATGTTATTTTTATACTAAGTTTCATATTGCTTCGATTGTATGGCGGCGGCTATATTCTCGTGCATCTTAAGTATAAGTTAACCATTAACAGATTAACAGAAAGATCCTCGTATTCCAAAAAAAGACTAAAGAAATAAATACAAATGATGATGATTTTAGGGTGGCACTTTCTGCCTTACAATGTCTATGCCCTGGAAAGGTTAGGTTAGTTTTGACATTAGCCATTGTCAAGTTAAACGTTAAGAGGAAAGTGAATGACCGGTCGATACCCCTTTTTCATATAAAATAGTCCTCATTATTCTCTCCGAATATTAAGCTTATAGAAAATATTTTTACCCAAATTGATGTAAGTAACTACGTTAGTTACAGCTATTCCTACGTTGGATGTTTTAATTATTGTAAGAGTTAGGAGCTTTTAAGAGTTTGTATGGAATCTGTTTTCCACTCCATAAAAAGAACATAAAGAACAACAGAAGTGAACATTATGTAGCCTTGAAGATAGTAAAATGCCGAATTTTCCATGAAGTTTCATTGCAAGCGAAACCGCAGGATGAAGCCAGTAGTCAATAAACGCCCAGTCCCTCGTAGCAAAACGTTCAATCGCTTAGATTTACAACCAGTGCGTAGCTAAACACCCGCGTACGGGTAATACACAGCACGACCACAGCGGACCGCGTACAATGCACTTCGCACTACTAACTTTCTGCCTAACAGTGGCGGTACTTCAGAAATATTGATGCTGGGACGCCCGCCACTGGTAGATAACTACTTTAACTGAGATTAACTGATAATAGCTGAGATTATAACAAAAAACATTTTGGATATACGCTTTTATTACTGACTGGAGTTTTATTAAAGACTATCGATTCAGGATTTTGATAAGCCCAAACTCAATTGAGCAAACTGCCCAATATCGGAGTTAGTGAAAGAATATAATTCGAGCCCTACATCGCAACAGACTAGACGATAACAGGATGAAAAGAAGAAGAAAATATCCACATTTCGGTCTCTGAAATTGACATTATAACACATAAATATGATGTGGGTATAGTTTGTGCAGTGTGAACGCACCTATGTTATCTGTGCAAAGATCGAAAGCATGCGTTAAATAAGGCAGGCGATAGACCACGTATAATTACCCGCTTCGGGCGCGAAGCGAAGAATTCATTACTTAAAGGCCATTGCGAAGTTCCACGTCAATATATGTAGAACACTGAGACAGAGGAATATCAGCACAGTTCTGTTGGTGAGGAACAACATCAGAGATACTTTCGCAGTTATGATATTATTATAATACCTAGCGATTAGTGTTAGATATTATAGAACTTCAAGTTAGGTTAGGTGATCAGCAATCGTGCGACCCATGAAGACCCTAATAACTTATTTTAAGCCTATTCCATTTGAAGAAAGGAATGCAGATACATGGAAAGTTATTAGTTATTAGGTACTCCTTGACGGTGCGTCGCTGCTATGTCATATAAGAAGCTTACCAGAAAAATTAATTTCATTTGTCGGGTAGACAAACATTGTTCTATCCTATTATAAAACCCTTCCGACTGGCCTCCTATGATGACGATGAAATGACGTTTCTATGCAATTTAGGAATACTTATAGACAAAAAACAAAATCTCGTCTTCACTTCTCCCTCTCGTCTTCATCAGGCGGGGGAAAATGAGACGTAGTTGTATATTAATATTATGTAAGCTATTCTAAAACATGCAGTATATGGTATATGAGTTCAGAAACTGCTTCTGATCTCAATAAGCTGGCATATAAATACATGATAACTTTTACACAACTCTCAAACATCAATCAACAAGAGATTACTCTCCGGGATCATTATAATAATCTCAGCCTAATGTAAAAGTGAAACTAAGTACTAAAAATAACACATAAATGTTACTATTTAAAACATCTTCGTAGCCAAATATACAAGTAATATAAATAGGGTTACCTGAATCTCAGCCCCTCCTGCCACATAACCCTACTTGTGCCGACCGAATTAATTTCCTGGTCTATAACTCTCTTATATTGGCCCCGGCGACGGCTCACGATTTATGGCGTAGCAGTCGCAGGTTAAGGGTTACGGATCCACATATTGGATAACTAATATTGGTTATAGTGATGGGTAGGACATCAATTTAAAATGAGTTTGTATGAGTACCTCATTTTCTAAAATGAGGTGTTACAATGTCTTACTTCAAATGAGGTGAGGTACTAGCATATTTTGAGCGTCAACTATTCCATTAATTCCAACAGCGACAATTTTTTTAAGATGTATGAAAGCTTGCAGCGCTTACGCTTGTTGTCTTTCGTGTTTAATTGTTAACGTATTTTCGGTGGTGACGCGAAGCGATATTGAAGTACGTCGCGTGTCGGTCTCACTCCCTCTTTGGGTATTTCTAATTCATTGTTTCATTTTGAAAGGATTTTTGAGGGGTTCATGTCACAGAGAGGCGGTGAGTGGTAGGTCCACCAGGTAAAAGGTCCACCGAGAAATGCGTTGAGTTTGTCAACGCATTTCTCGGTGGACCTTTTGTCGTTGCAATAAGGTTTGTAGTTCGGCAGTTGACAGTGTGGATCATTACTCGTTTCTTCATTTGAGATATTTGAGTTTTGAGTGTCGGCGAGCAGGCGAGCACCTAGCGCCTCGCGCGATCCAGGGACTCTGTTGCGAGTTGTGAGGAGTGTATGAGTTTTGAGGGTCGCGAGACTCGCGAGTGAATTTGAACGGATAAGAGTTTTTTTGAAATTTGAAGTGTGTGAATGATTTGTGTGGCAAGAAGTGTTTGTGATGCGTGCGAGTAAATGAGTAAAATGAATAGAGGAGTGAAGTAAGACATTTTTGCGGTACGAAGTACTGCGACAAATTAACAAAATGAGTGGTACAAATGAGGTGCCTCACGAGTGAGCGACTCAACACTAATTGGTTATAGCACGATATTGTTAACAGTACCAGTGGTAGTTATTAAGTGTTAATAGATGTGAAATAAAGGGATGTTCGCAGGATATGACATCAACATTATGAAACATTTTCTTTTCTAGAAACAATAGCAGATCTAGTCGCGAACTACACAAAACTGTTTCTTTCGTGCAGAAATATCCGTGCTGATCATAACTATATAGGTATATCTAGTGGACCATACCTTCATTCGAAACCAGGATTATCAGGTTTGTAGACAGAGTTTAAGTAGGTATTTATTAGGTTTTGCCGTACTCGACGAGGTCAATTTATAAATGTAAGTTAAATGTAACTAGCTTTTGGAGCCTACCTGATTTTATTATGATTCATTATGACTCATCCAGAGGAGTATGGCCATACACCATACGCCATACGTTGAAGAATTATCGTGGAGATTCAAAATTGCCTGCTAGCCTCGCCAAGATGCCAATCGTTTGAGCCGTAGCGATCGAAACGGTACCTAATTACTCTTTATCACTCTTCTACATACCTAAGTGCGACAGAGATACATTAACGTTTGCCATCTTGGCTAGGCCACCGCACCGGATTTGAATAAAAGATACGAATTACTAGTAGTAACCGCCGCGTCTAGACTATATTCTTTTTCAAACGAAACGGCTACATCAGCTTTATTAACAGACGGGAAAATGAAAAACTCGCATCTTTGAAGATCGTTAATAAAGAATAGCGGACAATTATGAGCCCAGTAACCCAATTAGGCTTTGTCTGTGGTTTCTTCGTTTACTCTTGCTAATTGGCGTAGGTACGAGTAGGCATATAGGTACATAGTAATCGAGCCTATACTTACTACTTTTTTAAAAGGTTTTAAGGTTTTTGAAACCTTTAAATGAGTTTTATACTCAGAAAACTTACCGTCAGAAGCCAGCCGTCTAAGGCATACATTAGAGTTATTGTGTTTTTGGGGAAACTGTAGATCATTAATTTGGAGCGATTTGGGTGGAAAGAAAGAGTTTTTTTCGCAAAATTCCGCCATACGAACGGACAAGGGCAAGTAATTTTAACAGTTGCCTGTATTTTTAGGTTAAAAACAGATTGACATTGAAGCTTAAATGATGTACCAAGAATTCAAACAGACGCGCCCTAGAACCACGACTCCACAAGAAGTCTTAAGACGGCAGGTAGAGTGTGTCCCTAATGACCGCTCTTGGCACGAGCGCTCCAGGCTCTCTACGCTGTCTCTACAACTCTTTGTGTGGTGTTTGCCGTCTGCTCCGCTTAGCTTTGCGGTGAAAGAGTCCCGTTTGCGAGGCCAAAATAGCAAAAATGGAATAGGTACTTCCTTATTCATAAAATTTTACGGGCCTGATTTAGTTAAATTATGTTTTATCCCTTTCTTACAAATACATAAGTCAAAATGACAGATGAGGACAAACGATTATTAGCTAATTGAGGTTTGTAGCACGTTTATGAGTAAGGGGGTTATAGTTTAAACAGTCCAACCAGCTTGTTCATGGACATTCTAATATGTAGGTACCTTTTTAATTAAAGTAATAAATTAAAATCTTGTTAATTGCTACTTAACACATTAATTGCCACCCAACCAAACAAGACATCCGCGCCAGGCCACAAAAATTTCTTCATATAAAGGATAAAGGCATAGTACCATGATCCCGAATACCGGGTCGTCCGGCCTGGGAACGGAATTTTCATAAAATACACGATAGTCGGGTTTTCGGATTTGAATGTGTTAAACGACATTATATTCAAGAAGGACTTTATTGGTAAACTTTTGTTTTTTCGTATTTTAGTAGGTTTTCTATTTAAACATATGAGTTCCACAGAATTGCAACACTAGTGTGGCAACTTCTACACAATAGTAATAACATAGGTATCTACATTAGTAATATAATACTGTGACTAAGCTTAGTTTATACCTAACCAGGTATAAACAAATTAACTAGCTTACCGCACCCGGTATTGTTACCACAGGAACTTTCACAAACATTAGAGGCATACCTAAACTAATATGTATTCTCAATAGGCTTTTACACAAATAAGTAGGAGTATCCATTGAAAACTGTAGCTATTCATAGAATTATCCAACATCTTTAGCCCACATACGGTATTAAGTCTATTAAGTCTTAGACAAAGGCTCAAGTGTTATATTGACAATTATATCTCTTACTCTTTAATTCTCACAAATATACAAGGAGCATATATTTAGGGTTCCGTAGCCAAATGGCAAAAAACGGAACCCTTATAGATTCGTCATGTCTGTCTGTCCGTCTGTCTGTCCGTCCGTATGTCACAGCCACTTTTCTCCGAAACTATAAGAACTATACTGTTGAAACTTGGTAAGTAGATGTATTCTGTGAACCGCATTAAGATTTTCACACAAAAATAGAAAAAAAAACAATAAATTTTTGGGGTTCCCCATACTTCGAACTGAAACTCAAAATTTTTTTTTTCATCAAACCCATACGTGTGGGGTATCTATGGATAGGTCTTCAAAAATGATATTGAGGTTCCTAATATCATTTTTTCTAAACTGAATAGTTTGCGCGAGAGACACTTCCAAAGTGGTAAAATGTGTGTCCCCCCCCCCGTAACTTCTAAAATAAGAGAATGATAAAACTAAAAAAAATATATGATGTACATTACCATGTAAACTTCCACCGAAAATTGGTTTGAACGAGATCTAGTAAGTAGTTTTTTTTTTATACGTCATAAATCGCCTAAATACGGAACCCTTCATGGGCGAGTCCGACTCGCACTTGGCCGCTTTTTTTATCTCTTCACGATTAAAAATACAAACCTCAAACTGGGTGATAGGATACAATGATAATAAAGAAAAACATGTATGTACAGTCAGCAGCAAAAGTTGCTAAGCGGGTGAGGTGTTCAAAATTACCTTGACGCGCTCTTATTCTCTTAAGAATAAAGTCGCGTCAAGATCATTTTGAACACCTCGCCCGCTTAGCAACATGTCGGCGGCTAACTATTAGGTTCGTGAGACTGTTAATAAATTGTGTAGTGATACGAAATCCTTGTAGCGACTCGCATTTGTAACTTTTTGATTTTTATAAATGCAATTGGCAGTGGAAAATTAAGAGTGAAAGGTACGGTATGAGGACCTGACATTCCCAATTCGAGGAAATCGAAACGTAACGGGTTAACAGTCGTTGCCAATAAAGGATTCACGTAAAAACTACGAAATTTAAATGGTTTACTCGTATTTATATATTTCAGGCAACAAAGCTCGTACGCGAATATATTCCGTTATAACTAGCAGTACTGGCACATACTCAAATGTGTGAATGTGTAAAGTACAGTCAGCAACAGAAGTTACAGCGGACAAGGTGTTCATAATCATATGAACGCCATTTGGTTGTTAGAGGAATAAGTGCGTGTGTCGACTAGAGATATCAGACTCTGTACAGTCGCCATCAGATATATCGGAACGGAAGAGGTGCTCAAAAATATCTGAACACGCACTCTAACACCTTGACAATACAGTCGTATTCAGATATTTATGAGCGCCTTGGCGGCTCCGATATATCTGATGGCGAGTGTACCCGTGTGCAGGATCAAAACACTCGTCAAATGTATGATCTCTTTTACGCCACGACATAAAAAGGGGAACTCTTCAATACCCATGGCTTTGACTGCGTATGACGTAGGGGCCCGGTGCCTGTATTTAGAGACAGCCACTTTAGTTGCAATTCAACCCTTTGAATGACATTTGCTGTATCACTACACCTTATAAAATGAAGTCCTCCGCCGCGTCTGTCTGTGTGTATGTATGTTCGTAATAAACTCAGAAACTAATACTGAACGGATTTTCATGCGGTTTTCACCTAATGGGTGATTCTTGAGGAAGGTTTAGGTGTATAATTTGTTACGGGTTGTAACCGGCCGGATTTGAGTAAATTGCATTTCCACCCGTTTTTATGAGCTTGTCAATGCTAAATGAAAATTAAATTATCAGCATTTTACACACATTTATAAAAGTGCAAGCGAAATCCTGATACGTTCTCGATCCAATCTCAATACATCATAGGCTCATTGGAAAATAGGCCCCCATGACAACGGAAGGCAGTGGTTTTGTCTCACAACGCAGGGTATGTAGCATGTAGCCGGCATCGACGCATGCCAAGATCCGATTCCGCAGTACAATGCTATGGAATCAATTTAGCGTTACGCACTGTTTCGTAGCCTAGGCTTGACAGTTTTCCAGACAAGTTTACATCACTTTAATAACGCCATAATTCTGGTCATTATTTTTGTTATTTGGAATCGTTCTTAGAAACACTTTTGTTAATCATTCGAATCATCATCAAATATAAGTTTATAGGAGTATAGGCCGCTTGAGTTTTCTGTGTCTGAAGTAGCCCTACATAGAGTATGTCACTCACTTTTTGTAGTTACTCGAATAACACAAGAATGATGTAGCTGAACGTAGACTTTCTCCGAATTTAGATTTTCGCATAAGCATGAAGACATGATATAAAGCGGTACTTGCGACACGGCCTGGACGGGACGTGACCGAACATGGGTGTGCGAACAGTTTATCAATTTCTACCTAATTCTTCTAGTGGGATACCCATCGGCGTTTCCCGGTACGACTGGTACAATTTAAAACTAAAGTATCCTTCTAATAAAGTACACGGCCTGGGCGGATCTACCAGGTCTTCTGTCTATCGTGATGGGAAGCCTAGCTATGCGTTTTCTGATACAATAACCTGTTAAAGGTATAATTTGAAATGAAAATTCCCTTGAATACTGTGGTTGGCAACCCTAAAGATACGTGAATAAAGTACCTGCGACACGGCCTGGGCGGGACCGAACCTGGGTCTGCGGATGGTTTGTCAATACGCCGGGTGTGGGGTAAAGTAAAGGGCTATTAGCATGGCGTGTTAGATTAGACTATTTGATTAGGTAGGTAAACCTGGTAAACCTATTTTATTTAGCATAGTAGCTAGTTCGCCAGAACTCGCGATACTCCGAAACCGTGCAATTGAAAATGCTAGTGGATTCATAGGTACATATTTAATTTTTGACGCCATCAGACGAAAAAAGAAGGAATTGGTGGCGGCCGTTTGATCCAATTTTGACTAGGTCTAGGTACTACTTCATATTAAGCCTTAACCTATATGTAAATGTTTGCCATGACCAGAACTATTATGGAGAAAATCAAGATGGCAAACTTTGCCCATTTTTGTATTAAGGTTCCTTCCAGTTATACCAGTGATATACCTACTAATGTTTGATATGCCACCCAATACACCCAGTTTTCCGTGAACAGACTGCCATTGACCGGACAACGTTTTATCTACCCTACCTATACCTCCTTTATAGTATATTGCAAAAGATGTAACCGGTACAGCAAGACCCCCATCAAATAGCTTTTGGGCCTTCCAACTCCATAACCCCTTAATCGATCCTGCTCATGTTAGAACTTAAAATAATATAATGCCCTCAACAAAGTTTTTAGATTCATTTTAAACTAGAACAAATATACTAAAGTTATCTCGGATAGAATTGGCGGGACGTGTCCCTAGCCAGCAGTGTTCCAAGTTGAATGTACGAACTTCGCTTCGCTTCAGTTCGCTCGCTAGTTCGATTATCACATTCACTGCCCCCGACGCACATGTGCGTCCACCGTCATACAAGTTTGTTCCTAGGCCATGCCCCCTGGCAGTGAATGCGTTATTTGTTTTATTCGCCATTTTTCACGTCACCATGTTTAAGTCTCCCGCAAACGCGCACTTTTCTAGGAAACCGAGAGTGTTAAGCGGCAGGCCGTAAAAGCGACAGACGTCGTTAGGCTTCCTCCTAACATTTTAAAAGATAAATAAGTTCCTTTAAAAATCTCTTTGCATTGATTTCGAAGTAATTGACAGGGGGCCGAGTCTAGACGTTGTACTTAGGAGATTAGATTGGGAGCGCCCGGAAGGCATGCTACAATTCCAGTTATTCGTTCAGGCTTTTTTACCATTCTACTGTTTTTTTATGGCAATTAAGGGTAAACCAAAGCCCGTATAATACAGTGAGCAACACGCTCTCTCCAGCAATGTCACTATCATATGACATTGCTGGAGAGAGCGTGTTTCTCACTGTGTTATACTGTGTTATAGGTTCGTTGCACAATTGCATTGCCAACAAGTTCGTTGTTCGTTGCCATCAATGCATGAAGAATTTAAGATAAATATAAGAATTACCCATAGGGGCCACATCTTATACAAAATAAAGGATGGTAGATGGTACCAAGCAGCAATAGTATAAAGGGTTGATCTCAGTAATGGTAGTTTGATACATGCGTTTACATTTAGTTTTAAGCATAGTGCTAGATGATCCATCTTCAAGTACAGGAAGTTCAAGATTAAATCTCTTAATTACTAATTAAATCGGAATACAAGGACCACCTAACAGCATATAGCCGTATCTCTGAGTACCCTTCCCTTAGGAGGGTACACCATTCAATGTTAAAATGGGTCGTAAAGTAATATCTAAATAAGCATTAAATTTAATGATATATTAGAAACATATCCTGTTATATTGCTATGTGACACCATTATCACGTATCGACTATGAAGATGAACCTTATTTGTCTTAGTAGGATGTTAGGTTAGTCATAATCTTGGTAAAATACATTGTGAATATATTATTTGCTATAGGTAAACTTTTTTAGGGTTCCGTACCCAAAGGGTAAAAACGGGACCCTATTAGTAAGACTCCGCTGTCCGTCCGTCCGTCCGTCCGTCTGTCACCAGGCTGTATCTCACGAACCGTGATAGCTAGACAGTTGAAATTTTCACAGATGATGTATTTCTGTTGCCGCTATAACAACAAATACAAAAAACAGATTAAAATAAAGATTTAAGTGGGGCTCCCATACAACAAACGTGATTTTTGATCGAAGTTAAGCAACTTCGGGCGGGGTCAGTACTTGGATGGGTGACCGTTTTTTGCTTGTTTTTTTTGCTTGATTTCCTCTAGTTTTTGTTGATGGTGCGGGACCCTCCGTGCGCGAGTCCGACTCGCACTTGGCCGGTTTTTTTATTGATTTATGTTGACAAAATGGTATTTAAAAATAAAATATCTGGGAGACCGAGCTTTGCTCGGAAAACATATAAAAACTCAAAAATGCGCGTTTTTTCAGAGATAAATCCTAGCAAGATCGATTTTTCGCCCCCGAAAACCCCCATATATATAGCAAAATTCATCGAAATCGTTAGAGTCATTCCCGAGATCCCCGAAATATATATACATATAAATAAAATATCTGGGAGACCGAGCTTCGCTCGGAAAACATACAAAATCTCAAAAATTAGCGTTTTCCCAGAGATAAGACCTAGCTAGATCGATTTTTCGCCCCCGAAAACCCCCATATATGTACCAAATTTCATCGAAATCGTTAGAGCCGTTTCCGAGATCCCCGAAATATAGGTATATATAAATATAGATATAAATAAATATGCAAGAATTGCTCCTTTAAAGGTATTAGATAAATAAATATACAAGAATTGCTCGTTTAAAGGTATAAGATTGCTAAAAATAAATAGGACAACTCCTTTACCTACATACAACGTTTAAAATTTGGAACATTAGCATTATGTTGGTTATTATTATGTCACCGTATGAAAATTGAAATTGATAATATAGCACAAGCTTTGGGATATCACCGTTAAAATCAATATCGCATTGTGGCCTATGTTCTACCTATAACAGGGGACATTTGTGAAAATGGCGGCAGGCGGAATTTCCCGACAGTTTCCCGAAGTTTGTCGAGCCGTGGCGGGGAATGAATGGAAATATCAATCGTGCGGATCGTTCCGCAGGGGACCTTGAATGCCAAACTCTCGCCTAATGATGCATTACGCTGATTCGGCGGGGCGGAGGGCACAGACGTGTTACTCAAGCCAGTGGCTCTGCGAACATGAACTACTCGTATTGTGTCGAAGTCGAAGGTTAGAATCTAGAACTAGGTAGGTACGAACTTTCTTGATGGACGTACAATAACTGATTAAACTACGAACGAACTCAAAAATAAATTCGATTGTTAATTAATTTTCGGTTAAAGCCCGCGTATTAAATATGTCGTTTTTATTTATTAGTATCCACATTTAAAATTAGCTCCAAAATTTATCCTTTTTTTATCTTTTAAACATTACAAAACGCATGACGCATGACCCACAACATAAATACAGATTTAATTGTAGTATACTGGCACATTGGCTCAATCAGGTCAAGCCTTTAGCGACTTATGTCAAATAGGCTGGCCGGGGTGGGTTTTAAGAATAATTTAATTCATTTTACTAACATAGCACTTAAGTTAGCTTAAGATTTATTTGAGTGTAACTAACACGATATGGATGCTTTATCTGAAATAAAATTGAATTGAATTGAATACCCGCTCTACAATCGTTACGTACCTTTAGTTACATTGGGCTACGGTTAAAATAGGAGATGCAGCTACACTTGAACTACTGGCAATATATTATCTGTAACTATTACCTTACTTTGGTAATGTCTCCACTAAATAGCTTACACAACCAAATATGAATCTTATGTAAAAGGAAGAGGTCTTAAAATAACTCAACAGTCATATACTTTTCTGATTTTCGACTTAACGAAAATTGTCAAATGCAGGTGGATTCGTCAGACATTTCTTAATCTATGACTTGTTACCAAAATGTCAAATCCACTTGAGACGTCAAGCATTTGTTTGGATTAATTAATGATTCCTGTAATAAATTAATTCTTAAGAAATACGATTAAGATGTTAAATTGACGCAGATATTTAACAAAATAGTGGAATACGATAAGTCTCTTTTTGGAAATGTGACATGTATTTGAACTTGAACAACCACTTTTAAAAATTGTATTTTTACTTATTAGATAATAGTATCTCACTCAAATTTGACTTAGCAAAAAATGCTAACTACCAAATTTTACCACTTCCATCTAGTCAATAGAAGTAACATCCATTTTCCGACAAAATTTTGCTCGCAATAATTGACTCTTATCTACATATGAAAACTCGTGTGTTATATATAGTGTTGTTACACATATTACCTATTTTGTACTGAAAAAAGCAGTGTAACCACGTGGTTAAGTCGCCATATGTGTAAGGGATACACGTGTATCCCTTACACATATGGCGACATAGGTAACTGATTTATAATTACTTTTTGGGGAAAGATACCCCTAGTTGGCTAGTATGACGGTATATTTCTTATAAAAATACAACATAGAAGAAATTCCGTCGTTCTGATGAATGTCGAATGTCATTGCTTACGGATAACCCGGGACATAAACATCATCAAAGGGCTGTCTCGTGATTGGGCACGATCCGGGGCCACACCTGGGCCCCCTCACTAAGTGAGGGCCCCAAACAAAGGAATTAGTTGGCCTAAGTTAAATGTTTATAGCGGGGGTTATTATAACTGAATTACTAAACTATGCCTCTTCAGTTTCATCAATTATTTATTATTATAAAAATTAGGAGTATCCAAAAACTGCAAAGATTGTAATTATAACATAAAATATCCGAATCATAGTAAATTTAAGCTGTCCTATATAATAAAACTAGCGACCCGCCCCGGCTCCGCACGGGTTAACAAATTATACATGAACCTTCCTCTTGAATCACTCTATCTATTTAAAAAAACCGCATCAAAATCCGTTGCGTAGTTTTAAAGATCTAAGCATACAGACAAACAGACAGACAGGGAAGCGACTTTGTTTTATACTATGTAGTGATAGTGATGAAGACTGCTGATAGAAAAGATCATAAGCAATCAACAACACTCCCACGTGTGTTGCAATGTGGCAATATTTAGTAGTTCTGTACGTAGACTTCAAAATTTTCCAAGTTACCTACTTAGATGATTTATTAGGAGTCAAGCGATTACTTAATATTTACCAAATTAAAAAAAAAAACTTAAGTCGAGTTTAAGTTTTTAACGTTTCGCTTTTTAGGGTTCCGTACCCAAAGGGTAAAAAACGGGACCCTATTTATTACTAAGACTTCGCTGTCCGTCCGTCCGTCCGTCTGTCACCAGGCTGTACCTATCTCATGAACCGCGATAGCTAGACAGTTGAAATTTCACAAATGATGTATCTCTGTTGCCGCTATAACAACAAATACTAAAAATAAAATAAAATAAATATTTAAGGGGGGCTCCGGGGCTCCCATACAACAAACACGATTTTTTTGCTCTATTTTTTGTTGATGGTGCGGAATTCTCCGTGCGCGAGTCCGACTCGCACTTGGCTGGTTTTTATATAATGTCGTTCGGAAAATGATGACTAAACTATTATATTGTTTCGCTTTGTTCTTGATGCAACTTTTGCCATATGTTGATGGTTATATGTAGGTATATGTTATATATGTAAATTATAAAATATCTGTAAAAAAACGACGACACGCTATCGCTTTTACCCTGAACCACGCTCCCAAGTGGCAGGTGCGTACTATTGTCTACGGTGGCACTTGAATCCTTGATGCAGGATTGAGTTTTGAGCTTTTAGCTGTCCCTCCCTTGTCTGAGCGGGCTAAGGGAACCAGGCCCGCTATTGAGCTGTTTCAACGTAGTTAGGATTGGCATGGGCAAAGAGTAGTATAATGGCATGGGATACCTCTGTATCTTGATGGAACTTGATGGATGGAAATAGAATTGTCGAGTGAAACTTGCTCGGGCAGTAGTTACAGTGTATTGTTATATCGTGATACCTATATGTACATACTGTTAGTTAGGTATTATGTGTATGAGTAATTGAGTAGGTATCCTTAATAAATAAACGGAAATTACCTAATGATACCTAAATACATTGTGAATCTTATGAAAGAACCGTATGCACGCAATTCTCACTCAATTTGTAGTTAAGTACATATTTATGGATGCAACACTTAAAAAAAAAACAACTTTCTAAATTGTAAAGGTTCATTTATCTGTTCTTTACCTCTTACGTAAGGTAGGTACTTAGTGCGTAGTAAGTCAAAAAAGTATTTTTTTGGTTCATTATTAATAACGTATTTAAAGTACGAGTAGGTATTCTACCGGCTAGTATAGGTACCTAAAGACCCTAAAGTACTGAGCAAATGTCAACTAAAAGCTAGGCTTTGGTCTCCGGTTGACGCAGAACGTTGCATGCAGCGTCACGTCCTATTTATAAAAGCCTACGCATACAATGTACGAAACGAACGGCGTCGACATCACGCACAATGCCTGTTTAAATCCCTGAATGCGTTAAATGCCTGCGTACATCGAACGAGGACGTTTAATTCATTACTTCCATACCATTTCTTATTCAGGTTACCTCTCGCTCTTATAAATCTCAGTTATTAGATCCCATTCACGAGAAAAATGCTGAATGCGAGCAAACAAAACTAATTGGGTGATAATCTCCTTTGTGTCTGCCGCTGAAGTCCGTGAATAGCTGGGAAATGCGGATAAGACTTATTCTCTGTTCTTTTCTTAGAATATGAGTTATCTAGCCATTGCGAATGAAATGGGAGAATATATTTTTAGACTCATGCTTTTATAGAGTTAATTCAAGATTTAAACTTTGTTATGAGTAGAGGTTTGTTACTCTCTTTAAATTGGGATGTTGGTTGACTCACGTTTACGTTTGTTTAGTTAATATACAATAACAATAATATCATTGAATATTTTAATGTTCTTAAATGGAAATTAAATTGTTTTTCATGCATTTAAAAATATCATCACACTACCCACAATCGGCGGTGGGGTTCCTTTTGAGGAACTTAAACTAATGTTTCCTTTATCAAAAGTGCTATTTATATTGGCCCATGATTTACTTACTTTTTTTAAGGTTATATATAAGATAAAGTATTTAAACATCCTTTACATTCTACATTGCCTCTCTGGAATATCAAATAAAGTATAATAGGTAATTACTTAAAGTAATTTTCGGTAAGCGACGTAAAGTTAAATACCTGAGGATATTTAGGAGGGTGTTTAACAGTAAAATTGCCTCTTAAACGGATTAAACTTGACGTATTATGACGGAGAACGGAAGCTTTACGGGGATTAAGCTCCTTTCAAGTGTTATATGGGCCAAAAACTGGCTGTAATACAGGCAAAGCACGTTTGAATCTACATAGGTACCTATATGTGGTATGTGATCGCAGTTTGGCTGTTAAAGAGGGAAGTATTCTGATTTTAAAATCTGTTACGGTAATAGGTATCATTGATATGATAATAATGATGTGTTTAATGATATGCGCTGCGTGAAACGCACCGCGATTTGTGTTATTAGGAATCTCGCTCCAACTTCTTCTTCTTTTTAAAGGCTATATAAGGCTCCACAGCCTATGTATCACTGCGACCATCCCTGATCTATTGTGATCGCCACCTACTACAACTCCAACTTAGTGGTTTGAGCGATATGAGTCCTACATCTCCAGAGATGTGACTTATTTGAAATACTTGTATTTAAAATGCAAATACTAAATGCAAAATACCTATTTTGTATTTTGTATTTAAATACCTTTTGAAGAAAACTATTTTGTATTTTATTTGAAATAGTTTTTGGGACCTATTTTCTATTTTCAAAATACTTTATAGTAGGTAATGTAGGTAGGAGTTACAATCTCTTCTGATGTTACAATCCTGGCAACTCTCTCATACTGTTGAATCTGTTTAGTAACGTCGCACATGACCACAAGCGTAGCGAGTGGTTAAAAAAGTGGAATCTTGAGTGTTGCGAGGGTTTCAAGGTACGAGAGGAGAACAAACTTTTCTGCCCTGATGAAACTTTTCTGCACAAACGAGACGTTTTCATCACACTATCGAGAGGCATTATACTAGCTGTAAAACATTACAAATCTAAATTAATGCTTTTAAAAATTGTCCGTTATAAACCATCATCCATCCATCCTTCCGGTTAATATGAGCAAACAACTAGAAATGTGCACTTAGAGGACTGATTGACACACTGTTTTCAAAGAATGAAGAGAGTCTTTTCAATTCGGATATTTTGAGTAATACTTTTTAATTCAGACTAGGTATTCACTATTCAGAGTACCTTTTATCGCAAAGTATTTGTATTTTTAAAAAGTATTTTGAAAATACCTATTTCGTATTTTGTATTTTAAATACAAATTCAAAAACTATTTTGTATTTTGCATTTGAAATAGTATATCAAGGAAGTATTTGTATTTTGTATTTAAATACTTTTTATAAAGTACATATTTTTCACATCTCTGTACATCTCAAGTGTGAAAGATCCTTCCCAAAAAGTTATAATTCATTTTTTCCTTTTATTTTTTCCCCACTCTTTTATACCTTCCTTTTTAATATATACATATGAGATACATACCCAGAAAGGTGCTTAATTCCTCGAGATTTCCATTGTTAGAAAAAATTTCTGCAACCCGCACATCACTAAAATACAATCTAGTAGGTAAGCACATCTTTCATGTTAAGGTACCAATTGCATTTTCCTTGTGCACAATATTTAATTACACCATCCAAGCGGCTTACAAAATCCAATACCGCAACACCTGATCCCCACCGTCTTACCGCAACTCAACACTTGCAGCTATCCAGAAATACAAGGTCTTAAGTACATATACAAGGGTAATATTTTGCTCGAGAAAGTGATAGATGATCTACAATCGAAAAAAGTGATTTGTTTACCCACCATAGAATGCGCACACTGCGCCAGTTAAACCTGGAGTTACCATGGTTACCAGTACAATTTGATACTGGGTTAACGGTTTAACCGCTTAACCCCGGGTCAGTGGGATGGTGTAAGTGGCAAATAATTTTACTTTTTAAATCAAGGTTATGCTAATGACAATGACGATTAATGTGAGAAGGTTTGACAGTGGGTCAGGTATACTGGGTCAACCAAATCTTGTCAGTAAATAGGAACAAAAAAACTATACTCATCCTTTTCTTTTGGGTGCTAGTACTAGTGAAAGACAAAGATAGTATGATTCTCTCTGTCTATGTTTGAAATCAAACAGACCTTTGACACACTATATCAATAGGGAATATTGCGCGAAAGTCTGCGTAGGGGGAGCCACTCCCACAATATGTCAAAATCTAAGGGTCTACCACAAACGAGAGAGTCTAAGTTTAGTTATCTAACATCTCTATCACTCTTGCATATTCGAGCGATAAAGAGGCAGATAGCTGAGTTTCGATTTCGCGTTTCTCGGTAGGCCCTTTGTAAACAAACCGCCTTGATGTATCAATGTCATTATATTTGATTGTCTGTAAAAACTTGTCAAAAAACAGTTTAAGGTACAGTATGTATAAGTTACTCTATGGTATATTTAAGTCACTAGTGCTGCACTCTGGCGGCAAAACATTGCAGTAATACTCCCTATTTGTAGTTAGTATTTACTCGTATTGGTAGTTCTGTCATGGACGGCGACCTCATGGTAACCTGTTAAAGTTTCAGACCGTTATCTTATCAGTATCACCCTACAAGTTTCTTCACAATCACCTAAGAATTGGAACCGATAGGAATTCCCGACACATACGCTTTTCTCAAACTGTAGCTGTGCGGTCTCAGATTTACTCCGTCTGCGGATTACGAGTGCCTTCTAATTCTTCCCCTCACCTATAAGACTTCCCTCGAACTATGAATGCCATCATCAGCCGCGATTATCATATTTCACAACCCACCAACTACATCTTACACTCAACGAACTGAAAATCAGTCAAAATTAAACCTTAAAAGCAGGTAAAAGGGAACATTGTAGATTTGATGGGGTGTAAGTTCGTCACCTTAGCCCTCGTCTAAACCACCCTCCGAGGTTTGTCTCATACACGTCAGTATTTGCTGAAAGTATTACGACGGTGAAGTGCTTCTGTTTCCATTGCCAGGGTAAATGAAGCTTTTATATTAAGATTTCGGATTAAGCTCATGGAAATTTTCATTAGGGTTTTTTGAGTAAAGTTGCGTTCACGGCCTAATATTGGTTAAAACTGATGCAGATGCGTGTACCTACTTGTATTGCAGCCCTAATGTTTTTCGAGAAGCTTTTCAAAGTAGAAGTAGAATTTAGAATAAAAATTTATTACAATACACTTAAATTAATGTTTATCCAAAACAACCACCGGTTCTAACCTACACTTAAAGTTGACGGCAAGCAAGCATGCGGTCTGACTGACTGAAGATGGTACTTATACTAAAGAAACAAAGTTGCACGTTCACTAGATCTATGTTGATTACAGTAGGTAATTATGATTATATTAGGCCTATAAACGCCTTACCTTGTGACGAATTGTACAAGCTGCCTTTAGTCACACGGTCACACCTGGGCAAGCGAGCAATGTGCACGTGCTAACGAGCTTCCACACACTGAAAGAGAAAGAGACTAGCTTATGTTTAACAACGACTAACAAAAATAACAGATCTCTTCGTAGGCACAGAAATATATACGTATGGAAGTATTTTTGATGCTCCTCAAGTACGCGTATAACCTATCTATAGTTATATAATATATCATCGAGTTTAATGCGAAACCAAACCGGTATAATGGAAACGCAGGTATTGCAAGTGACTTCCGATGTTTTCAACGGCACGGCGCATTGTTGGCGCACTGAGAGCCAGATTTAATGTTCGACGTACTGATTTATGCGTCTACTATTGAGGCATTTACCCTACGCCTGCTTTGGCAACCGCTTAGGAATGGCGAATGATGAAGTGTGTGGATGGTAAAGATAGGCATCAGACTGCTTACTAAATAATATTATGTACCTACACATCACTGTAGTTTACTTACATGTTACGGAAAATTCGTCGAAGCCACAGATTTACGAGTACAAGGTCAAGGTATTGCTGTCAATAAAATGCGACCAAAATCGGAATAATGTCAACTGTCTGTGTTGGATGTATTTAATTCAGAAATAATATGTGTTAGCGTAAATTATTTGCTTTTGTAAGAGTATAAACCAAAACATAATAGCCCTCCGTATCTCCTGAATACAGCTTTTCGGATTTTACGTATATGTGATTTATCAATAAACAAATAGGCAGATTTTCTGATCTCAGTTCTACGGTTCAAACGACGAAATAATTCTATTATAATTACACTTTCCCCGCAAAACGAGACAAGTATTCTGCCATATAATCTTCTTTCAAGTTAATAATACTCTCATACCAATTTCACGTAATCCCTTATTACATTACACGCTTATAATAGATGTCGAAGGTGTAAAGAACCTCCTTCGAGGGGCGGTTATCTGATCTTACCACGTTAATGAAATAGGGGCAGTTTTAAGCAGAATGGTGAGACACCGATATTGTGTTTTGCGGCAAAACTTTGTACAAGAGATACATGGGGTGGCTAAGATTTAATCAGATTTTGCTAACAATCACTCAACGGGGTGAAATAGAGAGTTAAATAAATGAATTAATTACTAGCTCGTCCCGATATTTTCATTATCATTTTAAAAATTATTTACGTTCGGGTCACACTATCAAGTGTTAAAATATTCTAACAAAAATCAGTAAAATTTTAATTGCACCTTGTTGTTTTTCGTAAAAAATATTTATTGGCACAATTTTCAAGTCGGTTAACTACCTGCACAATTGCTGTATTACAAAGAATCCAGGCCATTACAACGCCTGATGAAATTGTCACCGCAACATGAACTGAACGCCCGGGAACGGAATGCAGGCAATGCTATGTCGATGTCGTCTCGCCGGCTCTAGCTCGTTGAGCCACATCTCTGTATTACACATGTCTGAGATCGCTACTGACATACTCTCGCTGCCTATCTTGCATTACATTGAATATTCTCTACTTGAAATTTTGCAATTCAGAAGATGTGTAAAGTATAAGAGAAAAAATGTGCTCTCAAATTTGCAGTTGAAGAAGCTGGCGGTGTACGGCGCCATGTTTTGTGGCAACTGAACTGTTAAACGTCAAGTTTTGACAACCACATTGCTGGTAGGAGTGACATAATAATTTACGGAGCCGTAGGATGTCAATGTTCAAATAGTATTTGTCACAGTCTAATTGTTCTACGTACAGAGATAATACGTAAGTAGAACTTTTGACTTTTGACTCCGACAATACAAATTCAAAGCACCAGTATGTCTTAGAAGTTACACATCTCATACAGTCTGTGAATCTTTGATTAAGGTAGGTATACCATCGCTGTAAAGAGAAATGAAACCAACCACAATCCAGTGCAAAGAAGTTTAAATAATTCCAGGTTATTCAGTTACTGGCCTGGTTCGAGCAAGCCGGTAATTCAATTACAACTTCTTGCTACAGTCGCGTGCAAAAGTTTAACCAGAATGATTAGGTATTCATTTAAAATATGTGTTTATTAACCCCATAAATCTTAATTAAATTGTACATAGCTGAATTGCTTAGTGAAGCATTGTGTATTATGCAGAAAAAACAATGAACTAGTTATTCACCTACATTCTTTAGCACGAGCGAGTTAGATTTCGATGCTTGACAATCCTACAACAGAGCGCCTACCGCGAACCACGTTCGACGTGTTGCCTCTCTGTCGCACTTGTAAATTCGTACGTAAGTGTGACAGGGAGGCAATACGTCGAACGTGGTTCGCGGTAGGCCCTCTGTAACCCGATGTTCATGGAACGCACGCTCCGAGCGTGTAGTCTCGAAGGCGACGCAATATATATAAGGCCAATTCGAACAATAACTAATGACATCATTCAGATATCACTTGCTATTGTGCATTTCGCTCCCGCCAATACATGTACTGACAAGTACGAGCGAAATGCACGATATCTGAATGATATTATTTATTTAGATGTCATTCTGATATCAGTGTATGTTTGAATTGGCGAATTGGTTTGGTTTGTTTCCAGCATCGAGCATGCACGCCCGGTGCGTTTCGTGGTCGAGGCGTACCTAAGGGTAACATTCCATTTCTGACCGCAGCTGCACTACTGGTACTGAACGCGTCGTTGTTACTGTCAATTTCCATAGTAAAATGAACAGTATGGCAGCTGCGGTTGGAAATGGACTGTCACCTTAAGTGTACGTTTTCTAAGTAAAATTTTCCACTTCTCTTTGCGATTGTAGGCTTCTCACTCCAAGAAAAAGAGCACAAAAAGCGAACTATACGGGCTTCATAAGTTATCGACACCGACTACACAAGTTATACAGCTGTAATATACATTAAGCCGCGTACACAAGACACACTTGCGAATAGTTCGGGAATTGAAATTATTATTATGCATATTCAGCGTTAAACAATAAGTGAAATAGTATTTTTTCGTAATAGCTGTAGTGCATAATTATTATCTATCGTATTTTACCGGAAACGTACGAACGTGTCTTGCTATCGTCGATTGCTTTGCTAGTCGCTGTCTTGGTCTGTTGAACCTTAGCAACCTTAACTTGTAAATGAATTGGGGTCCATATATTTACCCCCTTAATGATGAGATTAAAAATTACATAGCTAAATTAACAATTCACCATATACATTTCCTACAAAATAATTTACCTACATTTCAATTCAATATCAATAACAATAAAACAACATAAACCTAACCTAACCTAAAAAACATAATATATAATCCAATAATTATAAAAATAAATTGGCTTCATTAATGGCTTCTGTCATAGTTATAGTAAAAGCCATTTGAGTGGAATTGAAATGATTGTATGGGAATGACGTCGTGACTTTTCTTCGAAGCTGTCATCCCGGTTCATTTTAAATATTCGATTGGCGTTTGTTTCGAGAAACGAATCGTTTGGAGAAACGAGGCCTGGCGTGTAATATGCACGCGGCCTTACACCGCTAAGCCGGCGGCCGCCATGGCAGCTTTCAGCTGTATTACACCCGTTTATAGCCCTCCACAACGCTTTTATGACTCCGAGGAATCGGCGTTTAATTCATTTCCAATACGCGCCTTTATGAGACTTTAAATTTTGCAACCGGTCCTAACTATATTGAGTTCTGTATGGGTTAATTAAGGATTAAAGATTTCCATACTTAGTATGTGTGTGTATCTAAGTATACACTCAAGAGCAATAAATATTGGTTACGGATATCTTTGTATAAAAAAATCGTAATCTTTCCTTAGTAATATCTTTACTGATTATTAGAATTGACTACTGGGGCCCGTTTCTCAAAAGCTTGTAACTTGTAAAACAAGTGGAAGTCCCTTTCTAACAAAACCTGTCAATAAGTGGCATTCGCTTGTATTACAAGATTTACAAGTTACAAGCTTTTAAGAAACAGGCCCCTGGTCTATAAAAAATATAAGTCAATAGTAGTTAAATAAGACATAGTTTTATCAAATATCAATACACTTTGAAATTAAATTCAAGAATTTAGTTTTTGTTATTTTTAAGCGTCTTTAAAAAAAATATTAGCATCATGCAAAGTTGTCTTGATCTGCAATAAAATACATAAGTATTCATTAACTCTAACACATAAACTTTTGTAAATATTCAATTAGTCTTACTTTTTTTTTCTAAAATTATTTTATATCAACTAAGTCATAGAACTAACACACATTGCCCTCGTTAACGAGCCATGTTACCCGTTCGCTTAAGCCATTAAGAAATTTTCCAAATAACTTAATAAGCTATTCGTTTGTTCCACTACGGACCAAGGGTTCCATAAATAATATGTCAGGGGTTCCATAAAGCTACCTGTTGTTCGTGCTTGCGTGACGGAAACCGGCTAAGGTTTATTCTGGATTTGCCGCTAATCTTGTTGCTTGGCAGTTCCTGAAATTAGTCGAGGAACTTCTGGTAACTTGTGATACGAAACGTGTTAACAAGTTATAAAGAATTACACAGTGTATTAATTATTACGATGCCTTGAGGATATGTATTTTTAACTTGAAAAAGAAATTACACATCTCCAAAAAAGTATTTCTCTTACACCTGATAGGTACTAATCTTATAAAACTGGATAAGTCTTATACGAAATCTAAAACGTAATTAAGTGATCATAATCATGTTATCAGTATAAAGATAAATTCATATCACCGTACGAAAATCACGAAAATACATGATAGCCCGTCTACTAAACATAAACAAATAAGGTATTCGCTTTCTTTAATTATACAATCTCATAAAAAGGATATGTCGTGACACACAATAGCTTCAACAAATCCTTTGTTAAGCAACCATCGGACCCAAAGAGAACAAAGCTACACCACACCACAGTGTCACGCCACTACATTTTTCATTGAAATTTACAGTTTTACAGCATAGGGGTCATTCGGTTACCGTTATAAACGAAGAACGATGCATTCAAGAAGTAATAGGGCGTATTTACTCTGAACCCAATGAAACGTAAGACCATTTGAAATTAAGTTACAGAAGTAAACACAATTAAGACGCGCTACAATGTTAGCGAAGTTTGATTTACTTAGAATGCGATCATTTACGGAATAAACTTAATTTTGCTTATTTTAAACAGATACACAGAGAAAATTTAAACTTTATCAGCATTTGAGTAAAGTATTCTGGTTAAAGTTTATTCTAAATATTTGGATTATACGCAGCTTGGTTAATTAATGTAAAATTAGAACCTGAGGATTTTATTTAAATATTTAAAGAAATAGTGAATAATTATAGTACCTATAATTAGTTTTAATTTAATGTTACCTCAAATCGAATTTGATTAACTCAACTTGCATTAACAATGATTAAATTATTTCTAGTCGCAGACCTAATTCCAGATGAAAGTCGCAGATGCTAGGCTTTTTCCCCCCGTGATTATGAGGGTTATTTCAAAGGATATGGCGGCCAGATGATGTCATAATCTGCGGAACAATTTCACGCCGTCTATCGTATCGTGCTGGGCCGTGGGCGTGTTTTAATTGTTTTTGAACATCTGGCTATGAATATGCAGTGTAAGGGAGTTGGAAATGAGTTATCAAAACTATATTAATAAATAGTTATCCTTCTTTTATGATCATTTTGTGTTCACTGCTTTACTGACTTTAATCTGATTAAATACTATGTATTTTAGATTGTCTACTTTTTTTATTTATTGTTGCATAATATTCTGATAAATAGAAGGTCCCTAATCTTCATTAAAATTAGAGAAATTTAATATTTATATCTAAAATTACAAATTAAAATTATAAATTAAAAAAAAAGACAACGCTTCAAGTCGTTCCCGGCGCAAAGGTGCCCATGATGCTCGCAGCATTGCCACGCTGGATCACCAGGGACAGCCTTTGCACGAGGAACGACTCGGACTTCTGATAAATTATTATTTAAACTTGTTTGTGGAAACTTTTAGAATTAATTAAGTTTCCGGAAATTCCAGAAATGTACTCCTGGAGATCTATCGAAAAAAATAATAATGAAGGGCACATGTTAATAGATTAAGTAGCTGTCTTATAAGTATCTATATTGCTGATGGACAGACTGCGTGAATTAACACAAAAAAATACAATTACCGCTTTACCCCTAAAATACTGTAGGTATTCGCACAAGACCCTTTGAAGTATCATAAAAGACTCCTAAGCGCTCTAACGACTCATCGAAAAACTCGAACAAAACGCAATCGACGCCCTCACAGCGGCGGAATTTAATCCGCAACTTCCAAACTCAATTTCATGCGATAATCACTTCTAATTGTGCTCCGCCGAAGGGCGAAATTTGCATAATTCGCGCGCCTGACCCGCGGGAACATTTTATGACATCTGCATAAATAAATATAAATGCCGGCAAACGAGACGCCTTTGATATAGAATCACTATTGGGTTTGGAAGTTACCTCATACTTTGAGGTAGATTTTGTGGCAGACTTCCGATCTAGAAAAGTTTCGCTGTCAGTTTATGATCTAGTTTACGTTCGGAGGATAGTTTCCTACTTTCTCAGAGTTACGAATAAGATCTATAAGAAGTTTTAAAATAGACGTCGGCTTTTTATATTTTGGCAGTAAATGATAAATGTAAATTAAAAAAACATTAAACTTATAACAATAGTTTTGCGACCTGCAAAGTAGCTTTTCTTGGGCTTACTGCAAGAGTATAATATTATCTGTAAGGTTGACCAGGTTTCCTTGACCAGAGGTCGGTTTACCATACCCCAGGGCACATATTCGTACCTCCAGATCCTTTTTACCAAATTTGCCAACGGTTCTCCAAGAATTATGCCTGCCACACGCCTGCTACTACTGTAGTCTACAAACTCTGTGAGGTGCATTGATGACCTTGGTTCTCCTGCAAATTTCCCCTGTCGCGTAGGCGTAACATCTGAAATAACAAAAAAAATCTTTCAAACATATTTTCAGGCTCCCTTTGAGAGCAGTTCAAAGTAGACAGCCGTAATTATTCATGTCTACATATTCATTTCAAGCGACACCCATATTGCTTGCATAAAAGAAACATGCCTCACAATGTACGTTTCCCGCCCTAGTTCCACATTAACACGCTGCGGAATAATTTTCTTTTAAATATAAATGGGCGCCCGCGGCATCTGGCGACAAAGTAAACAGACTATTGTGCGAGTATTAAGATGCACAAAAAAGCGGGAGAAAAGGCTGTATTGCAAATCGCGGGGTTTGAACAAAGGAGCCCTCTTATTTGCGGTGTGCGCTATCGCTCCATCGGCCTCTGCTGGAGCTTTTAATAGGGACACCGCTTTTGGTCTATTACTATTGTTTTTATACTACATTATACATTTTTCAGAGAAAATCTTTTCTGTTTCCGATACCTAGGTCTCGGTAACAGCCCAAGCTCTTAGCTAGCTTAAATTAGAAATGATTTTGGAGATACCTAAAAAAATATTCTTAAATATTGATGAGTTATCAGTATCCGTTTCAAATACAAATTATGGTATGTCATGGCACTTTAATATCAACGACCCACAATATCCAGAAAATGCATTCGAGGAGTAAAAGTAAGAAAAACTCTCAAGAATTGTTACCTCTACATCCAAAAGCAAACGTTTTAAAGTTACTACTCTAAAACTGAGATTCCTTTGCTACCTATGCTTCTTTTTGTTTTATAGCGTAAGTAAATTATATGCATCTTTGCTGTTTCGTTTCGCCGGTGGAAAACGCCCTCATCATTTAAACGTTCTCTATTGAAAGTCTCTAACGCCTTGTCAAGTTCGGGAGTTGAGCCAAATCGGCGTCTGTTTGACGTCGGCATTAAAACAGCGAATTGTCAATATTTGCCGCTCTGGCCCTCTCGGCAAACTCCGCCATTGTTGCACGACTGATTTGCGACGTTTAGATCACCTGCTTAGGCCGTGACGAGAGGGAGGCCTCCCTTTTATAATTTGTCTGTGGATGATTTTGTTTGAAGACGCCTTGCCTAAATACCATAAACATACGGGGTGCTTCCTGTAACAGGAGCAATAAATTAAACTGTAGGCTGTACTCCTCAAACTGACCAACATTTGTTCAGCAACTTTTGAAAATAACTCATGTTTTGATTTTTATTACACTTTAAAGTTTATTCTAAGACGCAATGTATTACAAATTTTGTTATGTTTAAAGTGTGACAAGCAACGTCAAACACACTAATGTCAGCGTACATTGAAGGCAATATTTATTTTGTATGAAAAATAGGAAGTCTAAAGGATTCATAATTTTTAAAAGTTGCTGAACAAATGTTGGTCAGTTTGAGGAGTACAGCCTTTAGTTTAATTTATTGCTCCTGTTACAGGAAGCACCCTGTATATCACGCTAAAAGTTTATTTTCTACTTTAAGTTTTAGAAAAATAAAGTACAATCAGGAAAGTAAGTGCCGGATTGAATATCATATTTTACAAATAAAGGTATTTTCCTCATGTTTGTAATTCCTTGAGCAAATGAGTTATTTACGGCATTTATCTTTTATTATTTTACACTGTGATTTATTCATTAGATTCATAGAGACTGGTTGTAATGTTTTGTACGTTGTGTATTACTTTGAAAATGAGAACCTGACGTTATATTTTTTTAAACGTATTTTTCGTAAAATCACAGTGACGGATTATAAATACATACCTACGAAATACGGTCCGAAGTTTACCCAAAAATCTATCATACCTACCTACACGAAAAACATGAACATTTACTCAATAATATATTCTTTATTTATTATACCACCTTATGTAATAAATCTAAACTATTCGTATTATGTCCCCGCAACACACTGATTTGTATAAAAGGGCCCTATTTCACGTTTCCCATCACGGCTACACAGCGGGGCCGTAGCCGCGACAAAAACACTTGTAAACAGAAAAATATGCAAATCCCTGCTCCGCCATCTATCACAACCCTCTCTCGTGGGCCGAACACAGTGGTTTTCTGTGACTTTGTCTAAATTTTTACTCAACTAACGTAGAAGGGAGGTTAATATTTTATGTGAGTAGATATATTTATTGATTTTCCCTTTTCTTTTCACTTGATCAAAATCAAAGTTTGCAGAAGGCTCGCTAATTGCTAGCGTGCATTATTTGTATACTAAAGTGTACACTTGTATTTACAATGTACAGACAGCGCGAGCGCCGTGTGAATTCGAAAATGGCGCGCCAGATTAAGAGATTGTTTCCTTTTGTCTTAGTTGTGAAAGTAACAATATTTATCATTTATTTATCAGACAACAAAATATTAAAAATTCGGATCATTATTAGTCATTTTGGAACGATAAAAGTTTTAAACACAGTTAATTAAATCCCGGGTAGAGTTTAATTGAATATAATTTCATATTAGTGACCTGTTTAGATTGCTCTTCTTATTATCGGTAATAAAATAAAAGCCGTGTACCCTAAGGATATTTCAAGCCTTAGGAGCAAAATATCAACTTGTTATGTAACATCCCCATTTCTGTTGCTATCCAAGTTTCAGCACCAATTTCACCAAGTGACAGACAGACCCATCGTATTAGTAGGGAATATTCGTGCCATTAGTCACACTTCAGAAGCAGGCCCTGAACAAAGCGACGCGGGACAAAGGTGCGATATTTTATTACCGAGATCTGACCACGGGGAGAAATGGGGCAATTTGTCTGCTTTTGAGGATTGGCCTTTTCAATTGTTTGGTAAATAAGGCCTAAAAGCACGTGTATCAAAATATTCATATTTATTAAAAACAAAAAAAAACCATTTTTTTTGTGGTGGTTGATATTTTGTTTCTTTTGTAAAAATAAACGCATAACGTTTCCAACATTTAGTTTTGTTTTATTAACTATCAAATGTAAAACATGATAAAACATTTAAAAAATAATCATTTTGACCTAAGCCAGCCAACCACCAACCCACCACCACCAGCCACCACCACCACCACCAGTCACCACCACCACCAGCCGGTCGTCGTCATTTTGAGCTAGTCGCTCGGTAGGGACCCAGAATGTTGGCCGCTTTGCTATCAAATTATCTACATCTACAACACAAAATTTGATTAGTGTCGTGTCTATATTATTTTAGAAGATAATTCTAGTTTTATGTACTGACCCGTATTCTTTGTCTGTGAGTATATTATAACCGGATTATGTCGCGTTAACTAATGAATTTAAAATATACCCGGGCAAGCGAAGCTCGAAGTAGCTGTTTTAGCGTACTCAACCTTTGGGCCATGGTCATCAGACACCAGACAAGTTGTGAAAAAAATTTCAAATAAACTTGTCTGGGTGTCTGGCGACTTTCGGGCGGGCGAATATTTCGCTCAGCGGCTAAGTCTGGCAATCCAGCGGGAAAACGCAGCAAGCGTCCCGGTGACGATGGCCCAGGTAAGTTTAGGTTTATCTTGTAAGTTAATAAAAATACTTTTTGTTTAGCGTGGTCTACTACAATATTAAATATTGTATATCTAATCGCCTGACATGTCCATGGTCCACTGATTCCAGACTCGAGAAATTTGAGTTCGAGTTTCAGACAAGGAGGCGCCGAAGCAGTGATGTGGAAGGCTGTGAAATATTACGGGGCGTTTAGACAGATAAGCGCGTGAGAACGTTTCGGGACGAGATTTGATGCCAGGTCAAGTTTTCGGTCAGTGAATTTAAATTTAGAGTGGGTATGTTTAGATTAGACAATACCTTAGTACCTACCTAACTACCTACAATAATGGCGTGATGTGTCTTTATAAAAATGATATACCAATGTTGCCCTGACTGATTGGTCAGCCTAGTAGTGTATAATCGATCTACTTTATTAAATGTTTTTGATACAACTTTAAAAAAAGTTGTATCAACATTTTTTTATGTAGGTATCCCGTATCATCCGGCTCATAATTGCTTTGATTTTTTTACACATACACAAATTGCTTCAATAACATACAAGGTGTAACAAAAATAGTGGAGATCCGTTTAAGGGCATATTCGATATCATGATCAAATTAAGAAGTAGTAGAAGAAGAAAAAATTCTGACGCGAAAAAGGTATGGTCTTTGTACGTGTCATATAATTTTTGCCCGTCATATTTTTATTCTACTTGTCTCTAATCGGAACACGATACTGAATATACCATTAAATGGATCACCACTATTTTGGTTACAACCTGTGTTCTATTTTCTAGACCAGCTCCATCTATTAACTGCTTCTAATAACAGTAGATACCTACCTCGCTATAACACCCTGTCTTGTTACATTTGCGATTCTCTATAATAATTGGCGGTTGGCACGCCACCGTTTGTTGCCGCTGTCTTTTGCTTGAAACAATTAGACATTGCGGTTCTATTTTTGCTTTGGCTAATTGGGCTTCGTTTGATGTCTGAATACAGGAAAAGGGGGGCTCTTGGACAATTTTATCCCACCAAAAACATTGTCATGTAAAATGTTGCCAAGACGAAACCACGCACTGTCAAAAACTTATCAGATCTCTTGTAGAGCCAAGCTTCTAATTCTACAAGCCCTAACTTCACTAACTCTACACCTTAGTCAAAATATGTGGCTTGGCGGTTTCGTTACTACAATAGATAAGTACATATATTGTTTCGTTGACATCACAATACGATTTAAAGTGCTTTGGAGGTATTCGAACTTGTCCATAATTCTCACTTGTATAATCTATGCGGTAACAGAAGAGTCGTGGAATGTATGGGACCCAATACATTCCACGACTCTTCTCTTTCCGCACAGATTCTACAATACATAATGTACAGTGGTGCGAGCAAGTTACGCCGAGAATAGTATCAATCATTTTACAGTTTGATACCCGCTTCTGATTGCCTGCCTGTATAATTCTACGGTTTCGTAGGAGGCCTACGCAAAATCCGTAGTGTGCTACGATCGTAATCTAAGGTCTAGCCTTTATTAAGTTTTGTTTTCTTGAGGCTTATTCTGACTGTAATAACAGGTTATGAATTTGATTTGGATTTGTTATGCAACTACAGCTGTCAACGGTGACATTTATTCAACCAGAAATCATCCTTACATCGGACAGTGTCGGATATCACTGAACGAACGCTTAAACGCAACGTTGAAATGATTACTTTATAGTTACAGATTTTTCCTATTGACTGAGAAGACTATTCAAAAGAATTGTTACTGTTGCACGTTGAACGTGTTGCACTAACAAATGTAGGTAGGTGTGCGGAAAGAGAAGAGTCGTGGAATGTATGGGGCCCAATACATTCCACGACTCTTCTCTTTCCGAACAGACTCTACAACTGTGAAACATTACGAAATTAAATCTTATTGCTGTCTCTGACAACTATCTACAACACATGACAAACAAATACCCGTTACCAACACAATAACACGACTGAAATCCTTTTACCAACACTATTCGTCAATCAAAGATAATAGCACATTTCAACGATAAAATACACCTTACCTGTTCCGAACCTTGTAATTTAATTTCTGATTGGTAACAATTCTTGAAATAGACGGTAAAACTGCCGCCAAAGCTAGAAGGCCGTTTATCAATCGAACTTGTACAATTTTATAACATCATGTCTCGAGAGCATTCGTCTCACACGTCACACTTATTTAATATTCACATAATTAAGTTACAAATATTCGTATGGTTTTAAAAGTTGGCTGCTTTTTATACTCCTGCGCCCTTAGCACATGATTGGCGCGACAGTATCTCGCGGCGACATAGACTACCCGTCTTTTTCTGTGTTAATAAAAGAGGGACGGGTCTATCTCGCCGCGAGATACTGTCGTGTCGCGCCAATCATGTGCTAGCCCGGCTGATAAATATATTATAGTCCCTAATATCTGAATTTATTGATATGACATGAAAAAACAAAACATATGTGAAACGTTTGTATTTGCTAGGGGTAGAATTTTGTTGATATTACACGGGTAACACTGGTTTTCCTTGGACAAGCGAATGCTCGCTTGCACGTGATACGAGTACAATCATTCCTGAAGGGGATTTCCTGTATGGTTAGTGTCAGTAACACGAGTGCAAATGCCTTTATTACGGCTATTTACAAACCTGAGGGCTGTATTATGAAAATTGCAAAAAACACAATAACGCAACACGTTGCTATTCGATTTCAAACTTAAGCAGTTTGTGATAAGAAGCGACTCAGAGCAAAGATTAGTGTGCTATTTAAAATAAAAGTATCTGTTGCAAGAAAAGCAGAAAATTATGTGTGGTTAATGTCAAATTGTGTGTTATGCTTAAAGCGTGGATATAAATTATGAGAATTTCTTTACGTTCTGCAAATTAATGTTTTGTTGTCTATCATTTCATGGCGGGGAAGGGGGGCGAATATAATATTTACTGTAGGTATTTCTTGGCGCCAATGTTTTATGGATTATGTTACGTGAGGTGAATGTCTTTACAAAGAGCAAGTGACCGGGAAAGAAGACATTATATTTAGCTGTCCTTAATATGAATAAATAAGGTTCGATTAAATAAGATAAAGAAGCAGATCGTAAACTAAAACCGAAATAATGTAATTTTAAGGTTTTCTGTTATGAATAAATTATGTAACGATCATATTTATATTTACCTACAAATTATACTAAAATAATAATTTTGCAGTTTTGTTAAAATATTTCTTCTTTCTTCACAGAAACCGGCAATTTACCTACTCCCTTAAATAAGTAGGTAACCCCGAGTATTGCAATGTTTATAATACCTACCTACTCTGTAATTATAACCTAATCGTAAAATGTTTTAAGCTCATTTAAGATTTATATTTCCACATGGGCTGCCAATAACTGAACATAAGTCACATTTTAGGTAAACTTGTAAGCCTGAAACTGAAGTTACGCGTCGGAGGGGAGAATAATCCCTTAAAGTGCTCAAAGTGCGAAAATAAGGGGTAAGTTTTAAAAGCACTTCGGCACTCCGCGGCGCAAGTGGCGGGGGTAATATGCATGTTAGTACCGGCGAAAACATCATCATAGTCATCGGTCCTACTAGTGGGTACAGGCCTCCTCTCATTGTACCTATAAGAGATATTGGTACAATCGAGAGACCTGTGTCAGTTGTGGGACGCATATAAGTTGGTTATGATGGTATGGGTATACCAAGAAACATTTTCCATTCACATTATTTTTCGCTATTAATAAACTTTCCCGCACTGTCTCTGCATTGATTTAAGGTTGAGTGGCTATGAATACGAGTATATAGCATTATGCTCGAAATAGGTTCCTTAAGAAAATATACAAGTGCCTATAAGTGGCGATTTCTACACGGGCGAGAGTATAAGTTGTCATGATAAATTATTATGATCTGAACACAATGTTAGCACTTTGACATTTCACGGCTTTGAATTATTGAGGGCTCAATATCATTGTAGCTTGTACCACACGTCGTACGACACGACACGACAATCCGATCGAGTCTAAATAAATAATGAGGGAACGGACGCAGGCGGTCGTCGCGTCGCTTCCTTTTAATAACGAGACGCCCATCTCATGCCTTTACATATTTCGTCAATATTACAGTGAATCGATGTCCTATAATCAACGGGACATTGTGTCGATATTCTACTGTTTGTCAAAGGTGTCGTTTTAATTAATTTTTAAACGACATTCGGGAATTCACAGGGTGTCGGTAACGTTTAGTTAAGCTGAATGGAATTTGTAGTCTGTAATTCAAATGTCGCATTAATATGGAGGTAGGCGTAACTTACTTATTCCAAGAATATGTGAGTGAGCTACTACGGCTATTTGATCCAGGGTTATTGAAATGATGGTACGAATAATAAAAATATTATTAATGAATGGGTTATGAAGCGAATAAAGTATTGGTACCTATGTAAGATGTCGAAAATAAGTAAGTATAGGTATACCTACGTTGAAAAAAATCGAAAAATCAAAATGTCCTCTATTAAAATAGTTTTCATAGGGAAGTATGTATCAAGCATTTTGACTGATTGTGTATATGTATAATACTCTTCAGTTAATTTAGAGGTTCTGCAGCCATCGTCTAACTAGTTGATTTGTTATTTAGAGCCTGTGACTCTTGTACCTACATATATATGCTGTCAAACATTGGTTTTGTTTAGCAATGCACTGGATTGAACGTAAGTTTCACCCACTCATTCTGAACGTCCGCAAAAAAATCAACCCATTAATTTCACACCCTCAATAGGATTAACAATTAAACTAACGACAAGCCGCAAAAGAGGGCACTGAAACAAAAGCTTCCACTGCAGGCCGGCGTCGCGGTAGAATGTAGTACATTACTGAAAAAGCCACCACAAAGAGAAAGTTGTGCCGCGCATTGTTTATCGCGGACACGGATGTCTAAGCGAGAACTGGGGCGCTGCTACCATGGTTGCTGGGTTGAGTGTGGCGAACTTACTTAACACTGATAGCCGTTGTTTAATCTTGCGGATTATGTAAAGGTAACGTTTTTTATCTTAGGCGAAATAGCGGGACGAGTTGGACGCATTCGAAAGCGATTCAATGTTAGACGCAGAAATAAGTGGTAACTCATGTGGAAGTGGAAATCCTTTACCCCAGGAATAAAATATATACCTACCTAATATTTCTACCGAGTACTGCATGTTTATATTACCACGCGCGCTGGTGACGCGAAAACTAATCACAAAATGTATGTTGTTTAAAATTATATAAAATCGTTATAAATCCATATTTTTTTTAAACAGTGTTGTAGAACAAGGATTAGTGTTTTATATTTGATAAAAATTATTGCAAAAACACTTCATATTAAAAAAAATCAAATATCATAAAATCTGGGGAAGTCACACTACACGGTCCGTGACATTTCGCACATGTAATTTTTTTTATATGTTTATAAACCTCTTAGGACAATACATTTAGGTTGACCTAAAACTAGAGGTAAATTGCTCAGTATATTGATATAGAGTTTACTTATTTTCACAAAAATACATGCTATTCTTACGTGTTACACAAAAAATGCATAAGAATAAGAATCACCCAAATACTATTATTAATTTAATATTTAAATAGAGTCTTATCCAGATTTTGACACAACTTTATATCCCTAACGGCGTGTTTTGGGCACAGAGGTGGACGATAAATTGTGTGCTTTGTCCTTCCAGTCTGCTCGTGGTTTTTTGCCAAAATATCCAGGTGTGGGAATTAATGCATTCAGTTGCATTGCATATATACGCAAGTCAGATAAAATACGTTCAGGTGTGACATATGACTGCAGTTTTTCTTGTTTGTGTTTAACTTTCTGTGTTAGAAACTTTTTGTATTGTGTTAAATGTAATATTTATAATAGCTTTTAACTACTGTGTGTAAGAGATCCGGTCTAAGTATCAGTAGCTGTAGAACACCGTATTTCTTAGTCTTCATAGCGCCATCTAGGTAAACTTTAAAATGTATGGTTTCATTATCGTTAAGCGGCGGCAGTCTTACGGAAACTTTCAAAGCATTGTTCTTAAGGGGTGTCATAGCTAATGCGTTAATGAAAAGCATAAATAGTGTATTTAGTACTAAAGCATATGTTTGACCTATTAAATACCTACCTATTAAATAATAGGTAATTAATTTTGATCTTTCTCAAAAATATGATTTGAGACTTTTTGTAAAATTTTCGAAGTGAAAATCTTAGCGCAACTAACAGGTTTTGTTATCTAAGTGACTACAAGACGGCGCGGCGGTCCGGAGCGTTTCTATGTGATTTTCTATGTTGCTTTCCATAGAAAACGAAGCGCCGGAAGCTGCGGCCCGGCCCCGGCCCGGCCTAGCGTGAGTCATCCTTAAAGAAGCAAAATTCTTAAATAAGGAAGTAGGTAACAAACTTCACGGCAAGGAAACCGTAATACTTTCCCACACAGCAGCGCCCATAAATACAAACGTAGCTTTTCAAATTTTAAAAACACTCCGGAGCATACAAACGAGATTTTTATGCCTCGTAAACTGTTGAGTATATTTTACAATAAAACTCAAGGTACGAGTATGTACTGGTTTTAGCTTGTGTTTTTATTTTGCCTTGTATTTTATCACTCGGTTTAATGGTATTCTTAACGCTGTAGTAAAATTGTTTTCTAAATATTAATTACAGATTTTGAACACTTTTATTTCTACTGAGTTTATTGCATTGCATATATTATACATACATATATTATGTAAACTTATGCTAATATGATAATTTTTCGCTGCAGGTTTGCAATCCGAAACTTATCTAAACTTTTTCGCTACTTTTGTGGTTAACTCGAATAAGAATATGAAGGTGACTAAATAAACAATTTCGTTACCAACTGGAAGAAGAGATGGATATCGCTTGGGTACAGCGTCTATCTACCTTATCATTTACATTTTCCGGTTAGGAAGATACACCTAAATAGGTACCTAAAGCTATTAGGTGTAGTCTGTACTTTACCGCACAGTGTGTGGCCTATACGGTACTTGCATACAGTATCTTGCGAAGTTAAGTATGTGCAACGAAGCGCTGTTAATTGCAGTCTAGCTCTCTCTAGTCTAGAAAAACAGAGATATTTCATCGTCACCACCTAAATTTTATTTAGTTTTCAGTACTTGAAACCGTAGAAGCATAAAAAAAGACAAGCATGTGAAATGTAAAATGTGTTCCTTTTTATGTCGTGGAGTTTCCAAATCTCTTACATAACACTTATGTCTCCAAATTAATTTACACGGCCAGCACACCGAGCCCATTCGTTATCTAAGCCATAGTTTTGACGGCGCACAGCACAGTAGCCGTATCTTGATCGTAATTACCGTGTAGATGCAGATTTGCATTTAGATTAGCCGCATTAGCATGCACTGGCAATAATTCAGGGCAGCATAATGCAGAACCGTTAGATGGCTGATTAGCAAAAACCATCGTTTGCATACAACCCTGCACCGCGGAATAGATAATGGTGCAAGTAGAAGGTTCACTCTTTTGATGTCCTGTTTGCCTTTTGATTTTATGAACGTTGCCTTCATTTATCCTTGGATAATCTTCGAAAAATTCACATTTCCTTTTTCATATTGGCCAAAAATCTAAGCCTTATACTTAAGTTATAGTTTTAAGCATGGGAAATTAAAGGAAGTTAAATTACTGGAACCATCAACCAATTAAGTTGGCATCTAGTTTAGTATTTCGATCACATGTTGCTATCAAGCTACGCAAATTTTATGAACAATGCGCAGCTGTCATGCGTATCTTAGATTTTATTAACAGAAAACTGTAAATTCGTTTCTTTTTTTTTTTGATAATTAATCGAATAATAGTAATATTGATTAAAGGTCCATTGTACGTCCTTTAACCTTTTAACCGCCAGCAATTTTTGATCGAGCGTGCTCGTGTCGCCACCGACAGTAATTGTACCACGCAGAGTTAAGGTTGGCATAGTTACGGGAGTTATAAATGTGCTGTAAAAACGAAATCAGTTCTTTGTCTTATTTATCAGACTGTGGCGAAATGAGCTGGATATGTAATGTCTTATATATCAGACTCTGGCGGTTAAAGGGTTGGTGGTAATTATTATACAAAAACATAAATGAGAGTAAGTATACAGTTTTATCACATATCCCTACTTGTATAAATCATTTTCTTCCAGATAGGAATTTAATATATGTTCCGCCAATACGTGTGGCATATCGCGTCATTCGTCACGCAATACCACTATCACTATGAATTTACTTTAGCATTAGAGCCCAGCTAGAGAGGAAATACGAGTAGGCGACCCCGTTTCTATAAAGAAAATATCACCGAGTTGCACTTGAATAGAATAGCCTCTACAGTGAAGACCTCAAGGTACTTCAAGAGCCATGTGTTTATACCTACATATCATATTAGTTGCTGTAGAATATGCACCTGTCTTACCGGGCTTTATATTTGGAGACATATATCGCGAATAGCCACCATAAACAAATATAGTTCATTCGCGTTATGAATTCAGTAAAATCATTTTATTTATTTATTTATTTTATGTTTAAGTCTGTTGTTCTGTACTTGTGTATGTTATAGTTTATCACGAATAAATGCGAAGATTATGATTATGATCATTGTCTGCCTAGGGATGCTCGTAACCAATCAAATCGTTCCTAATTAGAAAGTATGTCTTCACCTGGTCACCGTGAACCTAGGAACGAATTGATTGGTTACGGGCGTGGCTAGGCCGGCAGACAATAATAATTTTACGTCACCCTAGGCCCGTAAGCCCGCTACGCGAGGAGAAAATCTCACTTCCTGGCCAAGGCAAGACGTAGAGCTTTAGACAAACCACGGGCGGTAATTCGTAAAGCCCCAGATCGCATATTTATGGCACAAACACCTGTGATCTGGAGAATTCACGAATTCACCTCCCTAGGTATGTAATGTACTATTACTGCATTATTAACACCCTATACAACACTTTTAAATTATGTGGCCAGTGGTACCAGTGGAACACGTTACGATATCTCTACACTTTCTACTCTCGATGTAATCCACAAACATTTGCCCGAAGAGGAAACAATCCATTCTCTAATTGCGATCTGTCTGTCTGTTTGTTCGTTAGATCGTCGATTGACTCGATGCGGGCTTGTTCAAACACTACCTTCCTGGCAACTGTGATGTTGAGTAGTTATCTAGAGCGCATTTTGGGAACAAATGGTTATGAGTTATGAGGGACTGCTGGCAGGTAAACTGTATACACACCGACCTTATAACTATAATCTTAATGTAATATTACGTTGCATTAGCATAGTTAACTACTAAATAGCATAAACATTGTAAATACTTAAATCACAACGTAAATATTGTAAGTAGGTACATGACCTGTAAATTCTACTAGTATTTTAATGTTTTTTTTTCATTCGATGTAACCGACGCGAACGATCTGTGAACGAATAAATAAATTTAGTACATTTAAAATTGTAATTACACACATTTTACACAATTTTAAGTAAAGTTGCTTAATAATACCTACTTTTATCATAAAATATATTCAAGCTCCTAAATCTCCTAATATTTCCAACAGGGCCTTCAAAAAACTTCCGGAGACTCGTTTACGCCGCTCCCAATATACCATTTAGGAAAAATTTCCTTTTTCACTAACAAGACCCGTTTTAAAGAATTACGAACTTTTTATTAAGTACCTTAAACATCTTGAGAGCGACGGAGATCAAAGTCGTTGTTAATCCAATAAGGTGCGTTAGTGCCCCTACAGGCTTTAGATCAAATACAGGGTAAGATATGGTATGAAATAACGCGGTAAGAGGTACCTTTCGAATTGATTCAATTATGATTGACGCGTCAATCCGATTGAATCAATTGGAATTAATGCATCAATCCTCAATTCGGATTAAATCAATTCTTAATCTAGATTAACCATAGTCCCTAAGATTACTTTTCAAAGGTGTCCTTTTTTGGGACTTAATTACTGGACTTAAAGTCGATATCTGAGGTTCCCAGAGGTTCGAAAACCTGTTCCTGATGTCAGTATTGACTGATGTCCCTTTTTGGGACATTTTTCGAAATTGGCCGATTACGTTCATATTCGTAATCGATGTCGACCATAGGTAATCCCAAAAAAGGACATCTCTCAATATTTCCCTCGGAAACAAGTTTCGAAACCTTTGGGCACCTCAGATATCGATTTTGAACGCTATCGGTTAATTTCAAGAAAAGTCCCGAAAATGTTCCAAAAAGGACATCCTTCATATTGCCGTCGGAAACATGTTTCGGAACCTTTGGTAAACTCAGACACCGCTTTTGAACGCATTTGGTTAGTTTGGCCTAAATAAAAAGGACATTAGGTAGGTACATACAAAGTAATCGTCAATCCGAATTGACGATTGAGGATTGACCGATCAATTCGAATTAACGATTAGTAATCGTCAATCTTCAATCAGTAGATTTAGAATTAGTTTCGTCAATCGTCAATCGTCAATTCGCATTGATCGGTCAATCCTCAATCGTAAATTCGAATTGATTTTTTGCCACTCGTGCCATCTAGTAGGAATCATCCTATAAATATGTCCGCATCTACTATTGTTTTAGTCTACGGCATAGGCAGATAATTTCAGTCGGTAATCAAAGGAAGAATAAAGGACCTTTTACACGCGCCAACTAATCTAAAAATGTGACGGATGAATTGGATGAATCGGAACTTCCGGGGCAGATAAAAGGACGATGAGGCATTCAAAGTTAATTAAATAGGTTGCCAATGGATTTCTGAAATGTTTAGAGAGGATGAAATTTAAGAGCGATACGAGTGTAATTACTACTTTTATAAATTAAAAAGGTTGGAGTTTGGTGGTGCAATGTAAATATTTCGGTTTTGCTTTAAAGCATTTATTTTTTGCTATAAATTAATTCCAGTTCAGGCCTGTTCTTAAGTTTGTTTAAGTAAAATATCGGAAAATATTCTAATCTACGTATTCTGAGTCCCATCTCATATTTTCTTATATTTCAGTTGTTTATTCTGGTTATAATTGGTTGTCGCATCTGCATCAGATAGCCACCAGTTGCATTTTATTTTTTTTAATAGATAAGTTCCTTCCTTCCGGTCAATGTCTTTGAATAAAATCTACTTGCTAAATTTGGAAAAGAGCCAAGTATATTTCTGCCAAATAAAAGTATTTCCGTGCTAAGTATGCCATAAACTCTATCACACAGCGTTACTACAACCTAAGGTACTACAATTTTATCCTAAGAATTCGCAGCCAATCTTAATGGCAAAAAGTCCCGTCAGACAAGACTTCAACAGCTAATAAAAAGTGTTTTGAGTGATAAAAGCCGCTTCATACTGTCAGTAAAGATTGACGCTGCTCATAACAAGTTTTTACTAAAACGAAGGCGTTAATTGTTGCATATTGATATGAAATTAGGGGTTTATTTGGTAATACATATATGTATATTTTTCTGTAGCACACCTACATGTGATTTTATATTGTTAAATTTTACGAATATTAAATGTGCAAATATAACAACGGAAAAGAGGGATCATTTTTATCCTTAATCACGATAATATAGTGAAATACGACATTTAGACCTTGTTAAGTAAAGAAAATGCACATAACTATAATTAATATTTGCACTTATGGCGTTAACTCTCTCTCTAAAATTATCTCACTCAGTCTTCTTGCTTCTGTTCCGTTAGCAAATTTTACACCTGCAACGTAGATCTGGTTACAACAAACCACCTGTAACAGTTATTATAAAAAAATATAAAAGTAAATGTCTTTATTTCGGAATATTAAGAATTCCATACAATATTGTTAGTAATACATTACAGGTACATGTTATAAGTACAATAAAATTAATCATTAACATAACACAACATTTTGACAATGAGATCAAGATTTATAATAAAATTAAAATTAATTGATTATGTTCGTTGTTGTTTAAGTAAGGGACATTTTATAGTAGATCAATTGTAACTGGCACAAGTTACTACCGAAGCACAGGATTACCATGCGCGCAAACTCGAAAACTAGGATAATTAATACACAGGAAAATAAGAAAACCTATCAGTTTTATTGATAGTATGCATCGTGAATAAGTGCTGATGTTAAAGCCAGTCTGTCCGGCGCCGACAGGTCCTTGCCTCGTCTTTCTTTCGCGATGTTATCTGAAACAGTATTGGATTTTAGATTAATGAGATTATGCTAAGAGAGCGACTGCCTTTCGTAATTTATTTCCCCCTGAAACAGTGGAAATGCCAATGAAATATACTGTCAATGAATCAATAATTCATCTTCCTTTATCCTTCGTGTTTCAAATAGTTTCCGAGATTTTTATGAGCTTGAAAATAAATTTTATATTCAAGAAATAAAAGTACCTACAGCTGTATTTTACTCCCAAGTCGTACAAGCTAGAGGTATATCCATTTTAGTTCACTGGAAAATCTTATACATTACGTTTCTAGGTTTTATTTTTGTAACTAAGCCAGTGTAATAAATAGTTGGTCTGTTTGTTGGTAAGACTGGTTTCTAAAAGCTTTTCAAAACATTATTGGCCGCAGTATAAATACAATCAGTATCTGAACTATACTTAAGTTCCGGCTATACACTCATTCTTATTTTCTCACATTATTAAGGTCGCCATTCAAATTAAAGTTATTTTTTAAATTGTGTTTAGACAAACAGGCAGTACACACTATTAGTTGTGGACATCCTTGGGCGAGGCCTATGTCCGTCAGTTGTTTATTTTACCTACAGTCCGAAGATTTCTGACCACCATAATATCAGTTTAAAACGTATCATGACATCTCATCATCTTGATAAAGTCAATAAAGCGATGAGTCTTTTTATATTGTGTATTTACGGGAATGCTTGGCAACGTTTTGGACCAAAACGGTCTCTTTAATACTGTTGAAAATGTTAAAATAGCATTTAAATCCTTTACGCAAAGTTTGTGGCTGACCATAAAGATAGCTTCTATTGACCGCAGAAATGTTTCAAAGACAGACGATAAAACTTACATGGCTGATATTATGAGCTACTACTCATAAACTACCTGAATGAGAAATGTGTTTTGTATAGTTTTAGAGATACTTATTGCCAAATTTTGTCAGAACTTTATGTCTGTGTTACAAAGGATGTGTAGTAGATTATATATTTGTGCTTTCAGATTACAAACGGATAAAATGGCGTAAAAACATTGTTCTAACTGAACCGGCAAAGCGAATATGATCGCGAAAAATACATCACAGTTACCAGCTAATATAATAGTATACAAGATGATACCAAAAAAGTTATAGGTAAATACGTACCTAGACTTCGACCATGTTAACTTTGCACACACCTTTACGCATTACAAAGCAAGTATTGTGCGTGTGTGTTTAAAACGAAAACAACAATAAACAAGAAACTCTGTTTCAACTTAAATTCTTTAAAACTAAGCCACAGCCAACTCGAATGTAAACTTATCTAACTTTTTAATCGCCTCTTCATTTAAGTTAGGCGCAGGAATGCTCAAACCGCCGCACTCTATTGATTTAATTCGACTTTTTGTTTTTTCGCGGGAAACGACATCTGTCACGTCGCTTCACAAATTGATGCTTTGTTTTCATTTTATTCGGAGCCCTCTATTCTGTTTGGAACGTTTCATTTGGAGAGAAAAGTTAAAAAATGTTGGGATTTAGTTTTATGGGCGATTCTTTGTAATCGAAAATAGAAAAAAAAACCGGCTTACGTTTCAAATAAAAATTCTTGCTCTTCAGAAAATTTCTTGTGCCGAGGAAACATTTCAAACAGAGACTTCTAAGCTTAGAAAAAAGACTTCTATTCAATTGATTCTATGATGTAAATGAAGTGACAATACAACATTATAACGATTTGATCGATAAAACTCTGTTAGGTAGGTGCAGGTACCTACACAATTTGATAACTTAATATTATCATTATGACTTTATTCAGACAACCAGTACGGATACGATAGGCGTATTTGTCTACGTGACAGCGTTATAATGACAGTGTCAGTTCCTTTCCGTCGCGTAGTGTTAAAAAGTGTCACTTATTTTATCACATGGATAAAACCATCAATAATACGCCTGCTGAATGCTATTCATAAAGATGAAGTAGGTTTATACTGCATAAGAAAAGACATCAAACCTCAACCTTAATTAAGACATCTCTCAAAACAATCCCATGGACAAACAAATCAAATTGGCATTGTTATAGCACAAAGGCAAATAAAAAAGGCAACAAATGGAGGCATTAGCGGACAAAGCCGGAGTAATTGATTTAATTTGTCGCGAGTCAAAACTCAGAGGTGTTGCCGGCGCGCGGCGGGTCTAAAAACGAGTATACTCGGGAGCTATGGGAAACGGTTTGTGGGAAAATGTCAGACTGACCGGCCCATAGAAAAGGTTAACAAAATATTGCCTTCTGAGCCCGTACCATGAGTCACTGACAGTGTCAAAACTGGCATATACGCTATCGAGAACGTAATTTACTTTCTATACATCTCGTTCGCACTAATATGCGAGTACGAGCGAGATGTATACAAAGTAAATTACGTTCTCGATGGCGTTTATGTCAGTGCCAAACTGATGGTAGCCGTACTGGATGTATTGAAATAAAACTATGTAAACGGATTACCTATTATCACTCGTGGCTACTAAACTACTTGATGTAGCCGTAAATTTCTCAATAGGGAATACATAATTTTAATTAATGTATTTCCGCACCCGTATCATTTACCATTTAGCGCGCAAGCACAGAATAAATAATAGTACTGAGTACTGAAGACTCACTCTCTAACAAAACGCGTCTGTTACGATCAGTACAGGTATGGCCGTTAGGTGGCGACAGCGCCACGCGCTGCTTATGGCTTTCCCCAAAATTGGGGCTGAACGGATGTACTTTTCGCGGAATCGAAATCGCGGAGTGAGACACGCCTGGCAGGGTATTCCCTTGCACAATGATTCTTTATGCGCATATTGTGCATGCGACTTGAATGCCGCTTTTCGTCGCCCCTGCGAGTGCGATCCTCGCGGTATTGTGCTGGGGCTCAATTCTGCAAATTATTTGGCAAGCATGTGACATTACTTGTAAATATTTATCACATAGCTCGAACTTTGGTAATTGTTGAGACGAACAAGTATTTTTTTCCTAATAACAAAGGTGACACATCTTAATACCTATACCTATTCTACATACTGCAATATTATTAATTAGCCATCGTTCACGTACAAGTCCATTAATGGGGCCATCGCCATTTGTGCAGCAGCGATATCATGAGCTGTTATAAAAACAAGTAGAATTTATCTTCTATATGGCGTACTGTAGTGCACCTCGCGTGCCCTAGCATGGCTGCAATACCTAAGATTTTAGATACAAAACACCTAGTTAACAACGACATTTAATATTGGTAACACCTGTCAGTTAAAGTTAAAAATAAACAGACTTTTATAAATTCATATACTTCCATACTTCAGTTCGGTGTAAAAGTTTGATCTTACTGTTAAGTAGGTCTAGAGGTGGCCCAAATTACGTTGAAAATTTTGTTAACTGTGGCGTATTATTGATAAATTTTAGATACATTTGCCTCTGGCATTAAAATTAGGCTTTTAGTAAAGGATGACTCTCGTTAGACCTGGGCCACCGGGCCGTGTCCGGGCCGGAACTTCCGGCGCCTACTTTTCTATGACAGTGAGTCAGATCACAGGTGGTAGAAAACGAAGCCCTAGAAGCTCTGGCCCGGATACGGCCCGGTCTAAATGAGTCATCCTTAACTCTCCACTTATCCATTATGATAAAAAAAAATGTATGGCTTCCAGACGTTTCTGCTTGATAAACATTAAGTTTTGCTTAGTTTGGTGCTAGGTCGATCTGTGTAGAGTATGTGCGGAAAGAGAAGAGTCGTGGAATGTATGGGGCCCAATCCATTCCACGACCCTTCTCTTTCCGCACAGACTCTATCTTTTTGTCGTGACGATTGGCAAGCGCCATGCTAGTCGCGCGATGCATTTATTGAAGCGGCTGGAGAAAAGCTCTTTGTGACGTGAAAGATTGATGCGCGTTTCTTTGCCTCCACTGACAATCCAACCTCTAGACTGAGCTTAGGCCAATTCTTTCATGACACCGATGCTGCCAAAAATAGGGGGGTGCGGGGGGACGAGGTGAGCGAATCCCGTGCCGTGATTGGACCGTTCAAAGACACGGACCAATCACGGCACGGGATTGACTCGAAGATGGAGTAACGCTACCCTATGTGTGGCAGAGGGGGTAGCGCGACTATGCTATGTCTAGAGGTTGGATTGTCTGTGTTTGCCTCGCTCGAGCATTTGGTGTCTATTGCCTTTGTTGTGCCATAGAATACGGTTAGGGTTTGCACGACATATCCGAAATGTATGGGAAGCTCCGCGGATCCGGATCCAGATCCGGATAATTTCATACATTTTGGATCCGGATCGCAAACCCTAAATACGTTCGGAAGGCAACTAACTTGATGATTTCAATGATTGTATTGTCGATCATTTATACTATTTACATACCTATAGGTAAATGCGGAGTTTCAGATCGATACGGCTATTAGAAAAAGGTTAAAACGACTTGAAAATTTTAATAAAATTTCAATATTACAAGTCAAGTTAATATAAGTGTGTTGAAACATTTTTAACGGATTTCATATAACCGGAATAGTCGGAACAGTATAAATAAAAAATATCTGAATATTTGATACCTACTCGTAGTTACAATTCAACCCAGTATTTTATTGTAGTCAATGCAATAAGTAAAGCCTGTTTAAATACTGAATCCTGAGCCTTATTTTCTTTCACATTATGTCTAAAATGGCATAGCAATATCACGCATCGTTTCACACGTCTAATTCGAGTAATTTTCAAGCCCACCGGCCGGGAAAATATGGCGCCGTCGCCGTCGAGCCCTGTATTATTAGTATCGGCATCCTGTGATCAGCAATGCTGTAAGCTGATTAGATATCGTATTGAAGAAATAATAACCCTTATCCACTGCGGCAAATCTTACAGCAAGGGTAAACATTTTTACAGTTTTCTTGTTTTGTTTTTGTTGCCGACTGTACTTTTCATTGCATTCGTGCATTTTTCGACAAATTTCGTTCCAAAGACACTTCGTGTTTGGAATGTACTTCCTGCCTAGGCAACAATATAGGGCCTTTAAAAAAGGGACTTACACAGAAAGTTTTTAAAATGCTGTTAACCCATAGGGTAGGTCGGGGCATAGGATTTGCAATCTGGATCTGGATCCGGATCCGCGGATCTTCCCATACATTTCGGATCCATCGTGGAAACCCTACGCACGCAGATTTGGAGTTACAAGCGCCCTAAAGTCAAAATAAGGTTACTAACTGTTTATCAAGTTCCCATTCGCAAAACATAGCAACATAACAAGGTTCTCACTTATACAAATTACCCGGGGAAATATTATCTCCATTAAATAACTTTGTACTAACTCCCTAATTAGTCATTCATTGTCAGATTTCTTTTGTTATCGATTTCACCATTTTATTAATAATCAACACAATACAATTTAAGCACTTAGTGATTTACTCTAATTACAGTGTGTGCGCAAAACAACGAAAATTCTAAATGACAATGGTGAACTGACGTCCCATGGCGCTTTTTGCAATACCAACCAGCATAGAATGCAATAAATTACTCATGGTTCCCAGCAACATACGTCTTTATGGTATTCGTATAAACGCGTGTCTCTAGAAAATACTCATCAGATTTAAAGAGATGTTTTTTCCATTACGGTTCTCGAGACATATGCCATTTTGGATTCAATACAATAGGAATACGCGTGGCTCGCACGAGTCAGTGAGTGAGTCAGTGAGTCGCGAATAACGAGGCAGTGACGTCACGTGACGTCATCACGCTTGACTCCAATTTGAAAGCGCATCGGGCTGTTAAGAGCCTTTCTGACTAGATAAAGCTGGAACCCCATTGCTGTGTACGGTCGAGCTACGCACGTGGGTACAATGTAGGTATACTATCACAGCAGCAACTATCACGCGCACGCTACGCACGGAATGTTGTCACTGATACACGCGTGTCCAGTTCCAAAGTGCCTCCGTCGTACACGCTAGCGCGTATAACGTATAGTATTAATTTATACATGGTTGATAGAGACAAACCAAAGAAAGTCTGCAGCGCTAGATTAAAAGTAGTTTTTAAAAATCAGTATGCGACAACACCACAGAAAATGGATTAAATAGTCTTGATACTTGTGAAATTTCTACCATATTTACCATCTATGAAAAAATTAAGCTGTATGCACAGCTTAATTTTTATGGTAAAATAAATTTCATTCCAACAATAGATGTCACTATTAATATGTAGACATATACTAATATTGATAAATAATATTGGGAGAATGTGACATTTGGCTTCATCAAAATTAATAAGCTTTTGTAATATCCGCGACGGCGGTAAATAGGTACAGAGGGCCTACCGGGAACACCGAAGTTCTCAATATGCGAGCATCTTTCTCTTTTACTCCCATTAAGGCGTAATTAGATTGACAGAGAAATTGCCCGCAATTTGCGAACTAAAGTTTTCGGAAAAACGAAATAAACCATTAAAACAATAAACATATATTAAAAATTAATTTTAGCTTTAACTAGTAGGTACCCATGCCGTGAGCATAAGCATGGAGGTTGTGGGTTCGAGCTCAAAACCCGGCTAGTACCAATGAGTTTCTCGAAATGTTAGAGGAAGTTCATAAGTATGCCTATACCTATTAGGTGTGTTCAATTTGCTGTGAAACCTTTGTCTAAACCAATATTATATTATCTAAGTAGGTACATATGGTGAAGTATTAAGATGTTTCATTCCACTTACCCGTCATCAACTCCAAATTTTGTAAACATTGTCGTTTTTCAGCTTGAATCGCCTCGTGCTGACTTTTTACAAGTGTAAAATTATTCGTCATGCGGAAAAGTAACTCCCGCACGCCGGTTTTGTAAGGTTTCACCATGTTTATTCCGTTCATCACAAAACACAATGAACATTTAAACGATTTTGACAAACACATACCATAGTGCATGACGTTTACTGACTGCTTAAAAACATTGCCATATGTAGTTTTTTAATTCGATGTCAAATTATTGCGCTGCAGACTTTCTTTGGTTTGTCTCTACCATACATATTTTGACATTTACATATATACAGAAGAATATAATTTAAATAAAATTATTCCGAATGTAGTCGCACCCTTATATGGTCTGAACGGTGTCGCGATCAAGGGCTGTCCAAATTATAATGGTGCAGTCGAGTGTCGTACGACCTGGACAACCCTAGCGTTTGTAGATTTATTGAGTGCTAACCTTGCACAATACACATGTCTGGAAATTAAACCTACCAATATTTGTTTCTATTATCCTAAACACTCAAATTAATTTAAAGCGCAGTAAGAATATCAACGACGACGTACCTATGTTGGACAAACACAGCTACGAGGGGCGTTCAAAATATTCTCGGTATTGATATCTTACGACCTCTTCTAAAATTTCTTTCGTTACTGGCCGCTAAGGTTTATTCATTGACATTAAAAAAAAGTATAATTCGAACCGAGATAGTCTTTTGTTTTTCTGCAATTGCTGAACAAACATGAACATCCTGTGCGAATTGACAATGTTAACTAAATTAGAACATCGATGCGTGATAAAATTCTTGACAAAACAGGGTAAAAATCAAAAAACCATAAAAGAGGAAATGGATTGTGTTTACCGTGAGTCTGCTCCTTCTTTATCTACCATTCAAAAGTGGTCAAGCGAGTTTAAACGCGGAAGGGAGAGTATTGAAGATGACCCTAGACCTGGCCGGCCTGTAGTAGCTACTTCACAAGAAAATATTGATAAAGTGGAAAAACTTATATTGGAAGATGGTCGAGTGAAGGTAAAATCTATAGCACAAGTAACCAATCTCTCTATTGGTACCGTACATGATATTATACATGACCATCTTAATATGTCAAAAGTAAGTGCAAGATGGGTTCCGCGAATGCTGACTCGGCTTCAAAAAGACATGCGTGTAGCTTGTTGTTCCGATTTTATTGACCTGTGCGGTGAAAATCCTGATGAGGTGCTGCAAAGAATAGTTACTGGAGATGAAACCTGGGTTCATCATTATGACCCAGAGAGTAAACAAGAGTCCATGCAGTGGCACATTAAGGGTTCAGCTCATCCCAAGAAGTTGAAGGTCATCCCTTCAGCTGGCAAGGTCATGGCCACGATATTTTGGGATTGTGAAGGAGTATTACTAATCGATTATAAAGAAAAAGGTGTAAATATCACAGGACAGTACTACGCTAACATTCTACGTCAATTAAAGGATGTAATTAAAGAAAAGAGGCGAGGAAAGTTAACCAAAGGTATTCTGCTTCTGCATGACAACGCCCCCGTCCATACTGCTCATATTGCCAAGGCAGCTATTGTTGAACGTGGGTTTAAAACTGTTACTCACCCACCGTATAGTCCGGACTTAGCCCCCAGCGACTTCTTTTTGCTCCCCAATCTTAAAAAGGATCTGCGTGGAAATAAATTTTCTGACGATGAAGCATTGAAGGCGGCAGTGGAGGAGCATTTTTACACGAAAGATAAAAAATATTTTTACGAGGGATTAAAAAAAATAATTGATCGATCTTTTAAGTGTATGAACATAGGGGGGGAGTATATTGAAAAATAAAAATATCAAACTTTTCGTACTTGTTTGTTTTCATTCTCATACCGAGAATATTTTGAATACCCCTCGTATGTCGCGGCAAGATAGACTCTTTTATTTTAACATGGAAAAAGACGGGTAGTCTATCTCGCCGCGAAATACTGTCGCGCCAATCATGTGCTAGGCCTACAGAACTTATTAATCTAACTATAACACTCCCGTGAGGATCGAACATATTGCAATTATTTTAGACGGGTTAATCAGGTATTATTAGGTCGAAAGGCGCCAGTCGCGCGGTGTTAAGATCCTCGAAAATTGAATCGAAACATGTCGGCCGTTTATTCGACAGTTCGACTTAATATTACGCGAGAATTTAATTAATTGGATAAAAAATACTATTGGGACAATCTTACACAAATACTCGTAGAGTAAACTAGCCCCGCAGTAGGTAAGCTCAATAAGGCTTGTTTTGTGGGTAGGTTAGGTATTAACGACTACCTATGTACAAGTATATAATAGATAGATATAACAGATAAATACTTAAAATGTATCTGCATAGAAAACACTAAATCGAAAAAAGTCAAACGTAGTGGCAGTTAGAGCATCCCGACATTACACATATGTAGTTAAAAATGGTTAATATACATCAAATTATATAAAAATATTTTCCGTTAGGTAAATATCCAGAGAGAAAAATGGGGACTACGTTTTGTATGAAAATGCAAATTCACGCGGGTCCTCCACTTTCGTCTTAAATTAATTTTGGCTATCTACCGATAATACTAAACAAAGACACAACCGAGGTTGATTTGTCTGTTCCTGATAAATGATATCGCATATCTATAATAGTGTCTACTGCGTACATTTATAACTACGTAAATTACGTAGTGGGCACTAATATGTGCGCTGCTTTGTGCATTCTTGTGATCGTGTATGTTCAAAACATAGAGCCAACAAGAGTGGTCATTTCTCCATATAAACGTACTCGACTGTTTCCTCCGTGGATTTTGAAGCTAGAGCAATGTTTTTTTCAACACAGATTAATATTGTCAATATCTGTGTCGGATCGTTTTGCTTTTTTTGATACTTTTGTTTTTTAAGGCGCTAGAGCCCTTCAAAAATGGCCAAAATGGCCTAATTGACTATGCCGCAATGAGAGGCGTGGTACTCAAAACTGATATCAATTAGCCAAAAAAGCAAAACGGTCCGACACAGATAATTTCATAACCATTTAGATTTCCAAATTTGGTTACGATTGGTTAAGTTTTGGACGAGGAAACAGTCGAGTACGAAACCTCGGTTTTTGAGATTTTTACGAAGGATTTTTCGCCTTGTCCTTATCGCACTAGTTTTAGGAGCGCTTCCGTTAGCGAGACGGGTATATTTACCTAAAATATTTAAATCTCGGCTCCTGTTTCGTCTTAAGTTACATATAGTTTGTCAAAGGACTGTCTAATTTCAAACATAGACAGAGAGAACCATACTATCTTTGTCTTACACTAGTACTAGCACCCAAAAGAAAGGGAAGAGTATAGTTTTTTTTGTTCTTATTTACTGACAATTTGGGTTGACCAACATTACCTAGGTATCTGTACTTATGGGTAATTTGTACAAAGAATTCTATACAATTGATATATTTTATTACTTTTGAGTGTAAGTTCATAGTATGTAGTCAGTAATACTATTCGCTTAGCACCTTATTTGTATAAAAACTTCGGCGGGGGTCTTACTTAATACCTATATTTAATACAATAAGTACATCATCATGCTGCCAAGCCTTCGAATACCATACCACCATCATAAGATGACCATAACAACTTTTTACCAACCGCCAGACCTAGTAAGTATTACAATGTCGGCATTCAGAGCCTTACGTAATTTTACATTGTTTGCACAAGACCAAAATGTTTCAAGCAAATAATAAAAAAACTTTCCTTCGCATCGCTGGGGCTAAAAGCTAGGTACGCTTCTTTTTTGACGCGACACGAGTACGCATCGCATATCACGATGATAATCACAGACTTATGATCACAGACTTGCGATCACAGACTTGCGATCACAGACTTGCGATCACAGACTTGCGATCACGATTACAGGCTTGTTATGACGCACGTGGCTGCCGCGTGCTTCATCACTGAGTGTTCTAATTGATAATTTAGCCCTCATTTTATCCCCTTTTTTGTTCAAGGGGCGAAAGAATTACACTAATTGCTGATGTGTCGCGTGGGAGTATTTGGATTTGTTTTAAATTATTCGGAATAAATAATATATTTTAATACCGTTGACTTTGTCTCGAATATTGCGAAAGACTAACATAAATCTAACATAAATAAATGCATATTATAAAAAATAATTAGAAAATAACGATATTACACAAAGAGAATAATATTTTTGAAGAAAGTATTGAATAGATAAGATAAATCTAAGCGCAAGTTTTGCCCTGAGTTTGACACCCGAATTAGATGGCGCTACTCGTATACCTAATATATGTTCTGTGGTAACTCAATTATCAAACGTTAATCTATGACTGTCAGAGTTACCGTACAATGTACAGAGGCATCTATATTACCGACAGATTACCTCAGCTTTCATATTCGAGTTACGAATTCTTATTAAGGTGACAGTTCATTTCCAACCGCAGCTGCACTACTGTTCATTTTACTATGGAAATTGACAGTAACAGCGACGCGTTCAGTACCAGTAGTGCAGCTGCGGTCAGAAATTGAATGTTTACCCTTAGACTTTGCCACGTCTTCTACAATTAATAACTTTTGAATAATGAAGTGTTAGGGTAACATTCCGTTTCTGACCGCAGCTGCACTACTGGTACTGAACGCGTCGCTGTTACTGTCAATTTCCATAGTAAAATGAACAGTAGTGCAGCTGCGGTTGGAAATGGACTGTCACCTTTAGTAGGTTAGTTTGCGCACGTTTGCGCATCCGGTCGAGGTTGTTTCTAAGTAGCTTCAAGCGCAAGCATTTTACTACCTGTAGTATGACATATCACACTATCCTGATAAAGCCGATAGCCTAACACACGCACACTTTCAAATAATTGGGTAATAACAATAACAACAACACCTGCTACTGATTCGTCAAGATCACAAAATCAAAAATATTTGACGTTCCTTATCTAACGACTTGCAGATAGGTATCGAATATGATTACAATCACGTAGTGTTGGAATGTGTTATTGTTTAATTTTTAAAATAAGTATTTAGTCTCATTCAAGTTTAACTATAATTAACTATTTTAGTGTTGTTGAAGTAAACAAGCAAACATGCTTAAAAAGTTGCATTTACATTGGAAAACATCCGACTCTCCTCAGCCGTATTTGCGTCAGAAGATATAGGAATTGGCTGCTTTGACTCATGCTTGTTTGGATAGCGATTGGCGATAACAATAGTCAAAAAATGTTAGACGATATCTTGACTTGACATTATGTCTAAAGATGGATAAAAGATAGAAAATCCTATTAAATGTTTATAGGTATATCATTAATTATGTATCTTTTTCGTTCTATAAAGATTAAATAATCTATATAGGTATATACTGAAGCATGGCGCTCAGAATAATCGTTTATTCCAGGTGATTGCTGTCTGTCTTACTTAAGTCTATATAGTGAATAATATTATCTATATCTATACATAAAGCTGAAGAGGGTCGAAAGTCTGTACATGGAAGATATTCGAAAAAAAGTTGGTTGGGGATACTTAGAATCGATAACAGAACACGTTCCAACAGTTTTTAGAATTTTTGTCTGTTTGTCTGTTTGTCTGTTTATCTGTTTATTTGACCGCGCATCACGTGAAAACGGCTGAACGGATTTTGATGCAAACTTAACTAATCTGTCAAGAAAATCCCTGGCCCTATTCTAGGCTAAAAAAATTCAACCCCTAAAAGGGAGGGTGGCCACTACACTCAATTAAGTTATATTTGCACCTGAATCTTATGGCGCTAACTTAAGAAAGTGGTGCAAACTTTTTTTTTGTGTATGTACTTTGTAAAAAAAAACAATTTTTTTTTTAGTCAATGTCAAACGTCTTTGCAAATACATATTAAATCACATTTATAGACGGGTCTATCGCGGGTCTATTGACAATAATTAACATTATGTGAAGTGGGTGGTTTGAAAATATGATGTCTACCCCAAACTTTTTCATACACTTTTCGTCGGGTAGTTGCACAAATCTCTGTTTTGACATTTTGTTGGGACATCAGTTAGCTGCGACCACGACCAGTGAAACCTGTGTCGAAACGTCGGTAAATAAAGGTAATAAAATAAATTTCGAGATAGGCCCGCCTATAAATGTGAGAAAATATGTGTTCAAAACGCGAAAATTTTTAAATTTTAAATAGGTATTATGTCTTTGTAAATGTCAAACAATTTTGGACTTGCATTTTAAACGCGTTACCATACCTTTCCGAAAAAAAACGAATTTTTCGCGAAATTCTCGCAACGTATTGAGGTTACAAGGTAGCACGGTCTCAGGAATCTGAGGAAAAATCGGAGACGTTCACGCAGTGCGAGGAACAGACCCTCTGGAGTTCCTAAACTCATTGAGTGCTTCAGGACTCCCAGCAGCACTGAGAGCCTGGACGCTTCGGGCCTTCCGCCCTACGCGGAGCTCGGCCTTCGGCCTTCGCACTTAGACACTTATACTATTGTTCTGTGATTAAGCACTGACATCCAGGACGCTTCGGGCCTTCGGCCCTACGCGGAGCTCGGCCTTCGGCTTTCGCATTAGATATCCACACCAAAATTCAACCATTGCGGCTGTGTCCCTGACATAGCCTCTCTCAATTTTTTCTATCAAAAAAATTCGCGCTCGCTACGCTCGCGTTTTTAACTTTTAAGGTTAAGCCTACTTTGATAAAGGTAGCATTCTGGGCACCCTACCGAGCGACTACTACATACTACGACTTAAGCATTGACATCCTGGACGCTTCGGGCCTTCGACCCTACATAAAGCTCGGCCTTCGGCTTTCGCATTAGATATCCACACCAAAATTTCACGTAAACCACTGCGGCTATGTCCCTGACATAGCCTCTCTAATTTTTTTTCTATCAAAAAAAATTCGCGCTCGCTACGCTCGCGTTTTTAATACGATTTTAAAGGTTAAGACTAATTTGATGAAGGTGGCATTCTGGGCACCCTACCGATCGACTACTACTACGACTTAAGCACTGACATCCTGGACGCTTCGGGCCTTTGGCCCTACTCGGAGCTCGGCCTTCGCATTTAGACACTGATACTGAGCGTTATGTGATTAAGCACTGACATCCTGGACGCTTCGGGCCTTCGACCCTACACGAAGCTCGGCCTTCGGCCTTCGTATTTAGACACTTACACTATTGTTCTGTGCTTAAGCACTGACAGCCTGGACGCTTCGGTCCTTCGGCCCTACACGGAGCTCGGCCTTCGGCTTTCGCATTAGATATCCACACCAACGTTTCACGTAAACCATTGCGGCTGTGTCCCTGACATAGCATCTCTCAATTTTTTTCAATCAAAAAATTCGCGCTCGCTGCGCTCGCGTTTTTAATACCATTTTAAGGGTTAACTACTTTAATAAAGATGGTATTCTGGGCACCCTACCAAGCGACTACGTCTTAGGCCAATTTTTATTTATTTAAGTGTTATTTAATAAATAACACTTAAATTAAAAACTTATAATTAAAAAAGTTTTTACACTGTTAAAAGTAATCCCCGGTACATACATATATGTAGATATTTAGTTGTGCATACATAAACATAACTGTAAATAAAGTCTAAATACTCGGCCTCAAGTTTTTGATATCTATAATATTCTCCTTTCCTTTAATCTTACTTCTAACTAATATAATATTAGACCTAAATTCGAAAGTTTGTTAGGAAGTAGGTATGGATTTCTATGTGTATAATTCGTAATTTTTCATGCTCAGAATGATTTAACTGGAGGACAGAATTGGATGATATTTGCCATGGACATGATTTTGATAGATACAGTCGAGAACGTAAAAATACAAAAGTAGTACTATATTGTCCGTTATACACCTACTACTCTGTGTCGTTTAAATCACGTCTAATATTGGAATAAGGGCGAAAAAAACTATTGGTTTTGGAGTTTAGTTTTGTTTAGTGGTAGGTACCTACCTAATTGTAAAATATTTTATCTGGACTTCAGTCAGTTCAGTCCGCTAATCGTATCCATCTGTCAACTTTACTTCAAGTTCCGCCTCCAGGGGAGAGAAAGAGAAATTAGGGATGAATTAGCTTACTGACACAGACCGAATTCCACGCGGGCGGAGCCGCGGGCACAGCTAGTTTATAATAACTATCAAACACTGTCAAAAACCCACTTGGATTGTTATGCTCAAATTTTTAAGGGTCCGTTCACACCAAACAGATGGAGTGTTTTTTTGTGTGTATATTGCTAAGTAATACACTGAGCATTTAAGAGCGCAGAGCTAATGGTTTATTCGTGTGTGCTCTTATCACGTGAGTTACCTACATTTTAAAAACGTATATTATATATTAATTTGACTTGACCGTTATTCGAAGCTTATTAATTGAGAGAGGCACGTCGTTTCCCGCCATTGTATTGCTATCTCTTTCTAACTTATGGTTATATTTCGCTCTTTTTCCCCCACCATTGGTGGACCACCACCTGGCAGTGGGGATGAGTTTCTATTTAAACGAAATCCCGGAATGGCTCGTCATTGGCGTCTCGTTTCCCGCCGCGATAGGTCGTGCTAGCAAAAAGGTACGACTTTAATCAAAGTGTTCTTTCCTAGCAAATATAGTGAAAGGTTATTTGTGACAACTTATTCACGTAAGTAATCTTCGAGTAGCTACTCATTTGTTTCTAGTACTGTTGCACAAAGGGTTTCGAATCTACCCTTCGATTTTATTGGAAAATTAATAAATTTATATTTAAACGGTTTTTGCCGTTCGATACTTATTAGTGTAGTTTTTTATTGTAGAATCATGGATGATGTAGAAGGGAAGCCTGAAGACAAACCAGATGTCTCAAAAACAAGGCGTAAGCATGTTTCTAGCGAGTCAAGCAGCAGTGACAGTGACTGCTCCAGTTCCTCAGATTCGTCGAAGTCAGATTCGAAACGCAAGTGCCGTTATCGCAGCAAAAAGAGGGGGGGCCGAAAAAAGTCCCGTCGCAGGCTCCATACGTTAACCAAACAAGTAAACGAGCTGCGAGCACTTGTTAATCCTGATAACTATTACGCTCGTGTCGATAATTGTGATGCATATTCTGTGGTTTCGGATAATGTCAGTCGAGAACTTTATACCGAGGCGGAACCTCAGCCGGGCCCATCTCAACCTTTTGTTTTGGGCCTCGGAACCAAATTAAAGGAACCAACAATACCCGATGCTACGGAGGAGCAAATAAAACTTTTGTGTGAGGTGCAACGCCTCGATAATAAAGGCTGGAATGACATACGCTATTCCGAAACTCAGAAAATCTACAGTAGGTCCCCGGGTTACACTGATTTAGAGGTTAACGAAGAGGTTAAACAGTATGACACATATCCACATTTGGTGCATTCCGACAAAGCGTATGGCGCCCTTACGTTTTGTTTGATAAAACAACAAGAAGCCCTGCACGCTGCAGTGGCAGAAATACTTGATTATACTAGATCTGGTGGAGAGTTTTCGTACGAAAGCTTTCGTGAGAAGGTAAGTAGCGTCCTTTTGGGTGGTGACCTTTTCAAAGTCTCTGAAGACATGTTACAACTGGTTTGTGGACACAGAGCCGAGGTGATAAACATGAGACGAAATGGAATCACGAAGCATATCAAAGAGCCTTTGCTTAAAGCAGCTATACGCAAGATACCGCCATCTAGTTCGTCGTTGTTTAACGCCGAAGAATTCACAGCCAAAATTGAGCACCATGGTGGAGTTCGTAAGTGTTTCTGGCCCCTGAAAAAGACCACTGTTTCGCAAACAGATGAGTTTAAGGCCACTACAGGCGTTCCCTCGCAGGGAACAGCGCCTCATAAAGCGCCCTCGCAGGGCTATTGCAATCATGCACATGCAAGCAACACTTTCACATGTAATGCTCATGCATGCCAGGAAAATGCTGCCGCGCAGCCGTATATGCCCCAGCGGGGTAATTACAATCATAATTATCCTTCGCAAGGATATAACAGTGGATTTAAAGCTGGGCCCAGTGGTTCCTTTCGGGGACGTCGGTCAAGACAATACCAGCAGAAGTCCCAAAATCAGCCTAGAACCGCTCGAAAACGAGGAGCTTCCCCCGCGGGGTACAGATACAATAAGAGAGGTAAATATTGACATGAGGTTCAGGGCAGGCCGGTTGGCACAGTTTTACAGCATATGGGAGAACATGTACGCACCGGTCCATGTGCTACGAATGTTAAAGGGGTATCGCATACCCTTCGTACAAAAGCCACCTCTGGTTTATCCGAACCGTTGCGACAACAGTTTAAAATGCCCACAGTCAGACGAGATGTCGCACATCATCAATCAGATGAAAGAACAGGGTGTGCTAGAGGTAGTGGATCCGTCTCCCAGTTTTATTTCAACAATGTTTATAGTGCCCAAAAGCGACGGCTCGCCCCGGCCCATTTTCAATTTAAAGGCTTTAAACCGGTATGTTATGACCGAAAATTTTGGATTGATAAACGTGCACCGCGTGCCAAATTTCATTCAGCCGAAGGACTGGCTATGCAAGATAGATTTGTCCCAAGCGTACTTCCATCTGCCGATAAGCCCATCACACAGACGATTTCTACGCCTTATCTATGGCCAAGAGCTCATGCAGATGACCTGTCTACCGTTCGGGCTCAGCACTGCGCCGAAAACCTTTGCGACCTTTACCAATTGGATAGCACAGGTTCTAAGGGACATGAATATAAGAATAATAGTATACCTCGACGATTTCCTTATTGCGCACCAAGACGAGAACACGCTCGCCGAGCATGTCAAGGTAGTCGTAAAGAAATTAGAAACACTAGGGTGGTTAGTCAATTATCAAAAATCTCAATTGACTCCCCAGAAAGCACTGGTATACTTAGGCGTTTGGTGGGATGCCTGGAAAAACCAGAAAAGACTTCCAGACGAAAAAATCCCTATTTTGATTGGCAAGATTCAACAAATGCTTTCCGCTGCGAAAACCAACCGGAAAAATTTAGAGAGGTTAGCGGGACTGTTGAACTTCACAAGTTTTACGGTTCCAAGGGGAAGGTTGAACTACCGAGCCCTGCTAAACCTTCTGAATTCTGTGCCGCGATTTTCAAGCCAGACTTTTGCTATTCCCGTCAGGGTAAAGGAGGACTTGATGTGGTGGTTGCACCATTGTCGCACGCCTTCACCAATACACCTGCCTCCACCATCCCACTTCTTAACAACGGACGCGTCGGACCTGGCCTGGGGTGCCCAATTAGACGATCAAGCTCTGACTGGATTTTGGACAAAATCAGAGCAAATGTTGCACTGCAATCAGAAAGAGATGCTAGCTCTACAGTACTTGTTCAATGCGACAACAAAACGGTGCTAGCTTACTTACGCAACCAGGGCGGAACAAAATCGAATCCACTCATGGAATTAACATTCCAGATATTTTGCATCCTAGAGCAATATCGCATCCATCTAGACTTAGTGCACATACCGGGAAAATACAACAGCCAATGCAGATCACCTGTCACGATTGCGTCAGACTCCGGAGTGGCATCTGCTTCCGGGGGCTACAGAAAAAGTATTTTCAAAATGGGGTGTCCCCCAGATCGATCTGTTCGCATCTCACAGGGCGCATGTAGTGATGAACTATGCCTCACTAGACCAAAACGATCCGAAGGCATTATATCACGACGCGTTCTCACAAGTATGGAATTACAACCTGGCTTGGGTGTTTCCACCTCCTTACCTGGTCCCAAAGGTGCTAGCCCATCTCAACCAAGCAACGGGCGTATATCTGCTAGTAGTTCCACGTTGGAGTCGCGTTTATTGGAGAGCGGACATCAGGTCACGCGCCCTAGCAGCCCCGTTCACTCTACGATCCCTGGAAAAGTTCCTGATCGACGTCACGACGGGATTACCTCCACCGAAAGTTCAGGAGATGATCCTAGAGGTGTGGAAGTGTGGGGGTGGTCAGAGAACCTAACTGACTGGAATTCGGATCAATTAGACTTGCTCCAACAATCTTGGCGTACGTCTACCAGGAAAACGTATGATATAGCGTGGAAGAAGTGGGTCCTCTGGGCCACTGGTCATAAGGTAGACTATAAGAAGCCATCAGGTTCAGACTTAGCAAAGTATTTATCCGATCTTCATTTGATAGATAAACTTTCGTACAGAACTATATTACTTTACAAATCGGTAGTGTCAACATTATGTAATACTGAGGATTCTGGCCTATTGAGTTCACACATTCTTGTTAAACATGTTCTTAAATCAATAGCTTTGCAGAAACCTATTGGCCAAAAACCACCTATTTGGAATATTGACATTCTTCTGGATTATCTGAGTAAATGTAAAATTAATTTAGAAAGTTCTTTCGAATCATCCAGGCACACGGCAATGTTACTACTTCTTTGCTCCGGCAGACGAATCCATGATTTAACATTGTTAAAAATTGATTGTAAGCACTTCGTGGAATCTGATAATGCTGTTATTTTTTGGCCATCATTTGGGTCAAAGACGGACTGTGCTGATTATAGGCAGTCTGGATGGAAATTGTTGCCGAACCCTGCCTGTCAAAACTTAAATCCTGTGTTTTGGGTGAAGCATACTATTTCTTTATTAAGAAGTAGGCGTGAGTTAGCCAACATAAATGATTTATTTGTTACACTAAGAGGTGCTGTTAAAGGTGCTTCCCGAACGATCATATCGGGATGGATAAAAAGCTTGTTTAAGGTAGCAGGCATTACAGCATCACCAGGCAGCATTCGCTCTGCTGTGGCATCAAAGCATTGGGTGGATAATTTCCCTGTGGACGACATTCTAGTGCGTGGTAATTGGCGCTCAGAGAATACATTCTGTCGGTTTTATAGGCGTGAAGTAATGCCTGTAACCTCTACTGTTGATTCTGTATCACACTTGTTTGAACCAATTAAGTAGTAAACTAATCTATTTCTTAATAAAAACTGTGATGATATAATTTGTTTGCTCATTTTAAATGGCAATAAATGATTATCAGGTACTGAATCTAAGGTTTTATACATTTCTGTCCTGTCAATTTATCATCACATAAGGTCACATTGGCGTCTTCTTTTTCACCACCACCAGGCGATAACAAACAGGTCTCAATTAATAAGCTTCGAATAACGGTCAAGTCAAATTAATAGACGCGTTTTACCTACCAATAAAACGCATATTAATTTACTTACCTTATTCGAAGCTTGTGAGTAAACTCTGCCTGGTGGCATTAGATAAATTTCGAGCCAATGACGAGCCATTCCGGGATTTCGTTTAAATAGAAACTCATCCCCACTGCCAGGTGGTGGTCCACCAATGGTGGGGGAAAAAGAGCGAAATATAACCATAAGTTAGAAAGAGATAGCAATACAATGGCGGGAAACGACGTGCCTCTCTCAATTAATAAGCTTCGAATAAGGTAAGTAAATTAATATGCGTTTTATTGGTAGGTAAAACGCTTCTATTATTGCATTTGAAATGTTCAAAATTTGCGAATACAGCTATTATAATAACATTGATCGTATACGTACGTACTTATGCCCTTATTCATAAATAAAAACAAGTGCGTGTCTGTGGTTGCTACCGTTTTATTAAATCACTGGTTAGGGATTTTTTTTTAATTATGCCTCATTCAAGTGTGACTATAACTAAATCATTTAGATTGTTGTTGAAATAAAAAAGATACTGCTCAATTATCTGTATTTACTTAAATAGACAGAAAAATAATCTGCCTCCCTATTTGCTTTTACAGATAAAGTAATTGACTGACTGCCGTATTCGAACTTCAAGATATTCACAAGAGACGACACGTACTAGATCCATTCTAGATACGTTTTAGTTTAGATTTCAACTAGTTCTCTTTTGCAGCGCAATTCGGGCAAAAATGTCACTTTTACGTTAGATGGAGTTAGATATCTATTAGATGTGAATTGGATCTAAGTCATATCTTGTGGAAATTGTTCAAGAGTATATACAGAATCGCGCAAATGTCAAATTTGACAGGTTAGATCTTAAACAATCGTTATCGTATCTTGGTGATTTCTAAAAGATATCTAACAGATGTCTATTTCAAAATCCGAATCGGGCCCTGACTTTGGCTCTTGCTTGTTGCTGACTTTAGGCTAGGCCGTCAATAAAAGCCAAAATAAAAGCCAAAAATATTTTACGATATTATCTTGACGTCATATCTAAATCAGATTAGATTATACTGATAAAAAGTAGGTAATCAAGTTAATGATTTAATTGTAATCATTATTTATCTTTTTCGTTCAATCAAGATTAAACATTGTATATATACTGACTTATGTTGCTCAACGTCGGAAAGTTTTGCAGGTGAGTGTTGTCTAAATATGTATAAAGCCATTTGTATATTTATTAACACTATAACAATCCCGTAGAATATAAATAATAAATATAGTTACACTGAACAAACAAATATTAAATCCAGTTATTTTTACTTTTAAGGTACCTACAATTAGTAGTTTAATGAATACAGATATTAGTAAGTAAATTTACAGTGGTGACTAATTCAATTATGTACCTACTTAATTTTATGCGATTATAAAAGCTAAGTAATTCAATTATTGTAGTTGCAACTGTTTAATTCATGCAGATTTTAATAAAATTTATAGAGAGTCTCTCGTATTCCCCTTGTTACATAATATTAATATTGGCCTGCAGTAATATCTGAAATGAAATACCTAAAATCTATTACTTAAGTACTAAATAGTAATTTATTATGTTCGTTAGTTTCTTTGTCTATATTTAATTAAACCTTTTGGCTTTCACGGGCCTATAATCCCGGTCTTTTGATAGGCTTGCGTGGGGATATAGATCCAACACGTAGAGAGGGCCTCTTGGAGAGCTTTTATGTCATGTAGAACGCCTACTGGAACCCGTTCACAGGTGCACCAATAGACACCCGTGAACCGGTCTCAGCAGGCATTGGGACTATTGTAGAAAAAGAGAACAGTATACTGATTAAACCCATTATTGTTTGAATTGTTTCAGCACACACAAAAAATAAAGAATCACCATGAAGATCATCGTAATTGCTCTCGCGTGCCTGCTGGCGACCATCAATGCCCTCCCCAACCAACAGGGCAAGGAACTCGAATCGGCCATCAGTAAATATTTTGATAATGACATTAAGAAAATTATTTATTATTCAAAATTTGCACTTTGTTTAATCATTTTGAGATATATTTATCAAATTTGCAAGACTTTTACTAAGGAGGTAGTCGTTTCACCGATTACCGTAACTGATTTAAACTTAATTCCTGTTTTACAATTTAATAATACGTGTACCTAACTATTTTACATAAATCCGTTGTTCAATTTTAGAGACAAAATATCAATAAATATATTTGACTGTTTTCTAATTCCATGATTGTTGTAAAACAATTTATCTTCGTAACTAGCCAATGCCTTAGGTGTTCTAATTAATGTCGGTTTCTAGGGTCTGGAGACACGAGGCTGGTGACTGGTAACATTGTTGAAGCCATCGAAAACGTGGCACAGTCCATCCGCGATGCCGGCATGGACCCTCTCGCCATTAATCAAGAAATCGACTTTGCCTTGCCGGTACCTTCGTAAGTTTTCTTACTGTAAGGCCTGAGTGGACGCTCATGTTGGGCGTGCAGCGGGGCGGGGCGTGCGACGTGCATGTGAAACATATGCAAGCGTATAGGAGATAGGAGCGGCCTTAGTGCACGCTGCTCTAATCACTTGGGAGCCCGACGCCACGCTGCACGCCCCGCCAAACGCGCCGCTTCGAGCGTCCACTCAGGCCTTACACTTAACGTCTATAATACGAGCAGAAACAAATAACTTGTTGGAGGTATGGTAAAACGTATTTTAATTAATAATAATAAGTTGTTGGAGGTATGGTAAAACGTATTAATAATAAGTTTATGGGTCCATTTGTTTCCCATAACGTTTTAAGTCATAATGTATTGTTTGTCAGATTATCATCAGCCATAAAACTGAAACCGTTAACTTTTCAAGTTTTTCGTAAGATTATCCTATAGATAGGTTAGGTTAGGTTAGGTTTGTTTTATGGCAATCCTAAAAAGTGACGCGTTTCTGAACCAAATGAATTATGATTAACGAAAATGCGGGCAAACAATACATTATGACTTAAAACTTTTTGGGAAACGATAGAGACCCTAAGTTTATAGCTTATTAAATCCATTTAGGGTTTTTATCTCTCTTACTTTATTTCTCTGCGATTCGAGTGGACGTAAACATAGCCTAATAAAACATGTCATCTTCCCAGAGTGACACAAGCCTACGTCACAATAACATTGCCACTTTATATAGCGCTATCGCATATTATTATATAGCGCTGTCGCATGATGGCGTAGGCTTGTGTCAGTCACGTGGTCGGAAGAGAGTACCAGGCGGAGTATATTATTATACCATGGACGTAAAGAAAGAAAGAGATTAACTTCATACATAAACTGTAATTTGTAGTAATATTACAAATACTTATGAACTTAATTTATAAAACCTTATTTCCAGCATCTTGAACGCAAAGAGTGCACTCAGGGGTTTCCTCTTCAGTGGTCTGAGCAACATCGTCGTCAACAGAATGAACTACGCTCTGTTGACCTCTAGGCTGACCTTCAACATTGAACTTCCGGAAATCTCTACAAGCGCCGGTAAGTTTCCAGATCGTTTGTATAAAGAAAGAAAGAAGAAAGAAAGGAGGAAGAAATGCAGATAAAAAAAAACATTTGGACGCTAAAATTGGATCCCCACTCAACATAATGCCGCGGCAATCCGTGGCGCTGATGGTTTTCAGTGGAGACCTGACTTAAGAAATTGGCTGCGCAACAGTTGCAAAAAATTATATTATTAATTAATTGCAAAGAATCGTAGGTATAATTATGTTTTTTAACATCTGATCTTGTGCTTACGTTTTAGATCTTGCTGAGTGGAATGTGAACTTCTTTGACAGGAACTTCAACGGTCTCGTCAGCGGACGGTGAGCAAAGCTTATTTAAAACTTAACTTTTTTTTAAGTTGTGGTAGTCTTTTTCTTAGCTGTTTCCACTTCTTAACTACAGGATTCAATAGATTCACATCAACGAACTGTGAGCATCGCATTGTCAGACGTTTTGTTTGTTGATTTGGTTGTTAATATACTGATTGTTTCTTATCTGCCCTAGTGTTGCTATTCACAATGTTGTCATCACCGGTGACATTCGCGTCAGCATAGGCATCATTTCTGGCATCGGCATCAGGAGTTTGGATATGGAATTCAGCGTGGGAAGAATTGACGTAAGATTTTATATATTTTATAGCATTCTCAAATTGCAAGACGCGTTTCTGATATCTATACTATTCTGTTTAGATTGGTTGAAATCCATAAGTAGTGTTTGGTGTTGGTCCAGCAATATTAAATAAGCTAGCTAATGACAATTTGACCACTAGCCTGTCCACTGTTGGTATGATATTAAGAATTTCACGTTTATGGTGGTTCTGCACTCCGTTGGTTACTAAATCGGTGCCGAGTTTGATTACGAGTAGATGGTCTACTATCAGGCCAGAAAAACTATTCTTTATTATTTCAGTTATCAATAAAAGGTTTTTGTTCTCGCTCTACAGTGACCTATGTAGTGATGTAAGAAGATCCAGTCCGCCTCAATCCTTTAGATGCGATACAAAACTTTACATTTGCATATTTTTACAGTCTCAACTGAACGTGTTGCTGCAAGGAATAAATCTTTCTCGCAATATCAACACCTACTTGAGCGATACTATTCCTAGAATTCTCAGTGATTATGAGGTGAGTAGCGAATTATCTGTACAGCGTTTAAAATGTTCGTACTTGTCATTGAATTTAATGCTGTTTTGATGGAAATTTGTTTGTACAATCTGTAATACTTTAATTCTACATTTCAAAGACCATTTTTAAACTAGCGAGTTGGCTGAATTAGATTACTGATCCTGTTTGGTTATTAACATTGGAACACTTGCCTTTAGTTCCAAAATCGGTATCACATCAGGTTAGAAGTACAAAATGTGTGGAGCTTTTATTGTTATGTATTGTACGTGTTTAGGTAGGCTTGCTCAGTAGGAAGCGTATGATAATCTCTAACTATTTTTATTTTTATTTATAGCATGACATCAACCAACTGATATCTATCGTCGCCTTGCAAGTCGTCGAACAACATTTGTAAATAAATAACAGATAATTGGACTGAATATTTTTAATAGTTACGAAAAAGGGATGCTTTACATCAATAAACCTTCATTTAATAAAATGAGAAATTGTTATTTAGTAACTATGACATTACAATCCCAATCGTATTTCCTACAAATATTACTGTAAATTATTTTTTATCCTAAGTACTAGGAAGTAAACAAGTGCATATGTGGCTTTCCATTTGAGAAGGGTTCTTATGCTTCATCTGAAATAAGGACGTTTCTATCAGAATTTCTGTTGGAATTTAGGATGGAAACGTCCTTATTGCATTTGAAGCATAAGGACACTTCTGTAACGGAAAGCCACATAACCCTATTCCAGGGTACCTAACTATGCCTCTAGCTGTCTTCTATAATTCGGGAAGCTTAACAGTATAAGTAACATAAAGTTCCATTGAGAACTCATTGACGCGACGGGCCCTGAATTTGTAAGGGACAAAATTGGGGACAAACCTGTAAAATTCTGGTAGGTAAGTACCTACTTACTTATTTATTAGGGTACGGCAACGCAACGCTCTTGTGACGTCACATGAAACGTCCATAGCATTTCATTCTGCCAGACCCTATCAACGCTTATTTGCTAGTATCCTGGCATAAAACCTAACAAAAGATTTCACAGAATTTAAAACCTTATTTTTGACTTAATATAAAAACATCAGATTAAATTATAATAAATCACGTAACTTATATCGCAGCAACCATTGACGTATATCTCAGAACGGGCCTTACGGGCACTAAAAATGGTACTAGTTCAGCGGTGTCACTCACGAATTCGAGACAATCGTGTAGTCTAACGCAACTAGTTGCCCAATCGCGCGCGTGATGCGTACTCATCAACCAATCGCGTTGTAGCGGTGTCACACCGCTGTACTGTCGGCCTAGCCAAAGTAACAATCGCTATCGCTTCGACAACGAAACGCTTTGTGTCTCTCTATCACTCTTCGATATTAGTGCGACAGTGACAGTTGCGTTTCGATCGCTACGCAGCGTAAGCGATTGGCATGTTGGCTACGCGGCCTGGCCCCATTCATGCTCCATTCTTTTTAGCCGTAAGGCCAGTCCTGAGATATATACGTCAATGGCAGCAACACAAATGCCAGCACAAAGAGGCACAGCTTGATTTTGGTTGAAGTGATTATTGAAAAATTTAAATGATAACGTTATAGATTATACTAATAAGTTATGATAGCTACTGTACATAATTAATGATTAATTAAAATAATCTATAGATAGGGGGTTGTTGTTTCATTTCTTAAATGCGCGTAATTATTGTTTAATTTTTAATTATTATCGCATTTCTTCTCATACATAGATTACCTAATACTTGTTAATAGATTAATCTGGATTTAGCAAACTTCCTCATTATCCTCAACGGAATAAGCAAGACATTTTCAGAAATGTTGTATGTAAAACATCACTCGATCTAAGGTTCATGTGCCTTTTAAGCAAAACTCCGATTTTAGAACACAAATTGATAAATTGAGCACCCGCGTCAAGGCCGTAGCAGTAATGTCGCAACAGTAATGCAGCTGTGGTTGCCATCTAAATGTCAGCTTTGAGGTGACGTTCGGTTGTCAACTGCAGCTGCATTTCTGTTGTGGCGTTGTTGTTGCCGCCCCTGTATCTGTTAATTTCCAGGGTCTTTCAATCACTACATAGTACATAGTATAAAACAAAGTCGCTTCCCGCTGTTTGTCGGTCCCTATGTATGCTTAGATCTTTAAAACAACCTACGGAACGGATTTTGATGAGGTTTTTTAAATAGATAGAGTGATTCAAGAGGAAGGTTTATGTATAATTTGTTAACCCGTGCGAAGCCGGGGTCGCTAGTTTACTTCAGGGATGTTGCGGATGCAGACTTTTTGACATCCGCGGATGCGGATGCGGATGCGGATATTTAAAGGCTCACATCCGCGGATGCGGATGCGGATGCGGATGTCAAGATTAGGTACTTAGAAAACGTCAAATATTACATTTTTAGTATTTTTTATTTAAAAAAAACGAATCGTTTAGTATTTGAGCAAGAATATAGGTGCGTTATATTTAATAAACAGTAACTTGGCCGACTTTTCTGGATCTAGACGATTTCGTTATAGGTAATGACGAAATTACCTAGCACTTACGCCGCCGCTAAGACGTTCCTGTACCGACTTATTCGACATCCGCATCCGCATAAGCTCCGCATCGATTTTATGCGGATGCGGATGCAGATGCGGATGTTGAAAATAATGCGGAAGTTCCGCGGTTGCGGATGCGGATGTTCGCAACATCCCTGGTTTACTTAATAAAATTAGTGACAATTTTTTTTCATCAAACCCATACGTGTGGGGTATCTATGGATAGGTCTTCAAAAATGATATTGATGTTTCTAATATCATTTTTTTCTAAACTGAATAGTTTGCGCGAGAGACAATTCCAAAGTGGTAAAATGTGTGTCCCCCCCCCCTGTAACTTCTAAAATAACAGAATGATAAAACTAAAAAAAATATATGATGTACATTACCATGTAAACTTCCACCGAAAATTGGTTTGAACGAGATCTAGTAAGTAGTTTTTTTTAATACGTCATAAATCACCTAAATACGGAACCCTTCATGAGCTAGTCCGACTCGCACTTGGCCGCTTTTTTTAGATATTATGAAGAGCGATGAAGGATACAATTATGTATTGATTGTCATGGCTTAGACTTACTGTGAGGAACGTTGTCATAGCCGGCGACATCCGTGTCAACGTTAAGTCATCAATGGCATCAGCATCAGGAGTATGGAAGTGACATTCAGCTTGGGAAGCATTAGCCTAAGATATTATTTTAACATTAACGCATAACAATAGTATTTTGCTGAAAGGATAAGCATTTCCATCCAACGTGGCAATGCGGCCAGCCTTCTGGGCACACTGCCCATCGGCAGTGACTTAGGGGACGTTTTTTATTTAATAAACCCTTAACTTTTAGTTATTTGTAGTTTATATTATTATTTTTCAGTATATTTATAGTTTACTGTTATGTGTCATTTCTTGGAATTAACTTTTAATACGAAAAGCGAATAATAAAAATATATCGAGGTGACAGATACGATTAAAAATTAAATCACGCCATCGTTTCTACTTATCGGCGTTTTCTATAAAAAAATATTTGTACCTAACTGTTGTTGTTATCACGTACGTAGGCGTTTATCGGCTTACAATTATTTTATATTTACACACGAATGTAAATAGTTGAAACGATAATATCGTACTACGATAATCGTATGTTCGCAGTTCGAAGCGACGATCTTCGGTAATGTAACTAAAATGTCAACATGATGTTGAATTTTAAATATTTACCTACCAGAAATCAGGCCGAATACAAAAACCGGCCAAGTGCGAGTCGGACTCGCGCACGGAGGGTTCCGCACCATCAACAAAAAAATAGAGCAAAACAAGCCAAAAAAACGGTCACCCATCCAAGTACTGACCCCGCCCGACGTTGATTAACTTCGGTCAAAAATCACGTTTGTTGTATGGGAGCCCCACTTAAATCTTTATTTTATTCTGTTTTTAGTATTTGTTGTTATAGCGGCAACAGAAATACATCATCTGTGAAAATTTCAACTGTCTAGCTATCACGGTTCGTGAGATACAGCCTGGTGACAGACGGACGGACGGACGGACGGACGGACGGACAGCGGAGTCTTAGTAATAGGGTCCCGTTTTTACCTTTTGGGTACGGAACCCTAAAAAACTGCCAAAGACCATCTTGATAACGTCTCCAGTAGGTAATCTGTCCCAAGGTCCAATTGAATTTCCTAAAGCCTATAAAGTGGTCCATATAAATTATTTATCAACAGTAAGTCCATTTTCACATTTCGCAGACCGCAGCGCTTCTTTCTTCTTTCCGATAGGATTTTAGAGGCTCAAATCTGGCCAGCCATCTGTGGCCGAATCTTTGGTCTGGACATACGGACGCGGCGATTAATAAATTAGTAAAAAATACGGGACAGTAGGAATACATAATTGTAATGGAGGTAAAATAAAAAAAACTGTGTCTTATTATAACGAACACGTATACTTAATATGTATACCTAAAGAATATTTTGAAAATACAAAGCAAAATAAAAAGGTTTGTGTTAAGGAAATTGAAGGTTAAATTATAAAAGCCGATGGGAATCGAGTTGTATGCAGGGACCGGAACCGGTTACCTTAACCGGGGTTTTTCATAGGGTTATTTTAGAAGTGGTTATAAAAACCCCTACCATAACGGTAACCGTCTGATAAGGTAACACTTTGATTCGGTAACCGTATCAGTTCGAGTTAACCCCTGTTACCGGTAACCGAAATAAAAACCCCGTCTATGCTGTTACCTCATAATAAGGTTTTGAACCAGTTCAAACGATTGTAAACTTTACGCAGACTTAAATTCAACTTATTATTGAATAACCGTGGTTGGCATGGGCGGTCTATGAAGCCTCCAGCACAAACAAGTTTTTTTGCCGGTAACTTCGCTTATTGTCAATTCAAACAATATTGCACTTTGAGTCCTTAAGCTAAAATTGAAAACAAGTAAGCGATTACAGTATTATTTTTAGAGCGACAGCCGCGGCGCAGCGCGGCCATTCCTTTGTTTATCTTTATACCTGTGTGTTCCTATTGTTTTTGTCAATTCTAGTTTAGAAATTTTTAGAAAAGGGGTTGCAAGTAAACAACATCCTATCCTAGTAATATCTGCTATTATTTAGATATATTTTATGCTACTTAGATTATTATTTTTATTTTCGGGTTCACACTTGATATGTACCTACAGATTAAAGACTGATTTAAAGAAAAATTTTCACCTAACTAGTAATTTTACTGGTACCTAGTTAGGTATAATTTATCTTAAGTGATTTAAAAAAAAACACTTTGTGATAAAGATACATGCGCTAGCGGATTGTGGTAGATATTTTACCATTGTTAACAAATGACATATGTACTAGTTATTATGAGCTTATTTTATAATAAGCAATTAAAGTCTATTTTTTTATTCGGTAGACTAAAATGACATTTCATAGTATGAAATGAAATGACACATGATGTTCATACTACGAAATGTCATTTTAGTCTACCGAATAAAAAATAGACTTTAGTTTATATGTTTTCAGATGCGGTGAGTTGTATGAGCTAAGTCGTAATTTACCTTGTACCGCTTAATGCAGCGATCAGAAAATATATATCTATAGCAGTTATAAACTTATTTTAATATTACAAATCTTTCATTAATACCAGGGGGCTCAGCACGGTTCCATTTTTATCGACTATCACTATGCCCGTCACTTTCGCACTTACATACTTGTTAGAACGTGACAGGCATGGTGATAAACGATAAAAATGCGACCGTGCTACTAGGGCAGAATTCATTATACATATTCATTGGGTATCTATAACATTGGTAGGTGAAATAGTTTTGATTAAATTAAATAGATACATACATTACATACATACTTAGTAAGCAGTGTTGGGCATTCAAGAATAAAATCATTATTTAAATAAGAATTCCTAAGAATAAAATCATGTTGATTTTATTCCCGTCAAAATTATTCAAATAATAATTCGTATGTGAAAAAATTGAATAAGAATCATCTCATTCTTAATCAAATAAATATAATCATGATTTTATATTCTAAATAATATTCCTGGATTAAACATGTAGTATGGGTGCCGTATAGGCGTTACGTATAGATAGAAGTAAATTAGACAAGAAACTATTATGTTTCTTGACTAATTTATACCTGATTTTATGCAATAAAATCTTACAAATTTAATTTACTGCCGCATAGTCTTGGTATTGGACGATACCCGTATTTATTTTAATGTGATAACTAAATCATCAGGTACAATTCAGCTGCTCTGAACGGATGGTGGATAGCGAAACTCTTCAATGGCTCACTGTGCCTAAATTAATGTAAAAAATAAAAAACCGGCCAAGTGCGAGTCTGACTCGCGCAGGAAGGGTTCCGCACCATTACGCAAAAACCAGCAAATAAATCACGTTTGTTGTATGGGAGCCCCACTTAGATATTTATTATATGCTGTTTTTAGTATTTGTTGTAATAGCAGCAACAGAAATTAATTATTTGTGAAAATTTCAACTGCCTAGCTATCACGGTTCATGAGATACAGCCTGGTGACAGACAGACGGATAGAGGAGTCTTAGTAATAGGGTCCCGTTTATACCCTTTGGGTACGGAACCCTAAAAAAGATGTTTTTAAAGGTAGGATAAGGAATGGCTTGATATGGTGTATTCCTATTTCTCCCCGCCGGGCACAGATGGGAATAGGCGCTTCAGTTAAATCATTCCCATATGTCCCCGCCTCATGTATCGCGGCGATCACGTTGGACAGGAACAAATGGGGAAAATACTCATGATTTTTTTCTGTTTTCGAATTATGTTTATAATTCGTTTTTTTTAGCATTAGAAAGAACTTGAAAGAAGGTAAGCGATTTTGACATGTCTTTTAATTGAAAAACACTTTTTAAAAACCATAACTATTACTTATGAAAGCAGAAGACTATAAAAGATCGTATTAGATTCATAATTGTTACATATTTACCGTAACTTATTTTTAAAATGTGCTTTTCAATTAAAAGAGACATCAAGATTGTTTTCTCCAATATGCTCGGAAATGTTCACCTTATTGTAGCAAAAATAGTACGGGAAGTTCTACGTTATTGTCAAACTCTAATTTAAAAAAATCAAACTATCGCTGTCCTGTTCTAGCGGACGGGAATGAAAAAAACACTACAGTAATGACTTATTACTGTAGTGTTTTTTACTTTTTAAAAATAAAAAACGCAAACAGCCAATTATTGTAGCCGCGAGCCGCGTCTACACGACCCGATCAGCTATCATTTCAAACTATAGGATAGAGTGAGATAGTAAGATAAACGACCTTACTTGTCTCGTTCTTACAAGACCGTTGTGCTCGTGTATGATCGTGCAAATACTGCTTAATAAAATCAAAGATTATTTTTATATTTTTTTAAGGATCTCATCCGTGTACATAAACAGAGACAGAGAGAATCATACTATCTTTGTCTTACACTAGTACTAGCACCCAAAAGAAAAGGATGGGTATAGTTTTCCTGGTTCTTACTGACTGACAAATTGGTTTGACCAACTATATTGCACAATTATATTGAATGGTACTGAATGGCAGAATAAGTTTGTGCCCTTAACTTAAAAAAAAAATATTTTAGAGGGAAATTGTTTTTGACATTTTTGATGTGAAGGTTCGATTTGAGTGATGCTTGCTGCTTAAATAATTATTATTTTACCTTATTTCCTCGCATGTTTGGAGAAAAGCACTATATATGCCTCGGCAGGAATAGCAATTCGTGGATTCGTCTTCTTCGAACGAATCGAAACTCATCCACGAATTGCCCTTTCCCGGCCTCTGCAATAATGTACTATTACCTTATTTCTAATGCTAAAAAAAAACGAACTATAGTATGTGGTTTCAGTATCCGAGTTACTACCAAGACTTATGGTGTTTTTAAAAGCTCTTCTGATATTTAAAATTTGCATTTATTATTTAGACGGAAATTAACAGGTATATCGTTTGACACAACGCTTGCCGCACGTGTTTAGCAAATGCTGACAAAGAATTCACCACGCCACGACTTAATCCTATTGTTATTGCCAATGAGTAATGAATGACGGTCTCAAGTGCAAACACGCCTGCAACTTTCTGCAAATCTATTTAATTATAGTGATAAGCGTAGGACTCTTTTCTTACCTGCAGTAATTTACTATCTCATTCACTTTCCGTAGGTGTGAAAGAGATAGCATACGTAAGACCTCAAGGCTGGTAGGAATAATAAACAAAATACATACTTAATACGCAAAGAAATATACATTGAACCATCATAATTATAATTTCGCAGTTTACTTTCTATGTAGCTTCATTATAAAATTATCATCACCGTTTCGAAGGCTTCAAAAAATTCAAATCAATCCGACCATTGAAAAGAGGGGTGAAATTCATTTTACTATCTATATGCATTGTACTACATATAATATGACGTATAATATGACCAAATAAATGCCATTTAACCTTGTTACCACTAACTCATGTATCTACAATTACATCAATTAGTCATGACACGGCAGAGTACTGATAACAATACTGTAGTGTAGTACAATAATAAGGCTTTATTGTTGTCACTATGACTCTCACCGCATTCTGCTTAATCCTAAATATCCTAATACAATAGAAAATACCACGACCTTTAAACATTCGGTGCACTTGCGTTGTAGCGCGTGCCAGCGGAGCGCAGCGTTTCGATTTAAATACGCATGTTGCTTCGCCCGTGTAGGTATATTTATTATCTTCATGTTATTAGGTACTAGGAAGTGCAAATAATTGACTTCATACATGAAAGATATTTTGCAGATTTTGTTCAATAGTCACCTTCAACAACACGAGAGTAATCTAGAGCAGAGTTGGGCAAAAAATAACTTGAATAAGAATAAGAATAAAAACAGAAATTTCATTCTTATTCCAATCGATTTGAATAAGAATAATTCTTGCACTCGTTAATTTAGAATAAATAGAAAGTGAATAAATCATGACACTTTTATTTTAAATTAAAAAGACAAAACGGAATATTTATTCCAGATGTAGGATTATACTAAATAACGTTTTATTCAATTAGAATGTTATTCTGAATTAATTTAACTTTTGTAGTTACATACTACTACTTTTAATTTTGTAAGTTTCTAAAATAAATAAAACAAATAAAATAGATAAAATAAATGAAATAAATAAAAAAAAACAAATAAATTATATTATTGACATCTATTTTATTAGTATTGCATTTTAGTTTTTATATAATATTATAAGTATTAGTTTAATTTTTAAGTAGGTTTATTTTAATTTTAGTTTAGGTTTTAAATTTTTAATTTATAGATTTCATAGTTAGTTGTAATGTTTTTTTTATTATTACCTTTTAAGTTAAATAAATGAACTTTATCCTAATAAAATAAATAAGATAAATAAAATAAACAAAATAAATAAAATAAACAAAATAAATAAAATAAACAAAATAAATAAAATAAATAAAATAAATAAAATAAATAAAATAAATAAAATAAATAAAATAAATAAAATAAATAAAATAAATAAAATAAGTAAAATAAGTAAAATAAATAAAATAAATAAAATAAATAAAATAAATAAAATAAATAAAATAAATAAAATAAATAAAATAAATAAAATAAATAAAATAAATAAAATAAATAAAATAAATAAAATAAATAAAATAAATAAAATAAATAAAATAAATAAAATAAATAAAATACATAAAATAAATAAAATAAATAAAATAAATAAAATAAATAAAATAAATAAAATAAATAAAATAAATAAAATAAATAAAATAAATAAAATAAATAAAATAAATAAAATAAATAAAATAAATAAAATAAATAAAATAAATAAAATAAATAAAATAAATAAAATAAATAAAATAAATAAAATAAATAAAATAAATAAAATAAATAAAATAAATAAAATAAATAAAATAAATAAAATAAATAAAATAAATAAAATAAATAAAATAAATAAAATAAATAAAATAAATAAAATAAATAAAATAAATAAAATAAATAAAATAAATAAAATAAATAAAATAAATAAAATAAATAAAATAAATAAAATAAATAAAATAAATAAAATAAATAAAATAAATAAAATAAATAAAATAAATAAAATAAATAAAATAAATAAAATAAATAAAATAAATAAAATAAATAAAATAAATAAAATAAATAAAATAAATAAATAAATAAAGTAAATAAAGTAAATAAAGTAAATAAAGTAAATAAGGTAAATAAGGTAAATAAGGTAAATAAGGATAATAAGGTATATAAAGTAAATAAAGTAAATAAAGTAAATAAAGTAAATAAAGTAAATAAAGTAAATAAAGTAAATAAAGTAAATAAAGTAAATAAAGTAAATAAAGTAAATAAAGTAAATAAAGTTAATAAAGTAAATAAAGTAAATAAAGTTAATAAAGTAAATAAAGTAAATAAAGTAAATGAAGTAAATGAAGTAAATGAAGTAAATGAAGTAAATGAAGTAAATAAAGTAAATAAAGTAAATAAAGTAAATAAAGTAAATAAAGTAAATCAAATACATAAAAAAAAAATAAAAAAAAATAAACAAAATAAATAAAATAATCAAAATAAATTATATAAATAAAATTAACAAAATTAATGACAAATAAAATAAATGAAATAAGTAAAATAAACAAAATAAAAAAATAGACAAAATAAGTAAAATAAACAAAAACATTAAAATATGCAAAATTAAAAAAAAATACAAAAATAACAAAATAAACTATTAGTTCTATTAATAAATTAACTTTTTCTTTTAGTAGGTATTTGACTGACGGCACATCACTAAATACGAATGTAGCAAACCAATAAGCAACCGATAATAAAGGTTACCATAACTGAATAAAAACCGGTTAAAAACCCCTAACAAAAACCCTAACGCGATGGGGTTTTGAGATTAACTCGGTTAAAGGTTAAGGTTACCGTTTCAATAAGCTTACCGTTACAATCAGGTAACAGTATGATAGGGTTACCGAATGATACGGTAACCGAATTGATTGGGTTACCGAATGGATAGGATTAAGCGTAAAGAGGGGTTTTCCGGTCCTTGGTTGTATGGAGTCTCTGCTACTGGTATCTACCTACTTACCTACTAAAAGACGACTCACGTTAGACCGGGCCGGGTCCGGGCTGGAACTTGCAGCGCTTAGTTTTTTATGGAAAGCATCACGTTTGATCACCGGTCACCTGTCATAGAAAATTAAGCCCGGAAGCTCCGGCCCGGACCCGGTCCGGACCCGGCCTGGGACCGGTCTAACGTGAGTCATCCTTCAAGTTGGCTTCAATCGTCATATTTAACGTAGGCACCATGTCCATTTAAAGCATTTGTGCATAGATTACTGTCTGATCATTTATTTTATTATTTTATTTAATCTACCCAAGTAAGTAGACCAAAAGTCCTTTTTTAATGAGATTTTGATATGATTACTCAGAGAGAAAGTGATTTTTATCTCTAACCAAATAAAAAGTTTATCAACGTTCGCATCTCTAAGTCTCCCGTATTAGAGGTCGTTAAAATTCAATTGTTGCGGTCTCCGCGGGGTCCGTCTCACCCCCCTATTGATGTAATAAGTCCATTGAGGACGCATAATTGCAAATCATTTGTGGGTTTTGTAGGGGAAGAATGTGAAATTCAAATCATGTTGTAATAAACTTGTGCTTTGAGGACTCTATTTGCCCCCTGTAGGGAAATTTTCAATTGTTAGGGACTCTTCACAGCTGGTGCGGAAAAAATGAAGTACGTAACGATTTAATATAGCTCCTGGTCTGTAAATAACCCAATTCTCATGTAGCACCAAGCCAGGACTAGCAATACTTGCATTAGGACTGAGACTGGAATCTGAAGAGATAAGTTCGCCTTTGTAATAATGAGGAATGTTATTTTTCCTGTTTTTTATAGATTTTTGTTCAATAAAGTGTTTTACTACTACCTACTACTACTACTACTGAACCTTTTATAAAATAATATGTTCTATTGAAGATATCGCGGCTGATTAGAATATACAAATTAAAGTTAATTTCATCACATTTTGATATCATTTTTGTGCTGCGAGTAATAAGTAACATGTTCAATAAGATCTGTTCAGGATGGTTCAGGTGACGTTCAGATTCCGACCACAGCTGCAATACTGCAGCAGTATTGCAGCACGACAATTGTGCCAACTGCATTGCTGCCGCAAATGTCAACGATGACGTCGCTGCCCGGATTTGTATTTAAAATTGTAATGTAATTGTAATTGTAACATTATATTGTGGACAATCTTACTTAAAGTATTTTTTATTTTCAAGAATTTATTTTGACATTAGTTAATTTGGATTGTATGGTTTGTTCTTTTCTTTTATTGTTAAGTTACTTTTATTGGAGTGTAAATCTTAAAGTTCTTATTTTATAGGTACCATTATATAATACCTATTAGCCTACTACAGTTTAAACTACAGTACAGTTTAAACTTCTACCCTGTGCCTACTCGTAATAAAACAAGACATAACAAGCTCTTGAAGACGGAAGACGTTACAAGATTTTATTGACACCATTATGACTGGGCGTAACGACTCATGCAGATTCAGCTATATTGGGGATCGGAATATGGGTGGAAAGTAAAATTTGATTGATACTTCACTTTAGTGTTGGGAGACAGATTTTGGTAATGACAATGGAAACCATTAGTCTTATTGAGTTTTTACTGTGATATTTACGTTTTAATTATAAGTCAATGCTATTAGTAAAGAAATACATAGGTGTATCTAGTGCATAATTATTTTCCATCGTTTTTTCACGGAAACGTACGAACGCGTCTTGCTATTTCAGTCAGTCTCGGTACAAAAGTACTGAGGTTGACTGAAGTAGCATGACAAATAGGAACGATTCCGAGAAAATACGATGGAAAACAATTATGCACTACCTACATCTGTACATGCCAATTCCGTATATTATTTTGCGATATGGTCTTTCTCCGGGGTCGTAATTTTCAAGAGTATTACTCTTATAATCTTATTTAAAAAGATTTTCTTTTAATCATGAAAGTATAAATCAGCTCGCCTCAAACTGTTTCCTACTCGATTTTACTACACCCAAAGGCGCGGTTACACTAGCTGTAAATGCGGCAGTTCAATAGTAAACGCGCCCTCCGCACTAAATCCGTAAAGCACACTCATTCGCACTCAATGACGCTAAGCAAAGCGTCACACATCCCAATCCACCCCTAATTCTGTACATTCGTCCCCTTATAGGTATCCTTACCGACAGCCGAAACAAAAATAATGATCTCCCTGTTAAACAAAAACACATCGCAAATTCAACCGTAACACTATTGTCCTAAAACTAACTGCGTATTTTCTACATGCATGTTGACTTTGTTTTACTAGTAGCGATATAAAATCAATCCATTACCTATAGAACCCGTATATGATAAAATTTGTTTCTGGATAGAGTTCAAGTTATGTTGGTTTTATGTGTAGGTATCGCATGACATTGACCTAACCAGAGGGCGATGAGTCATTGGTAAAGGAAAATGTCAGGGAAGAAGTCGATCATGCATTGCTAAACAGTAGAGACGATGTCGTGTTTGTATATCAGTAACTAGGTACTGCAATACTATCGACTTAGGTACCTACCTATACAAATCGACTTAGTTACCAACAAGTAGTCAAAAAACTAAATAAAATATTTTCGACTCGATTCGATATAAAATATTCCTAAATGGAATCCGTCTATCTAACGTTGCTTGGGACGACTGGATCGACAGCATGGACTGACTTTCACTTATTTCTACTGAGCTTTTTTTATGTTAAAAAGTGTGTGTCAAATTTGGCCGCAAACATCATTACCATAAGTAATCGTGATTTTTTTAAATTTAAAATTTCACGTTCATATTATGAATCATTCATGTCGCTAAGTGTCAAAGTGACAAAATTGGAAACCCGATACATCGTCACCCTCAAAAACGCCAGGGGTGGAACAATTATCCAGGGATTATAATAATTCCCCTGCTTAACCTCATTTGTAGGGCTTACGTTTGTTTAACTTTTAGCTTTTTCCTGATGGACCGACATTCGTCACAGGATGTAGAAATATGACACGGGTAGGTACCTACCTATATTGTCCTTGTACAAGTTCCAATTCAGTAAAACAGTAGAGGACCTACCACGAACTACTTCGTTCGGCTAATATAGGGGTCACCAAATGGCGGATCACAGTTCGCATCCGGACCGCCGACCAATTTTATTTTTTTGCTTATTTAATAATAAACTCAATGAGAAACGGACCGCTATGGTCGTTTTAATTTAAGAACCGGAGCCCTGAAGAGACTAATTGGTGGCCCTGGCAGTGACTATTCGAATAAGAAAGAGCGATGAATGAAGGAATGAAATTTCGATCTTCGATTTTCGCGGTAGGCTTTCGGGTCATTTATAAGACCAAAAAACAGAAGGAGTAGGTTTTTCAAGATGAAACTTAATGATCGAGCGATAAGGTCTCCGTTTCGGCTTGGGCAAAAATTATTTTGTATGTCCGGATATTCTCGTCTATGTACAGGTCGCATTTTTCAACCGGTTCTCGTGAAATTTGGTCAGCAGTTTCAATAATTATGTAGATTTGTTTGTTGATTCAGTTTTAAGAAATATTTTTCAAATGTGCGAAGCGGGATTAGCGAGATCTACAGCTCCCAGGGGCATTAGTTTTATTTTATTAACATGCTTAGGAATTGTATATTATTTCAGTGGATGTAGAAACGTTCAGATATTTTACTCTATTTCGTAACGTAACTTCTTCTTCCTGGCGTTGTCCCGGCATTTTGCCCCGGCTCATGGGAGCCTGGGGTCCGCTTGGCAACTAATCCCAGTAATTGGCGTAGGCACTAGTTTTTACGAAAGCGACTGCCATCTGACCTTCCAACCCAGAGGGTAAACTAGGCCCGTATTGGGATTAGTCCGGTTTCCTCACGATGTTTTCCTTCACCGAAAAGCGACTGGTAAATATCAAATGATGTTTCGTACATAAGTTCCGAAAAACTCATTGGTACGAGCCGGGGTTCGAACCCGCGACCTCCGGATTGCAAGTCGCATGCTCTTACCGCTAGGCCACCAGCGCTATTTCGTAACGTAACTATACATATTTATGACAGCGGCTATAGGAAAGCATGAACTACGTTCCAATTAGTATAAATAAATCGGGCTTGACATTCGGAACACTCTGCTATCGCAGGCTGTTATCTTCCATCCCCCTATTGGGTAATTCACTAATTTGTTATAGTTGCGACATAGTCTACCCCACTACCACTATTCCTTGACCCCTGTCAGCGTATGATGGATGTCGTAACGACATGATAGACACGATATATGTTGGCGACATGTTTCGGGCCCATCGGGGGTCCTTCTTCAGGCTCGAGTGCTCGCGTCGGCGGCTGAACTCCGTCCGCTTCACCACTAGTTGCGCGCGCGCTGTCACGGCGGGGGCGGGGCGGGGGGCGCGGGGTTAGATTGTACATTATATTCGGACCAAGGTAGCTTAAGTACTCTGTTTAGCATTAGAAATGACAAATTGTGACAATATCATCGCAAGTTTCTATGAAAATATGATGTTTATAATGATAACCCCTCACTGTGTTCTATTCAAATCGGTGCAAAAATAGTTTAGACAGACAAAGACTTTAGATACACGATGGAAAACTCAGTTTTACCCAAAGACCAATTCAAAATTGTACGTTAGTTTGGACAGACTTGAGAATAACCCTGCGTGTCGGGACATTAATTAAAATACTCTGCATATGCATGCCCGTGTTATGTCGGACTGCTCTGACCAATTCTGAATGAAAATACCTATACCTATAGAGGATTTTCAAATTTAAATCTCTATGTTATCTGACGAGTGCAGGCTTATTACTGGGTGTTTTTTGGTTTTAATATGTTGGTACCTACGGCAAATTTTAAAACAATATGGTACCTAGTTATGGGTTTATGGTAACCTAATTAGGGCGGTTGTTAAGACGATACCTCCTTGGTGTTGCGGGTGTCCATGTACAACGGTAATCGCTTGCCATCAGGCGATTCGTCCGCTCGATTGCCTTCTAAGTTCTATATCATAAGTAAGTCGAATGTAAAACTTTATGTACTCGTAGTTTTATTCCCAAAACTAAGCTTTAGCTTATCTTTTAATCCAACTGAGATAAGTGATTTGTGATACCCATAAACTTTTCCACAAATCAAACAACTAAGCAGAGCTGAGCTGAACGTTGACGTTTTTTTTTTCAGTTTTTATTGTTTGCTTCCAAACAATTGAAAATAAACTGTAACCGAAGCTATTATTCCGTTTCTATCCTATGTTTTGTTTCAGGTAAAACCAGGATAATCGTGATTTCTTATTACGAATAGTTGCTACTAATCTAGAGGTCACATGATACTGGTTCTCTTCAAGCGAGTCCAGTACGGATATGATGGTCGTTCTTGTCTACGTGACAGCGTGATAAAACGGTGTCCGTCACTTTCTTTCCCACGGTGTTAAACAGTGACAGTTATTTTATCACGTGGATAAAGATGGATAAAGCTATCCATAATAGGCTGGCTGGTTTGCTTTGCGTAATTTATGAAATGGTTTCATTTTGACACTGTAGTAAATCTTGCTCTCACCAATATAAATGCACGAGCGAGATGCACTACAAGTGGTTTCACAAGTAAATCAATTTGTGAAGTTCGAATAGATCTTTTACAGTACATATGGAGCTACTTTTCCGCACTAGTGCGTAAAATAGCACTTTTCGTGCGTATGTCGAAACTTTAAAGTGCCATATGTACTGTAAAACGTTGTTCGATACACGTGCGAATAGGTAATTCGCAACTCGTGTCGATTTAAAACACTCCCTTCGGTCGTGTTTTAATTTATCGCCACTCGTTTCGAATTTCCTCTTTTTCGCACTTGTATCGAAAATAACTATTAAAAAACTAGTGGCAATTTAGTTTTTATTAATTGGCTAGATTTGCAAACAACATTACACAAACTGTTAGTTTGTTCCACAAAAAAACTCAACCACCTGTTATTTTATTTAGGTAACTGAGGCTTGTTTCACTTGTAAACTCTCGTTAGGTTCGTTCAGGTTAGGTCAGGCAATTCGGCCACCGGGCCACAGCGGCATAGGTAGAATTATATAGTAGTGTGTCTACTTGAAATAAAAACAAATTAAAATATTTTCTGAAAATAATTTAATTTGTTCGAATACATCTATTTCAGTTTATAATTTATATAATATAGCAGTTTACTTAGTAGTGTGACTACTTTAAAAAACACACAAATATATTTTTGGCAAAATCATTTGATTTGTTCTCAAAGTTATATTATACAATGTGCTAATTACGTACCTAGTTACCAAACGTGCTTAATGAGATCTGTCTGTTGCGCCTGATATTTGAAGCACTAGGCACACGCCTGCCCTAAAGGAGCCCACTGATTAACAGTCCGCCGGACGGTATCGGCCTGTCAGTTAGAACAAAAAGTTGACAGCTCCGAACAACTGACAGGCCGATACCGTCCGGCGGACTGTTAATCAGTGGGCCCCTTAAGTACTACTCGTAAACCTAAACTCTCAAACTAACTAACCCGTCAAACTACGTCATATATTAGCTCCACTGATTATCCCGAAGGTTCTCACGTCCTAAACAATTTTGCTTACCATTAATGACGTCACGATGACACGGTGTTGCCAGTCCCTGTAATTACCCGGAATCAGGGTAATCGGGACGTTGAGTACGGCTTTTTGCTCGTTAGTTGTGAGGTTGAGTCCCAGCTAGAGCGATTAGTGTATAGTCTGGTCGGAAAGAGAAGAGTCGTGGAATGTATTGGGCCCCATACATTCTACGACTCTTCTCTTTCCCCACAGATAGCACAGACTCAACAAAGTTGTCATTCATTGTGTCACACAAAGTAGTGGAATATTTTTCTGGTGGATTTGAGCAGTTTTTTTAAAGATTACTCGCACAAAAATTTGATGCAGCTTATTGGATTTGTATTGAAAGCGAGTGGAGGGTAACTGAAAGCCATGATTGCGCTCGACGTGAAAATGTGAACTTTCATACTATTTCACAGCTATCAACTATTACTGTCATATAAATAAAATTTCCTACAAATGCAGGCAAGCGTCACTAACAGCAAAGAGAATAGAGTGTATAGAGAGTTACTGCCATGGTAAATTTTGTAGCCCCAGTACACCATCTTACTTACTTACCGTTACACCGTTTACTGCCATCTTTTGACAAAAGATAAAAACTGTTAGAACTCCATTTGACTTTGACCATTGAATTTACTGTGGCTACATAATTTACTTTGACAATCCACCTCTATTTCAAATTCTCTTTGCTAATAGCAAAAGTGTTTAGATTAAGCTTTAGTGCGTCAAGCAAGCCTATAGCCATTGTATTTATTGTATTCTTCTCTACACTAAAAAAAAAATATTCTGAGCAGGCACAACATTTACGATGCCATGACTTGGTAAAAAGGATAAACCAAAAAACAAATAGCTTGACATCTACCCGCTAGCAAAGAGGCCGATCTCCATTGGCTGGAACGCAGCGTCATCGCAGCTCCGTGATGCCTGAAAGGGATTTATTCCCGTCAAACTTTAACAAAACGGCGACGCCAAATTTATATGTCATGGACTAGTTCAAACAAAAACTTTGCGGAGTTGGCAATGTGGTGATTAGCGGTTACGGTAGATATAACCTGACTTGTGGCTGCAAACGGATCGACACTCTTTGTTGCACACTTCAATAATAAAATAATACATTTGATTTAGAGAATAATTTTGATGGAGGTAGAAAACGGTGGTCTTGTTACTAAGACGCAATTTCTTCTACTTTTATATTCTCGACAACCTGTGGACTGACTGAGGAAACAAAAATATTATTTTACTAGCCGATTTGAATGTCCCACTGATGGGAAAAATCCTTGTCTCTTAATTTCTAAGCCTTCAAAGTAAAATATTCTTCTCTTCTTTAACCTAGCGTTTTTCCGGCCTAGCGCCAGGGTCCGCTTTACTACGCAATCTTCTCCACTTTGTCCGGTCTTCGGCATCCTCAAAATGGTATTATAAATTACCCTTAGGGTGACCCCTACGTTTGTTTGCCACCGTCTTGGTATTTGTAATAAGTCACCTAATAAATGCTATCGTCATCACAATCATTTTTAAAGAAAGTCTCAACAATACTCGTTCTAGTCCTGAAGACAACAGACTAGAGCAGTCACTGCCTGTTTCTATTTCTTTCATGAAAATGTCCTATCTGTATAGAGTTTCACGTCGGTTGCGCCCTTCTGATTACAGAATGTTTCTGGTATCCGTCACGAGCTAATGACCGCCATTATGCAGGCTTTTATACCGACAGACGCACTTCCGGTGCTGTCGAACGAGCCGGAAGTTGCGTCAATAAGACCGGTCGTGATTGAGCTGAGGGAGGACTGCTAGTGTTTATACCGATGCAAAGAAAAGTGCGTGGGGGATAGTATACAAGATGTAATAAAAACCTTGGTATTGGAATTATTAGTTAAGTTACTCCGCTAAGTCAAACGAAACCGGTATACTATTTTTTTAAGATGTGGACAAAAAGCATCTATGGTTTTTCTACAGTTTACTCGTAGACTGGACAATATTCCACTAAATTATCTAAGTATTTAGCGGTCAGGCGGGTTTCGAGCATAGGAATCTCCGCTACAAACTCATCGGTAAGCTAAGATACTAAGATACCGAAATTTCCAAATGAGCAGTTCAATCCACATTTCATAGCTTGCGTTATTCCCTCACAGAACGGGTTGTTTCAGGCCATTGAATGTTATTAATGTTGCGTCCTCGGCGTGTATTCTTATTGCTTCTACCAGTTGAGTTTTCTGACAAACCAGGTAACGTGATCTAGAGTTGCAGAAAAACTAAACTTAACCAGAAAACGTTGTTATTAGGGCTTGCAAATATTCGAAACTTTCAGATATTCGAATATTCGACTTTTTCTGACGACGTATTCGAATATTCGAATAATTATTCGAATATTATAAAAAATAGGAAAAGGAACGAGAAATCGGTTTATTGTTGTTTTATTCAAAAGCTTTTTTCACATATTGCTAAAACTAAGGATATTTGGCAGAAATCCACTTAATTGACTAGATTTTATCATCTTACTATTTACGTATAAGGTGCCCACATTTATAAAAACAAGTGAAACGCCAAAATTAGACGTATTTAATATTTCTAGATAAAACTTATTATAAATGCGTCGTTGCGTGAAATAATATAACTTTAACCATCCAAACACCTAGGTATGTAAGATATTTTTTTAGTAGGTAATTATTTTACGATTTAAATGTAATCACTCAGAGTACAGGCCTCTGATTTCCTGCATTTTGAATCTTTATTGACTTAATTTGTTTTGGCAAGTTATTATTCCTAATGGTCGGCTAATTATATAATATTGGAATATTTAAGGGAAAAAGTTAGTTGAATACTGGGTGGATTATTCGTCAGCTAAAGGTGCATGGTTAGATTACCAAGATGGGCAGGTTTGGTATGATTAAATTTGAGAATTGCGATAAGTGGCAAGGTTTAGACTTCAAAAATTCGCTTAACGTACGCTTGTACTGAATAAACAGAATTACCCTTTAACTTAAAACTTACGCACCGTAAAAATAACATACTTTTTGATTTCGTTTTCTTTTAAATTGAGTTAGGTTTCACTGTATTTACGAAGTCTATCGAGAGGAATACAGTAAAAATCTTATATCCTTCGTATTTGGGTACCTACCGTTCCTCATTCACTGTAAATACCCGTAAAACACACAGAAACTGTAACTACAGCGGATGACATAGATTTTTTTATAGTAATAAAAAATATTCGAATATTCGAAACCTGAGCGGCCGAATATTCGAATATCAAAACAGGTCGAATATTCGACAAATTCGAATATTCGAATATTCGAATTGCAAGCCCTAGTTGTTATACTGGTTATCTCTACCGATGAACTTGCTCGCTCTCTGCAAGGTATTGGAATGACAGCGCTCCTCAGACGCATAAATACGATTCTATGACTTGGTCGTACCGAGAATTGATAGCGTACTGGCCCAACGATTCGAGCCACATAGTGCTGCGAATACGATTATTATGAGGAAGCATTTAAAACGGGGATTGTTTTAGCTACGTACATAAATCAATTTGGAAGTGTCATTTGTCTATGTTCCTTGTTCCTTTTTTTTGCGAAATAAATTTATTATAATTTTTAAAAGAACGATGATTTGAACGAAAAGTTTTCTGAGTTTTGGTTATAATATTTACTTGTAATCATTTTATAAATTATATTTAATGTTACAGAACAAATTTACAGAAGAACATACTCGTATATGGTATAGTAATAAAAGTGCCGTCGAAAGACACGGAAATTAATGAAATACGGCATTTTGCGATCCATTTTACGACTTATCGTAACATTTAATGTCGTTTTAAAGAACCCTAATTGAATTTCAATTATTTATTGCGGTTTTATCACCGCCTGCATTGTTATTGACAGTTTAATATTATTGTCTTAAAGGTATTGTGGAATGAGACTAATGTTTCGATTTTTTCATTCGATTTTCCATTCAGTGGATCACTTATACATTTGAAAACAATCGCATCGACTGCTTGTCATGTCGCCCTCGGCCCAACTCATTTATAGTAATTACGTTGCATCTTTGTTTTTTTTTGCAAGTATACATTAAACACAGTTCTCCTGTTATATGATTTTTGATAAAAACTTTTACAAACTGAATGTCAAGTAAATATGTTTGTTATTGGCGCCCAACGTGGGGCCTGAACTTACAACCTTCAGCGCCACTTGCACCATCCCACTAACCCGGGGTTAACCGGTTAAACCTTTAACACTGAGTTACCGGTTTAACCGCTTAACCCCGGGTTAGTGGGATGGTGCAAGTGGCCCTAATTTCTCATAACTTAAGAATATCATACGCAAGATAGATTGATCAGAAGTAAAATTCTATGTAATAAAAATATTTTCTTAACCGTTTTCTTACAAGGAAGCGAGCGATAAATCGCGAGCTTAACGCTGCACTTTTACAAAACCTTGGTCCTATAGAAACTCTTATCAGTATTTAGGTACAGACAGCCGTTCATCTGGTGATTGAAATTAATGGTGGGCTGGGATGCTATTGCAATCTTTTAAGCAACAAAAGTGAGTTGAAGGCTCGAGGGAACCAGTAAAAATGTAATGTGTAATATTGGGTGGTTGCTTTTATTCTGAGGTACCAGTTAGAGTGGTTCTTGTACGTAGAGCTCGCCTGTACTTAGTTAACAAGAGGAATGCACGGGTTGGCCTTATCGCGGCTTTGTCGTCGGCCTTCGGCTTTTCAAAAACTCCCTAATAGTTTGTTAGTTCGCGAGGGTCCGGTAGATTAAACTGACATCTTGGAAAAGTGGAACAAGTTTTGGGACCAGCCTTTGATGCGGTAAATATGTATGCAGGGACGCTATTGTAGTGTTCTTTGGAAAATATTTACAATATAGGCGACATGTTGGATTGGCATTGTTGTCCAGTTTTTATAAGGATATTGCCTCACTTCTCTTTTTTAATAAAAGGCAAATCATTACTTGGTAAAAGAACTTGAAGTATCTAGTCTAGAATAAATTAAATGTCTAGTCAGCTTTACTGCCCCACTACACGACTCCAACATCGATTCTTCAGACATTAAGGTTTCCTCCGTATTCCTCCGTAGCAGTAATATATGGACGCAGCAGACCAAGAAGGCTGTTCCGGGACATAACAGTAAATAACGCATCCGTACCTCCCTCCCGATGCATCTACGAGAATGACGTCATTACATGCTTTTGGCAATGGTATATTAAAAAGAGAGAATAAGAATCAAACAGGCCGTAATGAGAGGGAACAATACTCTTTTCTACAACATGCTCGGATATGACGGATATGCTCAAATTTTATTCGAAAATTGACTTTCCGTGTGTAATTTGTATACTTCCAAAGTGAAATCACACAAAATCATTAAAATCAGACGTTTAAGCAATAAGCGCCCAAGACTGGTATCAGAATTTAAAATGATATACCTACTGATTTTAATTCTATATTGAGCGCTCGCAATGCTCGTTTGCTCCATTTATGTACTATAAATAAAACTATAACTAGCATATAAAATCAAATCAAAGGTTTTTAAAACCTTTAATGCAGCTTTGATGTTAAATTTTTCGCCTTCAGTCACCACCAGCCCATTTCGTCAGCTAAGGGTCTGTTTTTCGGGCGAGAAACTCGACCACCACAAGTAATTAGAGGCTGCAAACTTCCGAGTCATTAGTTTCCGTCGTTACACCGCTAATTGCGGTCCTACACCCTTGCTTTTGCACCCAATTAGTTTATTATACGAATTAGAAATAATAGTATTGTTGGAACGGATTACGATGCGGAAATGGAATGGAATGTTTTGTTCATTTGGTTTTCTGGGTGAATGGTTTTGTTGGTTTCAACGATTTTTGATTTCGTAGTTGGTTACGTTGAAATGTAAGTGTATTATTTATTTATTATGAGCCCATTATGTCCCACTGTTGGACAAAGGCCTCCCCCTCTTTTTCCACTGGTCTAGCATATTTTTTGGTAATTATCAACAATTAAACAAACATTAAATTCGTATATTAGGTACTTATATTATTAAGTTAAGATATCGCCAACGCAGAGATTATTTACAAAATCGAGAAAAATCTAAGAATACCTCTCGTCAAACTTGAATTGCATACCACACCAACAAAAACAAAAATTACACATAAACACTGGTAACATATTATTTATACGCGAAAATAGATATCTTCCTTTCATCACTATTCAGTTAAAAGTAGCTGCCTAATAGTAACTAAAACAAGAATGAGAATCCCTATCACGTTTTTACACAGCCAACTATAAATCCAGCGCCTGCCTCAGACGAGACGTCTGCCGCCCTCCATTCGCTGTCCATTCATCTGTCGGCGTCTTTGTTTACGAGATTTGTTGCACATGTGTACTCACAATAGAACCTGGGTTTGTGTTCTCATTGGTTAAACGAGTAGAGTTTTTAGGAGTACTAGTGTAAATAGGCCCTCAAAATCCGTAACCACTTTGTGTGTCATGGTCATAGAGGAGCACTTAAACAGAGAAAACTTACTTATAGAGGCAGATATGAGTTTAGGGCTTGGCTTGGGCCACCCGTGCCCTTATGGTAAAGAACGAACTGCCTGATTAGCAGTGTTGGGAAAAATAGGATAGTTCTGACGTCCTTGAACAGAATGCGTGCGCGCACATAATAATTCTGTACTTTTGAGCAATTGACTACTTATAGGCCCTAAATCCGATTTTAACATTTCCGAAATGGCAGAAAAAAATTTTGTTCGCTGAAAGCAATTTTCCTCTCCATACATCATGCAATATGGACCCGATAATAGCTTAATACCAAAATACATATTATAATTATGTCCACCCATAAGACTGTTTCTGTATTCCTACCCCAGCATCCCCTGACGCTGCATTATCGCACCAAAGTTGCTTAATTTCGCAATCCAATTCTTCCGCCCCCGAATGTTCTATTTCAATTAGATCGACTGCTAGTCTGTTATCTTGTGGCCGGCCCCTCGGAGACGCGTCGGCGATCCTGCGATAAGGCCTGGTTATGTTATGGTTTGTTTTACCAGTAAGACAAGTAAAATCAAGACATGTATTTGGTACCAGTAGTTTATCTTTAATTTACTGTATTAGTCGTATCTCATAGTAAAAGAAACGAGTTACGCGTGAAACTGTATGTAAACAATAATCGACTTTCGAAAAAAAGATAGTAAACTCATTAGCATGATGTTTTGGTTGCTAAGTTGTTTTGCCTTGATATTGTAAAAATTGTGTTACAACATGATATTGAGTCCTACTCACAATTCGGATTCCTAAAAAAGGAATATAGGTACCTATTATTATTACCATCGCATCGTACTAGAAGATAACTCTGCCTCTCATTATAAAGGTCTGTTCTTCACAGCAGTAGACAAACACAAAAATAGTGTACCTAATACTATTTCAATTGTTTTACTTTAATTCTATTTTGTTTTTGTTTCTATTTTTTCTTTTGGCTTTGTAACTTTAAAATTATATTTTGATATGGGTGTACAACTGTAGGTGTTGCCGCCTGAAATAAAACTTTGTTTATTTTTTTTTTATTTATAAGGCACACAGCGAGCTTTTTAATTCTCTTTAGTGTTGGCCAAGTTGGATATAATAATAACAATAACAATAACAATATTTTTATTCATAATTGAAGTTTAGCAGAAAGGTTGAACCCCGCACTAGGCATGGCAACTATATGCAACTGAAGTACTTCTTTTCATACACTTTGTCTCGTTTTACCGCAAGTTTATGCTCTAATGGCTCGCTTGTGGTCAGCTTAATGTAAGGGCAGTAATGGTACTACGTGGGTCACGGCGGAGCTAGTTATGGGACTTGTTCATGCGGAATTTTGGTTGTCTGTGGAACTTGTATCTTTATCGTAATTTTGTGGTTGGGTCAAATGATTAGGGAAAGTTGTAGTAGTAGTTTTGCGTTGTCTTTTGGACAGTGGACAGTTCGTGCAAATCTCAGGATATGTCCACTTTAGTCACTTTATCCAATGATATTATATAACCTATTGAGTTATAAATCATTGACTTTATCCTTATTAATATTCGAAATAAGGAGTATTGGGATAACTTCGAACGCCAGGTCGTTTTAAAAATTCTAAATTATACCTATCTATTAAATGAAAAGTCTTTTAGCAACAGTAAGAAAGGTGCGTTGTTAAGCATTGAAGTAGCTTTAGTGTTGCCGAAGTATAAAATGCTTCTGATTTAGAAGATATAAGTGATTTTCTTCTTCTTCTTTTCGTATCGAAGTTCCTTTTTAACAAGCTTTTATTAGGTCGACCTGTATGTAACTATGTAATGGAATCTTGCAAGTTAAATTTGATCCACTTCCCGGTTTCCGATTGAGCTGAAATTTTGCATACACATGTAAGTCGGGTGACAATGCATATTATGGTACCATCGAGCTGATCTGATGATGGAGACAGGAGGTGGCCATAGGAACTCTGTGATGAAACAACGCAACCTAATTGTGTTAGGGGTTTTTAGAATTGTCTCGATGAGTACTAGTTGTCTGTCGTAAGAAAAGTACAGTCAGCGATAAAAGCTTGTACCAAAAATGAAATTTTTGCCAAAAACTTATTTCATACGATGGATGCCCAATTGCCCAGTAGACAGCGGTAGACAGCCCTGGCTGTCGCGTCCCGAATAGCGATTTTCAAAATAATCCTTGTATCGAAGTTACCCAATGCAACTTTACTTTAGAAAGGTTGGATGTATTGATGTTCGTTCCTAATGAATTTCGATCAAATTTAACATAGAAATAGTTTATAACCTGCAAAAGAACTTAGAATACTTTTTATTTCAGAATACTTTCGCTAAGAGAGTGAAATAAAGGTTACTATTTAGTATCGAGCTTTCGAGGGTCATTCTCTCATTTCGTGCAAATCGGTGAGATTCTCTCGATTTGTAATTTTTCTTTTAAATGGTAAACTTTTGAGTTTCGTCAATTTGTGGATTCATTTATTAACATTTTTCTGCTAAAGGCACCTTTGTAACGTTATTACTTTTCATTTAATAAGGCTACTGGTAATGAACTACGCGCTGGTAATGAATTCGGCCGAGATGGTAATTTTATCAGTGGACGGTAATGAAACAAACTTATGAAATCGAACATAAAAAAACTGTATTTCAAGAAAATTAACACCAATTAAAATCAACAATATTAAAAACATGTGTCTTAAGCACTGCGGAGATGATCAAACCGACTTGACATACACTTGGAGTTGACAATCTCAACTTATAATGTTCAAGCTAGATGGTACATTTACCATTTACTTATCATCATTATAAGTCGAGATTGTTAACCCCAAGTGTTTGTTAAGTCGGTTTGATCATCTGCGCACCATATCACATAAAACATAGTTTTCAAATTTTCAAAAATTAGCATAGACAAATATATTTAAATCATTCGCGTTTTGTACCTATGTAATTTTTTTTTATCGTTTTAACCCTATAGTGTGGGGTGTCGTTGGATAGGTCTTTAAAAATAAATAGGAGTTTGCAAACAACATTTTTTGATAAAGTGAATCATTTCGGAAATAATAATTTAGAAAGAATAAAAAACGGTTATTCCTTCTAACTTTTGAAAAATCGATCCAAAAAATATGAAAAAAATCATAAAAATAGTGCTTAATAAACTCATTCAAACAAAATTAAAGCAAACTTGATAAGTTAAGCCGTTTATGAGTTATCGCTAATAGTCTTCCCTTCTTATTTTATTTAAAAGCCTGGCAACCCTTATTTGTGACCGGATTTTCGCAAGAAACCCTATAACCACATAATAGTGACCGGAAAAAGATAGGCAACCTAGTTGATTTATATTGTACAAGTTGTATACTTTCCATTGGAACTTATTTCGTTTGTCAGACAGATCGGTGAAATTTGAAGAAAAAAATTTTTTTTTCAAAAAATAATTAAAAATAGTCTTGACCATATTTCTTTAAGCAACCCTATTTATTTATGTTCAGGAACATATTTTCTTTCATAATATGTAAGTTTCATCCGTCAGACATATCGGTGAAGCTCGACCATCTTAGACTACAAAGGCTCCCCGGTTGGGCTCCCCTATTATCATATACAGTTTTAAATGTTATAACAACGTAATATTTATAATAACTAAGCCTCTTTCCATTAAATGCATTGCCTCGAATATATTATCATTACCTTCTTAAGTCATTCATTACCTTCCCCAGTAAAATTGGAAGGAAAAGAAGTGAATGAAACCGATATGAATGAAGTTTTGGAAGTTTTTGTCGCCTACATCAGTTGGCATCGGACCTTAATTTTGTAGAATAAACCATCTGAAAGGCGACACTAAAACACTTCATTACGTATAATTATAATAATGTACACTTGCTACTTACTGTATAAATCATGCGATGGCGATGAAGACTAACGAGAACCACACTCCTTCCCGACCCGAGAGATCGTATATATTTTCGCTAACAGCGGCACACGGGCGTCCGCTACGAGATCACGCGGCCAACTGACTGACGAACAATGTGTTGCATCGACGGTAGGCGCTATATACCCTCGCTATATAGCAAAATATAGCTAATCTATTTCTCGCGTCGGTAATGAAGAAATTACTTGAACCATACACTTATAAGGCTGTATAGTTTTTATTATTTATTTCTAGCTTCTAATATTATACGATTTAAAACATAACTAAATAAGTCATTTATTGAACAAACAACGAATTTTCTATTTGTAGTATCTTAAGGTTAAAATGTAGGTCAAAGTTATATCTTCACGCGTTACATGTAGAGATGAATGAAAAAATTGGGTGTTAATTGTACATATAAAGAAAATACATACCTTTTTAGAATTGTTAATTGGAGAGACATATACTTTAGGCCCTATGTTACAACCTTGCATTAACAGATATTTGAAAACGCCACCACATTTTTGGTAAATTTCCGAAAACACCGATTTGCACGAAATGCGAGAACGACCCTTGAGTGAGTGGGAAGTAGTTAATAAGGATAATAAGCGAACGAAAGACGTCGGCAGTGGCTAGTATATATATATATATATATATATATTTATATATATTTTTTAGCTGTCATCATATCTTAGATGCTCTATCCCCGTTGGCATTCTTCAATTTATAAAATAGAAATGTTCCATAAGTTTTCTGCTCCCGTAGAGCATATAAAGTGAATTATTCCTTTGCGACGGACGTGTTTCATTACTTGGAGCTCGCTCCCATTTCTTGGCTTTAAATCTTTGATTATTCCACATTTCCTTTTGGCATTCCTTTTATACAGTCAGCAGAAGGATCTATGCAAACGAAGTATACTGAATGCAGTTTACTTAAACGATTATGTTAGGAAAATCAAGTAACACAAGTAAAATAATAGTCGATAATACCCACAGGGTGCAACCTAAATATTGACAATTCGTGAAAGAAAACAAATTTAAACACACACTGCTTATAACAAATTAAAATATGTCGATCGGTTGTAATTGTAAAGTACAGCGTGTCAGTTTTCTCTACAGAACACACAAAATGTTAGCTGGAATCGTGACCCAAAATACTAAAACTCATTTTTGTTTTCAAACATTTCAACTATTGAAAAGGTTTTAACTGACGGCGTGCTATCACGCGCCCGCTTTCTGGAAACAATGTAGGTCACAAAGCGATGCGAATATGCGTGAAGTATGCGTATATGCGCTCAACTATGCAGCGTGGCATAATGTGGACGGCCGGCCCCATAAGCAGTGTATTCTCTTTGAACAAGCGAACCCTCGTGAAAACCAGAGTAACACAACACGAACCTCTTTATTATAGACCGATCAGGAATAACATAATTTCGTGACCCTTTTGCATTTTTTTCCAAACCAAAATCATCATGAGAATTCAATGTTAATTACCTAAGCTGGAACTCACTATACCTTTGGCTATTGTGTGCGCTTTAAAATAAATAGGTAATTATTTATATTCTCGAATTATACCACGTCAATAAACGAGTGCATAACTAGCTACCGGTTGTTTCACTTGTGTCCATATTTACGTATCTAACAGTGTCAGTTCTAACGAGCACGGTATCTGTAGGAATAAGTAGGTATGCAACTATGCATCTACGACTGTAGTACTGGTTTTCTGTGCCGGGTAATCGCGTGTAGAATCATATCTACTTTGATCCTTTTTAGCTCTTAGATATACAAGTATACTCAATGCACATTATAAGCTATGCTTTGTGCAGGAACCCAACCAGAAACTTCCAAAATGTCTTATTCATTATTATATGTTATTCGATTTTCAGTTTTAGGTTGTAACATTTAAAGTCGGTTTTGAATTGTTATGAGTATATGATATATGTGGCATTTCGATACTGCTGGAGCCCTCCCACTCGCTAATTACTTGGCCAAATATTTACTTTGCACGGATTCTCCTTTCTGCAGCAACTCAGATTAAAGCGTGATCTTAGTGCTAGCTACAGCGGATTTCATTGAAATAAATACAATAAACAATATCATTGGTGCACAGCAGACGGCTCTATCGCCAGAAAGTTTTCCAAAATTTTCTACTCTTCTAAGACTGGTCTAGTAACCTATGTCACTTTTCACCCTACTTTTTTGTCACAGAACAAGTAGAATGGCGATGCGAGCAGGGTACGTGTCGCCGCGGGGTTTTGAGCAAACGCTCGCATGCTACTCGCCCGCGCTGACCGAAAATGAAGTAAACATGCCTTTTTGCGCCACAATAACATTCAGATTAAGAAGCCAGACGTCAAATCTGTTTAAAGGAGGCGTATCGATTCACCACGCACACAAGGCGCTTGCTAGTTTTTACTACCGTTGCGCGAGTGTTAGTAAGTGTGGAGAGGAACGAGCGACGACACCGGTTCCGATACTACGAGTAACTGTGCGCGATAGCCATTCTAACCTCTTTAATATGTTCTGTGTTTTTTGTCGTGTCATTTTAAACTACAAACAAAATTATGTATTTATAATCGTTTGATTCGTATATAAGACGGAAAAGGACATATAGAGGATGACCAAGCCGATGTACGTTTAAATTATTGCTAATAATTGAGAAGAGTGCTACCATTATTGAGTGGCCTAGAGGTCAGGAGTAGCCATGAAAGCTAGAAACACGGTCTCTTCAAATCAAGATTAGATCCACTATTCTTTTATTTAAGTAACTATATCTGGCGGCGTAGCACGGTCGCGTTTTTATCGCTTGTCACCATGCCTGTCACGTTCTAACAAGTATGTAAGTGCGAAAGGGACGCGCATAGTGATATGCGATAAAAATGGAACCGTGCTGCGCCCGCTGATCTCTATTCTCAATTTATAGTTTTAATGGCTCCTCTACACGATGGACCAACGCCGGCCACTCCAAGGGACGCAGCCATGCGGTAGAATGAGATAGCAATATCACTTGCTCCCTCTAACGCATAAATGCGTCCCTTGGAGTGGCTGGCGTTGGCCCATCGTGTAGAGGAGCCATAAAACTCAAACAAACAAGAGCCAACGCTCCGCTTCAGCCATCCAAATCGTACCTTTACTAGTAGATGAAGCGTCTTCGCTCTTAGTCGGAAAGTTGGAAGCCCTGTCCGCCCCGGCGAGATTAAAGCGTGATAACACCAATGTCACTGAGATACTTACTGCAAATTTATGCTTTCGACTTGCACTCTATGGAATAAATTTGGAGTAAGAATACATGCTTCGCGGAGAAAGTGAAATAAAATGATTAATAAATGGAATACGCGTAAAGAAAAAAGTATGAGACAAAAAAAAATACGCCGTGTGACAATATGTCTGGCATCTTCTTACCGTGCAATATTTGTGTAGACTTTTGATTAAACCCAAATACAAATTACAATTTATGAGTCAGTTCCCTTATATAAGAAAATCATTATTTAATACTTTAACAAAATAAAGATATTAGAAAACGTTTTTAACTTTTCCGTGAACCAATTGCTTCTTACATAGATACATGATGTTGAGGGTAGCTGATGACCATTATGTAGATTTTTGGGAAGACGCTGGCTCAGTTCAGTTAATATCCGTTTTTATAGCAAGATGTGTACCTAATCAAAAAAGTAAAAAGGATATTAACAGTTCCCTGACACATTCCTGCTTCGTCAGCGCCCCCAAATTATGCTCCCAAATTAAAGTGTTTGAGTCCCTTATCGTTTTTCCCGCTTCAAAGTGCAAGTTGCCAGTTTAAACGAGTCGGTAATTCGTTTAACTGCGCTAAGTCTCTGATCCTCGGCAATCAGGTCGAGGAAGTCATCCATCTCAAGGAATTAAATAATTTTAAGAGAGAAAAAGTTATAGCGACTTGGTCTATACGGTCGACAGAATTTTAGCAACTGCTCCATTTAGTATAAAAGTAAATTAAAAGATAAGTCGGGCCCTGGAGGGAAACTACCTTAAATCCTTAAGCTGGCTCATTTTACTTAAAGGAGACATTCCTTTATTTTTAAATGGAAACAGAACTGCATTCAAAGATTTTCTAAAACTGGCTTGCCTCGCCCGGGACTCTAACCAACTAAAATTAAAAAAACAAACACTCCCTATTTTATTATACTAATCGATAGTATTATTATTCAGGATAAAATTTCTCTAACAAACATTCTTTCATAATCACACACATTGATCGCCTGTTTTCTGCGAAGGATGTTTATAATATACTGCCCCGGGGGGCAAATCTCAAAGACCGCTGTCACTGTAATTGTCTTAAATTGTCGTATACTTTTTTATTGACGCTACATTGTAAAGGTATATAATTCAATTAAGTAAGTTTGTCTCATTCCTTGTTATTTCTGGGTTACAGTAATTGAATTATGAGGTTTAGCGGTTTATGTCCCCGGGGCTAAAACAGTGATGTTGCAGTTACAGTATCGCTAATGCAGTAACACAACTTTGTGTACACAAACAGAACTCAGCAAGATCAACCGGGATAATTGTGTACATTTGGGTAGACGCGCTTTCTCCAAATTTACAATAAAATGGATAGGATTAGATGCAATTTTAATAAGAATGTATGTAACATGGGCAACAACTTATTGATGTAAGTTCACCTTAGGTACAAACTGCCTTTACACTTACGATATTCTTGTAATTATAAAAAAGGCGTATTTTAGTCTGACCGACGAAGGTAATGATTGACCTCAAGTGTTATAATATAAACATTTGTTTTAACTACATAGTTACAAGTCAAGGTTAAGTATTAAAAACTTGTATATTTTTGGTTCTTCAACTCCACATTAATCTGCAGGTACTTCAAGTACTGCTTCTAACTATTAAATATTGTAGGTACTTATGCCATATTAAGTATTGTAGTTGAATCATAAACTTTTGAGCCACAATGGTAGTAAAAATCTTTTAAGTCACAAGAATGTAAGTGAATTTCTTTAAGTAATCTATTTGTTTTTATGGATCATACAAACAGTATAAAATAAAAATTCTCTTTTTGAGGAGCTCCACCACGATGATCGTTTGTGAAAAGAAAGTAGGCGACTGAGAACATTAAAGGAAACTAGATTTAATGTAGTTTTAATAATAAATTCTTTAATTGTTGTACACAGTGGAAATAGAATAGAAAAAGCCTTATTCAAGGTATTAAGTGTGAGTTTTACTTATTTACTTATTTATTAAAAAGATCCACTTTGGTTCTTCGCGCCACAGTTAAGCGCCTAAGTTTTTCTTTGTCGTCCCAAAAAAGAATATCAGGCCTGACAAAGTTTAATAAATATTGTTAGGTTTATATTAAATATTACATCGCTAGTTTTAGTAGAAAAAGGTGCGCCATTCAAAATTTGTCTGGGAGTTCGATCCTTCGTGCCAACATTTTTTAAATTACTCGTTTTTTCTACTGGAAAAGCTGGCTTTCCAGAGTATTTTATATTTTAGTAGGTACTTAGGTTCGTAGATTCCTTAGTATATCGCTCTTAACACGCCAATGATATCGTTATTAGATTTCAAGTGGCCATAAAACTACACGGATGCCAATAATACTAAAACAAGTTATTCGATATGCGGACGTAGACAATAAAATGTCTGGAATCCATGAAAATTTTTATTTTTGTCGTAATAACGACTCCTATATTTTTGAAAAATAAATATGACAATGGTATGTGTATTCTCCGTCAGGAAATGTAGGTATTATACAAATATGCATTGTACAATCAACAGTAGGATTAGCTACGCATATTAGGCGTGGAAAACTAACTGCCCTTAATAAAGACAGTGGTCAGCTTATTGCGAATACCTCACTCGCATTTTTTTTTCACTTCAATCCTTGATCTTGTGAAAACAATGATATTGTTGCCCATTCGTTTTTTTGCAAACCTAATCAAGAAATACTTGTTTACAGGTTCATAAACTTCATATTGACATTTTTATTTACCCCCAGCCACACCCCAGTTTAGCTACGCCATTTTAAAAACGAACAAAGACTTTTTCAGTCATAATAAAATAATTATGTACAACAATTCTATCTGGAGGCGACGCGCGTGCTTCTCCCAAATTGGGGCAATATTCCACCTTTCCCCATGATCCAATATTTGTACCTTTAGATAATGTCTAGCTGACAATTTCAACTTTCCTTCGTTTTCTCTCTTTCGCTCAACAACTGCTACTGTATCGGGAGAAAGAGAAGCAGTGAACGATTTTCAGTTCGGTGTTTCAAGCACACCTAGCAGTCGGTAACAACTGTAACTATCAAAGTTTTTGCCAGCAAACTTCATTCGTTTCTATAGTGTGTGCAAACAAGAGAGATCTCGTAACTTTTGCGGCGTCAACTTTGCTTGGCATCTCGTGCATTGCGACACAATTAGTTTTCAACATTTTAGTTTTAATAACTTCACCGAAATATAGAGTTGCTTTACGTATTGCTCTAAATTAAGCGGGGCCACTACTAACAGAGCAAAATAATCATCTACTTACTCTTATAATATAATTATAAGTTTTACTAATGTTACATATCTGCATTGATTCTCAAAGCGCTTTTAGGCTCGGTGCATTCACGTCTATGGTACATAGCAACATGTCGTACAACGCACGATGTCCCCTGATCCATCACGAAGCTAATTGAGTAATGGCCTATGGCAGACTGATTGATCGCAGCTAAATATGATGCATCGGAAAAGTTGGTACAGATTGTTGCGGGCACTGATTTGGCGCGTGACTTCGTAGAGGGGTTTTGTGACTGGGAGCTTGGAGGATATAACCAAACGGAGACGCCTTGTCTGTAATTTTCTGTACAAAACAGACTGCCGATTTTTGCGGGGAAGCGACACGTCAAATGTATACGTAACGTAAAAATTGCCATGTCAGATGTGTATGACTATTGGCCGCCTATTTTTGACAGAGGGGAAAGCCTGTTAATGGTTACTCCGTTTGGTTATATCATCTAAGACTGGGAGAGTAGTTACTATAAATGAAACTAGTGAACGGCCATTCAAAGAAAATGTGGCTGCCGTTGTTTGATTTCAACTATTGGTATTAACTATGGAATCATGGAAATTTGAACATTACCTACTTATTAATCTGATAATGGCGTGTATAGTTTTGCTATACACGCCATTATCAGATTTCGTCTTTGTTGAAGGTACGGATGGATTAAAAAAATGTAGGATATAATTCGTATTTAGGGTGATTGCTATAGTTATATATTAAGTATATATAATAATTGGCCACTCCTAACAAATCAGAAAGACACAAAACAAACGAAGTCTTATTGTTAAGAATGGCCACTAACTATAGCAGTCACCCTACACAATTTTTTTTTTCATCTTGTACGTAGTTGAAAGTTACCTACAAATATGTATGACCATTTTCATCACATTTAAAGTTCAATATAAAAAAAATATTAACACACACTTATACAACAAAAAAAATGGATTTTGCTGTAGTGCGTTTTTGATTTATCTGCAAGACAACCCGAATTACAAAATATTTTTATGCCGTTGTCAGTTTATCTACTTATTTCTAAATGCGTTAAGATTTGTTTAGGTGCGACTGTTAAGTATAGTATGTATCCCACCAAAAACATTTTCATGTAAAATGTTGCCAAGACGAAACCACAAGGCTCACACTGGCAAAAAGTTATCAGATCTCTTGTAGAGCCAAGCTTCTAACTCTACAAGCCCTAACTTCACAAACTCTACACCTTATTCAAAATATGTGGCGTTTCGCTACTGTCACATGGACGTAAGGTGAAAAATGTATTCACTATTCATTATTTTTTATAATACAATAGTTCTTGGAGTAACGAAATGGCCAAGCCACATATTTTGACTAAGGTGTAGAGTTTGTGAAGTTAGGGCTTGTAGAGTTAGAAGCTTGGCTCTACAAGAGATCTGATAACTTTTTGCCAGTGTGAGCCTTGTGGTTTCGTCTTGGCAACATTTTACATGAAAATGTTTTTGGTGGGATTTCACTTCTTTTTGTAAGTTGCTTCCATCCCCTAATTTAAAGGGTTGCGCGTGTGATTTAAGGTACTATTAAAAATCCTGAAATACGTACCTCGGGGCATCTTTTATACATCTGCTTTTTACTGATTCCCCATACAAACTTCAACCCTCTTTTTCCCCTAACGCCCTTTTCCACCCCCTTTTCGTCGCCCGTTTTGGGGTTGAAAACTATTCTATGCCATTCCCCATTACAAAAACTATCTACGTACCAAATTTCAACTAAATCGGTTCAGCGGTTATTGATTTCCCATACAAAAATCCACCCCCCTTTTCCCCCCCTTAGGGGCAAAAAATTTCAAGTTTTTGAATTATTTTGTTGTTTGTGTACTAATACTATCTTACATACCAAATTTCAGCTTCCTAGGACTTCAGGAAGTACCCTAGAGGTTTTGATGATCAACAGTGAGTGAGTGAGTCAGTGACGAAATTGGGGTTTTTTTAGATATGAATAAAATCTTAAGTATAAGAGCTATGCAATTGAAATTTTTTATGTTTAATAAGTCCACTATTGACATCATATCCCGAGAATTTGGTTTATCTGGTATAATCCAAACCCAAGTTATGAGGGTTCAAAAAAACGACGAAGCGCTTCGAGAAAAGGTAGGTAGTGCCCTTGCGCTTCGCTTTGCTCGTCTTGGCGGGGGCACTACCGTGCCCCCAGATTATCTATGTCGTATAAACTCACAAATACAGGGCGTATCAAGAATAATTTGCTTTAAAACCACCGCGGTGAAAATAAGCGATACATCTGCCTCTATTGCCGGTGGAAATTGCTTGCAAATTGATACGAGCACAATTAGAGTTCGCATAGAACAATAATGATGCGCACCCCGGTAACGGAATATGTACGGAACCTCCGTTCCTTTGGGGTACCGCATAAAGAAGAACAAAGCATCAAATAATGGCATACATTAACTTTTAAATGAAGTGGTTAGGGAAATATTAAATTTTATGGCGAAAAGGGATGGAAATGAATGGATATTTAGGCAACTTGGTATTTTGAAACTTCAAATATCGAATAATTGTAAAAGTAACCAGATTCAGAATTAACCACTTGTTACGGATGTGATCTGAAAGACGCGTGTAATCCCCAAGATAATCGTCAAGGTCGTGTCAAAACCATAAACAAATTGTTAAATTAGAACCGACCCCCAAAAGTTTATATTATAACTATTGTATTACAAAAAGTAAAAGCCCCCTACGCTATATTACGCCAACAAAATCTATTTAATGCTAACAAAAATGCTCTACTAACATCATTTTGGAAAATAGCTGATATTCTTCAAACTGCTGAATCGATTTCTATAGGTCAAACCAATTTGTCAGTAAATATGAACAAAAAAAAACTATACTCATCCTTTTCTTTTGGGTGTTAGAGTTAGACCAAGAAAAGTCTACAGCGATTTTGATAGCCCACGCAGTGCAAGTGTTATTTACACGTCATAAATTCATAGAAGTTTGACGTTTAAAATGACACTTTCACTACGTGGGCTATCAAAATCGCTGCAGACTATTCTCGGTCTGACTCTAGTACTAGTGTAAGAGAAAGATAGTACTTATACTCTCTGTCTATGTTTGAAATAAGACAGTCCTTTGACACACTATATGAATCATAGCATCATAGCTAAGAACTACCGCAAGAAAACTCGCTTTTACTACCTGTCAGAGGTGAAAAATAAAAACGTGGTGACATCCGTCATCGAATCTGCCAGTGTAATTTAAAAAGCGTGTCAGTTTTCTCTTAAATATATTCACCGTAGATCCGCGTTGTAAACAATTTCGTATTATTATTTGTGTTGTGTACCTAATTGTGTAAATATTTACTTCGTCTTGTTTACGAACGCTATCGGGTTTGTGACTAAAAGATGACTACTATTAATAGTGTTTTTATTACCGAGAATATGTCATGAAGTTATAATGTTTTAAACTGGAGGGAACTGTCACTTTTTTTGCCATACTAATTTGAACCTTATCACCGAGACAGAAAGTTGTTCGTACCAGACTAGAGAAAACGGTCCACTTGAGATAGAAAAACCAGAGCCCTGTGTCTCACTCGCACATGTTGCCAATGTTAAAAAGATACCACTGTGGTAGAAATCATATCAATATACTACTGAAATTAATTACCTTCTTATACAATTTTAGTGCTATATTCAGATTACAGTTCTGATAACTTTTAAGTAATTTGTAAATAATTATGATGTCAATATTATTAACTGATTAAACCAAACATGCGCACAACAAATAAAGCATTTAAATTTAACATGGTAGAAATCGTAGTAACTTTGAATATGAATTGGTATCCCAAACTTTTCGTGTATTTTCAAAATACGTAAATGGCGCCGCTCAGAATTTATTCGTAAAATATTAAAAAAAATGGTTAAAAAAATGTTGTGTGAGGGGTTGTAGAAGTGAAAGCTATGTTGATTGTGGAATATCTTTTCACAGGTAAGTCACAATTATTCAATTTTACGATAAAAATACAAAACGATATTGTCAAACTCATTAGGGTGACTATGATGTCGGCACGATGTGGATCGATCTTGCAGAATTATTATTACATACTTAATGTAAAAAAAGTTTACATAAATAGGTATATCTTTATTTCGGCATGTTTAATTATTTGAGTGACGTAATGAGAGCTATATAATTGCCAAAATTTAAATCCAAAGTCCTTAAACATTACAGATTCATATTTATGTGATTTAAACATAATATTTAATTACTGAAACGTTGGTTCAAACTATTTACATATATGTAATCGATTCTATATAGACTGAACACACATTTCCGTCTGTAGACAAAGGCGGCAAATTTGAAAATTTTGTTGCAATCACAGATCTACGATGAGTACGATGACGCTTACGCTTAATGAATAGCTGAAGTGTGGAAAAGGGAAGCCATCACGTATATGAACACACCATGAGTATGATATTGATAGTGATAGGTAGTTTGTAAAATTATTAAGAGCATAAATAGTGAACCAAAAGGGCCCTCCACACCCGTGCGCGATTCGCGGCGCGAAGCCGCGATTCACGCACATAGTCTAGAGGGGGCTAAAGAGAATTTAGAATTCTCTTTGATCTAACTCTAATATGCTTATCTTAGTGACAAGCGCCTTAGTTAAAAACTGTAATAGACGGGTATACCGGTCCGCGACCCTGGACATCTGTCTCGCTCTCACATATAGCTGTGTTTTTAATGGACGTACGGCGGACCACCTTCGTCACAATTATAGCTGGTCAACCAAATCTTGTCATTAAAAAAAGGCGCGAAATACAAATTTTCTATGGGACGATATCCCTTCGCGCCTAAATTTTTCAAATTTGCCGCCCTTTTTCTACTGTCAAGATCTGGTTGACCAAGTATAACAATGATCGCGATCCAATACGCTCATCCCATCTGTAACAGCTTTTATAACTGACTTACTTAATTAAAGTGGTATCCAGACGGGACTGATCAAATCAGTCGATTTGATCAGGAAATTTGCATTCCATAGATAATTACTATGAAAATTGGCATTTATGTGTCTGCACCTGCTGATTCGATTGGAGAATTTCATCAGATTGGCGAAAAATTGTCTTGTCTGGATACCACTTTAGTAAGGTTGTGTGAAGCGTTTTACAGAAGAGAAAAAAATCTATATCCATTCCTTTTCTGGAGCATTTATACTAGCATAGGGAAAAGACAGTATGATTCTCTACGACTATGCACGAATGAGAAAAATTTTTGGCCTAACTATACATTTAAACTTATCCTAATATCCCACATACATATGACTTATGGTCACCCTAATTAGAACGAGATGCAAGGCTCTGGTTTGACTTCTCATGTGGACACACTTTTTGGCCCGTGTACTCGATCCAGTTTATTCTCTAGGTCCGTGGAATATGTTGACTTTTTCGAGCCCAGATCATTCCAAGAAGACTCAGCCATTTGGTAAGTCCCTAAAATTACGGTTAAGTCGTAGTCTTGGGTTTTTTGATCGCTGAATGTTCACTAACCCTACTAGTTCCAAAACAAAGATCAGCTGTAATTTTACTAGTCGGTGACTCAATCACTCACATTCACTTTAAATTAGTTTTAACATTATATATACAGGACATAAGGTTATAAGATGATCCCAATTAAAATTCAAGAGATGATTCTTCCTTGTTTTGTACCAATAAATTGTATAACTTAAACATTATACCTACAACAGTACCTACATAAGAAGCAGTGTTCAAGTAAATTATACAATCAAATAATTGGCCATCACAACCGTCTTTTCAGGACTCCATACGAGTCCATTGAGCTTATTTACTTGCTCTTTCATTACCAATAGGTGATGTTTAAGAGCAAGCTAGATAGCAATATCGTTTGTGAGGTGAAATAGTTTTTGAGCGAGTAGGAAGTAAGTGAAAAATGGAAACATCAGGAGCACTCCACTCCCCGCGGCGACGTGTGACACTACCCGGAGAGAGGGAAATGATGGTGCTAAGATGGGGAACTTAGACTCGACACTCCACAACACGAGTTATTCTCAAATAAAATAAAGTTATTCTCAAATAAAATCACTAGAACGCTCCTTTACGGCTACCATCAGTTTGGCACTGACATAAGACGCCATCGAGAACGTAATTTACTTTCTATACATCTCGCTCGTACTCGCATATTAGTGCGAACGAGATGTATAGAAAGTAAATTACGTTCTCGATGGCGTTTATGTCAGTTTTGACACTGTTAGTGACTCATGGTACGGGCTCTTAAGTGTATGTGTGTGTGTGTGCGCGTGTGTTTTTTGTAGTTTATCTATGTAATGTGTAAAGGGTTGCACTAAGCAGCCAGACTTCGCGTTCGCGTTTATTTAGTGGATATGAAAAATACGAGCTTAAGCTTTTTTACAGTTTGATAACGTTGGGTAGTTCCACATACACCAAGAGTTCCAAGTCGGTGCAAACTGTCATACGTTTAGGGCGGCGTCACACTTCACTAGTGGTAGACTTAGCTGTTAATTAACTATCTTATAGTATCGAAATCAATATAATTATTGCCAACTACCATTTTCCCATTTAAGTTTATATTGAAAATAAATATTAATTTAATTCTGGCTAATATCGATTTAAAGTGTAACAAAACTATAAGGACCTACATATTTTATTCAAAGATGAAATTAAAAAAAAAATAACAAAATATTAAATAACCTAGATATGTAGCACACAGCATGATATTTGAAATGCAAATTGAAATAACAAACTTCATTTCACAACGTTTAACTTTTGCCACTTCGAAAGTATTGGCCTTTCGCGTCTTTGTTATTTCCTGCATTTTGAATATCGACGTCGAAGGGAACACTTTTAAATTCAATTTACATAAAGGAAAGAAAACTTCTCAATTATGTGTATAATTTTTTTGATGAATATAGAGAGAGATAGAATTTCATGATAACATAAAACTTAAATATTTAAAAAGAAAACTACTTATATATTATGACTTTTATGAGATATATAAGTATTCCTTCCTAACCATAACGCATACCTGGGCGTTTTATTTTGTTTTCCCCTACACTTTTTTTTTCAAATTTGGGATTTTTTATGTTATTTTTACTCATAATCACGAGCTCTTTCTATCCTAATAGGAGAAAAAAAGTGTCCTAAGGTTTTTATTTCCATTACGTCACCATTTTTCATAGACTTTGTATGGCGGTCGCGGAACGGAATGATCGAAAAATGTATGGAAATTTTGGGACACTTTTTTTCTTCTATTAGGATAGAAAGAGCTCGTAATTCTGAGTAGAAATAACATAAAAAATCCCAAATTTGAAAAAAAAAAGTGTAGGGGACAACAAAAAAAAGCGGCCAAGTGCGAGTCGGACTCGCCCATGAAGGGTTCCGTATTTAGGCGATTTATGACGTATAAAAAAAAACTACTTACTAGATCTCGTTCAAACCAATTTTCGGTGGAAGTTTACATGGTAATGTACATCATATATTTTTTTTAGATTTATCATTCTCTTATTTTAGAAGTTACAGGGGGGGGGACACACATTTTACCACTTTGGAAGTGTCTCTCGCGCAAACTATTCAGTTTAGAAAAAAATGATATTAGAAACCTCAATATCATTTTTGAAGACCTATCCATAGATACCCCACACGTATGGGTTTGATGAAAAAAAAATTTTTGAGTTTCAGTTCGAAGTATGGGGAACCCCAAAAATTTATTGTTTTTTTTCTATTTTTGTGTGAAAATCTTAATGCGGTTCACAGAATACATCTACTTACCAAGTTTCAACAGTATAGTTCTTATAGTTTCGGAGAAAAGTGGCTGTGACATACGGACGGACAGACAGACGGACAGACGGACAGACGGACAGACAGACAGACATGACGAATCTATAAGGGTTCCGTTTTTTGCCATTTGGCTACGGAACCCTAAAAAACGCCCACCTACCTAATTATTGAACGAAAACCGTACTATGTAGCTTCAACTGACAAACTTAACAAAAGTAACAAAGTAAGGAAATAGAAAAAACGCACTGAGTTCAGCAAACGAATTTATCTCTCCATGCGAATTACTCTTGAAACGCAACAATAATACATGTATTTCTCCGTATTCTTTGACTCACAAAGGCAGGATATGGCGGAAATTTTTCAAAAGTTGTCTGCTTCCGTAGTTGATTGCAGGGATGTTGCGGATGCCGATTTTTTGACATCCGCGGATGCGGATGCGGATGCGGATTTTTAAAGGCTCACATCCGCGGATGCGGATGTCAAGATTAGGTACTTAGAAAACGTCAAATATTACATTTTTAGTATTTTTTTATTTAAAAAAAAACGAAACGTTTAGTATTTGAACAAGAATATAGGTGCGTTATATTTAATAAACAGTAACTTGGCTGACTTTTCTGGATCTAGACGATTTCGTTATAGGTAATTATGAAATTACCTAGCACTTACGCCGCCGCTAAGACGTTCCTGTACCGACTTGTTCGACATCCGCATCCGCATAAGCTCCGCATCGATTTTATGCGGATGCGGATGCGGATGCGGATGTTGAAAATAATGCGGAAGTTCCGCGGTTGCGGATGCGGATGCGGATGTTCGCAACATCCCTGGTTGATTGTATGCAGCGAAGGAGCTCGGCTGTTGTGTCCTGTCGACTGACAAATACGGAGCGGACAAAAAATTACTTGAAAGGAACGCGTTCAAATATTGCGAATGCGGGACATGCATGGAAATTCTTATAGAAATGGTTTCTTATATTCTGATAGAGATTTAAGGGATAATATAGAACTGACGGAAAGTTACAAATATGTATGTACAAAATCAAAATGACGAAGGAAGTGTGGCAGGTAGTTGTATTGCAGAAGAACTAGAGGGCAGTAAACATCACTGTAATGTGTATGTATGAGTTTTTTTAAAATTTTTTAACTTTATCGTAAGCCATTCAAGGCAAATTGTACATAGATTCAAGTCACTCACGAATTAAGTATTGAAACACCTATATCCGAAGCGCGCGCGGGGAAAATACGAGTAGCTATAAATGATGATAGCACACGGCGTGCAAAAAATTTGAACTTTAAGGGACTACCCTACACTACCTACATAAGCAATATCGGTAAATATATAAATTACCTATGACCTTATCAATCTTGTGGGCACTTTTTGCATCTCTCACTCTCCTGAACCATATTTTACCCTAAAAAAAATTATATAGGCCAATTTCTGAACGTAGCGGTATGACAAACATTAATCATTATATATGCATATTACCCCTACGTTGAGAACTTACCTATATTGAAAACGGACAAGTTTTTGAAACTAGTCTTTCTTCGTATGAAAAATGAAAAATTGCTAGTCAACAGCCGTTAGTCATAACAGAAAACCTACTGCTGAAGTGTAAAACGGAACTTTTGTTTCCGTGTGTGTGTCACCGCATTTTTAAGACAAATGCAGTCGGTTTATACCCGACTGTGTCAGAAGGAGGGTAATGTTTTCAATGATTTCAGGATGCATTTTTGTAACAACAAATATAAAAAAAAAAACCACCTAACGAATATAAGAGAATCAACAATACATCTCCGCTTTATCTTCCACTTAATACACTCAATAAATACCCACTAAAATAACTTGTCATACCCTCCTCTTTTTAATATCTTCCACTTAAGCTGGCCATACACACTAGGGTATGCCTGCACAGTTTTACCTGTACAGTTAAACTGCACAGGTAAACCCTAGCTGGGTGGAGCACACACACGGCAGCGGTAAACCTGCACAAACTCTCAGTTGTGTAGCCATGGCACCGTCGTCAGCTGTGCTTGATGTTGACGCAGCACTATATTAACGTTATTGTTTTTAATTATAAAGCGCAAGAAAGCTAAAAAATAACGACTTCGGGGTTGGTCACATAATAAAAGTTGTTCAATATGAGTATGACCTACATTATCCACACCTCAGAGTATGGTCAGACATATGGTACCAAATCAATATGGTACTTCAAGTCTAAAAAAATAATACAATAATAAAAAAGCAGCCAAGTGCGAGTCGGACTCGTCCATGAAGGGTTCCGTATTTAGGCGATTTATGACGTATAAAAAAAACTACTTACTAGATCTCGTTCAAACCAATTTTCGGTGGAAGTTTACATGGTAATGTACATCATATATTTTTTTTAGTTTTATCATTCTCTTATTTTAGAAGTTACAGGGGGGGGGGGGACACACATTTTACCACTTTGGAAGTGTCTCTCGCGCAAACTATTCAGTTTAGAAAAAAATGATATTAGAAACCTCAATATCATTTTTGAAGACCTATCCATAGATACCCCACACGTATGGGTTTGATGAAAAAAAAATTTTTGAGTTTCAGTTCGAAGTATGGGGAACCCCAAAAATTTATTGTTTTTTTTTTTCTATTTTTGTGTGAAAATCTTAATGCGGTTCACAGAATACATCTACTTACCAAGTTTGAAGAGTATAGTTCTTATAGTTTCGGAGAAAAGTGGCTGTGACATACGGACGGACAGACAGACAGACATGACGAATCTATAAGGGTTCCGTTTTTTGCCATTTGGCTACGGAACCCTAAAAACATGTTTTATCATCAGGGGAATTAGGCAGGGCTCTGATTTATAAAGTTAATTTAACTCAACTAGCGTTTCATTCGGCTTACGAGACCGCGATCAACTGAGGCCTGCGCAGGCGAACGCCACACACGCTCAGTTTTAACTGTACAGTTCAAGAGCACACCGGTAAAAAATATCTATTTTGATATTCGCGCAGGTCAATTGTGCAGTCGTAGAAAACTGCACAGTCGAATGCCACACACGCTCCTTTTTACCTGCGCAGTTGAACTGTACAGGTAAAACTGCGCAGGCGTACCCTAGTGTGTATGGCCAGCTTTAATACACTCAATAAATACCCACTAAAAAAACTTGTCATACCCTCCTCTTTTTATTAATTTTGTGCAAAAATGTGATTTTGTACAAAAATGACTAGATAGATAGAGATAGAAACTATGACTGCGCGGGCAATAAAATACTTACCAAGTACTTTGTTTTCGAAAACTTTTGCAACTTTGATTTGTGACCCCTCCTTAGTTAGATATGCACCCACGTAATGCTATCTCGTTTTATCAATCTTCCTTGACATCTTAATGGATTATAGAAATCGTCTTTGGGGGAGGCAGTGTCTTGAGAAAAAACTTTCCGAAGGCAGCTTCAGTAGCATGCATTATCAAGTTACCCATTAAGGCCAGAGGAATATTTTATCTATAGCAAAAAAAACATTTATTGCTGTGTTTTAGCAGGATTTTGAGGGTTTCAAATGACTCATTAGTGTCACCATGTTGATAATATTTTTGAACTTACTAGGTAATTTTTTGTATAATAATAATAAGAAAGCTTTATAGAGAGTGCTCGAGAATTATATAGGGTGGAACTCTCGTTCAACTTCGTTACTTATTTTATCTAGAATGATGGTGACAGTTTCCCAAATAGTTTCCCGGTGCACGCTGCTGCAACGCTACGTCAGTCGCAATTTGAATGTAACCTTAACCCCTTCAATCACACTCCCGTTGGTCAGTCAAGTTATAATGATCTTCCAATTTGAAATAGCACAAAAAACTTTGAATCGGTCAGAAAATAATGCTACAAACATGTCGACAAATTAGTGACTTATTGTCTTCTTCGGCTATTGAATTCTCGTTTGGCGCAGGGCCCGTTCAGAACCGCCCACGCTTTTACGGGATTCGAAATAAATCCCGGGGCGGGAATATCCCGTTTCCCGTCCTAGTTGCGGTTGCGACGACGTGGCGCCGACGCCGATTTATGTGAAGGTTTCCGTTGTAAGTTATTTTTTGAAAAAGTTCTTAGATTCGAACGTAACGGTTGTTTTTAAAATATCCATATTATTTAGGTACATATCATAATAATAAATCATAGGTAATAAATCATACATTTAGTGGTAATATAAAATTACATGCCAATAGATTACAATATGTAACTACCATAATTAGGTGTACCTAACTCAAATAATTAATACGTATATTATAAATATAGGAAGCTCCTTGTGGTCGTAGGTAGTGTGCTCGAGAAGTCATTTATTAAGTTAAGATTAAAAAGATTAAGAATCTTGTGTTGTTGAAATTCACCATATCGGCTGACGATTGCTAGAAAGATGAGCCGAGCCTGTGAAACATCATTATTGCCAGGATGTTGCCCGGGACCACTCCCGAAGTACCCACGTACTGGGTAAAACTAGATTGATTTATCAAATTCTGGATCACTGACAGGTGACTAACAGTCACATACAATACTCGTACAAGCAATGAAAGCACAAAGTATTCGCATTTGCCAGTACTTAAGAAATTTTATAATATTCCTCAAAGTCAATAAACAAAATATACGTATGTATTCTTAAAAATATAGAATAATACCATGTTTACCTTCCATCAAAAACCTTGAATAAATACGTCCAGAGAAGTTTACATCTTCACCCGTGTCGGGGACATCAAACGCGTAAAAAAATATTTTGGCTCATTTGAATTTCATCACATGACAGGGCTCATACATAATAAACAGTTATTTAGTTTTTTGAGGTATGTAGAAATATGCTTTCGGCAAGGTTGTGTCCCAAACCCGCTCTGAACCAGCATGTACTGCATAAATGAATCGTAAGCATAACTCTTCCTATAGCCGGAACTTAGGGAATGTCTCGCGTCTATTGACTGATGATCAATGATGATGATTGATGACTGAACTATTACAAACGCTGCAAATTTTTTTTTAAGTCGCCCAGTATAAAAAATCTCGATACAAACTTTCAACGCCTTTTTAACCTCCTCAAGCTAAAACTACTTTTTCACTTCTCATGCTCAAAGAGTGCACCTTTATGTCGTGCGTAGACGACATAAAGTTGCTTATTATGTTCTAGAGCATAAAGTAAAATCATCTATTGCGACCCTTATTGACCTAGCAATAAAGTCCATAATCTGCCATACAAACTGCCAGCCTTGTCGGCGCGCCCGCGCCCGACCGGTGCGCTCCCGCCCGGCGTGCCTCGCGCCCCCGACCGGCCCGAATAAAATTTTCTTTAGTCTTGAATAAATACGGGAAAATAACCTAAAATATTGGATATTTTTGTATGTATATTTTCCTCGCAATCGAAGTGAAAAGCAGAGAGTACAACAAGGGCATAAATGTCCAATTTTACCCTCGTCTACTATTTTGGTCTTCGCTTCGCTCAGACCAAAAAATTGCCTGGGGTGAAATTGGGTCACTTTATGGTCTTGTTGTACAATCTACTATTTTCGTTTCTCATGTTGTGTTTATTTACGACGTTTCAAGTTCACAACTAAAAGTAAAACGATCCGGATATTCCGGATACTAGTTTTAAACCTCGTTTTCACCACCTTAGAACAAAAATCACTAAGATTTTGCACAGAAACCCATTATGTACTATAAAAGAGTTCGCCGTCTTGATTCCTATCCTAGTTCCTACGACAAGAAACTTTGAAACACTTTGAGCTCTTTAACTTTCCTAATAGAACTGGAACAAAGTTAAATAAAGCTGTAGGTGCCAACAAGAAGTTTCATTACTAGGTAATGGTGAAACTAATAGCAATCTGTTGCTTTAGTTTCGTCCATTAGACATAATAAATACCTAGCTAACATTTAAACACCGATAGATACTCGAATAGAGAAAGCTTAGCTTTTGTGTATCATATCCATATTCAAACACCTTATATTATTCTTCAATTTAATGCAAATAACCCGTTTGCAGAGAAAAACCTCAATCCAAAGAAATCTCAACGTAAGAATACCTACAGTTTTTTTTAACGGCCATAGAGATACGTGCAACGGTTGAAAAGAGTTAATGATCCTAAAAAGGATCATTTGGATTCGGATAATATTAAAGAGCAAACTTCGGGGGCAAATGCACCGATTCAATGACTATCGGGCAAAGTTACACTCGATATTAACATAAAACATCAAAAGTCGCATTAAAGTGTCCAAATTCGCGGTCCCCTTTAATACCGATTCCCCTCGGCCGTGGTCGGTGAGGCGAGCGAGTATTCGGCTGCCAACTTTGCAACTTCGCGATCGCGTCCAAGTCATGAACGAAGAGATTAGTCAAGAAGCACTGTTTAAAAATGAACCTCTGGAGTCCGATCGGATTTAGCAATTTGTTATGCTTTGGACTGGTTTTGATACGTCCTAAACGATTTTTATTGATTTTTTGTTGATTGGCGCGCATCTCACGCACGAGTGCACGTCTTTCATTTCATTTCGCATGCACAAGATATGCACTTTTGGATGCACGCGGTGTATTTTTATAACAATAATTTTATGGTAGTTATGCATGATCAAGTACCTATATACCTATAATTGTTTGTTACTTATGAAATTAAAGGTACAATGGTTAAAATTATAGATTATAAAGGGCATTTGTTTACATACATTTATAGGAATGCTCTAGTATAGCCGGTATAAGTATCCTTAAATTGGCCGTGACAATTAAACGATTTTAATTAAATGTAACTTCTATAACAAAATTATGGTTTATACTCGTATTTGTAAATTACGTACAAAATAACATGTTGCAAACATAAACGCAACTGAAGGCGGCTGCGGTCTCTTACAAATAATTTCCTATGTTATTACCTCTACATTATCCGCCGTACGCCTATCACTTTAACCAAACCCATGTTATTCAACTACATCGAAATACTTGAACAATAAAATAATTATCATTTATCGCAATAGAAGTTATGTAGTGGAAGCGTTGGGGGAAAAGCGACGAAATTAAGATATACGGGCTCTAAATACGATATAATGGTGGCGTTAATAGCTCTTTATCACTAAGGATAACTTTATCACTTGTCATAACATAGAATTGCTTACTATGATTTAATTTAATTCATTTTATGTAGTGCAATACCCGAGTTATTATAATTATGACGTTAAGTAAAATTTGGTATAGTAACAAGCAATTTTTATGGAATACAGTTCTTTTGTTAAGACCGCTTGTAACTTAGTAGGTACCTACTTATGTATAAAGAGTTATATTAGGCTTATATTAGTCCGTTTAAATTTTTGCTCATGTAACAGATCCACACTGTACCTATATAGTAGTACTCTCAAGTAAGGGTGAACAAATCAGACTGTTGCAGTAATATTTCTCCCACTCCTAAAGTCACTCATTCGTTAAGTTCCAAAAGATTCGCTTCGCTAGCGGGATGAATAACGAGCGTGTCTTTCACGCCAAAAATATGTTCACCATTTTTAACCTTCTTCCACTGAAATAAGGAACGCCGTGTATATATATTTTTGAAGTTACTGCATTATGTACAACTCCGGTACATTTGTGTCTTTGTCCTTTATCTGTGCGATATAGGGGAAACTTGCCTTAATCGTACCTGCGCCTAAAACGTACCCTATCAAGATCTTGAGTTGTGAAACTGCAGTGGCGACGCCAGTGCTACAAAATGAAACTACTAGTTCGCCAAGTCTCATCACCCGTACAACAACTCCACGCTGCTCCTCTATATAAAAATATTCAAAAAGTAAGTAATTTTGCTGTTTTCGAGTAATTTTTTTGGTTGTTACGTAAGATTTTTAATTCCGTATATATCGAGATATGTAAATTAGAAGTTTTATGCTTAATTATATACTCTTTTACGGTTTCAAATAATGGACGACAGAACCCAGCCCGGCAGCCATTTTTTTACGCGGCAAATTAAAAATCGTTAGTTATCATGTGCCTTATTCGTACTGAACACTTTGTTTTATTTCATACCTTAGAAGACATGATACAATGCACATATTTATTGTGTAACCTGGATTCACGAACTATGTGTGCTGGGGTTGACAAAAATATTCATATTTTATTTGTGATGTTTGCAGATCTGCTATAGATAATTAAAATGTTCGTTCTATATTTGAGATGATTTGACAGAAGTGGACAAATTATTTAGATTAGGGACTCCATTATAATTAATATTACTTATGTATGTCAATATTGTCAATTGCTGTGATTATAAGACTGATACTAATTATACGCTCTCATAGTTTGACATGGAGATATACGGGAACGATATAGGAATATATGGGTACGTTTTAGGGACAATTAGGCCTAAATCGTACCTTTTCCACTTTTTTTTCTCAGAAGTTGTTGAGGTTTAAGTTTAACTTGTTACTTTTGATGATTCGTTATTAAATAAAGATTCTTTAAACACCGTTTGTATTTTTTTAATTACTTGTATTTCCAAGAAATTTGAATTTTATCTTAAGGGGTACGAATTAGGCAAGTTTCCATATGTATTAAGCTTTATTCTCGTAAATCTAAAAATTCTAATATACGAGTATTGAACCATATTAATAAGTCACTGTTATCACAACTTTTACTTATAATAAGGACTTGTAGTTGACAATGGCACCCTAAAAATATACATATGATATATTAATATTCAAGGCCCAAATTCTCTAGCATGTTTAAGTACTTTACACAGTCTTTTACGCATTAAACGATAAATAAAACATCTTTTTTTTTCAAAAAACTTCAAAGCTGACTTAACTCTGCCTTGCCAACAATAATCGACCGTAACAAAATATTCTATTTCACTTTATTTTAGTCATAAGTACGGTCTATATACATCCCCTACCATATCACAGCCCCTGACCGGTTGCCATCAAATTGACAATCGTTTCTTCCGTAACACTTGACTGAGGGAACGAAGTGACGAGTCGTGTTGGGACTAACTTTGCTGTATTCCCAAAGCAGAATACACAATCATCTTCTGATCCAGAATTGGGATTGACAGTGACATTGCCCCTTCCCGCTGCAGCTCCAGCAACACTAGCAGCAACGCGGTAATCTAACAGCAATGACTGTAGTCATAATCTGATTGTAGGTACCTTGAGCCAATATCATCACTACATAGTATAAAACAAAGTAGCACCCGCTGTCTGTCTGTATGTATTAGATCTTTAACTACGCAACGGATTTTGATGCGGTTTTTAGGGTTCCGTAGCCAAATGGCAAAAAACGGAACCCTTATAGATTCGTCATGTCTGTCTGTCTGTCTGTCTGTCCGTCTGTCCGTCTGTCCGTCTGTCCGTCTGTCCGTCTGTCTGTCCGTCCGTATGTCACAGCCACTTTTCTCCGAAACTATAAGAACTATACTGAAAATAGAAAAAAAACAATAAATTTTTGGGGTTCCCCATACTTCGAACTAAAACTCAAAATTTTTTTTTCATCAAACCCATACGTGTGGGGTATCTATGGATAGGTCTTCAAAAATGATATTGAGGTTTCTAATATCATTTTTTTCTAAACTGAATAGTTTGCGCGAGAGACACTTCCAAAGTGGTAAAATGTGTGTCCCCCCCCCTGTAACTTCTAAAATAAGAGAATGATAAAACTAAAAAAAATATATGATGTACATTACCATGTAAACTTCCACCGAAAATTGGTTTGAACGAGATCTAGCAAGTAGTTTTTTTTAATACGTCATAAATCGCCTAAATACGGAACCCTTCATGGGCGAGTCCGACTCGCACTTGGCCGCTTTTTTTAATAGATAGAGTGATTCAAGAGGAAGGTTTACATATAATTTGTTAATCCGAGGGAAGCCGGGCGGGTCGCTAGTTATACAAATGCGTTTTCAGTCGATTCGTATTTTTGAACACTAGGTATATTTTACCGCCTTTCGAAAAGAATTTTTTTCGGCGAAAATTGGAAAAAGTCTTTTCGAAAAGACAAGAGTCCTGGAATGTATTGGGCTCCATACATTCCACGACTCTTTTCTTTCCGCGCAGACTAGTAGGATTTAGGATTATATAGCTTGCTAGAAATATTGAATGGTCTACATGGAACCTTCGGAGTCATAGTCTTAATCCTAAAATAGTTCGGGTTATATCGATTAGATAGGTACTAGCCCTTTGGATATTCGTTCGTTTCGGGTCTTATCATAATGAGATTCCTAGCGTAGGCCTTTTCATAGGCAGCCAAGCGGAATAGTTGTTTAGATATGGCTAGGCATCTATTTTTTGAATAATTCCTACCTCAAACAAAGAGCTGTGTACTAGATATAACCGTAGAAATATCTGAGAAGCCATCGTTATTTAATCATGAAACAATCCATTGATATTACCTACTCTTCTTCTTACTTTCTATACCTATCGCTCGCACTAACATGCCAGTACGAGTGAGATGCGTAGAAAGTAAGTTACACACACGCTAGCGAATATGTCAGTGTCAAACTCGTGGTACGGCTATTGTTCATGTTTGCTCATAAAAAATGAACACTAAGCGAAACCCCATTGTTAAAAATCCATATCCATACTAATATTATAAAAGTCTGTTACCTCTTCACGCTTAAACCGGTGAACCGATTTAGATGATAATTGGCATAGAGATTGTTTGAGTCCCAAGGAAGGACATAGAATAGTTTTTATCCCAGAAATAACTCTTAAAGGGGTGAAATTTTGTATAACAACAACTGCATAACAAACTTTGTCGATAGGAACTGTCCCGCTCGCGCGGTGTATGTAGCACCGGCGCCGGTGCACGATTTAGTTGAAATTTGGCATAGAGATAGTTTGAGCCCCGGGGAAGGACATAGGATAGTTTTTATGTCGGAAGTCATCCATAAAGGGGGTGTGGAAGTGAGAAAATAAATTAATTGTCTGTTCATTGGTGTAAGCAATAAAGCATTATTATTGGTATTAGATTTTATCCAGGCGCTATACTTTCACTGCTGGAACTAATTTCACGCAGTCGAAGTCGCGGGCAAAAGCCAGTAACCCAATAACTTAACTAAAAGCTCTCTATATACTTATTTAAAATCCGCTTTTAACTGCTTCAATAATAAATGGAAAAACCTTATTTTTCTCAAACTTGTGCATTATTAATAAATCGATAAAAGAGTGGAAAGTTAAAGCAAAATACTTAAAGGTTCGTGTCTTGTTTAATCACATTCTACTATAATCAACCTTAAATAAAAAAACATAAAGGATAAAATGTAACTTAATTGTTCAACAAGTTGAGAGCTAGTCAAAATAACCGATGGAAAATGTATTACCAGTTCTTATAAACATAAAATTTTCGGCACCTAGCCGTTGAGAGGTTTTTAAATTTATTCACCCTTCGATTTGGGCAAAATTCTCAAAGTTTGTGGAAATTCGGGCGATTAAACCGGAGTCCATTTGCATAACGGCATTGTATCGTCTAGTGAATGGTTAGAAGAAAATAGTTTAGGTTCAAAACAGCTTAACGTCATAGAAGTTTTAGTTGTATGAAGTCTTTTAGTTTTAATACAAGTCGGGCCTAAACGTTGTGTTTGGCTATATCGCTATTTTGGGAGTGCGGCTACCTGCATGATCATTTTAAGAACATTGGGATATAAGATGTAGTGGGTGATAGTTTCCTTAACAGTAGGGTGCTGCTATTGACAGGGTACTTTATTACCTAAGCATCTCACACAGAAAGGAAAGGATATTATTTATATTTTTTGGGCAGTAACACCCATATTTTGAAATGTTATTTAGGTAACCTACACCCAATACATCGACCAGCATGTAAAAAGTGTTTTTTTTTTACAAAGTGGCCGTTAAACTTAGAATAAATTAAAAGACTTGGGTGAGACTTGAACTCACGGCCTCTAGATCGATACTTCAGCGCTGCGCCATTTGCTGGCTATGGATGAGGTCTTGGTGGCTCAGATGGTAGAACGCTGGAGTATCGATCCAGAGGCCGTGATTTCAAGTCTCATCCAAGACAGTAATTTTTCCACTTTTCAATTTATTCTAAGCTTAATAGCATTGGTCGCAGACGTTTCTGCTTGTTAAAAATTAAAGTGGCCGTTATTCTTTTAAGTGTATGAGACTCAATGTTTGTACTGTATGCAATGCAGGTTTTTGGCTGATAAATCAGTTGGCTGTCAAGTGTCAACGTATTTCATCACGTTGCACCAACTACGTTGCCCACAACAGGAAATTACAACCACAAAGAATGCATTGTCCTTTATTAAATTCCATTGATAAACTTAAAAATATCTAGTTACATTGCAGCTATCAAAATCAAATTATTAAATCGGTTTGTATTTGCTTTTTGTTTACCTACTTGCCAGTCCAGATTTCCATGAAAAATACAAATCAAAGTTAAACCTTTCAACAAAAGCACGTCAAGTTTAAACAACACAATACTAAACACCAACCTTCTTTATAGCTTCCCGTATTAGTGGAAGAGTTGTAGGGCCGTCTAATTGGAGGGGCCTCAGCTCACGAACTCTCTAATACGTCTTTTGGAGAGCGCTCGTCCCAATGCGAAAAACTCGGCCTGTCTGTTCACAAGAAAACTTTTATGTGTCTGTTTACTTTTCGCTAATAAAGTTTGACCTTTAGATTCTGTATAAAAAAGAAAAGGAAGCATAGAACTACACTTGAAGATGATGATGATTAATTAGTTTAGAATCAGCAATTTAACTTTAAAATAGGCGCTTTGATGTTGTAATGTTACATTTGTGTTCATCAAGCACATCTAGGTCGTCTAGAAATATTAAATAACCATGAATTAACGAAATATAAGAAAAAAGAATACAAATAAAATTATAGTTCATCACACACGTTATTTCGAACTATATTATTTAAGCTACCCAAACACCGCTCTACCCAGTCCAATAGTCCCCAGCAAGAGAGTTATTGAACGAACCAATCACTCACAAAATAGGGGTAAACAACTAAGGTGAACTATTTAGTCAAAATACGGCAGCGATCTCGTAATAAATAATGAAAATGCAATCAATATAGACCCGCAGTCCGCACGCACCGTTTACAGCGTAGTTTCGTGAATTGCCATGGATTTTAGGGCTCCGTGTTTGACCGGCCATCCGTGATGACAGCTGCGAAATGGTTAATTGGAATCAGTGTTCTGCTATTAAAAAATAGATTAGAACTTTGTGGTGCATCACTACTGTGAATACTGGTGTAAATTTGATAGGTATCTCGCGCCTACGAAGTTCCAAATGTACGTTTTAAAATTAGAACTTCCAAGCAACTCTCATCCCCAGTAAAGTTTGTTATTTCTGTTTCATATTCTACAATATTAGCACTGCACTCCGGATCACAAAAACATCCACTTGCCTCAAAACTGCCATCACAGTTCACATCTCATTAGCAACGCTGCCACGCCGTCACCTCTTCTTACTCTCGGCTCACCGATTTGACGACCAGAATAAATCAGAAACAATGCACATTTACCCAAACGTACATGTTAAAAGCCCAATTTGTTACGTCTTTTGTTCGTGAACGAGGTCCGTTTGTCTTGAGGGTAGTGCTTTATGTAAGTATCTTGAATGCTTGCGTAATAAATACCTATAGAAGAGGGAAATATTTCGATTTTCCGGACGTCATTTGTTTCTGGAGGTCTATTGGTACTCCTTTAGAATTATCTCGATGTCGATAAATTTTGTGCAAGCTTTAACAGACTTGAGTTCTTAGGTTGGTTCTCATTTTTGAGTTTAGATATAGCATCGTTTAGGAGCTCAGGTTTCACTTGGCTAATCTAATCTAATCCTAAGATTTGGCATAGGTATACTTATTATACAGTATTGTTAATAAAAAATACGACTGTGAAGTCAGCTTCCAAGTCTTCCAACGAAAAGTGTAAATAAAGTGTAAATAGCCATAAAGGTTGAACACGCCAAAACTGGGGCACACAAAATGTAGTACAAAATTATAATAAAAGTGAAAAAGTATATTATGTTTTACACATTTAATAGCATATTTAACGCTGTTTAAAATAACATTCCATATTTTAGATTTGGTCTACACAGTAAGCCATTTTTCTAACTTTCCTACGTACACGGCTCATAAGACTTTGCACCATGTTAATAGAACACTGTCTTGACGCCCATGTCCACATCTTTTGTAGTTCAGGGACCGATTTTACTCCGCCGCCTTTCTTTTTTAAAATTCCCTTCATAATACTCCAGTACTCTTCAACGGGCCGCAGTTCCGGACTATTTGGAGGGTTGCACACTTTTGGTACCACCACGATCCCATTTGCAGCATACCATTCCATCACTGGTTTTGAGTAGTGGCAACTGGCTAAATCTGGCCAAAACAAAGGTGGTGAGTCATGCTTTCTTATGAAAGGTAGCAAACGTTTCTGCAAACACTCTTTTCTATAAATATCGCCGTTTATTGTCCCGGTAGTAATAAACGGCCGACTTCTTTTCCCACAGCTACATATTGCTTGCCAAAGCAGGTACTTTTTTGGAAATTTCGAACGTTTTTTTAATTTACACTCTTCAGGGGCGTCTACTCTACTTAGGCTGGTATAGAACTCTTGCCCAGGAATTTGTTTAAAGTCACCTTTTATGTATGTTTCGTCGTCCATGACGACGCATGCAAATTTGGTTATGGAATTCTCATAAAGTTTTCGAGACCGTTTCTTCGCGGATGAGTTCTGTTTCGAGTCTCGATCTGGTGCTGCCTGGGCCTTATAACTCCTTAGGCCAGCCCTACGTTTCACTTTTTGAACATAGGACTGAGACATTTTAACTTTTTTAGCAACATCGCGAGACGAAATCTTAGGATTTGAGGCAAACATGTTCACCACCTTCTCGTCCTTTTTTTTATTCTTGACACCCTGCACGCCTCCACTTCCTGGCTTCCGATCTATTGTTAGGTGCGCACGGAACTTTTTTAATACGCGACAAACCGTAGATTGAGGACATTTCAGTCGTTTCGCGATATCTCTGTAGCTCAGTAATGAATTTTCTACGTATTCGTGCAAAATTCGCTCGCGTTGTTGATGTTGTTTGCTCGACATTTTGACAACGAATAAACATAATTTAAAAAAACTTGATAACATTATAGGCCAGTGTCTTGTGACCAAGTAGGTGCCATAAAAGTTTGTATATCTCTATTATTTGCATAGCAATAGTCGATTGTACATGCCCCAGTTTTGGCGTGTTCAACCTTTACCATAGGGTTTAACCCGGTTCCTCACGATATGTTCTTTAAATATATTATTATAATAACAAATTAAAAGATATTTTAATGTTTTAAGTTTTGTAGGGACCTAATTACACCTAAGTCCGCAACTTTATTAGTTAGAAATACAAAGTGAATTTCTCTAATAATCAAACTCGACACAATTTCCTTGAGTAAAGTACCTTTGATGAGTCGCGACAGGAAATCCTGGGACAAATCGACAAAGCTTTATTGACGAGTTCCAATTCTACCTCATTAGATGCTACTGAACAAGTATGTATTGATTAATTAGTACGTACCTAATCAAAATGTAATTTTGGTATTGTACAGTCAGCAGCAAAAGTTGCTAAGCGGGTCAGGTCTTCTAAATGATTTTGAGGTGACATTATTGTTTAGAGAATTAAGAGCGTATCAAGGTAATTTTGAACATCTCGCCCGCTTAGCTTCTTCTCTTCTGCTGCTGACTGTACATGTACAGCATTCGATCAAAACTGAACAAAACTGCAAGCTTGAATGAACAGGAGTAGCGGCAATTTATAGATATAAAATTAGAATTCGAGAGCTGGGACGTGACCCACTTATGCTTAGTATCCTCTTCATTTTCCTTTCTTAGTCCAACAATCCTCGAAGCTTTTACCTTTACCTTAAGCGTCAAAGTCTAGCATTCTGAAGCCCGTTGACGTTATGCTTTTCCAGAAATCTTCCCTTTAGCTCTGTACGTCCCGGGTCTAATAAGTATAAGAGGGCCAAAATCATTCATTTTACGAAAACAGCAAACAGGAAATATTTATTTTTAAATATTTCCCTTTTGTTCACATTCTAACTAAAAATACACAAAATCAAACGTTTGTTAAACTTATCATTATTGCCGCAGTAAAAACAATGTCAAAGTATTTTGGAGCCACTCTGTATATTAATCACCTAGTAGTAGCAGGGCCTCAAGAAATAACGTGAAGGTGCCATATAAGGGCTTTTTCTAAAATAAATATCGAAAACCTGATTCTTTCAAATCCGGACATTCTTGGGCTCATTCTACTCAGAATCGACAGCACTCTCCACCCTTCCATTAAAAAAAGATGTCCCAAAATGTCCATTCCATTACGTCACGTTTTATTATGAGAAAAATTTTCACTTGTATGGACGTGACGTAATGGAATGTACAATTTTCATACAAATTTTTGGGATATTTTTTTATCATCGGGATTGAATATGCTAGTGATTCTGAGTTGAAAGAATCCAAAAACACCAGGATCCGTGAGAATCGGGTTTTCAATATTTATTTTAGAAAACGCCCATTAAAGGCTCAGGAACAAAGATCTCGTCGCCATAATCAGGTGAAAATGTGACATGATGAAGCCTTCCGGGACATCCTCGGTATTAATAATGCAAAATTTCAATTGTGCCTTTCAACTCGGCGCCGTGGGAGGCGATTTAGGCTCGCATAACACCTTCATCTTTATTAAAGGTTTTCTTTAATAGAGCTGTGGCTTAAGTGAAGAGCTCTTCTTATTCTGGTTACAGCCTGACTACTAGCTACTAGACTAGTAAATGTTAAAATGAGGTTTTGGACCGCTGGCCACCTTTGTGTTTGTCGCCGTTAGTTATCAAGTGAACGTAACAATTCATTTTCATTGATATCTCTCACTTAATCATGGTATGTTGGTATTTTATTACAGTTCATAATATGTTATAGTTATAATATAAAGACTAGTTAAATTTAGTCTAAGTGTAATTTGTGTTTTATTTTTTAAGTTTTCTTGTATCATTAGTTAGTTTAGATCGTATGTTTTTTTATGTTACTTTGATGTGTAAATTTGTAAATCTGACATATATAATAAAGTATATAAAGACTAGTCTATTTTATTTTATATTCATGTAGATATATTCCTGGATAGCGTTATTCCATCAGTGGTTTAGCATTGTTTTAGTTTTTTGTAAGTTAAGATGAATAAATTCGATTAATATAAAGATTTTCAGTCCAAGCATACATTTTAAGAAAGGCACTCGCTATCGGTCTCTATTTTGGACCACGATCCAATATAGTGAAAGGTCGGAGCGTGGACTCAATTATTAAACAATGAAGGCTGCCCGCAACCCTAGCTTTAATACTTGAACGCAGTATGTGGGTCAGGAGACTAGGGAATGCCCTGCTCAGATAATGGAACTAATGATTTAATTAGTTATGAGCTCAGGTGATTATTTATATATGAGATGATTTAGGTGAATATATCGATTATAATGGTCAAATTGTTCAGGGTTGAGCTATTGTCGGTGGATACATTTTTATGTAGGTATACCTTGTGTTCCGTCTTCTCATTGAGTCCGATTTGACACGCTTTACTTTTTACTTTTACTACCTAGATCTATGATCTAGGTCTAGATCTAGCTTTACTTGCGTGTCTTCCACTTTTCCTTAGCTCTCCCTTCTAATTCGAAAACATTATTAAAATAAATGAAATCAGGTTTTCTTTAAAACCGTAGCAAGCATCTTTGTGATCGAGTTCTTAATGATTCTCTAAAAACTTTCTTCTCTTTTTTATTTATACATACCTTACATTGGTACCATACGTGTGTGGTATCATATGATATGCGGCCATTTACCAAAGATTACTTGATATCCCGCGTAAAAGTTGAAGTAGGTAAATCCCGCATTAAAAAAAGTTTATAAAACAATGTCTTGTCGCCACAAAATTCCTATGAGATTCAGTCTTCATACCCAGAGAGATGATTACTTTGATAGCCTGGTAACAGTGGTAACTGACTTTGAGACGCATTTCCGAGAATTTTATCTCATTTAAATTCTGCCGGGATCCCATAGAGAGCACACATGGAATAGAGGACGTGCGTCTCTTCTGTGCAGTAAAAGTTTAATGACACTTCTGATATAATTTAGTAGGTAGTTCTCGCTATTGCGTTATATAACTTTGGAATTTTCGACTCGACTTCGTCTCGTCCCTTAAATTTGAAAAAACCCTTATTATGTATGTGTTGTACAAAATACTATTTATAATTTATTTAATTTGAAGCAAATATTGGAGCAAAGTAGGTCACCAATAGCCTCTCATTATGTTGTACAGTCGACGTCAAAGATATGTTTACATTTTTCGCCCTATCACAAAGGAGTAAGGTGCAAAACTGTAAACATATCTTTGACGTCGACTGTAATGGCCGACTGTGGTGAAAAATATTTTTGATAGATACCAGCTGCTTGTAATGGGGCAATTGAAGTGATTTATACAATGATTGAGCGAATAAAACACAAATTTGCTTAAACTTTTATTTCAATAAAAAAAGAAACCCTACATTTTTAGGGCAACAATTTTTGTCTGGCACTATTTATAAAACGGTGCACTCGTTTTATGATACGAATTTAGGCCATAAAATATTGGCATTTCATCCTAGAATAATTTAAGTAATTCTTCTTTTTAACCAAAACGACTTCCTTTTTATGTGAAGTTATTTAAATATTAAGCAATCATTAATTACTATAGTATTTCAATGTCTATTGTTAAATAACCTCAAATTATTACTTAGTAAGTGCCTAGTTGTTGCAGTTTTAAAAAGTTACTTAAGAAATCGGGACATGAGTCTTCTCATTATATTGTAACATAGTTTATATAGGTACAGTAATATCTGTAGGTAGGTGATAAAGTGCAGACACAACTAATGTTTCATATTTGGTACTAAAATAGTGAGGCCTTTTAAGTGAAATAATACTGAACTCTATAACTCTTATATATTATGTACAAACATCCGAACTAGGTAATGTATGAATCTACATTAAGTAAACAAATATACCTAGTTACAATCAACACCATAATATTCAATTCATTATGACAACTGTATTGTTAAATTAGCGATTTATAATGGAAATTAATATTTTATATCAACTAATAATAGTAATTAGAATCGAATATAGTAAGATATATTTTCTTTGCTTAAGCATTCCAAATGTTTTCGTACAAAAGTAGCCTAGGGTGTCTTTTGATCTATTTCTAAAAGTCTACAACTAACTTATTGTGTCGAAGTTTCAATTATTAATTGGGGAAACATCGTCTTTCAACAACAGTGGCGCAGTCAATCCGGCCCATTTCTCTAAATACCTTCGACAGATTCACCAACATGTGAGCGTCATTGTTCCTACACATCCACAGGTTCAGAATATTCTCCGTCGGAGAACATGTGTTTGAAAAGTAATAGTAATATGAAACTATCCTTAATTTTTCTGCCAAAAGTCTCCAATCGTTGCCTTTTGGAGTTTGAGAGTCTAGTAATTTACACAAAATAATTCTGTCCGACTTAGTAAGAATGTTCATACGGTAGTTATTGTCCACGCTTAAATTACTTCTATAATGGTTACCTCTGTACACAAAATCGTATCTGCCTTCTTTCTTAGATAAAGAAGAATAATTAAACGGGTTCTCTACAATATGCATGTTGTAATCGACACTGGAAGAGCTAAACCGCTTGTTGCAAGTCAAATTCGAGTTGAAATCGTTTGTTTTCAAAGTGAAGTTAACCGAATTCGATTGCTTTTGTTTTTGGTAAGCGGATAAGTTTAACTCAAAACAACTGATAGCGTCAGTTTGTTGTAAGATAAAATTACACTGTAAAGATCTAACTCCAAGATTCCAAACATGCGCGTAGGACAACTCCTGATACTTGCCTCCCGAAATTACCTTCCAGCCCACACCTATATCTCTAAGATTGATACATAAATCAGAACAACTTTCTTGAAAATAAATTGTTTTTGGCTCGGTTAGCAAAGAACTACCCATTCGCTTTTCATTTTCAACACAGTCATGCAAGGCATAAGGGGTATCATTTATCACATGAACTTTTAAACTGTAGTAACTTTCGTCTATTTTTTTCGAAACAAACAAGGCCAGTTTCAGCAGTTTTGCGTCCAGGCTGGTGAAGCTACGGCCAACTAAAACAAAGTCGCTTAGAAATTCGCACACGAGGTAAACTTTATTAGGATCGACTTGAGCGAAGATGGGGCTTCCGGGAGTTTCTTGACCCAGCGTTACAACTTTTCTCCATTCTCGTGTGTTGATTTCTTCTGGTTTCTGAAGTATGGAAAGAACCCAGCTGGCGTTTTTAAGTGATGCATTGTGAGGGAAGGAAAGAACCACCCCTTTGCGGAAGTGAAAGTTTTTCGGGCCGCAACGAATGACTGGGCTCAGCTGAGTTTCCCCTGTAAAAAAACTCGTGTCATAATAACACAGTCAATTTAGAACAATATTTTTCAAAATAAATAACTGTAAAAAGTTTGAGATATAAATTAATATCTTTTTTATCCAAAAGACAAACTAAATAGAAGATTCGTATTGACACTAAAAAAATAAAAGCTGATAAGCCCTGCCAGTCTCAACCACTATTTGCACAACGGATACTTTCGATTAAGGTTATTTCTCCGTTAATCTTATATTGGAAAATTGTTATATACTTGCCAACAATTGCCAAGTTGAAAACGGTGTTCAAACCTATTTCATACCGTCTGGTTCGAACAAATATAAAACGGGGACACAGTATGAGGTAGCAAATAGACAAGAACTGGGTCGAAAGTTCACGATGTTACATTGGGAGTTGTGAAACTCGTTTTATTCGTAACGAAATTCGTGAAATAATTTTCCTTTAGAAAGCTTGTTGCAATTTTAGACTAGTCAGATGTACATAAATAGGTTGACATTAATATATATCATCCTATTGGTATAACTTAAAAAAATAGGAAATGTGAGCTTAGAGACGATGATAACCCCTACACACAGTCTAGAAGATATAAATTATAAGAGTTAATGATTAAAAAAAAGTATTGCTATAAAAATTCTGTATTGTAGTAATTAAAGGACTATTGGTACCTTCTTGAAGGAAAGGCCTATTCCACTCCTCGTCCGTCACCTCAACCGTAAACAGCTCCTCTCCTTTTTCCACCACACCGTCAGGCACGAAGAGACTGACCCCACACTTGTCCATTATTAACCAATCGCCATCACCATTGACTATTTTCGACGTGGTCGTCTCGAAATGGGAGGCATTCATTCTAGAGTCTAGCGAAGCGTTGTTCTTTAGCGATGGTGACATTTCTACACTTTCGTTGCCATATGAAGAGCCCGCTGTAATCATAATAAGTGAGTAAGATACTGTTTCTCTTCAAGATAAACAAAAATATGAATCAATTGATACAGACAAAGAAGTTGTTACTATTAATAGAGACTGCGAGAGGACAAAATGCGAAAAATTATAAATAAAATGAAAAAAAAAATTCATAACAAATATAAGTAAAACAGCACAGCAATAAGTTACTAAAGTACGACCACGCTAAGCTTTCATACTAAGTGCTACGTCAAGTATGGAGCTTAAAAGGATATATATACATTCTTACTGCCAAGTTTGTACAAAGTTAGAGTGGTCAGAATGTAGAAGGTGTAGGTAATATAAACACATTTCAAAAACACTTTACCAAGCAGTTTAGCACTAACATTGAAAGCACAATTTTATTTCAATCAATAATGCAAAAAATCTGAAGAAAAGAACACTACTCATACTAAGACTAAATAGCATAACTCATACTAACACTAAATAGCAAGAAAAAGGGTGATGAGAGTAAATAGGCATAAAAAGTCTACTACCACTTATACATACTTTGAAGGTCCGAAATAATAAAATAGGTACTAACATTTCTGGTAACTTAAATACAAATTTCGAAATAGCTAAATTCGTAAATAGCTCTGCTAAAAGTTATTGTATTGATATTAAGTATTATCCGAATACAAGCTCTAAGCACGAACGATTTGAGGGATGGAGAGCATCCGGAGATTTGTTAAAAAAATCCTTGGAGGTCGCGTGCGCCATAACAAAAAATTACCAAGAAATATGTAAATAAAATAATATACCTATAAATTCTTATAAATTAATATTCATTCTAACACAAACGAAAATTGCTCCAAGAAGGTTGAGTTGACACTAATGTTTTAGATAACGAATATGGAAAATAGATAGAAAGCAAGCGTGCATTAGTACGTGAGACTCACAGCTCAAAAAGCAGCTGGAATCAGAACGGTCTGACTCCACTTCGGCGCGTCCGATGTCCGGTCTTACCTCATGGTCTATGGGAGACATGTAACTGGAGGGAATGATGCGATTAACATCCTAGATCCTCAAATGAATATTAGACGACGGGAAAAGGTCGCTCCCATTAAAGAGAGACGGTATAATGAATGGGATTTTAGCAATTAATTTAAATCTCACAAAGATGAGTGTATATTCTGCTCATTTATGAATTTTAACTTTTTAGGACCACTTGCACCATTCACTAACCCGGAGTTAACCGGTTAAACCTGCAGTAACCATGGTTACCAGTATAATTTGACACTGGGTTAACGGTTTTACCGGTTAACCCCGGGTTAGTGGTATGGTGCAAGTGGCGGTTAGAATATTACCTATTGGCTAACTGCGGTACTTCATACAAGTGATCTGGTCTTGAATTGATGGAGGTGCTCATAGGTCTGTGTGTTCTCCTGGAGTCCATTGTCTGGAATTCTTCGTGTATTGTTAGGTCTGGCTGGTTGGTTAAGGTCCTTTTTATTACGCTACCAAAGTAGTTTGAACCTGAAAGAAAACCTAGTAAGTTTGTTTTTGGCTTTCGTGTCACCAGAAACGGTAACTAAGTCTTCTTGTGGAATTTTTTTATTTCAAAAAATAGTAACACAAAAAATATTTATGTTTGTTTAGTATTATTTTAAGAGAGATTCCAATCAAATTTAAGTTACCTGGTGGAGGTTTCACATAAGGCGAGTTTTCTGATATCTTTATCTTCATGTACTTTATTCCCAATAAGACAACAACTATTAAAATCAAAAACGCAATTGACAATGCTACCAGAAGAGCCCAATACGATGACACTGAAAAAACAAACAAACTTATTCATAATTCTTTAATTTTCAGGAAATTATCTTTGGGAAACAGTGTTTCGGAGTCACTAAATATTTTTTCTGTGAAAACTGAAATTCAGTACCTCGGAGATTTATTAATTATTAGAATTATTCTTATCAAGATAAGTATAACATTAATTAAAACCTCGAAATAGGAACCTACTGGGAATTAATATTAATGAATTCTAGTCATTTAAATTGTATTTTTTTCCTTATTTTCTCGTAATGCATGTTAATTATAAGATGTATTTTTTTTGAAAAGATGTGTCCCGCCAAGTTTGTTGCCGGTCCCATATTTGGATACCCTCCTCCAATTGAGGGGGGATTTAAATCTTCTCGGGGCAGAGGTGTAGGGTTGGAGCCGGTGTAACTTTATTTGACGTTCATAAGCGCATTGTAATTATGCCTTCCTGAATAAACTATCTTTTATCTTATCTTATCTTATTAAAAAACCATTCGATTTTACAGAATAAGGAATAAGATGATAATTTTCCACTCGAAAATTGTTTAATCAAGGCAAAATGTTCGAACGCGTTTTCCAGCTATTCGAAATTTAATAATTTTGACTTATTTTAAATATATTCAATTAAATATTACCATCGTTTCCCTTATCAGTTTTGGAAGTCCTCACACACATAGGACATTGAGCCATCTGGTAATCTTTTCCAAGGCAGGCCGCACTGGTCAGGCAACGGCGTCGTCTGGTCTGAAGACAGTCGGTGTCACAACGCGACCATTCTGACCATTGGGACCAGCGACCTGAAACGGTATTTTTTAGAATACTGCTTACTACTTAGTACCTATCAAGATCAGGGATTCGTTATATTTCCTTGTTATGCTAGAATGGTATTTAGGTAAAGCCAATGAGTTATCAGATTAGCAAAATTCAACGCAAAAACTGAAAATGAATACGGATTCATTTGTATGAATTATCACAATCTAAATTGGTCGTACCCAACCCACTTACCTATTAATACATCAGACGACTGATCTGCTAACTCATCTAAACCATCAACATACATATCTGAAACATAGGAATTAACATTAAGTTTAAGCATTAAAATATTGAAAAATTCTTCATAGAAAAATTGGTCAAAAAATTCTACCACGTTTAATTCGTTTCTGTTATAAGTAGGCGAGCTAGTGAAAAGAGACCATTGCCACTGCAACTTACCTAAATCGCACTCCAAGCAGTCTGGTGTCTTTTGCACGCTAAAGCCCAAGCACGGTTGGCCTCCGTTCAAAGGCCTGGGTGATGTGCAGGACCGGACACGTCTTCGTCCCGTCCGACCCTCGCGCGTTTGGCCGTTGCACCAGCATTCTGCCCACGATGACCAGGGTGACCAACCACCGTTTACTAGTGAGAAAAGCAAATAATCTAAATTTAGAAATATTTGTTAGTGTCTAGGCTAACGACTAACAACAAAGGTGTTAGAGATAAACAAGTCTACTAGGTCTAAGATGTAATTAAAATTATTGACTAATATCTGGGAGACCGAGCTTTGCTCGGAAAATATATAAAAACTCAAAAATTAGCGTTTTCCCAGAGATAAGACCTAGCTAGATTGATTTTTCGCCCCCGAAAACCCCCATATAGCAAATTTCATGGAAATCGTTAGAGCAGTTTCCGAGATCCCCGAAATATATATATAAATAAACATATAAATAAATAAATAAGCAAGAATAAAAGTATCGTAAGTAGTAAGTATCGTTTAAAGGTATTAGATCAGTGGTTCCTAACCTTTTCAGTCCGGTCACCCCTATGACCAACTAGGAAACCTGATTTTACCCCTCCTCCCAATGGTAATAAAAAATTTAAACGTGTACGTTTGTTGTATTGTTATATTAGGTTAGCTTATTGCCCTCGTAAAAAACCAGTTTTACCCCCACGGGGGTAATTACCCCCAGGTTAGGAACCACTGTATTAGATAATTTACAAGACGTAATGAACATATAATAAAACAGGTAGGAAACTTACCGAAAACTGTTAACAGTGCTGGTTCAGATATTCGTTTTCCAGCTAAATTTTCAGCTACGCAAGTATAGTTTGCCATATCCTGAAACAGTATCAGGTTTAAGTAAAAGTTATCTCTTAAACTACAGTTTGCTATTGTAGATATTCCTAAATCATATCCATATCAAATTCATAACCTGTTATTACAATCACAATACACCTCCCGTGCAGTGCCTGATTCCAAGCAGAAATTATAATTTGCAATAATTTAGGTGTGAGAAGTGTCAACGACTTACCAGAAGCGAAACTTGCTTGATGATCAGGTCCCCGTCCTTAGTGACTTGCACATTGTCACCAACAGTGATGGGGGCTCCGTTCTTCAGCCAGTAGAGCTGCGCGAACGGCGCCGCGGGCGGCGGCTCGCATCGGAACGACGCGGGGGCGCTCTGTTTGACCAACTGGGATTGAGGGGCTGAGGTGAAATGCTTCTTGATATCTGGGAGAAATAGTGAGCGCCCAATTCGGGTTTCAGTCAGTATGTACAGTACCTACGGCTTTTATGTGGGTGCCTCTTTTAACAGACACCTTTTTAGGGTTTTGTCTAGGAAACAAAAAGTGTTAGCTACTAAAACTTTTGCTTTTTTGCATTTGTCGTCAGTTTGTTATGCTAAAAATATAGGTGTCTTTCCAATTGTACTTAATAAAATTTAAGAATCCTTAAATTTTGCTAGTACAGAGAAAACGCGTTTAAATAAATAAACATTAGGGACAATTGACCGAATGAAAAAAAAATGTATGAGGCTTATGAGTGCCCTTGCTGAGTCCAAAAATAAAATAGAGACACAAACCTGTTTACACAGCTTCTTGAACATAACAATATGATCTGAGCTGGGTGAACAGAGTCAACTACAGGATATTTTTATCACCAAACATATGGTAAAGAAGAACTCACAAGCAAGCTCCACAGTAGCTGGCTGGCTCCTGATATGCCCTCGGCTAGTCCAGGCGAAGCAGGAGCACTGATACTTCTCGCTCCCGAAGTACTCCTCAACATGTTCCCTGGTCACGTTGTACTCTCCCTCGATTATCCTCACCCCTGTTTGGGGATCTACGAATGCGAAGTTTAGCGCATGTGTCTTTTCGCCATTGCATTTGAAGTACACCTAGGAAAGTTAAAAAATCGAGTTATCATAATAATTATGTAAGTGTTTGATATTGTACTAAACCTGAAAAATCTCAGTTAAAACTAGTTTTCACCGAGGTCTTACGGAAAATCATTTTTAACCTGTGAAAACGCATTTTCTCTGAGGTAATCACGTCAAAATCAGTTAAAATCAGTTTTTCGGGGAAAACTCGTTTTCACTCAGAATGGGTTTTAACGGTGCAAGCAGCAAGACAAAGCAAAACAAGCAGTCTAAAGAATGTAGTAATTTTATTTCACAAAATTTTCGACCTGATTTATTAATTCACCAAAGCTCCATTCTGTTAGTAGGTACTTTACGGGAATTATTATCTTCACAACACCCACCCATAAACTACCCATGGGTAATAATAGTCTACATATATGGCTGGAGGGAAAATCCTCTAAAAGCATTGAACAAAGCGTTACCGGTAGTTCCAATGTCGTTAGAGACGTCGAGGACGACATCACTCTTACGGAATGGCCGTGACACCCGTGCCGAACAAAAGTTGTCAGACATTGATTTATCTCTCATACTCTCACGCGAATCACGTTCTCAAGAAATGTAATATTGATGGATGCTTTAATTACTGTCACGACTCGGGTGGAAAATTTGTAAAATCGTTAAAAAAATGATTTTATAATAATATTTACCTAAATAAAACCTATTTTGAAATGTAATTGAAGTTTATATGATATAAATTCGTAAGAACCCATTATTCTTAATGGCTTTCGATTTTTTTACTAACAATAAGTTAGCCTTATTGGGCTCCGAATATTATGTAACGTCAAACTTGCCAACTTTGCCTCTAAAGATACCCATCTTTGCTCAATAACTAACTTTTTAAATAAACAAGTTCGTTTAGAGAGCTTACACTATTATTTTTAGTAAGTACAAAGTAGGTTATAATTTTGTGACAACAATACACATGTAATAAGTTTAATGAGTTTAACTTAACTCGAGAATTTTGCCCAAAATATTAACCTTTTATAGAAGTTTTTTTATAATAAAGCGGGCAAAGTTGACTAGTTTAATAAAGGGCATACATAAGAATAGTTTTTATATAGCTATTTATAAAAAGAGATATTTAAATGTCTACATCATACCTAAAAGGGGTCGAATGAATGCAGCATGACCTTGGAAAAAAACTCTTTAAAAAGACCCCTGTTGCGACCCCATCTCACTAACTGCGCTATTACTTTGATTGAAATGCACCTCCGCAACAGGAGGCAAATCAATTATAAAAGTGCCAAGCATCTAAATTTTAGTTATTAAAAGCATACTTACTTCTAAAGCGTTAGCCACTCTGCATTTTAAAGTGGCCGGTTTATTTTTCACTACATAAGTATTTTCCGGCTCTAAAAGAAAAATCGGAAGGTTGTCTTTGGCCGTGTGAAGTGGTATCTTATCATCAGGCGTATGCTCTTGATTCTCTTTGCTTTTTACGTTTTCTTTCTCTGGCAAGTCTTTGTAGTGTGTTTCTTTTTCATAATCATAATCTGCATATAGATTGTCATCATCATCATCGACGTCTTCGATGTCTTCGTTGTTAGTGAAAATAGGGGGAAGAAAGTAATCTTTTGCGGCCGCATCCGGTTTAGTTAAGAAATCTAATGGTTTTTCAAGCAGATCGTCCGTTGTTTCCGTCGTATCATCTGTTTGCGTCCAAGAACCTACAAATAATTTTACCTTCATGACTTGTCAAAACAATTTCTTAAAGTTCCTGCTGTCATTATTAAATGTATCATAATAACTTATAATTTCAATTACTTACGCTTTGCTGTGTCCTCCCCTTTTACATATAACGTCAGTTGTATTTGTAATAGAACTAAATAGGTCCAAATATTCACTTCCATTTATACACTCTATTATTTTAATGTTTATAAAATCATACTCATTAGGATCATTGTGTTCCATTACTAAATAAACACTTTACATTCTACTCAAAACAAAATCGCACAGTATTGGGGGTTTGTGAATATTTTTACAGTTCCGTAACATATTACGTAAATCCAATAAGACGTGGTAGAACGTCATAAAACTATCGAAATTTCGTGAAACTTCACTGCACTAAAACCGTGAATCGATAACAGTTACCAACAACAACGTATGTCGCACAAACTGCAATAAAGTTAGATCCTCCTGAATTTTCACAATGTTATAGAAGTCGTAAAAGTTTACGAGAATTCCCGGGAATAAAACGAAAGTGCTGCCCCTGTGGCGGACGAACATCGACTGCCAAAGGGGATGAATGAAAACGAGAATTTTGTTGGGGTTGCGGCGCGCATGCCTGGAACTTGTAGGTAAAAGCTTTGGTTTAGTAAAAAAAAAGCGGCCAAGTGCGAGTCGGACTCGCCCATGAAGGGTTCCGTATTTAGGCGATTTATGACGTATAAAAAAAAACTACTTACTAGATCTTGTTCAAACCAATTTTCGGTGGAAGTTTACATGGTAATGTACATCATATATTTTTTTTAGTTTTATCATTCTTGTTTAGGAATATATTATTTCTTCTAGCAACATTGTACTTCAAATTTACATTCTTTCATTTTTACCGGATATCCGTCATTCGAAACTACATTCAGTCATTTTAGATTTAAAAAAAAAATCACTTCGACAATGGCGGTAATATCGCGACATCGCGTCCACTTAGTGTTAATTTCGATTAAAGTAAAATATCAGTCCTTGTGCATTTTCTGCCTTCTGCATCCTATTTATTTTATAACTAGACAGTGACAGACTTAATTTGTGAGAAAGAAGACAAGAAGATCATAGAAGTTCAGCGGGCCCGCTCTCCGCGGGATTGCCAAGTAATTTTCTCTCACTGACCAGGTACTGTTTTCTAAATCCATTTTAATCTTCGCGCCCATTTCATTCTGTCCTTATTCTGTTCCTAACATAAAATTTGGTCCATTCGAGCAGGATATTTAAAAATCTATTTAGTAGAACCGGACATATTCATTCGAAATAATTTCATTTCATACGGTCGGCCATTAATTGTCAAGTCAAATTTGTCCAACTAAAGTTAACTGTCTGCAAGATTGCATTTGTCGTAATTAATTTACTGTCTGTACTCGGTACATTTATGCCTGCAAGTTTGCATTTGTCGTACTTTTAAACACTTAAAAGTAATTGTCTGTCCTCGGTTCGTGGATATTTTATCAAAAGTGAATGCATGTGTTGCATTATTCTTACGAAAGTAATTAGTTTTCTTGTCTACGTGTAACGTATTATATGTATATCATACTTTGTCTTAAACGTTAAAAGAAATACGTCATTATACGTTTAATTGTCTGCTTTGCATTTTAGAGTCGTACGTTTTTAAAAAAATTGAAGGTGGAATCACATTTCTTTTCGTCAGTGGTGGTAGCAAGATAAGGCTAGTGTTCACGTTCACAATCAGTTTGAGCGTTTTTAAAAGTCATTCCCATTCCGTTCAGTTCGAGTACAGTGCAAACATACCTTATTTTTAGTCTATGCTCGTGAACGACTTGAACGAAGTGAAGTGTCATTCGATTCCTGTCCTGTCAGTGTCACGTTAATTTTTGAGATTAAAATTAAACTTCTTCGAGTTGTTTATTGCTTTAGTTTGCATAACAAAGCCCGCAGCTTTGTTACTTTGTGGTTTGTGATAGTGTTTTGAAGGAGTACGCGGTGTTGTGAAAAATGAGTGCAGAAATACGTTACAAATTGGCCAAACTTCAAATAGATTTGTTATACAGTGCCGCGGAATCTGCTGGAGAAGATAATACAAAACTTCTTGAATTCAAAACGAGATGCAGCGATCTCATTCAAACAAAAAACGAGTTTAAAGACGCTTATGTGTCGGTGGAAGCGGCGAAGCGTGCAGGTTTCGATCCCGACAAGCACCTCGAAGAGTTTTTGGCTTATGACGCGAAATTGAACAGTGTAAGTGTTATTTATACACAATTATTTCCGGCGAATACGTCGACGTCTGCGAACGTAGGTAACTCACAGTTTTGCACACCTGATATACCTCTGCCGCGCATTTCGCTTCCATCATTTACGGGCGATGTCACGAAATGGACAAATTTCATAAACATATTCAAAAGTATAATTGACGAGAGTGCTACCATCAAACCTGTGAGAAAATTACATTATCTGATATCATGTTTATCAGGTGAACCTCTTGATTTAGTCAAGCACTTGCCGCTTACTGATCAAAACTATGGTGTTGCTTTGACATTATTGGAGAACCGATTTTCCAATATACGACTTATTGCCGATACGCATTTAGAAGCTATTATGTCGCTTTCTGCCATTGTAAATTTAAGGTCTGACTTGAGATCTTTCTTGAACACTTTTAATGAACACTTAGCCGCTCTTCGAGCCTTGAAATTTAAACCTGATGAGTGGTCGTTTATATTACTCCATGTCCTATTGAAAAAATTGCCGATGGAGATGCGCAGTAAATTTGAATTAAGTTTGTCTGGATCGGATATTCCTAAATATTCTGAACTTATTGCTTTCTTGGAATATCAATGTAAGGCATTAGAAATGTCTATTGCGTTGAAGGCAACAGCTAGCGGGTCACCTAAACAACCTGTTGTCAAGACACCGCCTCATCGCAATACTAAACTGGTGATGCATGTCCAAGAGGGCAATAAGGAAATAAATTGTCGATATTGTAATTTGGATCATTACATGTATATGTGCAATAAATTCAAGGCTTTGAATATTGATCAGCGTAGAGATTTTCTGAAATCTAAAAATTTGTGTTTTAATTGTTTTGGTACACACAAATATCATGAGTGTAGTTCATTACATAAATGTAAGTTGTGCCGGGCTAAACACCACACTTTGATCTGTCCGTCTTCGACACAACCTGATAGCACTCTACCTGTGGTGAAGTCAGCTGTTGTCGTGGCTGAAATGGTTGAGCCTTCATATCCAGAAGGTGAACAAGAACCTAATAGCATTACCAGTGTTAATAATGCTACAATGAAGTCTTTCATGGTAAAGGATACCAAGCCTAAGTTGCCAAATGTACTGTTAGCTACGGCCATGGGCCTTGCTGGGAATGGCGATGGACATTTCCAACCTGTTCGCTTGTTTATTGATCCAGGCGCAGAATGTTCGATAATCTCTGAGGAGTGTGTTCAAAGACTCCAACTCAAACATAACCATCAACCTGTGTCTATCTATGGTGTAGGGCCGAGTGTGCCTCATCGGTCTCATGGAATGACCAATGTGTTTTTAAAGTCCATGACTTCTGACAAGCCGTTGCTTACTGTTTCGGCTGTCATTTTAAAGTATGCTACTGGCGACTTGCCCAGTGTCTCTCTGTCTGCGGACATAAAGTCAAATTATCAAGGCCTGCAATTGGCTGATAATGATTTTTTCCTGTCTAGGCCTATAGACATTTTATTAGGCAGTGATGTCTACAATGACATTTTCTGTGGTGAGAAGGTGTGGCCTTCCACTGACTTACCGGCGGCTTACCGAACCATTTTTGGTTGGGTAATAATTGGTAAATCCTTACCGACTACCAATTCGGTTCCTCATCTGTCATCTCATCATGTGGCGTTAGATGATTGTCTGACTAGATTCTGGGAGATTGAACAAATTCCCGAATCTGTACTTCCTGATCCCGATGATCAAATTATTGAGGATCATTTTTTAAATAATGTTTCGCGGGATAATGAAAATCGTTTTATTGTCCGTTTACCCTTCAAGGGAAATCAAAGTGAGTTGGGTGATAGTCGTGAATTGGCCGCTCGGAGACTTTTAAGTCTTGAGAGGAGATTTAAAAGAGATCCTAAACTCAAGGCAGACTATAGTGAGGTGTTTCAAGAATATCTGGACGAGAATCATATGGAGCCTGTCTTTGACCCTCCGGGTAGTGGTAAATATTACCTTAGCCATCATGCTGTGATAAAAGAGTCTTCATCAACTACAAAATGTAGGCCAGTCTTTGATGCGTCTATGCCCTCTTCTACGGGCGTGTCTTTGAACAACGTTCTGCATGTTGGTCCCAAACTTCAGCGTAACATAGTAGACGTACTTACACGTTTTCGTCTTCAGCCTGTCGCATTCACTTGTGACATCAAGGGTATGTACAGACAAGTACTTGTGCACCCGGACGATCGTGACTATCAAAGAGTTCTCTGGCGTCAACACCCTGATGACCCCATTGAAGAATTTCGTTTGAGGACGGTCACGTTCGGAGTCTCCTCAAGTCCGTTCCTCGCTATGAGGTGTATCTTGAGATTGGCAGAGGAGGCCAAGACCTCACACCCTGTCGCTAGTCAAATTTTGTCTGATCAAATTTTTGTTGATGACATAGTGACAGGAGCTCCTGATCCTGACACAGCTCGAAAGGTTCGAGCTGAATTGATCGACCTCCTAAGTCAAGAGTGTTTCGAATTGCGAAAGTGGTCGAGCAATAGTGATGAATTTCTATCTGATTTGCCTGACGACGTCCGTGAAGGACCATTGTCATTTGATCCTCAAAATGAAGGGTCTGTTAAGGTACTCGGTGTAAAGTGGAACCCTACATCTGATGTGTTCATGTATCATAGTAGAATTTCTAACACAGGAATGACTAAACGTGCCGTGCTTGCTAACATAGCTTGCATATATGACCCTTGTGGCTGGTTGATACCAATTGTATTCATGGCCAAGGCTTTCATGCAACGGTTGTGGCTTTTAGGGATTGGCTGGGATGACCCCTTACCTGATGATGAACAGGCTCAGTGGCTTTCGTTTATAGGGGAGTTCCCTAGCTTATCAAACATTAAATTAAGCAGATTTGTCTTGCCTACTGATGGCAATAAATTTTCTCTTCACGCATTTTCAGATGCGTCCCTTAAAGGTTACGCTGCAGTGGTCTACCTTCGTGTCGAGAGGATCAACGGTGAAGTGGAGGTCCACCTGCTCTTATCGAAGAGTAAAGTTTCGCCGTTACAGACAAAAATGACAATTCCGAGGCTGGAGCTGTGTGGAGCCCTGCTAGCGTCTAAACTTACCAAACATTCTTCAGAACTGATTAATGTTGCCCACGACATTGTAATCTGGTGTGACTCGAGCATTACATTGTCATGGATTCGCACACCCGTTTATCAGCTCAAAATGTTTGAGGGAAACCGAGTTTCTCAAATATTAGCGAACTCGTCTCCTTCTCTCTGGAGACATGTACCATCTTCAATGAATCCTGCAGATGCTGCCTCCCGAGGTTTGATGCCCTCGGAGCTTGGCTCACATCCTCTTTGGTGGGGTCCACCTTGGCTCAAGCAAGCGCCAGATACCTGGCCATCCGAAGACACCGTTGCGCGAAAAACGGTTTCTCCGGATCCTGAGGAGGAGGTAGTATCTACTGCCCACGTGAGCAAGGTCTCTTGTGAGGTAGATGCGACTGAATTCATGTTAAAATATAGTTCCCTTCACAGGCTCGTGAAGGTCCACGGATACTGTCTTCGATTTGTTCATAATTTGAAGAACCCTACTTCAAAACGAGTGGGTCCATTGACTTGCGTCGAATGGCGTAACGCCCTATACTCGTTAATAAAAATTGTCCAGGGTTCAGTTTTCGCCACTGAAATAAAATTAGTGCAACGTGGGTTACCTCACCGAACTAACTTTCGAAAACTGACTCCTTTCCTTGACTCAGAGGGTTTCCTGCGAGTGTTAGGAAGACTGAAGTATAAAAACTTGTCCTCACAACGGAAACACACAGTCATCCTTCCGAAATCACATCATTTAACAACTTTGTTGATAAACTATTATCACGAATTGTACTTGCATGTGGGAGTGCCCGTGCTCCTGTCATTATTGCGTAAGCAATTCTGGATTTTATCGGCTCGGACTGTCATTAAACGACTAATACGTAAATGTCACAAATGCTTTAAGGCTAATCCTAAACCTGCCGATTATTTAATGGCTGATTTACCTCCATCAAGAGTCACGCCTTGTAGACCATTCTCAAAAGTTGGAGTAGACTATGCTGGTCCTTTCTTAATAAAAACGTCTAAGTTAAAACGTGCTCCAGTCACGAAAGCTTATTTGTGTATATTTGTCTGCATGGTCACGAAGGCGTGCCATTTGGAATTAGTATCGGATCTCTCTACAGATTGTTTCTTGGCCTGTCTTACTCGGTTTATTAGTAGACGAGGATGGTGCTCTGATGTCTTCTCTGATTGTGGCACCAATTTCATTGGAGCAAACAATCATCTAAAAGAACTTTATTCCTTTCTGAAGCGGTGCACCGTGGATTCTGACGTGCAAAACTACTTTCTCAAACATCAACTTACGTGGCATTTCAATCCCCCTTCTGCTCCGAGTATGGGAGGACTTTGGGAATCGACCGTAAGATCGTCTAAATTACTATTAAGACGTATTCTGGGTGAAACTGTTCTTACCTTCGAGGAATTAAGCAGTGTATTTTGTAAACTGGAGTCGATTTTGAATTCTAGACCTTTATGTCCGGTTTCTGACGACGTTGATGAGATTGATGTATTAACACCAGCCCATTTTCTCATAGGAGATAACATGGTTTCATTACCGGAATATGACTTACATACTGAAAAACTGAATAGATTATCTCGGTGGCAACTTCTTCAAAATTTAACTCAACAGTTCTGGCGTCGGTTCAATGTAGAATATTTGCATCATTTGCAAGGTCGTAATAAGTGGTTCAAACCATCTGAAAACTTAAAGGTGAATGACATCGTACTCATTGTGAACGAGAACACAACTCCTTACTGTTGGAAGTTAGCTCGCATAGTCTCTTTGTCGCCAGGACGAGATGGCATAGCACGCGTAGCTACTTTAAAGACTAGTACTGGCAATAATTTAGTTCGCCCTGTATCTAAACTTTGCCCTCTTCCTTACCAGCACTGATTGAAACATAGTAAAATAAATTTCATACCTAGTTTTAAGGAATAACGTACTTCTCTTTTAAGTTCTAGCAGATAATTTGTACTCATGTTTTAAGAAATCTTAGAGATTTCTTCCCGGGCAGTATGTTTAGGAATATATTATTTCTTCTAGCAACATTGTACTTCAAATTTACATTCTTTCATTTTTACCGGATATCCGTCATTCGAAACTACATTCAGTCATTTTAGATTTAAAAAAAAAATCACTTCGACAATGGCGGTAATATGGCCGACATCGCGTCCACTTAGTGTTAATTTCGATTAAAGTAAAATATCAGTCCTTGTGCATTTTCTGCCTTCTGCATCCTATTTATTTTATAACTAGACAGTGACAGACTTAATTTGTGAGAAAGAAGACAAGAAGATCGTAGAAGTTCAGCGGGCCCGCTCTCCGCGGGATTGCCAAGTAATTTTCTCTCACTGACCAGGTACTGTTTTCTAAATCCATTTTAATCTTCGCGCCCATTTCATTCTGTTCTTATTCTGTTCCTAACAATTCTCTTATTTTAGAAGTTACAGGGGGGGGGGACACACATTTTACCACTTTGGAAGTGTCTCTCGCGCAAACTATTCAGTTTAGAAAAAAATGATATTAGAAACCTCAATATCATTTTTGAAGACCTATCCATAGATACCCCACACGTATGGGTTTGATGAAAAAAAAAAAATTTTGAGTTTCAGTTCGAAGTATGGGGAACCCCAAAAATTTATTGTTTTTTTTTTCTATTTTTGTGTGAAAATCTTAATGCGGTTCACAGAATACATCTACTTACCAAGTTTCAACAGTATAGTTCTTATAGTTTCGGAGAAAAGTGGCTGTGACATACGGACGGACAGACAAACGGACAGACGGACAGACGGACAGACGGACAGACAGACAGACAGACAGACATGACGAATCTATAAGGGTTCCGTTTTTTGCCATTAGCCTACGGAACCCTAAAAAGTAAGAAGTCTCATATATACTATTAGGAACATATACTGTTTTCATTAGGTAGGTAGTTACAAAATTGTATAGTTACAAATTAGCAGTACAGTTAAAAGGTTCTTTTCTGAATAACCCTTACAATTTAAGCAACATTGTTTACATCATCCGGTTTTTATTAAAAAATTTATTTTTATAGGACAACCATTGAGATAGGTATTTAAATGTTTAAATAAATTCCACCCAAAATTAAAGTAAAAACGCAAGGACCACAATTCTTCTATTGAAAATGTTAACTATTATAAATTTGGTTGGTTAATTTATTTAACCAAGTGTCTATCTAATGTAATATTTATCAACCAACTTTTCCATCCAATTAGTTACATACTCGTTTTACTCGTAAGTAGTATACTAAGATTCACTCACACGGAGGGAAATCATCAACCCAACCATAATAACCATAATAAGTTTTCGCCGACCGTCTGAGTTAGGCAGTTATATCACACTGATAAGGTTCTGGATGCGTTGCCAGTGTGATAACCGACATAAATGGCAAGGTGCGAAGTCGGTGGAGGGGGAAGTGGCGCTGATCGTCACAAACACAGGTAATCTTATGGAATGTCCGCCTTTAGTATTAGCGGCAGACGCTTGAACTAATTTTACTCCATAAGATTTAACGTAGAAAGTCCGCCAAAATGAGGGCAGCACCAGTCGTGCACCTAGCGAATATTCAGGCCTATGCCTGTGCAAGTAGAAGAATAGGTAGATGTTTTTAATAAATAATATAGAGTTTAGGAACGTGTCATTCCTGAAATAATAAAAATACAGTACAGTCACCTGCAATAATTATGTTACACAAGAAGCCCGCAAAAACATCTGACACGATCTTATTTGTAGAGCCATAAGAGTGTGTCACATATTTTTGCGGCCTTCGAAGATTAGGTACTTAACGTATTGTTGCAAGTGACTGCTATACATACCTGGTATAAAATATTGCAAAAATTAAATCACATCAGTTCTTACCTAGTACATTGTTAATAATTATGACGTTAAATTATTAACAATTTTATAACTACCGCTTTTATTTAGATAATACATAATTTACAGTTTAATAATTATTTTATTTGTGGCGCGGATAGTCCGCCGGCTCCTCTCTCTGCGACCCTGACCACCGGCAGCTTGGGCCTTGCCCCCCGCTACTGGCGGCATACTTTATAAGTATTTTGTATTGTTTTTGTACGTGTTTTTGTATTTTATTTTTATATTTTATTTTTATATTCATATTATAAAATAACCTTACTTAAGTTTGAAATGAAATAAAGGAATTCACAGTTATATATTTTATTAACTGCAATAAGCGCCATCTAGAATATTTTTTGTGAAAAAACTGAACTGACACTCACTATACGTCACAACATTACACAAAGCACACGTTAAGAAACTAGTACACGTGCCTAAAAGTTTCCTACGAATTCGTAAAGATGGCGCTGTTGACCAAAAATATTAGTTAAGATATATCATGGCATTTTCTTTTTGTTATGCTATCCGCGTTATTATTTTCTTATTATAATTATAATAATTATGTCGATTTTAAAATAAGTATATTCTTTATTTTATTCTTTTTTATATTGCAGTCATGTACATAATACATTTAGGTGTTACGATTTGAGGATGGAAGATACATTACACCCTGTAAGGGCACTCAATATTTCTTAAGTCTATGTAAGTAAGTACGTGCATGCATCTTATACCAATAGCAATAAAATCTATATTCATAATTTTATATTTTATCGACGTTTATATAACACTAAAACGCCACGTCAATTAGATTTTGAACTGTGCATCGCTGGGCAATCACAATTGAAATAATATCTAAACACCACTGACTATTAATTATTTTCAGAATTATTTGATCACATTGTTTATAAGATTTTAAAATCTACTTTCTAATTGTATTTGGAATTTATGAACGTCCTTCATCATGATATCGAACTTGACCCTCAGAGGTTCCTTGAGGGTGGTCTGGTCTGCGCCCTCTGGAGGCAGAGCGCGGTACTTGCGGCAGAGACTGGCTAGAACCGTCTTTATGGACATCATGGCGTATTGGTAACCTGGAAATGGATAGTAACATTGACGGAGGAATAACAAGACACGTAAACTAATACAAAATATTGTCACCACAATTTTGTGGCGCTGTACGGTCCAGTGAATGCAATTAATTAGGATGTTAAGCACTAACGTTTCACAATTCAGTCAGTAAGTAACCACAAAAAAACCGTAAGACGCCATTTACACGTAATTTAGCCGTGAGCGGTTACACATATTATGCACTACTAGTTTACGCATGCTAGTTTTTTTCGTTGTATGGTCGTAAAATGACGAGAGCTCGCTGAAGGAGAGTGGCAATACAGTAATGCGTAAATTTAATCTGTCGGTTTAGATCAGTCGGAACAGATCCGCGTATGTGCCCCTGAAGCGCGAGTGTGGTGATACTGACTGCCACATACTTTACTATTATGTGCTCTTACTACATCACTAAGCTTAAATGGAGATGGGCGGGACATGTTGCTAGGCAGAGTAATGGGAGGTGGACCAAAATTTTGACGGATTGGTGGCCGCTTTCGGATGAAAGAAGTACCTGGCGACCGTTGGCTCGTTGGGTGGATGACGTTCGAAAAATCGCAGGGCACTTTTGGATGAGACTAACCCAGGACCGAGATAAGTGGCCTATTATCAGCAGTGGGAGACTGAAGGCTCATGCATGATGATGATGATCTTACGTAAGAAGATACATATACACATATTATGTCTTTTTAGTTCTAATGGTATTACCTAAGCAGTTCCTTAAGCCATAGCTAAAGGGCATGAACTGCGCTGGATGCTTCAGTGGCTCCAGAAAGCGCTCTGGCCTGAACAGGTCCGCGTCAGAGCCCCAATAGCGAGGGTTACGGTGCGTCGCCCAGATGTTGATGACTATGCCAACTCCTTTCACCAGGGTGAGACCGGACGCTGTAAAAATCGGTTGAAAGTTCACGTATTTCGCTTATTTTGACTGAGGAAGAATCGCTTGAACAGTTTTGACTGATAACGTAATTTCAAATTCCGTTTTTAACAATAGGCCCTCAGATATAGTGTAAACTCGTGATGAGGAAAAAATAACCTCAATTTGAGAGACAGTTCTAAAGGTGTCAGGTTCTGTTCATCGTGAAAGTGATGTGTTCCAGTAGACAGCACCTAATGTAAGAAGCCAACTCAAAAGGATATCAAGTTTGTTAACGCCACAGAAAACTCACTAACGGTAATACTTAATAGTAGGTATTTCGATGTGACGTCTTGTTGCAACTTACATAAGGTCATGCTCGCCAGCTCACACTATGATCGGCACGAGTGGGTACAACATTAATACCCGAAGCCGTCTTAGCAGGATGTCCCTTTGTTAGAGACAGAAAGAAAGCAGCTAACGGTAGGTACATAATGGTATTTCGTCTCATGATGTTCTTGTTTCAACTTACGTAGGTCAGTGTCTTGCTCAACAGATCGCACTATGATCGGTACCGGTGGGTACAACCTCAGTGTTTCCTTGATCACAGCTTCCAAATACTTCAGTCTTGGAAGATCTTCAGCCGTTACACCTATGTTGGAGTCTCCGAGCACTTCACATAACCTTAAAATACCGCATATGTTTGTAAATATAGTTATTATTAGTTTAAAACAGGTTTCTTTTGGAACTTTATTTCTTTTAGGAATGTTAGATGTTTATCTTAGAACTAAGCCGGACATGCATTTTTTTACACGTCCGGTCCGGTTTGGTTCTCAAATACATACCTACTTACTTAAATATTTGATGAGTGTGTTAGTGACAAGGTATTTTTTTCCGTACCTACTTGATGTAATGCACACGATTATTATATGCAACAACAGGTTCGCTATAATTACAATGACCTTGAGTAGCATGACTGTGACGCCGCTCTGATGGTTATGGGACAGAATAGTTATTGATATCAGAAAGCTGTCATATAAGATGAGATGTCGTTCGTCCCACTTTCATGAAACTTCACATTTCTTGTGACCGTTGTCATCGCTTGTATTTCTCCCTATAACTCCACACACTTCACATAATAGCCTGAAGAAATCTTAAGGCATATTTTTTTAGTACAAGACTTACTCTTCATACACCCTATCCTGGACCTCAGGATGCCTCGACAGCATGACGATAGTGAAAGAAGCGGCAACAGCAGAAGTGTCCGTACCGGCGACGCTGATTACCAGTGCTTCTTCCGCAAGCTCGTGGTCAGTTAGCTGAGATGATTCTAGAAGCATCTCGAGGAACGATTGTGGGCTGAGCACTTCTGTAACATGACCGAATTAATAGCCTCTTTTAAGTTGTTTGTTTTTAAACGGCTCACATACTATACTACTTGGAAGTGAACAAGAATTGGTTTTTTCTGTTATGTTATACACCAACTATTAAACGGGTTTTTATAATGTACTAGACAGTAGATACTGGTACTAGAGCGATGGTAACTTTAAAAGTCTTTAGATATCCTAACGGGTGTGCCCGTTACGATATTAAAAGAGCTGTTAGGTAATTATACTATGGAACCATAAAATATCAGATTACTTTGACGAAAAATCCGTTACCTGGGTTTTGCCGTGAATTTATCTTAGCTCTCTGTTCCATTTCCATTCTCTTTGTCTTTATGACCTGAAAAAATAAAGTAAAGTAATCATGCTAGGGTCGAAACGCTTAAATAATTCATCCAGTAGGTACGAACAAAAAGTAGACAAATCCGTTGCTGAATCTTTGAATATCAGAAGGAGATTCAGGGTATATTTTAAAATTAGAACTTTTTCTCACCTGTTCCACAAACTCATACATGAGCCTCCGGCACTTCTCGGCCCGCCTGTACTGAGGAAGAAGGGTGTACACGCTGTCAGCATAGAGCCAGGGCTGCACCATGCGAGTAGCCACTAGTTGTGTGATCTCTTCCAGGGCGTCTAGGAACGCTTGGTTGGGACTTAGCTGGGCTCTCATTTGGACCCCTAATGTGGTTTCTGCAAAATCGAAAAGGAAAAATAACACGATAAGATGATCATTTCTATAGAATTGTAATGAACTCTCTTGTCCACTTTATTTTTTCGTCGATATTATTACCAACTACGATGATTTCTTTTTTTTTTCCGAGTTATTGTAACTTGGAGCTTGAAATCAATTAAGTATTAGAATTACCAAATACCTAATCAAGAAAAACAGATCCCTTTTAAAGTACTTCAAGCTAATAAATGTATTACAATCCTTACACGCACCACAAACAGAGTCAAACGTGTAAGTGGTGAGGTACTTCCACACGGAGAAGGTACCCCGTCCAGCCGAGGATCCGATCTGGTCCACCATCACTGCACTCTGCCTAGCGAACACCTCCACGAACCGGTTCAGGTTCTTCATGCTGAATGTAGGAGCTATAAGCTTTCTCCTAGGACGCCATATTGATACTGGAAATTGTAAAGAAAATATTTACTTTCAAATTTATTCTCGTTTTACTGCAGATAATATTTAGATTGGGCAACAGAGATTGGCGTTCGTGCCTGTGAAATAACATCCAATATAATATAAGTTAGTATATGGTGAAATAAAAAACTATACGCATAACGCAACCTCCTATATATAGCGTGAAATGTGTTGTGACACTTGTGACCTATGCTTGTGACTCACAATTTGTGAGATGATGCAGGAATACGCCTGTCTATCTTTTTCCTCATCTTTAGTTATACATATATCCCTATTCCGAAATTTGTTACAGGATTGAGTTAGACCTTCTTCAAAACTTTCTATATTAGTTGACACATAGTAACTTATGAAGCGTTCTATGTCGTTTAATAGTAGTTGTGTATAGTCAGCAAAACTATTAGCTTAGTACCCCTGCAGACTAAATGTGTACCTATACATAAATACCTGGTGCGTAAATGCTCCCATTCCCAACGAGAAACTGCAGGAACTTCATGACGTAGTCCTTGTCCAAGCAATTTTTTAGAATGACCTCTGCAGCCAATGGATCTGCTACCACTGAAGGGAGAGGAATTACCAATGAAATATATAATATATAATAGAGAAATATATGACATATATAAGAAATATACAGTGTAAAAGAAATTAAAAACTAGCTTAAATCTAAAATAGGCCCTTGAGGCATTGTACCAAGGATGCTGGCGACATTTCCTCGCTGTATCGCAATGCTGATACGTTGTGCGAGGTTGGTCTTCGGTCACCAGTTACGTCAACCAGACGCTTCGCGATTTCTGCGAACAACTTATGCGCGCTGGGACTTTATATATCTTGTTTGTAAATAAATGACATATATATTAAATAGCAGGTTAATTATACGTTGTCTTACTGATATAGAGTCGGTTGGCTACCCAGTAAGACGCTAGCCCCCCGCGGTTTATTGTTAATCGTCCGGATTTCTGGAACACCTTCATTTGATCTGAAATCGAGGTTTATGACTTGTAAAAACACTGTAAATGAGAAGGCTCTTCTAACCTGATAAATATTATCCATAGATTCTATGGAAGTTATCAATGGGACTGAAGTTTGTATTACGGAAATATTTTTTCCATGTAATATACCTACCGCTCCTTCTTATTACACTGCATCCTATATTAAAAGATTATTTTATTTACACAACATATTCCACAGTATCATACAGAGGTGGTTCCTACACTAGGGCTTGCCTGTATAACCTGTATCGTAGGTAACCAAAACAGAGGAAAAAATTACACATAATGCGCGAAAATATACAATAACCTAAGAATAAAATTAAAATGGAAACTAAAAATAAAAATAGAATCAATTAAACACTTATTTAACAACCTAACACTAATTATAATACAAATTAAGTGAAGTCAATGTCCGTGTGGTGTATGTAAGAGTAGGCAGGTATATATGTGTGTGGGCGTTTTGTGTTTTTATTTTATTTTTTATTGAATTACACTCAGTAAGCTCTCGATATCCTCGTAATAAAGGGTTTTGAGCCAAGTTTGCAATTTTAATTTTGCTTCTCTACCCGAATATTCTTGCAAGGGAAGTTTCTAACACATTTTGTTGTATATGAATGGGTGTAGAAAGGGCCCGAAACGTTTTGCGTATACTGTTTGAGTAGCGGGCATAGGAATCTTGAAGATACGTGTTTTTGTGAAAGGCCTACATAGTTTGGTGATTTCAATACCTCAGAGTGCACCTTCAGCATGATATGCAAAACAAAGAGCCCTCGATCATGTTACTGTTTCACTGCCAAAATAAATAATAGTAGTTTGTGTTACAAGGGATCAAAATGATATATTTCCGTCAAGGGCGTACATTGAATCCTGAATGAAGCGATGGATTCTAAAGTAGAATCCTGAGCGTAATGAGGGATTCAAGTGTTAACGCCCAAGACGAAATAATTTTGATACCGTGTGACACATACTGCTTTGCACATCAACTATGAGGAAAATAAAAAAATCTTAGTGTTGACACAATCTGATGCTTAAACAGATTATTTAAGCTAAAAAATAATGTGCAAAAAAAAATTAAAAATAGTTTGCTAGAACAAAAAAGTGTTACTCTCCTAGCAGGGAGGAAAAGTGCAATTTTGATTCCTCCTAGCACGGAAGAAAAAGCTCTTTTCCGAATAGGTGGTGTAAAAATATATTTACTTCACTACACTAGTTCAGATACAATGTGTCCAAAAAATACGAGCATGCGTCCTTGACACTGACCAATTTGAATGCAAGACCCGTTTTTTGCCGCAACAGGCCTTAAACAACTCGGTTAATGTGGCAAAATGTCTTGATGTAATCTTAAATTTAATACACGTCAGTTCACTGTGGTAACCGTATAAAAAGCTCTTATGTATTTTGGTAGGTATTTATTTTGATGTTTGCGATTAATTTTATTGTACGCTATAATTCAATTTATGAGTTCTTTCACGATGATTGTTGGTGCTAGGTTTTTAAATCTTATTTTTTTATTAAAAACATAACTGTAAAGAGATAAGTAGTTTTACCTTACAGAAAATTAGTAGGTATTAGAAAATGAAATGATGTTACATTGGTACGACTTTGAATGACAAAAAATAATGTCATTTAAGAAAACCCTAGTTTATTATAGGTACAGTCACCAGCATAAATAAATGACTATGGGCAGCCGTGCAAAAATATCTGATGCTCCATTGGAGGCTCAAATATTTTTAAGTGACCCGATCCGATATTTATGCGGATACAGACTAACGATATTTTTGCTGGTCACAAAGGATCACATATTTTTACCGAGGTAGTGTCGTCATATACTTATGCCTCCAATGGAGCATCAGATATTTTTGCACGGCTGCCCACAGTCATATATTTTTGCTGGTGACTGTACCTATTAAATATTGTAGCTTATGTCCTCCTACAGCTAATTTAATTATGTCTGCATTGGTCCTCAGTAGATAGATTTAGCGTAGATACCTAGCTACCTGCCTACTACCTCCCTGTGTAGAAACGGACGCCCCTAAATAATAATAAAATCCCGTAATGAATCTAACAACAGCTTGATCTTATATTTATCTTATACCTTTAAACGTGCAATTCTTGTATATTTATTTATATGTATATATATTTTGAGGATCTCGGAAACGGCTCTAACGATTTCGATGAAATTTACTATATGGGGGTATTCGGGGGCGAAAAATCGATCTAGCTAGGTTTTATCTCTGGGAAAACGCGCATTTTTGAGTTTAAATATGTTTTCCGAGCAAAGCTCGGTCTCCCAGATATTTAATCATTAAAATATAACGAACCTAGTGATACAATTATTTTCATTTTATAAAAAAATGGAAAAGTTTGAGGTATTGTTTATTTTTGTTTTGTGGTGGGCTCTGAAAGAGAAATGCGTGCCTGGGAAGTATGTGGAGCTAATCCTCCCAGATATTTTTGTTTAAAATGATACGAGTACGTGCACCTGGAAAGGATAATCCACACTTTCTTTGTCAGTCGCGTAATTCGTTTGCCTTGCATCACAGTAATTATTTCACATTTCATTCACTTTTCACTGTCTCCGTTGACTCATTTCTCGGGTGTATGTCTTCGTTTCCCAATTTTGTAGAACAAAATTATACTAGTGTGCTTTCGGAAATAAAGTCAAAACGGTAGTTATCCTTGTATTTACTGCGCCCGGTAGTGATCGTTTTTAAATTGGGTCTATCTTATTTTTTTAATCATAATTGCTACAATATTTTTATTGGATGAAAGATTTTGAAATTGTTGATAAGTTTGTGTTCCAAAGATATTTAAAAAAATCTGCCAATGATAAACTTAACTTAACTTAAACTCTCATATTTGACAACTACTGTGTTAATAACGTTTTTTCATGGTTTAATCAAATAAATCACAATATAAGGAAATGTTTTGCTTTATGGCATTTCGCCAAATATTCCTCGAAATATAATACCTAGCTTTACACGTATACCTAAGATTAATCTTTAACATAATAATGACTAACTGCGGAATGAACTGCCTGTTTCGCTCAGGCAGACACAATCGGTTGCGTCGTTCAAGGAGAGGTTAAAGAAGCTATGGCTATCTGATCTGACTGATTAATTTGTCTATATTTCTATTGTATAGTTGCTTTATATCTTTCTAATTCTTTCCAATTTTTTGTGTATTTTCCCATTCCTTTTTGTGTAATATATGTATGTTTATCCTATAAATTTTGTATGTATTTATATCCTTTATCTTTCTGGTACCTTGTTGTACATTTTGCTGCATTTGTCACCCTCTTTTCACTTTCTCCTCCCATCTACTCAAAGGTTAACTGGAAGAGATCCCTCATAGGGATAAGTTCGCCTTTGTACTTCTTACTAATTGTATGTTATTTTTAATATGTCTTTTTGTACAATAAAGAGTTTACTACTACTACTACTACTAACAACGAATTACCCTCTTGATGAAAACTATGATGAAGTGTATAGTGGTCCACCTTTTCAACCGTATACACAAGACTACATAATTGTAAAAAAAAACATAAGAATACTTATAAATACCTTCATCACTGCCTCGCAGCAAGTAAGCATGTCCAAGGATGGGCCACGATGGTAAATCCCCTGGTAGTTTCCGGGACAGTTCCACAATCTTACGATTCTCAAGTTTGTTGTACACCACCCACACTACACAGGTCACTATCATTAGCAACCAAAACATTGTTCAACAAGTCACACAATATTTTTTTCAAACAATTTTTAAATATTAATTCGTCATCATATTTAGAGAATTGCTTTTATTTCATTTAATGATGCTTGTCATTTCTTTATAATAAAGTACACTTTTAAATCGAAATCTTAGAAAAACAAATTATTTTATTCACAAACAAGTCAATTACTTAGTCACTGTTAAATCAAAATACTCCACGTGCTGCTACGGTATAATTTGAAATCAAAATCTTTATTTTTATTTTTTTTATAAACCTTTAGTGGTTGACCGTCTCACGCTTGCATTGGACTTGCTTGGATTGAACTGCGTGTCATTGTCATAGCACCGCTCGCACAAAACTATCCTTATTACTGTGAACCAGTTACGAGGAAACGTGTAACTGTATATATAAACTAATGAATAGGCTTAGGACTTTTCGTAGTACCGTGGTTCTAAAATCCTTGGAGCCGCCATATGCGAAATTTTCGAAGTCAAAGTCAAAGTCAAAAAGTGTGATGTCATATTAAATATAATGATTTATACATACTGTCACATCGTTACTGAGCTCATTTTAATCGTACGTAATTAATTTTATCATATACCTATATAGGTAATAAATAGATAAATAATATTGTAGCTTCACATGTGATCAGTAATTAGTATTATTACAATAATACTAATTACTGATCACATGTGAAGCTACAATATTATTTATCTATGTGATCAGTAATTAGTATTATTACAATAATACTAATTACTGATCACATGTGAAGCTACAATATTATTTATCTAGTTATACATCCTCTTTAATGCCCGTGTTTAGTGAGTAGTGCAAATTCGTTCGCAGTTTAAAATTAAAAAATATTGACATAATTAGTTGACACTTGATAAGAGACCTTCAAATTGGTTTTTGATTTTATTTGGTTTTTGACTGGTTGATTTTGATGGGCTACAGTACTGGCATTAGATGGAACCTTTTTATTTTATATATGGATAAAAACCGTTCTATTATTGTTTGTTTACTTTATGTATTGCCAATAAGTTCGCTTGGCTGCGGTTGATGCTAGTTGTAGGTGTAATAGTGCCAACCATCTAAGTGGTGGAGATTGGAATGTTCTCGCGTAGAATAAAGGCGGAAAGAAGAAACAGGGGGATTAATCCGGACACTTCCTCAGAGCACTTTTCTTTTAATTTTTTTATTTTCATATTTTTAATTAATTTAAAGTTTGGTATATTATTCTCTCTTTATTTTGTGTCAAATACTCTACTTTAGTTTCTAGTATGACAGTAACTTTAACATTAATAACTTATAAATTAAGGTGAGTTCGGGTAAGTTTCGGACGTTTTTAGGTGGGCTGAGATGATGTTGGATTTTTTTTTCTCAGCTTGTGGATAGGATATGGACACGATTCAATTACAGAATTGATAATAATAAAATGCTCTATATAATAGAATTTTATTATCTTTCTAGACGCCATAATGAGCGTGTAATGAGTGTTTAAATATAGGAAACAAAATAAATTGACAGCATTCTTTTTTTACCTGGTGGTGTAAGAACGGACAGGCCTATAAGTTCGGTCCTATTGCCGGTATCATAGAGTTTACTATTGCAAAATAACCGGTAATATATAGAAGAATTGGCCTAGGAGTAATTCGGGCTATCATATCCGACCCGATTTTAATGTTTTTGCATTTTTTCTGTCCGATCTTACACCATGCGCTCAATTTTCAAGAAATTATGGTTGCCAAACTTTAGATGTGGAGTCAATGAACCCATGTAGGGTCAATGAACCACGTGGGTTCATTGACACCATAAGCGCGTTAGGTTGAAAAACGGTGATGAAAGAGGATTTAAGGATAAAATAATAATTATGAAAGTGGAGGAATGAACACGACCATTTTTAATCCGTCTGCGTTTTTATTATTTATACCTAATGAATCTAATGATGGAAACATATTTGTTTAAGAATAAGAGATCAATTAAGTATGTGGCGTTACTTAGTTAAGTGTAGCGATCAATACAAGATGATTTGGGATCTTTATTGTGATTTAATATCTTCTATTAATCATATTTACATAATACCTAATTTAATCAGATATAATGGTGACACGAATAAAGTTTGAGCATCCCTGAGAATTTAAGCTTCTTTTACCATTTCGGGTAATACCGGATCTCGGCCTACAGGCATCGTCTAAAAAATTCCAAATATACAGATCTGTCACAAATTTAATAAAAATAACATGCAATCTGTAAAAGAAACAAATAACGCTTCAACTTGCCATGCAGTTATTCAAGAAAAACTGGCGAAGGGTAATTCCGGATACAAATAAATCTAATTTTTTGGTCGTTTGCACTTAACCGTATATACCTTGTGACTTGTTAGTCAGAGCGACAAGTGCGTCCTGAAGGGGGGTGCGGGACAAAACAGCGCATTACATCACCTTGCCAGCATTAAAAAAAAGCCCCGCAACAGGCAGAAATTTGAATAATACGATCTTACCCGGTGTCCGATCTTAGTCGAACTCACCTTATATTGCTTTTAAATTACCCCGTTCTCGAAGTTACCCCAATATGCCTTAATACAATTTATTTCTAGCATACTAATCGTTTGAAAGATCTATTAAATATTACAAACACTACCGCGTGTATTACTGGCCAGTAAAATTATTTAATGGAACTATAATTAAAATAAGAAGATGTAATTATAGTACACATGAAACAACATGCAATTATATTATGTGACTTTGCAATATTGAGACAGGTACTTTAAGATACATAGGCAGTTATTACGGTAACAAGTTGCTTATGTTATATAATTAGTTGTGCTGTAATAATATCATTATTTTTAGGGTCCAATATAGTTAAAAAAAAAATATTTAAATTGTATTTTGCAAGCTATACTAATCACAACATTTTCTATAAAAAGCAGTAAGGTAGGATTTGGAATAGAGGCAACATATTTGCAAAAAAACTAAACAGTGTCAGCAATATCACTTGTAATGTACTAAATACTTAATACTAAAATTACGAGTCTACTTCGCCTGCTATTTTTCAAAGTATTAAAATTCATTAAAGCTAAAGGAACTCTGCTTGGGATCATGACCTTGTCATGGATTCCATACAAATTATAAGTTCCATAGTAATTACATGTTTTTAAAGCTATTACACAAACATAATGTTCCCTTTCCTACAGCACGCGAGCAATCATCCAATGTTTCTAGAATTGGTCGGTGACCTGACTTCTAATTGTATCTGAAACATGTCCACTGCTTTCATCATGACGTCGTATTTCACCCTTATGGGTTCGTTTAGGGTTTTGAAGTTGGCCTCAGCTGGTGGCAGAACACGGTACTCTTTCAGGACCGTTGCTAACACTGTCTTCAGGGACATCATGGCGTATTGATACCCTGAAAAAAGATGAATATCGTCTATAAACTTGAAGTAAATAAAATATAGCTGGTCAAGCAGATCTTGTCAGTAGAAAAGGGCGGCAAATTTGAAAAGTGTAGGCGCGAAGGGATATCGTTCCATAGGAAATTTGAATTTTGCGCCTTTTTTTACTGACAAGATTTACTTGACCAGCTACATAATTCGAGTTCTGTTGATGAATTTAGTCGTAGGTTAGATTTGTTATCCATCTGAAAAATACTGTTTTTGTAAAAAAAGACGTGTCGGTCTAATGTAAATTTGGCAAATGAAGTAATCAGACAAGATGTTTTTAGATTGTAAAATTAAGTGGACCTTAATAGGTATGTAACTGAAATAATGTTTATTCCTACTAACCAAGGCAGTTCCTCACGCCAAAACTGAACGGCACAAACTGCGCGGGGTGCTTGAGCGGCTCTAGGAAGCGCTCTGGCCTGAATGAGTCTACATCTGGGCCCCAATAGCGAGGGTTGCGGTGGGTCGCCCAGATGTGCATGCAAATGCCCGTACCCGCAGGTACTGTCACTCCAGATGCTGAAATTATAAATATGCTTTATAAAACGCAGTTTATAAACTATCCTGTCCACAGGAATGTCAATGGACTTAGATGGAAATTTTGCTATCGGAATTCAAGAAAAAGAGGAGATTCTCAATTCGTTGGAGCCCTTTTCTGGACATTTGCGACTCTTTTCTTTTGAATTTTCTTGATGTTTAATGAGATATTCGTTTGTAATAAGATGCGCAGCATGTAGTTTAAAAAGTACAAGCCTGCAAGTATCAGCAATTATAAAGATAATAAAAAAAAAACACTAAAAAAATATCTAAAATAAATTTTGGGCCCCACAAAATCGAACTCGAGGTCGCGGCAAACCTCGACGGCGTTGGCGGGATGACCTCGACGCCTTTGACAGGAACTGGTGGGAGACGGGTCAAGACCGGGATACGTGGAAAAGGAGGAGGGAGGCCTTTGCCCAGCAGTGGGACACTCTAGGCTCATATAAATAAATAAATATAAATATCTTGTATACTAACGTAGCTTCGTGTCACTGGTAACTGTCCGGACAATTATTGGCACTGGTGGATAAAGCCTCAACGTTTCTTTTATCACAGCTTCCAAGTACTTGAGGTTTGGAAGATCTGCAGCCGTTACAGCTTTATCTGGGCAGTACAATACTTCGTTCAATCTGTGGACATTTGTATTATTAATAAAAATAATAAGACATTCTTACACATATTGACTAAGTCCCAGAGTAATTACGACACGTTTTGGGTACGACATATATAATACGATATATATGTATAATATACAAATACATAAATACATAAAAAACACCCAAGACTCAGGAACAAATATCTGTGCTCATCACACAAATAAATGCCCCTACCGGGATTCGAACACAGGAGCGCGGCTTCACAGGGAGGGTCACTACCCCACTAGGCCAGACCAGTCGTCAAAAATATTTTTGATTTTGATTTTGTCTTCTGTGTTGCAAACGGAGATATAGTAGCAGCTCTAAATTTATTTGATGTCATTGCATAGAGCATATGTGTGTTGGGGAAGGACTGGGAAGAAGTGACCTAAAGTGCCCAAGACGAAGAAGAAAATATAATGGAGCTACAGTCCAATTCAGGTAAAAATAATTATTTAAACATTTGATATGAAATGGCCAATATTTTTTTCCGTATAATTTTGCGAGCATATGTAGCCCTTATAAATAGTCACTTGAAGCCAGATCTTAGAATTGATCATTTCATGATGTAGGAATCATTTCATGAAATGATCGGTTGGCCACATCCTAAAAAAGACAAATCTAACCTAACCATACCATGAAGTGATCAATTCTAAAATGGGATTTCATAAAGTAATCAAAATCTATGATGCAGCCACGACATTATGTAACTAACTAATAATGCTCAGCGACCCAAAGAGGGTCTTGACCTCCGAGACGAGAGCACACCTCTTCTCCCGACACCTTCCCCTTTCCTTTCCTTTTCATTATATAACTGTTCGACCAAACAAATGTCCATGTCTACTATAAGCTTTTTATAGCAGAACTAGGTAATTAAACTGTTTAGACGACAACGGTTTCACTCACTTGAATTTTTAGTTGCTATTGGCGATATGTTTCTGGCCCTTCGGGGATCCTTCCTCAGGCTCGAGTGCTCGCGGCGTCTAAACAGTTTAAAATATGTCCCACGAAAGTTCAATATTAACTAGGTAATTGTTATTATTTTGGCTTGGCTTCTTACTCTTCAAACACCTTCTCTTGGACCTCAGGGTTCCGTGCCAGCATGAGGAGCGCGAACGATGCGGCGACAGCCGACGTGTCGGTGCCAGCTGCACTCATCACCAACGCCTCTTCGCGAAGCTCCAAATCAGTGAAACCTTTCACTTTGAGGGACGTTTCTAGAAGCATTTCTAGTAGAGACTGGAAACCGAGGAAGGAATCTGTAAACAATGATGATAGTTACATTTTAGAATGGTGGGTTATGGTCAGAAAATATCCGTCGATCGTGCAATATACATGCTTCATGCTTATCCATCATATTTGCGTAGAATACAGATGTTTTGGTTTTTGCGATTGAAACTATCATATTTCAAGAACATACCACTTAATTTAAGACACTGCGATTTTTTTAAATCCGGCTCGAGAACCCGTCCAACGGGTTTTGTAACAATTGGCACATAATAGTGCGCCTCTCGCCGGGTTGCAATCTCAGACTTAAAGTTTGATAATGACGATGGAGATGTTGTTTCTAGGATTTCAAGCTAACATGGTCAATGATCGAATGACATACATTTCAATATTTAGGCCGTGGGCTGAAGCTGAACGCAAGCGCGCGGCGGGGCGCTTGTGTCCAGAGGGCCTATCGCGAACCACGTTCGACGTGTTGCCTCTGTCACACTTACGTACGAATTTACAAGTTCGACAGAGAGGCAACATGCCAAACGTGGTTCGCGGTAGGTCCTCAGTCCGCAAGCGCGCCGCACGGCGAGGCCCGCTCTTGCGTTCAGTTCGCGGCCTTAGGGTTGGTTGCACAATACCGTCTGTCACCTTTATTAAAACGTTCGCTAAATTTTATTGGGAACTTTGATAGTTCCTGCTGAGTGACGGTGTCCAGTCCAGCTGGTGCAACCGGCCCTTATAAGGGCGAACAAATTTCTTCTAGCTATCCATCATTTATTTTATATTATATTTAATTACCTGGCTTAGGTGCAAAGTCAACCTCGCACTGTTTCTCTTCCATTTCCTGCCTTTTCAATTTGATAATCTAGAAAAAAAAACATGAAGTAGTTACATACTTATTAAAATTGTACATGGACATTCAGGAATCCTAAGCAGTGTGTTTTTTTATTAAGCGTAATGTATACCGTACCTACCGTAACAAGAAGGCAAAGTCACGCGCGGAATGATTTACCCATAAATAACTCGGATACCATGTTTTTTGATCACTTTAACATATAAAGAGGAACACACTAATTTGTGTCACAAGTCACAACGCGGGGAAAATAGGCTACCAAACGAAGGAATTACAGCGGAAATAATACATGTGTAAGCCAATTTTAGCATGGGTGTAGGTATGGTGTATTAAGCAAGATACTAAAAGTACCGGGGGTGGGGGTGAAGCTAACGGGTAGGGGGGGTTTAAGGTCCCTTTTTATAGTTTTTCGTAAATAGCTCTTAAACGGTGGCCCGCAAAAAATATTCTATCACATAAGTAATCTACATAAAATTTTCTACAAACAAGATTCAGTGCACTTTTGCTAGGATCAATATTTTAAAATGTATTAAAGTGGGAAAGTTACGTATAATTTGTTCTAGGGTCGTTTTTTTTAGTTTTTCGTCAATAACTCGTAAACGGTAGCTCACAGCAAAAATTATCTTTAACCTCTATTTGAGATTCCTTATAAAATAAATGCTACGTTTTTTCGCTAAGCAAACCCTAGCCAGAGATGTGACTTATTTGAAATACTTGTATTTAAAATGCAAATACAAAATGCAAAATACCTATTTTGTATTTTGTATTTAAATACCTTTTGAAGAAAACTATTTTGTATTTTATTTGAAATAGTTTTTGGGACCTATTTTCAATTTTCAAAATACAAAATACTTTATAGTAGGTAATGTATGTTACAATCTCTTCTGATCTTACAATCCTGGCAACTCTCTCATTCTTTTAACACGGAACTGTTGAATCTGTTTAGTAACGTCGCACATGATCACAAGCGTAGCGAGTGGTTAAAAAAGTGGAATCTTGAGTGTTACGAGGGTTTCAAGGTACGAGAGGAGAACAAACTTTTCTGCCCTGATGAAACACAAACGAGACGTTTTTATCACACTAACGAGAGGCATTATACCAGCTGTAAAACATTACAAATCTAAATTAATGCTTTTAAAAATTGTCCGTTATAAACCATCATCCATCCATCCTTCCGGTTAATATGAGCAAACAACTAGAAATTTGCACTTTAGATAGAGGACTGATTGACACACTGTTTTCAAAGAATAAAGAGAGTATTTTCAATTCGGATATTCTGAGCAATAATACTTTTTAATTCAGACTAGGTATTCACTATTCAGAGTACCTTTTATCGCAAAGTATTTGTATTTTTAAAAAGTATTTTGAAAATACCTATTTCGTATTTTGTATTTTAAATACAAATTCAAAAACTATTTTGTATTTTGTATTTGAAATAGTATATCAAGGAAGTATTTGTATTTTGTATTTAAATACTTTTTATAAAGTATTTTTCACATCTCTGACCCTAGCAGTAGATATAATTTTGGTATAAAATAGCTAGTGACAAGACTAGTGACAAGTTTAAATAGAAGTATATTTTCAGAGTAATTGTGTTAACGGCCATACATATCTTCCATCGCGACTTTCGTGCGGCACGCCATATCTTTTTTAGTGTTCCGTATTCCGTACCCAAAGGGTAAAAACGGGACCCTATTACTACCTATACCACCAGTCTGTCTGTCACCAGGCTATCTCATGGACTGTGATAGCTTCACAGTTGAAATTTTCACAGATGATGTATTTATCTGTTGCCGCTATAACAATAAATGCTAAAAAGTACGGAACCCTCAGTGGGCGAGTCCGACGCGCACTTGTCCGGTTGTTCCATCAAATTTCCTGGGTTTACGCCCTCTCTTAAGCATTTAGAAGTAGGTTAAAAATTAAAATACCTTGTCAACAAATTGGTACATATCACGTCTGCATTTGTCCGCCTTTCTGTACTGGGGGAGTAGCCGATATATCCAGTCCGGGTGCAACCAGGGCTGCAGCATGCGCCACGTCATTTGCTCCACAACTTCTTCGAAGGGTTCAATGAACAGTTTGTCCTCATCAGCGTTAGTATGCACGCCTAGTGTAGTTTCTGTAATCATACATTAAAAACCGGTTTGAAGTTTTTTGTCAAATCCGTTTTTATCGTAGATGAAAAAAAAAATACTTTTTTGGAGTAATCTTGAGGGCTTAAAATGATTATTATTATCACACTGTACGTAATGTTAAAAATATCCTGGCTAATACACAATGTTTTACTGTAGGTACGTGTACTGAGTACTTAAAGGATGTAGCGGTCGTAAACATTGTAAAAATATTTTATTGATTAACACGATTTCAACCGACTTTACTAGGTCCAACCACTATAGGTCTTTTCTACGGCTTACTTTTTTCAATCCTTGTTTACATGCCTTCAAACCTTCAAGAAAACCTTAAAAAAAACATTAACTGCACGTTACCATACGTTACGTAATTACGTACCACAAACAGAGTGAAAGGTGTAGCCAGTCAGGAACTTCCAAACGGGAAACGACCCTTTCCCAGCTAATGGTTTCAGTTTGTTCACCATCACAGCACTCTGATTAGCGAACACGTCCACAAAACGATTCAGTTTCTTGATGTTGAAGGTTGGAGCCAAGATCTTGCGGCGAGGCCGCCAAATGGAAACTGTATGGAAAGATGAGGAATAGGCTACATGACTAATTTTCATTTATGGTATCAATCGATCGGGTTTGTTTTTAGGATCAAATGTCTATATGGGACCCATTGCATTAAAGTAACACAAAAGTCAGAAATGGTAGTCAAAGGCCGACAGTCGCACTTCACTCGCGAAACGCCCTATACAAAACGGCCAGGGGCCGTGACGTCATCGCCCATCTTGTAGTATGGACAAAACAAGAAAATTGCGTTTTTGTCGGTGAAATATTGCGTTTATGTATATAGTTGCTATACAATATTTTTTTGGATGAAATGTAAGGAATCGAATGGTACCCTTACTTTTATCGTTTTTGAAAGTTAAAAAAAACTTAAATTTTGAAACTTTCAGGTCCTGTATTTTTGTAATTTTTCAATATTTTATTTTAATATCCACATTATTGTGATAAATTGCTCGTTTGCTATCTATTTTACTAGATTTTGTTATAAAATTCAACATGTGTCATCATCCCTATTGTAGTAGCTGTATATGAATTAGGTGAGTTAAAAATTTATCGTTGTATATTTTGTCGCGTCTGCCTGTATATGTCGCGGCCGGATCTTAGATTTTGATCATTTCATGTAATGCCATTTTAGAATTGGTCACTTCGTGATATGGTTAGGTCAGGTTCGATACCCAATAAAAATAAATAATAGGATAAATAATCCAATAAATAAACATAGGTAGGTACCCTAAATTATATTATATTACTACAACATAAGTAACAATATAAATATTTACGATTATTCTTACAACCTGTTTAAATTATGGTTTATGGCTTAGGTCGGTGTATACTAAACAAATATTGAAATGTAAAAAAAACAAAACGATTTAGACAATTATTAGACGTACTTGTAGTAGACAAGGTAAAATTGACTGTATCTACTAATTATTGTACATGATGTTATAAATCTCGTTAGACATACCTGGTGCATAAATGCTTCCATTACCGACAAGGAATTTTAAGCACTCCATTGAACTGTCTTTTTCTAGATGCGATTTTAGCAAAAGTTCTGCGACTACAGGATCGGCCACAGCTGGAATGTAAAGAACATGAACATTTATGAATATTGATACTAAATGAGAATACGTCAAATAAAATTATTGTAGAGTCTGTTCGGAAAGAGAAGAGTTGTGGAATGTATTGGGCCCCATACATTCCACGACTCTTCTCTTTACGCACAGACTCTACCATCATTATCTTTGTTTTTATCTCGAGTTGTCCTAGATTTTAACGACGTATTACAGAGATGAAGATCAGAATCATTAAAAACATATGGGATTGCAATGGTATTATCTTCAGTGTGTGCTTACTTGATTTTCATCATCATCATCATCTTCGCGTTGCCCCGGTATTTTGCCTCGGCTCATGGGGGAGTTCGCTTACTTGCTTTTATTTACATTTAATAAGCCGTAGTATCAGGTTTTGGGTTAGAATGTTTTATACCTTTAGTAGGTATTTATTTATTCATCACACTTGCTCGAAAAAGATCTTATTTCATGCAGGTGTACTGAAGGACAAAGGCCTATATTAATCCCGCGGGAGTTATGGATTGTGAAAGGTGAAAGGTTATAAGTAAAATACTTTGTTTAAAGTCGAGGTATAAGTAAAAAATACTTCGATTATATTTTAATATTTTGGTTTATGTTTAAAAATATTTAATTTGATTAATTTAATAGCCGTTTCAAATATTTTTACACAAAATGTTAACTCGTGGCTGAATGCCGAAGGTCTGTGCCTTCGATGCCTAACCTGTCAAGTAATGACAATATGGCGGACGAATGTTTGAAATGTCACCGTATTTAATAATTATTTCGCTTAAAATTTAATTTTTTCTTCGCAAGTGTGATGAAAAATATTGTGTGTAACTCCGGGGGTAATAATATTGCAAACTCGAATCTAAAGACCTCGTATGCAAAGTTTCACTTCCTTACCCCCCACGTTGCACATGTACTTAACCTCCTGAGACCCCTCATAATTTTTTTTGTACGTATTCACCACCGCCCTTGCACCATCCCCCTAACCCGGGGTTAAGCGGTTAAACCGTTAACTCAGTGTAAAATTGTATTGGTAACCATGGTAACTCCAGGTTTAACGGGTTAACGGGTTAACTCCGGGTTAGTGGAATGGTGCAAGGGGCGCTAAGAGTTCCAAATTCAAAAACAGAACATCTGCTCTTGGATCTCAGGAGGTTAATGGAAATAATAAGTATTTAGTAACCAGTCTACTTACTAAGGTACAGTTTATGGACCATCCAGAAGGTTGCAAGGCCGTCGCGTTTCACCGCTATCCTTCCCGCCCTTTGAATGACTTTCATGTTGTCTGCAAATCAAAAGGTAGATACAATCAGCATCAAAACCTACAACCAAAGAACCTAAACCAAACCTAACCTAACCAAACCTAAGAGCAAAGGAGAGCTAGGCTCTCTGAAACATGTCGCGCAAGTGAAAAAAAAAACAAGTGAGTCTAAACCGTAAAATTATTTAATGTTCGTATGGTCTCACCTCACAACAGTTAAAATTCGATCAAGATTAGCGTATGAAATAATGCACCAAACGTATGTCCGACCCTCGAATACTTTTAAAAATAGAAATGTATTTCGACAGTCAGCGTTCAAAACTATTTGGAATGGTTAATTGTTCTTTTCAGAGAATGTTAGATACCTACTTACTCTGATACGCTACTTTTGATAGATATACTATAGTAACTTATATGGTTGAAATAACAGCAAAGTATAGAGTTAATTATTAATGATTTAAAAACAATAAATATAAACCTTAATTGATTTTCGTTCTAGAAATTGTTTTTAGCAATTCCTTACGCCAACTACCTACATTGCACAAACACATTAGGTACTTTTTACTAAAACAGCAGAAAAGTTCAATATTAAATGTAGAAATATATTTGTGGTCTCAAAAAAAATTTTTTTTTTCATGTTATTGATAAGAAAATGTAAATTTTAGGTTGATCTTTTTACCTTCGAGTGACGTCAAACATCAAACATCAACATTTATTCAGCAAATAGGCCACAAGGGCACTTTTACACGTCAAGACGGAATTTACATACAACAAAAAAAAATCACAATTATAAAATACTCGTACAACTAAGCCGCAAATATCAAATCAAACTAAAGTATTACATAGAGATGTATAAATCCTAAGTGACTTACACAATGAAGCGTGTACAGACGTGCCGTTCATACATATAAACGCAAATGATTTTTTTGATTTTTGAGGGTGTGTCCGCCCTGTAGAGAGTAAAAACTCACGGGTAAATATCGAGTAAATACTCAGTATTTACTCAATATACCCGTATTTACTCGATTGTCCCCAAATTGGTGGGTATAAACTATTTAGAGTGCTGAAAGGGGCATATAAATTTGAAATATAGGTGTATTTTGTAAGCCGCTACTGGATTATGTACTCAAAATTGTAAGAAATGTATTTTTAAGAGGGGCACTCCATACATGTAACTAATCGTCACAAAAAATAATTTAGAAACCACCAACGTGTTGCACATCATTCAATGGGTCTTTAAAAATAACTGGAATGTTTCTAAGAACTTTTTTGCATAAATTGAATATTTTTGAAAAAAAAACCGCTTCGAAAGGCCAATATAATGTTTATCTCTCTATAACTTTCGAACCAAAGTTCAGAAAAAATATAAAACATATCGGGAGATTAGCCGTACAATAGAGTACAAAAAACTATATTTTGAACATCATCGGTTGAGCCATTTTTGAGTCTTCTTTAAAAAACCCTTAATAAAAGGTCGTAAGTGCCGCGTAAACATGCACTTTTGCTCGTATATAGATCTAAGTTTATTACCAGAGGTCGGCGGGGGTGAGCTATTTTCCTTATAATATGACGTGAGACATGCCAAATTATAAGGTAAATAGCTCACCCCCGCCGACCTATGTTTATTACATACCCGATTCTAGTCTATAATTAGCCCGAGGTAAGTATGTTCTTTTAAGATGATTACATTTACAAGTTGTGAGATTGTTGTGTGATTTTAGAAAAGTAGCCTATCGTAAAAAACTAGCCAAGAGAAATCTTTTATAATTTCAGGATTTTCTACACAACACAGAACTTGGCACCCATATAGATCTCAATTCTTTTGTCGGCGAGTCAACAACGACACATATTCTTAATATTCAACTTGGCTCTCATTTCACATTTATGTTTTTATTGGGATATCATTACTTTTTGTACAGAAATTACTATAGTAGGTATTCATCATGAAAGCAGTTTGCCTAAGCTGAAAAGGAGACCCTCGCTAACGCGCGGTCAGTTGTCAAAAAGTTACAGTTTACAGATTTTTTCTTTTGTATAGGTACGCCTAATAGTCTACCTTGATGCCAAATATCAAGTTTCTAAGTCATCTAGAAGTGGGTTAGGTTTTTGGTCTATAAGTATTATTTTTTTTTTCCATCGAAATATCAATAATTTCCAGTTTTTCGATTTTTCCCTCTATACACACCTAATAGTCTACTCTACCTTAATGCCAAATATCAAGTTTCTAAGTCATCTAGAAGTGGGTTAGGTTTTTGGTCTATAAGTTTTTTTTTTCCATCGAAATATAAATAATTTCCATTTTTTTTATTTTTTCCTCTATACACACCTAATAGTCTACCTTCATGCCAAATATTAAGTTTCTTAGTGATCTAGAAGTGGGTTAGGTTTTTGGTCATAAGTATTATTTATTTTTTTCATCAAAATAGCAATAATTTCCTGTTTTCAGATTTTTCCCTGTATACATATACACCTAATAGTCTACCTTAATGCCAAATATCAAGTTTCTAAGTGATCTAGAAGTGGGTTAGGTTTTTGGTCTATAAGTATTAATTAAAATAATTTCCATCGAAATATCAATAATTTCCAGTTTTCAGATTTAAAAAAAAAGGAAAATATAAATAAATTATTAAAAACTAAATTTCTTAATGTACCTTCGTCGCTTCCGGCCAGGTAGTGCGCATGGCCAACCACGGGCATTCTAGGCAGCTCCCCTGGTAATTTCTTAGATAACTCCTCAAATTTCTTCATTTTCTGTTTATAACACACGAAATACATGCAGCCGACCAACACAATCAATAACCAAAACATGTTGATGTCCTCACTAATTTAAAATAATTAACTCACTTATTAATTTATAAAGAGAACACTTAAGTTTGTACTAACTTAAAAAAAAATCGCAAAACAAAAATTGACTTGGCGCCGTTAGGCTCAATGTTAATATGAAACGGGTTGTATTATTGGGCTGTATATATTACATGTATCTATTTGTTAAATACAGTGGAACCTCGGTAACTCGAACCTCGATAACACGATATATTTAGGTTAACTGGTAAAGAATGCCTTCTGGCATTAAGCTCGCTCTTTGTACAACTGTTACTGTGCAATTAAGTTTAATTAAATTCATATATTTAACCTTATTAAGGCGAAGTATAATTTTTCATTTGTTTTACCACTGTAACTCGAAACCTCTTTAAAGGGGCCCACTGATTAACAGTCCGCCGGCCGGTATCGGCCTGCCAGTTGTTCGGAACTGTCAATTTTTTGTTCTAACTGACAGGCCGATACCGTTCGGCGGACTGTTAATCAGTGGGCCCCTTAAGACGAACATAAACCTAAAAAGACCTCTCTACATCGACATCCTCCTTGCCCTCCATAATACGAAAACTCGCTAACACGACCTTTTTGCATTTCCCTTGAGATTCGTGCTATCGAGGTTTTACTGTAATGAAATGGCCTTTCGAACCGGTTCACTGTTTGCAAGAAAACAAAATTTTTGACTAGTCATTACAGATTTATTATAATTATAAGCGAGCAGCTATTGAGCTGATGAGCCTAATATGTCACACAGTGTCCAGCATTTGGCAGTTATTTTTATGTATTTTATTATTCAAGCAAAATTTTATTATTTATACCTGTTTAGGTTTTTTATAATCGGTTTTAATATACAGGGTGTTTTCTGTAACAGGAAAAATAAATTAAACTGTAGGCTGTACTCCTCAAACTGACCAACATTTGTTCAGCCACTTTTGAAAGTAACTCGTGTTCTGATTTTTATTACACTTTAAAGTTTATTCTAAGACGCAATGTATTGCAAATTTTGTTATGTTTAAAGCTTGACAAGCAACGTCAAACACACTGATGTCAGCGTACATTGAAGGCAATATTTATTTTGTATGAAAAAGAGGAAGTCTAAAGGATTCATAATTTTTAAAAGTTGTTGAACAAATGTTGGTCAGTTTGAGGAGTACCTACAGCCTTTAGTTTAATTTATTGCTCCTGTTACAGGAAGCACCCTGTATATAGTTATAATGTTAAGTTTTTTACTTAATTATTCTGATATAAACTCGCGCTGTTCTCTGACTTACATTTTACAGTAGCAACAGCACTATTTTTATCAGGCTACGGACTCGTATTGTTAGATATTATAAGTTTTAGTAAGCCTTTTTGCGAATTTCATTTTGACGTGAACTGTTTATGCTGATATAGATATTCACAACGATATTAGTGCAACTACGAATGTAGTAAACTGCGGTTGCGTCGAAAAAATATTGTGTAGAATCACGAATAGGAAGAATCCCGATTGCGTAAAAAAAAAACAAATGTGTGGAATCACGAATGTAGTAAACTGCAGTTGTGTGGAATCCATATTGTATGGGAATCACGAATAGGAAGAATTGCGTTTGTGTTATCGATCGCATAATTCATTAGGAGTTCAAAATATTTAAGTGTAGTTTTCCAGAAAACTCTTTATACGATAACTTCAGATCAAACGAAATGATAAAGGATTTAAAAGCAACCAACCAACCGCCAAAAACAGTATCAACTTTCGTGTATTTCGACATCACCATGACGCGCCGCAAATGATAGACTTGCCGTACAGTCGACGTCAAAGATATGTTTACACTTTTGCACCTACTAAGGGCCTACCGCGAAAACGGAAATTCGCAAATCGCGGGATCTTACTTTTTTAGTCGTTTTTTCGGATCGATGAGTCGGAACTTTCTCTTTGACTTCGATTTTCGCGGTTGAGTATCGATAAATTCTGCGATAATATTAATATTAGCTGAAAATACATTTTGGGTTAAATCTATACATACAGCATCTACCGTTGCCGGTTGCTGTCTTTCGTTTGATCTATACTGGACGCGACAATTTGTATTACATATATCAACGCATGCGCATCGTAGGTATTAATAATAATGTATTTTGTCGGTGTGGAGTCAGCAAAAGTAGTTGAGCAGGCGGTGTATAATTTTTCGTATATCCTAGGTATTGTGAAACCTATTCGTAAAATTTTCAACTTGATTAATTTTGTTCGAGTCGAAGTTGTGAAGTTAAAAGTTTTATTATATATTATATCAAGTGTAAAAAAGCACGTCAGTAAGTAAAAGCTACATATTTACTACCCTTAAAAGCTATTTGCTAATCAAGATTACGTTTCTCAGCCACACCTAATACGTAATATGCAATTACGTTGAGTAGGTACATACAGATTGGCGTTGTGATCATACATATAAAAAATCGAAAATGCGCGTTTTTCTAGAGATAAGACCTCTCTTAGATAGATTTTTCACCCCCGAAAACTCCTATATAGCAAATGTCATCGAAATCGTTAGAGCCGTTTCCGAGATCCCTAAAACAAGAATTGCTCGATATATAGGTATAGATTAGATTAGATAAATTGTATGACAGCTGTATACTTATGTATACAGTTGTCATACAATAATTCATGTGTTATGCTAAACGCAATATTTCACAGTCACGACGGCATTGTGGCGTATAATGTCAAGGACGGATGTCAGACTTTGACTCTCTTCTGACTTTTGATCCTTACGTCACAAGAAATAGGACCGATTACAAGCAATATAAAATATCACCTTAAAGCAATTTTGTTTTCGCTAAGGTAAATCAGGCCAGGCCCCACTGTACGGTTACCATCAGTTTGTCACTGACATAAACGCCGTCGAGAACGTAATTTACTTTCTATACATCTCGCTCGCACTCGCATATTCGTGCAAACGGGATGTATACAAAGTAAATTACGTTCTCGACGGCGTTTATGTCAGTGACAAACTGATGGTAACCGTACTGGTGCCTTGCGGTGCGTTGCATCGCGTCGTCGCAACGCAGTTAATGTGGCATTTCATAAAAATATACGTATACCTAAGCAGCGTTGACGGTGCGATGACGCTTGCGACGAAACAACGCGACGCAACCACACGCAACGCAACTAACCAGTGGGGCCCCTCTCATAATTCTAACGTGACTTCAAACCCGGACAAAGGATCAATAATATATTAAAACACTATACATAATAATATTCTATATACATAAATTTGGACTTTGGTCAACAGTAGTCAACAGGTCAACAGTAACACCTGCCATAAAAATGACTAGGTACCGTTAGATTAGGGCAAACTAGTTTTGGGAGCGTAAGAGTGGACCGCAACGTGACCTTGGACATCAGATATTGGATGAAAGGGTTTTTGTTGGAACTATTCGCATTCGAGCGACGGGTACCTATTTCATAGTATCATCATCATCACTCACTTACGGTTTAGGAGCCGATTTTTAACTTCGATCGCTCGTGATCTGTTAGTTCCAATATCTCTGTAGTATGTCAGGATATCAGACAACCCAACCTAGCGCCTTCGCAATTAATTAAAGCACTGCAGCATCCATGTAAACGAATGCTTGCTTAGGCGCTTAGCACACTGGATCCATTCGTTAGTCGCTCCGATGAGCGAACGGGATGTCGCTATAATACGCTAGAAAAACGGTGAAGGAAAACATCGTGAGGAAACCGGACTAATCCCAATAAGACCTAGTTTCCCCTCTGAGGTTGGAAGGTCAGATGGCAGTCGCTTTCGTAAAAACTAGAGCCTACGTCAATTCTTGGGATTAGTTGCCAAGCGGACCCCAGGCTCCCATGAGCCGTGGCAAATGCCGGGATAACGCGAGGAAGAAGAGATAGAAAGAAAAAGAAAGAAAGAAAAGGACCGGCAGGAAAACCAACGCTAGGGGGTGCTTAATAGCTAAAGCTAAGCAAGCCAAACCTGTGTCACATAAATACCGTCTTTTTCCTTATCCTTTTTGGTATAAATACGTATTTTGCTTGGCAATAAATATTTCCTGAAGTATTATTATTGTATTAATTGACGGTAATCCAACTTACCTTCATCTGTTCAATATTAAATATGTGTGTCGGACCTGCACAATTTCTGGAATTCGTAAAAGGCGTCCTGTGACATAATTTTATAAATATTTATTTTTTATTTTTACCGAGGCACTAAATCGGAAATAGAAATAAAAAGAATGTGGCCTTGTCCCAGAAATGGGCCACTCAAATAGGCTAGAAAAAAACGACTTAAATTTTATGAAGGAGGAGGTTCTGTTCTGTACGTATCGGAGGGTTTTTTTAGTTTTAGTATGTCTCCATTTGAATAAAATAAAATAACAGTTATAGTTACTATACATACATAAATGTAATAAATTTAAGAAACAAGACATTCATAAATCATAACCATGCAAGTTCTACATTCAAGCTCTTTCCTTCAAGCGCACTATAAAATTATCCACATCTTTCATCATTATGTTGAATCTAACCCTCAGTGGGTCGTCATAGTGGGCTGGATCCAGATCTGAAGGAGGCAGCACTTGGTAGCTTCTCAGGACGGTGGATATGACCGTCTTCAAGGACAGCATTGCGTACTGGTACCCTGAAATAGATGTCACAATTTAGAGAGACAATTATTTATATATAGACACATATTTATTCGGCTATTTGAATTCATTTTGAGATTATCTAAAAGTCAAGAAGATAATTATGTCAATCAGTGTTTTTTTTGCTTTGTAGCAGTAGTAATAGCAGAACTCCGTCATTCCCAAATATAAAAAATATTTTTATAAGACACCCATCCAAATTGGTCTTATTTTTGTAAAAAAAAACTGGTTTTTATTATGGAGGGAAACTCTAAGTTGACTTTATCCATCTAAAAATAAGCACTAAAATATAAATATGAAGGCGTTAAGAAGGCCAAAAGCTAACGTAAACAATAAGGAAAACCTTAGTCTATGTTAATGGTTAGCCAGTGATTAAAATTTTATTCATAGTTAGGTATTTTATAAAATAAACCTCGACTAGAGAGTCGCATCAGATTGTATGAAAAAAAAAACACAACCCAAATTTCACGCATTCGAAGTCGCAGGAAAAAGCTAAGTAGTTGACAATAAAGTTGAACCTCACCTATACAGTTCCTCATCCCCCAGCTAAAAGGTAAGAACTGAGCTGGATGCTTGAAGGGTTCAAGGAATCGCTCGGGTCGGAAACTGTCTGCGTCGTCTCCCCAATACTGAGGGTTCCGGTTCACGGCAAAGATGAACATCACTATACCCACCCCTTTCGTGAGGGTCGTTCCGTTTGCTACACAAAAAAGTTTCATTTAGTACATAGGTACTTTTTTATAGGTAGGTAGGTATAGACCTATACATGTACAATAATAATAAGGGACAACTTTATAAATAGATTTAAATTTTATAGGATATTTAATTTAAGCCCGGGTTACACATTGTTTAGTATTTAGGGAGAGTTTGTACATTTGCTACTAAACGTAGAAAAGAAATGTACGAACACGCCAGTCACTACATACACGCACTAATCAATGTGTAAACAGGCTCTGAATTTATCTTTAATTCATTTAGATAGTTTATTCGTTATTAAGTTTAGTTTATACGGTTTGCATGTTTATGCAAATAAAAAAATCTTGATCTAAGAACTCGTATTTAGTCTAGGAGAAGAACAACGTTTGGCCTTTAATAGCAGAGTCCTTTGCCAAATTCAATGTGCATAAATTATAATTAATTAGCTGAAATTACTATTGTAATATAACTTTTTTAGTGAAACAATACAAACGCAATGTAATGTCGTCGGTGACTTCTCTCACAATCGCTGGCACAGGGGGATACATTCGCAACGATTCCTTAATGACAAGTTCCATGTATTTGAGACGAGATAAATCCTCTACAGTCACCATTCTATCCGAACCACCGAACACTTCATGCAGCCTGTAGAAAATATAATTACAGTTAAGTATGTAGTTGGTTTATGTCAATTGGTTCAAGGTGGCTAACGCCGTCATAGTCCGTCCACGAGCGTATATTTCTTTGATTTTCAAACGTAGGAAAAAAAACATCTGATTTTGGTTGCTAAAACTAAAACCAATCGCTGCTTTGTCGATGGAATTATCAATTTTGTTCGTTGTTCGAGAAATAGAACAATTAAAAATGACTGCATAGATCGTTTAAGACAGGATGTCTGTGAAGTTGGCATATCAAAGTCCAGCAGATCACGTTTTTTTTGGAGTTCTATTAGCATGCACCATAGTTCTAGAGTTCCTGATACTTTTTAGCAATAGTTCTGGCGTTTTTATCGTAAAAACCAATTCTATGGAATTTCACAAAATGATATGCTAAGTTCACACACTAGCATATCATTTTGTTACTAATGGGATAAAAAAAATATCCTAGCCTCGACACGTAGTAACAAAGAGTTCCTGACACAAAAAAAGCATCTCTGAGAACATTAACTACAAATTTTATCTATTTGTGTAATTATGTGATATGCTAAGTTCACACGTGCTATGCTGAGGTTATTTAACAACGCACAGACGTATATTTGGTTCCAAACGAAAGCTCTTGCTCTATTGATTACAGAACTTAGGAGTTCTCGGTTTTAAATCAAGCGAGGAAGCAAAAAAAACATAACTTTCATAAAATTCAAATTTAAAAATTACACGTTCTATATACAAAAATATTTTTAAAAGTTCTAAGCGTATTTTTAATCTAAAATGATAGCTGTGTATTTAATGTATACAGAACTTAAGAGTGCCTGGCCCTAGTGTGACAGTTAAAGTGTAGAAAACCATTTTCTTTGAAATTTTGACATTTTTCAATATAGAGACATAAATTGCTAAAATATTTTCAGGAGACTTAGGCTTGAATTTGCTCTTGTATGATAACTGTGTGTCTGTAGTATTAAAACAGCGGAGTTCCCGGCAATTGATAAACATTGAAAGCGAAATAAAAATTAAGTTTGAAATTTCGTTTTAGCCACATTACAGGTGTGCTATGCTGAAACATTTTCAAGATATTTAGGTTTCAATTAGGTCTTGTATGATAGCTGTATGTTCGTAGTATATTAAACAGAGGAATTCCCGGGAATTCATTCACTTTGAAAGAAATTAAATGTTAAGGTTGAAATGTCGATTTTGCCAAAACACATGCGTGCTATGCTGAAATATTTTCAGGAGATTTAAGCTTGAATTTGGTCTGGTATGATAGCTGTTTGTTCGTAGTATATTAAACAGCGGAGTTCCTGGCAGTAGATACACATTGAAATGTAAATAAAAATTAAGGTTGAAATGTCGATTTTGCCAAAACACATGCGTGCTATGCTGAAATATTTTCAGGAGATTTAAGCTTGAATTTAGTCTGGTATGATAGCTGTTTGTTCGTAGTATATTAAACAGCGGAGTTCCTGGCAGTAGATACCCATTGAAATGTAAATAAAAATTAAGTTTGAAATTTCAATTTATCCAAATAACATGTGTACTATGCTGAAACAATTACAGGATATAATACTTGAATTTGGTCTTGTACGATAGCTGTGTGTCTGTTGTATTTAAAACAGCGGAGTTCCCGGCAATTGATATACGTTGAAAGAGAAACAAAAATTTTGTTTGAAGTTTGGACTTATCCACATTATTCCAAATAACAGGTGTGCTATGCTGAAACATTTTCAGGATATAATACATAAACTTGATCTTGTATAATAGCTGTGTGTCTGTTGTATTTAAAACAGTGGAGTTCCCGGATACTGATACACATTGAAAGATAAATAAAAATTTAGTTTACAATTTCGACTTATCTAAATTCTTCCAAATTACAGGTGTGCTATGCTGAAACATTTTCAGGAGATTTAGGCTTCAATTAGGTCTTGTATGATAGCTGTATGTTCGTAGTATATAAAAAAGTGGAGTTCTCGGCAATTGATTCACTTTGAATTAAATGACAAAATTAAGTTTGAAATTTCGACTAATCCAAATTATTCCAAAGTACAGGTGTGCTATGCTGAAACATTTTCAACATATAATACTTGAATTTGGTCTTGTACGGTAGCTGTATGTCTGTTATATTTAAAACAGCGGAGTTCCCGGATATTGATACACTTTGAAAGAGAAATAAAAATTAAGTTTAAAATATCGTCTTCTCCAAATTTATCCAAATAACAGGTGTGCTATGCTGAAACATTTTCAGGATATAATACCTAAATTTAATCTTCTATGATAGCTGTGTGTCTTATGTATTTAAAACAGCGGAGTTCCCGGATATTGATACACTTTGAAAAAGAAATAAAAATTAAGTTTAAAATTTTGACTTATCCAAATTATTCCACATTAAGGTGTGCTATGCTGAAACATTTTCAGGATATAATACTTGACTTTCATCTTGTATGATAGCTGTGTGTATATAGTATTTAAAACAGCGGAGTTCCCGGCAATCGATAAACTTTGAAAGAGAAATAAAAATTAAGTTTAAAATATCGTCTTATCCAAATTTATCCAAAAAACATGTGTGCTATGCTGAAACATGTTCAGGATATAATACTTAAATTTGGTCTTGTACGATAGCTGTGTGTCTGTTCTATTTAAAACATTGGAGTTCCCGGCAATTAATACACTTTGAAAGGGAAAAAAAAAATTAAGTTTGAAATTTCGTTTTAGCCACATTACAGGTGTGCTATGCTGAAATATTTTCAGGAGATTTTGGCTTCAATTAGGTCTTATATGATAGCTTTATGTTCGTAGTATGTAAAAAAGTGGAGTTCTAGGCAATTGAAACACTTTGAAAGAAATGACAAAATACTGTTTAAAATTTCGACTAATCCAAATTATTCCAAAGTACAGGTGTGCTATGCTGAAACATTTTCAGGATATAATACTTAAATTTGGGCTTGTACGGCAGCTGTGTGTCTGTTCTATTTAAAACAGTGGAGTTCCCGGCAATTGATAAACTTTGAAAGAGAAATAAAAATTAAGTTTAAAATATCGTCTTATCCAAATTTATCCAAACATCATGTGTGCTATGCTGAAACATGTTCAGGATATAATACTTAAATTTGGTCTTCTACGATAGCTGTGCGTCTGTTCTATTTAAAACAGCGGAGTTCCCGGCAATTGATACACTTTGAAAGAGAAATAAAAATTAAGTTTAAAATATCGTCTTCTCCAAATGTCTCCAAAAAACAGGTGTGCTATGCTGAAACATTTTCAGGATATAATACCTAAATTTGATCTTGTACGATAGCTGTGTATGTTATGTATTTAAAACAGCGGAGTTCCCGGATATAGATACACTTTGAAAGAGAAATAAAAATTAAGTTTAAAATTTCGACTTATCTAAATTTTTCCAAATTACAGGTGTGCTATGCTGAAACATTTTCAGGACATAATACCTAAATTTGATCTTGTACGATAGCTGTGTGTAAGTAGTATTTAAAACAATGGAGTTCCCGGCAATTGATACACTTTGAAAGAGAAATAAAAAATAAGTTTAAAATTTCGACTAATCCAAATTATTCCAAATTACAGGTGTGCTATGCTGAAGCATTTTCAGGATATAATACTTGTATTTGGTCTTGTACGATAGCTGTGTGTATATAGTATTTAAAACAGCGGAGTTCCCGGCAATTGATAAACTTTGAAAGAGAAATAAAAATTAAGTTTAAAATATCGTCTTATCCAAATTTATCCAAAAAACATGTGTGCTATGCTGAAACATGTTTAGGATATAATACTTAAATTTGGTCTTGTACGATAGCTGTGTGTATGTTCTATTCAAAACAGCGGAGTTCCCGGCAATTGATACACATTGAAAGAGAAATAAAAATTAAGTTTGAAATTTCGTTTTAGCCACATTACAGGTGTGCTATGCTGAAACATTTTCAGGAGATTTAGGCTTCAATTAGGTCTTGTTTGATAGCTGTATGTTCGTAGTATGTAAAAAAGTGGAGTTCTCGGCAATTGATTCACTTTGAAAGAAATTACAAAATTAAGTATGAAGTTTCGACTAATCCAAATTATTTCAAATTACAGGTGTGCTATGCTGAAATATTTTCAGGATATAATACTTGAATTTGGTCTTGTACGATAGCTGTGTGTCTGTTGTATTTAAAACACCGGAGTTCCCGGCAATTGATATACTTTGAAAGCGTAATAAAAATTAAGTTTGAAATTTCGTTTTAGCCACATTACAGGTGTGATATTCTGAAACATTTTCAGTAGATTTAGGCTTCAATTAGGTCTTGTATGATAGCTGTATGTTGATAGTATGTAAAAAAGTGGAGTTCTCGGCAATTAATTCACTTTGAAAGAAATAACAAATTTAAGTTTGAAATTTCGACTAATCCAAATTATTCCAAAGTACAGGTGTGCTATGCTGAAACATTTTCAGGATATAATACTTAAATTTGGTCTTGTACGGTAGCTGTGTGTCTGTTCTATTTAAAACAGCGGAGTTTCCGGATATTGATACACTTTGAAAGAGAAATAAAAATTAAGTTTAAAATATCGTCTTCTCCAAATGTCTCCAAAAAACAGGTGTGCTATGCTGAAACATTTTCAGGATATAATACCTAAATTTGATCTTGTACGATAGCTGTGTATGTTATGTATTTAAAACAGCGGAGTTCCCGGATATAGATACACTTTGAAAGAGAAATAAAAATTAAGTTTAAAATTTCGACTTATCTAAATTTTTCCAAATTACAGGTGTGCTATGCTGAAACATTTTCAGGACATAATACCTAAATTTGATCTTGTACGATAGCTGTGTGTAAGTAGTATTTAAAACAATGGAGTTCCCGGCAATTGATACACTTTGAAAGAGAAATAAAAAATAAGTTTAAAATTTCGACTAATCCAAATTATTCCAAATTACAGGTGTGCTATGCTGAAGCATTTTCAGGATATAATACTTGTATTTGGTCTTGTACGATAGCTGTGTGTATATAGTATTTAAAACAGCGGAGTTCCCGGCAATTGATAAACTTTGAAAGAGAAATAAAAATTAAGTTTAAAATATCGTCTTATCCAAATTTATCCAAAAAACATGTGTGCTATGCTGAAACATGTTTAGGATATAATACTTAAATTTGGTCTTGTACGATAGCTGTGTGTATGTTCTATTCAAAACAGCGGAGTTCCCGGCAATTGATACACATTGAAAGAGAAATAAAAATTAAGTTTGAAATTTCGTTTTAGCCACATTACAGGTGTGCTATGCTGAAACATTTTCAGGAGATTTAGGCTTCAATTAGGTCTTGTTTGATAGCTGTATGTTCGTAGTATGTAAAAAAGTGGAGTTCTCGGCAATTGATTCACTTTGAAAGAAATTACAAAATTAAGTATGAAGTTTCGACTAATCCAAATTATTTCAAATTACAGGTGTGCTATGCTGAAATATTTTCAGGATATAATACTTGAATTTGGTCTTGTACGATAGCTGTGTGTCTGTTGTATTTAAAACACCGGAGTTCCCGGCAATTGATATACTTTGAAAGCGTAATAAAAATTAAGTTTGAAATTTCGTTTTAGCCACATTACAGGTGTGATATTCTGAAACATTTTCAGTAGATTTAGGCTTCAATTAGGTCTTGTATGATAGCTGTATGTTGATAGTATGTAAAAAAGTGGAGTTCTCGGCAATTAATTCACTTTGAAAGAAATAACAAATTTAAGTTTGAAATTTCGACTAATCCAAATTATTCCAAAGTACAGGTGTGCTATGCTGAAACATTTTCAGGATATAATACTTGAATTTGGTGTTGTACGGTAGCTGTGTGTCTGTTCTATTTAAAACAGCGGAGTTCCCGGATATTTATACACTTTGAAAGAGAAATAAAAATAAAGTTTAAAATATCGTCTTCTCCAAATTTATCAAAACAACAGGTGTGCTATGCTGAAACATTTTCAGGATATAATACCTAAATTTAATTTTGTATGATAGCTGTGTTTATGTAGTATTTAAAACAGTGGAGTTCCCGGCAATTGATAGACTTTGAAAGAGAAATAAAAATTAAGTTTAAAATTTCGACTTATCCAAATTTTTCCAAACTACGGGTGTGCTATGCTGAAACATTTTCAGGATATGATTCTTGAATTTAGTCTTTTACGGTAGCTGTCTGTCTGTTATATTTTAAACAGCGGAGTTCCCGGCAATTGGAACACATTGAAAGAGAAATAAAAATTAAGTTTGATTTTTCGTTTTAGCCACATTACAGGTGTGCTATGCTGAAAAATTTTCAGGAGATTTAGGCTTCAATTAGGTCTTGTTTGATAGCTGTATGTTCGTAGTATGTAAAAAAGTGGAGTTCTCGGCAATTGATTCACTATGAAAGAAATTACAAAATTAAGTATGAAATTTCGACTAATCCAAATTATTCCAAACTAAAGGTGTGCTATGCTGAAACATTTTCAGGATATAATACTTGAATTTGGTCTTGTACGATAGCTCTGTGTCTGTTGTATTTAAAACTCCGGAGTTCCCGGCAATTGATACACTTTAAAAGCGTAATAAATATTAAGTTTGAAATTTCGTTTTAGCCACAATACAGGTGTGCTATTCTGAAACATTTTCAAGAGATTTAGGCTTCAGTTAGGTCTTGTATGATAGCTGTATGTTCGTAGTATGTAATAAACTGGAGTTCTCGGCAATTAATTCACTTTGAAAGAAATAACAGATTTAAGTTTGAAATTTCGACTAATCCAAATTATTCCAAAGTACGTAGTTAAGTAAAGTGCTATGCTGAAACATTTTCTGGGTATAATACTTGAATTTGGTTTCGTACGGTAGCTGTGTGTCTGTTCTATTTAAAACAGCGGAGTTCCCGGATATTGATGCACTTTGAAAGAGAAATAAAAATTAAGTTTAAAATATCGTCTTCTCCAAATTATTCCAAAGTACAGGTGTGCTATGCTGAAACATTTTCAGGATATAATACCTAAATTTGATCTTGTACGATAGCTGTGTATCTTATGTATTTAAAACAGCGGAGTTCCCGGATATTGATACACTTTGAAAGAGAAATAAAAATTAATTTTAAAATTGCGACTTATCTAAATTTTTCCAAATTACAGGTGTGCTATGCTGAAACATTTTCAGGATATAATACCTAAATTTGATCTTGTACGATAGCTGTGTGTATATAGTATTTAAAACAACGGAGTTCCCGGCAATTGATACACTTTGAAAGAGAAATAATAAATAAGTTTAAAATTTCGACTTATCCAAATTATTCCAAATTACAGGTGTGCTATGCTGAAGCATTTTCAGGATATAATACTTAAATTTGGTCTTGTACGATAGCTGTTTGTCTGTTCTATACAAAACAGCGGAGTTCCCCGCAATTGATACACATTGAAAGAGAAATAAAAATTAAGTTTGAAATTTCGTTTTAGCCACAATACAGGTGTGCTATGCTGAAACATTTTCAGGAGATTTAGGCTGCAATTAGGTCTTGTATGATAGCTGTATGTTTGTAGTATGTAAAAAACTGGAGTTCTCAGCATTTGATTCACTTTGAAAGAAATAACAGATTTAAGTTTGAAATTTCGACTAATCCAAATTATTCCAAACTACAGGTGTGCTATGCTGAAACATTTTCAGGATATAATACTTGTATTTGGTCTTGTACGATAGCTGTGTGTATATAGTATTTAAAACAGCGGAGTTCCCGGCAATTGATAAACTTTGAAAGAGAAATAAAAATTAAGTTTAAAATATCGTCTTATCCAAATTTATCCAAAAAACATGTGTGCTATGCTGAAACATGTTTAGGATATAATACTTAAATTTGGTCTTGTACGATAGCTGTGTGTATGTTCTATTCAAAACAGCGGAGTTCCCGGCAATTGATACACATTGAAAGAGAAATAAAAATTAAGTTTGAAATTTCGTTTTAGCCACATTACAGGTGTGCTATGCTGAAACATTTTCAGGAGATTTAGGCTTCAATTAGGTCTTGTTTGATAGCTGTATGTTCGTAGTATGTAAAAAAGTGGAGTTCTCGGCAATTGATTCACTTTGAAAGAAATTACAAAATTAAGTATGAAGTTTCGACTAATCCAAATTATTTCAAATTACAGGTGTGCTATGCTGAAATATTTTCAGGATATAATACTTGAATTTGGTCTTGTACGATAGCTGTGTGTCTGTTGTATTTAAAACACCGGAGTTCCCGGCAATTGATATACTTTGAAAGCGTAATAAAAATTAAGTTTGAAATTTCGTTTTAGCCACATTACAGGTGTGATATTCTGAAACATTTTCAGTGGATTTAGGCTTCAATTAGGTCTTGTATGATAGCTGTATGTTAATAGTATGTAAAAAAGTGGAGTTCTCGGCAATTAATTCACTTTGAAAGAAATAACAAATTTAAGTTTGAAATTTCGACTAATCCAAATTATTCCAAAGTACAGGTGTGCTATGCTGAAACATTTTCAGGATATAATACTTGAATTTGGTGTTGTACGGTAGCTGTGTGTCTGTTCTATTTAAAACAGCGGAGTTCCCGGATATTTATACACTTTGAAAGAGAAATAAAAATAAAGTTTAAAATATCGTCTTCTCCAAATTTATCCAAACAACAGGTGTGCTATGCTGAAACATTTTCAGGATATAATACCTAAATTTAATTTTGTATGATAGCTGTGTTTATGTAGTATTTAAAACAGTGGAGTTCCCGGCAATTGATAGACTTTGAAAGAGAAATAAAAATTAAGTTTAAAATTTCGACTTATCCAAATTTTTCCAAACTACGGGTGTGCTATGCTGAAACATTTTCAGGATATGATTCTTGAATTTAGTCTTTTACGGTAGCTGTCTGTCTGTTATATTTTAAACAGCGGAGTTCCCGGCAATTGGAACACATTGAAAGAGAAATAAAAATTAAGTTTGATTTTTCGTTTTAGCCACATTACAGGTGTGCTATGCTGAAAAATTTTCAGGAGATTTAGGCTTCAATTAGGTCTTGTTTGATAGCTGTATGTTCGTAGTATGTAAAAAAGTGGAGTTCTCGGCAATTGATTCACTATGAAAGAAATTACAAAATTAAGTATGAAATTTCGACTAATCCAAATTATTCCAAACTACAGGTGTGCTATGCTGAAACATTTTCAGGATATAATACTTGAATTTGGTCTTGTACGATAGCTCTGTGTCTGTTGTATTTAAAACTCCGGAGTTCCCGGCAATTGATACACTTTAAAAGCGTAATAAATATTAAGTTTGAAATTTCGTTTTAGCCACAATACAGGTGTGCTATTCTGAAACATTTTCAAGAGATTTAGGCTTCAGTTAGGTCTTGTATGATAGCTGTATGTTCGTAGTATGTAATAAACTGGAGTTCTCGGCAATTAATTCACTTTGAAAGAAATAACAGATTTAAGTTTGAAATTTCGACTAATCCAAATTATTCCAAAGTACGTAGTTAAGTAAAGTGCTATGCTGAAACATTTTCTGGGTATAATACTTGAATTTGGTTTCGTACGGTAGCTGTGTGTCTGTTCTATTTAAAACAGCGGAGTTCCCGGATATTGATGCACTTTGAAAGAGAAATAAAAATTAAGTTTAAAATATCGTCTTCTCCAAATTATTCCAAAGTACAGGTGTGCTATGCTGAAACATTTTCAGGATATAATACCTAAATTTGATCTTGTACGATAGCTGTGTATCTTATGTATTTAAAACAGCGGAGTTCCCGGATATTGATACACTTTGAAAGAGAAATAAAAATTAATTTTAAAATTGCGACTTATCTAAATTTTTCCAAATTACAGGTGTGCTATGCTGAAACATTTTCAGGATATAATACCTAAATTTGATCTTGTACGATAGCTGTGTGTATATAGTATTTAAAACAACGGAGTTCCCGGCAATTGATACACTTTGAAAGAGAAATAATAAATAAGTTTAAAATTTCGACTTATCCAAATTATTCCAAATTACAGGTGTGCTATGCTGAAGCATTTTCAGGATATAATACTTAAATTTGGTCTTGTACGATAGCTGTTTGTCTGTTCTATACAAAACAGCGGAGTTCCCCGCAATTGATACACATTGAAAGAGAAATAAAAATTAAGTTTGAAATTTCGTTTTAGCCACAATACAGGTGTGCTATGCTGAAACATTTTCAGGAGATTTAGGCTGCAATTAGGTCTTGTATGATAGCTGTATGTTTGTAGTATGTAAAAAACTGGAGTTCTCAGCATTTGATTCACTTTGAAAGAAATAACAGATTTAAGTTTGAAATTTCGACTAATCCAAATTATTCCAAACTACAGGTGTGCTATGCTGAAACATTTTCAGGATATAATACTTGAATTTGGTCTTGTACGATAGCTGTGTGTCTGTTGTATTTAAAACATCGGAGTTCCCGGCAATTGATACACTTTAAAAGCGTAATAAATATTAAGTTTGAAATTTCGTTTTAGCCACATTACAGCTGTGCTATTCTGAAACATTTTCAGGAGATTTAGGCTTCAATTAGGTCTTGTATGATAGCTGTATGTTCGTAGTATGTAAAAAACTGGAGGTCTCGGCAATTAATTCACTTTGAAAGAAATAACAGATTAAAGTTTGAAATTTCGACTATTCCAAATTATTCCAAAGTACAGGTGTGCTATGCTGAAACATTTTCAGGATATAATACTTGAATTTGGTCTTGTACGGTAGCTGTGTGTCTGTTCTATTTAAAACAGCGGAGTTCCCGGATATTGATACACTTTGAAAGAGAAATAAAAATTAAGTTTAAAATATCGTCTTATCCAAATTTATCCAAACAACATGTGTGCTATGCTGAAACATGTTCAGGATATAATACTTAAATTTGGTCTTCTACGATAGCTGCGCGTCTGTTCTATTTAAAACAGCGGAGTTCCCGGCAATTGATACACTTTGAAAGAGAAATAAAAATTAAGTTTGAAATTTCGTTTAAGCCACATTACAGGTGTGCTATGCTGAAACATTTTCAGGAGATTTAGGCTTCAATTAGGTCTTGTATTATAGCTGTATGTTCGTAGTATGTAAAAAAGTGGAGTTCTCGGCAATTGATTTACTTTTAAAGACATGACAAAATTAAGTTTAAAATTTCGACTAATCCAAATTATTCCAAAGTACAGGTGTGCTATGATGAAACATTTTCAGGATATAATACTTAAATTTGGTCTTGTACGGTAGCTGTGTGTCTGTTCTATTTAAAACAGCGGAGTTCCCGGATGTTGATGCACTTTGAAAGAAAAATAAAAATTAAGTTTAAAATATCGTCTTCTCCAAATTTATCTAAATAACAGGTGTGCTATGCTGAAACATTTTCAGGATATAATACCTAAATTTGACCTTGTACGATAGCTGTGTATCTTACGTATTTAAAACAGCGGAGTTTCCGGATATTGAAACACTTTGAAAGAGAAATAAAAATTAAGTTTAAAATTCCGACTTATCTAAATTTTTCCAAATTACAGGTGTGCTATGCTGAAACATTTTCAGGATATAATACCTAAATTTGATTTTGTACGATAGATGTGTGAATGTAGTATTTAAAACAACGGAGTTCTCGGCAATTGATACACTTTGAAAGAGAAATAAAAAATAAGTTTAAAATTTCGACTAATCCAAATTATTCCAAATTACAGGTGTGCTATGCTGAAGCATTTTCAGGATATAATACTTGAATTTGGTCTTGTACGATAGCTGTGTGTATATAGTATTTAAAACAGCGGAGTTCCCGGCAATTGATAAACTTTGAAAGGGAAATAAAAATTAAGTTTAAAATATCGTCTTATCCAAATTTATCCAAAAAACATGTGTGCTATGCTGAAACATGTTTAGGATATAATACTTAAATTTGGTCTTGTACGATAGCTGTGCGTATGTTCTATTCAAAACAGCGGAGTTCCCGGCAATTAATACACTTTGAAAGGAAAAAAAAAATTAAGTTTGAAATTTCGTTTTAGCCACATTACAGGTGTGCTATGCTGAAACATTTTCAGAAGATTTAGGCTTCAATTAGGTCTTGTTTGATAGCTGTATGTTCGTAGTATGGAAAAAGTGGAGTTCTCGGCAATTGATTCACTTTGAAAGAAATTACAAAATTAAGTATGAAGTTTCGAATAATCCAAATTATTCCAAATTACAGGTGTGCTATGCTGAAATATTTTCAGGATATGATTCTTGAATTTAGTCTTTTACGGTAGGTGTCTGTCTGTTATATTTTAAACAGCGGAGTTCCCGGCAATTGATACACATTTAAAGAGAAATAAAAATTAAGTTTGATTTTTCGTTTTAGCCACATTACAGGTGTGCTATGCTGAAAAATTTTCAGGAGATTTAGGCTTCAATTAGGTCTTGTTTGATAGCTGTATGTTCGTAGTATGTAAAAAAGTGGAGTTCTCAGCAATTGATTCATTATGAAAGAAATTACAAAATTAAGTATGAAATTTCGACTAATCCAAATTATTCCAAACTACAGGTGTGCTATGCTGAAACATTTTCAGGATATAATACTTGAATTTGGTCTTGTACGATAGCTGTGTGTCTGTTGTATTTAAAACTCCGGAGTTCCCGGCAATTGATACACTTTAAAAGCGTAATAAATATTAAGTTTGAAATTCCGTTTTAGCCACAATACAGGTGTGCTATTCTGAAACATTTTCAAGAGATTTAGGCTTCAGTTAGGTCTTGTATGATAGCTGTATGTTCGTAGTATGTAATAAACTGGAGTTCTCGGCAAGTAATTCACTTTGAAAGAAATAACAGATTTAAGTTTGAAATTTCGACTAATCCAAATTATTCCAAAGTACAGGTGTGCTATGCTGAAACATTTTCAGGATATAATACTTGAATTTGGTCTTGTACGGTAGCTGTCTGTCTGTTCTATTTAAAACAGCGGAGTTCCCGGATATTGATGCACTTTGAAAGAGAAATAAAAATTAAGTTTAAAATATCGTCTTCTCCAAATTATTCCAAAGTACAGGTGTGCTATGCTGAAACATTTTCAGGATATAATACCTAAATTTGAGCTTGTACGATAGCTGTGTATCTTATGTTTTTAAAACAGCGGAGTTCCCGGATATTGATACACTTTGAAAGAGAAATAAAAATTATGTTTAAAATTTCGACTTATCTAAATTTTTCCACATTACAGGTGTGCTATGCTGAAACATTTTCAGGATATGATACCTAAATTTGATCTTGTACGATAGCTGTGTGTATATAGTATTTAAAACAACGGAGTTCCCGGCAATTGATACACTTTGAAAGAGAAATAATATATAAGTTTAAAATTTCGACTTATCCAAATTATTCCAAATTACAGGTGTGCTATGCTGAAGCGTTTTCAGGATATAATACTTGAATTTCGTCTTACACTATAGCTGTGTGTATATAGTATCTAAAACAGCGGAGTTCCCGGCAATTGATAAACTTTGAAAGAGAAATAAAAATTAAGTTTAAAATATCGTCTTATCCAAATTTATCCAAAAACTTGTGTGCTATGCTGAAACATGTTTAGGATATAATACTTAAATTTCGTCTTGTACGATAGCTGTGTGTCTGTTCTATTCAAAACATCGGAGTTCCCGGCAATTGATACACATTGAAAGAGAAATAAAAATTAAGTTTGAAATTTCGTTTTAGCCACAATACAGGTGTGCTATGCTGAAACATTTTCAGGAGATTTAGGCTTCAATTAGGTCTTGTATGATAGCTGTATGTTCGTAGTATGTAAAAAACTGGAGTTCTCGGCAATTGATTCACTTTGAAAGAAATAACAAATATAAGTTTGAAATTTCGACTAATCCAAATTATTCCAAACTACAGGTGTGCTATGCTGAAACATTTTCAGGATATAATACTTAAATTTGGTCTTGTACGATAGCTGTGTGTCTGTTGTATTTAAAACACCGGAGTTCCCGGCAATTGATACACTTTAAAAGCGTAATAAATATTAAGTTTGAAATTTCGTTTCAGCCACATTACAGCTGTTCTATTCTGAAACATTTTCAGGAGATTTAGGCTTCAGTTAGGTCTTGTATGATAGCTGTATGTTCGTAGTATATAAAAAACTGGAGTTCTCGGCAATTAATTCACTTTGAAAGAAATAACAAATTTAAGTTTGAAATTTCGACTAATCCAAATTATTCCAAAGTACAGGTGTGCTATGCTGAAACAATTTCAGGATATAATACTTGAATTTGGTCTTGTACGGTAGCTGTGTGTCTGTTCTATTTAAAACAGCGGAGTTCCCGGATATTGATACACTTTGAAAGAGAAATAAAAATTAAGTTTAAAATATCGTCTTATCCAAATTTATCCAAACAACATGTGTGCTATGCTGAAAAATGTTCAGGATATAATACTTAAATTTGGTCTTCTACGATAGCTGTTCGTCTGTTCTATTTTAAACAACGGAGTTCCCGGCAATTGATACACAATGAAAGAGAAATAAAAATTAAGTTTGATTTTTCGTTTTAGCCACATTACAGGTGTGCTATGCTGAAAATTTTTCAGGAGATTTAGGCTTCAATTAGGTCTTGTATGATAGCTGTATGTTAGTAGTATGTAAAAAAGTGGAGTTCTCGGCAATTGATTCACTATGAAAGAAATTACAAAATTAAGTATGAAATTTCGACTAATCCAAATTATTCCAAACTACAGGTGTGCTATGCTGAAACATTTTCAGGATATAATAGTTGAATTTGGTCTTGTACGATAGCTGTGTGTCTGTTGTATTTAAAACACCGGAGTTCTCGGCAATTGATACACTTTAAAAGCGTAATAAATATTAAGTTTGAAATTTCGTTTTAGCCACATTACAGCTGTGCTATTCTGAAATATTTTCAGGAGATTTAGGCTTCAATTAGGTCGTGTATGATAGCTGTATTTTCGTAGTATGTAAAAAACTGGAGTTCTCGGCAATTAATTCACTTTGAAAGAAATAACAGATTAAAGTTTGAAATTTCGACTAATCCAAATTATTCCAAAGTACAGGTGTGCTATGCTGAAACATTTTCAGGATATAATACTTGAATTTGGTCTTGTACGGTAGCTGTGTGTCTGTTCTATTTAAAACAGCGGAGTTCCCGGATATTTATACACTTTGAAAGAGAAATAAAAATTAAGTTTAAAATATCGTCTTATCCAAATTTATCCAAACAACATGTGTGCTATGCTGAAACATGATAAGGATATAATACTTAAATTTGGTCTTCTACGATAGCTGCGCGTCTGTTCTATTTAAAACAGCGGAGTTCCCGGCAATTGATACACTTTGAAAGAGAAATAAAAATTAAGTTTGAAATTTCGTTTAAGCCACATAACAGGTGTGCTATGCTGAAACATTTTCAGGAGATTTAGGCTTCAATTAGGTCTTGTATGATAGCTGTATGTTCGTAGTATGTAAAAAAGTGGAGTACTCGGCAATTGATTTACTTTGAAAGACATGACAAAATTAAGTTTAAAATTTCGATTAATCCAAATTATTCCAAAGTACAGGTGTGCTATGCTGAAACATTTTCAGGATATAATACTTGAATTTGGTCTTGTACGGTAGCTGTGTGTCTGTTCTATTTAAACCATCGGAGTTCCCGGATGTTGATGCACTTTGAAAGAGAAATAAAAATTAAGTTTAAAATATCGTCTTCTCCAAATTTATCCTAACAACAGGTGTGCTATGCTGAAACATTTTCAGGATATAATACCTAAATTTGACCTTGTACGATAGCTGTGTATTTTATGTATTTAAAACAGCGGAGTTCCCGGATATTGATACACTTTGAACGAGAAATAAAAATTAAGTTTAAAATTTCGACTTATCTAAATTTTTCCAAATTACAGGTGTGCTATGCTGAAACATTTTCAGGATATAATACCTAAATTTGATCTTGTACCATAGCTGTATGTATGTAGTATTTAAAACAACGGAGTTCTCGGCAATTGATACACTTTGAAAGAGAAATAAAAAATAAGTTTAAAATTTCGACTAATCCAAATTATTCCAAATTACAGGTGTGCTATGCTGAAATATTTTCAGGATATAATACTTGAATTTGGTGTTGTACGGTAGCTGTGTGTCTGTTCTATTTAAAACAGCGGAGTTCTTGGATATTTATACACTTTGAAAGAGAAATAAAAATTAAGTTTAAAATATCGTCTTCTCCAAATTTATCCAAACAACAGGTGTGCTATGCTGAAACATTTTCAGGATATAATACCTGAATTTCATTTTGTATGATAGCTGTGTGTATGTAGTATTTAAAACAGCGGAGTTTCCGGCAATTGATACACTTTGAAAGAGAAATAAAAATTAAGTTTAAAATTTCGACTTAACCAAATTTTTCCAAAATACGGGTGTGCTATGCTGAAACATTTTCAGGATATGATTCTTGAATTTAGTCTTTTACGGCAGGTGTCTGTCTGTTATATTTTAAACAGCGGAGTTCCCAGCAATTGATACACATTGAAAGAGAAATAAAAATTAAGTTTGATTTTTCGTTTTAGCCACATTACAGGTGTGCTATGCTGAAAATTTTTCAGGAGATTTAGGCTTCAATTAGGTCTTGTTTGATAGCTGTATGTTCGTAGTATGTAAAAAAGCGGAGTTCTCGGCAATTGATTCACTATGAAAGAAATTACAAATTTAAGTATGAAATTTCGACTAATCCAAATTATTCCAAACTACAGGTGTGCTATGCTGAAATATTTTCAGGATATAATAGTTGAATTTGGTCTTGTACGATAGCTGTGTGTCTGTTGTATTTAAAACACCGGAGTTCCCGGCAATTGATACACTTTAAAAGCGTAATAAATATTAAGTTTGAAATTTCGTTTTAGCCACATTACAGGTGTGCTATTCTGAAACATTTTCAAGAGATTTAGGCTTCATTTAGGTCTTGTATGATAGCTGTATGTTCGTAGTATGTAATAAACTGGAGTTCTCGGCAATTTATTCATTTTGAAAGAAATAACAGATTTAAGTTTGAAATTTCGACTAATCCATATTATTCCAAAGTACAGGTGTGCTATGCTGAAACATTTTCAGGATATAATACTTGAATTTGGTCTTGTACGGTAGCTGTGTGTCTGTTATATTTAAAACAGCGGAGTTCCCGGATATTGATGCACTTTGAAAGAGAAATAAAAATTAAGTTTAAAATATCGTCTTCTCCAAATTATTCCAAAGTACAGGTGTGCTATGCTGAAACATTTTCAGGATATAATACCTAAATTTGATCTTGTACGATAGCTGTGTATCTTATGTTTTTAAAACAGCGGATTTCCCGGATATTGATACACTTTGAAAGAGAAATAAAAATTAAGTTTAAAATTTCGACTTATCTAAATTATTCCAAATTACAGGTGTGCTATGCTGAAACATTTTCAGGATATAATACCTAAATTTGATCTTGTACGATAGCTGTGTGTATGTAGTATTTAAAACAACGGAGTTCCCGGCAATTGATACACTTTGAAAGAGAAATAATAAATAAGTTTAAAATTACGACTTATCCAAATTATTCCAAATTACAGGTGTGCTATGCTGAAGCATTTTCAGGATATAATACTTGAATATGGTCTTGTACGAAAGCTGTGTGTCTGTTCTATTCAAAACAGCGGAGTTCCCCGCAATTGATACACATTGAAAGAGAAATAAAAATTAAGTTTGAAATTTCGTTTTAGCCACAATACAGGTGTGCTATGCTGAAACATTTTCAGGAGATTTAGGCTTCAATTAGGTCTTGTATGATAGCTGTATGTTCGTAGTATGTAAAAAACTGGAGTTCTCGGCAATTGATTCACTTTGAAAGAAATAACAGATTTAAGTTTGAAATTTCGACTAATCCAAATTATTCCAAACTACAGGTGTGCTATGCTGAAATATTTTCAGGATATAATACTTGAATTTGGTGTTGTACAGTAGCTGTGTGTCTGTTCTATTTAAAACAGCGGAGTTCCCTGATATTGATACACTTTGAAAGAGAAATAAAAATTAAGTTTAAAATATCGTCTTCTCCAAATTTATCCAAACAACATGTGTGCTATGCTGAAACATGTTCATGATATAATACTTGGATTTGATCTTGTCTGTTCTATTTAAAACAGCGGAGTTCCCGGAAATTGATACACTTTGAAAGATAAATAAAAATTAAGTTTGATATTTCGACTTATCAAAAATTTTCCAAATTACAGGTGTGCTATGCTGAAACATTTTCAGGATATAATACCTAAATTTGATCTTGTATGATAGCTGTGTGTATGTAGTATTTAAAACAGCGGAGTTCCCGGCAATTGATACACTTTGAAAGAGAAATAAAAATTATGTTTAAAATTTAGACTTATCCAAATTTTTCCAAAATACGGGTGTGCTATGCTGAAACATTTTCAGGATATGATTCTTGAATTTAGTCTTTTACGGCAGGTGTCTGTCTGTTATATTTTAAACAGCGGAGTTCCCAGCAATTGATACACATTGAAAGAGAAATAAAAATTAAGTTTGATTTTTCGTTTTAGCCACATTACAGGTGTGCTATGCTGAAAATTTTTCAGGAGATTTAGGCTTCAATTAGGTCTTGTTTGATAGCTGTATGTTCGTAGTATGTAAAAAAGCGGAGTTCTCGGCAATTGATTCACTATGAAAGAAATTACAAATTTAAGTATGAAATTTCGACTAATCCAAATTATTCCAAACTACAGGTGTGCTATGCTGAAATATTTTCAGGATATAATAGTTGAATTTGGTCTTGTACGATAGCTGTGTGTCTGTTGTATTTAAAACACCGGAGTTCCCGGCAATTGATACACTTTAAAAGCGTAATAAATATTAAGTTTGAAATTTCGTTTTAGCCACATTACAGGTGTGCTATTCTGAAACATTTTCAAGAGATTTAGGCTTCATTTAGGTCTTGTATGATAGCTGTATGTTCGTAGTATGTAATAAACTGGAGTTCTCGGCAATTTATTCATTTTGAAAGAAATAACAGATTTAAGTTTGAAATTTCGACTAATCCATATTATTCCAAAGTACAGGTGTGCTATGCTGAAACATTTTCAGGATATAATACTTGAATTTGGTCTTGTACGGTAGCTGTGTGTCTGTTATATTTAAAACAGCGGAGTTCCCGGATATTGATGCACTTTGAAAGAGAAATAAAAATTAAGTTTAAAATATCGTCTTCTCCAAATTATTCCTAAGTACAGGTGTGCTATGCTGAAACATTTTCAGGATATAATACCTAAATTTGATCTTGTACGATAGCTGTGTATCTTATGTTTTTAAAACAGCGGATTTCCCGGATATTGATACACTTTGAAAGAGAAATAATAAATAAGTTTAAAATTACGACTTATCCAAATTATTCCAAATTACAGGTGTGCTATGCTGAAGCATTTTCAGGATATAATACTTGAATATGGTCTTGCACGATAGCTGTGTGTATATAGTATCTACAACAGCAGAGTTCCCGGCAATTGATAAACTTTGAAAGAGAAATAAAAATTAAGTTTAAAATATCGTCTTATCCAAATTTATCCAAAAAACATGTGTGCTATGCTGAAAAATGTTTAGGATATAATACTTAAATTTGGTCTTGTACGATAGCTGTGTGTATGTTCTATTCAAAACAGCGGAGTTCCCGGCAATTGATACACATTGAAAGAGAAATAAAAATTAAGTTTGAAATTTCGTTTTAGCCACATTACAGGTGTGCTATGCTGAAACATTTTCAGGAGATTTAGGCTTCAATTAGGTCTTGTATGATAGCTGTATGTTGGTAGTATGTAAAAAAGTGGAGTTCTCGGCAATTAATTCACTTTGAAAGAAATAACAAATTTAAGTTTGAAATTTCGACTAATCCAAATTATTCCAAAGTACAGGTGTGCTATGCTGAAACATTTTTAGGATATAATACTTGAATTTGGTGTTGTACGGTAGCTGTGTGTCTGTTCTATTTAAAACAGTGGAGTTCCCGGATATTTATACACTTTGAAAGAGAAATAAAAATTAAGTTTAAAATATCGTCTTCTCCAAATTTATCCAAACAACAGGTGTGCTATGCTGAAACATTTTCAGGATATAATACCTAAATTTAATTTTGTATGATAGCTGTGTGTATGTAGTATTTAAAACAGCGGAGTTCCCGGCAATTGATACACTTTGAAAGAGAAATAAAAATTATGTTTAAAATTTAGACTTATCCAAATTTTTCCAAAATACGGGTGTGCTATGCTGAAACATTTTCAGGATATGATTCTTGAATTTAGTCTTTTACGGTAGGTGTCTGTCTGTTATATTTTAAACAGCGGAGTTCCCGGCAATTGATACACATTGAAAGAGAAATAAAAATTAAGTTTGATTTTTCGTTTTAGCCACATTACAGGTGTGCTATGCTGAAAATTTTTCAGGAGATTTAGGCTTCAATTAGGTCTTGTTTGATAGCTGTATGTTCGTAGTATGTAAAAAAGTGGAGTTCTCGGCAATTGATTCACTTTGAAAGAAATTACAAAATTAAGTATGAAGTTTCGAATAATCCAAATTATTCCAAATTACAGGTGTGCTATGCTGAAATATTTTCAGGATATAATAGTTGAATTTGTTCTTGTACGATAGCTGTGTGTCTGTTGTATTTAAAACACCGGAGTTCCCGGCAACTGATACACTTTGAAAGTGTAATAAAAATTAAGTTTGAAATTTCGTTTAAGCCACATTACAGGTGTGATATTCTGAAACATTTTCAGTAGATTTAGGCTTCAATTAGGTCTTGTATGATAGCTGTATGTTGGTAGTATGTAAAAAAGTGGAGTTCTCGGCAATTAATTCACTTTGAAAGAAATAACAAATTTAAGTTTGAAATTTCGACTAATCCAAATTATTCCAAAGTACAGGTGTGCTATGCTGAAACATTTTCAGAATATAATACTTGAATTTGGTGTTGTACGGTAGCTGTGTGTCTGTTCTATTTAAAACTGCGGAGTTCCCGGATATTTATACACTTTGAAAGAGAAATAAAAATTAAGTTTAAAATATCGTCTTCTCCAAATTTATCCAAACAACAGGTGTGCTATGCTGAAACATTTTCAGGATATAATACCTAAATTTAATTTTGTATGATAGCTGTGTGTATGTAGTATTTAAAACAGCGGAGTTTCCGGCAATTTATACACTTTGAAAGAGAAATAAAAATTAAGTTTAAAATTTCGACTTATCCAAATTTTTCCAAAATACGGGTGTGCTATGCTGAAACATTTTCAGGGTATGATTCTTGAATTTAGTCTTATACGGTAGCTGTCTGTCTGTTATATTTTAAACAGCGGAGTTCCCGGCAATTGATACACATTGAAAGAGAAATTAAAATTAAGTTTGATTTTTCGTTTTAGCCACATTACAGGTGTGCTATGCTGAAAAATTTTCAGGAGATTTAGGCTTCAATTAGGTCTTGTTTGATAGCTGTATGTTCGTAGTATGTAAAAAAGTGGAGTTCTCGGCAATTGATGCACTATGAAAGAAATTACAAAATTAAGTATGAAATTTCGACTAATCCAAATTATTCCAAACTACAGGTGTGCTATGCTGAAATATTTTCAGGATATAATAGTTGAATTTGGTCTTGTACGATAGCTGTGTGTCTGTTGTATTTAAAACACCGGAGTTCCCGGCAATTGATACACTTTAAAAGCGTAATAAATATTAAGTTTGAAATTTCGTTTTAGCCACATTACAGGTGTGCTATTCTGAAACATTTTCAAGAGATTTAGGCTTCAGTTAGGTCTTGTATGATAGCTGTATGTTCGTCGTATGTAATAAACTGGAGTTCTCGGCAATTAATTCACTTTGAAAGAAATAACAGATTTAAGTTTGAAATTTCGACTAATCCAAATTATTCCAAAGTACAGGTGTGCTATGCTGAAACATTTTCAGGATATAATACTTGAATTTGGTCTTGTACGGTAGCTGTGTGTCTGTTCTATTTAAAACAGCGGAGTTCCCGGATATTGATGCACTTTGAAAGAGAAATAAAAATTAAGTTTAAAATATCGTCTTCTCCAAATTATTCCAAAGTACAGGTGTGCTATGCTGAAACATTTTCAGGATATTATACCTAAATTTGATCTTGTACGATAGCTGTGTATCTTATGTATTTAAAACAGCGGAGTTCCCGGATATTGATACACTTTGAAAGAGAAATAAAAATTAAGTTTAAAATTTAGACTTATCTAATTTTTTCCAAATTACAGGTGTGCTATGCTGAAACATTTTCAGGATATAATACCTAAATTTGATCTTGTACGATAGCTGTGTGTATGTAGTATTTAAAACAACGGAGTTCCCGGCAATTGATACACTTTGAAAGAGAAATAAAAATTAAGTTTAAAATATCGTCTTATCCAAATTTATCCAAAAAACATGTGTGCTATGCTGAAACATGTTTAGGATATAATACTTAAATTTGGTCTTGTACGATAGCTATGTGTCTTTTCTATTCAAAACAGCGGAGTTAAAGGGAAATAAAAATTAAGTTGAAATTTTGATTCAGCCAAACTACATGCGTGGTATTCTGAAATAGTTTTAGGTGATTTAGGCTTCAATTAGGTCTTGTATGATAGCTGTTTGTTCGTAGTTTATAAAACAGTGGAGTTCCCGGCAATTGATTCACTTTGAAAGTAATAATGAAATTAAGTTTGAAATTTCTATATAGCCAAATTACGCGTGTGCTCTGCTGAAATATTTACAGGAGATTTAGACTTGAATTTGGTCCTGTGTGATAGCAGTGTGTCCTTTATATAGAAAACAGCGGAGTTTTCGACCTCTTATGCACTTTTAAAAGTTATATTAACCTAAATCGTCCTACCGCGCTTATGGTCATGTCAATGAACCCTTGTTAGGTCATTGACCCCGCAGGGGTTCATCGTCCCGCCACGTAAAAGTTTTATAACTACAATTTCTCGAAATTTTGAGTGTATTGTGCAAGATCAGACGGTAAAAATGGATGTATGGACAAAAAAGGCATCTCTGAGAACATTAACTACAAATTGTATCTATTTTTGTAATTACGTGATATGCTAAGTTCACACGTGCTATGCTGATGTTATTTAACAATGCACAGACGTATATTGGCCATACTACCTACGTCTTAAAGGGTGTAGAGTAAGACCAAAGAAAGTCTGCAGCGCAATAATTTGACAGCGAATTAAAAAACTACATATGGCAATGTTTTTTAGCAGTCAGTAAACGTCATGCACTATGGTATGTGATTGTCAAAATCGTTTAAATATTCGTTGTGTTTTGTGATGAACGGAAAAAACATGGTGAAACTTTACAAAATCGGCGTGCGGGAGTTACTTTTCCGCATGACGAATAATTTTACACTTGTAAAAAGTCAGCACGAGGCGATTCAAGCTGAAAAACGACAATGTTTACAAAATTTGGAGTTGCTGACGGGTAAGTGGAATGAAACATCTTAATACTCCACCATACGTACCTATTTAGATAATATAATATTGAATAATTTTACGGTTTAGACTCACTTGTTTTAAGTCACTCGCGCGACATGTTTCGGAGAGCCTAGGTCTGTACGCGATACACGGCCGTCGTGAACGCTGCTCGCACTGTTAGTGCTTGAGAAAGGAGACCTAGGCTCTCCGAAACATGTCGCGCGAGTGACTTAAAACAAGTGAGTCTAAACCGTAAAATTATTCAATGTTAGCATGTCTCACAACAGTTTAAATTCGAATATAATATTGGTTTAGACTAAGGTTTCACAGCCAATTAAACACATCTAATAGGTATAGGCATACTCACCATATGAACTTCCTCTAACATTTCGAGAAACTCATTGGTACTAGCCGGGTTTCGAGCTCGAACCCACAACCTCCATGCTTATGCTCACGGCATGGGCACTAGTTAAAGCTAAAATATTTTTTTAATATATGTTTATTGTTTTAATGGTTTATTTCGTTTTTCCGAAAACTGTAGTACGCAAATTGCGGGCAATTTCTCTGTCACATTCTCCCAATATTATTTATCAATATTAGTATTATGTCTACATATTAATAGTGACATGTATTGTTGGAATGAAATTTATTTTACCATAAAAATTAAGCTGTGCATGTACAGTTTAATTTTTTCATAGATGGTAAATAGATTTAGATTTATTTATTTCATAATATGAAATTACAATATAAATTATTTTACACTAATCTATACGAATTTATATTATGATCGTCAAGTAGGAAAATAACAATTGATTATAATTATACAAATGTCAAGCAATACACAATTTAAAAACCATTATAAGCAATCGATTAATAATTAACTAAATTATTTACAATGTCAAATAATATAAAATAAAATAATAAAAAAAAACAACAATGTCAATATGGCTAAGCTAAGCACGGATATCTCATAATGATCGTCAAATTAAAATAAAATAAAATGAAAAACAGGTCAATAGAAAACTAAAATGATAAACAAGTCAATAGAAAAATAAATTACATTCAATTTGGATTATTACATGTCATTTCCATATATTCATTTACAGAATATAATGGATTATCCAATAAAAAGAGTCTCAATTGGCGTTCAAATGTTTCGTCAGATGGTTCAGTTCGCAATTTTGTGGGTAGACGCTCATAATACGTTGGCCCTATCACCCTCGGATTCTTGACTGAAAGTGCCATGCGACGCGGCACTGTGCGTAGTCTCCCCGTGGATCGGAGCTGTTTGCCCCGCAACCTCGACGCGATTAAACATGGTTAAATTGTTTCTCACAAACATCAATATTTGAAATATGTATAAGGAGTAGTGCGTCATGATTCGATGTTGTTTAAAAAGTTTTTTACACGGATGTCTGCCTTGGACTCCTGCCAGTAATCGAATAGCTCTTTTTTGGAGTATTAAGACTCGCTTGGCATCGGTAGAATTTCCCCATATCAACGTACCATAGGATATTAAGGAGTGGAAATGGGAAAAGTATACAGCTTTTAATGATTTTCTCGTTATGAGTGGCTGCAGTTTTTTAATGGCAAAGACAGCACTACTCAACTTATTACATAATTGGTCAACATGACACTTCCAGCCAAGATTCGAGTCAACTGTAAAGCCCAGGAATTTGCTCACAGTACACAAAGACATTGGACCATCGGCAATGCACAAAGGCACCCTAGTGTCACGACCGGAAAAAATCATGACGTTAGACTTTGCGACGTTCAAGAGTAGGCCATTTGATGAGAACCACAGTTGCAGCTGCTCACATGCATCATGAATTATCTCCGCAAGCAGGTCATGGGTTTCGGCCCTCACGACGACTGTCGTGTCATCCTCGAAAAGTACGGGAGTGCCACTTGTGATTGCCGACGGAAGATCATTAACGAATAATAAAAATAACGTATTTCCAATCGCTGACCCCTGGGGAACACCTAAGTTGACGCTACCAACATCCGATGTCATTATTTTTCCATTCGCTGTCACTTTCACAACCTGCTTACGGTCAGACAAAAACGAAGTGAACAACTTATGTGCACAATCTACGATACCGTACAGACTCAGCTTAGTTAACAGCAAATTGTGGTTAATAACATCAAAAGTATGGTAGTAATTTCACAAGTATCAAGACTATTTAATCCATTTTCTGTGGTGTTGTCGCATACTGATTTTTAAAAACTACTTTTAATCTAGCGCTGCAGACTTTCTTTGGTCTTACTCTAGTGGGTTTTAAGTCTGATATGTCCCATTATGTCGCTTATACACTGACTCTTGAAATTTGGTATATATTAACCTAAATCGTCCTACCGCGCTTATGGTCATGTCAATGGTTTACCCTTGAATTGCCGACAGACATTTCATCGAATGTTATTTCGAAGACAACGTTTCAAGTATTTTCATTTCATCGACAAGTCATTGCGTCGAAGAATCGATACTAGTAAATTTAAATCTCGCACTTTTAATTGGTACTCGAGTTATTATGCATATAGTTTATATCGTGGTATTTCTTTACGGGTTGTCTTGTTTAATTTTGGATTGCATTTAATAAAATTTATTACGCATAATATTATTTCAATTTGTAATATTTCATATTTATTTAATATTTGTAATACTTTGAAAGCCGTTCGTTTCTGTATGGGGTCGCAGTTCTAACCTAACCTAAACCTACTTTGGTAGCCGTTCGTTTCTGTGTGGGGTCGCAGTTCTAACCTAACCTAAACCTACTTTGATAGCCGTTTATTTCTGTGTGGGGTCGGAGTTCTAACCTAACGTAAACCTACTTTGAAAGCCGTTCGTTTCTCTGCGTGGTCGCAGTTCTAACCTAACCTAAACCTACTTTGAAAACCGTTCGTTTCTGTGTGGGTTCTCAGTTCTAATCTAACCTGACCGAAACCTACTTAGTTTTATTATACATATTTGTATGAGATAATTATATACATCATTTTAAAATTCTTACAACAGAAAAATGTATAAATGTGTATATACATATAAAAATTTATTAAAGTAATACGTCAAACAAATGAATTTCAATGTTTAGTAGTTGAGTCAATTAAAATAATTTGAAACGAATCAGCGATCAAGTAATATTCATTGAATAGTATTTCTACGCAGTAAGAAAAATTGAAATAAGTAGTATATGAAACAAAATAACGCCAAAGAATATTACGAGTACTAATGTTTCGATGAATCGTTGTCGATGAAATAATATTCGATGAAAAGTTTGTCGACAAAACAAGGGTACACCCATGTCAATGAACCCTTGTTAGGTCATTGACCCCACATGGGTTCATTGACCCCACACGTAAGTTTTATTACCCCAATTTTTCGAATTTTGAGTGCATGGTGTAAGATCAGATGGTAAAAATGGATGGATGGAAACGGCGATGTTCCCGGCAATTGCTACACTTTTAATGAGTACACTTAAAACAAGTGCGCTATGCTGAACCATTTTCAGAATTTAATTCTTTAATTTGGTCTAGTATGATAGCTATGTGTCTGTAGTATTTAAAACAGCGGAGTTCCCGGCAATTGATATACTTTGAAAGAGAAATAAAAATTAAGTTTGAAATTTCGATTCAGCCAAACTACATGCGTGCTATGCTGAAATATTTTTAGGAGATTCAGGCTTAAATTAGATGTTGTATGATAGCTGTGTGTTCGTAGTTTATAAAACAGTGGAGTTCCCGGCAATTGATTGACTTTGAAAGTAATAATGAAATTAAGTTTGAAATTTCGATATAGCCAAATTACGCGTGTGCTATGCTGAAATATTTACAGGAGATTTAGAATTGAATTTGGTCCTGTATGATAGCTGTGTGTCCTTGATATAGAAAACAGCGGAGTTTTCGACCTTTTATGCACTTTTAAAAGTTATATTAACCTAAATCGTCCTACCGCGCTTATGGTCATGTCAATGAAACCTTGTTAGGTCATTGATCCCGCATGGGTTCATTGACCCGCCACGTAAAAGTTTTATAACCACATTTCTCGAATTTTGAGTGTATTGTGCAAGATCAGACGGTAAAAATGGATGGATGGACAAAAAAGGCTCTCTGAGAACATTAACTACAAATTTTATCTATTTGTGACGTCCCACGGGAAAAGGTACCTTATGGGCGTTTCTAGTTTCGGAGATATTCAATGTTTTGTAAAAAGGTGAAAAAATGCTCAATTTCTTTTTATTGTGTGATCTGAAACCTAAATGCTTAACGTTTGTTTACCTGTTTCTATTTTTGTTATAAGTGACTTATAAGCTTAGTAATGTCGTTTCAAAGTTTAGTAGAAAAGGTACCTTATGGAAATGTAATTGAAAAATTCCCAAAAAGAACTAGTCAATACGAGAAAAGAAGTTTGGTAGAGAAGTGTATTTGCATTCAGAAAAACTAATTTGATAATTTCAGTTCTGGTCGGGGGGCCTAGCCAATATTATAAACGTACATTACAAATCCGAGTAGCCTGCTATTATACCAAAGTTACTCTCGTCAAGTCTTTCTTAACTAGAATAATCTTCATTTGGTTCAGTCTTATGCAAGAAATCTGCCATTGGTTTGCTGAAAAATGCCAATACCCGACGCATTCCTATAGGTAATATCTGAGGTCATCGAACCTCAAAGCCGCTTGTCTACAATGGCAACCAAAATATATTATTTATAAGAAATAGACGATTTATACCATCTTAACCCCAAAATATTATTAGTCTATCCTAACTTTTCCATCATCATCAATGCCTCATCATGTAACTTAACCACAAGGTACCTTTTCTTTACATACAAATTATTGGTATTTTTTTAGATTATTATGACGAGGAACTAATTAAATTTGTGGCAGTTTAATGTAAATTAAGATTTTCAATTGGACGTAGTTACAAAAAGTTAAACAAAAGTTATGGCAGTTTAAAGTTTGAATCGGTATTCCTCTATACTGGTAGATATTTTTTATACTATGTGTTTGGATGAAAAACGAGCCAATTCGCCTTTTATATATTTATAGATACATTGTTCAGTTTCATGCAACATTTGTCGAGATATTTGACCAAATGTGTGTTGGATCCTTTTCATAAAAATACACTTTTCATAGACTCTCGTTTTTTTTTTAAATTATGCAATAAGGATCCATTCAATAAAATTGGATAAAAACCATAAATATATTATTATTAAAAACAATTTAATTAATTATTATGTATTATTTTACCATAAAAAATGAAATTAGTTTTGCTAAACACTATTAAACCTAATAATGATCACAAAATTTCTTAAAAATTACCTATTACCGTTTTAAATTTAGAGTTTATAATTAAAATAAGTCCGACTCACGCTTGACTGCACATTTCTAATAGGTTTTCCTGTCATCTATAGGTAAAGAACTATTTTGTGTATTTTCTTCAAAACGTTAGACCCAGTAGTTTCGGAGATAAGGCGGGGAATGGTCATTTATTGCATATATTCTTGAAGAACTGCTAAACTATTAATCATAAAATTATAAAAAAAATGTATTTGAGATCCTAACAATGAGCTCTTTCATTTGATATATAACGCGATATAGTTCTATCTCTTGTGAATATCTTGAAGTTCGAATACGGCAGTGTGTGTCCTTAATTAATATAGAAAACAGCGGAGTTCTCCAACTTGTATGCACTTTTAAAAGTTATATTAACCTAAATCATCCTACCGCGCTTATGGTCATGTTAATGAACCCTTGTTAGGCCATTAACCCCACATGGGTTCATTGACCCCACACGTAAAAGTTTTATAACCCCAATTTCTCATATTTTGAGTGCATGGTGTAAGATCAGACGGTAAAAATAGATGGATGGAAACAGCGGAGTTCCCGGCAATTGATACACGTTGAAAGAGAAATAAAAATTAAGTTTGGAAAAATATTTTAAAGTTAAATATTTCGAGAGCCCATCGATAGTTTTGTATGTAAACCTAACATACTGCACGAAAAAATTTTCTGCGCACTAGATTTCATCGTTCTTCATCTGCGTAATCGGCCTAAATTATTTTACATGACCACTAAGGCCGCCATTATCATTGCAAAACTTCAAGTTGTTTTCTTGTCAGACATTTTGTTTCCGAGTGAAAATAATAAATAAGCGTAATGTTTGTATCTCTTTTTCTCATCATCGCGTCTCATCTAAACATTGCCTCGCAGAGTAATTATATGGTAAAAAATATATCACCACCACGTCTAAAGGTGGTAAAGATAACCAAATTAGTACATTTAAACTACGCGGCACGTCGTGCACGACGTCGACTCGACGTCGATTCGAGGTGCCTCATTTTGGTCACCTAAATTGTGCTACCTAAAATAGGTGCCTTTCTCGGAATATTGACCAATAATGTTTGCTGGGATGTGTATCAATTGCCGGGAACTCCGCTGTTTAAAATATAACAGACACACAGCTACCGTAAAAGACCAAATTCAAGAATCATATCCGGAAAATGTTTCAGCATAGCACACACAGCTATCGTGCAAGACCAAATTCAAGTATTATATCCTGAAAATGCTTCAGCATAGCACACCTGTAATTTGGAATAATTTGGATAAGTCGAAATTTTAAACTTATTTATTATTTCTCTTTCAAAGTGTATCAATTGCCGGGAACTCCGTTGTTTTATATACTACATACACACAGCTATCGTACAAGATCAAATTTAGGTATTATATCCTGAAAATGTTTCAGCATAGCACACCTGTAATCTGGAAAAATTTAGATAAGTCGAAATTTTAAACTTAATTTTTATTTCTCTTTCAAAGTGTATCAATATCCGGGAACTCCGATGTTTTAAAAACATAAGATACACAGCTATCGTACAAGATCAAATTTAGGTATTATATCCTGAAAATGTTTCAGCATAGCACACCTGTACTTTGGAATAATTTGGATTAGTCGAAATTTTAAGCTTAAATCTGTTATTTCTTTCAAAGTGAATTAATTGCCGAGAACTTCAGTTTATTACATACTACAAACATACAGCTATCATACAAGACCTAACTGAAGCCTAAATCTCTTGAAAATGTTTCAGAATAGCACACCTGTAATGTGGCTAAAACGAAATTTCAAACTTAATATTTATTACGCTTTTAAAGTGTATCAATTGCCGGGAACTCCGGTGTTTTAAATACAACAGACACACAGCTATCGCACAAGACCAAATTCAACTATTATAGCCTGAAAATGTTTCAGCATAGCACACCTGTAGTTTGGAATAATTTGGATTAGTCGAAATTTCATTCTTAATTTTGTAATTTCTTTCATAGTGAATCAATTGCCGTGAACTCCACTTTTTTACATACTACGAACATACAGCTATCAAACAAGACCTAATTAAAGCCTAAATCTCCTGAAAATTTTTCAGCATAGCACACCTGTAATGTGGCCAAAACGAAAAATCAAACTTAATTTTTATTTCTCTTTCAATGTGTATCAATTGCCGGGAACTCCGCTGTTTAAAATATAACAGACAGACACCTACCGTAAAAGACTAAATTCAAGAATCATATCCTGAAAATGTTTCAGCATAGCACACCCGTATTTTGGAAAAATTTGGACAAGTCGAAATTTTAAACTTAATTTTTATTTCTCTTTCAAAGTGTATCAATTGCCGGGAACTCCGCTGTTTTAAATACTACATACAAACAGCTATCATATAAAATTAAACTTAGGTATTATATCCTGAAAATGTTTCAGCATAGCACACCTGTTGTTTGGATAAATTTGGAGAAGACGATATTTTAAAGTTTATTTTTATTTCTCTTTCAAAGTGTATAAATATACGGGAACTCCGCTGTTTTAAATAGAACAGACACACAGCTACCGTACAACACCAAATTCAAGTATTATATCCTGAAAATGTTTCAGCATAGCACACCTGTACTTTGGAATAATTTGGATTAGTCGAAATTTCAAACTTAAATTTGTTATTTCTTTCAAAGTGAATTAATTGCCAAGAACTCCACTTTTTTACATACTAATAACATACAGCTATCATACAAGACCTAATCGAAGCCTAAATCTACTGAAAATGTTTCAGAATATCACACCTGTAATGTGGCTAAAACGAAATTTCAAACTTAATTTTTATTACGCTTTCAAAGTGTATCACTTGCAGGGAACTCCGGTGTTTTAAATACAACAGACACACAGCTATCGTACAAGACCAAATTCAACTATTATATCCTGATAATATTTCAGCATAGCACACCTGTAATTTGAAATAATTTGGATTAGTCGAAACTTCATACTTAATTTTGTAATTTCTTTCAAAGTGAATCAATTGCCGAGAACTCCATTTTTTTACATACTACGAACATACAGCTATCAAACAAGACCTAATTGAAGCCTAAATCTCCTGAAAATATTTCAGCATAGCACACCTGTAATGTGGCTAAAACGAAATTTCAAACTTAATTTTTATTTCTCTTTCAATGTGTATCAATTGCCGGGAACTCCGCTGTTTTGAATAGAACATACACACAGCTATCGTACAAGACCAAATTTAAGTATTATATCCTAAACATGTTTCAGCATAGCACACATGTTTTTTGGATAAATTTGGATAAGACGATATTTTAAACTTAATTTTTATTTCTCTTTCAAAGTTTATCAATTGCCGGGAACTCCGCTGTTTTAAATACTATATACACACAGCTATCGTACAAGACCAAATAAAAGTATTATATCCTGAAAATGCTTCAGCATAGCACACCTGTAATTTGGAATAATTTGGATTAGTCGAAATTTTAAACTTATTTTTTATTTCTCTTTCAAAGTGTATCAATATCCGGAAACTCCGCTGTTTTAAATAGAACAGACACACAGCTACTGTACAAGACCAAGTTTAAGTATTATATCCTGAAAATGTTTCAGCATAGCACACCTGTACTTTGGAATAATTTGGATTAGTCGAAATTTTAAACTTAATTTTGTCATGTCTTTCAAAGTGAATCAATTGCCGAGAACTCCACTTTTTTACATACTACGAACATACAGCTATCATATAAGACCTAATTGAAGCCTAAATCTCCTGAAAATGTTTCAGCATAGCACACCTGTAATGTGGCTTAAACGAAATTTCAAACTTAATTTTTATTTCTCTTTCAAAGTGTATCAATTGCCGGGAACTCCGCTGTTTTAAATAGAACAGATGCACAGCTATCGTACAAGACCAAATTTAAGTATTATATCCTGAACATGTTTCAGCATAGCACACATGTTGTTTGGATAAATTTGGATAAGACGATATTTTAAAGTTTATTTTTATTTCTCTTTCAAAGTGTATAAATATACGGGAACTCCGCTGTTTTAAATAGAACAGACACACAGCTACCGTACAACACCAAATTCAAGTATTATATCCTGAAAATGTTTCAGCATAGCACACCTGTACTTTGGAATAATTTGGATTAGTCGAAATTTCAAACTTAAATTTGTTATTTCTTTCAAAGTGAATTAATTGCCAAGAACTCCACTTTTTTACATACTACTAACATACAGCTATCATACAAGACCTAATCGAAGCCTAAATCTACTGAAAATGTTTCAGCATAGCACACCTGTAATGTGGCTTAAACGAAATTTCAAACTTAATTTTTATTTCTCTTTCAAAGTTTATTAATTGCCGGGAACTCCTCTGTTTTAAATAGAACAGACACACAGCTACCGTACAAGACCAAATTTAAGTATTATATCCTGAAAATGTTTCAGCATAGCACACCTGTACTTTGGAATAATTTGGATTAGTCGAAATTTTAAACAGTATTTTGTCATTTCTTTCAAAGTGTTTCAATTGCCTAGAACTCCACTTTTTTACATACTACGAACATACAGCTATCATATAAGACCTAATTGAAGCCAAAATCTCCTGAAAATATTTCAGCATAGCACACCTGTAATGTGGCTAAAACGAAATTTCAAACTTAATTTTTTTTTACCTTTCAAAGTGTATTAATTGCCGGGAACTCCGCTGTTTTAAATAGAACAGACACACAGCTATCGTACAAGACCAAATTTAAGTATTATATCCTGAACATGTTTCAGCATAGCACACATGTTTTTTGGATAAATTTGGATAAGACGATATTTTAAACTTAATTTTTATTTCTCTTTCAAAGTTTATCAATTGCCGGGAACTCCGCTGTTTTAAATACTATATACACACAGCTATCATACAAGATGAAAGTCAAGTATTATATCCTGAAAATGTTTCAGCATAGCACACCTGTAATGTGGAATAATTTGGATAAGTCAAAATTTTAAACTTAATTTTTATTTCTTTTTTAAAGTGTATCAATATCCGGGAACTCCGCTGTTTTAAATACATAAGACACACAGCTATCATAGAAGGTTAAATTTAGGTATTATATCCTGAAAATGTTTCAGCATAGCACACCTGTTATTTGGATAAATTTGGAGAAGACGATATTTTAAACTTAATTTTTATTTCTCTTTCAAAGTGTATCAATATCCGGGAACTCCGCTGTTTTAAATATAACAGACACACAGCTACCGTACAAGACCAAATTCAAGTATTATATGTTGAAAATGTTTCAGCATAGCACACCTGTACTTTGGAATAATTTGGATTAGTCGAAATTTCAAACTTAATTTTGTCATTTAATTCAAAGTGAATCAATTGCCGAGAACTCCACTTTTTTATATACTACGAACATACAGCTATCATACAAGACCTAATTGAAGCCTAAATCTCCTGAAAATGTTTCAGCATAGCACACCTGTAATTTGGAAGAATTTAGATAAGTCGAAATTGTAAACTAAATTTTTATTTATCTTTCAATGTGTATCAGTATCCGGGAACTCCACTGTTTTAAATACAACAGACACACAGCTATCGTACAAGACCAAATTCAAGTATTATATCCTGTAATTGTTTCAGCATAGTACACATGTTATTTGGATAAATTGAAATTTCAAACTTAATTTTTATTTACATTTCAATGTGTATCTACTGCCAGGAACTCCGCTGTTTAATATACTACGAACAAACAGCTATCATACCAGACCAAATTCAAGCTTAAATCTCCTGAAAATATTTCAGCATAGCACGCATGTGTTTTGGCAAAATCGACATTTCAACCTTAATTTTTATTTACATTTCATTGTGTATCTACTGCCAGGAACTCCGCTGTTTAATATACTACGAACAAACAGCTATCATACCAGACCAAATTCAAGCTTAAATCTCCTGAAAATATTTCAGCATAGCACGCATGTGTTTTGGCAAAATTGACATTTCAACCTTAACATTTAATTTCTTTCAAAGTGAATGAATTCCCGGGAATTCCTCTGTTTAATATACTACGAACATACAGCTATCATACAAGACCTAATTGAAACCTAAATATCTTGAAAATGTTTCAGCATAGCACACCTGTAATGTGGCTAAAACGAAATTTCAAACTTAATTTTTATTTCGCTTTCAATGTTTATCAATTGCCGGGAACTCCGCTGTTTTAATACTACAGACACACAGTTATCATACAAGAGCAAATTCAAGCCTAAGTCTCCTGAAAATATTTTAGCAATTTATGTCTCTATATTGAAAAATGTCAAAATTTCAAAGAAAATGGTTTTCTACACTTTAACTGTCACACTAGGGCCAGGCACTCTTAAGTTCTGTATACATTAAATACACAGCTATCATTTTAGATTAAAAATACGCTTAGAACTTTTAAAAATATTTTTGTATATAGAACGTGTAATTTTTAAATTTGAATTTTATGAAAGTTATGTTTTTTTTGCTTCCTCGCTTGATTTAAAACCGAGAACTCCTAAGTTCTGTAATCAATAGAGCAAGAGCTTTCGTTTGGAACCAAATATACGTCTGTGCGTTGTTAAATAACCTCAGCATAGCACGTGTGAACTTAGCATATCACATAATTACACAAATAGATAAAATTTGTAGTTAATGTTCTCAGAGATGCTTTTTTTGTGTCAGGAACTCTTTGTTACTACGTGTCGAGGCTAGGATATTTTTTTCATCCCATTAGTAACAAAATGATATGCTAGTGTGTGAACTTAGCATATCATTTTGTGAAATTCCATAGAATTGGTTTTTACGATAAAAACGCCAGAACTATTGCTAAAAAGTATCAGGAACTCTAGAACTATGGTGCATGCTAATAGAACTCCAAAAAAAACGTGATCTGCTGGACTTTGATATGCCAACTTCACAGACATTAAGACAGGGTTCTCGAAAATATTTTCTTAAAAATATAATAATGTTCTGAAATGATTATTATCTAGGTGACAGCTTGTGAATATTTGTTATGCCTTGTGGCCTTGCCTGACTCCACAGTCATGATACCTACATCGCTGTCGATCGCTTACAGAAGGAAGAAAACGCTCTACAATCCTCTTTCAATTTCCACTACTTATCCTTTCTGCTTATTCTTAAAGTCTTTTTCACCCACTGTAGCACGCCCTTTTCCTTGGCCCAATTTAATCTTTGTATCCAACATATATCTAATCATTGCCATTTTTGTCAAGCACCTAACCCAAACTACAAAAACGGCATACTTACTCCTTATAAACAGCTTCTTGGACATTGGGATGGCGGGCGAGCATGAGCAAAGTATAGCACGCTCCTATGGCTGATGTGTCAGTGCCTGCACCTATGATCACCTTCGATTCTTCTAGAAGCTCTGTGTCGTTAAACTTCTTTTCTTCTTCTGGCGTCTCCATTAACAACTCCACTAAGGTTCGCATCATCTTTGGTGCCGTAGCATCTAAAATTAAATTGTAATGTCTCGACACTTCGACTTTGGAACTTTTTATTGCTTTGGCGTCTAATCAATAGATCTATTTATTTAACACCAATTTTACATCGTGTCAGTATTTTTTAATTGGTAGTATTAAATTAAACTGGCAAAGATTATCAACAGATAAAATTAAATCACTGCCAGAAGCATGAGAAATCTTCATGATTGGTGGTATACGAGTATGCTAAGACAAACAACTAAAACATTTGCTTTCACTTACCACTTTCTTTCTTTTCACATAACCTGTTTAAGGCTTTTCTTTTTTCTACTATAATCTGAAAAAGTAAGTCAAACTAAGTCTTAAGCCATTACCTATTTTAATGATGTGAATAGAAGACAAGAAAACAGAAACTAAAGTCACCCAGAATAAGTAGGTACCTAAACTGACAACAGTTTAAAAAATACTGATTCATCAGATCATCAGACTTTTTAGTAAAAATATGAGTCAGAAGGAAAAGAAGTATGAAACCAAAAGCAAATTTAAGCCAATAAACGTCGATAAGTAATATTCATACAACAAGGCGGTAATTTTGTTCTTAAGAGATTTACATAGGTCAGTTTATTTCAATAAGTACTCGTATTATAAGTAATTATGTCTTTTAACTTCTAATGTAGGTAAGCTCACTCACCTCACTTAAAAAATTGTCAATTAAGTTAACGCAACTTATACACTGTCTCCAACTTGGCAGCATGCGATAGATGAAATTTGGATGAAGCCAGGGTGAAACCATTCGTTCGGCCATAAATGTGCCACATCTGTCGAATGCCCCCAGGAATGGGTGGTCCCTATTCTTCTGTGAGTTCAACTTTACGCCTAAATTGGTTTCTGAAATAAAAAATATATTATCATAAGTGAACAGTAAAAGATTGTGTAGATGAGACATTTGGGTGGTAACTGCAGCTGCATTAGTGATGTGGTGTTGATGCGGGCGCAGTCACTGTCAATTTCCTTGATAAAGTTAAAGAAAGACGTTTGTGACGTATTATCATAGGTCGAATCTCCTTTTTTTGGCATCGTCTTGGGTCGTCCCATTCACTTTTTGTCAAGTTCTTAAATTAGTCCTATTCTGCTTTTGTCACCCATTCTACATTCGTCAAGTTCATCGGTGGTCTTTGTCATCTTTGGTTATATTTTGTTGTTTGCCTTTTTCTTATTCCGGCTCATTCCGGTATTCGTCATCATCTTCTTTGGGCATGTTCGATGTTAGTCAATTTATTTTTTTAGTCTCATTCGTTATTCGTCCTATCGCCTTTGGTCGTGTTCTAATTTCGTATTTTTCTTATTTAGGCTTCGTTAAATATTCGTCTCGTTCGATATTCATTCCATTCGATATCCGTCCCATTCATTCACTTGACAAACAACGAATGGGACGACCCAAGACGATACCGCAGTTTCAGACGAGAAGGCAATTTGAATACTTACTGGGTACCTAACAATAGGCAAGAGTACATTTATGAAACTGGTCTTAATAGAAGGCAAAAATTATATACTTTTTTCTCAATGATTTTTTTGTTATTATCGAGACCATTTCAGTTATTAAGCCTTTTTTCATTGTTCTTGTAAACACCACAATGAAACGTGAGAATCTTTCACATCTTCTTTTTATTGTCTTTGTTAGGTATCGTTTTTGTTCTTCTAATAGGTTTTAGTTATTTCATGAATAAATCATAATTACCTACACACGTTACGTGGGTACTAACATCCCAAAGGTCTACATAGAAAGTATGAATGCGGCCTACCTACTTGCCAAAAACTTATAAGTTCTATAAAAAAAAATACAAATTTGTAAGTTTGTTGTTCATCCTAATGCATTGGCATCCTAAAAAGGTGTGTAGAGACTATGGGCCCGATTCGGATTTTGTAATAGACATCTATTAGATATCTTTTAGACATCGCCAAGATACGATAACGATATGTTTAAAATCCAACCTGTCAAATTTGACATTTCCGTGATTCTGGAGATACTCTTGAACGATTTCCACAAGATATTACTTAGAGATCTAATTCACATCTAATAGATATCTAACACGATCTATCGTAAAAGTGACATTGGTTGCTGGAATTGGGCTGCAAAAGACAAACACTTAAAACAACAAAAAATGAACATTAATCGTTAAAAAAAACAAGTGCAGTGATATACACGCATCAGCTTTCAGCTGCTAGTGTATTAAACAATATAATAATAATAATAAAAAGAGAACTAGTTGAAATCTAAACTATAACGTATTTAGAATGGATCTAGTACGTGTCGTCTCTTGTGAATATCTTGAAGTTCGGATACGGCAGTAGATAGAGATCGTAAATCTACGTACAGTCACGTCTGAAAATATCGATACGAACAAAGTGCCAAAAATATGTAGGTAAGGCCGATTCACGATCTCTATCGTACCGAAAGCACTACAAATAGAACTGCAGCAGTTATATTACAGGTTAGCAGCTAACCTGCCACAGAGTCGAAGGTGTACGTAGCCATGTAATTCCAAATGGGAAAGTCGCCGGCCCCCGCCATAGGACGCAGGAGTTCCACCATCATGGCACTCTGCTTCACGAATACTTCAACGAAGGCGTGCAGGTTTTTCAGGCTAAAGATTGGTGAGAGGATCTTACGGCGCGGCCGCCAAAGGTGCACTATGAAATATTTGCACGATTTTAACACATTCAGTGCCAGCGCGAGCTACGCTCTACGAGCGTAGCCGATAACACGGGAAAAACGGTATGTAGCGAAAAGCGCCTACGAACAGTGAACTACCCTAGCGAGTCGCTGGCACTGAATGTGTTAAGTTGGTGGGTTAATTTTAGAACTGTATATGGTAGTAGATATTTTAGAGTCCATGCAAGCTGCACGGACTTTGAAGTCAGTGTGAATTTTTTATAAATGTATAACGTCATATTTTCATAGGAATTTGACGTCTATGGCGGGAAGTGCCTAGTTGAATCTCAGCATAGTGATGCATTTCAAATAATTCGATAATATTAAGAATTTTCAATTTAAATTAGTCTGTATTAACACAGTACCGAAGTACTTAAGTTAGGTATTCAATTATTATCAAGCCAAAGTGGATTAATCATTTCATAAACAAAATTTCAGAGATTTAAACTCAATATTGCTGTCGGAAGTGAAGTAAAAACTAGTGCCTACGCCAATTACTGGGATTAGTTGCCAAGCGGACCCCAGGCTCCCATGAGCCGTGGCAAAATGCCGGGACAACGCGAGGAAGATGATGATTGCTGTCGTAAGTATTATCTACTATTTAAGTTAAAATGTAATATCAGCAGATTTAAAATCTTTAGATTCTATGTATAATACTTATAACAACATAAAGTCTTGACTTACCTGGAGCAGTAATGCTTCCATTAGCTGTGAAAGTGCGTACGATGCGCATCAAGTTTTCATCTTTTGACAGGCAGTTTTTTAGAAGCAAGTCTGCTACCACAGGGTCCGCGACACCTAAATAAGAATTAGTTTTTTTACCCCTAATAGGGATGATGACACATGTGGAATTTTATAACAAAATCTAGTAAAATAGATAGCAAACGAGCAATTTATCACAATAATGTGGATATTAAAATAAAATATTGAAAAATTACAAAATTACAGGACCTGAAAGTTTCAAAATTTAAGTTTTTTTTAACTTCCAAGAACGATAAAAGTAAGGGTACCATTCTATTCCTTATATTTCATCCAAAAAAATATTGTACAGCAACTATATACATAAACGCAATATTTCACCGACAAAAACGCAATTTTCTTGTTTTGTCCATACTAAAAGATGGGCGATGACGTCACAGCCTCTGTCCGTTTTGTATAGGGCGTTTCGCGAGTGAAGTGCGACTGTCGGACTTTGACTACAATTTCTGACTTTTGTGCTACTTTAATGCAATGGGTCCCATATAGACATTTGATCCTAAAAACAAACCCGATCGATTGATACCATAAAAAAAATAGTCATGTAGCCTATTCTAATAATAAACAAAAAACCCAGAAAACTATACGAAGGGGCATTTTAAGTAGGTAGCTGCGGATGTTATAATGATATGCCTACATTCAATTATGTCAAAATATTTTCAATAATGTTAATATCCAGAGAGGAAAATGAGAACTACGTTTGTATGGAAAGGCGATTTCGCACGGTTGTCCACTACCGTCTTTAAAAAAATTGGTAGAGTTGGGTAAACTGAACCTAAGGCTCTAAAATAATGTAGCAATCATAAAAAAATGAAGATGGAACGTACCGATGGCCAACTCTTGGCCCATCCAATATGCTATGGTCCCGCCCTGTTGTATGGCATCTCGTCCAAGCCTTTGGATGGCTTTCATTCTGTCTGAAACATGAATTACCTTTTACAGACCTTATAGTAATAATACCAACCAAATCATAGCTTAGTGGTCACTGCCAGATTTTTTCATTAAGTATATACGTACCTAGTTTTAACAATAAAACAACACTGGGAAGAAGCGTGTGGTTTTGATCACGTGATATTATGGTTATAGTCTGTCGAATGTTAAGAAGACCCCGCTAAATTAATTATTTTTAGTGTTCCGTACAAAATAACAAGAAACACTTATGGGATCACTTTAGTCTTGTTTTAGTACCACGACTGTGACAAACTAGCATACAGCCTGCATGATGGTGAGTAGTCACCGTAGCCGGCGTAGCTTTTGGATGCCTCTAACTTCAGGGGTGTTACATGCGCGTCGCCGACCCTATACACTCCTTTTTAGGGTTCCATACCCAAAGGGTAAAAACGGGACCCTATTACTAAGACTCCGCTGTCCGTCCGTCCGTCCGTCCGTCTGTCACCAGGCTGTATCTCACGAACCGTGATTGATAGCTAGACAGTTGAAATTTTCACAGATGATGTATTTCTGTTGCCGCTATAACAACAAATACTAAAAACAGAATAAAATAAAGATTTAAGTGGGGCTCCCAAACAACAAACGTGATTTTTGACTGAAGTTAAGCAACGTCGGGCGGGGTCAGTACTTGGATGGGTGACCGTTTTTTTGCTTGTTTTGCTCTATTTTTTGTTGATGGTGCGGAACCCTCCGTGCGCGAGTCCGACTCGCACTTGGCCGGTTTTTTACTTACCTTCATCATTCCCAATATATATATACGCTTGGCCTACCAGCGGCAAAGCTGGAATAGTTGTAGGCAGCTCTTTAGCTATTTGCCTCAGTCTTTTTCTACGTTTATATCCAGACATCCACCAAATCCATAATCCCAGCAGTATAAGTAACCACGTCATTTTTTATAAAATTATAATTGTTTTCATAACTAATATAAAGTTAAAAAAAAAACAGCAACAAAGTGTCACAACAACTAGACAAGAGTCTTACTTTGCGGTAAATGAATTAGATTAATTTCCTGATACTATTTATGTATAACAAGCCCTATTGTAAGGCAATAGCATGAGAAAAATGGAATGGAAAAAAGTATAAACTAGACATACAATGTCAATGGCTCCCTTTAAGGCCGTGGCCTGGACGCAAACGGTGCGCGGCGCGGCGAGCGGCAAATTAAGCCATTAATATAGATTATAGGTATTGTAACTAGTGATGTACTGACTCGGATGGCCGATTAGTCGGCCGACTAGTCGGCTAATCGGCCAGATCTTTAGATTCGACTAAGTTCGGTTCAGATACTCTTAAAAAACAATCGTTCTACCCCTTTCGTCGCGCTATTCATCATATTATAGTAACGATAAAAACAAAAAATAAATCCTAAGGCTATATTTCATACGACAACCAGGCAGACAATCGGACATAAGAAAGCGACCACATGGTCAATAATTCGGAGAAAAGTTTTCGTAAGCACCCTAAATAGGAATTTGGGTAAAATACCTAGGTGAAAGCTTATGGTAAATATTCCCTGTTTATTTCTTTTTGCCCTGTTTTTCTGTCACTTATAAAGTGCCGACCACAGACTTAAATATACCTAGATGACGCAAATGCATCTACTTCGCGTGTCCGAACCCCGACGAATCGTCGAGGTTGACCGTCGCTACTGACAGTCCACGCGCGTCAGTTGTTGCAGCCGGTAGTTTGTAAAAAATTAAAAAATGCCTCGTTGCGTGATAAGTAACTGCAACAGCCCAAAAATTGCAAGCACTCAAGGGCAAGGACATATTTTCTATCACAGGTAAGTAATTTTAAAATGATATTATGCGTAAATTCATTTTAAAACAATTTTTTAAGTATTCCAAGTTGTGTTTCCAATAATATAACTAAGTAACTATAGATTAACGTTACAAAACTATATTTACATTACATTGCGCGTTTGCTTTGAGCGTTTGATCTGACGTTGCGTGTTAAAGAGTCGATGAATATCGGAACTAGCGATACTGTCGCGCATCGCTTCGACTTCGTGGTACAGGCCATATCTCATTCGTCCGTCAAATTTAGCGACTAGTGTTGTTCGTTCTACAATATCAATAATCGATTCTAATCGATTACTCGATTTCGAACAGACGAATGATATTATCTAGTATTAAAAAAGGAGGGTAATTTGAACATATACGAATATATGTTTATACGTTTAGTATGTTTATAAATTACTACCGTGTTTCAAAAAAACGTTCATTATTTTTGTTTTCCACATCATAGATTTTGAAAATACCAGTTTCATTGAAGGGAAAAGTTGGGAAGAAGATCATTCGTCTGTCAGAAAATCGATGTCATTCATGACAATCGATTTGTGATTTTTGGCGTGGTTCGCGGGGGAGCGGGGAGTGAGCGAGCGAGACCGCAGATATAAAATCTATGAGTATGAGCAAAACAGTTGAATCGTAGCGGGGCAGAGGGACATCGGTGTCTTTGAATCGGTTAGGGTTTCCCATCACTAAATTGCGGCTGTGACGTCACAGTAGGTGGTAAAAAGTCGGCACGCTTGGTTTCAATACAAATCGTGATATTTGCTTTATCTGTGGTGCCGACTAATCGGCCATTTTTGCCGACTAATCGCTGACTACCAATGAGGCCGGATAGTCGGCTTTCCCGACTAGTCGGCCACTAGTCGGTACATCCCTAATTGTAACATAGCACTCGACCAATGTATGAACGGCCGTTGATTTGCCGCTCTCCGGCGCCGCGCACCGCTTGCGTCCAGTCCACGGCCTATTACGGAAGTATTGTCATAAGAAGCTTTACATAACGATTTTAGGGCCTGAATTTCACGACTAAATGTGACTACCTACATTACATTACTATTTGGGACGGAATTACTTATTAGTATTTCTTATAAATATACAGGGTGCCATTTGAGTCGTGATCAGTAATATGTTTTTCTAACTCCATAAACAACGAGCAATTTAATGCCCCTACTCTTACTAAAATCAGACAAGATTTTTTTTAGTTTTTGTTTATTTTTTGTCATTTATTTTACTTTTATAAGTGGATTTAGGATATTACAACGGCTTATTAAGATATTTAAATTAGTAAAATGAATTGCCTCTTTGAATCGGAACTGTCATTGACATCAATTTTGACATTTGTCCCAGTTAGAAATAAAATTTACTTAATTATTCATTTGAAATATCTTACAAAGCTGTTTAAATACCGCATTGCCACTTGTAAAAGTTAAATAAATGACAAAAAATAAACAAAAAAATTAAAAAATCTTGTCTGATTTTAGTAAGAGTAGGGGCATTAAATTGCTCGTTGTTTATGGAGTTAGAAAAACATATTACTGATCAAGACTCAAATGGCACCCTGTATATTTTTTCCGTACAAAATAAATATTTTTTTATAACAAAGTCTTAGGTCGAGGTTTTATGACATTTAACAAAATGACATGAGAATAGTTAAGTTAATTTTAAATAAATATTATGCGTAACAATTCTGAAGTGTATAGAAATCTAAATTTTTTGTAGGTAATACTGTTTTTATCTAAGCACCGAAATATTCAGGTCCACTCTGCTTTTTAAATTACCACCGGCCATTAAAATAAGTACCTACGTTAAAACATAACGCAGCACATTTAACCATACCTAAATGAAGTCATTTGCTTATCATTCGCCCGTGCATTTCGCTCGTAAATGCATTCTATTTATATTATCAAGACCACGATAAAGAACTCTAACCTTAAGGGTGACACAGTCCGTTTCCAACCGCAGCTGAACTACTGTTCATTTTACTATGGAAATTGACAGTAATAGCGACGCGTTCAGTACCAGTAGTAGTGCAGCTGCGGTCAGAAATGGAATGTTACCCTAATGCCGGCTGTACACTCTCGGCGAGACACCCCGAGCAGACCGAGAACGAGAGTGTACATGATACTCTCGCCTTGTCTCGCCTCGGTGCGTCTCGGTCGCGTGTCGGTTTTTTGCGGCCGAGTCAAAGGATCTCGTTCGCTCTCGCGAGGCAAACGAGACCAAGCATGTACATTCCGTTCATTTAGTTGCCCTCTAACTAAAAGAGCAACGGCAGCGGCAGTTTCTAGGAACATCGTAGCCGATATCCGCTGTTCAAATGACGCAACGAGAGTTTACATGGTGTGCTCTCGTCGAGGACTTCTCCCCCGAGACTGTCGGCGAGAGGTCTACAGCCGGCATAAGAAAACCCTAAAAAGGTGTTAGGTATGTATTACTTAATTGCATCTACCTTACACGCGTTCATTGTCCACGGTTATTGTAATTTATTAACACTATTAACTTCTTCAGACCTGTTGCAGGTCAATTATTTTTTTGCAAAAAATTGCTCATTCTACCTAGTAACGTTATCGTCTAGTAATTAAGTGTAAAAAATTTAATTGAACACAATTATGAGTAGAATGCATCGATCGTAGAATGCTCTATTTCACAACTCTGTTCTGAAGGCAAGCGGTTTAGTTGAAGAAAAGCGGCCAAGGGTAGCAGGTTTTTGCGTCAAATGAGTTAATATGATAAAAAAATAAAATATAATCCTTTAAGTTAAGGGTTAGGACCTAACCTAACCTAACCGTTAGGTTATTAAAATACGAATATAAAAGTAATATATCGTCGGGTGACAAGTAAAACTCACTAATTACTATCAAAAAAATTAAGTAACAATGCACTTTATTACACTTGTAACACGGTTTATTGTCCAATAATTTCAATGATGTTAGTTAGTGACTTTCACTTGTTACCCGAGGGCGTATTGTTTGACTTAATCAGACAATCCAGCGCCTGCGTAATTTAGAAAAGCAATGCGGCACCCATGTTAACATTTATTGAAATAAAATTTTACAGCATTACATTTTACGTTACTCAAGAGGAAAGGGAACCAAGTCATGTATCCGCTTCTCCATAAAAACGCTGTTTTTCGCTCCTAAGAGCGGTTTTGCACTACGTCCGATCCGAACCCGAGAAAATATGGCTCTAGAAAACTCGGACCGAATTCGGATATTCGCTTACGCACTTAGTCCTATCCAAACCCGTGAAAATATGGGTCTAACTTGGACCGAATTCGGATATTCGCTTACGCACTAGTCCTATCCGAACCCGTGAATATATGGGTGAAAAATATTCTAAACTTCATGTCACCCAGCCGCATACCCCGCCCGTCTCGCTGCCTCTCTGCTCGTACGCAGCTTGGCTTTAACTCTGACGCAGTGCGCGAGCGTTCATACAAATAATACTAAGGCTACTTCGGTCCGTCAAAAATCTTCTCCGGAATGGAGATTCTAGAATGACGGAAAGAAATCGGATGACGGAGATCGGATATAGTGCGTACCATAGAAATAGTTCTACGGCTACAACGGATCATATTTTCACGGGTTCGGATCGGATTCGGATCGGACGTAGTGCGAAACCGCTCTAACTCATGAATAAGGTAATGGAAAAGCGAAAAAATATAATCGGAGGGGCATAGCTATGGTTTTTTTTATTGGGAAAGTAGGTACTACGTTTGTATGGATAAGTGCAATGGTCGTCCACTATCGTCTTAACAGCCATAAATTTAAAGGTCGTAAGTTAGTAGTCGTTACTTATGGCACAATTTTGTTTAGCAACTGAAATCTAACACACAGTCTCCATTTTAGGGTAATATATTTAATATAATTATGTGTCTTACCATTATGTAGAAATCTATCTTCTATATAAACTGTCATTCAATAGAACTTGCGAACTATGTAAACAAAAGTTACTAGTAATTTGACATTTAGTGTCAATTTTAGTATGGCGGTTTGTTTACATAGTTAGCAAATTCTATTGAATGACATTTTATATATAAATGCAAGTGTCCTGACTGACTGACTGACTGACTGGCTGATTCATCAACGCAGAGCCGAAACTACAGAAGCTAGAAAGTTGAAATTTACACACTAGGTTGCATTTATAAAGTGTACAAGAGATAAGAAGCGATTTTGATAAATTCAACCCCTAAGGGGGTTAAAAAGGGGATGAAAGATTGTATGGGGTACAAGTTTTATTTTAAGCTACGAATTTGAAACTTTGTAAAAATGTATTATATTGAAAAACAAGAAAGCTTGTTTCAGCGTTTTCGAAAATTCATCCCCAAGGTGGTGAAAAACGGGTTGAAAGTTTGAATGGAGATCAAATATTTTTGTGAGTGTGGGACTTGAAGCTTTGTATAATGTAGATATTATTATAAGACAGGAAAAGTAATTTCAGCGTTTTTAAAAATTCATCCCCTAACAGGGTTAAAAAGGGGTTGAAAGTTTGAATCCATTACAAATGCTTTGAAACTTCTTAGAAAGGCCTAATAGCCGATTACAAAATAAAGTAATTGCGACGTTATTGGAAATTGGACCCCTAAGGAAGTTAAAAAGGGGATGAAAGTTCGTCTTGGGGTGCAAATTTCATTTTAAGCTAGGAACTTGAAACTTTGTTAAAAGATATTATATTTAAATACAAGAAAATTAATTTCAGCGTTTTTGAAAATTCATCCCCCAAGGTGGTGAAAAAAGGGTTGAAAGTTTGTATGGATATCAAACATTTTTTCGAGCGCGGGACTTGAATCTTTGTATTTAGGGATATTATTAGAAGACAATACAAGTAATTTCAGCGTTTTGTAAAATTCATCCCTTAACAGGGTTAAAAAAGGGTTAAAATTTTGTATTGGGTGCAAATTTTATTTTAAGCTAGGTATTTGAAACTTCGTCAAAAGATATATTATTAAAACGCAAAAAAAACTAATTTCAGCGTTTTTGAAAATTGATCCTGTAAGGTGGTGAAAAAGGGGTTGAAAGTTTGTATGGATATCAAACATTTTTTCGAACGCGGGACTTGAATCTTTGTATTTGGGGTTATTATTAAAAGACAGGAAAAGTAATTTCAGCGTTTTGTAAAATTCATCCCCTAACAGGGTTAAAAAGGGGTTGAAAGTTTGAATCCATAACAAATGCTTTGAAACTTCTTAGGAAGGCATAATAGCCGATTACAAAATAAAGTAATTGCAACAGTTTTGGAAATTCAACCCCTAAGGGAGTTAAAGATGGGATGAAAGTTCGTCTTGGGGTGCAAATTTTATTTTAAGGTAGGAATTTGAAACTTTGCAAAAATATATTAAATTTAAATACAAGAAAAAAAAAAATCAGCGTTTTTGAAAATTCATCCCCTAAGGTGGTGAAAAAGGGGTTATAAGTTTGTATGGATATTAAAAAATTTTTTGAGCGCGGGACTTGAATCTTTGTATTTTGGGATATTATTAGAAGACAGGAAAAGTAATTTCAGCGTTTTGTGAAATTCATCCCCTAACAGGGTTAAAAAGGGGTTGAAAATTTGTACGGGGTTCAAATTTTATTTTAAGCTAGGAACTTGAAATTTCGTAAAAAGGTATTATTTTAAAACGAAAAAATAATAATTTCAGGGTTTTTGAAAATTCATAAGGGGTGGAAAGTGTATATAGGGTTCAAATTTAATTCAAAGCTAGGAACTTCAAACTTCATAAATAGTTAGTTAGGTAGTAGGTTTTATTAAATAGAGGACATGAAAATCTTCTAAGGAGGTTGAGAGAGATTATATCGAAAACAATTTTATTTAGTTAGGGGCTAGAAACTTCGTAGGTTGTGAAAGACGAGTCTCATGCGTTGTATAATATTAATGATTACCCGTTCTACTGCAATATTTTGCTGCACAATGTTCTAAGCTAATGTAGAATATATAACCAATATACAAATCCACGCGTACGAAGTCGCGCGCAACAGCTAGTATTTATATAATCATCAATCACAAGCTATAATTTTTTTAATTTTTAATGCTGATGAGTAAAAGAAATAGAAAATTTTAATTAAACCTTTTATAGCATTGGGTCAAATTATCAAAAATTTAGTAACATAATAAAATGATTGAATATAACAGGGTGGATTTTCTTTTTGGGTCAGTGAGGGCAGCTACCAGATCCCGTGCTGCTACGAGAAAACTGTCTAAGAAGACCTTCCCTCGATTTCAAATTAATGAAGATTGGCTTTTACAGATTTTGGAAAAAACATACAGGCTGCGAGAAAAATGTCATTTTTGACAAACTTTTTTTTTTGATGCCAATCGATCCCATTCCTATTAACGATCAAAAGCTTGTATGGAACAAAAAAAAATTCCGGCTAGAAAAGCCACAAATCGAGGAAAACTTTTCCCATACAATTTGTATGAAAATGAAAACTTTCATTTTTCACATGCTATTTTTGTATGCCAATCGATTCCATTCCTATCCAGTATCAATAGTTTCCTAGGGGTTAACTTACGGTAACGTACTAAAAAGCCACAAAAATTATTAAAACTTTTTCCATACATTTACTATGGGGAAAATGTGAAATGTTATTCTCAATTTTCTATCTCGCCCATCGGTCCTACAGCAATGTCTTCATACAGTATTATGGTCCTTAAATGTAACAGGACTGATTGGCCGGATAGAAAAATGTGAATTAAATTTCACGTTTTCTCCATAGTTAATGTATGGAAAAAGTTTTCTTTAATTTGTGGCATTTTAGTACATTACCGTAAGTTGACCCCAAAGAAACTATTGATACTGGATAGGAATGGAATCGATTGGCATACAAAAATAGCATGTGAAAAATGAAAGTTTTCATTTTCATACAAATTGTATGGGAAAAGTTTTTCTCGGTTTGTGGCTTTTCTAGCCGGAAATTTTTTTTGGTTCCATACAAGCTTTTGATCCTCAATAGGAATAAGATCGATTGGCAACAAAAAAAAGTTTGTCAAGAATGACCTTTTTCTCGCACCCTGTATGTTTTTTTCAAAATCTGTAATCTTCATTAATTTGAAATCGAGGGAAGGTCTTCTAAGACCGTTTTCTCGTAGCAGCACGGGATCTGGTAGCTGCCCTCACTGACCCAAAAAGAAAATCCACCCTGTATATGGGTCTTCAGAAACCATAATTTGATTAAGTGAATATTTTTGGAAATAATAGCTCTCTGAAATCATCAAAAAAGTAAAGCTTCATGATCGTTTAAAACGTTTTTGACTTTTCACAAAAACTCTTCCCTAACATAATATCAATTAATCCCCCCCCGTTCAATGTTGCGATTGTAATGCTCTTGGTCAGTTATTTTATTTAACTTCAAGATTCTCGATTCAAATAAAAGAATTTCACATGATTACACATTATATATTACCTATATAAATATTTTTAGAACACAGCCAAGCTTAGTTCCGCATTCAAACTCTCTCCTTCAAACGCACTATAAAATTGTCCACATCCATCATCATGACTTTAAATCTGACCCTAAGCGGGTCCTCATAGTGGTCCGGCTCCAGGCCCGCAGGTGGAAGCACTTGGTATCTTCTCAGGATTGTGGATGTTACCGTCTTCAAGGACAGCATTGCATACTGATACCCTGAAACAGATGTTACAATTCTGACACATATTTACATTATAATTTATACCTATATGACTACCAGAAATCTAAAAATGCTATGGCTAAAAATATCTCAAAGAAGAAACGGTTTATTCAAAATGTAAACTCCTTTTCTAAAAGCTCCAGGGAATACATTGAAATTAATGGTCCTGAGCCCGTACCACTGACCGAGTCACTGACAGTGTCAAAACTGACATATACGCTATCGAGAACGTAATTTACTTTCTATATTTATGTCAGTGCCAAACTGGTGGTCTGAGCCCGTACCATGAGTCACTGACAGTGTCAAAACTGACATTTACGCTTTCGAGAACGTAATTTACTTTCTATACATCTCGTTTGCACAAATATGCGAATACGAGCGAGATGTATAGAAAGTAAATTACGTTCTCGACGGCGTTTATGTCAGTGCCAAACTGATGGTAGCCGTACTGGTAATTGATTCAATCTAGTTAAATTGATAATAAAGTTGAACCTCACCTAGACAGTTCCTCATCCCCCAGCTAAAAGGTATGAACTGGGCCGGATGCTTGAAGGGTTCAAGGAATCGCTCGGGTCGGAAACTGTCTGCGTCGTCTCCCCAATACTGAGGGTTCCGGTGCACAGCCCAGATGTATACCACTATAGCGATCCCTTTAGGGAGGGTCGTTCCGTTTGCTGCACAAAAAAGTTAGAAGTTATAGGTAAGTACAAAATATTATAATAGTCTAGCTAGGCCCGCCAAGTTTGTTGCCGGTTCCATATTGGGATACTCTCTTCCAATTGAGGGGGGGATTTAAATCTTCTCGGGGCAGAGGTGTAAGGTTAAAGCCGGTGTAGCTTTATTTGACGTTCATAAGCGCATTGTAATATGCCTACTCTTTCTTTCTTATATATGAGATATATCTTTTATCTTATCCTAAATAGGAGATTTTCAATTTAGCGGCTGTTTACCTATACATCTGCTGCTATTTTTACCTTTTTACAGCTTAATTACCGAAATGAACCGATTTCTATGTAGTTTGCCATGAGAAAATCTTAAGCTCTGGTGGTGACTGCCATAGGAAATAAAAAATGAACTTTAATAGAATAGAACAGCTTTTCCAAATCCATAAGCCTCGCCAATGTGCATACCTAATGCCTATTATCTATCATTTGTAATGATTGTAATGAAACTTTCGCTGCTTTGATTTAGTGAAACATTAATACAAACGCAATTTAATGTCGTCGATCGGCTCTCTAACAATCGCTGGCACAGGAGGATACATTCGCAACGATTCCTTGATGACCATTTCCAAGTATTTAAGACGAGACAAATCCTCCACAGTCGCCTCTCTATCTGAATCACCGAATACTTCATGCAGCCTGTAGACAAATACATAAGTTAGTTGTTTGGTTTATGTTTAAAATTATTGCAAATATCGTTTAAGACATGGTTCTAGAAAATAATGTATAAAATAGAACAAAGTTCCCAACATTTTATCTAGGTGACCGCTCGTGAGTATTACTTAGGTCTGCCTACATCGCTCTTGATCGCTTGCGGAAGATTTCCACTACATATCCCTTCTTTTTACTGTTCAACTATTTTCACGAACTGGTTGGTACCTATAGCTGGTCAAGCAAATCTTGTCAGTAAAAAAAGGCGCAAAATTCAAATTTTCTATGGGACGATATCCCTTCACGCCTACATTTTTCAAATTTGCCGCCCTATTCTACTGACAAGATCTGCTTGACCATGTACACATGTATATACATCAGCTTGCCATTTTCATCGGTTTTTGAGCTCATTGTATCCAACCTATATAATGTATTTATAATCATTTTTATCATTCTCCTACACAAACGGTACACTCACTCCTTATAAACAGCTTCTTGGACTTTGGGATGGCGGGCGAGCATGAGCAAAGTGTTGCACGCTCCTATGGCTGATGTGTCTGTGCCTGCACTTATGATAACCTTCGATTCCTCTACGAGCTCCAAGTCGTTTAGCTTTTTTTCATTTTCTGGTGTCTCCATTAGCAACTCCACTAAGGTTCGTATCTTCTTTGGTTCCGTGGCATCTAAAATTTAATTATGTTTTATGGCAACCAATAAATTGATCTATTAACACAGATTTTTCATTGTGGCAGCTGGTTTTTTAACCAATAGTATTAAATTAAACTGAGTAAGATCTTCAAAAGATAACTCTTATAAATGACCAGGAGAATTAGCCTGCGATACTAATTCAAACCTACATTTTGACATCAAATTTATGTCATATATTAATATCATTCGTCCGTGCATCTCGCTAGATATGTACGGAAATGCAAGAGGGAAATGCACGCTTGAATGATAACAAAATGACTCAATTTAGATATCAAAATGTACATTCGAATTGGCCTCTAGGAATAGTGGTGGAAACAGATGACTCTCTTGGAGGTTGGTGGTCTAACCTACTAACTAACAAGTGTAAACAACTACTTATAGTTCGTTTTTTTAGCATTCGAAAAAAGCGATCTTGACATGTCTCTTAATTGAAAAACGCTTTCTAAAAATCAGTTACTATTACTTATGAAAGCAAAAGAATATAAATGATCGTATTGGATTCATAATTGTTACATATTTGCCGTGACTTATTTTTAAAACGTGTTTTTCAATTAAAAGACACATCAAGATTGTTTACCTTATTTTTAATGCTAAAAAAACGAACTATAACACCATGCATCAGCATGCATTCACTTACCACTTCCTATCTTTCCACGTAATCCGTTTACCGCTTTTCTTTTTTCTAAAATGGTCTGAAAAAATATGTGAAACCAGAGTATAGGAAAAAAAAAACTGGTAATAAAGAAGTCTGTCTACCTCCATGCAACGTTGCGGATATTTCAATGTTTCAATACATAGATGACATTTAATATTATTCTTACATTTGAGTTATTTGCGTATACAAACTGTCTCCCTTCTCCCTTGTGCTATATATAATTTCAAAATGTAAAATTGGTCCAGTCTGACCGCATTTAAAGTAAAAAAAGTTAATATAAAGCACAAAAAAAAGTTAAAGTTATTAGAAAATGAAAATGGCGCCATTGGATAAGAATATGCTTAAATGTTTTGATTGTAATTTTGTGCATATAACAGTGACAACGGGCAAGCCGGATATTAAGTTTAGAGGTCATAAAACTAACAGTAAATAGGTGACATATTTTATTTAAAATATTATAATGTAAAAGTATAAAGCTAAAATGGAAAATTAGAAAAGGCACGCTAAGGAACGGCGGTGTTGTATGGAGATTGTCTTGATATCGTATCGTAAGTATCCTAAGATATGTCGTATCTTTAGCAAATTTTTGATTGTAAGGATATAAAGTTCGATTCAGGCCGTTTAAGTCAAAAAAAGTTTATTCTCACCTCAGTTACAGTCAGTTTCTCAGGTCAGCTTATTTTAATACCCGTACCGTACGAACATCTCTAACCACTAATGTACCTCCGGTATTAAGTCACTCACCTCACTCACAAATTTGTCAATGTAGCTAACGTAACTTTTACACTGTCTGTAACTTGGCACCATACGATAGATAAAATTTGGATGAAGCCAGGGTGACAACATTCTGGCCCCTATAAAACTGACACATTTGTCGAATGCATCTAGGTATGGGTGGTCCATATTCACCTGGGAGTTCATCTTTACGCCTAAATTGGTTTCTGAAAAATAAAATAATAATACTATCACAAACGGCTATAAACGCGGCATAACCGGCCATATCTTTTTTTACGTTAACTTAGAAGTTTCCATGCGTTCCCGAGATAAAGGGTTCCCGAAATCTTGACTGAGAAACAGACGTCGGCACTAAAAATAGGTTACATTATTAATTATTTAAATGAGCCTAGAGTGTCCCACTGCTGGGCAAAGGCCTCCCTCCTCCCTTTTCACGTATCCCGGTCTTGACCCGTCTCCCACCAGTTCCTGTCAAAGGTGTCAAGGTTATCTCGCCAACGCCGTCGAGGTTTGCCGCGACCCCGGGTTTGATGTGGGACCCAATTGGTTGTTATTTTACTTCAGCTTGGCGGCTGTTTCAGCTACGTCCGCTATCTGAGTTTTGGAGCGTAGTACACGCAGTGTTTTTGACGCGGTTATATTATCGACATTACAACAGTTATTAAGTATTGGTACAATTAAACGTGAGAATATTTCATATCGCCTTATTATTATGTCTTTACTAGGTATTGTTTTCTTCTAATAGGTTTTAATTATTTCGTGAATAAATCATAATTATACCTATAGACGTTACGTGGGTAACTACCTACCACCTAGACCAATGGCATAATAGAAAGTATCAATGCGATCGATTTAACAAAAATTCGTTAGTAAGTAAAACCTACAAAATCGTGAGTACCTAAGTACACAAATTGGTACAGTCACACAAAGTCACATTTGCGTCCTAAAAATAGATACGTAGGTTTTGGCTAAGCTTATGCTAAGATGCAAGCGAGGTAGTTCACGCAGCGTAACGTGTTAGCCCCTAACGATTTTGTAAAGTGTAGAACGTCCTTTAACTACGCACGCTGCGGCGCGAGGTCGTTCCACAGTTAACGGAACGATCAAGTTAATTATCGAAGAATCGTGACCACGAAATTAAAAAAAAATTGTTGAAAAATGTTACCTGCAGAAGAAAACATTTGGCTGTTTTCTTCTGCAGGTAACATTTTTCAACAATTTTTTTTTAATTTCGTGCTCACGATTCTTCGATAATTAACTTGACCGTTCCGTTAACTGTGGAACGACCTCGCGCCGCAGCGTGCGTAGTTAAAGGACGCGTAGTAAAAGGCAACTACGAACCTGTCACAGCGTCGAAGGTGTACGTAGCCACGTATTTCCAAATGGAGAAGTCCTCGGTACCCGCCATAGGGCGTAGAAGCTCTGCCATTGTGGCACTCTGCTTTGCGAATATTTCAACGAAGGCGTTTAGGTTCCTCGGGCTGAAGATTGGTGACAGGATCTTTCGGCGTGGTCGCCAAATGTGCACTAAGGAATTGTTACAAGATTTTAGGTAAGTTTGTGGGTAATTTCCAGAACTGCATAAAGATAAATTGTCCTTTAACCTCCCAAAGAGTTTTGTATTATGAATCTTTTTATTGACAAATCTGGGGGCACGGCAGTGCCCCCGCCAAGTCGAGCGCGAAGCAAACACTGCCATACCATCCTTTACTGGAACCATTTCGCCGCATTTTCAGGCCCATATTTGAGAACCTCTGGATAAGACCAGAACGCAGAAATTTTCGTCATCCAGTAAGCTATAATCACATACTTAAAATCCAAAATTTCAAGTCTGTAGGTCATTTAGTTCCGAAGTTAAGCGAAAGCAAAGTTTCGCATTTATGACACTCATTCATTCACTCACTCATGATCATCAGAATAGAATTAGTACTTCCCATAAACTCAGAGAGCTGAAATTTGGTACAGAGTTAGGGTTTAATAGCCACATAAAGGGTAAATCTAAAAATATTGCAATATCAGTCACGTTTTAAAGATCTAAGAACTGCATAAGTAAGTTTGTAATCCCATATAAATATATGATATTACAAAGGTACTGTTGCAGTTCCTACAAATAGTAGGTAAATTAAAGGTACACTACGTAATGTACGATGTGAGTATGAATGAAGATATGTTTAGTTATGATATGTGTATACATAGTATGGGTATGAGTACCCGAAAAGAAGGACTGCCTACAAAAAGAGATGAGATCCCATCAAAAACATTACATGTAAAAAGGTACAAGTCTCGCAACGCTTCTACTACAAAAAAGTTTTGAGATGTAATGTGAAACCAAGTCGTTTATTTTAATCAGTGCCAGGGGGTGTTAAAACCGTATCAATAAGATATCTTTAATTTGTAATACATATAATGACTTGGCAATCGCACATAATGCTTTACTCGTACCGTACTCGTAAATATGTGTAATGCTCAAACTGCAATTAGCGCTAGCATTATGTTCAATTAGAATTATTTTTAATAGATGACGATGATCCTTTTGTCATTATGCAGCCGTGCGATGGCCAAGTCATTATACGTATTACAAATTAAAGATATCTTATTGATACGCTTTTAACACCCCCTGGCACTGATTAAAATAACCGACTTGGTTTCACATTACATCTCAAAACTTTTTTGTAGTAAAAGCGTTGCGAGACTTGCACCTTTTTACATGTAATGTTTTTGATGGGATTGTATTTGTCTCGACAAGGATAGACCAAAACTGTTTTGGTCTGAGGTCGGTCAGAGGATAAAAGTAAATTATTACAGTAGAATCGCACGATAGTGATGCATTTCGATAATATTAAGGATTTGTTAATTTTAATTTATTATTAAATTGTACAACCGGACTTAATCGCGTATGTAAGTTTTAAGATTTACCTCCGACGTTTCAAGGACGGCGTTGTCCCCGTGGTCTCGGAGAAGAATCGGAGGTAAATCTTAAAATTTAGATACGCGATTAAGTCCCGTTGTACAATTTAATAATGTGTAAAAATCGTGAAAGTTTAAATCAATTTTAGTTTGTTTGAATTGGCACAGTAGGGTGATTCTTAAATTGTGTCCAAAAAAAATTTTTTTTCATAAACTTTTTTATTTTTCACATTACATATATTATATATATCAAAAGTACATACAAAAAGCAATTTTTTGATTCATATGGTCAAGCTTAATACCCTCAGGAAAGGTAAATAAAATGAGTACATAAACACGGTTGTGACAAAGTGTCCCTCAGTCGTGACATTTCGGCATTTTGGTGGCCGACTCGGCTATTTTGATTTATATAGTTTTTTTAACATAGCCTAAGTCACTCCTATGACTACGACAAACCTAATGATAGCTCAGACCTTGAAATCCGTCAAACTATAAAGGCTGTAGAGCGTGACAAAGAAATCGATACAAATCATACATACATACAAGCGAAAAACATTTTTTTTTGCTTTGGCAGTCGGGCAATAATATCAAATGATCTGTAGCTAATAAAAATGCATTTCTGAAAAGTGCATATGCCTCTAAATTAATCAAACGAATTAAGAATGACACGACTACGTGTCTATATGTCACCAACGTGGACTCAAAAGTCCGTGGCGGTGACAGATTTTTGAGGCCACGGTCGTGATAATTTGGAACATGTTCGATATTACATAAACATTTCCTTTGATTTTGCAAATGTTAAATAATTAGCTTAATCTGCAATGTATGAGGTATATCTTATATTACAAACACTAACGTGAAACTGCAACTTACTTTTAAAACTCTAACACGGCGGTGACGCGTTAAGGTTGACCGTTTTTTCAAATGAACACAAATAAATAATTTTCGACAAAACTTCTCTCTACAGCCGTTTGTAAACCTGACAACAACACAGTGTTGCTGTTCTAAAAAAAACTTTAAAAAGGCTGCCAGTAGTAAAGATAATTTTCTACCGAGTACTGCATGTTTATATTACCACGCGCGGTGGTGACGCGAAAACTAATCACAAAATTTATGTTGTTTAAAATTATATAAAATCGTTATAAATCCATACAATTTTTAAACAGTGTTGTAGAACAAGGATTAGTGTTTTATATTTGATAAAAATTATTGCAAAATCACTTCATATATTTGCAAAAAAAACATTAAATATCACAAAATCTGGGGAAGTCACACTACACGGTCCGTGACATTTCGCACTTGTAATTATTTTTTTATATGTTTCTAAACCTCTTAGGACAATACATTTAGGTTGACCTAAAACTAGAGGTAAATTGCTAAGTATATTGATATAGAGTTTACTTATTTTCACAAAAATACATGCTATTCTTACGTGTTACACAAAAAATGCATAAGAATAAGAATCACCTACTGGGTGATTATTCAGAAAAACGTTTTTGCAAGTTTTTAAGATAATTTTATTATTTCATGAACAAATGTCAGCCATTGAATATTTTACTCTAAATGTTGCTTTTTTAAATATTATTATTTAAGGATTAATTCTTTTTATAGGTTTTAATTTGTTTGAATTGACACAGTAAGCGATAACATTTTTGCAAGTTTCAAAATATTTTTTGTTTTCATGAACAAAATGTCAGCCATAGAAAATTTACTTATTTATTTTTAAATAATCCTTCAATAATTAAATTCAGTAGTTTATTAATAGACTTAAAATCTGCAGATTTTTATAAGAACATAAAGTCTTAACTAACCTGGAGCGGCTAAGCTGCCATTGCCAGTGAAAATGCGTGTGCAGTTCATTATTTTTTCATGTTTTGACAGGCAATTTTTTAGAAGCAAGTCTGCCACCACAGGGTCCGCCACGGCTAAAAATTAAAAATATTACCATAATAAAATTTACTCCAATTTACCTACCTTGTGCACGAGCAGGTCAAAAGTGGTTATTTTGGAACAATTGGAAGATGAAACGTACCGATATTTAACTCGTGGGCTAGCCAATATCCCATGGTCCCGCCCTGTTGTATGGCATCTCGTCCAAACCTTTGGATGCCTTTCATTCTGTCTGAAACATGAATTATGCTTTAGAAGAAGAAGAAGAAGAAGAAATCATTTATTAGCACAATAGCATAACCTTAAAACTAACCAAGAGTACACGAAATGAATGAAAGTTGCGCTAAATGGTCCTCACTCAGCTAGGTGTCACGGCATGAGCCACATCAGATTTTCAGTAAGGCTGATTTTTAGAGGCTTTGTAGTAAATTAATGCTTACCTACATTTCGAAGCAAGAGTGTAAGGCTATATATTATTGAACCATTAAGCTTCACTACCTGCATTTTTCTGATAGGTTTTTAATAATAAGGCGGTATTCACATTGGATGCGAATCCGCATGTCTCCCCGGTGTGCGAGCGATACATCGCTATACAAAAAAAATAGCTTCCTTACCTTCATCATTCCCCATAAATATGTACGCATGTCCAACCAGCGGCATCGCTGGAAGAGTTGTAGGCAGCTCTTTAACTATTTGCCTCAGTCTTTTTCTATGTTTATATCCAGACATCCACCAAATCCATAATCCCAGCAGTATAAGCAACCACGTCATTATTTATAAAATTATAATTGTTGTCAAAATTATATTTAATAAAAAAAATTGCCAAAGTGTCTGAACAACTAGACAAGAGTCTTACTTCGCGGTAAATGAATAAGATTTATTTCCTGATACTGTTTATGTACCTATTACAAGCCCTATTGTAACGCGTGAGAAAATTATAGCCAATAAGTGCAATTTAGAAATATGCCAATGGTTTCCTTTAAGAGTCCCCAGCAAGAGTCGGTTCTCCTTACAAACGTAAATAGTTACGCTCTCATTTTAAAACTAGCTAGATTGCTCTAAAACTAGGTACTTACAATAGGATAAGGTATATCTTGGACAGTAATGTGTAAAAAATATAGCGAATTTAAGTTTTTCATACAAAACTTGTTTTTGTTATGTTTCGTTTGTTTTATAAACTGGAGCTATATAAACTAATTACAGAACAAGATGTACCTCAAAACTTCATTACAATCTAATACGTAGTTTTAAAATGAGAACGAAACTCCTTTTGTATGGGAAGGTAAAATTCGGCCGAGCTTCCTGGCGACTCTTAAAAGCCTTTTTTTTCTATGGGGCAGGTCGTCCAAGTCAGCTTCTGTACACAAAAGGCAAAAAAAATCGCATCAAAACATTTTTCTTCTAACGATTACTCACTATTTTTGTTATACCTTGTCAAAGACAATAAACTTCTTCATTCTCTTTGACCTTGTATAATAACGGCTGATACCTAATCTCCCTACTTTAAGGTGCAATGGGGTAACTTCGCAATCGCATACAGGATAGTTTTGAAATTTTAAAATATCTAGTAGCACTTACTGTATAGCAACATAAAGCAAGAAAGAGAAATAAATAAAAACTTCAGGATGGAAACGAGTGTATTCAGTATATAATTGTATTCAGTTTCATTGTTTAAACTTTTTTCTTGGACTGCTACTACGTACAATTAAAATTTTATTAGAAAGAAGTTTTTTATCGCAAAATAATAATTGTCCTAGCTAAGATCATTAAAGTGGTCTGATTCACACGTGAGTATTATAATTCAATACGTCTAAGCTAGATGCAATTATTTAATTAATAGATACCTACACATCTTTTCTTACGGATATCTTATGGCTCCTCTACACGATGGGCCAGCGCCGGCCACTCCAAGGGACGCAGCCATGCCTGAGAGCAACATCACTTGCTCCCTCTAACGCATAAATGCGTCCCTTGGAGTGGCCGACGCTGGCCCATCGTGTAGAGGAGCCATTAGGGCTAGAATGCTTCACAGTCAATAATATTACTACTCCTCAATATTCATCAAGTTGTGTTCTGTGGTGGTGTGGTACCTATTTAAAACCATTTTCCTATATTGTTACCCCCACTCTCCCCCCTGAAGCCCTCGCGTAATTAATGGACGCCCCCAAACCACGGAGGAACATGTCGAGTACGTTTGTATGGAGAAATGATACCCATAATAGTATTTTATACAATCGTAATATAATGGAGAGCTTTTCAGTCGAGTACCGTGTTTAGGCAACGAAGCTTGCTGAGTTGCCTAAGTAAGGTACGAGATTGAAAAGCTTGATTATATCACTATTGTATACAAGCCCATGGAGACTAACAAGCGACCTTAAGCGGTTTTCGTAGTCTATGAATGTTGCTATATGAAGGGTGTCACATGCGCGTTTCTGACTTACAAAGCAATTTTTTCTACTACACAATCTAAAATAATTAATTTGAGCTATCATTTTGTTTCGTCCTCTTGACCGAGGCGAGGTGATTGGTCAATTTCATTATAGTTGACTAAACCGTATCTAAATGAATATTATAGTTGAGTAGGGGTCCCATAGTGAAAAAAGTATGCGATTTCACTTCGGTATACGAAGTCTTAAGTCTTAGTATTAATAACGTAGATAAAAACAAAAAATGTTTATCGGTTTTTCTAGACCTGAAAAAGGCGTTTGACACCGTGTCGTTTCCCATTCTTATTAACATCGTGGAAAAGAAAGGCATAAGAGGCACCTCTCTATCACTCTTTAGTAGCTACCTCCAGAACCGGACACAGAAGGTCAAACTGGGTGATTACATGAGTGATGAACGCTCCATATCCTACGGAGTACCACAGGGTAGTGTCCTGGACCCTACGCTGTTCCTAGTTTATATGAATGAACTATGCAACATGTGTATCGTGGCGGGAACTATTTTCACTTATGCAGATGATACAGCTGTGGTATTCTCAGGAGACACGTGGGAGGAGGTTCGCCTCTCTTCAGAACTTGGCCTGACAAAAATTTCTAACTGGCTGCAGAGGCACCTGCTTACCCTCAACACCAACAAAACCAAGTTTATTTGCTTCTCCAACTGTAACCGCTCACAACCAGGAAAAGAATTCTCAATTAGGATACATAACTGTTGCAACCCACAAGCCATCTGCTCCTGCCCATCTATTCGCAAAGTGGAATACACGAAATACCTTCGAGTTACAATTGACCAGCGTCTCACGTGGCATCTTCATGCTGAGAACATAATGAACAGGATCCGCAAACTGTCCTGGACTTTCAAAAATCTTAGGCAAGTAGCAACAAAAACTGTACTAAATCAAGTTTACGTATCGCTGGCTCAATCTGTCATCACATACTGTATCTCGGTATGGGGTGGTGCCACAAAGACTAAGTTTCTTGAGCTTGAGAGAGCTCAAAGAGCATTGCTAAAAGTCATGCACCAAAAGCCGTTCAGATTCCCTACAAACGAACTCTATTCACTCTGTAATCTATTATCATTCTAAATCTTATTCTAAAAACACACAAGAGAACCACATACGAAACAGACGATACATGCACACGTAGGAAAAAGACTAATGTAATTAAAACCCATACAGTGAAAACTGCATTTGCCAGAAGACAGCAACAGGCACAATCTTGAAAGCTATATAATCAAATAAACAAATACATTGACATACATTCCTGCACCACATATGAGTGTAAGAGTAGTTTAACAAAATGGCTAAAAACTAAAAGTTACGACGACATAGAAAACTTAATTCAAAATAAGTATATATAAGTATAGAGAATATAAGTATAGACTGAAAAAGCACACACACACACACACACCTCTTTTATATTAAGTACCCTATACCACATTAAATTATTATAAGGTCTAGTTAATACTTATATTAATATAATATAAAATCTAGTTAATACTCATATTAATGCTAGAATTTGTAATTTTTTTATAGTTTATTATTACATATTATTCCTAAGATACTTATTGTAAACTAACCGCGTGGAAGAGCGGTGTTCTCTTAGCACAAGTGTATTCTCACTTAAAAAGAGGCACCAGTGCAGATACTGTAATTTGTTTTTTAAGCTACTGAATAAAATATTTTTCATTTTCAAGACTGCGGAGTCCGTCCTTCTTTCCGTCTGTCCGTCTGTCTGACTGTCTATCACCAGGCTGTGACTCATGAACCGTGATAGCTAAACAGTTCACAGATGATGTATTTCTGTAAGCGGGGCTCCCATACAATTAAATAAGCGTGATTTTTTTGCCGTTCTTTGCGTAATGGTACCTGAGCGTTTTCCAAAAAAAGTGTACATTTCATTCATGTCTTCAAAATATTGACTTCTTGGGCTCATTTTACTCAGAATCATTTGTACATTCACGCCTCATACATAAAACTACGGAACCCTAAAAATGTGTCCAAAAATTTCCTTTCCTGATCGTCACATTTTTGTATGAAATTTTTTTTTATTTGTATGAACGTGACGCACGGGAAAATTTTTTTTTCATACAAAATTTTGGGACACATTTTTTCGTGTATGAGGCGTGAATGTACAAATGATTCTGAGTAAAATGAGCCCAAGAAGTCAATATTTTGAAGACATGAATGAAATGTACACTTTTTTTGGAAAACGCTCACCTACGGAACTCTTAGTGCGCGAGTTCGACTCGCTTTGGCCGGTTTTTTCTTATCAGAATACGATACCGGAAATGGCCTTATTATGGCCTTATGGATCCCCACTATTTTTGTTACACCTTATATTATAAAAATAATGGCTCTAATATAAATAATAAATTAATTAAAAATTAAAAAACACGACTGCAGTTTAAAAGCGAACTGAAAAGCTAGAAATAATTTTTAGTTATGTTAGCTACTCAACTTAATAAATGTAAAACAGAATATAAGTGTTCAGTCAGGGTCATAAACAGCAAACGGAAAAGTATAGGCTCATTTAGGATAGTGACTGTACCTGTATATTTTATTTCGATTGCAGTCGGGGACCTGTGAATGGGAAAATTTTAATATATCAAGGTCCCCGACTGCAATCGAAATAAAATATACAGGTACAGTCACTATCCTAAATGAGCCTATACTTTTCCGTTTGCTGTTTATGACCCTGACTGAACACTTATATTCTGTTTTACATTTATTAAGTTGAGTAGCTAACATAACTAAAAATTATTTCTAGCTTTTCAGTTCGCTTTTAAACTGCAGTCGTGTTTTTTAATTTTTAATTAATTTATTTTTCTGCGTATTTTTCCAGCGGTTAGTTTTCGTTTCATTACTGTATGCCCGGGGGTTTGTAGTTTATTTCTAAGGTCATACAAGTTGTGATGTACTGTTTCTATATTACCCCAGAATTCTCGGAGGAGTTTTAGGGAGTTATTATTTTGTCCCCATAAAAAATACTTTCAAAATACTTAACGACTACATTTTTTTTATCTATACCTTTGTTACAATTTCATACAGCGCATTCCGTTACCACCAAACTTAATGGGATTAGATACCTACTAAAAATCTCAAGATAGTAAAAATATTTAAACAACAAACCAGCTGCGATATTACAATAACTTCAAATTAGTCGTCAATCTAAACTATGTAATCTAAATTAACGCAGCCTAAATGCTAATTGTTTCGATATGCTCTATAAAGGCTGAATAGGGGCGAAGCACCACAATCGCTATCGCAACACTGGCAGCTATTAAGCGTTTTAATTACAAATATGTCATCTCTAAATACCTGCTAGTTTACTACCGAAATTACTAATGAATTATATTGAACGTTTTTCACAAATGGGGTGTGTTTCACTTGATGTAACAATTAACATTTATGTATACTGTGTGGTTGTCAAAAATCATGGTTTCAAACTGTGATTGTATTGTTTAGAGCACAAAAAGTATTTTTCTCGTAAAAAAAAGACTAAAAAATAAAAATACAGAGAGAAAATTCACAAAAAACTCGTTTAGGGTTCGATCCGACACACAAAAGGTTAATTATATTTTCTTGGTAGTTATTACGATTAAGGCCCACTTGCACCATTCCACTAACCCGGGGTTAACCGGTTAAACCTGGAGTTACCATGGTTACCACTACAATTTGACACAAGGTAAACGGTTTAACCGCATAACCCCGGGTTAGTGGGATGATGCAAGTGAGCCTAAGAGGTTTATTAATGCAATAACATGCAAACTGTTGATAACTTTTTTAAATTTCTAACGGTGCATTGAAATATGCTAAATTGTAATTATATGACGTAATATTGGTGTGTTGGCTATTTTTTTACCATTCAATGAAAATATTATGTTCATTAGGTAACATACAATCCGTATGAAATCTATCAGCATTATGTTTTTTGGAAATGAAATCGACATTTTCTAATAGTAACCTTTTACTTGTACACAGATGCCGTCCCTTCATCGTTGGCGCTTACGCTGTTTTGTACATCGCTAACTATTTACGAGATAATAATCAGGTGAGTTCAAGAATCATTACCATCAACATCATACAAATTGTACAAATATAATTACTCGTTATTGATCACGTCAATGAAAATGAGAAAAAAACCTAGGTACCTACCTTATAACAACATATGCTTCTCTGTTTGGCCTAAAGTGTCATTCAATGGAACTTGCTAACTATGTAAACAAAAGTTACTAGTAAATTGACATTCAGTGTCAATTTTAGTATGTCGGTTTGTTTACATAGTTAGCAAGTTCTATTGAATGACACTTTAAAGGTTGACTGGTAGAGAATGCCGAGTAGCATTAAGTCCGCCTTTTGTCACTGTATATTTTTTACTGTGCAATAAAGTTTATATAATAATAATAACATAATAGAAATTTATTTATTTATTTAAACTGTACTAAATTAATGAACTAAATTAATGAACCGTTTTATAAAATATGTACTTAAGCATAATTAATAATATATTGTACAGTACATATGGTGCTACTTTCCCGCACTAGTGCGTAAATAAGCACTTTTCGTTGCTATGTCAAATATTTAAAGGGGCATATGTACTGTAAAACGTTGTACGATACACGTGCGAATAGGGGATTCGCAACTCGTGTCGATTTAATACACTCCCTTCGGTCGTGTTTTAATATATCGCCAGTAGTTTCGAATTTAGTTCCGTACTTGTATCGTAAATAGCTATTCTGTAATTTTTCTGCAAATATACTAGCAAGATTTTTTTTAATCGTGACTACTTAGATCATCCAAGCAATCTAAAAGTGAACAAAACGGTGTTCTTTCTCCGCTAAACCACGCAATATAAAGGAAAGTGTCGGATCTCGAACATTCCCTGCCTCCATTTTCCTACTGTTTCCGCATTTCTCATCTTTTCTTTTAATATTTCAGAGTCCTCCGATGATGTCAAGCCCCGGGCGGCTGGACCTTAGCAGTTTGTACATAAAAGAATTTTAATAAGGACTACCATTATAACTATTATAAGAATCGGTTGTACTATAACTACTCTGCTACCATAAGTTTAGGGATGAGTTAACATTGCCAGACATCGGATTTTTGTCGCCAAATTAAAAGGACAGTTAAGGAGTTCCTTTATTGATAAATTTGGTTATCTGTTATAATATATATGTACTATAAATTGCTCTAAAATTAGCATGTAAAAATATAATCATATTAAAAATTTGATGATAAATAATAAGTAAATATTCGTTTTCGATATTTTTGAAACATCTCTCATAATCGCGTTTTCCTTCGCGTGTGTCTTTCGGAATAACCATCCCATTTTACTATTACTTTTTTTTGCTACTATTAAATATATATAATAACATTAACAACTATTTAATAATACAACGATACATCATAACCTGGCGTAAATTTGAAGTATGCATTGTGTAACCTGCTTTATTATGGTCTCCAAAATAATGCAAAAAAAAAACACAAACAAAGCTGGGAGTATTTTGAGTATATCGATACAGGAACTTTCTACCTGTCATTTAATTTTGCCCCCAAAACTCCGATGTCTGACCATAGCATATAGCCAAGCGATCTTCCTTTGTCCTTTATAGTATTGTGAACCAGTTATTATTGGTCTCGCCATGTAGAAAACGGCTGAGTATAGACCTGACACTGTTCAGTTTAAATTCAGAGGGGCTCCCGCAAAAAACGAAATTCGCAAATTGCGGGATCTTTCTCTTTTACTCCAATGAAGGTGTAATTAGAGTGACAGAGAAAAATGCCCGCGATTTGCGCACTTCCATTTTCGCGGTTATAGCCCAGAACTCTCACATGCATAGTTTTGTACTTGTGTGAATAATTCTGTTGCCACTCTCTTAATGGCGATACCCTGATTAATAATGAAAATAAATAAGGAGTTCATTTGTTTTCAATTGAATATATTATACCTATTTCGTAAAATCTGAAAATAATTATTGTGTTGTCCATTCCTAAGATGTGGCATTCTGGCTTTAAAGAACAAATTAGAATGAATAGTCGGAGTTTACCTACCCCGAGTATTCATCCTAATTTAGTTGAAGTAAAAATAAATTAATTAAAAATTAAAAAACACGACTGCAGTTTAAAAGCGAACTGAAAAGCTAGAAATAATTTTTAGTTATGTTAGCTACTCAACTTAATAAATGTAAAACAGAATATAAGTGTTCAGTCAGGGTCATAAACAGCAAACGGAAAAGTATAGGCTCATTTAGGATAGTGACTGTACCTGTATATTTTATTTCGATTGCAGTCGGGGACCTTGATATATTAAAATTTTCCCATTCACAGGTCCCCGACTGCAATCGAAATAAAATATACAGGTACAGTCACTATCCTAAATGAGCCTATACTTTTCCGTTTGCTGTTTATGACCCTGACTGAACACTTATATTCTGTTTTACATTTATTAAGTTGAGTAGCTAACATAACTAAAAATTATTTCTAGCTTTTCAGTTCGCTTTTAAACTGCAGTCGTGTTTTTTAATTTTTAATTAATTTATTTTATTTTATTCTCTTTAGTGACCATACAAACCAACCACATTTTTTATGATTTAAGGCAATTTAGTTGCTTCCAGGAGCCTTCGTCATGTTGATCTTTGATATGTTAGCATAACACGTGCTTAAAAACCTAAATAGGTCGGAGCCAAAAACCAGACGTATTGAAAAGTGCTATGGCTTAATATCTCTGCAAATACATAATTATTTCCTATTAGTCGGCTTTCGGCCTTCGCAATTAAGATACTTGGGGAAGCTGCAGAAAGCGTGCACCTTTCTTACGCTCCAGGCCTTCGGCCCTACGCGAAACTCGGCCTTCGGCCTTCGCAATTAGGAAACTTGGGGAAGCTACAGAAAGCGTGCACCTTTCTTACGCTCCGGGCCTTCGATCCTACGCGAAGTTCGGCCTTCGGCCTTCGCATACTTGGGGAAGCTGCAAAAACCGTGAACCTTTCTTGAACCTTTCTTACGCTTCGGGCCTTCGGCCCTACGCAAAGCTCGGCCTTCGGCCTTCGCAATTAAGAAACTTGGGGAAGCTGCAGAAAGCGTGCACCTTTCTTACGCTCCGGGCCTTTGGTCCTACGCGAAGCTCGGCCTTCGGCCTTCGCGATTACGATACTTGGGGAAGCTGCAGAGAGCGTGCACCTTTCTTACGCTCCGGGCCTTCGGCCCTACGCGAAGCTCGGCCTTCGGTCTTTACAATTAAGATACTTGGGTAAGCTACAGAAAGCGTGCACCTTTCTTACGCTCGGGGCCTTCGGTCCTACGCGAAACTCGGCCTTTGGCTTTCGCAATTAAGATACTTGGGGAAGCTGCAGAAAGCATGCACCTTTCTTACGCTCCGTGCCTTCGGCTCTACGCGAAGCTCGACCTTCGGCCTTCGCGATTAGAAAACTTGGGAAAGCTACAGAAAGCGTGCACCTTTCTTACGCTCCGGGCCTTCGGCCTTATGCGAAGTTCGGCCTTCGGCCTTCGCAATTAAGATACTTGGGGAAGCTGCAGAGAGCGTGCACCTTTCTTACGCTCCGGGCCTTCGGCCCTACGTGAAGCTCGGCCTTCGGCCTTCGCAATTAAGATACTTGGGGAAGCTGCATAAAGCGTGCACCTTTCTTACGCTCCAGGCCTTCGGTCTTTACAATTAAGAATCTTGGGGAAGCTACAGAAAGCGTGCACCTTTCTTACGCTCCGTGCCTTCGGCCCTACGCGAAGTTCGGCCTCCGCAATTAAGATACTTGGGGAAGCAGCTAAAACCGTGAACCTTTCTTACGCTCCGGGCCTTCGGCCCTACGCGTAGCTCGGCCTTCGGCCTTCGCAATTAAGATACTTAGGGAAGCTGCATATAGCGTGCAACTTTCTTACGCTCCGGGCCTTCGTCCCTACACGAAGCTCGGCCTTCGGCCTTCGCAATTAAGAAACTTGGGGAAGCTACAGAAAGCGTGCACCTTTCTTACGCTCCGGGCCTTCGGCCCTACGCGAAGTTCGTCCTTCGGCCTTCGCAATTAAGATACTTGGGGAAGCTGCAAAAACCGTGAACCTTTCTTACGCTCCGGGCCTTCGGTCCTACGCAAAGCTCGGCCTTCGGCCTTCGCAATTAAGATACTTGGGGAAGCTGCAGAGAGCGTGCACCTTTCATACGGTCCGGGCCTTCGGCCCTACGCGAAGCTCGGCCTTCGGCCTTCGCAATTAAGAAACTTGGGGAAACTACAGAAAGCGTGCACCTTTCTTACGCTCCGGGCCTTCGGCCCTACGCGAAGTTCGTCCTTCGGCCTTCGCAATTAAGATACTTGGGGAAGCTGCAAAAACCGTGAACCTTTCTTACGCTCCGGGCCTTCGGTCCTACGCAAAGCTCGGCCTTCGGCCTTCGCAATTAAGATACTTGGGGAAGCTGCAGAGAGCGTGGACCTTTCATACGGTCCGGGCCTTCGGCCCTACGCGAAGCTCGGCCTTCGGCCTTCGCAATTAAGAAACTTGAGGAAGCTACAAAAAGCGTGCACCTTTCGGCCTTCGGCCTTCGCGATTAAGATACTTGGGGAAGCTGCAAAAACCGTGAACCTTTCTTACGCTCCGGGCCTTCGGCCCTTAGCAAAGCTCGGCCTTCGGCCTTCGCAATTAAGAAACTTGGGGAAGCTGCAGAGAGTGTGCACCTTTCTTACGCTCCGGGCCCTTGGGCCCTACGCCAAGCTCGGCCTTCGCAATTAAGATACTTGGGAAAGCTGCAGAGAGCGTGCACCTTTCTTACGCTCCGAGCCTTCAGCCCTACGCAAAGCTCGGTCTTCGGCCTTCGCAATTAAGAAACTTGGGGAAGCTACATAAAGCATCCACCTTTTTTACGCTCCGGGCCTTCGGCCCTACGCGAAGCTCGGCCTTCGGGCTTCACCATTAAGATACTTGGGTAAACTGCAAAAACCGTGCACCTTTCTGACGCTCCGGGCCTTCGGCCTTCGCAATTAAGATACTCGGGGAAGCTGTAGAGAGCGTGCACCTTTCTTACGCTCCGGGGCATCGGCCCTACGCGATGCTCGGCCTTCGGCCTTTGCAATTAAGATACTTGGGGAAACTGCAGCAAGCGTGCAACTTTCTTACGCTCCGGGCATTCGGCCTTCTCAATTAAGATATGCGGCCCTATGCGGAGTTCGTTATTAAAATACTCGGAGAAGTTGCAGGAAGAGCCCATCTATCTTAAGCTCCCAGTCTTTGCCCCCTCCGCGGAGCCCGGCCTTCGTAATTAATATTCTTGGGAAATTTGGAAGCGCGCACCGAGCCTGTCTTATGCTCCTTCAACCCTACGCGGAGCTCGGCTTTCGACCTTTGCAATTTGAATACTTGGGGATGTTGCAGGAAACGCACATCTGTCAGTACGCTCCGGGCCGTCATCCCTACGTGGAGCTCGGCCTTCGGTCTAACACTTTGATACTTTGTTCCGTCAAAGTCGGTGCAGAGTTATATCTGAAGACGGACTCTATACAATCTCAGACTCTCTACAAAGAACTTATTTACACTTTTCTATTCCCTTAGCGCAATTTAGAACATATTGGCTTGGTTTCAAAACAAGTAAAATATGATTTATATAATACCTATGTATAATTTCTTTTTTTTATGATCAGCGACCAAACCACTTCCTTTTAATATCCCAACAACAATAGGATAATATTTGGTTTTATGAGATTAGCTTTTCTTAACATATTTTGTGAATTCTTACTTTCTCGAAATTAGACTGAAACCCTCATATTGTATATATATTATTGATCGTCTTTCAAAGCGCTTCATTTTGATGCCCAACTCGATGGGTTTGCAAGATATTTTTTTCTAAAAGTTGCGCAATATAGCGTATTTAGTCCGCCATATTGTTTTTATAATGACGTCATATAGCCTATGTCACCCGGGATGACGTAAGGATTCTAATGATATATCATACATCTAAATCGGTTCAGGCATTTAGCTGCTAGGGTGGAACAAAAAAACTTACATACCCACAAACATGAACGCTGAAAACAATACACTCCTTTTTTTGGGCAGTCGTGTAAAAAGTATGAAACACATCCACTTGCGTAATTCCAGTACTAACTCTAAAAAACCGGTAAGTATATTTATTTATGCTCGATCGGCATAAAAACCATGCATTTATGGATCAAGATACAGGTAGTGCAGGATGCGTGTGCAGATGTTATAGTCGTTATAGAGAAGGAATAAGAGCTAATTTGCTGTGAACTGAATGTGATGTAAGGTTAGAAACAAGAGTTTGTTTCCGGATGGGGCTTAGTTCCCGACTGGGATAGACTATTTTCTGTTTATCGATCCAGAGATAGCCAACCTATGCCAGCATAAATTTTACAACTTTAATACGACATTTCTTTTCATTTCAAATCCCCAGCTGGTAACAATAACATTTTCGGACCTTAATGTACTATATGTCATTTGACATTTAGCATGCAGTATTCGGTAAGGGTTTAAAACATCGTGATGAAACCGGATTAACACCAATAAGGCCGAGTTTTCCCTCTGGGTTGGAACTTGGAAGGTCAGATGGCAGTGGCAGTCACTTTCGTAAAAACTAGTGCCTACACCTATTCCTAGAATTTGTTGCCATGCGGGTCCCATGCTCCCACGAGCCGTGGCAAATAGCCGGAACAACGCTTTATTATAGGAAGATGTTTTTTTTTATTTTGGATAGACAATAGAACCATGGCAAATTTTGTATTCTCGATATGTTTTGTTGTTAGTGGAGGTTATTCAATAATTATGTTTTATTTATGTATTTCTGCAGGATTGTCTTGAAATTAGGGATTAAGGTAAACTTTCAAGAAACTAGTCTAAAAAAAAATCATTAACGTCACGTCGTTCGAGTACGAACGATCGAACGTCGTACGAGAGCCGGTTCCGTTCCGAGACCTGGCTTTCACAAATAAATGGTAACGCCTATACTAATTAAACAAGCAATGTTTTAGGAAAATGTAAAAAAAATCATTTAAGTAGCACTCGCAATCTGTGAGGCTGGCTTATTCTTAATATGATGACTAGTCGTGTCAAGCCTAGCAGATTTTAATAAAACAAGGATATTCTTAAGAGTTTTGCACCCCTGGTTTTGTCGCTCAAGTTCAGTAAACCCTAGTTTTGCGCCCTCCCGCAGTCGATCGGCTGGCGCGAGCGCAACTGACGTTGTCAAGGTTAGTTTTATTCCGTTACTTTTATTTTATTTTATATTAATAATTGGCAGCCCGTTTATCACCTAAATTACTTGGAAAATTAAAGGTTGCAATAAAATTATTGGGGCAGTGTCCAAGACTAAAATATTTACATTATAATGTATAAATATTTTACTTCAAGTAATTCCAAGTAATTTAGGTGATAAACGGGCTGCCAGTTATTGGTATCAGGCTGTAAAACTCTAGAACCTACCTTGAATGATTCTTAAGCAACAAGGAATTTGAAATTCTCTTTAAGTCTAGTAATTATTATAATGCTTAATAAGTAGTCACAAAGACAATAAAATTATTGACCAGTTACGGTGGAAAATGCCCATAATTCTCGCGGTATCACCTCGATGGACATTTATCCATCAGATAAGTATTTGCCTAAAGCCAATTGCCTATTGTCTATGGTATTTAAAAAAAAGTATACAGGATGTCCCGTAAGTAAATGAACGATAGTGCGACGAACGATTTTTTTAACTGGAAATGCTTCAAGGATCCCTCACGTTAGAACACCTCGGGTCCAGGCCGAAGCATTCGACACTTCGTTTTCTATAGAAAGCATCACTCTCTATAGAAGTGTCAGTTGTTTCGGCCCAGACCCTGGCCATCCTTTAAGCGTGTCCAGAAATACCTATATAAACATCATTATATTTTATATATACTTTTTAAATACTCGCATTCGACTTACTAGAACCAAATCGGTATCACATTTTACTTGTCTGAAATGCCACCTTCATCTTGAATCATTAATTTCAGATGCAGTGCTTCATTTGCGTGACGTACATGTTTTTCATATGCAGCGCCTACCCGCGCCACGATGTCAAGCCAGAGCAGCGATCTCTCTTCCATGACGTCATCGAGTCTCTAAGGATCAGAGCCCAGCTTCCAGAAGACACCAATCGCAACGATGAAAACAATCTTGGACAAATCTACGAAAGATATGGATACGAAAACGAGGATATACATCTTCCTAATGACGCCGAATTCATACCCAGAAGGAACGACAGAATCGCATTACCATCCATGAAGTACAGGGTTCCTAAAAGTTTAACTGTCAATGAAACAAGCCCCATTGAAAAATCTAAGGACAATGACCTCGATGAAAAACCTAAACAAGAAGAAATCGTTATATTTATAAGCACATCTGAACTACCACCTAAAACAACCACGCAGAAGAATAAAAGAAAGCCATCCAAACAACCCGGCAAAGAGAAAATTCCAAATCTGGGATCAGCATTTGACGATGGAAATAAAAGTCTCAAAGTCCCAATAGTAAACACAATGGCTGATGAAAGTCACATAGGAAATAAAGATTATCACATGGTCGTTACGCCGAATATTGTTGTAAACTTTCGTACCAATGAAAATTATAAACAAGGAACTGTACGAATAGAAGATGGAAAGAACGCAAGCAGCATTATTCCTGAGATAGTACCGCAGAACGTTTTCAATATACACCAAGAAGTTAAATTAGAGAATGGAGCAATAGACGCACAGTTTAAGAAAGGTGAAACGGAGACGAAGAAAGTGAAGCAGGACATAAAAGTGGTTGCAAGAGATGTGAAACCGATAATAGAAGAGGACATGATGATGTGTGAGACAGCGACTGTTAATCCGGATGATGATGATCGCAGCGGACGTTCGTTTAGGAATGTATTTCAAATTCTGTTTTCAATCTAAAATTATGAGACATGTAATGATAGTTGTCTAACATTTACGTTTACGTACGAGCTGATTAGGTTAAGCTAGGTAAGTAAAGTTAGGTATATAAGGTTCAGCTTATTAATGATTAAAGCACTAAACTGATCTACGAAGTTTTGTATTCCATCTTTTAGGTAGGTGCCATTTTACATAGGTATACTTGGTATTTATGATGGGTAATAACATACAATACAAAAGGTGAGTGATTTTTTTTTTTCATTGTTCTTATAAGGCGGGTATCACACTGACGCCGTAAGTATTCAGAAACCGCATCAATGTGATTACCGCCTTCGGGTCGAAAAAGCTCGTGATTTTTAATAAAATAAATATACTTAACATAATTATGCCAAATCTAAAAAAGTTGGAAGTACGTTTTTATAGAACGGCTCGTTAAGTAATGTTATAAAACTTAAGATAAATAAATCTGTGCAATTGAATTCGTTTGGATAAATATTACATTACATTCTGTAAATGTGTCCTAATTAGTAATTAGTAGGTACTAAGAAATGTAATAACGTATTTTATAGTGTAAAATAATCTAAGCATACTGCAAAAAAGAACATCATGTATTTTGGTTTCGTTAATTACGGTAAAATAATGGCATTAGGAGGTCGCCTTGAGGCTTGAAATGAAGGTGATTGATAGATAACTCTTTTGAACTCTAGCGTCAAAGTTCGCGACTTTTGGGTCCGTTTTTATAGGGTTGTCAATCTGACGCAGGCTTCTTGATGTTAAAATAAAGTTGCTAAAACATTTTATTTGTTGTTTTATTCAAACTTTTTAGTTTTAGTGTAATGATAGTAAGTAGGAACCTACCTCTTTTTAAATACTTATACAGGTTTTAACTAGTGCAAAATATGTACTATTATTTAATTATGCTACTTGAAACGACATGAAATAAGGACCTAATTAAGTGCAATTCTTTTAATTTGGAATACTTTTTACCGTAAAAACTAGTTTAGATAATATTTTGTTCTGAATAATTGTAATAGCGTATACTGTGTACTTATACTGCCTTACGAAAGATACAATTAGTTATTAGATAATATTTATTCATAACAGATTAGCTTTGGCGATATTTTTTTGTGAGTTTAAACTACCATGTTTGAGGTTTAGTGTGTATTAAATAATTGACGCACAGATGTAGTGCATAATTGTTTTCCTTCGTATTTTCTCGGAGACGTTCGTATTTGTGCTACATAAACCAACCTCAGTACTTTTTGTATCGAGACTGATTGATATAGCAAGACACGTTCGTACGTTTCCGTCAAAATACGATGGAAAATAATTATTCACTACATCTGGGGCCCATTTATCGAACGATATTAGACTAATGTTTGTAGTCCACGAACTGTCAAATCGTATGGGTTGCCATGACAACACACTGATGATAGTATTAAACTAATATCGTTCCAGAAATGGGTCCCTGTGCTCATATTCCACAGCTGCCATGCTATTGAGAGTATGTGAGACAACCCTAAACTAACCTAGTGATACTATGAGAACCAAATGCAAAATCGCTTAAATGAACTCATAACACCTTAAAAAGCTTGCTCCGTTCACCTACTGTCTCCGCCTTAACTTTGTAACCGTTACTGTCCTACTGGGCCCACACTATTTTTGTATATGGCATTATTCTCTTTGAAATAAGGGCGAATTTGTTTCAGCTTGAAAGTTTTCGACAAGAGTATCTTAAATGGAATTTATTGGATTGTAAAAAGCATTTTTGGCAATAACCGCATCTAGCAATGGAATGGACTAAGATAGTAGGTAGGTTATCTGAATTAACGGTGCATTAATTTGTTATTTTGCGAACGTTCAGAGATAAAACTACAAATGGACAGATAATAAAAACTGTTAACTATCTAAGAAAATGATCTAACAAATACGCATCACTTAAATATTTATTAAATAACAACAATGCGGCCACCAGCTAATTGAAAATTGAAAAAACGGGACGCAGAAAATTAAATAATTACGGACGCTGTAAGTACTACGATATTCGTCTATTATTTAGTGTTTATTAAGAAGGAATCAGCACGATTCAAGTGATAAGAGGTAAGTCATTCCACGACCAACATGTTTCAAAAGTAAAACAATCATTGAAGGATTCTGCAAAAAACACTTGGGAAAAAAAATGGTTTTACAATTATCGTAGGTACAGATACTACAAGTTTTATTTACGGTATTGTACATACCATAAAAAACGTAACGGCACCTCCTTTCTCAGCCTTAAGGCAATATCTTGTTGAGACGTAATTAGGGTTTGCACGACGGATCCGAAATGTATGGGAGGATCCGCGGATCCGGATCCAGATCCGGATAATTTCATACATTTCGGATCCGGATTGCAAACCCTAGACGTAATAGATGATAGGTTTTTTACATACTTACACCGCTTAAGCGATCCATTTAAATTCCTAACAAAAAAAAAGTTTACTATAATTAAGATATTAGTGTTCTTTGTAATTATAATGCAGATACAAGATAAGGTTATCTCTAAAATCAACGTTCGACACTATTAAGAGTTAAAATGAACTGTATATTTGGCAAAAATATTATGTTGATGAGTAGGTGGATATTTTTTACAAGGCGTTAATTTGTTTGTGTCTACTAAAGTAACTGAAATAACTGTTATATTGCGTCTCTAACAAACACAAAATGTCCAAATGACAGATTTTTATCTATCGTCAAAAACGATTATTAACAACTTGATTTGACAGACGTTGATTCATAACGCAATTAGTAATGGGATACAGTATAGTTTGTCAAAGGACTCTGTCTAATTTCAAACATACTCGTAGACAGAGACAGTAGAGAGATGAGTATAGTTTTTTTGGTTCTTTTTTACTGACAAATTGGTTTGTCCAACTATACCTAGTTAATAATATATATGTATGTCTAAAACACTTAAATACTACCTACAAAACTAAACTAAGATTAAAATAAACCTACTTAAAAATTAAACGACAATAAAAAAAATACCCACCTATTAAAGGTCCCGCAAGTCTGTGCCCTGCGGACTATGTTAATTAAAGGTCTCTTAAATAAAAGTAGGTACTTGAAAAAGGTAGAGACTACAGCTGGCAGTGTATGAGATCGTTACCTACCTATAGAAAGTTCGTGCGTATGTGAAATGTAAATCAACGTATATTTTCTTCTATGTATGTTAATTATAGGTGAATATGATATAAGGGAAGGAAATCAACATTTTCGAAAATCATTCATATAAATTAGTTCAAAGGGACGAAAGTGAAACTATTCTGGCAAACAAATACAACGATGTAATTATTGCAGCTCATCTCTTGAATTTTAAATACTGTTTGTGATTCTGGGTAAAGCGAGTAACAATATACTGAAATACAGAAGGTAGGATTAATATTGCTGTTCGTTGGTTCTTGTTATCTTTCGATTTTGAGTAGTAAAACAATGCAATCAACTTCCTTAAACGAGGTTTGTAGCCCTCACGTATGATCAGCCCTCTTGGAAGCTGATGCGTTAAGATATAAAATGAATAATTCATAATTAAAGTACACCATTGTAATGCATGATCATCATCAATCTGCTAAAAGTGAGTATTTCTGTGCATATTCAGACTAAGGGCCACTTGTACCATCTCACTATCCGGGGTTAAGCGGTTAAGCCATTAAACCAGTCTCAAATTGTACTGGTAACCATGGTAACCAGGTTTAACCGGTTAACCCCGGGTAAGTGGGATGGTGCTTAGGGTATATTTCACCACAATTGACACGACACTGTCAATTTATGAGTCGATGAGTAATATTTACTTGTTGGACCAGCAATGTGAAACGAATTTTCACTGTCAAAGTGAAACAGGCGCTTGACGACGCAACGGAGCAACGCAATGGTGTGGCCGAATTAAAGCTTCACTGAAAAACTAATGGTACCTAAATTGCATGTTACGAGTATGTTAGAATTCGAACAAACTTTGAGCTCGTTAGAAATGTCCAGGCGTAAAGTATAACAAAAAAAAACCCTTCAGTATATAATTTTTATAAGCTTTTTGATGGTATATACATTAAAAGTTGGCTGGTAAAATAACAGGACCATTGAAAGCTGTATAAAGATTTAGCTGCCAACATATTTTTATTTAATGGATATCAAAGGATATGGAGTTCCTTGTCCAAAGTAATAAATTTGACAAAGATAGTGGTCATAGATTTAGTTTCGCAATTATTGCTCGTAAACCTAAAATGAAAGACCTTTCAATTTGTCTATAAAATAAATTATACATACAATAAAAGCAAAATCTATTAGCACAGATGCGACAAAATAGCGCCTCCTACGAGTATCCTGCTAATATTTACGTAGACAGCAAAGAAATTAATTATAAACACGGATGAGTCACATGTTAATAACTAGGTAGGTACATATGGCTTATATTTTTTGGAGCGAATTGAGTAAATATAAATTACTTTAATCGTTACAGGCACTTACTGTTGTTGAAAATAGGTACACAAGTCGGTTAAATTAACTATTAATCATTTATTTCGCGGAGTAATTATACTAAGTTAATCTGTATAATTATAAACCAGAAACAATACAACATATTCTACATAAACACTCTCACTACTAATAATATTTTGACTTAAAACGATGTCGTGTATTTTGGCAACTTTTCACAAAAGTATAAAAATCGAGCGAATTGGCGAATTAAGCATAATGAGTTGTAAAAGCTATTAATTGACAGGATGGTCCAACTTTCACATTATTAACCCTAATCTTACTATCATAACTCGAATATTTTTCGCCCACGGAAAATTACTAAATCAAGGCACTTTATTTCTAAACAATTTACTCGGTAGGTAATTATTGTTATCCATATTTGCCAGAGAAAAGATGTAGTAAATGAATTATTAATTGGCGATAACGGGCATACACAAATCTACTAAGTCCTACAGTACGCTCTATAAGGCTTGAGTTGCCCACAATTCAAGCCTAATTAGACACCGATATATTAGATATTAAGTATATACATAGAAAACACCCACGATTCAGGAACAAATATCCGTGCTCATGAATCTCATGATGTGACGTGCTCAGGATTTAGCCACCGCGGCTTCATAGATAGGATCGAGGCTAGCCTAGGCCAGACACTAGGCACATTTTTTTTTCTATAATGACATATTTTATCTGAAGAGATATTATATTTTTAAGTAATTTATAGTAAAAATACTACTAGTCTTACGGTCATATATTCTAGTGGTATCTTTTCCATTTCTTACTAAGCATGTTATTTGCACAACAATTCGTGCATCCATACCATATAAAAAAGCAATGTAAAGCCGTATTTGCACAAATATGGTGAAGTGTAAGTATAAGCCTCATAAAAACCGTCCACAGCAAACAAACTCGTCCACACTTTCTCAAGTGACCCGTGGTACGGGCGCCCGCGCCGCTTAGCAAAAGCTGCCGCGAAGCCTCCGAGATCCACATTCACGAGTGGACTGCGCACGAGTTCCGACGCCGAACGATTTCACATACATTCTTATAATTAAATATTTATTACACTTGTTTATAATGGCGCAGTACTCATGGATCGTATTTTCGGTGAGTCACTTTGCATTTTTTTTTAATTAAAACACTGATTCTAGTTCGTATTTTTTGTCGTCCTGTTTGCTTTGAGTTTGATAAAGTACACTGACTATTTTGTTTACTATCATTTATACTTTAGTACAGTCAACGCCAAAGATAATTTTTCACTTTTGCACCTTATTCCTTCGTAATAATGCGAAAAAGCCGACTGTACCTATGATACAATTAAACGATTTTCCCAGATTCCTTTTCTTGTAGAATTTTAAATATGAATGCTAAAAAACGCAAGACTATGCAGCAAATAGAAGAGACGATTCAGAAATAAAAATTTGTACTTATGCTTTGGTTTCCTCCGATAGCGGTGCCGGCATATAGCGGCCGTCTCCATACAAATACTACGACATCCATATTTAGCCGTATTATTTAGTATGGAGACGGCCGCTATATGACGGCACCGCTATCCTAGGAAAACTGATCTTTAGATGCAACATCTTAACGTAACATTGTTTCATATTATGTTTCCTTTTTGATAAAGCGGCTCGGTGACCTGGGACTAGTGCATCTAAACTGCAGATTATTGTTTCGAAAATATAATTTTATGCCTAAAGGTTTGGGACGATGGGTAGGTATCTTCTAGAATTTAATTTGAGAGCTTATGCTCATTTTTAGGGTTCCGTAGCCAAATGGCAAAAAACGGAACCCTTATAGATTCGTCATGTCTGTCTGTCTGTCTGTCCGTCTGTCTGTCCGTCCGTATGTCACAGCCACTTTTCTCCGAAACTATAAGAACTATACTCTTGAAACTTGGTAAGTAGATGTATTCTGTAAACCGCATTAAGATTTTCACACAAAAATAGAAAAAAAACAATAAATTTTTGGGGTTCCCCTGATACTTCGAACTGAAACTCAAAAATTTTTTTTTCATCAAACCCATACGTATGGGGTATCTATGGAAAGGTCTTCAAAAATGATATTGAGGTTTCTAATATCATTTTTTTCTAAACTGAATAGTTTGCGCGAGAGACACTTCCAAAGTGGTAAAATGTGTGTCCCCCCCCCCCTGTAACTTCTAAAATAAGAGAATGATAAAACTAAAAAAAATATATGATGTACATTACCATGTAAACTTCCACCGAAAATTGGTTTGAACGAGATCTAGTAAGTAGTTTTTTTTTATACGTCATAAATCGCCTAAATACGGAACCCTTCATGGGCGAGTCCGACTCGCACTTGGCCGCTTTTTGGTTTTTTCAGACGGGCTAGTGTAATTAAAAACACAATCTCTTGGACGATAATCTGTTCCATCTTAGTTTATGAAATACCTATTTGCAAACAAAATTAATCATTTTGACAAAAATCTCTAAAACGCATTTTTTTACGATCTACATAACACGAACATAATATACTGATACAAACTAACTTAAGGGGCTCACTGGTTAACAGTCCGCCGGACGATATCGGCCTGTCAGAATAAAAAGTTGACAGTTCCGAGCAACTGACAGGCCAATATCGTCCGGCGGACTGGTAATCGTTGGGCCTTTTAAGCCGACCACTGAATAGAAGGCCGCCGGACGATATGGCCTGTCAGTTAGAACAAAAATTTGACAGTTCCGAACAATATATTATATCTATACTTATTTACATTAACTTATTTACACACACACAAGTGTCATTTACGTCATAATTATTCAGGACAAAATATTGTCTAAACTAGTTTTTACGGTAAATTAAAACAATTGCACTTATTAGGTATACGTACTTATTTCACGTCGTTCCAAGTAGCATCATTAAATGATAGAGTCTGACTACTGAAATATTACAAAACCCGTTTGAGTAAAAGTTCTGGTTGAAATGAGCTGGTTTATTGTCTTAGACAAATATCTGTCACATTCTGACAGATATATGAAGGATTATCCGCGGTAAAACCAACGGCGACCGTCATTTACCCACGTTATTTGGATCGTAATATTACTCACTTATTAATTTTAAACAATAAATAAATATGATTTGCAAAACTATACATATCTATATTTACTTGTCTTCAGATAGGTTATTTATAAGTTTTTAGTTTAAGTGTTTTATAATATTTTACCTACTTTTAATTCGTTGTATCAATGTGTAAGTAGCTAGCAGAACAGTTTACACTTTTTTTGAGTACTCAGCGTAGTTTCCACTTAACCTTATAAACTATTTGATATCCTGTTATCAATGTGTGCCAATAAAGTTAATGACACTTAATTTGCATCAATGTTGTTTTAATCGTCGTAATTGATTTTTACTTAGGTATTCTTAAAATCGACTTGAAAATTTCAATGTCAAATAAGTAGGTGAAGTTTCTCAGTTTTCCCTTAAAATAAAAAATAGGGGGAAAACATACAAACGCATTAAATATGAGAAATGATAAACAAAATTCTTAGCAAGTATTGTTTTTGAAACGCTTTGTTTACCTAATGACTTTGGCACACATTACGCAACAAAAAAGCGGCAAGTGCGAGTCGGACTCGCCCATGAAGGGTTCCGTATTTAGGGGATTTATGACGTATTAAAAAAAACTACTTATTAGATCTCGTTCAAACCAATTTTCGGTGGAAGTTTGCATGGTGATGTACATCATATATTTTTTTTTGTTTTATCATTCTCTTATTTTAGAAGTTACAGGGGGGGGGGACACATTTTACCACTTTGGAAGTGTCTCTCGCGCAATCTATTCAGTTTAGAAAAAAATTATAATAGAAACCTCCATATCATTTTTGAAGACCTATCCATAAATACCCCACACGTATGGGTTTGATGAAAAAAAAATTTTTGAGTTTCAGTTCAAGTATGGGGAACTCCCAAACTTTATTATTCTTTTTCTATTTTTGTGTGAAAATCTTAATGCGGTTCACAGAATACATCTACTTACCAAGTTTCAACAGTATAGTTCTTATAGTTTCGAAAAAAAGTGGCTGTGACATACGGACGGACAGACAGACGGACAGACGGACAGACAGACAGACAGACAGACAGAAAGACAGACAGACATGACGAATCCATAAGGGTTCCGTTTTTTGCCATTTGGCTACGGAACCCTAAAAACGATGTGTTAATAACCTTTCGACGGGTAAAGAGGAAAATCTCTGAGTTCATTGACTTTAAATATAACTGTACCGGCAATATATATTATTGGTGCCAAAAGGAGCCTATTGAATAAGATTTTAGACACTAATTTAAAAACTTAAAATATTCTTCTGTTTTTTGTTCTGTTGGCACATTGATGCAAATTAAGTATCATTAACTTTATTGGCACACCTTGATAACAGGATATCATAATAGTTTATAAGGTTAAGTGGAAACTACGCTGGGTACTCAAAAAAAGTGTAAACTGTTCTGCTAACTACTTAAGGGGCCCACTTATTAACAGTCCGCCGGACGGTATCGGCCTGTCAGTTGTTAGGAACTGTCAAAATATTGTTGTAACTGACCGGCCGATACCGTCCGGCGGACTGTTAATCAGTGGGCCCCTTAACACATTGATACAACGAATTACAAGTAGGTAAAATATAAAACACTTAAACTAAAGACATATATGTAAATAACCTATCTAAAGAAAAGTAAATATAGATATGTATTGTCAAAAGCTTGCAAGTCATACTTATTTATTGTTTAAAATTAATGAGTCAGTAATATTAAGGTCCAAGTAACGTGGGCAAATGACGGTTGCAGTCGGTTTTACCGCGGATAATCTTTCATCTAATATCTGTCAGAACTTCTGACTCAGAAGGTGACAGATATTTGTCTAAGACAATAATCGTTTCCAGCTCATTTCAACCATAACTTTTACTCAAACGGGTTTTGAAAGTTTACGGTTCTATCGTTAACCTGGGTATGGCACTGTTCTTAAATGTACCTTAGTTATAAAACCCTATTGTCATTGGTCATTGTTATGGTACTTTTGTCCACAATGTATGTCGTATTTGACCGAGATGTTGTTCTCAGTAGCTCGTGGCATGTAGTTTACTGGTGATGCATTTTAAAGTTAGTAAGGTGTTTTGCTTGGTAATGTCAAAAAAATTAGGGTTACGATTAGTGAGTAACTTGTGACAAAGTACAATGTAAGTGCCATTTGAAGCAAACGAGACCAAAACTATTATGAGAAGAGTTTTACATAATTTCATCAATAATACATGCGAAAGTTAATGTGTACCTATGTAAAAAAATACACTGCTTCATATTATGGATGGCGAATATTGTACGTTGTACGGATAGGGTCATGGTCAGGTTAATGTCCTTAACTACGTAAATTTTTTTTCTAATTCAGCCGTACGTTTTTTATAAATGTAGCACTTTTATTCTGGCTGTTTCCCCTTAAGAACAATAAATCCGTTATAACTTATCTTCTTAATATTTTGTCTAAAGTGGTGTCACGCGCACTAAACATTGTAGATAAGGACACAGTTGTTACCTTCCGTTGTTGGCGGTACTTGTGATGTTGCACTGATAATACTATGTGCAATCTTGCACGGGAAAGCTTCTTTGGGGTAAGTGTCATTCTATAGAACTTGCTAACTATGTAAACAAAAGTCACTAGTAAATTGACATTCAGAGTCAATTTTAATATGGTGGTTTGTTTACAGAGTTAGCAAGTTCCATAGAATGACAAGATATACAGACCTATTACATAATAATATACACTCGTATTTAATGCATCTGAAACGGTGCTGGAATATCTAGCTAAATACAGTCGTAGGTATAAGTTTATTATAAATTCAATGTACGTAAGCAGCCAAAATATGTACGACCTTAACTGAACTAAAAAGAAAAAAGAAATTGTCTTTACCTGACCAAACTCGTTTTAATTTTTTGTTACACTGGCACAGGCCCTGTTCCAGTTTAGTTTCTTGAAATTAACTTAAACAACCCTAATTATACGTGTCCTTTAAAGGTACACCATGCGATCTGTGTTAAGTGCTTTAAAGTAGCGGTCATATATCTTAAAATATAACTCGAACGTACGTATGTACTAAGGTTCGAAATCAATTAAATATTTATTTGCATAAACAAGTTGGAAAGGAAAGTGAAGTGAACCACTTTTATACATAACGTAATTATGTAAATATGGTAAATATGTTTATGCTAAATAACGAAATAAACATAATCATTTAGGATGCCTATGGCAGACTGGGTTTCACTTTCTTCGCCAAATCCAGTTCGGTGCAGACGTGAGGTGCAAAAAAGTTTCACTATGGACAAAAAATCGATCACAAAATCGACATCTTTCAAAGCTAGCACTTTCACGTCTCGACATTGTATAATTAAAATTGATTTGATCGATGTCAACACATTAGTATTTTATTTCGATTTAAGATCATTCTAAAGAAATATTTTTATAGGTTAGGTATAGTAGTTACACTTAAAAAAAAGTAAAACCGACTTCAAAAAGGAAAAAAAAAATATTATCCCGTTTTATATGCGCTAGCAACTGGAACGTTTGAAGTCGGTTAAAAAGTGGCCAAAATCCCGGATTAGGTATTCGGATACCTTATAAACGAAACGGAACCAAATATAGTTTACCAAATATGGTTAATTCAATTCAAATTCTAAACTAAAAAAAGTTTAAATATTCTTTTAAAGCTCAAATTTGTCTAAGTACTTATATCTTCATTATTCTTCAAAAAAGCTCTAAAATACCTAGTCTTAGTTTGTCAGAGAAAGGTTATAAAGTTGAATAAATGTGAATGTGGGCAGTGCAAGATGACTTCCCGTCCTTGATAAACAAATGCAGAGAAATCGAAACCGGTTTTCTAAATTAAGGATTCGATTTATAAGAACCTTTTTGTCATCGAGGTCGATGAACTTTCTTTAAGTTATTGCCTCATTGCATTACGTATAGGTACAGCAACATCAAGTGAAATTACTGGACTTGAAAAAAGTTGGCACAAAATGATAAGACTTACAAAGAGAACTATACCGACGTTTAATAAAGATTTGTTGGCCTTAATATTTAATAAAGCTTTTAAAGTAAACTTTTTTGTATTGTTTGACATAAAACGTAGAAAAACTAAAAATTCCGTTATGAAATTTCTCTTTTGTGTATTCTGATACATAATGCATATACCTACGAGTAAGTAGGTCAATATACCTCGTTTAAGTAGTTATCGGTGATTATCCTTGGCATTGTTTGGGAAACTGGGCCAGGTGAAAATTTGCCGAATTTGCATTAATCGCAGCTGTTTCCGAAACAATAGATTGTGTGAACTGGACCTCTTTAAAAAATAGCGGTCAATAGATTCGTACATTCGTAATTTGTAGTTCTATAGTGTCATGCATCCATAAAATGATATGCATTAAATGAGCATTATTTGTGTAAACCTTGCTACATACATGTAACAATGTTTACACAAATTCTGCTACAACATTCACAAAAACGTCTCATATAATTATGGTGTCGATTGAATAAGTATTTGCAGAATTTGCAAAAATGCACAATCGATTTGGATAAGTTTCTTTGATTTAGGGTAAAACCGGTTTCTTGAATTTTCTTGATGTAATGTAACTGCGCAAGGTAAATAACGATTTAACCCTTCGTACGCTTAAACAAGGATCCATGCGTGGGAATTTAAATCTATTGTTTTAAATGTCAAGGTCACTTTTTCAATGATCAAATTTAACAGGCCGCATACGAGGGGTTAACTCTAGTTTAAAAAAGTATATAAAATGGGTTATGTCTTTAAAATTATTTCCCATTTTCGCTATTATTTAAGTACTTATAATCTTTTACTACTTTTGAATTAAATAGTCGTGTCGTTTCATGTTAGTGTTCATGATAATTCATACTAAAATATTTCATTACGATATTATATAGTTAATTTCAAGATTGTGTTATTACTATTGCAGCTATATATATTGTAGCTATATTATTTTTAAATACAGAAGGATGGATGTTAACTAAAACTAATATTTGTATTATCTAAAATTCCAGGTGTTGCTGACATGCTGCCTTTTAGAGGTATCTTCGCGGCCTTCTGACAGCGAGTAAGTATATTTTTAATATACACATTCATGTTTGATACTTTCTAATGACACATAAATATATATTTGAATTTAATCATGAGATACTTTAAATATAAATCCAGTAGTAATTAATTAAAAATCTTAATTGATAAAGTTTGTGGATTAATGTGTGATTATTTGGTCTTAACGACATTGATAGAATTGAACGTTTTAAAAATGAGTCGTAGATTATGTATCATGTACCACGGAAAACATTCGCTTAAAAATAGTATTATACTGTTAATAATTATGATTGTGTTGATTTTGATCTAATTCTGTGTGACAGATAAATAGTCAAACAATAATTATTAATGACTATCCTGTATATATGACATACAAAAAATAAATGAAAAAAATATTAATGTTTACTGAAATGTAGCAAAAGTGTAAAAAGGCCTTGCGCTTTACTTAAATGGTAGATTGGAAAATGCACAAGTAATAAAACAAAAGCACAACTAACCAACACAAAACGTCGAGAATATCAGTGAAGGAGTAAGAGGAACATTTAATTTAAGTTCGCCGTTATGTGTCAAAGTCGTTACTGTCGAAATCGTAACAAACATTTTACTTTTACGATTTAGAGAATTTATTACCAAGTTACATGGGTTGTAACTTGTTACAAATGTTACAAGATTAGATAGGCACGTTTGAAGATTAACAACTTTGATACAAAACGTCAACAAAGCAGATTTGCCTTATACCTACAAATAGAAAGGTTTTTTTCGCGGTGCCTCTTACTCTTACTAACTTCTCGTTCCTCTGCGTTTAATATCCATGCGGCACACAATAATACTAGTGGACGGAGGTACTTCACCGGGCGTTGTCATGGTTCAAGTATTTATGGTGATTTTATTAACGCTTAACACTTGCTTACTAAGAGTTTAAATGTAAAATAGCAAACATTAATATTTACGTAGTTAGTTTCGCTTATCAAACTTACTAAGATTTTAGTACTGTTTAGTAAAATTAACGCCTGCGTATACTATGTCTTATTTGGTTTCACACTGAATTCATAACAAGCTTGGGCAAGGTGTTTAATACAATAATATCTATAAACAAGTACTGACATCAATATGTTTTTGCATTTCAGGTCAGCGCCTTCGCTGAGATTCGATATATCTGAAGAAGCAATAGATGACATTAACGATGATGAAGAATTGCCACGAGAACAAATCAGATATCCTGAAATTGATAATAATAATACGCAAGATATTTTAGACAAAATAAGTGCTATTAACAAAGGACTAATAAAACCCAATAGGGTGAGAAACAAAAATTCTCAAACTCATACTCTTGGGGATTATGTTCTGGACGCATCTACTCTAGAGAAAATACAGCAAATTATATCAGATAGCAAACTAAATGGTTACTCTAATGCTCAAAAGAAGCAAGAGAGTGATTATCTTGCAAATCAAAATATTAATGAGCTTCGATATGATAATTCAAGAGCATTGCATTATGGAGTACTCCCAGCAGATTTATCGGCTGCTAATCAAGCGCAGAGTACTGCGGCACGTGTTCCATATATCACAAGTATACCTGTCCTCGTTATGCCTACACCATCAAATGAATTATACGATAGATATACACAAAACAATTTTAATACCATAGAGTCTGATTCTCAATTCCAGACACGGCAGAGACCACCGATTTCACTTCCTTTTAATATAAATTGGCCATTAGCACCATACTTTCCTATTCTAGTCAAAGATCCATTACTTGGGTTTCTTCATGGCGGTGGATGGAATAATTTCTTTGAATATGGCCAAAACGCTGACGTGTGTAACAGAATGCAAAAAGCTATAGAAGATGAAACTGAAGAAATGACTGAAGTGGAAGTAGGAAATACAAATGAAAATGTAAATTTGTTCGTACCAGAAACCAAAACAAATGCTAGAGAAGCAAGAGCGATTAGAAAAAGGACTGTCTCTACGGAAGCTCCCAAAATGAAAATTACGGATAATTCAAAAAATATGAAAAAGTTTTTCAGCAAACCTGCTGCGGCTACGACTGCTACAAAACCTGTCAAACCCGAAACACCTGTAAAAGGCACAAAAACCGTGCCAAAAGACGATGATTTGAGATTTCACATGGCGGGATTTTCGTTATTTGGAGGTCGGCCATCTGTGCCTGCGTATAATCCTGGGTTCTTCATAAATAAGCTTAAAGTGAGAAGAGGAGGCGTAGCCATTGCGGGTCCAGGTGGAGTAGCAACTGCTGGAAAAGGAGGAGCAGCCATAGTTGGTCCTGGCGGCCTGGCCTACACACAGCCAGGAGGCCTTGCTGTCGCCGGGCCATCCTCTCGAGTTGTGGCTCTCACCTCTGACGTAGACCTTTCAACCATCGTGACTCGCCTGCAGCAGCAGCAAGCCGCTACCGACGGTTCGGTCCCAAGATTATTAGAAGCGATACCAGAAGGCAAAATTGTTGCTATAGGGCCTACTATTTACTACCATCCTGAACCAAACTAAAAGCTTTTTCTTGCTTCCCTAACCTCTCATCTTAACCTTGTTTCTTTTCTTCTTTCCTCTTATTAAACTTCTTTTTCTTTCTTGTTAGAAGATGGGGAGTCTGGAGAAGATTTGGAGGAGGAAGAGGATATTCTGGATACGACGCGTACAGTGGATACGACCAACGACCGGAAGAGTATCAATTTGATGGATTAAACTTTGTGCAATCGTCGGCTGTTGGAGACAGTACTTTAACTTTGTTTTTGAAACCAGTTGCGCATGCCGTAAATGGCTCTAAGGGAACGGCGATCGCGAATCCAGTTTCTCATGTGATCATAGGGTCAGGGCAGAAGGGAAATGTAGTGTTTAACCCTAGGGCGTCTGCTATAGTTGGCCCTGGAGGCATTGCTCATGCCCAATCTGATCTCTACTTGTATGAACACAATCTGATATAATTAAAATCATACATTTGATGTTAAATCGACCGAAAGAGGCTAAAAGAAACTCTTTAGTTATATAATTGATCCAAAACATACCAGAGTCTTTTATCATCATAATTTATAATTCATATTGTTTAAGTAAAATATTTTAATAGACTGAAATTACCGATTTCGAAAAACACATTCGAATGATCTCTTGAAATTGTTTTTCGAATCGATTTGTATAACTAGTAAATTTAGGAATTATGTACTATTTTAAGGTTTTTATGTATTAAACTTAATTTTATTTAAACAATTTCATAAAAATCCTTTTTGTTTTATTTCCTAAAAGCTTTTATGATATATGCATAATATTATGTTATGTTTAAAAAGTAGGAGGAGCAATATTGAGAAAGAATATTAAGAATATTTTAAAAATAAATTTCCCTTCCCGGGCACCAAAACGTCAGTGGTTCTGAAAATTATTATGATTTACGACAGAAGTAACACCCTGAAAAAAGTTTATTTTTCTCCTACTACGTCCATATCTTCCATATCGACCAACCGTGGTCTATGTTTTCCCAACGATTCAGATGTTTTCGGTCTACAGACTAGTACAGACGCAACTTCTTTGAAACTTTGTGCTGGCGCTCTGTGTTAGTTTTTTTAAATTATGAAATTAAAACGTGAAATTTAAAACTTTTATTAGTAGATTTAAGTGCAGTTATCTCTGAAGTTTACTGTACCTAGTTAATTCTAAAATACTTCAAATCGAAGGATAGAGAATTAAACATATTTTTAACTAATATATTGAGACTAAAAAGTTATGTAGTTTATAATTAAATTTAACAATTAATTTTGTAAACAAAACATCGCTCGTTAAATATAACAGGAATGTGTTATTTTTTCATGTCATATTTAATTCATATTTAATCCCTTATAAATCACATTACTTTTAAATAAATTTGGTACTCCAATTTGTTTAGGACATTGAAATAATAATCACATGTATCTAATATATTATTCCTTGTAGGTCACATCTAAAATAAAATTGTTGATATAAAGTATCTTAACACAGAACTCCCTTTATTTATAGGGCATCAGTCCAATACCTGCCATTTTACGGTGGGGGCAAGGGCCAATATCTAGAAATAAAGACCAACAACCGAGGAGTTGTTATCAGTGAAGTCATAGTATCCGAAGAAAAAATAAGCAGCGAAAACGTAGTTAAAAACGTCGATGAGAGCCTCTTATCGAGAGTACTAGCCAAGAATCTGCAAAACCTGCAGTCTCTATCTAGTGGTTTGATAAAGCTTCACAATCTTGGGAGAAAAACTGGTGCTTTAACTAATAGTGACAAGGAAAGGTTCCGGTCCCAACTGGCATCCCTAGGAGAGGCTGCTTCGAACACTATCAAGCTTATTGATGAAGTTGGAGAAAATGTTGACGTTTTGTTCAAAAGTGGATCGAAGAGGCAATATGAAAATGATGAGGAATATGTAAGTATAGCCAACGCATGTCTGTACAGTAAGTAACAACACGTGGAACTTTTGCTATTAAAAACAAGTTAAATTGGAGTTATAGGGAAAAAAAGTTTTCATTCAACTCGTTTAACAGAATATTAATTTGACCTGAGATTTCAAAAATTACGTTACAGGTTGAAAAAAGTTTTTTTTTATCCGATTATTTAAATTATTTTTTTTATACAAATTCATCAATACGAGTAATTTATGACATTGATAAAAAATATAAAAAGCTAGTTTTGTGGGATTTATAGGAATTGATGTGAGCGACTAGTTCCTACCTCCATAAAACAAGAAAATCTATAAATAATTACAATAACCTACAATATTCACTTCTATAAGCACTTCTTTTTTTAATGTAGCGCCATCTGAACATAGCTTTGCACGTTTATCCTCATTTGCAATTAATTGCCCGAGAATACGGTAAGGCGGTCTTCACATTGGATGCGCATCCGCACGCCACACCGGTGTGAGAGTGGGATAGCGTTATATTTGCATGATGATCGTTTATAAGATGATATAGTTATATTGATGATCGTGACGTGAATTCTTATAATTTTGGCTCAGGCAAATTTGTATTAAAAAATATCACGATTTAATCTAATAAATGGCCTTACCGAGATTAAAATCTGGGAACTCTTGCTTCGTAGGCAGGGTCACTTACCGACTAGGCTAGGAGGCCGTCGAAAGTTAATAGATGAGTTAAACTAAGACTGTTTCAGGTCGGTGAAGAGGGCGTTGGTATTGACTCGCCCAACGATGAAGACAACCTTGGACAGCTCCCAATAGCGGGCATCACTATTGCCGAAGCCAAACCTGTTGGTAAGTAAAATAACTATATATCCTGTTCTTATTTACCTTTGTAAAGGAAATTGTGAATATTAGCTTCTATAGTGAACTCGGATTATCATTTTAAGTACAGTTGATTAATAGGTAAACGACTACCTATCTATTGATAAATATGATGGCACTATAGACCAAGTCGAAAGAGTTCAAAATTCAAACACCGTACAAGGAAGTTGGACCTTACTGCATTTGTTAGTTACGCGGTAAAATTATTGCACTATCCCTGACGATAGTCAACCGTGACTGATTTTCACGAACTTGGTTCAGAGTTGGCATTATCTCGATTACGTCCTCTGTTGAATGCTGAACGTTGAATTTTTAAGATAAATATTATACAGTCTAGTGACGATGTGAATGAATAACAGTTCAACTGTTTTCGTGAAAAAGTTAATAAAGTGACTGACAATTTATTAAAATATTTGCTACGGCACATATTATACGGTTTTCAACATTTTGTTTAAGTCGTAGCTTCACAAGTGACGTAAAACGATCCGTCATACAAATTCTGATGATGATATTGTGTCTTGCAGGTCTAGCAGTGATAGGCGAGCAAGGTCTAGCCGCTTCGCGCCCTCAAGCCACCGCCGTGGCCGTGTCCGGCATCGCGCTCGCCCGCCCCATTGCCACCGCCATCGCGGGTGTCAACCCTGCGCAACTGGGCATTAACTTCCAAGTCAATAAGGAACATAAAGCATAGGCTTTTTGGTATTGCGTGGTACATTACCGAAGCTGAGCCACGTCTTACCTTACAAGGGGCACTGTTGGTAACGTCTTTGATATTAAATATCAAAAGCAGCACTGTGTGAAAAAAATTTTCACACAGTGCTGCAGTGAATTGGGATAGTGTCTAATTTTAAATAAGGGTTCCTTTTGTATCTTTTTAGTACGGAACCCTAAAAATTGTGATGGCTAATTTTAATGTGTCATGTGATCATGTTTAGTCTTTCAAATGTGCATTTATATTTTTTAATAAATTATTATATTAATTGTAAATCACATCGCCTTTACTTCTGTATCTGTTAAGCCTTTGGGCTAAAATGTCAGATGGCTGCCATCCATTGATGATGATGGCAGATGCTTTCGTAAAAAATAGTGTCTGCACCTATTCGAGTTGCCAAAAGCGGACCCTGGGCTCCTTTGTTACATAATTGGGAAAGCTGAAGATGAAGAGGAGGATTTGGCACAGCATGGGCTCTGTAAGGAATAGCTTTCAAACATCCTAATCCCCTTGAGGCAGTTCTAATTAAAAACACAGGGAAGTACATTGACTCTGAGTATTTCAAGTATTTGAGCAGATGAATTGTGGCCAATAAACGAGTACTTCGTTTTTTTTGCACAAAATGTTGCTTTTCCGGTTTGTTACTTGTATATTTTAAAATATAATGCTTAGGTAGTTTTAAAATGTAATTTTACAAGGTCCGACTGTCTACAAAGACGCGTAGGTATCAGTTACAAGTACCTACTAGACTTAATGCGTATTACTTGGGTAAAATATTGCGATCTAGATCTTAACTGTTTGCATTAAGTTGACGACTTTATTTGTATCACTTACTATACCACGAGCTCACTAAATTAACATCTATGAAGCGCAAATCATGACTCACTTTTATCTACAAGTTTATACAGAATTCCATAACGAGAGTATTATCAAGTCATTACTTGCCACTTGTTTTACCAGGAACTCTTCGCCCCGCAACTTAAGCAGGAGACGGTCATAGTAGGTTAGGACATGTCACTAGCTATTATTCACACGTGTCGAATTACATCCAGACCTCTTAGTAATTTAAAACTCGTGTACTTACTGTAACCGCACAACAGGTATTCGTGAGTAATGTCCAAACAGGTTCAAGGAAAGAAAACAAACTGCGGCGACATTCTGAGAAAATAATTGTCAACTGGAAGCATTGAATTCTTGAAATTATGTTTGTCACGGGGACTTCCAGTCTTTGTTATCTTAATTTGTCTTAAAGGATTATTTTTTTCTTAGCCACTGCTGGGCAAAGGCCTCTCCCTTTTATCTCCACAACTCCCGTTGTTGTGCTTAAAGGAATAAAGAAATTAAATTGTTTCAATTGTTTGTGGAAGTTTAATTGTGTGTGGAAATTCTGTATCTATTCTGTAAGATATCTTAAAAGTAAAAGAGAAAAGGAGGACTAAAATGATAGCGGCATAAGCATACAGTTATTGTAAGAATCAGAAAATAGTAAAAAGTGGGGGCAAAACTGAAGAAATGCGGAATCCGAAGAACTCCGAAACAGAGATGATGCTACCTGATGCTACTGATAAAACTAATTAGCCCATTGAACCATTTAGTATATTCATTGTTCTGCTGATAAATTCAGTTTGTATATCGTGTATATTTTTTTTGGAATATTGGCTTCTAAAGATATTTGTGAACTGGACCGTACATACATACCTGAATTCTTTGTAGTTTTTAGGAATACGAGTATACATAGGTATTTATCGGGTTTCCTGAAGTATATTTTAACACCGTTAAAGTAAGTTTGGAAAGGTACATAAGTCGAAATACCCTCTGTATAGGTATATGAGTTAATAGACTGCACGATCGATAATTTTGTTTGTCTAGAATACGTTATGTAGATGTAGGTTTAAAGTGTATCTTACTAAGCCTTGACTACAACTATCTATTGGATCTTCGCCAAAGCATAACGATAAACAATAAATACCTTGAAATACCGGAATCAACGATTCTCCAGGCGTTATTGGTATAACAATAAAATGAGGTTCAGCCACAATCAACAGAATATTACGCGATGTAGAAATTACTGATGAAATCGTTTAAAATCTTTAATGGGGATCCTCTCATTGACACATTAACTCATTAGCTCAAAATTTACTTTTCACTAATATTTATTATTATTGATCTAATCTTTATGAACTTCTACAATTTAATTTAAAATTAGTTTTTTTAGTAGTCGTAGTTTTTGAGACCACTGCTTGGCGGTCAAACTATGGAAAGGATGATCAAGATGCACGAATGTTAATTTTCATGTTAGGGCATTTTTTACATATCAATGAACTGTGAGTCAGATACAGTTTACGCTAAAATTCCTGAGGATGCATAGTGTTGCAGAGGAAAACGTAAACAATACGTAGCGGAAAGTCGATATAAGCGAGGTGCGCACGAGTCCCGCGCATTTCTTCACGCGTGCGCCCGGGGACAACATGGCTGTCTTTATTGTGAGTTTGATTTTGTTTCTTTTTATGTGGGTTATAAATCTTAACAAAATATTTATTATTTGGTAATTCATATATAACATCATTTAAACTTTTTATTCTACTCTAGTTTTTATTGTTATTTTTTTTTTGTTTAAATCTAGAGTATAAAAGTTGGAACTGAAATTTAGTACTTATAAGATAAACAAACATTAGTAGCTAAAGTAGGTATATATAACCAAACATTAATTGATCAAGACTTGTTAATACTAAACCAGATCCGTAATCTCTTAAACTTCATAATATTTGAATCATATTGGGGTTTCCCATTATTGGTCAAATCAGAAACCGCGTAACATAAGTAATGATTAGCGGCCGGCGATGAAGTCAATCAAAATAATTATGTTGAACATGTCAAATCTTTAAAACAACTTCAGAATTATTTTTTATCATTTTGCGCAAAAGTAAAATCATAACAAAACTCAGCATAAAGGCAGGATTCCACCAGTGTGCGCCTTCGCGGTACTCTGCGGCACAAGCATCTTTAGTACAAAAATGCTTGTGCCGCACAGTGCCGCACACTAGTGGAATCCCGTCTGAAACCCGCGCGTTACCTACATTTCTATACAAAAGTACATAACTATAGACTTATATCGACCGGAATATGAACCGTGATTACCTTTTGTATTATTTCGCTATCTTGAGTTACCCGTGGAAAAAATGCATGTAACTGCGTCGAAATATCGGTATCTCGAAACCAATACAGGTAATCACGGTTCATATCCCGGTCGATATAAGTCTAGTGAAACTAACCGTGAATCATTCAAAACTGTTAAACTACATAATATAATTGGATATGCTTTTCTTGCTTTTCAACAGCAAAATTATGTGTTATCTATATGTTATTGGACGTGACTAGACCACCACCAGTATTAAGTAAATACATAAGCATGCACCAATGGTTAGGAATTGCAGCCATATGTATATAAATTTATTTGACAAGTTAGGCCCCTTTTCATAAAACCTGTTAAATTTTGTAATAAACACAACTGTAAAAATGACGGAAAAGGACGAACGAATACCAAGGGCTTAGAGGATATATAATATACAAGTACCTATGTAGAGTACCTACAATTAATTCAAATTCAGAAAAAAGTCCCTAGTTCTTGAAATCTACTTAGTACGCTATTTCAGAGTAAGTAGGTCCGCGTAACTTAAAGAACTGGCCTAACGAAAACGACTCCAACCCAAAGAAAAAATTATCAGGCACCATTGGACTTAATGAGGTTTTCTCACAATAAAATAAGTAGCTAGGTCCATAAGAGAGTTAAGCGCTGATGGTGGCCTAGCGGTAAAAGCGTGCGACTTTCAATCCGGAGGTCGCGGGTTCAAACCCGCTCATACCCATGAGTTTTTCGGAACTTATGTACGAAATATCATTTGAAATGAAACGCTTTTTGGTTAAGGAAAACATCGTGAGGAAACTGGACTAATCCCGATAAGAACCTAGTTTACCCTCTGGGTTGGAACGTCAGATGGAAGACGCTTTCGTAAAAACTAGTACCTACGCCAATTCTTGGGATTAGTTGTCAAGCGGACTGCAGGCTCCCATGAGCCGTGGCAAACTGCCGGGGCAACGCGAGGTAGATGAGAAAATAGCTAATACATAAGAAATTTTAGATGTCAAATGATATCTCGTACATTTACACCAAGAAGCTTAAGTATTGGTAACTATTGAGACGAGCTGGAATTAGAAGCTGATTTGGAACTCCTTACTAGGCCACCATAGTGCTCAGCATTGCCCAAGGGATGTAATGACAAGTATACTATCGAAACAAGTCGAATCCAGGTCGTATGCGCGAACGCAGCGACGCGCGTCCCTCGGCTCTCTGCACCGTAATTATGGGACAAATTGCAGGCGGTTTGGAAATAAAGGGATTTCGATGCCACATGTTAAAATGCGCGTGACAACTTGTGCAATGTGACTGCAATGGTCTAAGACACTGTTGGACATTCGTGACTATTTTGTCTTTTTAGGGTTCCGTAGCCAAATGGCAAAAAACGGAACCCTTATGGATTCGTCATGTCTGTCTGTCTGTCTGTCCGTCCGTATGTCACAGCCACTTTTTTCCGAAACTATAAGAACTATATACTGTTGAAACTTGGTAAGTAGATGTATTCTGTGAACCGCATTAAGATTTTCACACAAAAATAGAAAAAAAAAACAATAAATTTTGGGGGTTCCCCATACTTAGAACTGAAACTCAAAATTTTTTTTTTCATCTAACCCATACGTGTGGGGTATCTATGAACAGGTCTTAAAAATGATATTGAGGTTTCGAATATATTTTTTTTCTAAACTGAATAGTTTGCGCGAGAGACACTTCCAAAGTGGTAAAATGTGTCCCCCCCCTGTAACTTCTAAAATAAGAGAATGATAAAACTAAAAAAAATATATGATGTACATTACCATGCAAACTTCCACCGAAAATTGGTTTGAACGAGATCTAGTAAGTAGTTTTTAATACGTCATAAATCCCCTAAATACGGAACCCTTCATGGGCGAGTCCGACTCGCACTTGGCCGCTTTTTTTGTTTATTCATTTCATAATCATTCGGTAATAATATATACCGTAAACTCGCGTTACCTTAGCCCTATGGGGTAACATTACCCACCCATAAAAACTTATTTAAATGGTTAAATAATTTATTAAAAACGACATCATGTCATTCATTCGTTTAGTAATTGAATAAAATGGGTTTTTATAGGTGGGTAACGTTACCCTCTAAGGTAACCCGAATTTACGGTATGGACCGCAGATAAATGCTACGAAATATCGTGTACTACGCTATCTTTCACTCCCAGATCATTTTTAACTTAATACTACACGTCTGCATCTATACCGCGGTATTCGGAAAACAAAATCAGTTCTAGACTAGAGAACGATACGATATGTACTAGATACGTTGTAGTTTAGATTTCAACTAGTTCACTTTTGCAGCTCAATTCGGGCAACAAATGTCACTTTTACGTTAAAATATCGTAATAATATCTTGTGGAAATCGTTCAAGAGTATCTCCAGAATCGCACAAATGTTAAATTTGACAGGCAAGATCTTAAATATATCGTTGTCGTATCTTGGTGATGTCTAATAGACATCTAATAGATGTCTAGTTCAAAATCTGTTTCGGGCCCATACTCGGACCAAGCTAACTCTGCAAGGCATTTGCAATGACAAAGTGTGGCAATGTCATCATTAATATCAAACATCTATGAAAATATGACAAAGTGAGGGGGTGTCATTGTAATGACACTCCCTCATTTTGTGCTGTTCAAGCCGGTGCAAAGTTAGATTGACTCTATTATTATAGGAACTGCTGAGTATACAAATTTACTAACACTAACGCTATGGCATCCCTAAAATGACTCATTACTTAATCATTATATCAATACTATTGAGTCCACTTGAAAAACTGTCAAGGCCTTTGTCAGTCAGTCTGTCCGTCTGTCACCGCGGGTTCGTCGGCCGGGCAGAAAGACACATTTGCATGCAAACAGCTCTGTTTTCGGACCACGTGCTTACCGTTGTTCACGAATTATTATGTATTTAGATTACTATCTGGGGAGTTATGCGATAAAGTTAAATCGGACTTGGATAAAAAAACCGGCCAATTGCGAGTCGGACTCGCGCACGGAGGGTTCCGCACCATCAACAAAAAATAGAGCAAAACAAGCAAAAAAACGGTCACCCATCCAAGTACTGACCCCGCCCGACGTTGCTTAACTTCGGTCAAAAATCACGTTTGTTGTATGGGAGCCCCACTTAAATCTTTATTTTATTCTGTTTTTAGTATTTGTTGTTATAGCGGCAACAGAAATACATAATCTGTGAAAATTTCAACTGTCTAGCTATCACGGTTCGTGAGATACAGCCTGGCGACAGATGGACGGACGGATGGACAGACGGACGGACGGACGGACAGCAGAGTCTTAGTAATAGGGTCCCGTTTTTACCCTTTGAGTACGGAACCCTAAAAAGTAACTGTAACACATTATTTACCTGTAACGTTTACTTACGAATGTTAACCGGGAAACGTATTAGAAACATAAAATATTATTATACCAATTAAATTACATTTCAACGATAATTAATCAAAACATTCTTTATTCTATTTAGAGCTATTACGATATATAATATTCTAAATTCAACACCTGAAATTAGAGGAGTCAAAGACATACGAGTAAGTATGCCACAATATAAGTGGACACAATAAGATTAACAGAGGTGTTTACAAAGGTTGGATTTCGACTAAGGTAAACGTACTGATGCTCGACGCGGTCCCAATACAGTCACATGACTTACATAATCTTGAAACTTAAGTCATTGTCAATAGAGGTGACAGCAGGGTGTCATCTATTAGGCATTAGCATATCGAGCACTAGTACGTTTACCTTACTGCAGCATTACGAAGTGTCGACGGGCGTTTTTTTGTTGTCCCCTACACTTTTTTTCAAATTTAGGATTTTTTATGTTATTTCTACTCAGAATCACGAGCTCTTTCTATCCTAATAGTAGGAAAGTGTCCCAAAATTTCCATACATTTTTCGATCTTTCCATTCCGCGACCGCCATACAAAGTCTATGAAAAATGGTGACGTAATGGAAATAAAAACCTTAGGACACTTTTTTTCTCTTATTAGGATAGAAAGAGCTCGTGATTCTGAGTAGAAATAAGTAACATAAAAAATCCCAAATTTGAAAAAAAAGTGTAGGGGACAACAATGTGAATTTCCTTGAATTACTGCGTTCCTGTTGTTTTGCCCTATTACTGCCAAGATTTTTATGTTCAATTTGTCACTCGTTTCATCATGGAGGTTGATAAAATCATTAGACATTGGCCGGTCGAAGTATTTTGCAGATGGCGCCAGCATAGCTTGCCCTGTCAATCGCTGGAATTATGTCAATTTTTTTTTGGCTTGGTTGTCAGCCCTTTAAGCCAATTCGCATAGATCAAACCTAGAGAAAGGGGCAAGATATGATGTCGCTATCTATGCAAATCTTTGACAGTTACCCTATTACGTACCTATATTGTCCAATCAATAACGCTCCAGCCAGTAATGCTGCAATAGCAAGCACTGTTTTAAGGATGACTCACTAGCTAGACCGGCCCGGGCCCGGGCCGAGGCGTCCGACATGTCATTTTCTATGACGGCTGATCGGTGATCACGTAGTAATTTTCATAGAAAACGTAGCGCCGGAAGCTCCGGCCGGGCCCTCGCCCGGTCTAGCGTGAGTCATCCTTTAAGTAAATTACAATACAATATACATACATTTAACTTACATTCACAACACACACACAACAACACATCAACTAGGTACCTGTAGATATTTTTTAGGGATCCGTACCCAAAGGGTAAAAACGGGACCCTATTACTAAGACTCCGCTGTCCGTCCGTCCGTCCGTCCGTCCGTCCGTCTGTCACCAGGCTGTATCTCACGAAGCGTGATAGCTAGACACTTGAAATTTTCACAGATGATGTATTTCTGTTGCCGCTATAACAACGAATACTAAAAACAGAATAAAATAAAGATTTAAGTGGGGCTCCCATACAACAAACGTGATTTTTGACCGAAGTTAAGCAACGTCGGGCGGGGTCAGTACTTGGATGGGTGACCGTTTTTTTGCTTGTTTTTTTTTGCTTGTTTTGCTCTATTTTTTGTCGATGGTGCGGAACCCTCCGTGCGCGAGTCCGACTCGCACTTGGCCGGTTTTATTTGATACATACCCTCTGGCATCACAGGATAATCATTAAAATAAGAGACAGGCTTGTAAGCAAGCAAGCGGATCCTTTAGATAATGTTCGTAATTAATGTAATTTGATAACGACGGAAGGAAGCCAGCGGGGATTGTTCTCGTATTAGTATGTAGTGGCCGTAGGGCCTTCACCCACATCGGCACACCATCGTTAAAGGCCGTGTGGGTGTGACATCACTGTTCCGTTCAACAGGAGAGTGTCTTGAATACAATGGTTTATATAATTTTATTATAGATCGTCTAGCCGGCGGCGGTCAAGTTAATAATCCCTACTAATCCCTAGGTACTGTTATAAATGTAAAAGTAACTCTGTCTGGTTGTCTTTCTGTTACCTCTTAACGCTTAAACTGCTGAACCGGTTTAGATCAGATTTAATATAGAGACATTTCGAGTCCCGGGGCCTTCCCCGGATATTATGTCCTTACATAGAATAGTTGTTATTACGGACATAATCGTGCTACGTAAAAGAAGTCGCGGGCAGGATCTAATGTAAAGAAAACGTTCCCTGTCTGTTAAGCAGCGGCAAAAATTGACATTTGATCAGTCATGTCAGCCAGCCTGTCGTTAATTCAGCTGTGAATCTATCTAAGATGCCCATCGTATATCGACAAAGGCCAAATGAAAAGAAAAATTATATCGGGATGACAGACGCTACGAAAAGTCACGTGACTATCTCTACAGGGTGCTTCCTGTAACAGGAGTAATAAATTAAACTAAAGGCTGTACTCCTCAAACTGACCAACATTTGTTCAGCAACTTTTCAAAAATATGAATCCTTTAGACTTCCTCTTTTTCATACAAAATAAATATTGCCTTCAATGTACGCTGACATCAGTGTGTTTGATTGACGTTGCCTGTCACGCTTTAAACATAACAAAATTTGCAATACATTGCGTCTTAGAATAAACTTTAAAGTGTAATAAAAATCAAAACATGAGTTATTTTGAAAAGTTGCTGAACAAGTGTTGGTCAGTTTGTGGAGTACAGCCTTTAGTTTAATTTATTGCTCCTGTTACAGGAAACACCCTGTATACAATATTTAAGTTTCAATAAGCTTTATCTATCAACGATTGTCATCTAGGCCCGCTGTTAAATGTTATTCAAAACACTTTTCTGCACCTCTAGGCCCTCTAGCAGCAACAAACGTCATACAGGTAGCATCAAGATAGCAGCTGATGAATCGGTCCTGGCATTCATTGAATAATAGGCCATCTTAGGCGCCTCTTAGACGAATCTATTAGTTTTACTCGTTTTATTTAACACAATTAATTACTCTCTTATCACTTGTTTTGCCTCCAGTGAACCAGCTTGTGTGTAAGCTTCGATTACACGCATTTATTACACAGCACCAGTTCAAATAGTACTAGGACTAAATCCACAGCCAAGACAAAACGGTTTATAAATAAGGTAACTGCTAATTCAACAAGCTTAGGTATGACGTGCCCCGATAGCTTTAATTACCATAGTTTACCCTAGTCTGCGTCTCAAAGAATACATTAATAGGTATTAATGCTAATTTATTTTATTTATGGCTGTGTGATGATCACTTCCGGATGCTTTAGATTACGCATTAAAAGGGCAAAAAAAAGGTAATCACGACTGTTGACTGAACGCATTTTGATATGGATGTAAGATAGAGTGCCTAGTGGCGCCTATCTGTTCATCCGTTGTAGTCAAAGCATACGTATGTACAGTCAGGCGCAGAGAAAAACCACATAGAAGTTTGTATGCATAGGTGCTAAGCGAATAGTATTGCTGATTGTACATTTAAGCGGCCGAGGCGATCAAATTGTGTGTTGTCGCACACGATCTTATTCTCTTACTTAATTAGGTACTGCTGTGGCGCAACGACCCGAAGTGGATCTTGGCCTCGGACACTAAAGACCGCCATGCTACTCTGTCCAAAGCCGTTTTTGTCCAGTCGACGGCGCCGAGTTCTCTAAGGTCTTTCTGCACTTCCAGGGCCTCTCTTACGAAAAGAAAATCCATCAATATAATTATTACATCATAATCTTTATTAAAACGTTACTATTAGTAGACTATAAACAGTTTCCATTTCATTTGCGCAATATTAATTATTTATGTATACTTATATAAAAACCTTTATCAACCATTATTGTATAAATAATTAAATAAATTTAATAATCTTGCGCGAAAGAAATGGAAATGTTGTCTTGCGATACTTCAACTTAGCGGCTTGATTCGAACTTTAAGATGGGTCAAAAAAATTCTAAAGATACGACATGGATCTGATATGTTAGTGTCAAAAGTAACGTTTCTTCAAACAAAAACGTGACTTTTCACACTGACATATCCGATCCATATCGTGTCTCTAGCAAATTTTTGTTGTATCTTAATAGATGTTAAATAAAATTTGCTTCTGACTGTTTGGAATATTATTTATCGAGAGTGAATCTAGACATATTTTAGGAAAGCATCCATCGACACTTACCATCAGGTGAGATTGTGGTCTAATGCTTACCTTTTTCCAATAATATTGAAATTGATAAAATTGAGGGATTTTTTGTGTTAAGTATCCTTATTATGGACACGTAGGCATCGTGACTTGAAACGTAGAAACAATAAAAATTGAAGTTTTTCTTTAGTTCCTGTTTGATAACACTCGCATAATTGCGTGTAACTACCCAATCCGTTCACGCATTCGTTACTATATGTAACCAGGTCCAATTTATAATAATTAATAGCTAAGTACTACATAACAGGTAGTAGGTAGCTATGAATTATAAAACAGACCGAATCAGGTAAAACTATTAATTCTACTTTCTGTAAATTTTATGTAAACATGATGGGATTAAACTCGGCAGTAAAATTTTAACAGTAGGCCGCATAAACGTAACAAGTTAGGTATTTTGCAAGCAATAAAACCCTTCTACACTTTCATTATTCCTTGATCCTCGCATCTGGCATCTGTTTATCGGTGGATGCCAGCGTAGTATCTGTTTTAATGCTGTATTTAGGTAGGTACCTAATATTGACTAATTTATATGTCGGAGAATGGCTGAAGTGTGCCATCTATCGCCTTGAAGAGGCGTTTCATCACGCAATCTTTGACAAATAGAGCAAACTAGGGTGTTATGTGTACACCTGAGTGGTGTTCGGCGCAGTTCCGCCAAGGCGTCATAGAGTGCGCTGTCAAAAACAAATGAAATCCAGAACAATTGAATTGATGCTGTCAATCGATCTTCAGATGGGAACATGATGAGAACGAACGGGAGAAGATGACGTCGGTGGCGGTTCCTGGGTCTAATCCACTGGTTTGCTTTGATTAAGAAGTGTAACGTGTGCTATGATTTGTAATCAGTCTTATCCAGTAAAGACTGTGAGTTGAATAACGTATTTCATTGACGAGGGCTCGCCATCCATAATTGAAGGTATATAATGTGTATTGAATCCTTTCAAAAACGGCATCGATTGACATTGACGCCATACTTAAAACATGACATATAGCGGATATTACGATCAAGTCTAATCATTTGGCCTTTCTAATAAAACCGAGCAATCGGTCCCCGACGTCCATTATAATTCAAATACACGGCTCACCTTGCTCCTCGGAGGCCGGGTACCGGAAAACTGTGCCACGAAAGTTGCGAATCTTCATAGAAAATCACAGACATATATCTAACTATCTAACTAGATTGCAGTGGTCCAATGAATTTCCGTGACAATTAAAGTTCTCTACACAGAAAATTCATACGGCCGGCACCAGTCCAACTTATACATACTATAGTTCTTATAAATGCTTTGATGATTTTTTTTTTATTCCTTGGCCAAAATGTTAAAATTGGAATGGACATAAAAAAAAACAATAAATTGCTAAACACATCGCTATCTTTTAACAACCATCAAAACACCGGCAGCCAAAACACATCATGCGGTCTAGCATGAGTTGCTTTCTCGCGCGCGACTCCATAAATCTTGCGCGACTTCAAGTATGGAGAACGCAACTCGTGCTTGTCACTGTTTGAACGTATTTATATCCATTTAAGTAAACAGTGGTAAATACATACTACGCTATTAGATATATGTCTGTAGAAAATCATAAAATTTACTATGTGTGATGCACACAACGTCAATCAATCTTGGCAATGAGGTTTAGATGAAGTTAAATTGCCCGTCTACTGCCACAGAATGCTAATTGGGTAATCTTAACCCTCTACAACTGTGGTGACTTTTTTTAGAGAGATTCTATACTGATGTGGTGTCTATGAGACCTCATTTTCGATAATTCATTAAAAATAAACTAATGGCAAAATGGTAACTATTGTTTTATATAACAATCAATCCATTTATAATTTAATACATTCAATTGTAAAATACGTTTAAAATAAAATACATAAGAAATATATAATAAATTTTAATGAGATCACAGTTTCTTACAATTTGTACTTAGGCTAACAAAAATAAAAAAAAAAAACTTAAAAATCAGCAACTTCAAGTAACTTCATTAATTTTTCTTCTTTTGAACATTATATTTATACTTTAAAAAAAAATAGTGAAAATCTAAAATCAGAATAAGGCACTAATCAGTCCTGAAGTTGGTACTTATTTTAAAGGATTTTCGTCGATCAACTATGTAAAATATAATTATTTATGTGGTGAAGTCTCTCAGACACTATAGAAACATTACTATTTTTGTGAGGTGACGTCTGATAGACCCCATAATTACTATGAACAAGTACATATTTTTATGAGGTGAGGTCTGTCAGACCCAGGACTTATTGCTGTGCTCACGTCTGTGGGACACCCGCAGCTCATATCTCCCGATGCTTGCAGCACATTGCCGCTCGGGCATCACTGTCCGATGCCGCGAGTCGTTTGAGGAAGGTAATGAGCGAGACAGAACTATATCGCGCCGTACGCCGACATAGCAACAAAAAAAATATTTGGCGGTGTCTGATAGACCGCACATCAGTCGCAGAGGGTTAATGATCGTGAGACCCATATTCGTTGTCATCATGTTGTCATGATCAAGTTACTAAAATAGACGAAAACAATAGGTTAGTGTCTTCACAAAAGTCAGCTCACTCTTTTATTAATTGAAACAGAAAAAAAACCGGCCAAGTGCGAGTCGGACTCGCGCACGGAGGGTTCCGCACTATCAACAAAAAATAGAAACACAACAAGCAAAAAAACGGTCACCCATCCAAGTACTGACCCCGCCCGACGTTGCTTAACTTCGGTCAAAAATCACGTTCGTTGTATGGGAGCCCCGCTTAAATCTTTATTTTATTCTGTTTTTAGTATATTTGTTGTTATAGCGGCAACAGAAATACATCATCTGTGAAAATTTCAACTGTCTAGCTATCACGGTTCGTGAGATACAGCCTGGTGACAGACGGACGGACGGACGGACGGACGGACAGCGGAGTCTTAATAATAGGGTCCCGATTTTACCCCTTGGGTACGGAACCCTAAAAAGAACATTCAATAATTGAGACACTCCTTCTTTGGAAAATCAGGCTGTTATAAAACCGCTACTATGACCACAATCATTATTTTTGTAAGAAATAATGCCATTACACACCGGGGGGTTCAAAATGTTCGCTGTGTTATTTTATGTAAATGGCCATAACTACACTAGATTATTTTTAATTTTTAACAAGCAGAAACGTCTGCAATCGATGCTATTAAGCTTAGAATAAATTTAAAAGTGGAAAAATTACTGTCTTGGGTGAGACTTGAACTCACGGCCTCTCATGGCCTCTGGGTTCAAGTCTAACCCAAGACAGTAATTTTTCCACTTTTAAATTTACACTAGATTATTCATTACAAAACATTTGATTCTTCTATTGATGAATATATTTCACCAACTAGTACCTACTGAAGTATTGGCATTGTTCTTTAGCTGCGATAATGTAGTTTAATCACAATTAATTAAGATGGAGAAGATATGGTATAAAACTGCTATTATAGTATTTATTGCAAGACTTCCGATCATGGATTTGCTTCCTACTTATTATAGCATTGTTTATACGAGTATACTTTAGTTTTTTCTAACATTCATGCATTCATACCCAGTAGAACTAAAAAATAAACACTAAAATTACTGAACTAAAAAACCTTTGTGATACAGTGCGTTATTGTGTTGGAATTAGTGGTACTAATTTAATGAATGCATTCGTTCGTGCATTCAAAATATCTTAACCTTTTTCGTGTTTTTATGCCAGGATACCGGTACCCCCCCATCCGATTACAAACCTACTTTGATTACTTGAATACCATAGGGTTCATATTTCGGAGATAAATGTCATCAAATAGCCCAATATTTAAAAATGATTTGTAAAAAAACAAATCTCATTTTCGTGTCCTGGGTGGTCCTGGTCAGGACAGGATTCATGACACCCAGAATGCCGGTTGTAATAATAACACAATATAACACCGGCCTAGAAAAGCTATAAATATACTTGGTCAAGCAGACCTTGACAGTAGAAAAGGCGGCAAAATTTAAAAATGTAGGCGCGATGGGATATCGTTCCATTTGAATTTTGCGCCTTTTTTTACTGACAAGATTGGCTTGACCAGCTATGTCTACTAAAAAAATTACATTTACTAGACCCGGTTAAACCAGACCTCATTATTATGATGTATCATCTAAATGTGGACTAGTTATAATAATACGGTGTATTTTCCAGTGCATCACTGCAGCTTTGTTCGCGGCTGCCTCAGCAGCACCTCCCGGCCAGCAGCCAAGATTCTACCAGGGCCCTGGGAATCCTAATTTTCAGCCCGGGTAAGTTATACATATAATATACAACCTCTCTGATGAAGTCTGATAGTGAATCTGTACGATACATACTAAAAAGAATAGGTATGGGCTGTAATCCGATAACGGGATTTTACCTACTAAAACATCTAACCAAACAAAATGAACTGAATTACCTAAGTGACATTTTATTTAGAAGTAAATTTTGAATTTGTAAATCTGTCATAGACAAATAAGCCTGATGCTGCAGAAAACCAAAGAGTCTATAGTATATATCTACCCTACAATATAATACCTATAAATATTAAAGCAGACCAAATAAATGACAAAATAGACGCCTACGTTTTATAACGTTTCGTCTAGGGTTTGCACGACGGATCCGAAATGTATGGGAATATCCGCGGATCCGGATCCAGATCCGGATAATTTCATACATTTCGGATCCGGATTGCAAACCCTAGTTTCGTCTGTTGCCATTTTAATTCGGAGAAGGATGTCGGAACTACAAAGGTATCATTTAGATACAATCATCAGTTTTTTAATGGGAACCTGTTCCGACAATACTGAGAATTAGTTTGATGTGCCAACTAATATTATAAAAAACTGCCATTACAGAAAAAAATAGCCCAGGAAAAGTGAACAATTAAACCAAAAGTTGCATACTAAAAACCACCCAACTATATTCGAGTTAGTTTTGGTATTGTATAGTTGGGAGATTATGTTGGTTGTTTTACAGTAGGTGCCTATTTATATGGCAAATCTGGATGCTATTATAATATTGAATACTTTAATATGTGTTATTATTTTTAAGGCTGGAGCAGTATTACTTGGACAACGCGGAAATGGCGAACTACTACAACCAGGCGCAACAGAAGCAAGGTAACAATAACAGCACAATACAAATCGTGTAGTTTTTACTTAGGAACATAATTTTGGAACAATAGCAACAACTAGGCGACAACCGGATGTCTAATGAAATTATATTTTGAAATAATTGGTCATTTGCTTACATCTCAAGGCCATAGTGGTTATATTATCTTTCAAGACCACCAAATAAAATATTTTTATGTACGTTGACATTTAAAATATATCTGGACCATGAACCATTTTTGGGACCTCTATTTATTTTTGGAGCGTAACAAGTGGTAAGTATGTTGTATCAAGAAAACAGATAGAGTTTAGACTAAGTAAAGTCTGCAACGATTTTGATAGCATACGCGGTGCAAGTGTTATTTGTACGTCATAATTTCATGATGTCAAGTTTGACGTTTGAAATAACACTTGCACTGCGTGTGCTATAAAAATCGTTGCAGACTTTTCTTGGTCTAAGTCTATCTCGTTGAAATGTCCCATGTTACTGTCAAATAATCGTGTAAGAAATCATGATTTAACGTTATCTGCAGTCGTAGTATACCGTCAAAGAAGGGTGAGTTGATATCCCATTGTCTATGGTGTTAAGTAGAATACCATAATGCATTACTTTTATGGAACATTCCAGGCCAAGTGAACGCGAACGCGCCGGCTCGGCTGGAGAACTTGGAGCCTGACAGCGAAGTGGAACTGGTTCCAGGAGTGCAGCAGCCGCAGCAGCCGCCTCAACAGGTCAGTATTAGCCTAAATACTATAGGATCCTAGAGATAGAACGTCTGTCATCGACGGTTAACCGGGTAATAGTTTTAGCAAGGTAACAGGGTCAGCCAAGACGTGACAACCGTTTATAGAAAACGCCAAATAAAATTTTATTTATTCAATTCAATTCAATTCATATTTATTACAGATAGCAAAAGATCCATATTACATTAAAATTAATATCACGAACACAATAAAGATAATAATTTAAAATTAAAACAATATTCCAATAAAAATAAAATAAAATAAAAATATATACATTAATTTAAAATATACAGGCACATTGAAACATCATCATCATTATCCTTGCCTTATCCCATTTACTTGGGGTCGGCACATCTAACACTCTGGCGCCATTTTTGGCGGTCTTTTGTCATATCCGGCGTCAAGCCGTGCGTCAGTAGGTCTTTTTTGATGGTCGAAGCCCAGTTTGTCAGCGGTCGGCCCCTTCCCCTTGAGACTCCATCACTTTCGGTGGTTACACTCTTTGTAATATGGTCGTCGCTACGGCGTTGGACATATCCGAACCATCGCAATCTGCTTTCGCGCATTTTGTTCCGAATGTCTGCGACTTTGAAGGTGCCTCTTATGTACGTGTTTTTTATTTTGTCCAGCCTTGTAACTCCCCCCGACCAGCGCAACATCTTCATCTCCGTTACGTGCATTCTTTGTTCATCCTGTTGTCTCATGGTCCAGCACTCGGATCCATAGAGCAGGGCTGGTCTAACTGCCCGTTTGTATACTGTACCCTTTGTTTTGATTGGGATCTTTGGGTCGCACAGGACGCCCGTGAGGGAACGCCATTTCAGCCACCCTGCCCTTTTTCTATTCTCGATATCGGGCTCGGTTGACGCTGTTGACGTGATCAAAGAACCTAGATATTTAAACGACTAAAATATATTTATATAAATATGGAAATGATAACGTAACGTTTCGTACATTTGCACTTTTTGATTGACGTTTAACGATTTCCATCATGACTGCGACCCCAGATGACCTACTGTAAACACTGATAGTATTTTGATATGGTGATAGCTGTCATTTAACCATTTATAACTAAAACGTATACATTATTATTGAGACGACAGCTGTCTCCGTACCCAAGCTACTCGTATGTGAAAAATATTATAGGCGAAGATTTACCAAAAATATTTAAAACATCTTAAACAATATTGAAACTTTTTGGCCACATGTAAACACCATTTGTACAATAAATAAAATCGCTTTCATAAAACATGTATCAGATAAGAAAAGTTTAGCAAAAGTAAAAATGTCCAGCGCCTGCGTCAAGAAAGACGCAAGCAAACATAAGCTTAAGTATGTTAACAGTAGGATTTTATTTTCAGAACCCAGTATCTCCCAATTTGCCGGGCTTGGTGCCTGGACAGCGGGTGTTCATTGTACATATGCCAGTCCCGGGATATAGGTAAATACACAGATGAAGCAGATTCATTGATTTAATCAGATGTCTGAAGATTAATTTATTGTATTAGAAGTGTGTGCTTCGAATTTGACAGAATGTAGACGGAGCTGTACGTCTGTACGGCTCCGAACATTTAGGACCTATATCCGGTCATTTTAGTTGTCATAAGTTGTAGTTTGACAGACAGTATTTATTTATTATTCTAGGCCTGGCACTGTTGGAGGGTACCAGCCCCTATACATTGTAGCTGCAGCACCTCAAGGGGGAAACGCTGGAGCATACGCAGCCAATGGTAAGAGGAACTCTCTGTTGTTACGAGATAATCCATTTCAAGTAAAAACTGTTACTTTCATGCTAAGGCCATAACCATAGAAATGGCATTATTACGTACTAAGTAAAATTATTCGTTGTAAAATATTTTTTCTCTCAAACATTACAAGTAAACATATTAAGAGAAAATCTGTAAATATAATTGTATGACATTCGGATAAGGAGAATCACCTTAACAACAACTAACTTGACTTTAAAAATCAATTTAAAAATAAATGAATAAATCCATTAAGTAACTAACATCGTTTTAATTTTATTATCAGTGATAAAATATTATCTAACAATGAATGTTTATACCTATAAAGTTATACAAAATACGTGTTTATCCGTCTCTACAGGATACCAAAATGCCATCCTACTAGACCCTTCCGGGCAAGCAGTGCTGTCTCCAGTGAACGGGTACTACAGACCGGGCCTGGGGCCTCAGCAGGCCAACCCTGGACTACTACTGGGAGCGCCTCTTGGCTTGCAGCGACCCTTCGACTTGTCGTACCAAGATCCTAACCTAGCATACCAGTAAGTACCTATAAGAGTAACAGCTGTTACCTTATTGAGATATTTTTGTTAATTTTGCTGGAATCGTAATAGGTATCAACTGAAATTATCATATCCAGTAACTTTACTGCAATTGATTTAATGTAAGGAGTATTTGGGAGACTTGAAATTTCGGGAACGTTAAACCTCCTTCCAAAATTCAATTGAGATTTAGCTAAAATCTTACTTAACAATCTTTTGTTTGGTTGAATGTACCGGGCCAAAGTTACCTAGGACAGCTAGGGTTTAATTTGCTGGTTTAAAGGACCTTAGTGTGTGAAAGAATTGTTTAAGTGAGTACTAATAGATGAATAATATTTATCTGTGAATTTTTAGACAAGTTGGACCTCAAGGACCGGGACCAGAGGGTCAGCAGATTCGCCTAGCTCCCGTGCCATTCCGTCAACCTTCAGCCGCCGCTAACGCTGCTCCAAATGCAAATCGTAAGTGGAAAATTACTGTGATACACATTAAAATATTACATACATCTACTTTAGACAAAATAGGCTTGTCATTTACTAAGAGCTAGTTACTCCAACCACACTTGACAGACTGATCAACGTCACTCAACAGTGAACTAGGACAGATGGTTTGGCGCAACTGACCCTTCAACAATTAAGACGCATCTACACTACATTCTGCATACGAGGAACAGTAGAAGATCCTTACTTGCCCACATAACCCCACGCTTCAAGCACAGCGTTCCGCTTCCTTACGTCTGAAATGCACCTAACTGTGCTCCTATTACATATAGGACAGGTTGGTTGTATTCAACTGTAGACATATTCATGTTTTTACCATTGCTCTATTAATCTAGTTACGCTTATTTGTTATGTCCACTCCTCATTTTAATGTACCGTGTCATATCCTCAGAATCAGCAGCACCTTCAGAGCAGAAGCGTGTTGGCCAATCATCGGAGAGTAACGAGCTGAAGGAAGAACCGAAGCGCAACGCGAGACCTGCGCCTGCGCATGCCCCGCGCAAACCTTAGACTGCTAGCAAAATATCTGCACAGTAGATGTAGTGTGTTAACCCTTTTAGGGTTTCGAGTCACATATGTAACATTGTGAATGTTTTAAGTCGAAATCTTGTTTAAAGTACTACTTGAAATCAATAGCAATACCAATGTTATATTAAATGCTTGAAGAATACGATGATTTAACTTAGTTTGTAGGTAGGTACTTAAAGTATAATGAAATTTTGCAAATTTTTCAAAATCTGCTGAAGCGGAAAACTAGAAATAGACGACCTTTTTCGAAAACTAATATTGAAACTTTGAAAGTCAAAGTTAATATTTAAAAGAAAAATGACAAGAAACGATGTTCATCTAAGTATATGACCTATATTGACGAAGTGTAGAAGAAATTTAGACAATGTGATAATTAGTACATAGATAAATAGGTATCTATATATTATGAAGATTCTGCGATTTGGTCTGCCAAAGTTTTACTAACCAAACACAAGTTTGAAATGTAATCTGCCCATTTCGACATTATTCAATGTACACCTACATTAGCATCGAATCAAAAAAAAATCGGCTGACTATTTTTCATCAAAATGTACCTAACTGCATATGCCTATATATGCATATGCATGTCCTTATGCATTTTGTTGTAAATCACATAATTTGATAAGTAATTTAATTCGTTTTGCAATCAAAAAGTAGGTCATCTTCATATTACATTAGGTATTATTGAGTAACCTTGTACCTGATTGAACTTATTGTAGAACATTGAACGAATAAACAATATTAATAAATTGAATCTGTTTTATTTCACTCTACTATTTCTAGACAATAATGTTGCATTTCTAATGTCCACAATGAATTTGACAGATATTTTGTATATTTTTTAGGGTTTAAAAATAAAATTCTAGATTGCTTTTCATAATTGAGAAAACACAATAAAATCTTACATATTTAAATCGAGGAACTTGAACTCTGTCACTAATCATAACTTAAAATGCTGTATTACAAAACAATTTTACAGTTAATAAAGTACCTACATTTATACAGAATATTATTATTTATACTTAATATTTAGTAAGACTACAAAATGAACTCATGTTTATCATAATTGGAGAAATCAGCAATTACCTAAGTAATTAATATTAATGATAATTTATCTCGTTCCCTTTGTGAAATCACTCAAACGTTTCTCAGGAGCCCCTACTTTTCTCAGGGCTACCAGTTGGTGGAACCCGTTCGATATGGAGCGATAGCGCACCCAGCCCTAGCGATTCAAGACCTAGACTAGCTAGACTTGTCCTACCGGCTCAATAAGCTTTCTAGTGCACTCTAATTAACTCTAATCGAATTATGTCGCACGCATAATATATATTCGCCATCAGATATATTTGAGCGCTCGAGGTGCTATTAAATATAACACGCCTGTATTTTCAAGGCGCTAGATTGCGTGTTCAGATATTTTTGAGCACCTCGGCCGCTGCGATATATCTGATGGGGACCGTACATAATTATAGTAATAGTTTGCTATGGAGGGCACTAAGTAAGTTCAGTGTTCGCTTTGAAAACTAGGAAAAGAGGGTTCAATTAAGTTTTAATGATCGTTACTAATGCTGAGCGTTGTACAGGAAATAAGAAACTATTAGGACCCTAAGTTTGTATTAAAGGTTTCTTTATGCAAATAAATTAAATAAGCGGAGCAGCAATCTTATAAATAAACATATTAAGTATTACTGTAGATTAAACATAATGCAAAATTCGTAAATATAAAATAACTTGATCAAAATCATGAGTATAGGTTTTATTTGGGTTTTATCAGTAAGTAATATTGATATTGACATTGTTAATAATTTAGTTAATTAATCGATTGCTTATAATGGTTTTTAAATTGTGTATTGCTTGACATTTGTATAATTATAATCAATTGTTATTTTCCTACTTGACGATCATAATATAAATTCGTATAGATTAGTGTAAAATAATTTATATTGTAATTTCATATTATGAAATAAATAAATCGAAATCTAAATCTAAATCTAATGCGCAGAAGACAGCTGCGCAATGTTCAAATTTGAATAAAGTAAAATATGTCCTAGTTGGAACTTAGTAGTTGCATTATCTTTGGTCCTTTGTTCGACAAATTATTGTTAGAAATTAAGGTTGGAAGTGGCAAAGTATTGAGGCTGGTGAAGCACTGGTACACTTAGATTTTTTTTTTGGGTAATATCAGACGTTCTAACTATTTCTTAAGTTTATATGTATACAGCATGTGGCCTGTAACACGGGCGAAAAATTAAAACGTAGTTTCTACTCCTCTAACTAGACAATGTTTGTTCAACGACTTTTAAAAATAACTTGTGGTTTAGATTTTAAAACACTTTAAAATTTATTCGAACACGCAATGTATCACGAAATTAATTATGTCTGTACGGTGACAAGACTGAGAGGCAATATCAATTAGACGGAATTTAAAGTACATTGAAAATATTATTTAAGTAGTTTGTTTGAAAAAGGGACAATCTTAAAACTACATAATTTCAAAAAGTTTTTGAACAAAAGTTTTATTGTCCGAGGAGTAGAATCTACGTTTTAATTATTCGCCCGTGTTACAAGCCACATGCTGTATATATGCCAGTATAGGCTTTCACAATAATAAGTAAATTTAGTTATCAGTTAGATGGCGCCTTCTCCATTTTCTCCACTTTCAACGAAAATATTGTCACTGTATTAATATAGGTAATAATAAGTCATAAAGATACAATATTAAGGTCAAATTAAATCGTTTAACATCAACATGTAATGTTTAAGTGAGACGAGGTAGTTCTCTGATCCATCTTTTACTGGCTACCGTTACCATTCACAGCCTAGCTACTAACGGGTCTCTTCCTGCCACCCACCCCGATAAACCATAATGCAACCAACATACACATACACACAATCAGAAATATTATAGACCTATACACCATACACATAAAGACGAAGATAGAATAGTCATCGATGACACGAACAGTGCAGCACTTCTGGCGGACGACCAGGCGTAGTTAAACCTTCTAGTTTATTATCCTGACTACATATAGGACATAACATGAAATTATGGTCAGAGAAAACTAATGACGAATAAATACATTTTAATGAGCTGATTGACTCGAACTTACGTAAACTCTTACAGATTTAATGTCCTCAATTTCTCTGAATTCATATAAATGCCAGTTCACCTTACGATTAAATTGGTTACGTAAGTTTCTGATACAGTTATTTTTAAATAAATAATTAAAAAGAACAAGATTTATTTTTAAATTGATTAATCATACGTAGGACCAATGCTATTCTAAAAACGATTGTACAGTTCTTTCAAATCAATAAACTCAATCCCCGACAGATGCAATCGAAATAGAAGCGAATCCTACAAACCGCATTTTGTTTATTTTCTTTGACCTGCATCCGATGATATCAAGGCCATGCATCATTACAGCTTCGCCACGCGTTTCCATTCAGATGATTAATGTATATAGAAATAAATATAAAGCTAATGTGCAATAATTTGCACAAAAACTCACTCTAGCTCTAAACAACAAGAATATATCTTATCGCCATTAAAATAAGGTGATAACGGTGTAAGTAGCAATTTTGATGAACACCTCTAGATTACTTTACAGCTTTTTGTTAGTGCTGTAATAGCAAAGATATAATCCAATCCAACTTGAGCTCTCAAACAAAAAGCCAATGAGCCGAAGATAGAACAAAACAGAATTGCAGAATCGTGAAGAAAAGATCGTTCTAAATTGGCCGTCGGATAATGATGACTCAGTCAAATTAAAATGGGAGCTTTCCAAACGAAAGGTGTTGAGAAGTCAAGCTAGCTGCAATTATCCCGGGCCGTAACTCGAGGCAATTATGATCTTTTTGCCGGAGACCCGTTATCTTAGCTTAGATGCGGGGCAAAAACGCAGTCCGCGCAGTGTGGGAGCTCTCGCGGTAGCAGGCGCACGCCGTACTCGTTCCTTACCTCCCTGCACGATGGCTCCTCGCGCGCTCCTGTTGGTGGTCGCCATTGCCTGTCTACATGAAGCTTCAGCTAGACCTGTTCGTCGGACTCTAAATTTCAACATGTTCGTGCTGCGCCCGCGCCCCGATGCACCAGACCGCCTTCTTATGAGCACAGACGGTGTCTCCAGATTTGGACCTATTTTGGAATACCTCGTACAAAGGGTTCAAGGTCTCATGTCTGTTCGGGTGCCTCCAAAACCAGAATTTTCTGATCAAGTCGATGCCCCAGAAGATTCGGTGGTAAATAAAGAAGAATTGCCGGTAGCTGATGCAGCGGAGAATGAAGTGGATGGAATTCAGGAAGCTAGAATGCCAGGAGTGGTTGTCAGGCCTTCGAGGACAAAACCTGGCACATACGAAGTGGAAATCGATGTGGTGGTTGACGATGGGCAGCCAGAAAAGAACGAAAACAATGTCACAAAATAATAAAAGGCGACAAATCTCTAGTAGACTCGTTATGTTTATCATGTCATAATTACAGTCATACATAATTTAGGAGTTGACTTGATGTTTTTTTTGTCTAATTTATTACTTAGTGGATATTATTTACTACAAGAATATAGTGATTCTAGTGAATGGTTATTTATAAATTTCGTCGATTATTTGTCACGAAATAATTAGTGGTAACAACTGCCAAGTTTGCATTTATTGTATGTGTTTAGGTTTCGTATGTTCTCATGTTTATTTTGTTAACACTTACTCGTTCTTGCCATATTGATAAGGATATTAAAATGTTTGTTTTATATTGATTGATTTATCTTTTACTGTTAAATATAATGTGCCTAAGTAGGTACTCGTAAATAAGTACAATGACTGAGAATCCGACTAATATATACCTTTTGTTTGTCCAAGACTTACGGCCATATTCGAACTTTAAGATACGTCAAATACTAGAGATTGAAACGATATGGAATGGATATGTCAGTGTCAAACAAGTGTCAAAAGTGACGTTTCTTCATACAAACGCGTCACTTTTGACACTTGTTTGACACTGACATATCTAATCCATATCGTTTCAATCTCTAGTATTTGACGTATCTTAAAGTTCGAATATGGCTGATAGTGAGATATTGGCAAAAATACCTGCTGTTTACTTTTTACTAAACTGTAGGTTTTTTTACTGAAAAAAACTTTATTATTTTATACTAAAGTCTAAAGTCTTAAGTTTAATAGAAATAAATATCCCATCTGATTACAGTAGGTACACAAGAATGGAGATATAAGATTGAAGAACCGATAGTCGTTTGTTTTATAATTGCACCATATAATTGTATAATTTGCATGCATTTAAGTATGTTTTATTGCAAATAAACTGATTGATTGATTATAATTATATCTGTAGTGCAATGCAAATGTAGGAGATACGACTCAAAACTTGTCAATAATCGATGAAAACCGCGGGTATTTAGCCCCTTAATAACTTCCTTTGACCCTTAATGAGTGTAATCCCAGAAGGAGTGCAAAAATATTTGCCCCTTTTTTAGTCCCAAGGATTGGCCAAAACCACTGCCTGACTTCCCACCCCAGACAAGAAACCTTATGGGATTAATAGTTCGATATCCTAACGATCTTAACAACTGATAATTTTCAAGTGATATTTTTTTAGTTTCTAAAAACTGATTGGTACGAGCCGAGGTTCGAACCTGCGACCTTTGGAAGACGCATCTATAAACAAAGCCACTAGCGACGTTCAAAATTCATAAAATCACTTTCGTTACAGCACAATAAGGGGTTTACTTTCCCTTGTAATTTATTACTGTTGTTTCTCGACGCCTCGCCAGGTTAAAGAGCAAAGGCGTTCGCTGCTAAAAATAAATTATTTGTTTTTGTTCGCTGCGAAAAACAGTTAATCATATTCACGTAATTGTTAAATGCTTATGTTACTAACCTTAATGATTTTAATTTTGGTTTGAGCTTAAATTCGATATTAAGTAGCTGTAACAACATAAAAACAGAGCGTTTTATAGGTACGTACGTTATAGTACGTTGAACGTATTTTGTTTAATAATTAATATTTTTTTATTTTGTCATCACAGTACGTTCAACTCGGGACATTAAAAAAGAAAGCCGAAGCAAGGTCAGGACCACGTCAGTAGGCCACTGGGTCCACAACGCATAATAATGCTCATCGGATATGCGTCCCTGTCAGAGCCGACGCTACTTTCAAACTATACACACCCTGTATCGTCTAACAATGAGCCATTAACGTTGTTGCCGGAGACAGTGAAGTGTTAAATTTAAGAGATGGTGTCAAAAAATTGTGAAACAATGAAGTGTAGTTTACTGCTAGTGACGGTTTTGGTACTTAGTGTAAAAGCAGCGCCATTTATAACAAAACCAGAAACTTGGATGCAAACAAACCAGCAGCTAGACCTAGACCAATCGATGTTGAACCAAATAGCTCAACAGTCATTGGAACGATGGATTCTGCAAAATCAATACAATTCAATGCAACAACAGCTTATGCCAATGCAGCATGCGATGAAGAAATCTCAATACAGCCCAGTACCGTCGTTATTGTAAGTATAATCAATATAATTATTCCTCAAATACTCAAACTAAAAAAAAAGTAAATATAGGTAGTATGTAAAATAATATATATTATACCTAGCCAAGTCACAACTGTTACTTGAACCGCAGTTTCGTTCGAGTCAAATAGGCCCCTTTGAACGTCTGTGTTTATTATTTAGTAAATTTGTTTATGTATTTTTTTTAAGCTAGTCACGCGCTAAACAAATGTTTTATTTTTCAGTAACGTACCTCAGCAACCGTTATTATTAGTAGTGCCTAGTACGATTGCGAAAACTACGAATCGAGTCGAAAACCACAACGAAAATAATGATCCAGATTTCAAAATTGGAATTGGAGATGTTGACTCAGTTGTAATTAACGCTGAGAACGAAGCTAATATCCCTGAAACAAGTATAGGTCCCCAAAGAGCTATTGTAGTGTTACCAAATGGCCAACGATTAATAATAGGCAGCATTATATCTGCTATACCGTTCTTACCTTTTGAAGTAAATGTACCAGAAACCATTGGCTGGATTTATAATGGTATAGCTGGTATTATTGGAGGAATAGGTCAAAGGTTACCATTTAGACCAAAACCAACAACGGAAAGTCCAGTTCAGCAAAATCAAGAATCAATGACACAAGAATCCATGATAACAAATCAAGAGTCAATACTGGCTCCAGAAACAGGAATCACACCAACACAAGAGACCAGAATAAAGCTGATGCAAAAGCTTATGTCCAGGAGGCCGAATATAGGTATGCCCATAATAATGTTGCCTATGACACAGACTGTTCCAATACAACTGCAAGTATAAATAAAGTTATTGAAGTTCTTCAAAGTATATTATTTTTATCCATTTAATTATCAAATGGTAAATGTATTTTTCCATACCCAACAGCTCTCAAGAATAGTAAGTTTTTAAATCATTTTACAACTAATTATTAATATAACTCCGATAATCTGATAATATTTTAAGCGCCTTTTTTAGATGAAAAGGCGTTGTGCTTAAAATGTTGTTATACTTAGGATTAACAAGAAATGGAACGAAATGGAGGGAAATAATAAAACTTTATTAATAAATGTAAGTACTATATTAAATTTGATACTTGGACATTTCAACATACATTTTGTTTTAATTTTGTATGGAAATTACTGATTACATGGTAACAGATAAATTCTTAAACTAGGTCGGGTTCAAGAGTGTAACGTTTGGTCTAATATATAAATAAAACTTTTTACTTAATTTGACTAATTATAAAGACTTCACTAAACAGGACGTAAATTCAATTTGCTCACATTTACTGAGTGAATAATGAGGCTTGTTTTCGGTTGTCCATAAGATAAAAATCTAAACATACTTGAATGTAAAACTTTATATTTAACGCACATAGTTACACTTTCAAACGCCGACTATTATGATACTAATTTCTAAATTAACCTAGATCATAAAATGGCAACGACAACCGATTTATATCGATTAAAGATACGCACGTGTGGACAACGCACATACAAATCGACTGATTAATCCAAAATTATTCCAATACCAGAAAAGGTAAAGCATCGTTGGATGTCCTAAGTGAAAGACTACCCTTGAAACATTGTCAAAGACACAAAATATATGGATTAACACTAAGCTCAAGACAGAACTAAACTTGTTCATGTGACAAATATTCAAGTATCACAGACCAATTAGAGACCTTACGTATATTTATTCAAATGTAACTTCTCAATGTACGATTTGACATTGAAAATTATACCTAAAATTTCCTGTATTAATTACTTATACAACATTATATCACCTTTATCCACTGCTAGAAAACAGCTTCCCTATTTTTAAAAGCTTTTTTTTCTAGTGTACCTCAGGGACCATTTTTCGGACCAATCTTTTAATAGCAGCGGGTAAAGGATACAAAAGTAAGCTAAAGGTTAGCCCTGGTGGGCATGGGCACTGACGCCAACGGTGTCATGGTCCAGAGGTTGTCCAGGGTTGAGAGCGCCGGGCTGCTGGCCGCTCTTAGGCACAATGATGGAGACTGGGTAGTTGAAACTGTAGAAGAAACCACGTGGCGGGCCCTGAAAAAAAAATGAATTTATGATCTAGAACGCATACTTTATGTACTATGTAAGGAAAGGTAAACACCAACAAACAGTCAAGTACAATCGTACGGCATTAACCGACTGTACCAATGTGAACTTAAATCTTCGGCCGATAACTTATGGCATCGTAAAACACACATTAGGTACAAGCCTCAAATAGCTGATTGTCGTACCTATTTCCTATTTTGTCAGAAAGGGATAAAAACATAAATTTACGAATAAGCGTGATCAATTTACAAAAGGGGCATTCCGTAAGAATATCGCTCACGAAACGCTTTTGCCTTGTATGCCAGCTATCTAAATCAAATACCTACGTAAAGCTTGAGATCGCATACCGCTAATTTGTTAGTCAAGTCTTGAAATATTACCAGACTAAATATCGCTTTCTCATAATTTTCAGAAGGATTAGAAGAATGTCATTTAGTAACCGACATTCTAGTGGAATTCCTCACAATTACATTTTGTTCATTCAAATAGAAGTGTTATGAAATTAAACTCACAGTAGGCTCAGGCTCATCTTGCTGTTGACCCTGCTGTTGCTGTTGGCCATATTTCTGCGGCTGTTGTTGATGCTGTTGCTGCTGGCTGTACTGGTTGGACTGGAAGCTGCTCTGCGCCTGCGCGAAAGCCTTGCCTTCGCGGGCGGGGGCGGCGGCAAGGGGGGCGACTACGTTCTGTTGCTGCTCGGATGCAGCTTGGTTGTAGTCGTAGTTGCTGTTGTAGGCGCCCCTGCGGAAAGAAAATAGCAATGATGTTGGGGCACGTCAGTATAGATCAATGGGAAAGAGAGGCTGTAAAACTCGTAGACAAGGGGCCCATTCGACTCGTCAAAAAGATAGAGGTGTGTAAAATTGACGCTCATTCAATTATGTAGCGTATTCTCGCGTTATAAATTTCATATTCATAGCTACTGGTTTTCCAATGCCTGTTACGGCTGTTATGCATAGTTGGAATGTTGACTCCACTGTCCCCCAATTTATTATCCTTTACGTGATTGTTTTAAAAAAAGTCGTCAAACCAATTCCTACTTCGCGGTGTAAGAGCGTTGTTAGGCGCAGGTCATTTAAGGAAACGCCAAACATAAATTTAAAATTACGACTATATTTCCACTTCCAAAGCCAAAGGTTACCGTTAAACTAACCTTGATAATTTTTGTTACTCTACCTACATGTACGGTATGTATCGTACAAGCGTCCTATTATATTACGTTTACGGTTCGGTCACTCGGTAGCGGTGTATTGCGGTAACTTACTGAGGGTCTGGGTTCTGGGCGGCAGCAGCGGCGGCCTCCTGCCAGGCCTTCTCGTGAGCCAGACGAGCCTCGCGGACATCAGCAGCCTCCTCCACAGGCTTCAGCTCTACCTTCGGCAGGTTGTCTTCTTGGTGGAAGCCTTCGCCGTCAGCCCAGTAGCGAACCTGTACAGAAATGTTTTATAAAATGAAAAAGTTCGAGTGATAGCCGTAGGTACTTTGTAAATAAAGTTTCGGGTAGGTACATAGTTAGTACAAAAACCTAAACCATTTCCTAATAAAATCTCGCTGCATGCTCGTACCGTCATGACACTTCGAGAGGCAACTGGCGGGGTCACGGGGTATACGTTTATTGCATATGTATATTGATGGCACCAGTAGTTGCTCAGATACGATGGGGAATCATTTTACCTCGAGGGATCATTATACACGCATCTCCCCTAGTCACAACATTATACGTGTCCTCTTGTCTGTGTATGATAAGGAAGGATCCTGATCGAATTTTTAATCATCTTTTTGTTTTTTATTTGAGAACAGTTTTTTCTGCTCTCTACAAGATACCTATACAAAGTAGGTAGGTATATGTAATGTAAGGGAATCTAGTTACCTTGATGAGTTCATTGTTGCCGTCCTTGTAGGTGTAGGAACCAGTGACGTCACCGGTTCTGGCTCGGTTCTCCACCTTCGAGGACTCGGGCGCCTGGTAGCCGTATGCGTAGCCGCCGAGACCGTCTTGTCCGTGGAATTGAGACGCGTCGTACACCTGGAAGATGACATTGATGTAATATTTCATGTAATTTTTTATAAGAATAAGAATTGTTTATTGCCACTTATTTAAAGTACATAAGAAAAAAATAGACAAAAAAATAAAAACAATTAATCATTTATACAAATCAAACAAATTAGAATACATATATTGGGCAAAGGGTTTCCAGTCTCAGCATGTGCCGTGCCGAGATTGCCCGGTGCTGGTTTTCAGCCGATTAACTACAAACCGGGCATCGGGTAGTAATAATTACATCAGAGACTCATATTTCAAATAGGAGACGGTAAATTTATGAACTAGGTAGGTAATACATTAAATTTGGAATTACTCGTAGTTTACCGTTTTGTTAGAACAAACAGTGTCTGATTAGATTTTGTAAGTTATCGTAGAACTGTATCTCGTCTTCGTATAGCTGTATAGCTGTTTTGACTGCCGATCACTTTCCCTGATGGTTCAAAGCCCAGATTTGGAATATGTCCAAATTGTTACATTCAATTTTGGTATACCACTTGTTACATTGAATTACTTAGAAGGTAATAATATTTCATTATAAAATAAAATACCTCCTCAACATAGTCATCGGTATTCTCAATCTCGCGGCCATTTTTCCAGTAGTGGCCTAGAGTAGGGCCAGCCTCCGCCGAGCGGAACCTCGGATCGTTCCATCTCACCTGAAAAGTAACGAAAACAGTCAAAACAATGTCAATCTTATTAGATTAATAAAATTATTTAACCTTTACTTTAAGATCCGTATGAATGAATATATTATATTGAGATGTATTTTTCTTTATCGAGCTGCAGATAAAATATAATATGACGACTAAGGGCAAAAAAACTTGTAAACTATTAACGGCACCAATCATGAGATATTTAGAAGAAAATTTGGAGTATTATTGATATTACACCGATACCTACCTGTAAAAACTTCTTTGAAATGTATCTGACACAACATTATTTAATTCTAAGTTATTAGTCTAGTCATTATTAGTCTAAGTTTCGTGACGCATTGGTTTAACTGTAACCTACTTAAACATTTTTATCAATAAAAAAAATTGTTGTAGAGTCTGAAGCCCTTCGTTCAGTAAGCTTTTATTGCAGGTGTAATGTATATGTCGTAGTCAGATCGTATAATCCGCCGTATTACATTACGGCTAGCCGTTTTACAAAACAGGGGCGTTTTGAAATGCGGCGGTTCGACGATTAACCGGATTGTCATTGCGATACGTTCTTCAATAAGGCGGCCTACGTTTAGCCGCATCGTATCTACTATTTAGATTGTAGAGTGACCAGTTCTTTCGGTCGCCTACGTAACCGGAGTTTGACAATGTTTGCAATTTAATTTATTTTGCATGTATTTCTTTTCCAAAACATTTCCTTCACAACATAAATAGACGGAGCCCCGCTATTTCTGGGCGGTTTGCCCTTCGGGCATCTGAAGCTACCTAACGAACCTAACCTACTTACCTACCTACGCTTTTTTCCCCAAAGTGTAATGTTTTCACGGACGTCTCACTAAATCAATAGGTAGGTAGGTTAGGTTCGTTAGGTAGCTTCAGATGCCCGAAGGGCAAACCGCTCTTCGCGGGGCTTCGTCTAGTTAAGTTGCGAAGGAAATGTTTTTTGAAAAGAAACAGTCCGACTAACTCCAGATTTGATGGACACCCCAGCGTTTTTCATAGTTTGTTGTTATGTCAGGCAGCGCCACGAGTGTTAAAAATGGGAAGTAAAAACTGTCAAAGCGGCGGCTAATGACTCGCTGTATTACATTACGGCTAGCCGTGTTGAATAACGTATGGCGCCGAATACATTCCGGCGGATTTTCATTCAGCCGCATTCAATCCGGCTAATCGTCGAACCGCCGCATTTCAAAACGCCCCTGTTTTGTAAAACGGGTAGCCGTAATGTAATACGGCGGATTATACGATCAGACTGCGACATATAGGTACTTCAAATTGCGTAAAAAATCAAAACTAACCAGAGGGAGAACGCCAGTGCGTCCCGAAAGCTGGGGCGCTGTGAACGGCGGGCTGCTCAGGTACTTCGCCGCCTCTTCGGGCGAGATGTCGATCTCAAACACGTTGGAGACTGGGTTGGGAGCTGCCGATGACAGCGCCACCTGTAAAAACACAATTATTAATCGGTTAATACTTTACCGCATACGAAGCCATATATGGCGGATTTGATATTCAACTCTATTAACAGCAATTAAAGTTTAAATATTAACAAAAAATTGTTTTTACATGCAGTAGGGGATAGAAAAATATATAAGGTTTAACTTATACATGAAACTAACTACAGTTCTAATGGTAGTCTTGGGCACTCGAGGCCTTGGTTACTTTCTTTTCATATGTAAATGTTCTTTGGGGACTAGCTTGATGGGTTTCGAAAATATAAAAAAAAAACTTTTTATTTATTTTAGATATTGTTGGTAATACCAAAAACAGTTGAACAATACGTCATTTCGCAATATATCGTATTACATCATAATCATAGCAGAAAACTCTGAGATCATCTTCAGTTTCCAATGAAGTAGCTATTAAGGGGACGGTATATGACGTTTTCGATTTAGAGCTCACTTTGTGCAATCAATTTGTTCAAGAAATGTTTAATAACTGCATTAAATTATACGTAAATTTGTTCACGAAGAAGCCGTGTACCGGCTCTTCACGCCATAATATTTTTTATTTGCTGTAATTCTTCACAAATCGACACTAAAAGTATCCAAAAATCAAAATATGGAGTTCCGTTTGAGCAACACGCATTACAGTTTTGCCTTTGACAGTAATTGAGTTGTTGTGTGATTTTGAAAACTAGATAACTAAACTAGCAAATTATTATCTACTTATATTTTTACTCACAAATACAACACAGAAATTCAATCCCAAATGTAAACTTTCGTACAATTTCCATACATTGACGACATCACTCAAAATTCTTCTTCGAGTCAGATGGCCGCTGGCCTTGGATCGAAGCAGACGTGTACATCGTCGTAGCTCGTTTTTGACATTATTATAGACATTTCTGGACATTTCATCATATACGCATACGAAAATGTATACCAGTAGATAAATTGTATTTCAAAAAATAGGGTAAATAAATATAATTAAAATTTGATTTGTTGTTATTTACAGGTCGTAACGATCGAAAACAGCAGTAAACTATCCTAAAACAATACGATTACAATCGAATTTAAGTAACTTGTTCCTTCAAAACCCGCTTAAAATGAAAAAAGTTTAAAGACTCGTTTTACTGATTGGGATTGATTTTCATTACGCTGGTATCAATTTTGCGTCATTAAAAAAAATGTATATGACTTCTGTACGTCAATGACTTTTGATGTCAATTGTAATCTTGTATTTACGTTAGAGAATTATATATTCATTTAAATATTACGTACCTATTAATACGAAGCGTAATTCGTTTAATACCTGAAAGTCTTACAGTGTCTACACCTACTTTGTTGCCGTTCGTTCCGTCTATATGTATGCGATTACGTGCTGTTCTGATAATCTTCAAGAATCAAGAACAACGGCAAGAGCCAGCATTTAGTACTAACTAGTTTTTGCGGATTTGGAGACCGAGATGAAGCTTACAAGCCAATACCGCAGCGGCCTGGTTATTGTTATGTGTATATATCGAGTATTATATAAATTTAATATAAAAAAAACAATGTTTTATTTCAATGACATTATGTGCGTAGGTATGTAGGTATGTTTCGATGATTATAACTATTATAAGAATTTTGTCCACACAATAATTGTGCAAAGCAGAGACATGCTTTCTTTATGGTATAAGCGGTATGGTACCGTTATTATTTATCAATACCGGTTCGTTTTGAAGTTAAAACTATACCGGTTGAAATATAAAGTACGGTACCGGTATAAAATTACAGCAGGGACAACCATTTTTATAGGTGTACAGTCAGCTGCAGAGAAAAGGTACCACCCTTGCAAAGATGATTGTATGCAGGGGTGGTATATACCTTTCCTCTGCAGCTGGCTGTACCTAAACCATCATTGACCGAGCGTTAGCGAAGGTCTCCGTTTCAACTTGGGCAAAAATGCTTTCGTATATCCGAATTCTTCTCCTTTGCAAATCACATTTCTCAACTGATTCTGATTAACATTTGTAAGGAGGTTCGGTACTCGGTAGTTCGATATAATTATTCGGTTTCTTTTTTTTAATAATTAAAAAAAAACGTTTATTTCAGACAAACATGGTCCATATTTTGTTAGTACATCTTAACAATTTAAAACTTATAGCTAAGGTTAACTTAAAATAAAACTTAAATAACTATCATATTAAAATAGGCAGAAATTGACATAAAGGACTTAAGCGCCAGTAGGGTCTGTGACACTTAAGACCATTGTGATTATTAGGTACTTACTGGCCCCTATTTCACCACGACCACGGTGACAGATGCGAAAATTGTCGACATCACTGTTGCTGACGTCACAGGCCTCCAAAGGCTACGGTAACCGCTTACCATCGGACGGGTGATGTGCTTATTTGCCACCAACATTTTAATAAATAAATAAACTCCATTATATTGCCACTAAAAAAATCTTATTTTGTGGCAATTGTCACTAGAAACACGACAATTGTCACGAAATTGCGACACAGAACTCATTTCCTGTCAAGACTTACTGAAAACTCTTTGAAAAATCTTGTGACAATTGTCACAAGATTTTTTCGCAAGAGAAATGTCTGTTTTATCCGATAAAATAAAGTTTTTTTAAATAATACAATGACGGTGGCAAACACGAATACGGCCCGCCCGATGGTAAGCGGTAACTGTAGTCCATGGATGCCTATGGCGTCAATAACAGTGATGTTTTATAATTGTCGTACCTGTCACCGTGGTGAAATAGGGGCGGCGGCATGGAACGTGAAGTGCATTGGGGTAAGTGCATACCGTTCACTCAAGGAAAAAAATATCCCTTATAAGATCAGTCGTGTGTCTGCCATTTTTAGGGTTCCGTAGCCAAATGGCAAAAAACGGAACCCTTATAGATTCGTCATGTCTGTCTGTCTGTCTGTCTGTCCGTCTGTCCGTCTGTCTGTCCGTCCGTATGTCACAGCCACTTTTTTCCGAAACTATAAGAACTATACTGTTGAAACTTGGTAAGTAGATGTATTCTGTGAACCGCATTAAGATTTTCACACAAAAATAGAAAAAAAAAAACAATAAATTTTTGGGGTTCCCCATACTTCGAACTGAAACTCAAAAATTTTTTTTTCATCAAACCCATACGTGTGGGGTATCTATGGATAGGTCTTCAAAAATGATATTGAGGTTTCTAATATCATTTTTTTCTAAACTGAATAGTTTGCGCGAGACACACTTCCAAAGTGGTAAAATGTAACTTCTAAAATAAGAGAATGATAAAACTAAAAAAAATATATGATGTACATTACCATGTAAACTTCCACCGAAAATTGGTTTGAACGAGATCTAGTAAGTAGTTTTTTTTTATACGTCTTAAATCGCCTAAATACGGAACCCTTCATGGGCGAGTCCGACTCGCACTTGGCCGCTTTTAATCCAGTGAAATTGTAGAATTTTGTAACGTGGCTCTTCTGCGTCAAATCCGGTAGTTCTGATTTTTTGCAGACTTATTTATGATGTTGGCCCAATTAATAATCCAGGTTTGTGACCTCGAGCGCCGAACGCAACTTTGTCAAAAATCGAAAAAACCGCGAAAATTTCGGTTTTCTTTTAGATTTGGGCGATTATAACCCTAAAGGACTAGTTTTTGATAGTACCTTTCTTAAACGTTTTTAAAGAAGACTAAATTTGCTACAATACGAGATTAGAACTGTCGCTGAAGGTTGAACCAGCCAAAGAATTATAAGTAGATATATGCACTTATCCCAACGCACCTCACGTTCTACTCTGCACGGGGTTCATTGCCGCTCCTACCTCCGTAAGTAACTATCAACACCTACATTATCAAGGCTACGATCGAAGATAATCGGTTCAGCACTGAAATAATACCAGTGGAATACCGGTATAATATTTTTTATTTTCATTTTATTAATTTAATAGCGAAACAAAAGGCGAATATACGACATAAAAGTATATCGGTAAAGATATTAGAGGTACATTAGCCAATACTGTTTCCATATATTTTCAAATTTTCTTTTGTCCGCCATAATGAAATTTTGCACCCTGCCGGAACTTTATTTATTTAAATTCTCATTGAATTGATTTTGCGCTTTATGAAAAGTCGTATAGAGTATAGAGTAGTAAATAAAATTTTACATCTGACTTTATGACATCTGGTTTTATTCGGTTTAACTTTAGAAAACGCGTATCTCGACAAAGCCATAATGTAGAAAATTGTCAACAATCAAATGAATTATTATAATTTTAATACGTCACGTGTGACATGAACAGACAAGGAAAGCAAGATTAAATGTATTGTTTCTCTTTCTTCTTTCAATGGAACGCTTTTCCTAAAAGGAGGCCAGTGGTTAACACTAAACTCAACCAGCTATCTTAAAAAAAAGTTGATGGGTCAGTGACCTGTCCCAGTAAAGTGAGGTAGTGTGCGTGAAGTGCGCTTGTGTGTGAAATGGGGTAAATTGACAGAATCTGAAAATTTACCCACCTCTACCGTCACCTTAAGTGTTGACTCCTTAACTTTGCTTTAAAATTAATCAATCAGAATTAAGTAAGTAATGCATCAAGTTTAAAAACACAAGAATAAGTAGTTTAAAAAACACCTGTCATTGTCAATTTCATCAATGATAATTTCTCTTTGATCTGTCTCATCATAAATATACCAAACATTAATAAACATAGTGCATCTTCAGACTGAATACAAAATGAACGGTTCGAAGAATACGCAAATAAAAAACACATCCTATTCGCGCGAGATTTACGTTAGCATAATCAGCATAAAACAACCATAATGATGACCAATAGTAAAAACAGCTTGATAGATGATCCATCGAAATTAAGTAATAATAGAGACGAATCAAATAAATGGCGGATACGAAAACATTCATTCAAGAACCGGATAGTTCGTGACGTATCGACCTTAGTTAAGTATTGCGTTGCTGATTAACATACGAGTATGTGCGTATCGCCGCGGCTAATATTGACTTTGTGGATGTGTTAGACGGTCGTGGAGATGACTAAACATACAATAATGATATAATAACCTGAGAGTTTTATTAAGATCGAACTGGTTAGGATGAAAATAGCAACAAAAAAGTGAAAAACCTGAAGATACTTAGTAAACAACTTAAATGCATAACCGAAGTAGAACTCTTCCTTATTTTTTAATAATACTGTGTTGGCAACTTATTGCTACAGCACAAAGACTATAAGAAATTCTGGTAAATAAACCTAATTCGTCGAACGATCAATATAATTAGTACTTATGTTGCGAACAGACTAATTGCTCAATAGACTTTTTTAAGTGCCATCATCCACACGACTAACAGATTAATACGTAAACCTTATTGCAAAACTTATGTATCCTCAAATCAGTTAAGATACTCGTATTCTGTTAGTCCGTAGTTAAATTTCGTTTAAATCGGCCCAGCCCATCAACAAAAGGCATTCTTTAAATTCACATGCCGTCCAGACTCAAACTAGGTTTCTGAACCGTCGCCAAAATGAACATCCAAAACAAATCTGAGGCATTCACATGCAAACTATTGTGGGAACTAGAATTGAGTTCTACTTTTTCTGTTGTTAATTGGTATTGTAGGCACATAGCAACTGGGAGACTGAATACTCTTTTATTGACGAAGAACCCATACTCCGATCTTCCTTATATCTCGTTTTACTTTAGGAAATTTAAACCTTAGTTTCAAACAGACTCGCTGCACTTATGAAAACGTGGTGAATCTATTGTTTGTATGTTTATCTTCTTAGAATAAAGTAAAAAAAAAAGTTGGTAAACCTATGCTGGCATTAATATTGTAAATCAATCAGTTCGTTGCCCTTGAAATTCCCAAAGAATAATTTATTTGTAGTTTTTGCATTCGTCGCGAAGACGAATGACTGGTAATCAAATGATGCATAGTGCTCAATTTAAAATAATTTGTTACGGTATTCCGATTAGGAATTTTGCTTATTATGAATGACTCGTGTATCCCACATTTTTTATAAATATTAGCATAAATATTAAATGTCTTAGGCCTATTTCGAAAATTTAAATTCTGATTTTTTTTGTACCTATACTTGATTACTTTTGAGAGTCCGATGTTTCAATAAAATTATTTGTTTTGCAAATAGACCTACCTAGGTACGCGATTATCTATTTACCTATACATAGACTACATAATCGCAATTCACGACTCATTTCCACGGTACGTACCTAATCAAATAGAGGTGGATATGGATATGTATCTCGCATATGATTCATCAACGATTCATGCGGTAAACTGTGCTGGAGAATCAAAGATTGCCTTTACTGCCGTATTCGAACTTCAAGATATTCACAAGAGAAGACACGTACTAGATCCATTCTAGATACGTTATAGTTTAGATTTCAACTAGTTCTCTTTTGCAGCGCAATTCGGGCAACCAATGTCACTTTTACGATAGATCGTGTTAGATATCTATTAGATGTGAATTCGATCTCTAAGTAATATCTTGTGGAAATTGTTCAAGAGTATTACTGAATCGCGATCAGAAAGGGATTAGAAATAACAGATTTCCATACACTTACGTCAAAATCAATATGGATTGACAGCTAAGTATCTCAATCCCTTTCTAATCGCGATTCAGTAATATCTCCTGAATCGCGGAAATGTCAAATTTGACAGGTTAGATCTTAAACATATCGTTATCGTATCTTGGCGATGTCTATTACAAAATCCGAATCGGGCCGTAATACGCATAATGTATCTTAGATTATTTCTAGGGAAAATACCCCCAAGTTTCAGCTCGGTTGAAAGATCCTTTACTAACACATTAGATACGCCATGCAAACGTTATTCATGCACTCCGTCTCCAATCGGTCACTTGCATATTTTTGTAAAAAACCGGTTAAGAACATATCGGGATATGTCTTCACCAAGGAGGAGTTTTGGCTAAAGGGCTTTTGTCGAGTTCATTATGTTCTTTATAGGGTCCCGTAGATACTTCTATTTCCCACCCTAAAAATATGATTTATTTTTTACTCTTCTTTTTACTGATTCTATAAAGGAAATTTACAGTTACAGCGGCGGCAACAACGACACCGCAACAGTAATGCAGCTGCAGGCTGCAGATGACATCCAAACGTCACCTTTAAAAAACACTTCACCAGAAACCTCACGATTAATTTTGTCACCTTCACTTACAGACACGGTTATGTGACGCGATGACAGTTAAGTGCTAATAAACGCCAAGTTATGTCAATGCTACTAAAGTATGCTACTGCATACATCGTGTCTACACGTGCACGAAATAACAATGGTAATTTAATTAATTTAACGATGTGAAAATTGGCAATAATAATCTATATGCAATTATTTGTGAACGAAACCGATTTCTTGGAAAATCTCTAACAATAAAATATTACCTAAGTATTCAAATTTAATTCAAATATTGTTTCTGAATACTATATTATGTAATAGGTTAACTTAATCAAAATCCAGTGATATTGAATATATTGCTCTCTCGACAACATTTAAAGCTTATTGGAGCAATACGTCATCGACGTTTCGAATCCGGATCTGGAGTTTAAATAAATTGATTGTGATGCCATCCCATGAATCACCTTATGAGCCATTAAGGATATTTTTGAATTAATATATTTACACATTATATTAAAATCCATGAACTGGGTAAAATACCAAGAAAAGCAATAAACTACTGTATGTTTATATGTTACAAAAGAATATCTAATATACTTAGTCCAAACTTAGTCTTTTAGAGGAGAATATCTAATATGCTTAAAATCATCTATTAAAATCCTAACGTTTGGTAAAAATGACATAGTTGAGCTAAATATCAGATGAACTTTTTACACCCTACTAGCCCAAGCCAAAAACTTCAGCTGATATTGACTCTACTATATGGCCTTTGTTCAAACAATAGTTTTCTGACAAAGATTACACATTAATTAAGCTTATTTTCTGCGACGACTTTATATAGTGGACTTTGAGCTGTGACGTACGCAGAACACCTGGTGCGAAACAGGACTTGAACAAATCACGACCACTACATTCGATAATATGTGTGGACTGTGTGGTAAGAAAATTAATGGTTTTGTGAGCAGTACTAAAAAGATAAGATAACTTAAGATGTTCAAAAATAATAATCAACCTTGGAACCCACTGAGAATCGAAATATGCGTGCATATTTGCTACGCGATTACTTAATAGGAGTTCCGAAGAAAATATTGACAGGCATACGAGTAGACAAAAAACTTTTGTTGATATGTGACAAGTCCAAAAGATACCTAATCGTTTTTCGAATATACTGATAAACTGTCTTAGTGACCTTATCAACATGCATCCCTGAATTAAGTAGGTATTGGTAATTAAAGTATTAATTATTAAACAAACAGAATAAAGGATACCAAATTTGATTACGAATTGGCAATAAATTATTCGATTTTTTCTCATAAAAATATCTACCTGCGCCAAATCGCTATCAGACATATCTAAGGTTATGGACAGAATTCATATAAGATGACGTTAGGGCCAGGTTCATGAGGGGCCAGAGGTAATCTACATCCGTATGATGAATAGTGCATGTTGGAACTTTATACGTAAGTAAATTGATTTTGTATATACATATTACGTTAAAATTTAAATACGTTACGTTTAGTTATTTCAAATACCTGACTATTTAGCTCACAAAACATTGTGAGTTTCTCGGTTACGTATCCTACACGTTGTATTCCTTTGCAATGTCATTTTTATTAAATCTATAATTTATGTTGATGGTCAATACTTAACTAGTTTTCATCACTTAATTCCACGTGAATATAATATTTATTGGACTCGCTTGCAAATTAATGAATAATAATTCAAATGTTGTTTTGAAAATACCCACCGTGTAGAAGCAGAATAATAACATTTATAATTGTAATGTCTGATGCTCTAATGGGTTTGTTTGTATCCGGTAATTAATTAATACCAATACTCGAACAGTTTACTATTATTTATTGTAATATATGATGAGAGCACATCTTACTAGTACAATGTCTATATCCCAAGAGAGGGGGGACCGGAGCAGACAGCGTTTAGTTACCACAACTCTCCCCCAGCCCATTTATAAAAACACTTAACTTACAGCAAACACTTAAGTTACACTAATTACTTATAGCTAACATTTGGTTAACATGGCGTTTTACGGTTCTCCCCTCCACATTTACCGAATATGTAACCCCTGGTGTCAGACACTCCTTGATCTCTCCCGCAATCCACTTTTGTTTTTTATCTCTATAATCTCTAACCATGACTTTCATCCCTACATCAAAAGTCACGTTTCGATTTCCCTTACTGAACTCCACTAGTTTTTCATTATTAATTTGCAACCTAGCACTTACTGGCTGTGGTCTAAGTAAAGAAAATCTTGTTCTTAACTCCCGCTGATACATTAGTTTTGAGGGGCTGACACCAGTGGCTCTATTTACACTTGTTCGATAATCCACTAAAAATAAGTTTATTGCGTCTTCCAGTGACTTTCCACCGACTATAATTTTTTTTACATGGCTTTTAAAAGTCTGTACAAAGCGTTCGGCAGCTCCATTCGTTGCCGGGTAATAAGGTGGGGTATAACTTATTTTTATGTTTTTACTTTTACAATAATCTTTAAATTCAGTACTCGTCCATGTTGTCCCATTATCCACCACCAAATGGAGCGGGTAACCATACCGAGCAAATAGTGACTTAAAAACTTTTAGTGTAGTAGTTGCCGTTATATTAGGCATCACATATGCTTCTGGCCACTTTGCAAAACTATCTATCACCACCAAAAACATCTTACCACAGAAAGGTCCAAGAAAATCCGCATGTAAACGTTCCCAAACTGTATGGGCCGGTGGCCAGGGCGTTAGCGGTACCTTTTCGGGGGCCTTTCTGTTTTCTAAACAAATCATGCATGCGTTTGTTATATCTGTGATATCCTTATCTATAGTTTTCCACCAAAAATATGACCTAGCAATTTGTTTCATTCTATTTATTCCAAAATGGCTTGCATGTAACTCGTTCATTACTAAATTCTGCAGACTTTTTGGAATTATTACTCGTGTGCCCCACAGTAAGCAGCCCTGATCAATACTTATTTCATTTTGTTTTTCATGAAAGGATTTTAATTCTTCATTTAACATTGCTTTATCAGGCCAACCATCAGTACAATATCTCATTACAGTTGATAGAGTAGTACATTTTTTTGTTTCTTGTTCCACTATTTTCCAATTTACATTTTCAAAATTTGATAATGACAAGAATTTTAACACACTTAATTCACTACTGTCTAATATTGGATGGCTAAAGGTACTATTGTCTGGCGTGGGGTTGCGAGACAAATAGTCTGCGGGGTTGCAATCTGTTTTTATATGTTGGATAGTGTAGTTAAACCCTGACAAGAATATAGCCCAGTGCTGTAATCTTTTACACGCCATTTTTGGTATACCCTTTTTAGGGCCAAATATAGTAACCAACGCAGCATTGTCGGTTTGTAACTCGAATGTTCGTCCAAACAAATATTCGTAAAATTTAGTTATTCCGAAGATTATAGCATATGCTTCCTTCTCTATGGTTGGGTACTTTATTTGGGTATCTGTCAATTTTTTACTGGCATAGGCTACTGGTTTCACTACACCATCCTCAGATCTCACAGAAAGAACAGCGGCCACCCCGCAGTCCGAGGCATCGCAGCTTAAAATTATTGGCAGTTCATTGCTGTAATGAGATAAAGTGACTGTTTTTGTTAAAGCTTCTTTTATTTTTAAAAAAGCGTTGTCACATTCAGGGCTCCAACAAAAAATTTCATTCTTAAGACAATTATACAAAGGCTGTAGTATTGTGGCCATGTCTTTTAAAAATCGATTATAATAATTTACCTTTCCTAAAAAGGAACGTAACATTTTCATATTTTCGGGTTGGGGTGCTTTTAATAAGGGCTCAATATTTTCTTTAATTACGCTGATCCCTTCACCTGATACATGATATCCAAATACTGTTAGTTGTTCTTCAAAAAACTTGCACTTTGATATTTTTAATTTCAACTCTGCCTCTGTGAAGCGTTGCAATACAGATTTTAATCTTGAATTTACTTCTTCTATTGTTTTTCCTGCAATGAAAACATTATCTATATAAACCTTCACACCTTCCAGTCCCGACAACAACTGAACAATTAGGCGCTGAAAAGATCCCGGCCCCGTACTGACTCCATAGGGCAGATATAAATACTTATATATGCCCTTTTCAGTCACTATTGTAGTTAGTTCTTGTGAATCTGGATCAAGTGGTGCTTGAAGGTAAGCTTCTTTCAAATCCAGCTCACAAAAACAACTATTTCCTTCGAAATTTGACAGTATGTCATTTATTGTCGGGAGTGGAAAATGGTCTATTTCTAGGTTAGGGTTCAAAGTTACTTTGTAGTCCCCACAGAGGCGCACTGAGCCATCACCCTTCATAACTGGTACAACTGGTGTACCCCAGTCGCTAAACTCGATTGGAGCAATGCGACCATTTGTTAACAGCCTATTTATTTCTGTTTCGACCTTGGATTTTAACGCAAATGGCACATTTCTAGCTGGCAAAAATTTTGGCTTGGTATTTGGTTTTAATTTTAGAGTTATATTTGCCTTCTTAAAATTACCCCAGCCCGGTTCGAATACAATAGGGAACTCTTTTTTTATTTTATCTAGATAGGCCTGTTTAGTTGGAACATTAGTACATACATTAATATTTTGTTGTAGTTTAAACGGCCATAAATGTAATTTTTTTAACCAATCTTTTCCTATAACCCTTGGTAACCCATCTTCTACAACTATGAGTGTCATATCCTCAAATTTTGATTCATTAAATGTCACATTCAAATTTTTTAATAATCCAATTGGCTTTGAAATGGACTGGTCAAAATTGATCATAGTCATTTTAGAGTTTTCTATGTTGATTTGTGGGAAAAATTTATTTCTGTCACTTTTGTTCATTGTAGTTATATCTGAACCCGAGTCCACTTCAAACTCAAATGGAATCCCTTCAATTTTTAGCTTTAAAAACATAGATGGTATTTTCTTAAATAACTTACACCCCAAATTAAGCGTCTGATACATGTCATCTAGTTCATTAGTTTCACAAACATCTTCTTTTTCTTCGGAGCAAACCACAGTTTTCAGGCTTGGTTTCTTTAGGGGGCATAGCCTAAATATGTGTCCCTTCCTGCCACATTCCGAACAGTACTTAAAGCGCAAGGTGCACTGATCCTTCCAATGTCCTGTCTTGCCGCAACACAGGCACTTTGACTGTTGTTGTTGTTGTTGCCGCTTTTTTTGAGGCTGTAGACTCACTTTCCCACGATCCGTTGAGAGCTTGAACACATCAACTGGCTTGGCCGATAGTTTAAAAGCCATCTCTGCTGTCTCCGCCACTGCTGTTAACTTTGCCAGAGTCGCATCGGCCATCTTCAATACTTCATATCTGATTGTCTCGTTGTGAACGCCATTCAACAGTCTTTCTTTTAAATGTTCATCTACATCCTTGAAATCGCAGTCTTTAGCCAGTTTGCGAACAGCTAACAGGTATTCTTTTATCGTTTCTCCTTCTTCTTGTTTCCTGTCCATGAATCTCGCTCTGTGCACTGCTAGATTTATTTTGGGGTGATAAAATTCTTGCAGTTTTTTACATAGATCCTCATATGTACTTTTAATTGGTATATCTGGGGCACATAACCCTGACAATGTGTCATACACGTTACTTGTTAATTTCGTTATTAAGAGCGGAACCTTTTTGTCTTCCGAGATATCATGCAATAACATGTAACAATTGAGTTGCTCCTCATAACTTCTCCAATTTCCACCACTGAAATTGTCTAAGCTAGTAATAGGGAGCGTTGACTGGTGTGTCATTTTTTTTTTTTTTGTTTTAACGTGGTCCCGAAGCACTTTCCGCAAATCGTCGATACTTGGATTTGGGCCTGTCGGTAATTCTAACTGTATTATGAGTTGTGATAATGTATCTTTTGGTAACTCCTGAATCCACGACGTTTGACCACTTGCAATTTTTAATTTAAATTCTTCGAGGGACATTATGTCACTAAACTTGTTGATTATCACCTTCAGTTGTGCGTAGTAACAGTAGCAAGCAAGATGGTTGCCATTGCCATGTCTGTATTGTCTGTTTTACCGACAGAGTTGTGACATATGACGTATAGTGTCGTTTGACGTTTGCGTTTTGATATTGCTAGAATGTATGTTCTGATTGCTCTGCTTTACCGACCGGTTTCCTTCACATTTACTGTCAACTGCTCCGTGGTGACGTTTTGAATGATGATAACCTCTAATTGCGAGATGTTAAAAATACGTACAGTTTCACGTCGATCCGTAACCTTCTCGTCGCCAGTGTAATGTCTGATGCTCTAATGGGTTTGTTTGTATCCGGTAATTAATTAATACCAATACTCGAACAGTTTACTATTATTTATTGTAATATATGATGAGAGCACATCTTACTAGTACAATGTCTATATCCCAAGAGAGGGGGGACCGGAGCAGACAGCGTTTAGTTACCACAATAATCATGTTAAAATATGGTAAAAATCTGTTTTAAAGTGCACAGCCTATTTGGTATTGCACTTTGAAGGCGGTCGTAAGGAATTAAATTTAAAATGCTGTAATCATTGTGTTACATATCCTTTGGCAACAGGGTCAGAGAGCCTACCGTGAAAACAGAAGTTCGCATATTTCGGGCATCTTTCTCTTTTACTCTAATTAAGACGTAACTAATTAAGAGTGACAGAGATAGTTGCTCAAAATTAACGAACTTAGATTTTCGCGGTTATAGCTCTCCTACCATCAGCACGACGACTTTAAGTGCTTTTATCAAGTTATCCATTTTTCGATAGTTATATTTTTAACTTGGAGGATACAACTAAACGGAGTAGCCATTAACAGGCTTTCCGTTCTGTCGAAAATAGGCGGCCAACGGTCATACACAATGTATGGACTGACGTTTATCTGACATGGCTATTTTTACGTTACGCATACATTTGACGTTCCCCTCCCCCGCAAAAATCGGCAGGCTGTTTTGTACAGAAAATTACAGACATGGCGTCTCCGTTTGATTATATCCTCCAAGATTTTTAATCAACCAACCCTACATATAGTTATGTAGATAACCCTACTATATATACATACATTTACATTTTATACCGTCTGGTAAGTGATGAATACAACTCGAGATGACCACAAAGGTCGCGATCAGGAATTTTATTTATTGTTTTATAGTAATTATTTATAAGTGGACAATTCTTTAAAGGATAACATATAAGTAATTAAATTAATGATTCTTTTATGTGTTCAATAAGTAGGTACTTAAGCAATTAAAACAATTAATTTGTACATGATGTACAAGCCGATGCCTATACCAAACGAGGTTGCTAATATGGACAAGAAGTTATGTTTTTCCTAATAAGGCCTTATAAGGCATACAAAAGCTTTAAGTGCTTTATTGCAATTAACAATCTAGAATTTAATCTAAAAATGAAGACGAGTCACGGGCCAAGGCACCGAGGCATCTGTTCTGTAGTACATTTTGATAGATTAGTTTTTTTACTTTTAGCAATAAACATTTTTTCTTGCAGGTAACAATTTTATTGTGTAAATGTAAATGTTAACCCTTCAAATTACATAATATAACAAATGAATGTTTAAAAAAGCGGCCAAGTGCGAGTCGGACTCGCCCATGAAGGGTTCCGTATTTAGGGGATTTTGACGTATTAAAAAAAACTACTTACTAGATCTCGTTCAAACCAATTTTCGGTGGAAGTTTGCATGGTAAGGTACATCATATATTTTTTTTAGTTTTATCATTCTCTTATTTTAGAAGTTACAGGGGGGGACACACATTTTACCACTTTGGAAGTGTCTCTCGCGTGACATACGGACGGACAGACAGACGGACAGACGGACAGACGGACAGACGGACAGACAGACAGACAGACATGACGAACCCATAAGGGTTCCGTTTTTTGCCATTTGGCTACGGAACCCTAAAAAACGTTCGAAGTCCAATTTTAAAACCGAATACCCACTGATGATGTCATACTAAATGTTATTCAAATAATTTTCCAATTTCTAGTCCAAACCGAGCTTGGACTAACAAATGATACCTACTGCTTAACATGCATGCAACAATCGAATTTAGATGACACTATCTAAACCAACTTCGCAACAGCGTATTTCGTTTGCCGTTCAAATATAGTCCCAAATATATTTGCAATAATGGAGAAATTGCATAAACATTTTTTGAAGCCCATTAAGATGGTTACCAAGGAATGTACCAGAATAGAATATCTAAATTTTGAGATCGACCTTGACTTTAACTTTTTATACCGGCCACACGCTGTATAATGACTATGCAAATAAACCGAAGACGTCTATTCTACGTGTAAGATGTCATCTATTTAATGACCGGAGTTACTTATACGAGAACTGCCATTCTGTATGATTTTGCAGCCGAAGTAATTAATGCCGCTAGTTTAACGCTAGCATAGAGAACGAATTGCTAAGAAAACTGTAGCGTGGAACCGCTCAACTACCGCCCATCCAAATATTATTTAAAATTTTATGTATCCTAAATTTTTTGATGTATACAGATTATGCTAGGCCATAACTCAGGAGTTATGCCTAATATTTCTGTAATTCATCTATTTTCTTCTTGTAATGAAAGAAGACAAGTAAGATGTTCATTTTATATCTTAATTATCCCAGAAGTCGTGAATAAAATCTAATGCATAAAACTAGTTTTGCGTAATAATGTACCGAAATAAATCAATTTTCGAAACACTTCATTTAATTATCTAGTGCATGTCATGTAATCTTAGTTAACATTACATTTGAGCTAGATTATGATGTAAATGTAGAATGCAAATGTAAATGTAGGATGTAAATGTAAATGTAACTATTGAAAACGGACATGAGAATAAAGTTAGTGTGTCAAAATTTAATTAAGAATTTAAACATTGTATTACTACTAGTTACAAAATGCGACGACTATTTAGTACGTCGTGTAATATAACTACAAATCTGAAATAATATAAATAAAAGCTAGTTACTAAATTTGGGTAAGTAATAGAGTAAAATATATACAAATAATAGACGGACACAATAAAATAGTTGGTCATCGAGTTGCAATTCAATACTTGTATAAGTAAGTAAATAAGTACTGAAGGATGGAAAGTAAAATGAATAACTAATTGCACCATAAATTAGGTAGATGTGTGTTAAGGAAACCTGATACTAAAATATGAGTAGTTTTATATGTACCTATTTACTTTAATCAGCTATGTAAACATAGCTATACATATAAAGGAAAATATCACAATGAAATTGCGAGATTATCATAAAAATCATGGATTAAATAATACATTAGTTATTGTAAATGTGACAAAGTTGAACATTCCAATATTCTTTAATCTAATTTTATATCTGACAACGATAGAACATTTTCCGGAAATCTATAAGAAATTCATTCACATCCCAACTATTATATAGAATAATAATCATGAAAAGAGGGCACGGTTATTGTTGTAATTTTTTTTATAAACATCATAGGTGAACAATTGACTTAACTGTGTAAAGCACCCATAACGGCCAAGGCCTAGAGGCTCGTACGGCTCGTACAAACAGACTGGTCAGTCAATATGAATATGTATGACAAATTGGATGAAAACTTACCGTGCGTAATTGTACAAGTCGTTATTACAAAGTATTTTCAAATTATATGGGTAAACACCAATCGTTCCGGATTAAAATGTTTATTGGCGTTACTTAGTGCAAAAAATATTTCCTGATCAAGGCAAAAATCTGCGTATTTAATACTTTGCAATAGTATTTTACATCTTATTTTACCCTGAAATATTTATGCGGTTGCGTCTTACTTGTTTACTTAGGCACAAGGTAGTCGTATGAAGTCGTCAAGTCGCTAAGGTGCTAGTTGTGTCTGAGGCAAATCTAATAAATTTAATTAGGCTATTACTAAGGTAAGGTAAGGTAAGGTAAGGTTTGTAAGGTAATTGATATTAAATCGTTTTATATATAGACCTTGTTGAAGGCTTTTTAACGGAATCCGATACTTTAGAATAAATGAATGATCCGTTTTGAATGAATTATAATATCACTTGCAACAAACATCAGAATCTAAACAAAACTATGTCTTGGGCGATGATTGATGCCTTATTATAAGATCATTAATGGTTTTGCGCTGTTTTCGCGAGAATCGTGCCCAAACCATAAGCCACGTTGTTTTTACCATTTTTTTTTCAAGTTTCCGATATGTTAATAATAGTGATGAGCTGTTTCAGCTGTTTGATGCGCAGCCGATTTTTATAATGATGATGTTTTTAAAAATGATATGGAAATCTTGGCTGCTATTATTTTTTGATTTTATTGTTCCGTATATATTGCATTGAGAGTACCTACATAAGTTACCTACTTATATTTTCAAATATTTTTTCAAATATTTTATTGCGTTTCATGTGTATACCTACCTATATTATTATGACCCTCAAGGATCTTGGTTACATAAAAGGTTTGGAAGACTTATAGGTAAGTATAAGTCTATTGAATACGAACGTTTATATATTGTACCTATACAGTTTCACTATCACTAATAGGTACACCTTATAAAACAAAGTTCCCCGCCGCGTCTGTCTGTATGTATGTACCTATGTTCGCGATAAACTCAAAAACTACTTCACCGATCAATAGAGTGATTCTTGAGTTTAGATGTATAATTAGTTAAGGTTTTGTGTATGAGCAATCAAAACGAGTCAGTTTGGCAACTTAATTTTTTTCATAACAAGAATTGGCTTAAAAATTTCTGAAGTAATTAGCAACATTCCAATAGTTTTCAGCTTACAAATGAATTGCAAGATAATTCTGAATATATACTTAAACTAGCGACCCGCCCCGGCTTCGCACGGGTTAACAAATTATACATAAACCTTGCTCTTGAATCACTCTATCTACTAAAAAAAAACTGCATCAAAATCCGTTGCGTAGTTTTAAAGATCTAAGCATACATACAGACAGACAGACAGCGGGAAGCGACTTTGTTTTATACTATGAAGTGATGCCCTTTGCACAGATCAACATAGACAATAAGATACCAATCAGTGCGCGATAAGAACAAGCGGTATTTAAGCTGCATCCACACTTCCGCATTCCGAGTAAAGATGAAGATACACCGGCGAGTAGCAATTTAATCCGAGACGTGTTCCGGTAGAAAATGCAAAAACGTGCAGCTTGCCTTGACTGACCGATGGAGAATATAAGGATATAGACAATGGTAATATCTAGTTTTAAAATATTTGACTTGTAGAAATTGATGTATACTGGACTAAATATTTCCGGTTAAAAGTCAATTGTCCTTTAGGCTAAAGTGTCATTCTATGGAACTTGCTAACTATGTAAACAAAAGTCACTACCTACCTAGTAAATTCATCATTCAGAGACAATTTCAATATGGCGTCAGTATTAGTAAACATAGTTAGCAAGTTCCATAGATTGACACTTATACATTGTTAGTACTTTTTTAACGCTTTTATAAATTTGCTATTAAATTGTATTTATGTATGTTTACCAAAAGACAATAGGTGCATAAGGAAAAAAACCCTTAACATTTTTTTGCAAGCCAGTCATTACTTTTAACGACTCAGCACTCTTGTCGGTAAAAACTCGCTTCACATGCTATACAAATGCTACAAAAATGCTATACGACGTATTGTCACATTAAATACCATCTTACAGAAAACAACTTTGTTTCAGCATAATAGCCTTTTTGTGATTGGGTTAAGGGATTCGAGATAGCGCTGATAAATTTGCAAACTTGAAAGGACCCTTTAACCGTGTCAAGCGCGCGTATTAATTTCTCGTTCTTTTGTCTGAAACAACTGCAGGTATTGTAGAGCCTGAGGTTTTATGTTAGCTCATGCTTAATTTAAAATGTTGGAAGGTTTCATAATATTCTTTACAGTCATATTCTTTACACTAGTGCGTAAAATAGCACTTTTCGTGCGTATGGTGAAACTTTAAAGTGCCATATGTACTGTAAAACGTTGTTCGATACACGTGCGTCGCAACTCGTGTCGATTTAAAGCACTCTCTTCGGTCGTGTTTTAATTTATCGCCACTCGTTTCGAATTTCCTCTTTTTCGCACTTGTATCGAAAATAACTATTACAGTACATTTGCTACTAAAGTGCTACTTTCCCGCACTAGTGCGTAAATAAGCACTTTTCGTTGCTATGTCAAATATTTAAAGGGGCATATGTATTTACTGTAAAACGTTGTACGATTACGCGTGCGAATAGGTAGTTCGCAACTCGTGTCGATTTAAAAATTATCACCACTCGTTTCGAATTTCCTCTTTTCCGCACTTGTATGTAAATAACTATTTCACCACACCAGGATTTAAAGGCTCTCTTCATTCTTCAAAAACTGATGAGATACTTAGTTGCATTTTATTCACAGGAGTGGCAAAGTAAACTAATGCACATTTTGAGTTGTTTCTTCATGTTGGCTGGTAGAATTAACTTTTAACTAAGTAATGATTTTGAATGATAATACTTAAATAGGGGAATTAATAGATCCAATGAACTATGCAATCATAATCCAGTCGTATAGAGTCTGTGCGGAAAGAAAAAGAGTCGTGGAATGTTTGGAGCTCAATTTAAGTGGTATCCAGACATGACAGTAGTAAGCTAATTACTGTTTCTGCGGCACCCCCGCGCCTACCTGCGGCGCAGATTTTTTTTGATATTTTTTGCTCTATCCTTAATGGATATATGTTTACAGCTTCTGCGGCGGTCATTGCTTGTGTGGAGTGGATTTTTAGTATTGCCATAAACTAAAGCCACATTTCGTGTGCCTGTCCATTTTTTTGGTTTTGACAAGCGTGTGACTCCATGTTTTTTTGAGGTAGAATAGTTTATTAGGGGTTGCATACGTATTTCTTTAAAACGATTTATTTTATTAAGGTTAAAGTTTTTGCCATTTATTGTAGCCTCCCACGCTGTAATAATTACATCTTTTGGAATGCAATAATATTATAAATTTATGCGACATGGGCCGTGAGAAGTATTTTTAGAAAACCCATAAAATATCCTTCATTATTACGAAATGTCATGGTCCCCGAATTTTATTGTGTATTCAATTATAGAGCATTTCATAAAACTGATCAGGTACAAACACGTTGCAACCCACAGGTGTCTATTTTATTTAATAGGGGTTTTGCCTTAGATAACCAATAAAATATCATTAATTATTACGAAATGTCATGGCCCTGTATTTTATTGTGTATTAAATTATAGACCATTTTAAAAAACTGATCGGCTACAAACACGTCGCAACGTGTCGTATCATACAACGCACAGGTGTTTGGGTTATTTAATAGGTTTTTGTCTTATCCGCCATATGTATGCATGTGTGTGTGTTGTACAATAAAAGGAGAGCTCAAATCGATGGGACCGCCATTCGTTCAAACGTGTTTGTCTCAAAACAGTGTCAAGTGCTAAAAATATACTTCAAGTAGTTTAAAGTATCGCAATACAGTACTCTTCGTCATTAGTGTTTATTTTGCAAATCAGTATACAACTTGCAGCGAATTAAAATGGAGGTAAGCTCAACATTATCTGACTGTTTATACACAAATATTATCTACCTGTTTCCATTTATATCAAGCGTCTCACAAATGTTTTCTTTTGTTTTAGATTTCAAACGAGAATTCTCTTGAGTGCACATTCAAAAATTATTATTACGGCAATGTGAGCGACAATGAAACTGAAGTTTCAAAACCACTTAAAATCCGTACCCAAAAACGAACCAACAATATTGATGTATTTTTCGAAAAGCCTACGAAGAAACAAGCTGCAGAGTATTCGTCTACTGTTGCCCAGTTGACAAATGGAGGTACAAATTATATATCTTCTCGCGTAGATGACGTTTCAAAGGCCACTCATCTCATAAAAGTTGATGTCTATGACATGAAAAAATTGCGAGGTGTTCCAAGCGATCAGCACTGGAAATTCGCGAATACTAGAATCAAATACTACACGCAGACTGAAGAAGATGACTATTATTCCAATACACAAGAATTAATTTACAATATTACTAAACATATTGCAACTAAAAACAACTGTAAAAAATATTTCATCGAAGCAAAGCCATAAATCATCCCTTACGCCGCCCACACGTAGAAATCCCCCACCAACGAACAAACGATTTTTGGGCCTATATATAGATAGACAACGCAAAGCAAAACCATACCGTATCCCTTTTGACACCCGTAGAAGCGAAACAACGAGCACAAAATGGACCTACAAGATTCGCAATACGACGATGAGCTCTATGAACGCTGTGAAGATGTTTCAGAGCTCAATAAGTCAGTTTTTGATAATGAACTCTATGAACGTTGTTTGGAAGCCGAGAAACAACATCAAAATATGTGAGTATAAATATTTTAAACATGTTTTAACTAGTTTTACTTTAATTACTGCTTGTAGTGGGGGGAGATATGAAACCAATATAAATGAAATCCTAAACGATCTGTGTCATTTGATAAACCTTCACCATCACAATGGAGTTTACTAGCGAAGACATTAAAATGTTCAGCAAATCAGTGCTACTGAAAAGTTTTCATAAATATTTAAGATTGTGGTTTATCAGTGGAAAACTTGATCCGAGTATAGCTCACGATTATGATTTTAAGCCCTATATCACCCCCTGTAGTGGACATGTAACTGTTAAGCGATCGTCGATTTCACCTTATGATGAGATAGATGGTGTATTAACCATGGAAGCCTATTGTTCTCTTTGCCGGTCAAATTTAATGTCAGGTATTATGGTACAAATGACTTTCGTACTGAATTTATTTAGCCCATTCTCGTATATAAGTATTTTAATCAATTATTTTTTTATTGTTTTAGATGCGTAACACGTGGAATAAAAAGAAAACGTGAGTCAGAGGAACCTATTCCAGCATATGATTTAACAAGCCAGCATCCAGCAGCCGCCATGGAGCCACAACCATCAACTTCTCGAACAGCTGAGGCAACATCTACTCCTGTCGTTGTTGATACTGTCGAATGTAAAACATGCAATCGGAACGTTTCAAGGAGGTACTACGCCCAACATGTAAGAAGTAATGTACACAAAAATAATAGTTTAAAATTTCATCATTCTTATCCAAATGTAGATCTTATTGAAACTGCATTTGGAAATAGATTATTGACTTATAGAATATCATCAAATGTGAATAAAGGTAACCTTGAATTTGAGACGCCGGAACTTTTTTTTTGAGAGTATTAAAACGCCTTTAAATAATTTAATAGATGATGCCCTTCAACAATTAACAGTATTCAAGGTTAGCTTTATTTTACACGCAGAATTTATACAAGAAACTAAAGGAATCAACAATTTTTTTGATTTTAATATTTTAAGTTGGACAATCTGTAAAGGTGACAACAGGGAAGAATTTTTTGAAAGTTTAAAAATGTCACTCATAAATAAAATTTCAAACTTTGAAAAGAAAGACAGCGGATGGAGCCTTAAAAATATACAATACATAGACATGAACATCAATCAATTCAATCCATTGCGTGGTTCTTCGTATATCGATTTACCACATGATATTAAAACCAAAAAAGCTATAATCAACGTACAAAATAATGACCACGAGTGTTTGAAATGGGCGATTCTTTCAGCGTTGTACCCGGTTAGGAACAGTTCACAAAGAGTGTCGTCCTATATCACTCATCGTAACAAATTAAATTTTTCAAATATACCGTTTCCAGTTAAACTAACAGATGTTCATAAAGTTGAAAAATTAAATAATATAAGCATTAATGTTTTCGGATTACATTATAATGAAAATTCCAAATCACATGAAGTAAACGGCCCACTTTACTTTACCAAATGTCGTAAGTCAACACATATTAATTTACTTTACATATCTAATGGTAGCCAGGGGCATTACTGTTATATAAAAAATCTATCTCGATTAGTAAGCCGACAGATTTCTACAACCAATTATAGCTTTCACATTTGCGATGGGTGTTTATTAGCATTTTACTCGAATGAAGAACTAACGAATCATCAACAAAATGATTGTGCTCACGTTGTTGTCGAACTCCCAAATCATGATAAGAAGCACAAAGATTGGTTTGGCAAAGAAATTTCGAACCAACAGATATTTTTTGACAAATATCATCGTAAACTTAAAGTACCGTTTGTTGTTTACGCAGATTTCGAGGCATTTTTAAAACCTATATCGTCTTGTGAACCTAAGCCTAGCACGTCGGAATCTTACACACAAAGTGATCCTAAGCCTAGCACATCGAAATCTAACACAAAAAGTGATCCTAAGCCTAGCACATCGAAATCTAACACAAAAAGTGATCCTAAGCCTAGCACATCGAACACAAAAAGTGAACCTAAGCCTAAAAAAACGGAATCGTACACAAAAAATGTTCAACAACATGAAGTGTATAGTTTTGGATATTTTATAAAGTGTTCATTTGATGATAGTCTTTCACGCTATCGATCATATACAGGTTCAGATTGTGCTAAAGTATTCATGGAAACTCTTTACAATGATTTAACAAAATTAATAAAATTTATTCACTTTCGGAAACAACCCATTCGACTAAATCAGAGCGATTTAAACAAAATTGGAGCTAATAATAAGTGTTTTGTATGTGATAAAACGTTAGAATCTGAAAGCGTGTTCAGTTATGATTGGACTACGGGAAAATTCCATGGAGTGGCACATAAGGCTTGTAATAATAAATTCAAACCTCAACCGTTTGTACCAGTATTTTTTCATAATCTAAGTAATTACGATGCTCATTTTATTGTAAAAGCATTAAATTTCCGTGAAGGGAAAATCGAGGTTATACCTCAAAATAAAGAAAAATATATTTCCTTTAGCAAGGAACTTAAAATTGATGGAAAATTGTTATCACTTAGATTTGTTGATTCCTTTAGATTCATGTCGAGTAGTTTAGATAAATTAGCCCGAAACCTCCAGGAACACCAATTCCATGAATTAAGGAAACAATACCCTACATATGAAGATTTTAAACTTCTGAAGCAAAAGGGTATATTTCCATACGAGTTTATGAAATCGAGTAAATCTCTTGAAGCGTTATCGTTGCCTGAAAAATCTGATTTTAACAGTGTCTTAACAGATAGCAGTATAACAGATGAGGATTATCAACATGCGCAAAACGTATGGACCCATTTCAATTGTAAAACGATGTTAGATTATTCTAACTTGTATTTAAAAACAGACGTTCTCCTATTAACCGATGTCTTTGAAAATTTTCGCTCAGTGTGTCTTGATACATACAGCTTAGATCCAGCTCATTATTTTACAGCTCCTGGTCTCAGTTGGGATGCTATGTTTAAAATGACTGGAATTCAACTTGAACTCTTTACAGATTTTGATAAAATTGCGTTTGTTAAAAAAGGGCTTCGAGGTGGTATATCACAGTGTAGTAATCGCTATGCTAAGTCAAATAATTACTATATGTCAGAGTTTGATCCAAATGAACCGTCATCTTATCTTATCTACCTCGATGCTAATAACTTGTATGGTTGGGCGATGTCACAACGTCTTCCTGTTGGTGAATTTGAATGGGTTGACCCAACTACGGACTTTAAACTTTCAAACGATGCTGATTATGGGTACATTTTAGAAGTCGATTTGGAATACCCAGATTCATTGCATGATTCTCACTCAGATCTACCATTTTGTGCTGAACATATAATAGATGAAAGTAAACAAAAAAAATTGATTCCAAATTTGAAAAACAAAATAAAATACGTTATACACTATAGGAATCTTATACAATGTTTAGACAACGGATTAATTTTAACAAAAGTCCATAGAATCTTAAAATTTAAACAAACTAACTGGCTCAAAAAGTATATTGATTTGAACACTACGTTAAGGATATCTGCAGTAACCGATTTCGAAAAAGACTTCTATAAACTAATGAATAATGCAGTTTTTGGAAAAACCATGGAAAATATTGAGAAAAGAGTGGATGTGTATTTACTATCACAGTGGAAAAGTCAAGATCACAAAAAAGGACTTGAAAGTTATATCGCTCGTCCTGAATTCCATAGTATTTCTATTTTTACCGAAAGCTTAGCTGCAGTACAGTTAAAAAAAACTAGACTAGTATACAACAAGCCTATATACTTAGGATTTTGTATATTAGACTTATCAAAAACATTAATGTATGACTTTCATTATGGATATATGCAACAAAAATTCAGGAATAATGTTAAGTTGTTATACACAGATACTGACAGTTTTATTTATCAAATTTTTACAGAAGATTTCTACTCTGATATAAAAAACGACTTGAAAAAACATTTCGATACATCTGACTATGCTCCCAATAATATATACGGTTTTCCATGTATAAATAAAAAAAAATTAGGATATTTCAAAGACGAAAATAAAGGTAAAATTTTAAAAGAATTTGTAGGTTTAAGATCTAAAATGTATGCGTTGAATATCGAGGAAAAAATAGTGGCTAAGGCTAAAGGTGTGAATAAATGTGTCACTACGAAATTTCAGTTGGAAGACTACAAAAATTGTCTAGATAAAAAGAAAAATTTATTAACAGTAATGTACAGATTTCGATCTATAAAACATGTAATTTTTACACAGAAAATCAATAAAATTTCGTTATCTTATTCTGACACGAAAAGATATCTTTGTCAAGAATCATTTGACACCTTAGCTTGGGGTCACTATAAGTTAAAGTAGTGAAATAAATATTAAGCTGAACGATCATAAAAGTTATTGGATCGATTCTGCATTTGTCATTTAATTGTAAAAGTAATATTAATTAAATTTGCTCTTGTTCGTTAGTTGGAGGGATGATAATGTATTTTTATTTTAAGTGTATTGTATTAATTAATAATCTTTTTTAAATATAAGTTTTCTAATAAACGTATGTGTAATAATTATAGTAATTATTTATTGTTCATAAGGTGTGTCTAAAACAATAAGATGTAGATGTAATATAAAAGATGTAGTTTAGTATGATAGAAATTGTATATATTTTTTGTGACTTAAGTATCTTTTAACAATTGTTTAAATAATTAGAAATAAATATGCTAACAAAAAAAAATGTTTTTGATTTACTTATAACGTAGTAAATAATTTCGAATAAATATGCATTTTTGTGTATAAGAAGGAGTGCATATATACACATAATCTTATAATTGGATTTTATTTTCTTGACAGTGTTTAAAGGAGAAAGACCGTTTTCTATAATGTATCATTTTATCCATCCTTTTACAGCAATTATTGCTGGTCCAAGCGGTTGTGGGAAATCAAACTTTGTCACTAACTTTCTGAAAAATGTAGAAAAAATGTGTAATACGGAATTCAGTCAAGTTCTGTGGTGCTATGATGAAATGCAGCCGCTATATAATTTAAATGGAGTCGATTATATTCAAGGCATTCCCGATTTAAGTATGTTTGATGGAAAGCAACCTAAACTACTTATAATCGATGATTTAATGAGAGAATCAGATGGACGCATTGTTGATATTTTTACTAAAGGCAGCCACCATAGAAATTTAAGCGTTTTCTATATAACTCAAAATCTATTTCATCAAGGGAGAGGACAACGTGACATATCTTTGAACACAACATACATTGTTTATTTTAAAAACCCTAGAGACAAAACTCAAATACGGTATTTGTCACGACAAGTTTATCCCGAAAATACAAAATTTGTTGAAGAAGCCTACAAAGATGCAACTACGCCAGCACACGGATATCTGATGATTGATTTGAAACAAAGCACTGATGATATATGCCGTTTTAAAACTAAGTTATTTCCATTTGACAAATGTTGTACAGTATATATTCCGAAAAAAGGGTTTAAATATGTCAGTAATCATTCTGTTCTTGTCAGTTCTAAATGATGTCTAATAGAGTAACCACACATCAACATTTACTTAAAGCTCTACATACGTTAAAACCAAAGTATCGTAAAGCTTTACTTAAAGCATGTGATGAAGATGAAATAAATATTATATGTGAGTGCATTTACAACGTTTTAAGGGGAAAAGTTCCATTAGACAGTACAGAAAAGACCAAGTTACATAAACATAAAAATATATTACGGAAATTAGTTTCTAAGGGTAAACAAAAATTAAGAAAGACTATTATAATTCAAAAGGGTGGTGCGTTTTTACCAATTATACTAGGCGCTGTTTTAAGTAGTTTATTGAGCTCATTAACGTAATTAAAATGGAGAACACGAAGAAAATGATTCTAGTAGAACCAGATTTCATTGAGAAGCTTAAACATGATGACAATGCACCTTTGAATTCCTTATCACGTTTAGACGCAGACATGCAAAAAATATTGAAAAGTAAAATGGGAGATCGTGAAAAATGGGCATTATATTCTCAAGCACTGCAACGTTTTTTGCATTTTACAGAAACAGATCGAAAACCGTTCAAGCTACCAATTATTGTTGATGATATAAAAAAAGTTCATGAAGACTTTGATAAGTATATCGATAAATCTATGGTTAAAAGAGATGAAACTGATTATAATGTGACATTACCAACTCCAAATCCACACGAATATGACGCTGCTAGTACTCCTTCAACTCACACTTACCCTGAACAGTTTACTCCATCACATATCATAAATTTAATTCCAAAAAGTTACCAAAAAAAAGGTTACTCCCTGCTTGATTCTATTTTAAAAAATAAACCGAAGATTTGGTGGAAAGAAGGAGGTGAAATCGTAGTGAATAATCAAGTAATTCCAGAAAGTAATATCACTGATTTGATAAGTGACGTTGTGAGACCCCTCAAACGAAAAACAAAACCCACTGGCTGGAAAGAATTTGCTTCAGTTTTAAATGATATTGGAGTTCCTACATCTTGCATAGGCAATCAATCTAATCTAGAATATATAAATAGTCTGCAGTTTAACAAGGTTCAAGATTCGCCAATATATAAAAACACCAGATCAACATCGACTCAAGTAAAAGAAACCTCTACGCCAATTTCACACAAAACTCCTGAAGCATCAAAAAAGAAAATCAATTGGGAGAGATGGACCCCTTATTAGATATCAATAGGATTTACTATGATGTTTCTAATCCAGCTGGCTACAGCAGTATTGATAAATTAGCTAAAGCAATGCATGGTCGAATGAACAAAGATGAGGTAAAAAACTGGTTACGGTCTCAGGAAACCTATACGTTACATAAACCAGTTCAAAGACGTTTTACACGAAACAAATACATTCTTTCTAATTATAATGAACTTTGGCAAGTCGATTTAAGTGATATGCGTACATATAGTAAATATAATGATGGATTTAAATACATAATTTGTGTTATTGATGTCTTTAGTAAGTATGCTTTTGCTAGATCCATGAAAAAGAAGGATTCAGAAACAGTTAAGCAATGTTTTGATGATATATTTACCGAAGCTAGAGCAACTCCGCGTCACATTCAATCTGATAAAGGGACTGAATTCGTTTCCAAAGAAGTAAGGAACTATTTTAAGAGTAAAAATATAAACTACTATACAACAAATAATCCTGACATTAAGGCAAGTATTGTAGAACGATTTCAAAGAACATTAAAAATGAAAATGTGGCGCTATTTTACACACAAAAATACTTATAAATACATTGATATTTTACAAGATCTCCTTTATTCATATAATCATAGCTATCATTCTAGTATTAAAATGCGTCCAATAGATGTTAATTTTAACAACATTATGACTGTATGGACTCATTTATACGACACACCAAGAAATATATCAAAAAATAATTATACTTGTAATTTCAATGTCGGTGATCATGTCAGAATAACTAAATATAAACACATATTTCAAAAAGGTTACGAAACCAATTGGAGCGATGAAATCTTTGTTATCGAATCAATAATAAAAAGATTCCCTCATTTTGTTTATACCTTAAAGGACCTACAAGGTGAACCAATCACAGGCACTTTCTATTCTAAAGAACTACAAAAAGTTACTTATAACCCCACCATGACATGTAAAATAGATAAAATAATACGTTCAAGACGAGTTGGTAACAGAAAGGAGGTGCTTGTGAAGTGGAAAGGTTATCCAAATAAATTCAATAGTTGGATATCTGCGTCGAGTTTAGAAGAAATATGAGTGATGATAGTTTTTATTTAACTTTGTTGAGCAACAGCTCAATGCAGTATTATCCCGAAAATACAACAGCAAACTTTCTCACCAAACTCCCAAAGACAATAAAATTAGAAGGAGAATGGGTTGTCGGATTAGTGGAGTTTCATTACCCGTGTTCCTTGTACAACGTTCAGGAACATGAAAACGTAGTGTATGTAAAAAAGCACGTATTATTACAAAATGAAAAATCACCTGTTACCGTTGAATATAAGTCTCATATACCGGCAACAACATATGACGACATAGATCACTTTTTATCTGCCTTTAATGAAAACTCATTATTGAAGAACAAGGTTAAATTTAGTTATGACCGAATATCGAAAGTTATCAAGGTGACTTCTTCGCACAAAGAAATTGTTTCCGTACATGCAACGCCAATACTAAACCTTCAGCTAGGTTTCAAACCTAATACGAACCTTATACAATGTCAACTAGGAAAATTTCCTGCTAATTTATATTTAGGCCTACCATCACAATTATTTATATATTCAGACATTGTTCAACCTCAGGTAGTGGGGGATGTTATGACATCGTTAGTAAGAATAATACCGCTTGATCCGACAAAATACATTTATGGAGCATATAAAATGCATAGCTTCTCTCCTGCACATTACATACCCGTTATGCGTAGAGAGTTTGATACAATTGAAATTGATATAAGAATGCATACGGGTGGAAAGGTTCCATTCCAGTTTGGAACTTTATGCGTGAAACTACATTTTCAACGGATAAAATGAATCATAACCGTGAAAATATTCGCTGTCCATATGAACATTATTATTCTCATCAAGCTGGTTCAGGGGTAGGCATTGTATATAAAGGTGTTCCTCACCAACGAGGACATGGCATAGGAAGTTTTTTGGGGGGACTGTTTAGGTCAGTATTTCCTCTGTTATCCAGCGGTTTTAGAACGGTTGGAAAAGAAGCACTAAATGCCGGTGTTGGCATCTTGTCCGACATGATGAATTCACACCCTATTGATGAATCATTAAAGTTTCGTTTTAAGACTGCAAGCAGTAATTTAAAAAGAAAAGCTGATGAAAAAATTGATTCTTTGATGTCAGGGTCCGGGTATAAAATACAACGAAAGAGACAGGAGCGCACCATTACATCAAAAGCAGTGCGACAGAGAGGTACAAAGAAAAATAAAAAATATATAAACGATATTTTTTCTAACTAAAACATGTCATTTTTACATAATCATTCATGCGAATGCGCTAAGTCCGAGTTAGATTTGTTTGCCCTTCCATCAACGCAGACAAGTATAGAAAATGGGCAGTGGATACACTATAAACCTATTTCTTCTCTTAGTGATGATGGTCCTATTGAATTTCAAGTACCAGGATCAGGTGATGACTATATTGACCTGTCTCACACTTTACTGCATATCAAAGCCAAGATATTGAATCAAGATGGTTCTAACATTAAATCGGCAGAAACGCATGTTGCTCCAGTTAATAATTGGTTACATTCACTTTTCAACCAGTTGGATATTTATTTAAATCAAAAACTAGTATCACCGCCTAATAATACATACGCATACCGTGCATATATGGAAACTCTATTAAATTATGGACCGGCAGCAAAACAGTCTCATCTTACATGTGGGTTATGGTACGAAGACACTTCGGGTCATATGAATGCAACTGATGCGACTAATAAAGGTTGGACCAAGAGAGAAACATTTATCGAAAACAGTAAGGAAGTTGAAATGATAGGACACCTACACGGTGATATTTTCAATCAAGAAAAGTTTTTAATAAATGGTGTTGAAGTTCGTGTTAAATTAGTACGATCCAAGGAGTCGTTTAATCTTATGTGTAATCAAGATAAAAAACTTAAAGTACTTATAATGGATGCAAGTTTAATAATTAGAAGAACAAAAATTAACCCGAGCGTTTTACTTGCACATCAAAAGGTTTTAGCTTCAACGACTGCAAAGTATCCCATCACAAGAGCGGAAGTTAAAGTACTTACAATACCATCAGGTGTGCAAGGGAAATCACTTGATAATATTTTCCTCGGCCAAGTGCCAAAAAGGTGTATTGTGGGTTTTGTTGATAATACGGCATTTAATGGTAGTTTAAAAAGTAATCCTTTTAATTTCCACCACCACGATATGAACTTATTTAGTTTGTACGTTGATGGTCATCAAGTTCCTTCAAAAACATTACAACCATCTTTCAGCAACGGTTTAATGGTTTCAACATATCACACCTTGTTTTCTGGAACGGGTATTCATTTTCTTAATGAAGGGAACTCAATAAGTCGAGAAGACTATGGAAATGGTTATTGTTTGATGTGTTTCGATTTAACACCTGATTTATCAGCAAGTTCTACTTCTCACTGGAATCTTGTTAGACATGGTAGTGTACGATTAGAAGTTCGATTTGAAAATGCTCTTAGCACAACTGTTAATTGCATTGTTTATGCAGAGTTTGATAATATCATCGAAATAAACAAACATCGAGATGTGACTGTAGATTTTAATAGTTAGATTATATAATATATTAGTGTATATAATAATAGATATATGAAACACTATGTCATTAGTTTTTGAACCTTGGTAACGAATTCATCTGTGAATTCAATAAGTAATTTGTAATGGATACCAACGAATTACAATTATGTATGAAAAAAATCTGTCCCACGATTGAGTCGCATGTTTATCCAGCTAACAGAATACCTGTTTTCATGGACCTTCCGGTTTATATCATAAGCAATTTAGACCCAGATTTTAAACCCGGATCACACTGGGTAGCAATTCATATTGATATGCATGGCAATGGTGAATATTTTGATTCTTTTGGTAGAAAGCCTTCTGGTTATCATAAGTTGTTTTTAAAAAGAAATTCAAAGAAATGGTTTTATAACAATGTATCTATTCAAAATAATTTCACGTCAGTTTGTGGCGAATACTGTTTAGTTTATATATATTTTAAATTTAATGGTAAAACGATGTTTGATTTTTTAAGCTTATTTATAAATAATACCATGTATAATGATTGGGTTGTGAAAAATATGTATAGATCTATTTTTTTGTGTAATAAATAAATATTTTATCAGACAATGTCTTTACTTTCTTTCCTTATTTCTTATTGCAAGTACACAGAAAGGGAATTATACCAGTAAAATACAGGAGAAGTATTGACAAATTTATTAGCTATAACTAATTACACACAAGTCTTTCCTACATTTACACACAAACGTTTCACATAAAAACACATATAAAGACGGTCTTAATTTTAAAACATCTAGCATCTTAATGCATATCACACCATTTTCCCCCACTCCAATCTCCACTCATCGTATTGTGGCACAGGCGACGAACATGTTGTAGCACAGGTGGCGAACGCGTCATAGCATAATGGTTCATATGCATCTTCGCTGATAGATATTGCCGTGTTGTCCATTTCTATGTCTTCCTCTTCATCTTCCCACGTTATCAAAAGAGGGTTTTCAGCATAACTGATGTATAAAGGCGGTGACGCAGGAGAATATCCTTTAGAGCTTTGATTTTGCATCTCAATGTCTTCACAAATTTTAATTAATTCTTCGTCGTATTGCGAATCTTGTAGGTCCATTTTGTGCTCGTTGTTTCGCTTCTACGGGTGTCAAAAGGGATACGGTATGGTTTTGCTTTGCGTTGTCTATCTATATATAGGCCCAAAAATCGTTTGTTCGTTGGTGGGGGATTTCTACGTGTGGGCGGCGTAAGGGATGATTTATGGCTTTGCTTCGATGAAATATTTTTTACAGTTGTTTTTAGTTGCAATATGTTTAGTAATATTGTAAATTAATTCTTGTGTATTGGAATAATAGTCATCTTCTTCAGTCTGCGTGTAGTATTTGATTCTAGTATTCGCGAATTTCCAGTGCTGATCGCTTGGAACACCTCGCAATTTTTTCATGTCATAGACATCAACTTTTATGAGATGAGTGGCCTTTGAAACGTCATCTACGCGAGAAGATATATAATTTGTACCTCCATTTGTCAACTGGGCAACAGTAGACGAATACTCTGCAGCTTGTTTCTTCGTAGGCTTTTCGAAAAATACATCAATATTGTTGGTTCGTTTTTGGGTACGGATTTTAAGTGGTTTTGAAACTTCAGTTTCATTGTCGCTCACATTGCCGTAATAATAATTTTTGAATGTGCACTCAAGAGAATTCTCGTTTGAAATCTAAAACAAAAGAAAACATTTGTGAGACGCTTGATATAAATGGAAACAGGTAGATAATATTTGTGTATAAACAGTCAGATAATGTTGAGCTTACCTCCATTTTAATTCGCTGCAAGTTGTATACTGATTTGCAAAATAAACACTAATGACGAAGAGTACTGTATTGCGATACTTTAAACTACTTGAAGTATATTTTTAGCACTTGACACTGTTTTGAGACAAACACGTTTGAACGAATGGCGGTCCCATCGATTTGAGCTCTCCTTTTATTGTACAACACACACACATGCATACATATGGCGGATAAGACAAAAACCTATTAAATAACCCAAACACCTGTGCGTTGTATGATACGACACGTTGCGACGTGTTTGTAGCCGATCAGTTTTTTAAAATGGTCTATAATTTAATACACAATAAAATACAGGGCCATGACATTTCGTAATAATTAATGATATTTTATTGGTTATCTAAGGCAAAACCCCTATTAAATAAAATAGACACCTGTGGGTTGCAACGTGTTTGTACCTGATCAGTTTTATGAAATGCTCTATAATTGAATACACAATAAAATTCGGGGACCATGACATTTCGTAATAATGAAGGATATTTTATGGGTTTTCTAAAAATACTTCTCACGGCCCATGTCGCATAAATTTATAATATTATTGCATTCCAAAAGATGTAATTATTACAGCGTGGGAGGCTACAATAAATGGCAAAAACTTTAACCTTAATAAAATAAATCGTTTTAAAGAAATACGTATGCAACCCCTAATAAACTATTCTACCTCAAAAAAACATGGAGTCACACGCTTGTCAAAACCAAAAAAATGGACAGGCACACGAAATGTGGCTTTAGTTTATGGCAATACTAAAAATCCACTCCACACAAGCAATGACCGCCGCAGAAGCTGTAAACATATATCCATTAAGGATAGAGCAAAAAATATCAAAAAAAATCTGCGCCGCAGGTAGGCGCGGGGGTGCCGCAGAAACAGTAATTAGCTTACTACTCATGACTGATCAAATCAGTTGATTTGATCTGGAAAATTCATTCCATAGATAATTACTATGAAAATTGGCATTTATGTGTCCGCACCTGCTGATTCGATCGGAGAATTTCATCAGATTGGCGAAAAATTGTCTCATCTGGATACCACTTTACATTCCACAACTCTTCTATTCCGAACAGACACTCGTCCTTTTTTGAAGGTCCAAAAAGGTTACAATACAAATAAACTATGTAAGTATAACGCAAACACCTTTGTATTTTGTCACTTTTGTATCAGACTTTGGCAACAATGTGGCAACAGTGACGTTTGTAAATTTTTGTAATATTTAGTTTAAAGTGTAATATTTATGTTTAAATTAATTGTGTTTTATGAAAAACGCTGTCCGGATAAGATATTTAGAGAAGAGTTTCGTTCGAAATTAGATTAGGTAAGTCTTTATCTTAATACAGTTTTGCATATTATTTACTTCACTGGCCCCAAAGGCAGTCTTGGCCTAAGGCACAGGAGAATGCCACTTTGCTCTATTCGGCGCCACTTCTCGCCAGTTGGGTACACCGCGAAGGGCATTCCAGAAAAGTGTCGGGTACGTGAAGCTATTTTTAGGGTTCCGTAGCCAAATGGCAAAAAACGGAACCCTTATAGATTCGTCATGTCTGTCTGTCTGTCTGTCTGTCCGTCTGTCCGTGTATGTCACAGTCACTTTTCTCCGAAACTATAAGAACTATACTGTTGAAACTTGGTAAGTAGATGTATTCTGTGAACAGCATTAAGATTTTCACACAAAAATAGAAAAAAACAGTAAATTTTTGGGGTTCCCTATACTTAGAACTGAAACTCAAAATTTTTTTTTCATCAAACCTATACGTGTGGGGTATCTATGGATAGGTCTTCAAAAATGATATTGAGTTTTCTAATATCATTTTTTTCTAAACTGAATAGTTTGCGCGAGAGACACTTCCAAAGTGGTAAAATGTGTGTCCCCCCCCCTGTAACTTCTAAAATAACAGAATGATAAAACTAAAAAAAATATATGATGTACATTACCGTGTAAACTTCCACCGAAAATTGGTTTGAACGAGATCTAGTAAGTAGTTTTTTTTAATACGTCATAAATCGCCTAAATACGGAACCCTTCATGGGCGAGTCCGACTCGCACTTGGCCGCTTTTTAACACTTCTGAAAGCCGATATTTGACACGAAAACGTTTGATAATGATAACTTAGATTTAAATTCAACTGTATTTAATACAGCCTTCTGCAGGTTATTAAGGTAGCTGACATACGATCCACGTCCCCGACAAAGTAGACTTTTTTTGTGGAATGCCCCACGAGCAAGCAGTCAGAACTTTTAGCGCTATCGATCAATAATAGCCTGAAGTAACATATAAATAACATAATAGTAACCGTTATAGTCTGTTTACTCATATTTAAAAGACAGCCTGAAAAGGCAATTACCTATTAGAGATAGATCTCAACTTCGCAATTTTTGTATTGACAATAAGCCAAACACGCATTTCCTTTTGCATGTCAGGAGTTTTACAATAAAGGGCCTTGCGTGAGCTTTCTGTTGCCGAGACCATAATATACCAAGAAATGCAAGCGGAATAAACAATGAGCTATCCTTTGATTTGAATAATTGCTTTGGGGATGAATATAAATAAGATAATTCACGCAATCTGCCGCACTAAGCATAAGAGCATTATAACTCATTTTAAAATGTCATTCAATTGTATACCTTGTGCTTGTACGATATGTTCTACAATTGAAAGAGATTTCAAAATGAGTTACTGCTCTTATGATTAGTGCGTGTAGTGAAGAAGGATTGAGGTCCTGGAAAGTACTTTTAGGGCTCCGTTTTAAGAAAACTTTTAATATCTACAGCTAAAACATCATAAATCAATGACAGATTAAAATCGCTTTTGGTAAGATCAAGTATACAGTCAGCTGCAGAGAAAAGGTACCCTCTTGCATAGGTAGGAAGAGGAAGAATTATCACTTTGAGTGGCTAGCGCCTCAATTTCAATACAAGATTAACACATCTAGTTAAAGCGTTGTTATAATCTATAATTTTCTTCTTGACTCATCTGATTTTGTTCGTAAGGAATGTTCAAATGTGCATAATATTAAATAGGCTCTAGTTTTGCTGTTTGAACTTTCAATCCAGAAATACTAAGCCTTATTAGAATTAAGCTTTTGTCAAGTGAGATTAGGTATGTTGATGACAAATCAATCACAGAGTGACTAGATATTGCGTTGATCCAAATAATCCAATGCTTAATATTGTTAACTATACAGTCAATCTGCCTACAAAAATGCCTGGAATGAATCATTTTGTTATACGTCCAGGTATTCTAAGGATAAAGCTCAATTCTGTCCTTTTGACGTTAATAAACCTGTTGTGGAGATGGAGTCATTGAGTTCTGACACAGGCTTCTTTGTAGGGTTATTAAAACTTACTTTGAATATTTTATTGAGAATGAAATAAAATAAACACTGAATGCTCATCATACCCTATACGTGCTCATGATACGTAATATATGAAGACTAAAATAATATGTGAATATTATACTTCTTATCATTTCATTTTGTTAATATAATAATGCACAAAATTACATTGGTTTTTGTATTTTGATTTCTTTATAATTTGTTGTAGGATAAATTTAATTAGCTCCGTTTCTAAGACACATATTACATTATATTTTTGAGTTTAACTCTTAGAAGTAAATCATAATGTGGAATATAATAAACATATCTTGCTCATTACGAGTAAAGATAAAGTGTAGATCCACAAAACATTGTCTCATAGTGATAATTCATTTTATTATGAAAGTACATTGCCAGTTTTTTTTTAAAGGGACGACCCTAAAAGGTTCAAGTTAACCTACGTCTATTCACCTACTTAAACGATACATCCTGAAATCTATGTATCCTTTCTATAGAAAAAAATCTCTAGAAGAGAGGCCTATGCTGCGCCTAGTGGGCGATAAAGGGCTGATATGATAATAGAAAAAAAAGTTTAAAAATGGTTACTCACCGCAACCGCGCAAAGTGTCACAAATCGTAGCATGGTCGGTTCACTGGTCTCACGCGAGTCACGGAAAGGATTGAGGATCCACCTGTGCGCATCTCGTATATACCGCGCGCAGCCTCCCGGTGACGTCAGCGCGCCGGTAGATGGCGTGGCCGGTTGGAAATAAACGCGCGGTTTTTCTGGGGTACAATGGGGTTGGCCCGTCGAAGTATTTAGCATAGCTTGCCCTGTGTTTTTTAATGCCCTGGATAGAAAAAGCGAATCCCGTTATTAGGAGACGTGCAAATTGCACTATAGTGGCGTTGTTTTAACTTTCTCTTAGAGTCTTAGTACATATAAACATGCGAGTTACTTATCCTTGTCTACTTTTATTTCGTGATGAAAACAGAAGTAAAAGCTTCTTATATAAGCTACAATACGAGTACACTGCACCAAAGTTTTAGTTCAATTCTATCATATTCGTTATTTCAATTAACATTAGCAATTTATTAAAATATAAAATTGCAAAGCACGATAGACGGTGCCAACATTATGATCCTCATGGAAACGGCTCAGTTTTCAAGCAACATTTTCATTTCTTAAGAAGTAATATTGCAAATTACACGCCTACAACCTACAACGCTACTAAACATAAAAGTGCTTGGAGAATTTATCAATGAATTCATTCATAAATCCTCCATGCAATTTCGTACTCACTGTACATATATGGAGCTGCGCAGTGGTAATATTACCAATAGGTAATATTATAAGCGAGCGTTTTTCACAAAAGTCTACCCGCTGTCTCTACGCTGTACGCCTCAAACCAGTTCTGCGCATCTTTACACTTGACCTTAGTTCGCAGTACATTAACAATCGTTCTAAAGGCTCTTGTTCTGTTATTTGTGTAAAACGGCAGTGGACGTGACATTTTCAATTTGCTACTGTTTTACGTACATATGATTAAAATCAATTTACTTCTTAGGTAGCAGTGGGTAATTTTCAATAGGTACTTAAATCACGAATACAGTTTATTTCGAAAATACTCTTAAATATTCGAGAATTTAAAATGAAATAATATTTACTTTGAATAAGTTGAAGCTTTATTTATATTCTAATAACTAGGCGTTCAGACAAACATCTGCGGTTGGTACGTATTTAATTATATTACGTGCTACGCAGTTTTGGATGCGTGCGTATAACATATATTTTTTATCCTTGTGACGTAGGTACGATGGGCCCAATGATATTAATAAGAAGATTCCAAACTCAAAAATAAAAACGATGGCTTCTAGAATTCAGGAGACAAAATATGAGCCTGACCACACGAACGATTCTTCTCGCTTCTTTAGCGGCTCAGCCACTCCGTTAAAAATCGAATCACCAGTAAGAAATGGATTTCTTCAACCAGAAACGTCACTTTTGACACTGACAAATCATATCCATAACAGTTATAATAATCCTCCGGTGTAGATTGCAGAATGCAGATGCTTGTACACCACGGCTCAGTCAGACTCCCTAACTGTCCCTAATGGCTCTTCTACACGATGGCTCATCATACTGGCCCACTAAGATGGGCCAGCGTATAGAGACTAGAGAGGGTAGTGGATGGCATATGGCGCGGCGGGATGGCGATGGGGTGGCCACGGTGTCGATTTTTCGTCCGCACATCAAAGATGGTGGGCCAGCGATAGCGCGTACGCATCTACACGTGGTCCATTCCATAGTGCGTGCTCTCAACCATCGCATGGCCATCTCACTTGTCCAGCGCTGGGCCATCGTGTAGAGGAGCTATAACGTAATGTTCGCTACGGAGCGGAGCTTTAACGATTGCACGTTGGCTACGCACCCTGGTGACTTGCTACATTACGCATTTGGTGTAGTTTGGCTTTAATGCAATTAAGTAAGATTTGCAGTATCTATTATTGTTTATTGGGTTGTATTTACTATTTAATTTACTGTCCGAATGTAATATTTCACGTAAAGGTGAACAGAGCATAAGTCTGCAACCAATTAAACTTCGCTATCAAGATATAATACCTCTCCCGTAATAAAAGTACTGTACATTTTCCTTCACAATACCAATAACCTAACAATTAACGGATTCTCGTTGTTCATTCGCGGCATCTTTTTACTAAAGTTTTTACAACATTTCTGCATATTTATTAAAATACTTGTCTTTATTCATGTTCAACAATTTTAACGAGACAACATTTTACCGATTAACTTTTAATTCTAGGCTTCCTAATTTAGACTTCCCGGTAAGTTGTACAGAATGTACGCGACACGATGATTGTTACAAAAACACTAGGTGCTGTATTTTGTTGTAATAATTGGCATCCTTATTTGACAAAGCAAGTGAGGTATGTTTGGAAAAGCACAATCCGCAATCATTCCTCATACGATTCGTTGGAGAGTTTTAACACAAGACATCAACGAACCACCAAAAAATGTTGTCTTCTTCAGCTTAGTAAGGAACGAACAATCAATCAAACAAAATATACTTTATTCATGTAGGCCTAGCAACAAGCACTTATGAATCGTAACTATATAGTTATTACATATACATGTATTATCTTAAGCTTATTATCAGAGAGAGAACTTTCTGAAGAAGCTTCCTTTCTGGAAAAGTACCAGTCTATGGCACAAACCTTGTAGATAAATCACTACTGCTGCATCAACATATTTTTTATAGTGTCAATCACTGGTAGTTTACCCCAAATTCTCGACGCGCTAATATGATTGTTGATGATTATCTCACAATACAGGGTGCCATTTGAGTCGTGATCACTGATCAGTAATATGTTTTTCTAACTCCATAAACAACGAGCAATTTAATGTCCCTACTCTTACTAAAATCAGACAATTTTTTTTTAATTTTTTGTCATTTATTTTACTTTTACAAGTGGCAATGTGGTATTTAAACAGCTTTGTAAGATATTTCAAATGAAAAATTAAGTAAATTTTATTTCTAACTGGGACAAATGACAAAATGGATGTCAATGACAGTTCCGATTCAAAGAGGCGATTCAATTTACTAATTTAAATATCTATATCTATAAGCCGTTGTAATGTCCTAAATCCACTTATAAAAGAAAATAAATGTCAAAAAATAAACAAAAAAATCAAAAAAATCTTGTCTGATTTTAGTAAGAGTAGGGGCATTAAATTGCTCGTTGTTTATGGAGTTAGAAAAACATATTACTGATCACGACTCAAATGGCCCCTGTATACAATTTCACTTCTTAAGAATTTATATTGTGATCATCAGTTTGTCTTCCTTGATATAAATGTAAAAAAATCAATAGTAGTGTAACAGCAATTTGGTAATAATATAACAACATTTGTCTAAGAAATAAAATCACCAAGAGTCTATCAATGTATCTTAAAAATAAGGTCACCACAAGAGGGTGAATTTTATGACTGTTTATAACGCAAAAGCAACCGTCCTTTTATGAGTCATGCGTGTGCTTATTGGATATTACACCATGTTTATTTTAGCGTTACGATATGTGACCTTTTTAATAAATCGGAAAAGGACCGGGATTGGCGGAAATGATGCTAAGTAGCTCTAACAAATAAAATAAAATGGTATTTTAGGCGTTGAACGAACTAACATACCTATAGCACATAATATTTATTCATAAAACGAGGTTAGACGTAAAATCGTCACATACATAACAAGGATACTAAAAGAAGTGGTACACATACGTAATTTAAATTAAAAGCCTAAACAATACGTACGGTTAACACTAAAAACTAAAACGAGTTGGTTACATAACTTTGGATTGCAAAACTTCTAAGACAGCGCCTCAATAATAGATAGGTGGGTGAGACTAAAGAAAGAATTATATATGTAGACCTCTTAATTAAAGGCATACCTACTTAATAACATGAAAAAAAGAAGAATAGAAGAGCCATAAATCCATCCACGAAAATAAAACCCTAAATAATTTTGAAAAGTTTCACTTCGGTCGCGAGTAATTTGCTGCATGGGCGAATTTACAATTGTTTTTATTACTCCCAGAACATGGTGGTTTGTCTTATTTTTTGCAACCCTGCAAGACATCCCGATTGCAGGAACAAAGAACATACTGCCTCTCCGGGGAAATCTTATGATATAAGGGTATGAGTTACATCCATCCATAAATGCGAAAGTGTGTCTGTCTGTCTGTCTGTCTGTCTGTTACCTCTTCACGCTTAAACCACTGAACCGATTTTAATGAAATTTGGTATAGAGATAGTTTGAGTCCCGGGAAAGGACATAGGGTAGATTTTATCCCAGAAGTCATCCTTTAAGGGGGTGAAAGATTGTACGGGGAATCGATAAAAAGCAGATTGGATAAAAAAGAAGTACCCAAATTACTACCTCCACGCAGACGAAGTTACGGGCAAAAGCTAGTATTTCTATAAATCCGAATTTCATAAAAGTAAAGTTTATTACATACAACATCCTTGACCTTCATGACAAAGTTAGAAGCATTATTTGGGTATGGTTTTTACAGAAAAAAGTGAGCACATCGATAGGTTAGAATTATTGATAGAAAAATCAAATGATTTTTAACCTTTTGTATGTATATAGGTACACATATTTAATTACACAAACGGGTCTACCGCGATATGATTTCACTGTTTTTACCTTAAACTCCGACGTTTCAGCTGAGTTGCACCAGAGCCCGTACCATGAGTCACTGACAGTGTCAAAACTGACATTTACGCTATCGAGAACATAATTTACTTTCTATACATCTCGTTTGCACTAATATGCGAGTACGAGCGAGATGTATAGAAAGTAAATTACGTTCCCGACGGCGTTTATGTCAGTGACAAACTGATGGTAGCCGTACAGCTGTGGTCACGGAAAGACTGACAACCTAACAAATGGGGTGAGTTCTGGGATAAAAAAGTATCCTATGTCCTTTCCCGGAACTCAAAGTGTCTGTGTACCAAATTTCAACTAAATCGGTTCAGCGGTTTAAGCGTGAAGAGGTAACAGACAGACAGACAGACAGACAGACACACTTTCGCATTTATAATATTATATTATATATGGATATATGGATGTGTACAAAACGCGAGAGTATAAAGTGTTATGTATATATACGTACTACCCATTGTACTTAGTATATACATACTTCAGTACACTGAAAATTATTTAATTATGACCGAAATTTGATTAGTGAAATTCGAGAGAAGAGCCCATTACATAAGGACCAAATATGAGTGGCTCTGTAAGATGTAGACCTCGAAACGACATTCAAACCTTCATGAAAAGAGCGTACTCTCCTTCAAAGCACTTTACTTGGGACAGTTGGGACCCCTATGGTGTTGCAGGTGTCCATGGGCAACGGTAATAGCTCATCATTATCGTTTGCCTCCTATCCCTACTTATATTATAAATGCATAAATAAATCTGACACCTTTTCTCGCTTAAACCGCTGAAGATGAAGTCCGAAGATAGGTAGTGAGGCCCGAGGAATAGTATCATATAAATTATGGTGGTACGAGCAAATACAAGCCCATCTACGTCATAAAACTAGTTAGCGAAATCGCGTGTTTAAAAGTTGTGAATCACACAAACCAGGAAGATAAAATAGTAACAATCTAACAATATTAATTGTCTATTCGGTGGCATCAATCAAGCAGATGCCTATTATGGTGTCATGCTGGTCGTGTTCTAATGTAAACTATTAGTTATGGTGAGCTTGAAGGGTCTGTTTAAAATTAGTTTTTACGTAATATGCTTCTCCGCATCTAAAAAAGAAGTAAACATCTTGAATTGTTTTAAACACCTATACGGCTACCATCAGTTTGGCACTGACATAAACGCTATCGAGAACGTACTTTCCTTACATCTCGCTCGTACTCGCATATTAGTGCGAACGAGATGTATAGAAAGTAAATTACGTTATCGATAGCGTAAATGTCAGTTTTGACACTGTCAGTGACTCATAGTACGGGCTCTGTACTTACCACGAGTCACTGGCAGTCTCAAAACTGACATTTATGCTAACGTCTACGTAATTTACTTTCTGTTACATCTCGCTCGCAATAATATGCGAGTACGAGCGAGATGCATAGAAAGTAATTTACGTTCTCGATAGCGTTTATGTTCGTGTAAAACTGTTGGTTACCAGACTTATCAGTTTCATTAAATAATTATAAGGTGTATTATTGAGAGCCTATTATGTCCCACTGCTGGGCAAAGGCTTCCCCGTTTCCTCCATTCATCCCGGTTCTGAGCTATATCTGGCCAGGTGTAAGCAATATTAAACATACATAGGTATCAAAAACAAATACAGTTCTTATTTAGATGACAACTTTAGGTAGGTATTTTATAAGATTACCTACTAACTACAAGAAAAAAACAGTATCCATTATCTTTAAAAATATTGAAATTAAAAAATAAAACCCACATCCGTCATTTTCCCTATACCTTTAAATTGAAAGAAGCGTATGTCTCGATAAAGTTCTACGTCAAAACGTCACTTACTAATAGCGTAAAAAACGTAAGCCATTTTAGTCATGCTAATAATATGCCATGCTTTGTGGCTTACGATACCGATCACTGATACCGTGCTAGATTACAGTTCCCATCCCACCGCCTGCGAGCCCTGCTCAGGCGCACGTCGCACCAGTGGATGTTGTGTTACTTTGACTTAAGAGCCAACAGGAGCTAACATTAAAATATTTTAGGTAAATATACCCGTCTCGCTAACGGAAGCGGCTCCTGAAACTAGTGCAATAAGGACAAGGCGAAAAATCCTGCGTAAAAATATCAAAAATCGAGGTTTCGTACTCGACTGTTTCCTCCTCCAAAACTTAACCAATCGTAACCAAATTTGGAAATCTAAATGATTATGACATTATCTGTGTCGGACCGTTTTGCTTTTTTGACTAATTGATGTCAGTTTTGAATAGCACGCCTCTCATTGCGGCATAGTCAATTAGGCCATTTTGGCCATTTTTGAAGGGCTCTAGCGCTTTAAAAAACAAAAATATCAAAAAAAGCAAAACGGTTCGACACAGATATTGACAATATTAATCTGTGTTGAAAAAATCATTGCTCTAGCTTCAAAACCCACGGAGGAAACAGTCGAGTACGTTTGTATGGAGAAATGACCACTCCTGTTGGCTCTTAACCACAAACTCGGGAATACTGGGAATGCATGACCAAATGACTGTAGCTGGTATACTTGCATAAAATGTTCTTTTTAAAGCCTTAATTGTCATTTGTCATGTGTATCTATTTTTACTTGCATGCTTATATCGTATAGGTATGTAAATAATGGAAGTAAATTGCAAATTGCCTTTTACTTTATTTTTTATCGCCATAGGGTTCTTACGTAATAAGCTATAAGCTAGCCTGTCTTAAAGGTCTCGGTCAAGAATGGGTGAACTCTAATAGGTTAATCATTATCACATTCCTAGCCATAAGACTTAAGCCCTTGCTACACGGTCGCCGACAAGCCCCCAGACCGCGTGGCCTTGGTCCGTCCCGGACCGTGTAGACAATTGTTTCCAACAAAATTTGACCAAAACTGACCAAGGTCAGACGGTTTGTAGGCTTGTCGGCGACTGTGTAGCAAGGGCTTTACGTTGTTGAGACTGAGAGCTTCGCAGTGCATCTAACGGTTTTCTGCAATCTTAACCAATCTACGCTGCCTTGCGGGGTTCTGTAAAATATTTTACCTACCAATAAAGTTTGCAATAACCTTGGCTTTTCTATACAACACATAACTTTTCTTATTTTACTTTTATTTTGGTCACACACAATAAATTTGATAATACACAATACTTTTCTTAATTTATTTTAATTTTGGTATTGTTATTGTTTGTTGTTGTTTAGTTTTGTTATTTTTTTGTCAATATGTGTCTATTGTGGCAAGCGAATAAATGGTTTATCTATCAATACAATTGAGTAATATTAGAATTTAAGTAGTTATTTTGCTGACAAATCTCATAGTCATCATATTTATATTGGCATGCTTGAGGCGATTCTCAAAGTTACCAGTGGTAATAACACTTTTGTAACGCAATAAGTTTATGAGAACTATTGTAGATAGATACGTCTTTGGTTAGCATGGCAGCGATAGTATCGGGGGATCGACACGATAAGTTCAAGGTGGCTGGGACCCAAAGGGCCCGGCCACATGTCAGCGGTGCGGCGCCGCCGCCGCCGCGCGGCGCGGCACCGCAGAAATCTGCGGCGACGCCCGCCGCAACGCAAAATTTTGCGGTGCCGCGCTGCGGCGTCGCAAAGCGGTGCGCGGCGCCGCGCGCGGTGCCGCAAAGCGGTGCGTTTCGCCGCGCGCGGTGCCGCAAAGCGGTGAGTTTCGCCGCGCGCGGTGCCGCAAAGCGGCGTGCGGCGCCGCGTGCGATGCCACGCTGTTTAGTAAAGAATAAAATTCGACTACCAGTTATTTAATCAGACATGGATCCCTTCACACGTGTTCTGCTCTTGCTGTTGTTATAGCGATAGCGGTTCGCAAAAAAACGCTGCAAATGGTGTTAAAGGTATGAAAATCGGTACGATTAATCTTTAGGACATTTGAAACAATTTGACCCGAAGCACCAACAAATAAAAAAAAACGAGAGGAGTTATGACGTCATCTTTTTTTTGTATGAAATTAAAAAAAAAATTGTTTAGAAACCTATAGTGTGTAGTATTAAACGAAAGGGCTTTCTGAGCCGATTCCAAAAATATATCACATCATTACATTTCAGTATTTTTTTTTTAATTATAATAAAAATATTTTTCAAAACATACCAAGTTTGGGTTTCTCCAGATACAATACCGTTAAAAATTTTATCTACACACGTGCTCTATAATGCGTTCAGAAACCGTAGGAAATGACCAGCTTTATTACAACCAATTTTACTATGAGAACTTTCTTATCTGTGGTAGTAGGAAAATTTGTAAGTACAGTAGAGTCCGGTTATAACGACGCCCAAGGGACCGCTGATATTACGTCGTACTAACCGGACGTCGTGCAAAACGAACTGCCAATTTTAATATATTTTTTTAATCAAAATAATTACGTAATTTTGTATTTATTAATACTTATACGACAATCAAAGAAGAAAAAAACATTTCCTTTAAAATATATATTTACGTTAGTATTGCAACACTTTGTCTTAAATGGAGAGACTTGTGTGTTTAGAAGAAGCCACTTTTCAAGGTACGCGTAGTCAACTCACTCGTCATCCGCAAATTACTCGAATCCCGTAAAATAAAAAGTCGTAATTCTTGGGGATCTAATGCAGCTGACGTTGTTTTATCACACAGTTCCTATGGCCATCTCTTGTGTCCATAGATTAGCTCGAAGGTACCTACCAAAATATTGCATTGTACCCAACTTATGTAGGTACATAATTATGTATGTGAAGTTTAAGCTCCATTGATAATGGGAATTGGGTTTTATTTAGTTTGCTAGCTTACGAAGTCACATGACTATTTCAACTTGCTGCGTAATTGCGTATAGGCAAAAGGGGGGAGGGGAGTTGGGTGCGCGGGACGGAGTAAGATTCTTACCAAATATTTATTTGTAAAAACTACGTCGCTCGTCGTTGTAACCGGACTTGACGGACGAATTTTGAGTCAATTTCCGTCGTTAAAAGCGATCGGTCGTTATAAGCGGAGTCGTAATAAACGGTTGTACTTTCATAGTAGCTCATACTAAAACCAAACAAGTGCCCATACTTACGTCGCTATAAGCGGTTGGTTGTTATATGCGAAGTCGTACTAATCGGACTCTACTGTACTGTAATGTTATAAGTAGTTATAACGTTACAAATTTTTATGAGTTTAAATTTGGAACAGCAGTCAAAACTCAAGTGGGTCTCTATTCTAGTATCCATAGATATTAAAACAGTTATCGATATGAAACGTCAGTTTAGTATGTTTTTTAATATTAACCGCACGATATTTGATCTCGAGTGACATGAGAATAGGAACTTTATTATTTTGTCTAGGAATTTAAAAAAACTATGGATGCGTGACATGCGTGAAAAAAGTTTTCATTCACCGTCATTTGGCGTACAGATTATCTTTTAATTAGTTTTAAGTATGTGTTTAGATAAAGTAGTGTATGTAACTGTACATAATTAGGCATTAAAACTCGTGTGATCCTATTAAGAAACTCACTAACGTTCGTTTCTTAAACCCACACTCGTATTTTGATGCCTCTCATTATGTAGCAGTCACATAAACTACTATTTTTGTTAAATATACCTCAAATTATACCTAATATCCTCATATCTAATTCTAATAAAGCAATTTTGAAAATATTTACATTTAGAATATTTGTTTTAATTTTTTCTCCTCCCGTACCTTTATTTGTCATTTAAAAGGTCGTACACACACCTTTAAACCCCTATGTTATAGTTGTCAAGACAAGTCTTTTGTCTATTCCCCAAAAAAGTATTTGTGCATACACGCAGTATCTTTTTGGTACTTTTACGATACTTCGTGTAATCACCACTTAAAAAATATTGTATAAAATACACTGTTGCCAACCTAATTTTAATTGTCATCTCTGACAGATGAGTACTAAGTTCATTGCTGCCAATTTACAAAATTGGCAGCAATGCACTTAGTTAAAGGTGAGTTTTTTCAGTTACTTTTTACATAGATAATTTTTACTACGACTTATAGATTCCGAGATATAAGCGACTTTCTGGAAAAACCGTTAACTATTTAAATATTTAATTGAGAGATTCATAGATCACACTGTAAAATTGAAAATTAAAAAAAACATATTTCATGTAATTATTTTCAAAATTGTTTTCTTAGGGTTAGATATGAGGATATTAGGTATAATTTGAGGTATATTTTACAAAAAAATATTGAACGGTATTGTATCTGGAGAAGCCCAAACTTGGTATGTTTTGAAAATTATTTTTATTATAATTAAAAAAAATTACTGAAATGTAATGATATGATATTTTTGGAATCGGCTCAGAAAGCCCTTTCGTTTAATATCACACACGATAGGTTTCAAAACAGTTTTTTTAAATTCCATACAAAAAAAGATAACTAATCTCATTTTTTTTAATTTAATGGTGCTTCGGGTCAAATTGTTTCAAATGTCCTAAATAGCCTCCTTCAGACGGTGGCAGAGCGCCTAGACGGCCCTTTCCAGCTTCACTGGGATAAGCTGCATAGGGCGTCTAACTGACTGTTTTTATGTATTATTAGTTTTAATTTTTAATATTATATTTTTTATTTATTGTTATTGATTTCAATTTTAATGTACTTTATATTGTTAATTAATTTGATTATTGTGTAATTATGGATCACGTATCTGAAATAAATGAAATGAAATGAATGAATGAAATGAAAGATCAATCGTACCGATTTTCATACCTTTAACATAATTTGCAGCATTTTACTGAATGTCTCGTTGTACTTCCAGCGCTATTAAGAAGGCGCAGAAATAAAAAAACAATTGAAAAGAAAATTTTGGGAGAACCCATATCTTCGTATAATGAATGAAGATGCAAATCATTTCAAAAGAAAATACCGGCGCGGCACCGCAGAAATCTGCGGCGCCGCACGCCGCTCGGCGGCACCGCGCGCGGCGAAACTCACCGCTTTGCGGCACCGCGCGCGGCACCGCGCGCGGCGCCGCGCACCGCTTTGCGGCGCCGCAGCGCGGCACCGCAAAATTTTGCGTTGCGGCGGGCGTCGCCGCAGAGCGGTTTGCGGCGCCGCAGATTTCTGCGGTGCCGCGCCGCGCGGCGGCGGCGGCGTCGCACCGCTGACATGTGGCCGGGCCCATACGGACATGCTTACTCATATTTGCATAATTCTATGAGACATCTTCGTTCATCAATTGTATAGATGGTATAGGTATACCTACTCGTAAGGTATAAGCGGTTCCTTTAGCCATCTTATTATTAAAACCGATTCATTCGGGTTATTCCCACTAGTTACCAGTGGTAAAAGGTGGATAAAAAATCCCAGTAGTTACCACTGGTAACAACTTGGTGGTAACTAGTGGGAATAACCCATTCATTCGTCGCGTTCAATCAATTAGGGTAAGTTCATTAGAGAGAACCGAAATCGAAAAAAATGCCAATATTTTTATCTCAAAATGATAAAAATGTAACTAAGGTAGATCAATCAAATTGTTAAGCACTTAGCCACAATACATGGTACATGACGAAATTCGAACTTTGTATGATAAGTGGAGTTTAGGCGAAGTTTTAGTAAGAGCATGATTAATTAAGATGATGTAATATTAGTGAACTCAGGAGGCTTTTAGCACCACACACACACACACACACACACACACATGCCACAACACTGGCTCAGTGACCCAAAGAGGATCTTGGCCTCTGACACAAGAGAGCGCCACTCTGTCCTATTCTGTGCCACTTCGCGCCAGTTGGGTATTCCGAGGGCGGACAGGTCTTTTTGGGTTTCGTCACTCCAGCGGTATCTGGGACGCCCAGACGGACGTTTTCTACCCGGGTGCCCCACATACGCTCTTCTCACAGCACGATCCTCCCCCATCCTCTCCAGGTGACCAAGCCAGCGGAGTCGTGTGGCTTTGATCTCGCCAATTATATTGGGCATCGCAACCAGCTCCTCTAGCTCCCTATTTTTCCTTCGCCTCCAAATTCCATCTTTCTCTCTGATAGGCCCCAGAATCTTCCGCCAGATTTTCCTCTCCGCCACTAATAAGAGCTTGCTCTCTTCTTCCTGAGTCAGCGTCCAAGCTTCACACCCATACATCAAAATTGGTCTAATTACAGTCTTGTAGACTCGAATCTTGGTCGGTTTACTGATCAGCTTTGACACTAAGACTCGATGGAGCGCTGCCGAGCATCTTAGGGCGTTTTGGATTCGAATATCTATCTCTTCCTCCCTTCGGTTGGTATCAGTTACTGCACCAATTAAGTATAATCGAGTATCTAAAGAAGTTTAGTGTAGTTATTTCATAATTCTTGTACCTATAGTCCAAGTCCAAACGGTATTTCATTTCACCAATATCAAACTTATTTTGGTGACATATTGATTGAACCAAAAATCTCTCTGTCCCATTAACAGATGTCGTTGTCGCAGGAGCATAACGATTTGATATGGCTAATAGACTATGAGTTATGTTATGACATTGAATAGGCTTAGACAATAACAGTTTTCCGGTCAGTTTTCTATCAAATAAGTTACCTACCCAAAAATTTGAAAATTGGCAGCATGAGTTTGCATTCGATCCATGTGTAATTAATCGACAAAGAACATTGTTCCACAGCATTAGAGTTCAAAATGGGCAGCGGGCAGTCCGTCCGCGCCTCTCACTTCTCCCGACCGCAGGCGCCACCAACAGATGAAAAGGACCCCCACATCAGCATCTCCAACAAAATGGTGAGAACAAGTGTCTTTTTAACTAATGGGTAGCGTCCTGCATAAGAAAAATATTATTATAAGTAGTCCGTTAATTAAATTAGGTACCTACTAAAAATAATGGAAACATATTATTTATGTTTTTCTTTTGTCAATTAAACAAAAAATCACAAAGATATAAAACTCGTAAAGTTCAGAAAAAGGGGCTCTACCTTCGACCGTTTTCACATTGTCCGATCCAATTTCGGATATCGAGATTGTCGGTGACCTTTAAAGAAAATCAGCTGCTACAAAATATCGGATCAGACAATGTGAAAATATCGATCCAATTTCGGATATCCGGATTGTGGGTGACCTTTAAAGAAAATCAGCTGCTACAAAATATCGGATCGGACAATGTGAAAACGCTTTAATGCATTTAGGAAATTGCCGTCAACCCAAGCACCTTGTTCAATAGGCTAGATTGTGGCTAGATTAAACTAAATTAGATATCTACCTTGTATTTTACAAGGCCCCGCCTTCTATGTAATTGCCGTTTTCAGGTAGAACGGCTTGTAGAAGACGCTACCCTCGCTGGAGGAGCGGCAGCAGCGCCGGTGACACGCAAGCCGAGGGAGGATCTCAAGGACAAGATACTCACGGAGAAGATGAAGTGTCTGGACGAGACGCACTCAGAGAGGAGCAAGTGAGACAGCTATATGAGACGTTTTCAGGTAGAACGGCTTGTAGAAGACGCTACCCTCGCTGGAGGAGCGGCGTCTGCAGCGCCGGTGACGCGCAAGCCATGGGAGGATCTCAAGGATAAGATACTCACGGAAAAGATGAAGTGTCTGCACCAGACGCACTCGGAGAGGAGCAAGTGAGATAGTAATATTAGACTCGTATTTTAAAAATGTTTATGCAAGTGGTTGGTATTTCTGAGTGCCATTCATTAGGTAGTTTATCCTTAAATTAAATTATTGCTATCATCAAAGAAAACGAAAGAGGCGCCAATTCGTAAAACTCATTACAAATACTTATGTACCACTCATAGTCACGTCAAGAGTGTTGCTGTTACTTTAGCGCCATCTATTTCAGCTGTTAAACTACTTACAGTTTTTTCTTACCATCTTCGGCAATCAATACCTTTTTTTGTTTTTAACATAGAAGGTAACATACACATGCTGCCATCTAGCGGCGTTTACTTGTAGCTTTATGGCTGAGTTTGAGCCGTTCTTAACTACTTTGCTTGTTATTTACGCTAAGGTTAGAAGATGTCGCTGTAGTTCTTCTATTTAATCATAGATGGCGGCTAAATTAATAGTTGTGTTAAATTAATACTGCTTGTTAAAAGATGCTGGTTAGAATCAATTAAATGTGATTATAATTAAATTTATAAAGTCATAGTCTTCTAAGCAAATTGAGTTATACAGTAGAGTTAATGTTTATTTTGAATTAGATGAGAGTCATGAGAGAATAACAGAAAGATTATAAATTTACGCGACTCTTCATCATTCTACTTCCAGAATAACAGTGGATGACATCAACTCACTGGTGCGCCGCATTGAGATGCGGTCCTCTAATTTGCCGAGTCTCGAGCCCGTGTGCCCCGATTACCAGCAGCGCATAATCGACTGCTACAACGAGGGGGAGGAAGGAGGGGATGTGGTGAAATGTTGGAACGCCATCGGTTAGTTACTTTTTTTACGTCACCCTAGGCGCTACGCGAGGAGAAAATCTCACTTCCTGGCCAAGGCAAGACGTAAAACTTTAGACAAACCACGGGCGGTAATTCGTAAAGCCCCAGATCGCATATTTATGGCCTGGCAAACATCTGCGATCTGGAGCATTTACGAATTCACCTCCCTAAGTATGTAATGTACTATAATATATTTGTGGTCTATTACATGCGACAAGGTTGGCACCTATCAGATTTAGATTTTACAACATGCATGACATGTTATGGTTTGGAACTGGTTTTTCACCTTGTACAATCGAAGATCGCTCACGCTGATGTGCATTGCATACCAAATGGAGTGAAAGTCGAGCGTCAATCACCAAGACGGTGGTCAAGGTCATATCAAAACCAGCTTAAAATGATAAATTGTCATGTATTATTAACACGGATAAAACTATACCTATGTTGAAATCTCACGAGAGTTTTTTAGTATTTTTTTTTTTTTTTATGTTCTTATTAACGCAAACAGTATAATTTATATTATATATTTTTAGTTAAAATATAACAAATTACTACATTAGTATCGACCCCTTTTGTTTGCTTGTGTCCAAATCGAAATATTTTGCTTGAGTTCGAAATAACCTTCATTCAACGAGAGCAAGTTAAATGCACGTGGTTGTCGCACTCTTCTATATTATTATATATGACATAGCTGTGATACCACCGGTGTATCACCGTATGGTAACAGCCGTACAATTTATTACCTTGAAACGCAAAAATTGTATCCTCTCCACAGGTGAGTTTTCCCAGTGCGTAGCGGCGGCGGGCGCGGCGCGGCTACAAGCACAGTCACGGCTCGCAGCACCAGCGCAGACACGGCGACACAATCTGCTTTCCGTGCGTGGTGATGGCCGCGGCTTGTCACCGTAAGTGTAAGGCCTGAGTGGACGCTCGAAGCGGAGCGTTCGGCGGGGCGTGCAGCGTGGCGTCGGGCTCACAAGTGATTTGAGCAGCGTGCACTAAGGCCGCTACTATACGTTTGCATTTGTTTAACATGCACGCCGCACGCCCCGCCCCGCCGCACGCCCAACTCGAGCGTCCACTCAGGCCTTACACTGACCTTCAAGTCTTCCAACCAACTTAGCACAGGAGATATTAGACTGCCCGTCTTTTTCTAAGTGCATTTATTGAGAGACGGCTAGTTTATCTCACTGGCGAGATGTTGTCGGTGCACTCCTGTTGCTTAGCACCTACCTACTTGATGCCTGACCAAGACATCCGTGATGTGTCCTACTAACAGACTATAGACTGCCGTGCCGTTTAACCGTGTGGTGTTCAACCAAATGCGACTTATGGCAAACACACATCAAGCGTCCTCAGAGCCTAGCGCGAAAATCAGAAATCGAAATTTCGTTATCTGCCTCTGTAGCACTCTTGCATATTCGAACGTTAGAGAGGCAGATAACGAAATTTAGATTTTCGGGGTAGACTTAGCCATAACATAACTGACCCAGTGGTGGAAGCTCTATAATCTAATCTTAAACTAGTCTACAACAGTGTGTCTCCATCGTGCGTCTTTTTTTTATATCATAGCTGAAACGTCCCTAGTTACTCATAATTATACTGAAAAGAGAACCATCAAACTGTTAGTGTAATTTTTGTTATTATTTATTTTGCTAAGCACAGTCTGTTATATTTTATTATTTTATTAAACAAGGTATCTTTAATACAATAAAAACAATATTAATTCAAAAGGCTTCTTAAATATACACCTATCTTTCTAACCACACGATATCGGGTCAGCAAAGAGAGTCATAAATTAATATTGAGATTTTTTACATAATTATACCCTGTTATAATATCCCGAAGTTGCCAATCATTGATATAAGTTGAGCGTTGAATCTGCAATATCTTGCACAAGGAAGCTGTGTCAGATATTTATGTGCGCTTATTTGTAATTCGCGTAGGTGACTATACAAACTCCAGACCAGCTATCATGTTCGCATTTTTATCAACTGTCATACCATGCGTCACTTTCGCACTTACATTATTTGTTAGAACGTGACAGCCATGGTGACAAATGATAAAGAGCCGGCGGTTTGTCCGTACGCTGTTACGCCACCTATATTAAAGTGTCACATCCGATGCCCAAGCGAAAGTTATAAATAATACAAAGAAATAAGAGCGAATAAGAAGTTTTACATACTGCACAAAAGTGTTGAATGAAAAGTGTTGTGAGTAAAAATTCGCTCTATTTCCTTCATATAACAATGTTTAGCAATGAAAACTCTTGACATAGATATAGGCTATGTTCGTGCCAAGTTTCATGTAATTTAAGCATGTCATTTTGAAATGAAAACGTAACTTCAATTGTATGGGAGCGGCTTTTTGGCGGCGGGTTCTTGCGACTTTTGTGTTTCCATTTTAATACGGGTCACGGCTCTACAATAAACATGGCCTAAAAGTCCCCTTTCTTAGTCAGGTCAAAGGCTTGCCTTCGGCCGTCAGTCAGTAGGACAAAGCGTGGAGACGCTAGTCATTAAAATCCGTAATCGCGCCTTTGAAAGCTAGACCAAAGAAAGTTTGAATTTTTTTAGCATAAATTAATCAATATTATGTTGAATACAAGTCTCTTGACGCAAACTTAAGAAGTTTTTAGGAATTGATAAATACATGGTACATAAGTATAGTTGGTCAAACTAATTTGTCAGTAAATAGGAACAAAAAAAAACTATACCTACTCATCCTTTTCTTTTGGGTGCTAGTACTAGTGTAAGACAAAGATAGTATGATTCTCTCTGTCTATGTTTGAAATAAGACAGTCCTTTGACACACTATAGGTAAGATACGAACCACGAAAAATTAAAAATCTATATATTTTGAATTTATCTAATCTTCGCACATTTTCAAAGTTTCAAATGATGTTTATTTATTATTTTGTGCATAAACAAATTTGCCAAATTAATCATATTACCCATACGTTAATTTCCTATTCAAATGATCACACATTACACTGCCAAAATGATTAAAAGCGGAATTGTGCCAATTATTGTAGATCGCCGCTAATGAAATGCGGCCAATGTAAACCAGTGACGATTAATCAGCACTAGTAATTAGTCAGTCTAATGACTACCTCTTTGTATGTATTTACATTTCACAGTTCACATGATTCTGCATAATTCTGCATAATTCTTTTATTTTCATACTCAGTAAAGAGCTGCAAATGAATAAGGCGGGCGAGTTTATCAAAAAGTTCATTCACATCGTTGAAATTTTCTTTAGTTAGGTAAAGTCTCCTTTTAAGGATTTAGTTTTTTTACACCGCGATGGCGTATAGGAATTATTTAGTACTTACGTAACAAAAATAACTATTTTACTTCGATTTTCCAACGATTTTCCAGCAACTAGAACCTACTTACAGAATAGAATAGAAAATCTTTACTGATCTCATGTTGGTGTCTCGTGTACACGTCTTACAAAAGTTTTTAACTGAAATAGCTTCGAAATATTTACTACATTAGTGTAATCTCATAGATATTTAGCGGATATAGTTACCTATTTACTACATTCTTTAAATTGCAAAGGAGGGTATAATTTTGTATTTGGCCTAGTATATAGGCGATTTTAATATCGCTACCTGATCTCTAGATGGCTAAATGATAACGATATAATTTTTTTGGTTTAAATTCACATCAAGGAGTACAACTCCTAGAATACAATGCTACCATAACGTAGTCATCAAACGACTGACACAATATCTAAAATAAACGAATTTTGTCGAGCTATATAATTACTGCATGGCACCGAATTAACGTTTCAAATCGGACACAAAATGTTTTACATAGTTGCTGAATCAAAGCATTTAAATTTCAGTTAAACTGAATAATAGGAGAGATTTGTTTTGGAAATGGGCTAAATTATTTAATTGCGGTTAGGCGCAGGTGCCAAATAGTGCTGCAATTAATATTCCTATTGTGACTTAATTCTAAGTATTTGAATAGTCGTATGTGTCATATAAATCTGTGGCATTAAAATCTTTTTTAAGTGGCTGCATAGAATTGGTAACAAATGCTATCCATTCCACTTTAGTACAATGGTATTAATGCGGTTCAGCTTAATGGTAACTTATACATACAAATGAGCCCGAATATTACGCGATAATTTGTTCAATAATTGAAATTATGTTTGAAAAATAGAATGCGAAATTGTATTCCACAGATAGGATGACTAGCATGTATTACTAATTTAAATTTCGACTATATATACAAGGTGTAACAAAAATAGTGGGGATCCGTGTAAGGGCATATTCGGTATCATGTTCTGATTAGGAAAACGTAGAAGAAAGATTTTTTTGACGCGTCATTCGTCAAACGATTAAGGTTGTATATCTTACTAAAGAGTTAGACGCACATACATTATAACATACGCTTGAAAACCCTAACCCTCCTTAGGCAGTTGGCCAAAAAGGTATAGGCTGGTCGTAATCTGTAATCCTTAATACTGTAGGCAATTCATTAAACACGACCAAAACCAAGCCCAACCTTCATAAAACGAATCATTTAATGGCGCTGGTCGGAAGCCTTTCGATGGTATAAATTCAGTTTGTTGAGCCTTTGCCCTGGCTATAAAAAAGAACAGTCAATTGCATGTAGAAACACGCAAAATAGAGGGTTCTCCTATTTTGGTCGCAGAATTTTCAAAGTAGTAACTTAATCCCAGAAGTGTCGTAAGACTAACGTGTCGTTACAGTTAGTATACACAGTTTGCGACTGTGTTTAGTTTTAGTTTCTTCGTGTGGTAACAGTTTGCAGACATTGTGGCTAGAACATTTTTAGTGAGTACCTAAGTGTAGTCGCCGTGTGCACACACGTGTGTAGGTTGGTGTCGAAACTCGAAACATTTTATAGGTACGCTTTGCGTTCAGTTTGTGATCAGCTGTAGAAACTAGAACCAACATGTAGTACCAGTGTGTACTTTGATAGACATCTTGATGCAAAGAAGTCGCTGACATTGAAACAGATAAACCGCTGCATAGTAAGAGGGTTCTATCTAACACGGAACCCTGAAGAACAAACTGTTTGTATCGCGCCATTTAGAAGACCAATTTCCAGTATAAGCAATCTTTTGTGGGCGCATAAAAAGCGTACCGTTTAGACAGTTAAACTACAAAAACGATAAAATGGCGGCAAAAAGTATTTGCGTTGAATTGTCATTTAGATTCAAATTTCAGTAAATTTGGCGGAACAACCCACAGAGTTTCGTAAAATTATCATAATAATACTATAAACGTGAATGCTTATGTCGATCTGTCGATGCTAATCGCAGAAATTAATGAACGAATTTCTATGAAAGTTTCCAGTAATTGACATGGCATTTTCAGGCTTATCCAATGTAATTCGAGCATTGAAAGTTTTCGATATGCGTTTTTCCTACTCATTGTTTTGGCCATTTTGATTAAAACTCGTTAAAATCTGTTTAAGTCACGTGTAACTGTCAGTTTTGTGGCGAAATCTCTCTTTTGGAGTTCGTCAAAATTATGATAGCCGCTTACTACGCCTTACAAATAATAAACAGGTATTTCCACTATTTCAATTTATTTTAATAGTTGATTGGCGTTTTCTATAAACGATTATCTCTTGACTAGGTTTCTTGATATTGAGCGCTGTTGTAAGCACCATATTAATGGGCACCGATCCGTTATTAAATATTATATGTAGTTATAATAAAAATAACATGCAAACAGTAACTTTTTACATGCAGGCAGGTTTACTAAAACCTTCAGGGAGCTCGCACTTGACCTGTTTAAAACAACACCGAGCATCCCGGTGTGTGAATTTCACGTGAATTCAGTCGTTGAAGCAGTAAAAATATTTACGACCGCGCTTGTTTCAGCAGGATTAATTCTTTGACTGAGTTGTACTTTGATATGCGTTGAACTTAAGATTTCAGTAACAATTTATAGATAGTAATAAAACCGTTATATTTGCATATTTTCATAGATACCTATATGTATAAGGTGCTCTCAGTGAAATTTATAATTGAAGTATTTTATTAATTTACTTGATAATCTAACAGAACTTCTCAAATGTTATATGCTGTGCACACGTAGTGATTGAAGTGTGAAGTGAAGGCCTACTGCTGATATCTAAAATCGAAACTTCGTTGTCTGTTTCTTTATCGGTCGCATATGCAAGAGCGAAAGAGAGATGGATGACGAAATTTCGCTTTACGATGTTCGCGGTAGCCCCAAGTTTTGACAGAATCGAAGCATTGATAGCATGCATATTTAATTAAAGCGGTTATTCCATGTCCGATATAGTGTCATTCCACTAAACAAGAATGATAGAAAAAGGCAGATAATTACACCTATTGTAAGGGTCTTATTTAAGCACTTTACATATGTAAAATATAGCATTTCCAAGTGCATAATAAAGTAGAATCAAAGAGTACGGCAGTGTTGCCTGAAGTATTTTAATCTAACTTCCAAGTGAAGTTGATAAACTATTTATTGCTCGAACTTCGTAGACTGATCGCAGTTGCTGAACCCTAAAAATAGCGGCAATATCGCCAGCTATGATTGTTTACTTTGAAAATATTTCTAAGATACATTGTGTGGTATTGTTATATTTTGTTTGGCACACGCGGCATTGGGAATAAAGTTTGTTATTTTCAATTAGTAGTTCTCGCTTGAGTTTATTTCCTTTGATACTTTTTTATATTTTTCGCTGTTTGGTCATTGTTTGAAGATGGTGCTTGAAAAGTATACGTACGTTACAGTACTGGTATTAAATAAATTAGTAAAAATTAATTGATCGCTTTTTTATGAGAGTTAGCTGCATGCAGCCATAGTTAACCATCAAAATTTAAAACGGATTCTGCTGTTCAACAATATTTAAGAATTATTTCAGGAATAAGTAAAAAATACAGGATGGTTAATACCTATATATTGTTGATAATTTTCACAAACAAGTGTGCAAACGTGTTGTATCAAAAATAATTCGGATTAAAAAACAAAAAAGTGTGTGCAAGTTATTTAGAAAATGATGGTGATTTTAATACTGACAATGGTTGAATAAAACTGTTAAACCTTAAAAAATACCACACATTTTATTCTTTCAAAGTTTTTGCAGCAATGATAAGTACTAATTATATCTACTCTCAAAATGTACCCAAAAGTCTATTGATAAGAGAACACGATCTTATATTACTTATGTTCAGCTATCTATTCCCGCAGTTGCCCTGTTGTATCGTACAAAAGAATTCGTACAATACAGCTCTAAGTCACGTAAACCTTATTGAAGAGCATCTAATAAGAACGTCTGCTTGCTTTGTTAGGACGAACGTGAAAAGTGATCGCTATTGAATGTTTTTAAAAGCCAGCACTATAAATATATATATATATATATAGTTCGTTTTTTTAGCATTAGAAAGAACTTCGCAGAAGTAAGCTTGTGGTTCCAAATCCGGCACTTTTAGCGGTAATAATTTGAAGTAAATTATATGTATTGACCATGCTACATTAGATAATTGAATAATTATTAACAATTAAAGAGCCTGGTAATAACTGCACGCTTGCTTCTGTGGAGTTCTTTCTAATGCTAAAAAAAACGAACATTTTATCAAATCTCCGATCTGGTTCAGTGAAAAAACTCCTCAATACAAAAATAATTTAATTTCAGGAGGCGCCATAAGCCTTCAGTAAGAAGTGCATACATATGATATACTTGGAAAAGTTCGACCTATGCAGCCGTGGCCCGGTGGGCAAATGGCAACAGGCACCAGCCGCGATAGCAGAGGACGCTGGTTCGATTCCAGCCTGGGGCACTGGAGGCCTGGGTCTCTTTTTCTTAGTACATGACATATATTTCAGTTTAAAAATAATTTCGCTTTGTTTTTGTTGAAAAAGCAAGTCAGTGTAACGCATAGAGATATTTTCAGGATTAAAAGGGACAATTCAGGACTATGAAATCCCGCCGCTTCACAGCTGGTTCAAATGATTTAAAGCGATGGCGATCTCACGTATTCATGAGGGCCAACTTGGGGCCGCATGCATGATAAGGAGACCATCAAAACGTGCCGCCAATAAAACTTAGTGACAGCAACTATGTCTCTTAGATAACCTAGATTTACTTGGGAGATACTGAATAAGAACCTGACGACTTGGGTTAGACTAGAATAAAACCATATTAATTAATTTTGAACAGACTTAAAAGAGTTAGTTTTTTCATGGATCGTATATATGTACAGTTACGTTCCGTAATTGTTACGCCATTTAGGGTTCTAGTTAAATTGGACATTCCATTAGCGTATGTATGGAACAACCAATTTAGCTAGGACCCTAAATGGCGTAACAATCCCGTGTGGTGACTGTACTTCCTTGATTTTAGCAGGTGGATGGACCGATTTAATAAATAATAACTGAAAGATCATTCCCAGCCCTTTTTTGAGACCCCGGAGCAATTGAAGGAAGCCATCAAATATGATAGGCTCCTATTAATGACTAGGGTATATTTTTGTAATTAAATTTCTGGGAAAGCACAGTAAGCGCGGACGAAATGCCTAATAACATAACTTTCAGTGTATTTCGTGCGCACCAAAAAGCGCGAGCGATCGTGCCATATCATATCAATTAGAATTAGAAAAACGACGATTTTCAAATATGAATACCGCTCCTTTTCAAGCTAGAAAAGAATCTGGTGGCATCAGGCCATTAGATATAAATAATGCCACTTGGGCTTCACACGAATTTATCCTTATAATAAAAAGGTTCGACATCGAATCATGTAGGATTCCAAACATCTGACGCGTCTGATCTTGGTTGCGGTTCTCTCGGGCCAGACCCTTTGAGTACGTGACTAAGTGAAGTGTCGGCGTGGCACATGGTACACTGTAATCTAGCATTTAATTCATATTCTTGAAACACTGGCGTATTCCATGCGCCATTGGGATACTTAACGGGTCATTAAATATATTCGACTATTGTCTGACCGAAGTTGCGGTTTTGGCAGGTTTTGTCATAAAAACCATGTTTCGGCTGAAGGTTCGGTTTCGGCCAAAAAACTACCGAATCTTTCCGCCGGCTAGTTTTCTATAATGATAAGTGAATTCAAACCATTTTTATATCACTTGCACGAATTGTAGGTGTTTCATTGTTCATACCTACGTCTAAAACATGATGATTTTACACGTCTACTTATAAAAGTTTCGGGCTCGGAACCGACTCCGTTTCAGCAAAAAATCCGCTTTCGGTCGGACACTAGATTTAATTTAACCCTGTTAATGCAAACTTACAAAAAAACAAAGTTTGATAGCAAGCACGAATATGATTTTATGTATGAACCCATGAAAGTATTTTATGTAAAAACCTATGTAAGCAGTGTACGCCTGTGCGGCATCCATTAGACCGCACGCGTGCCTCTGAAGTTATCTCAAATTCGTGATTGGCCCGGCCTCCGAAATTACCAACTCGTTCCTTATTCTTAAAGCTAATGTGATATTTCATAAGATTTTGAGAAACTAATGGCATTCAGTGGGTAGTGATTGAAAATATGATCAGTGTTTACCCGAATATTTGTTAATTAATCTGTCGGTACTCGCGAAAATGACCCTTCTCTCCTACCCGCCAATTCTAATGATAGAAAAGTATAAATATAACGTACCATGGGGTGGAAGATTCATTCTCGCTTGGCGCTGGAACGAGTAACACTAAATTTAGCACGAAGGTTACTGCTTGTGAACTTAAGATTGTTTAAGAGTGTACGTAGAAGTAAGTAGTTGGAGTAAATTAAAAGTAAAATGATTGTACCAAGGACTTTGATTCTTCACAAGTCAGAAGCGGTGGATCAACGGCGCCCACAAAAGGACTAGAACGTGTGAGTACCTAGTATATATATACATGTTTTATATACTCGGACGTTATGGTAGTAAGTTTTAAGTTGTAATGCTTGTAATCTCAAAACCTAATTAAGAATGTGTAGATACGCGATCATGGTCAAGTTAAAGTAACAAATGCAGACTTATTACATAATTTAGAATTCTGGTGGTAATCAAAATCGATACAGGCATTGAGCGAGTGAACCTTATTTTTTTACAAGATCCATGTTATAAGATAAGACCGTGGTTACAAGTATCTTAGAATTTGAATACTTACTTACAATTCGTGTGTACAATGTAGTAGTAGGTTATTTATTTGTGTAATGTCGATGTTTTGCCGAGCATAGGCATATACGATGATACGTGATCGCGATTATAGTAAAATTGAATACGATGAATACGATTTGGATAAATATTTAATGAATCCGTTAGCAATCAAGATACAAACATGTATAATTGTACGTGTACGGTTATAGGCAAGTAACTTTAGTGTCATTAAAGGAAGTATTATTTAACAGTGGTTTTAAATTTAAATTTAATAGCCCATATTGTGAAGCCCATATACAGAAGTGCTCGGTTGTTATGCCGTCGTTAAATTGAAAGTGTTTACATGATGTATATTATATACTTACGTGACTTTCGAATACTGAACTTAATCTATTTACATAGTATGAGCTAAATGATCTAATAAGTAAAGCCATACATGATAACGCCTTTGATTGGTTTCTGAAATGAATAAATGCTGACACGTTGTCATTAGTACCTATGTATGAGTGCCATGTAGGTGGTTGGATAGCAACAAATCGAATGTCTAGTTACCTATGTAGGTGGGTAATAGTGTAGTTAGCATGAAGTTAGTCACCATGTAGGTGGTGTACCATAGTCAGACCCTAATGTCTTTGTTATACAGATTTTTATTGGTAAAATAATTACATTTTGCATCGTCATTCAATTTAAGTTAAAATGATATAGTAGGTAATTAAGTAATTAATAATGGGAGGCAACCCTTAGAACTTCGAACCCCATTCAATACGAGGTGTTGGAATCAGTGATCGTTTTGCATAGATAATATAAATTCGTCAATTGAGTAATAAGCGTGTTTTAGAAGTAATGATTTCAGTCTTTGTTGAATTGTTGTCACTTTTGATTCCTTTATGCCAGTCGGCACTGAATTATAAATTGTTGGTTCACGATCTTGAACGACTTACGCGACTTCGTGAGCCGGTATTTAGGAGCGAGCAGGACAGGCAACCTGCGAGCTGGGCGACTACGGTTAGATGCACTACACTTGTACAAGTGTATATTTGTTCTGACAAACATACAGTAAGCACTTAGTAGTTAATATTTTGTGTTTTAAATAGAGATTGTGCAGGATAGTCAGTGGGTTTGCCATCAATTATACAAAGGGCACGTTTTTGCATTCTGAGCAGTCTATCGCGATCAGCAGCTGTACCGCAAAGATCGACACCTTGATAAAGTATTGCGTGGAAATATCCATTTCAGTTATTGATTGTTAAGTCATGTATCATGTATTATAATTAAGGTGTTGCATACAGATCAGTAGGTCGGTCCATGACGTCCTGTGGTACAGTTCAGTAAATCAATCTATGACGTCATTATAAAATAGAATTAATTAATCATCATGCGTACTAACAAATCTATAAAGTTTCCTAAATTAGTAATACATTAAGATATGATACAATTACAAGAAAGTTCATGTCACATACATTACAAAATAATGTTTTTTAAAGATTATAGTTATCTGGATGTGTCTTTTAATTGAAAAACGCATTTTAAAAAGAAGTTACGGTAAATATGTAACAATTATCTAGTTATCATTTTTGTAATTTAGTTTTCTAGATCGCATGGAGGTTCTGTTGTTTAATTAGCTATGGAATTTTATTAGTTATTAAGATACATGTGTAATGTGGACCATTTCTACACAATTGCAAGTTCGTGATAGATAGTTTGCTTATCCTGTTTTTGTTCAAATAAATGAGGGTTTTCGCGAACAAGAAGAGCAGCTTGCAAAATATAGATGCAGGGCAGTGTTAATAGTTTGTAACGAACAAGGTACGGACGGCAGCTATCTGCTTTACGCACATTCGTCATAATTAGAATACTCTTTTTCTGCATTATAGAAAGTTGTTCAGCCTCGACACTATCACCACAAAGAACTACAGCGTACCGAAGCCATGTGTACGCGTAGTATGCAGATAATGCATACTCGAAGTGTATTCTTTCTTTGTATGTTAAGCATATACAAATTTCCACATTTTCGTTTTAATATTTTGTATATGGATCTTCTAATTCATGCCCGCATCTATGGCTATACTTAACAAATTGAATACCGCGACCTCTTCAATATTACATGATGCAGTGTCTAACTTAGTTCCAATGGTTTATTTTTGTGGGTGGGTTATATGATTTTGGTCTTTTTCAAGTTAATTTCTAAGTTATGTTCACCGACGCATTTCGGTACGGAACTAAAAATGTTCTGAAGTTGTGACCTACATTCGGAGTTGTTATTGCTACTAAACAATAGAGAGGCTTTGTCAGCAAACATAACGCAGGTTGTGTCTGTGTTAAGTATTTTTGGCAGGTCTTTAACAGGTATATGTCAGAAATAGTAGGCATCCACCAACGCTTCCCTGAAGTAGGTATTAAGCAAATAATATGACGCGATTTTGATGTCACAGTTTTTAATTCCTCCTTATCAACGTAGTGTACTTGGACGCATTGCTTACGGTTTCCGAGGTACGATTTGGTTTGAACCAATTATACGCAGTGCCGCGTATTCCCATCCCGTACAATCTACAGAGTAAGATTTCGTGTGATACTTTTTCATACGCTTATGTCATGGCTAGCAAAAATCCCAAATTATGTGTTCGGTTGTCTAGATGTTCTGTATGTATTGATAAAAAAAGGTAAACGATAAAATGCTGCACTTTACGAAAAAGTTGTCTTAGACTCGATTTATTAAGATAAGGTCGGGTAAGAGTGCGATAGGACGATATTGGTTTGGATTGATTACGTCACCGTGTGTAAATATGGGTTTAATAATGAATATTTTAAGTAAGTCCGGGAATATTCCTTGATTAAATAACTGGTTAATCAGTTTTGTCAGTGGCTGTGCTAACTTTATAAGAACGGGCGGTATTTCGTCGACTCCAAGACTATTTTTATTTTTGAGTTGCCTTACAATTTTTATTGTTTCGGTCACCGGCTGTAAGAATATTGAGTTGGTGGCGGGTTATGCACACGACGCGCGCGGTCTGTTAATGCTCCAGCTTTATTAAATAATAGAGCTACCTGTTCTAGCGTTGATTGATAAACAACTGTTGTCTGTGTATATGACCTATGGGAACATATCGTAACATATCGTGTAGGCGGTACCCTAAAACCAGATTTAATGGCTAGTTACCTATGTAGGTGGTTATGGTGTAGTTAGTTAACTTGTAAGTGCTATGTTGTTCGTGAACCTGATGTTTCATTACCTGAGTACGCGAAGAACGATCTAGTTGCCACGTTATTACCTACGTATATTTAATATTATACTGCGTACACTAGAGCTTGATCCTATGATAAGTGGTTTGGATAAATAAAATAAAAATATATATGTTTTGTATGGTAGGTATCATTGGGAACAGGACAAACAAACCACATGAGATTTGTTATTGGGTTCATTGCAAATGGATACTAAGACCAATATGTTACTGGTACCATGTAGGTTTGGAGGTGGTATGTTATAGCTAGACCCAATGTCTAATGAGCCAATTTATGTGTGCTCGCTTTGATTATTTAGTTAGATTATATGTCGAGCCATGTAGGTGTGCTGTTTATGAGTGCAGCCATGTAGGTGTGCTGTTTATGAGTGCGGTCATGTAGTGCGCAGCTAGAAAGTCTACAGCCATGTAGATGTGCTGTTTATGAGTGCGGTCATGTAGTGCGCAGCTAGAAAGTCTACAGCCATGTAGATGTGCTGTTATGAGTGCGGACATGTAGGTGTGCTGCCAGAGTCCACGGATGTAGTATTTTGTACGAGCTTAGTTTAAAGAGTTTAAAGAGTTTAAAGAGTTTAAAGAGTTTAAAGAGATTAAAGAGATTAAAGAGTTTAAAGAGTTTAAAGAGTTTAAAGAGTTTAAAGAGTTTAAAGAGTTTAAAGAGTTTAAAGAGTTTAAAGAGTTTAAAGAGTTTAAAGAGTTTAAAGAGTTTAAAGAGTTTAAAGAGTTTAAAGAGTTTAAAGAGTTTAAAGAGTTTAAAGAGTTAAAAGAGTTTAAGAGTTTAAAAGAGTTTAAAAGAGTTTCAAAGAGTTTCAAAGAGTTTCAAAGAGTTTCAAAGAGTTTCAAAGAGTTTCAAAGAGTTCAAAGAGTTCAAAGTTATGAGTTCAAAAAGTACAAAAAGTTCAAAAAGTTCAAAAAGTTCAAAAAGTTCAAAAAGTTCAAAAAGTTCAAAAAGTTCAAAAAGTTCAAAATGTTCAAAAAGTTCAAAAAGTTCAAAAAGTTCAAAAAGTTCAAAAAGTTCAAAATGTTCAAAATGTTCAAAAAGTTCAAAAAGTTCAAAAAATTCAAAAAGTTCAAAAAGTTTATAAATAGTCTGATCAATGAGTCTAAAGAATCACTTTCCTTGTGTAGGTGATATGCTATAGCCGCTATAAGTAGATATGTACAAGTGCTAAATTTAAATACGGTAAAGCATTGGTATGCTGTGCAGGGTGAAAAAAAAATATATTTTAACAACCAATCATGCAGCGCACTGAAATTTAATTACAGGGAAAAATGAGGTCAGCGACGGTGGACAGATGACGCGGAACACTGCGACAGCCGAACGTGAGGTGCCTAAAGACAGATGTCGTCACCACAGGAGACGCTGACGTGGGTGGCTTCTCTCTGATGACTCTTACGAAGAAGGACCGCGGGAGTCAAGGCCACGCTCACATGATCAAGTTTGTAGCTAGTATTGTAATCGTACACCCTTGAAGGGTTACAATGATGTAAGTGACCAAATTAATTTGATTTCAGAGAGAAAACGTTAGATAATTACAACTGTTAATTACATTATGCCTAATTAAGCCGTTAATGTAATTACGTAGCTTCTAAAACATTATTTCCATAAAACAGTTCCTATGTCTAAAATTTGAACGTAGTAAATTTAATCACGACCATATAAAGAGATTAGTTAATTATCGATGTCAATTGCTAAATGCTGTGAAAGTTTGTTTCATTATTTCTATTTTAATGTATCAGGCTAAATGTTGGTGATCGCACCATGTTTGTTAGAGAACTTAATTGAAAAAAAGTGTTTTACAGTACTAAAATCAATGCAATAAATTTGGGTTTATTCTATAGGTACTTGCCTTGCTTGATAGTAATGTGTCTATAATCCTACGTGTAATTAAGGTAAACATCATAATCAGCCAATCGATAACGCGCTGGTCAACTCACAAGTATGATGATTATGTAGCTAAAATGACTAATCGTTTGAGGATTTATGATGTTGTAAAGTAAAGGGGTCGATAGTGTGGTTAATAATAGACCTCTTTCTTTTTTTTTTATTATTAATGTACATATATTTCGTGAACCTTTTTATGGTTTGTAGTGTAAATAAGTCTTTAAATATCCCTTTTTAAGTAACATTAATATTAGTCTGAAGAATAAATAAGTAACATTTACATCTGCAATACCTGCTACCATGAATAAATTAAATCATTGTTTAAATTATTTTTAGCGAAATTACCGTTTGTAGTTTACCTCTATTTGAGTTGCTGTAATTCTTTGTATTATTTTATTGTAATCAGGTGTACAATGAAGAGTATTGGTATTGTATAAACAGACTACTGTTATCTAAAATAGGATTGGAAAGGAATTAGGCAACACGGCCGAGTGTGATATTATTGTTGATCGTGCACCGGAGGTAGCACGCAGTCGGATGGCCGAGTGTGATATTTCATAAGATTTTGAGAAACTAATGGCATTCAGTGGGTAGTGATTGAAAATATGATCAGTGTTTACCCGAATATTTGTTAATTAATCTGTCGGTACTCGCGAAAATGACCCTTCTCTCCTACCCGCCAATTCTAATGATAGAAAAGTATAAATATAACGTACCATGGGGTGGAAGATTCATTCTCGCTTGGCGCTGGAACGAGTAACACTAAATTTAGCACGAAGGTTACTGCTTGTGAACTTAAGATTGTTTAAGAGTGTACGTAGAAGTAAGTAGTTGGAGTAAATTAAAAGTAAAATGATTGTACCAAGGACTTTGATTCTTCACACTAAATGGTGGCTTACATCGCTTACCTACTTAAAAACCTATTCTTGAGGCTTTTTTTGTTATGATTACGTCGTGTATAAAGTATATAATAGAGCAACGATACCCGTGTTCCTAAACTGTTTGCCGGCGCATCTGTTGCCAACCATTAGAGGCATAATAACCGTATATCATGACATTATTAACAAGACCGATAATAGTCATATTGTTTTGTTTATTTGCTATTGGGTGGATATATTGATTCGATAATAAAGAGTCCTACGGCGTCAAGAAATAATACAAGAATGAACTAGTGTGAATGAAGGACTGAGTAAAAAGCTATGGTCATGGGTCTTTCGTGATTTTAAGCTCCCGGCTTATTAATGATAAAAATGTGTGTATTATTGAATGCAAATACGTATCGTATCTTTTGTATTGTATGTGGAATTCTAAGGAATACAGCCATTAATAAAATAAAAAATCAGGCATTTCTAGTTCTTTTTTTTGAAGAAAATGCGGTAATTTTTCTAAGCTTATTGCTCATTCTAGATTCTTTTCAAGGTGCCTTACCAACGTGCCAGTCGTGTTCCGTAGCGAACGAAACGCAACTGTCTCTGTCGCACTAATATAGAAGAGTTTTGGAAGAATGAATAGAGAGAGAGATGACTACGCTACGCTACGAAACGTAGACGATTGACACCCGCGGCTTACATCGATCCAAAAAATACGAATACTAACTACCGGCGCGATTCAGAGAATGAATTAGTGATTCACTGGATATGAAATAGTAAAGATATGTGACGTTCCACGGCAAAAGGTACCTTATGGCGGCTGGGGCTTACGCTATTATTAACGCCGCTCCAATATTCAGCCGGGGCAATGGTACCTTTTGCCGTGTAACGTCACATATCTTTACTATTTCATATCTAGTGAAGCTCTTATTCATTTTCCGAATCGCGCCGTACAGCTGCTACACAATTTGCTACAAATCATTAGCAAAATATCTGAAATACCTGTATTTTACTCAAAATAAAGATTAGAACTTCTATACTTTATCACGTTCAAAGTTTTTGGAATTAAGATTATAAGGGGCTTATTATGAGTATACGCTGTAGGCTAGTCAGGTACATAAATAAATCTTGTAATGCGTATTCAAAGAATTTCTTAATAACGTTTGAGATATTGAAAGGCTACCAATAAGGATTTATATTTTCGCTTTTATTTACTCGTATCGTTTGGGGGAAAACGTATTAATCATACTAGGTCTGTTATTGAATAAATAATACAATTTCAAACTAATAAAAAAATGCATTAGGAGGTATAGCTTCTACTAATATATTGCAACCTGTAATACCTGGAGATAAAAATAACTATTAAAAATCGCACTTATCGAGTTTCTATAAACCTTAGTAGTCCTAATCGAATTTAAACTGTTGTGGGACGTGTGGGACATACTAACATTGAATAATTTTACGGTTCAGACTCACTTGTTTTAAGTCACTCGCGCGACATGTGCGCTGCTCGCACTGTTAGAGCTTGAGAAAGGAGACCTAGGCTCTCCGAAACATGTCGCGCGAGTGACTTAAAACAAGTGAGTCTAAACCGTAAAATGATTCAATCTTAGTAGCCCTGCTGCCTAAAATCTCAGCGACTATCTCCGAGCTACCTAATAAATATTCCGAAATCTATTTGCATTTGCTTTATCCACTCATTAGCATTTCATTTGATTCGTCCAATTATTTATTGAATTCCGATCAAAAGATGGAAGGTGCCAGACGTTAAGTGAATATCCATTTATTTGATTTGGATACTCTATTAATGTAGTGTATAACTGTAGTGTTGTATTCCTAATTAAATGGCAAGTCTTATTTTTCTTTCTTGCTACACGACCCCGATTTCACCCTAATAATTTTGGGCTAAGCAATGTTGTCCGTAATTAATGACGCATTCTCATCTCAGTTATTCATAACGTTAAATAAGATAGTGTAACAAAGGCTAACATTATATTAGGTATCGATTAAAATGGTAATATTACAGTCAAGTTCATAATGTATAGATTTCTTCACCTTGATATATTTCAAAGTTAACGTTATATAAGTATTCATGTTGTTTTGGTAAGATTAACATGCTAACAAAGTATTTATTATACTTAATTATTATTCTATAAAGTATAGTGAATAAATATTTACAATACTTATAGAAAATATTCAAAATAACTCAATATCAAAACATAAATAATACCTACTTTGTTAAACATTAATAATATTCGGATTACGCGAAAACTGATTTCCATCAATTTCCTTAATATTAGGTACTTTAACGCTGAGTTATGGTCGGAACTGTTTTTCTACGTCTACCGTAGATATGTAGGGTTGGCGAAAGTTCCACAACGAATACTGCGTTGAGTGTCCCGTGTCTCCACCAGATGTTAAGAATGTTCTAGTGGTGGGCCGTTTCACTCAACAAATAACACTGATCCCTAGCAGGTTGGATAGTTTTCCCTGAATGTAGATAGCAAAGATGCTTCATAGTGGCATTAGCGCTGAATGGATTAAGTCTGGCCGTTTTATTATTATAATAAATATTATTTCACAATTATGTATATGTAGTCACAAATCATAAAATATTTATAAATAAATAAAAAATTGTAGGCAAAACCTTTTCACATTTACTACGTCATCGTCATTGTCATTATATTAATTTAAAAGTAGAATTATTATAATATTGTGTAGCTTTAGCGGCGCTGTGCACTTTTTGTAATGGGGATTTTTTTTTACTCGCGACAGGTCACGTGACCGTAAGATTCGTAAGACGTAAGACGGACACGTGACCTGATAGAAAAACTGTTACAATGTCATTGAGTTTTCACTTCTGCCGGCACTCCCGGAGTGCAACCCGTTGTTTTTTATAAAAAATATCTTGGAACAACCCTAAGCTAATTGAGTGAGGATACGAATGAGGTCACAATTAATTTGACCTGATCGTTAAACTTTGTACGACGTAGGGCTGCCACCACATTTAATTAGCTACTCTGTGGAGAGTAATTGCTGTCTGAATAAACATGAGCAAAATTCAGAAATTCTCTAAAAAAAACATTACAGAAATTCGTATAAGTATTATAAAATTACAACATTATATGCTACAAAAATATAAAGTTACTTTACGTTACTTATATGTATTTTTTCGTCTTCGCATTGCCCTGTCAGTGATACTAGGTAATTGTTTCATTAATTCATATTAATAGTATGTATAAGAGATTAATATAAATCATTCTTCTATTATTATAAAAATAATGTTTTTAATCTTGTACCTTGAACTAAATATGTCAGGGTTTCTTAAAGCGACCACAGCATGTTCTTCAAAGGACTGAAAAGTATTATTCTTGAAAAAAAACGGCATTGTTTCAAATATTTCATAATGTAAACTAAAAACTCATTATTTTCGGTAAACACAGCTCCTTAAAATATTACCTACTCCGCATTACATCGTCGTCCATAATTCACCATGCCTACTTGAACATTCTTTTTTCCTGTACTAGGCACGTTAATATATCGCCGAGCGTCACGAAAGTTCCTTAGCGGCGTTTATTGCTCGAGAAATTTATCTCATGAAATAGATGGGCGTTGTTCTATGCGTAAACGCTGTTCTCTGTGACGTGAAAATTCGTTTAATCGCCATTGCTATATGGGGACACAGTGTCGCGGTGGATTTACATGTTCAAACTCATAATCGAATATCTTTAAACGAGCAATTGTTGCATATTTATTTATTTATTTATATATATATATATTTCGGGGATCTCGGAAACGGCTCTAACAATTTCGATTAAATTTACTACCTATATGGGGGTTTTCGGGGGCGAAAAATCGATCTAGCTAGGTATTATCTCTGGGAAACCGCGCATTTTTGAGTTTTTATATGTTTTCCGAGCAAAGCTCAGTCTCCTAGATATTCTGTATAACGGACGACATACTGTAACTGGAAGAGATCCCATACAGGGATAAGTTCGCCTTTCTTGTATTTAATTTACTCTGTAACTGTGTTTCTCGTGTTTTTAATTGTATGTGCAATATAACATACATACATATACACTGTCAATGTAACTAATTTACTAAATCTGAACTGATTAATGCGTACTCACGTATTTTGAGAAACGTTACATACTAATATTTAACTCGGATTGATATTGGTAGCTACGATAGTTACAAATTATTCATTGGTGTAATTGCAATGTCCATATAATTTGCATATAATCCATTTACTCAGTGCCACCTAGTCCATCCACTGGGCCTTACTGAAAATAAGCTTCGCGGAGTGTGCCATGTGGCTCATACCACAGATTAATAAATAGTTACCTCATACCGCGACACCTAGCTGAGTGAGGACCATTTAGCGCAACTCGTAATTTTGTGTAATTCTTTTTGTAATTCTTTTTACTTACATAGGTAGTTAGCTACTTAATAAAAAAAAAGTTTTATGTTATTGTGCTAATAAATGCTTTTTCTTTCTTTAAATGCACAGAGGGTGACATAATTTCAATATCATAATATAATATCAACCAAAAAATACGTGTAAGTATAAAATTGAACATCTTTACAAAATTAATTATTATTAGTTTGGCGTTGTTGGGCGAGTGTAATGAATAAACATAACATATTGTTCTCAGACTACCTATACTATAGGGATGCTTATAACTTTGCACAAACTTGCCAGTAATTATGCATACATATCCCATACAAGCTACATACTTAACATAGTACTTGGCATGAAAACTAAGCGCGGTCCGTCTTTATATATTAAAATTATTAAACAAACATTCTAGGACTGGAATTGCTGTGTGTGACATACGTTAATTAGAATTAGAATAGGCCCCTGAATTTGTGATGGCACTTTGAATTTCTTCCGCTTTGAGTTCGGTTGTGTAAAATTCTTACACGGATCCTATTAAGTATATTCAATTAGGCCTCATTAAATACAGGGGATTCGGTACTGGTAATTTATATTCTGGTTTCACGAGTAATAAGAAGAAAATTTCAATAAACGTTGTTTGTTGCATTAAAATATATTTAACATAAGAAGGCTCATAAAATTCAAGTTGATCCCAAAACGTATCCGAATTATCTTTATAAACTCAGCAATAAAAATCTTTCCAAAATACTACCAGTCAGTTTTTATTTCGTTTATTTCGAGTAAGTATGTAAATTAAATATCGCTTAAGTATATTGAATTATTCTCTCAGCTGCTTAATTGGTATGTTGTTCGATTTGTAGCGACTTTCAGCAAACCGAACCTCAAATATAAAATTCGACTTCCAAATGTAGCTCGAAATGCGGCACACTTACATTCGCAAATATCAAGAAAACCTTAAAGTTATTTCGCAATTTCTTCCACGTATTTTTGTTAGGAAAGCTGCAACGTTTTGATACTTTCGATAAGTTTCGAACTTCGCCATTTGGGAGACGGCCGGCCGGTCTGCTTTGCATAGCCATTTCAACTTCGCCCTCCTTCACAAAAGGTCACATTGTAACATGAAGAGCATGTCGGTTGAGACTATCGTCTAATGAAGATCACAACTTGCGTATTTAAGGATCGTTTGACGCTTTTCAACTATGTAACATACTATCAAAGGGTTTGAATTTGATGTGAAGGAAATAGATGTATGGTAGAAGTGCTTGTCGGACTCGCGTTCCAAGGGTTCCGTACATTAAGTCCGACTCACGCTTGACTGCACATTTCTAATAAGTTTTCCTGTCATCTATAGGTAGACCTATTTTGTGTAATTTATCCAAAATTTTAGACCCAGTAGTTTCTGGGATAAGGGGGGGGGGCGGACAGACAGACAGACGCACGAGTGATCCTATAAGGGTTCCGTTTTTCCTTTTGAGGTACCCTAAGGCGTATAAATATTTCATCATTAGATGTTTTTAATAAAGCTTCTGACACCGTCCTACGATATAGTGCCATGTCTAATTGTCTACACTACACTACTAATCGAAATCAATTTGCTGCTGCGCCGTGGAATAGTATTTGCTTAGCCTAAAGTAAAGCTGGTTTAGCTGCTAACTACTGTCACATTCAATATGTGGACACAGCTCTTAGCCCAATGTAATTGTTAGATACTCCCTTGCTTTGAACTTAATCATTTCGTCCAGATTTTTATTAATCTCTTACCAATTAATTCAATTACGATTGTCAGTAAAATTTCACTGGAAAGTCCGCACAAAAAGGCTTGAATATTCCAATTACATTTTTTAAATTGAAATACAGATTCTCCAAATAGATATGAAAGAAACGACCAATTTTAGAAGTAAAATGTTACGAACTCGCAAATTTTTGGGAGTGAGTAGGTACTTAAAATACAATCCAATTACAAGTTTCCGGCTTAGCTCGTTAAGATTCGTAAGAAATTGGCAAAAACTTTGCGTCACGTCAGGGTGAGAGCCACTCAGAGTTAGAGGTCCAATAAGTCCAAGCCTCAATCCTACTAGTTCCTACCAATATATAATAGTACCTAACCTACTAAACGTTCAAAATTCTCACTGTCTTACAAAACCAATGTTTGACAGCGAAATAACGTGAATCATTTTGTTTTTTCCTCCTGCCCACTTTTTCGGACACTAGACTATGCTTTTAATGAGACTGTTCGGAACAGTTGTGAGCCGCAGGCATAGCATATTATTTTACGCTATTAAATCTCTATTTTGTGCAATATAATGCATGTTTTCGACTTTGCAAGACAATAATTTATGAAATAAACAAGACCTGCATTTTTATCCTCAGTATATTACAAGTTATAGATGTTTAGAGACGAGAAAAAAAATCTATACTTACATGCGATATAGCCACAAAACTTTGTAGAGTGAACATTGCCAGATCTAAAAATAGTGACGCTCATCAGCATAGTAGGGAAACAAGAAACTAATGAGAGTTTGTTGGCCTCTGACCTCAGTTTTCTCCAGTATAATAAACCTAAGAATAATAGGTATCTAATTGAGAAACATTAGGCTTACAAAATGTATCAATTTCCTTTTCAGTTTAGTAGCTTTGTTTAAGTAACTGTGGTTTAAATTATAACTAGTGATCGGCGTTTTTGAAAATGGTTGTAAATAGACAACGTAGATGCAATTTTAATATCAAGGTAATTGAAAACTTTGTTCTAACGGTATCTCGTTAATCTCCTAAAGCTCAGTCTACTTAAATCCTCAAAACCTTATGAACCGGTTATATCGACTGAGACTCCACCTTATTCAAATTGGAATAAGGTTTTTTTTAGATAAACGTTGAGGAATATCAAGCAAATCAACTTAACGGTTAAGTCTAGCGTGTTTTTGAAGCCCCAGATACACGTTAATTGACGGTAATTTATTTATTCAGGATTGATTTTCCAGGTAATCGTTTAAAGCTTAAGAAAATCTTGTGGTTATATGAGAAACCGTTTTATTCTATTCTCGCTACTCGCTGCACCAGTAACGCTGCTGCAGTCACAATCTGAATGTGACCTTTAACGTGACATTTGGATGCATTACTTTTGCGACATTACTGGCAGCAGCAATGTTGATGACGCCGCTATATCTGTCAATTTCCTTGATAAAATAAGTTTTAGGCAAAAATTTAATTTTTCGTACAAGCTTTTATCGCTGACTGTACTTTTCTTACGACAGACAACTAATACTCATCGAGACAATTCTAAAAACCCCTAACACAATTAGGTTGCGTTGTTTCATCACAGAGTTCCTATGGCCACCTCCTGTCTCCATCATCAGATCAGTTCGACAGTACCATATTATTGTATTGTCATCAGAACTACATACAGCTGTCAACTTTCATGACGCTACGATCCTTGGAAGATGGTTAAATTAGTTACCTTAGATTCCATTACATGTTACCTAGTTACATACAGGTCGAGAGTTCCTATGGCCACCTCCTGTCTCCATCATCAGATCAGTTCGACAGTACCATATTATTGTATTGTCATCAGAACTACATACAGCTGCCAATTTTCATGACGCTACGATCCTTGGAAGATGGTTAAATTAGTTACCTTAGATTCCATTACATAGTTAGTTACATACAGGTCGACCTAATAAAAGCTTGTTAATGAGTGACGTTTGGCGCCACATTAGTGCCGCGATTATGACTTTCAATCCAACTCATTTTATCAAGGAAATTGATAGACACAGCTGCGGTTTCAACGCCGCCACAGTAATGTTGCAACAAAAATGCAACTGCAGTTGACATACATGAAACGCCATTTTCCTAAACTTGACACCCCTTCTAAAAGCAATAACTATTTTCATGTGAGTCATCCAAATTATTAATTCCATTTGCGTCTTAACCGAAATTGCGATAAGTACATACCCTTATACTTAAGCCAATATACCGTACATAAGTACCTACTAGCCAAAGTTATTAAGCCAATTAGTATAACCACGGTACAGGGTGCTATCTACCCCATTTAGCCAAGCCCTTGAGTCGCTAACCACGACACAACTAACAACTGCATGTTCACTATTAGTTTAGTAGTTTACTAAATTCCCTTACTAATTTTCATGTTTCGAACTATTAAGTACCTAGTTTAACAGGCTTCTGTTGAAAGTTAGGGTTTTGAACAATGAATAGAGGTAAGTACTTACCTAAATGGAACGAATAATAAATGAAATCTCACACACATGTATTTACTTTACTATTTTGTATGGAGATTAGAAATTTTAAATCAAAAATGGGGCTGACAGTTTTACTTTTTTTAAAGATGCCGGGATAACGCGGGGAAGATGATGATTAATCATACATAATACGTATGTAGATATGTAAAGCTGATGTAGATGTGGCTGTACAGCTTCATCACTTCACTTCACTCTTTTGTCTATGGCTACCGCGCAGTTAAGCACAATTCTGCCAAAATCGAGTAACGAGCTTCGCACGGCTGACAAGAGGGTAGGTTACAAGAGTACCGAAAGACAACATGAAAGAGGGTAATACCTGGAACAAAATACGACATACACAATTTAACATTTACCACCACCAAATTAGAACCAATTTGTCGGAACGTTGAAATAAATAGATATGTTTCATATGTACATATATATCTCTAACTTGGACATTTATAGATTTATGTTGTTTTTAGCCATGAATTTGCTTACGACGCACATAAGTTTTTTATTATTAGTTAGATATAGAAGGGAAGCCATGTTAGTAGGCAACGGCACATTAAGTTTCGGTAGATTAGAATATAGATCGGGGGGTTTGTTGTTAAGCGGACAATTAAAGAAAATATGGTCGATATTACCAACCTCGTTACCACAATCGCACATGGGAGAATCTTTCTTTTTAAATTCATATAACTGCTCGGACGAACAGACGCGACCTAACCTGAGTCTAATGATAATACTAGTGTGTCTTTTGGAAAGAGATCTATTTTTGAAGAACCATGGACGGGATGGGATAGATGGTTGAATTTCTGAAAAGAAGCATTTCTTAGCCCGGGACCAGCGGAGGGACCACTTTTTCCTCGTGTAGTTAAAAGGGATACTCAGAACATCCGGTGGGTATATTTTGAAGAAGGAGTCATCGCCATCAAGGACAGCCTCTTTGGCTGCTTTGTCCGCCCTCTCATTACCTACTATTCCCGAGTGGCTAGGGATCCAAACAAAAACTACTTCCAATCCCGCTGAATGGCATTTATACGTAAAATTTTTTAGTTGGCAAATAAGGTAGTTGCATGCAAATTTTTTAAAAGGGCGAAGCGAAATGGATTGGAGCGCACTGAGGCAGTCTGAGAAAATAGCAGATTTGGGGAGCTTATGTGTAAGGATGTATTCTAGGGCTTTTAAGAGGGCCAAGCATTCACCGGAAAATACAGATGCTTCGGGAGGAAGTTTAAATTTTGCCATGATGTGAGAATTTGCAAGGAGGAAGGCCGCTCCCACGCAGCCCTGGTCCGTTAATTTAGAAGCATCAGTGAAGAAGAGCCGGTAAGCTGGGAAGCGAGCGTGAACAAATTTAGAAAAAATTGAATTAGCCGATGTAGATCCTTTCTCGATGCCAATATTGGTTATCACTGTGGGAGAATGAGTGAGAGCTTCGAAAGGAACGGTGTACATAGGGAGAGAAGAAGATTTCATAATGGGAGGTCTGAGGGCAGTTAGTCTCTCCAGGCTGCGAACTAAGTTAGGCTTTTCTTTATTGTGCCAGTATGCTTTACTAGTACAGTATAATTGAAGAAGACGCAGTTTTGGGAGGAGAGGGTGGGAGGAAAGGACAGAAATTCCAAATAAAAAGCGGTCTGCGAGGAGTTGTCGTCTTAGATCTAACGGGGGATCCACACATTCAACTTGAACGGCTCTGTTTGGGGATGGTCTCATGGCGCCTGTAACAATTCTAAGAGCCCTCATTTGGATGCGTTCCAATGCGGTAAGCGCTGCCTTATTACACGGTTCGAAAATGAAAGTGCCAAAGTCTAATAGACTGCGGATAAAAGCGTTGTATAAGAGTTTTTGTGAGTATGGGTGGGCTCCCCACCAAGCACCCGAGAGAGCCTTTAGAATATTCAAATTTCTTTCGCACTTTTTAGCGATGTATAAGAGATGAGAAGACCCCACAAATCGGCGATCAAAAAATACCCCAAGAAATTTCACAGAGTCTACTATGGGAATGGGTTCTTCGTTAAAGACTATGCGGCATGGTGGGGTGGTCAGACTTCTGGAGAATACAATGGCCGAGCTTTTAGCAGAGGAAAGGGAGAGACCATGTAGGTTCAACCAAGACCCTAATGATGTTAACGCTCCGTTAACCATATCCGCAGCCCGAAATGGGCTTTTGTCCGTGCAGTAGATTGCCACATCATCCGCATATTGTAGTGCTCTGCAGGCCCAGTTTACGGACTTGTGCAAGTCAAAAGAGTAAATATTGAAAAGGATCGGACTCAAGACTGAACCCTGGGGGAGACCCCTCCAGGTGTGGCGGATGGCCCGTACTTCACCCTGCCATCTCACGCGAATGGTTCTGAACATCAGCAAATTGCAGACGAAGCTAACTGCCTTAGACGAGATACTCAGCTGGGACATTTTGTCTCTGAGCACTGAAAGGAGAACGTTATCGTACGCGGCCGAAATGTCCAGAAAAACTGCAGCCACTGACTCACCCCTAGAGAATGCCAGGCGAATATCGGTAGAAAGGATGCTATGACTATCAGTGACACTTTTCCCCTTCCTAAAGCCAAACTGGAAACGCGGAAGGATACCTCGACTTTCCAAAAACCAATCGAGACGATTTTTCAAGAGGTGCTCCATAACTTTGCAAAGAGTGGACGAGAGGGCTATAGGACGGTACGATGCTCCAAGGTTAGAGTCCTTGCCCGGTTTGGGAATCGGGATAACGAATTGTTCTTTCCAAGAGTCTGGGACCAGTCCAGAGATAAAGAAGGTGTTGATCAGATTCAAGTAGTAAGAGATAGCCGCGGAACTGGATCTGGTTAAAAAGGAGTAGGAGACACCGTCGGGGCCAGGAGAAGAGTCGGAAAGAGAATCCATGACAAGGCGCAGTTCGGAGAGATGGAAAGGAGAAGAAAGGAAGTCGTTATTATCAGGGTGATCAGTATAGTTGGACGGAAGTTCGGACCGATTAGGCACATACGGAGGTGCCAATCTGTCCGAAAATTCGTCCAACCAAGAAGGTGAATTGGAAAAAGATGAGGGCGGAGTAGAAGAAGAACAAGCATTTCGGAAAGTTTTGATATTTCGCCATACGACGGAAGGATGAGTTGTAGGGGAAATAGATTCGCAGAACTTCGTCCAACCATCCCTTTTTTTGGAAAGTAGTATTTTTTTAGTTTTGGCTTGCACCTTTTTTAAATTTAAATAGTTCTGCATGGTCGTTTCAGCCGAAAACGCCCTTTCGGCAGCTTTCCTGTCCTTAACAAGGGAGGTACACTCAGAATCCCACCAGGGTAGAGAGAGACGACGGTTAGCAGAATTTTTTTTAAGAGGGATGGCAACTTCTGCTGATTCCAATAGGGCCTGACAAAATAGAGTATAACATTGAAGACAGTTGGACTGTGAGACAGGGGGCAAGGAATTAATTTTATTTTCTGTAGTAACAGAGAAAAGCGGCCAATCTGCCTTATTTATCTTAAACTTTTGTAGAGGAGCGGGAGCCGAGCGAGCTTTAAAGCCAGAAGAGTAAGACATAATGATAGGCAAGTGATCACTGCCAAAACTGTGGGGCAGGACATCCCAGGAAAAAAGTGAAGCCAGAGAAGGAGAGCAAATGGAGATATCAACTGCTGAGGGGTTCTGTGATGGAGCAGAGCGTCGGGTGGGACGGCCATCGTTCAACAAGCACAGATTGAGAGAATCCATTATCTCGAGCATTTTTCGACCTGGAGCACTGCTTTGGTGAGAACCCCATAGAGTGTGATGACAGTTGAAATCACCTAGAATTAGATAAGGGCCGGGGATATTTTCCAAAAAAGACCAAAAGTCTTCGACAATTCTGGTAGAGGGGTGAGGTATATATGCAGATACAACTGTACATTTTAAAATTTGACAAGCAACAATATAAAACGAAGGGTGAGATGAGGTGCTTAAAATGGAATATTCAATATCTTTTCTGATCAAAAGGGCACAGCCATCGTAACCTTTTGGATTGTCTTGTCTCAGACAGATATAATTAGGACAATTGAAATGGGAATCGGGTTTTAGCCAGGATTCTGAAATAGCTATACAGATAGGGTTGTGTTTTTGAATGACATACAGGAGATCAGCCTTATTGCGGCTGATGCTCCTGATGTTCCATTGAATAAACTTGAGAGCCATATTCATAAGGCCCAAAAATAGGGCCACCAGAAAGGAAGGGGGATAAGTTCATTAGAATATTGGCAACGTTGGGCGGTAGAGTGACAGCATTTTGCTGGAGAGTTGACACTAGAGACGAGATGAGCGAATTAATCATAGGCAAGAGCTGGAGTAAAGACATCATTTGAGTCTGCGCTGGTGCAACCGGAGAAGAACTAGAGCTGGTTGCAGGATTTCTGAACATTACGCCATTGGCGGGTTGGGGGGCATTATAATCTGCTATTAGCGCTCTGTGGGCTTGCTGGTCATAGCCATGAGGGTTTGATGGGGCAGGGACTTTTTTTTTAGTGTAAACAGTTTTTTTATACGAGGTTGTCGAGGTTGTCTGTGCAGCTTCGTTATAGGGCTTGCGGGCTTTAGGAACCTTTTTCTCTGCCTCTTGGTATGAGATGCTTTCATCGCCCATAATCCTCTTAATTTGCTGTTGCCTAGTGTATTCCGTGCAAACTTTCTCTGTGGCCTTATGATCTCCAGAACAGTTAAGACAAGTAGGAGGATCAATCGAACATTCGTTTCCTTCGTGTGGTTGAGCGCATTTAAAACAGCGAGGGCGGGAGCGGCATTGAGCTCGTACATGGCCGAATCGACAACATTTATAGCACTGTACAGTCGGATAATAATATGGAACCACCTCTAACGCACAATTGAAAAGGAAGACCTTGTCAGGGAGAATTTGACCATCGAATGTCAACACCACCGTCTCTGACGGGGCCCATTGGGTAGTGTTGTCCGCTTGATTTCTTTTTTTGAAGTTTAACCGTCTCGCCTTAACAACCTTGCCGCAGCCATAAGGTGTCCTGATTAAATTTGGAATGTCATCGTTTGAAAAATCTGTGGGGATATTTCTGGCGATTCCAGTCTTCGATATGTGGTAGGAGGGAATAAACTTTTTGCAATTATTGGAGGCCAAAGAGCTGGACAAAAACTGATTAGCACCGGCAGCAGATACAAATTCGATGCTAAGCCTGTTCCGACCTATCTTTTTTATACCGCCGTCCTTCATATTAGTCACGCCATTTGTAAAAAGAAACTGACCAAATTTAACCGGGTGCAAGTAGGCTCCGGAGTCGGCCTCCAAAGCCTCGCGGGCCACGTGTACGATAAAAGGGCCTTTATCTGAGTTTAGGTACTCATTTCGTGTTTGGAACTGGGAGGGGGGGGTCAGAGTGATATTCTGAGAATTTGATTGGGAAGACTGAGATTCATTATTCACCGAACCTGTGTTCGGGGTTCCTTGTGATAGGGGAGGAGATTGACTATCAGGTGGGGCTACACTAAGCGACTGGGAGGGAGCGGTATTCAAAGGTGGGGTGGGTGTCTTAGGAAAAGACGGTAAATGTTGCTCTGTACGGGGGATCTTAGATGTTTCGTCCTGTTTGTCCGAGCCAGAGCCATTAGCAATAATTTCAGCAATTTCTCTTTTTTTGGAGCTTTTGTTGGATTTGGGGTCTTTGGACGGGGTATTTAAAACAACGTCAGATTTAGTAGGGGTAGTTAGAGAGAAAATTTGACCAAGGGAAACCGCAGCCGGTGAATCCTCAACTTCCATGTGGTAAGCGGGTGATGGTGGGTGTTCAATAAATTCAGGGATCCCTGGATCAAATTGGTCGGACTCCATTTTGCGGAGCCAAGGAGAAGGGGGCACCTGGCTCACATGCGAGTAGATGCCGCCTTCTCCCTTAAACGTAAATACTTACAATACGATCACGAAAACAGTCACTAAACGGCACAAAAGGACAAAAACACAGACAAATACAGGTATTACGCTCAAAAAAACGACTTTTGAGTCGAAAAACAACGAAAACAATTCCGCGCACGTGCACCACTCGAACGCCCGAAGCAGAATCTCCCGTACAGCTTCATGTATGAAGTTATGTATAACGCGGTAGTTCTGGTTGTCGAAAGTTGACGTCTGACAATTCAGTTGTCACTGTTATACTGGAATACCTGGAATACTTTTCCAAATACAAATATCTGTATAGTTCGCGTTCTAAAGTATGTGTCATAATTTAATTTCTCCACATGTATAGACAAATCTCTTTCTGTTAATCTATTCGATAATGCTACGCTAATTTTGATGCTGACTGTACTGTTAAAAATTAATAATTATAGCAGTTAACTGAAACATTTGCCGCTAGCAGTGCTGTAGTTCAAGTCTGCGGTCAGGAACTAAGTAAGACTGAGCGTCGAGATATCCTATTCATACAGGATTTAATGAATAATACTTTAAGTAGGTACATGTAAACACTGTTCGGACGTGGATATGGGCCAATTGAGCGGGAACAGTAGCCGTTGGGCGAATAATAGATGGGATAATTAAATCTATAGGTTTACCCACAGAACAAGTTAGAATGGCGATGCAAGCAGGGTACGTGTCGCCGCCGGTTATGAGCAAACGCTCGCATGCTAATACTCGCCCGCGCTGACCGATAAACGTAAACATGCCTTTTGCGCCACAATAACGTTCAGATTAAGAAGCCAGACATCAAATCTGTCTATAGGAGGCGTATCCATTCACCAGGCACACAAGTTTTTACTATCGTTGCGCGAGTGTTAGTAAATGTGGAGAGGAACGAGCGGCGACACCGGTTCCGATACTAACTGCGCGCGATAGCCGTTCTAACCTCTTTAATATGTTCTGTGGGTTTACCGTTTAAAGGAGGCGGTTGGTAAAAAGTTATAGGGGTTCTCTGCCGGCGCATACTTAATGCTGCAATTTATTGTTAAAGATCTTTTATTCTAAGATTCGTTTTTAGGGTTCCGTACCCAAAGGGTAAAAACGGGACCCTATTACTATAAACCGTGATAGCTAGACAGTTGAAACTTTAACGATGATGTATGTATTTCTGTTGCCAAATACTCGTACTAAAAAGTACGGAATTCTCGGTGGGCGAGTCCGACTCGCACTTGGCTGGTTTTTATTTATTTATTCTTAGAGTTTCTTTTTAAGTTTGATAGTTAGTTAATGTTTATTCATATACTTGTATATTATGTATGGTATATTATGTATAAACACATTAATAAAACAATCTCATACATTTACTTCCCCAGCTTTGTCGTAATTATTATAATCGTGTCGTTACATAAAAAAAAAGTTAAAGAAGAAAGGTTTTTAAAAAGGTCGGCAACGCGCATGTAACACCTCTGGAGTTGCAGGCGTCCATAGGCTACGGTGACTGCTTACCATCAGGCGGCCCGTATGCTTGTTTGCCACCGATGTGGTATTAAAAACATACCGTGGACGACCACGATAAAGTGTAGGTAATGAACGCCCAATAACACACAACAACAACATCAACAATTCCACAGAACAAGAATTTAGTAGCTGTCCGACGAGAGTTAACAATGGAGGAATAACTACACGTAGGTAAGCTAGCTGGCTAACCGTTTTCTAGACTAATTCGTATTTACTGCAGTTGTTACTAACTTACCATAAACATGCGGTCCTCTTTTACTCGCTCGTAAGTAAGCTCGTGACTCTCGTGAATGCAAGTTTAAAAGTATGATCCTGATATCGTATTAGTTAGTCATCTTGGTCGCTATTTTCTGCCTCACGAAATTATACAACCCTGTGTCATAAAGCGGGTACGCGAAATTTATAGCTCAAAAGGACAAAATGACTGTACCTATTGTTGAATGGAACATACCTACCTACAGTTAGAGTAGGACCAACCTAGCTCACCACAGAATTGCCAATGATCGAGTGTCACCATAAACGTCTAATTTATATGCAAATAAAGATTTTAATTTGGCACCTTCACGCTTTATCACATCAAAGTGGGCACATAATAGCACAGATCTATGGATATTGGTCCAGCCCATGTACTTGGAATTTTTTCTCCATAGGCATTTACAAAAGGTAAAATCAAATCCCTCTTCAATATAGCTTACACTCCTCGAGCTGGAAATTGTGTTCTTTAAACTTGATCAATTTCACATCAACCGCCATTTACATCAATTGCTTTATTTATTATCCTCATCACTGAGAGGTATCGTACTTTGGGGATTTCATCTGAAAACACTTCAAAGCATTCGCGTCAATCTTTGCAAACCCCAAGTATAGGGCTGAGTTAGACGGCGCGCGAACTCGCATGCAATTTTAGGTACATTGCAGACCATTGAGGTGACAACAATTCAGCCGACCGATCAAACGACGCAATGTAATGAAACTCGCATGCGAGTTCTCGCACCGTCTAAATGAGCCCTAAAACGTTACTTCTTTGTCCCCTTTCTGGTAAATTATGTCTATAGGAATTTATCCGCGTACTTATCTTGAGCCCGGAGCTTATAGCTGGCAATTACCCTCAATGTGTTTTTGATTCACACATTTGGCGCGAAATAGCGAAAACATAAGGATGGGAGATGGAAAGATGGAATAGGCGTTCTTTCTTACACTGTCCAAGACAAGTGTCCAATAATAGTCTAGTGGTCCTAAACGATATGTCAGCAACGTGACGCCATGCGACCCATTTATATCAAGTAAGTACATATATTACGAGTAGCAGTAGCACTAGTTACGTCTTAGCCTAGTAGTAGTTGTACTGTTACTTAGAAAAGGATAGTTTAGCTCGCGTGCGAAATTTATCATGTATAAATTAATTGCTGGACTGCTGGTGTTCCGATTCTTCAAATATTTGGTTTCTATCATAGTTTATTATCTCGTAACGACTTCTGAGTGCAAGCAAGATGCTTTGAGGTGAATATGCATCTATAATAATATATTATGTCTTATAACCAACCTTATACACGTGCAACCCACCCAACCCAATGTACTTATAGTATCGCTATACGTTACGACGATTAGACTCTCACCACTCTCAGTAAGTTCCATTTGTAAATATTATTTCAATTAAATAAAGATTGGTGTTGCAACTTAATACGATTTTATATTCGACAGAATTTTTTTTTATATTCTAACCTTAAGATCATATTTCACGTTAAATAATTTGCCTATTATGAAGTTATTTTGATAAACGTAGTCCATAAATAAGCAAAGCTATAGAAATAGCTCTTCATCATTCCGCACTTTCTTCCATCATTTTTCCTTTTCATTAATCCTCGTCGCCCCGTCAACTCGTGATCTTACTTTATCGGGCCACCTATACATAAAACCCGGAGGAAATGCCCTTCACAAGTTCACTGTTCAGAATTTTATGTGATAATTCGCACTTGTTTAAATAAGGCGTTCTAGAAGTCTTATTTCAAAATTAGCTATGCTTGCATTATAATTGGTATAATCACTAGAACACAACATTTACTTATTGATACATAATTAGACACGTAACTACTAGTCAAACCCGTTCCTTATCGCTTCCGGTGCAAAAGTGCCCATAATGCTCACGGCATTACCCCGCTGGATGGCTATGGACAGCCTCTGCACCAGAAACGATTCGGAGCGGGGATCCTCTCCCTTTCAAAATTGTGCGATTGTATATTCAAAATGGTTTCAGAAATAAATTGGAACTACGCGTTCGTCATCTGTTAATATATACTGTGACAAAATGAAATTAGTACCATGCTATAGAGAGATAACTCTTTTTGTTAAGCTACTTATCAGAGAACGTTAGAATTTTGATAGATAGTCTGATACGTAACTTTTGATGCTAACTGTACGTAATTCCTGCTTTACGAAAACCGATTCCAAAACGGATATTATAAAGGACTCCACAACAACTTGCGTTAAGCCCTATCTGCAATGAAGTACCTATCCAAATCTCAGAGAGCAAAAAGAAATCACATCCTCGAAAATAGATCGGTCTTCATGTGAGCTCATCATTCGCGAGAAGCGTCAGCGTCACGACTGTAATTAATTAGGGTCCCGCAAAAAGGTGTCGAGGTCCAGTGACTGTGACGCAGGCTCCTGCGGCAAGGCAGTATCCGCCCAAATGCCGACCTGGCCGCCCGCGTCTCTGGCCGGGCGCGCAGCCTAACCCGCGCGAGCTTGTAAAAACGTTCCTCTTTTGAAATTCTCTTTTAATTTTGGAAGACTTTATAGTGCCAGTTACATTTCGTAGACAATTTTATTGTTTATCGGTAAAGTTAAATCAAGGTTGACTTTAAAGTTTGGTTTAGTTTACATTAATCATTATTGCATGCCGGTTTTAAAACTTTAGAAAATCGAAGTTCAATTTTATTAGTATGTCCTATCTTGTGTCCTAATAATCAAGAGTTTTTATTACCTAAACAACGTTACTAGTTAATATAATTTTAATTTAATAGCTGCTGTTGGGTAGGTGCCTATGTTAAGCAAATTATGTACGTCCATATACGAATATACTTATTTTATACCTACCATGAACCCCCCTTATATCTTTCGCTTAGTCGAAAAGTAGGTACATTTACGTACATTTTAATGGCAAGCCAGTCTTCACAAATATGTATTATCTTAGAACCCAACAGACTAGAAATATTCAATTTTCTGAAATAACGCTTCATTTCCTCATAACTCTCATAAGTACCTACTTCGTATGACGTAAGACATGTACAGCGAAATCTTATAACAGAAAATGCTACAACCATTCCTTTTGCCGACAATGTATATAGTTATTCTATCGACTTCAAATGTAGGTATGAAATTTAATTTTATTGAAGGTACTTTGTAAATTTTAAACCATCAGAACGGCTTCGAACATCTAATAAAGTTTTCTCATAATTAACTTTTAAGAGTTGATCCTGCTGCTAATATTAATGTTGAAGATAAGCAGCGTAAATAACACTTCATAACTTTAAGAAGTTAATGAGATTTTATCTACATAATTATTTGAGTCTTACTACCGGGCCATTTTAATGATAAAACGAACAGCGATACATAATAACCTAAAATCTACTTAACCTATTACAAAAATCTTAACCTAAACTAAAGTAAAACCTAAACTACCTACAAACACAAGAACTAGGTATTCACAAAATTCCCCCCGCGCCCCTCCTGATGCAAAGGAGCCCATCACGCTCGCCGCGTTGCTTCGTTGAACAGCGATGGACAACCTTTGCATAAGGAACGACCCGGAGCGAGGGATTGTTTGAGTTACATTACTATCTACAGGGTGCCTCCTGTAACAGGAGCAATAAATTAAACTAAAGGCTGTACTCCTCAAACTGACCAACATTTGTTCAGCAACTTTTAAAAATGATGAATCCTTTAGACTTGCTCTTTTTCATACAAAATAAATATTGCCTTCAATGTACGCTGACATCAGTGTGTTTGACGTTGCTTGTCACGCTTTAAACATAGCAAAATTTGCAATACATTGCGTCTTAGAATAAACTTTAAAGTGTAATAAAATTCAAAACATGACTTATTTTCAAAAGTTGCTGAACAAATGTTGGTCAGTTTGAGGAGTAAAGCCTTTAGTTTAATTTATTGCTCCTGTTACAGGAAGCACCCTGTATACTACTTAGGAACTTAGCTTCGTTATGTCAGCATAACTTCACCAGTTCTCGTGTAAAGTTTCTACTTAGTCAACAAGTTTATGCGAAGAACATACATCTCTATAATTATAGGTATACAATACAATACAAATACTCTTTATTGCAAACCTCATTACAGAAAACAATACAAAGAATACAGAAAAGATGAGGGTAAACGACAGGCGGTCTTATCGCTAAAAAACGATTTCTTCCAGACAACCTTTATGTTGATATAAAAGAGCCAGATATATAAGTACCGTATCCCATCAACTAACAAGATATCTTCATGTCATTTAATCCTATACTATTAAACAAACATCTTCCAGGCATATAATGTGAGATTATGCTTTAATTCAATATTGGTTTTCACGCGCGACGACTGATATAACTATGGTATGGTATTATTAATGGATTCTCCACCCATCAAAATTATATATGGAACTACAGACTTCACTGTATAACAATTATGCAGTTCTTAAAAGGTATCACTTATTTTTCTGCCAGCAACACATACTTACATAAAACAATGACAACTAAGCACAAGAAAGCAGCCTCAAAAAATGTGAGTTTACTTATAGCTTTTTAGCATACACCTTACAGCTAATGATGAGTCAGGCCTATAAAGCGAAACGTCTTTTTAGTGATGTGTAAGCTCCCTGGATAAAAGGTATTAAGGTAGGGTGGTAGGGTGAAGTAATGTCCCTGGTTACGGCGTGGATCAACAATGTGAACTTTATGTCACAGGTTTCGTATCAGAATTGAAATCTACGTGGATGACATTACCGAAAGCGGCAATATTCCACACAATTCTGCATTTGTCTGTATCTTTATGTATTTTACCAAATTCCTTGGCAACTGGTTATCCAAGGCAAAACCCAAATATTACCAAATAGGATAGGTACCTATTCAAATGTTAAATGATAGTTTATCAGTAAACATCACTAAATAAATAATCTTTGACTTTGTAAATAGATGTAAATGTAAAATAAATGAAGTACAATAACCATGGTAACCAAAATATAAAGTCTTGTTTTCCTGTTTATTGTAATATATCATGTGCTTTTGTACTGTTCGTTATTTAAGCAACATTAAGACGCCTTTGAATAAAATTATCATCAATTTCGACCTATTTACATCATTTCACCCCTGAATATTTCACAGACCGCAGTTATAAAGTCAATGAGATTTTAGGTAAATAATATGTCCACCATAATAGAATATTTTATACAAAAAAATGATTTTTCGTATCTTTTAAACAGTTTTACTTAGACACTAGAAATTGAAAAATATTTGCTTTGCGTCGCAATTTTAATTACAAAGTCCAATAACAAAAATATAACACAATTATAGAAATATTAATCACATAAATATGAATGAAAGAAATTAAAGCTGCTACAGAGGGGTTTAAAAATAGTACTTTGTCCATCCAAGATTTATAATTACAAAGATGGCGCACTGATCCCATACAACAACAATACGAATTCAATTCCAATGTAGTCCAATGGTGCTATGAAAATAATCCTAAACCAATAACGGCAGCCAAAACTTAGGCAGATGTTTACGATGGCGTCGCGGGCTCGATTTCAGTAAGTGCCTCTCTGAAGGAGTCACGCTTTGGTGGAAGCGATGGGGCGTTGGTGCTTTTTCGTATGTTGTCATTTTTAAATGTTCTACTGTTGAAAGTACTGCATGAAGTCCTACGTTATGAAAAATAGTCTGTCAAAACCTAATGAATCTTGGTATCCTTAAAATCATCTTGACCATTCATTTGTTATTAAACAAAACGTAAATTCGGCTATAAAAGCTTGCTAATAAAACGTAATTTTTGAGAGAAACACTCAATACCTAAGTTTTAGATCCGCTTAATTCCGCTAAACCCATTTCTAGTCTAGTAACAGCTATCTGTTACATTTTTTACGTTTTTTTGTTACGTTTAGTAATTCTGTAAAACAAACAACGCAACTTCTGCTTTTTATAATTTGAATGTACCTACTTATAATAAAACGCTCCTTATAATATAATAGTTACACAACTACACGTTCCGCTTACTGCCGCTACAGACGTAGCTTAACATACAGAGGGCGATTGAACAAAACTTTGGCAAGAGTTTGAGCGCGTCTTGCCTTCACCGGCAACGCCCTCTAGCCTAATTACCACAATCCATGCCTCACCTTAATCTCTCCTCCACAATCAACATTTTAATTACAATTTTCATGTTGTTTAATTAAAAAGAAAACAGAATATGACTGAATTTAATCTTCAGCTTAACCTCGCTTTGTTTTCTTTAAAGCTTGATAAATTTGGAAAACGAAAGGGTCAATTCTTTGATGTTTTGCTTTACGCTTGGGCGCCCGGTTTTTAAATTTAAATGCAACAGATTTTTCTTATTTATTTCTTAATTTGTTTAACATTAAAATTGGCGTTTTGGGAATTGAATAAATATGAGATAGGTCTTTGCATATTACTTCCTATAGTTAAAATTACCAAACAATAATTTTAAAGCCTTTTTCGATTCTAAAATGATAAGCCGTACCTAGTCTTTAAAATAAGTAGTTTTAAGTACGTAGTAGTTTTTGACGTAGAACTAATGTACTTAACTGCAACAGCTATTACATTACTTTTTATGGCAATAGCCGACACTAGGCCAAAATGGTAATGTTTTATACCCATACGGGCTACCGCAGACCAGCATGCAGTGTTATATCAATTGCTAACCAAACATACGACAAGTAAACTATATAGGGGTCTAGTATAAAATGGCCTCTCTGATGACGTGTATCGTGTATTGCTATCTAAAGAAGAAAGTTGAACTGGCACAGAGGACAAATTTTTACTCGTAACTCTCGCGTGTTCAGACAACCAACGGGAACAAGCGGTCTGATTAATAAACTTGTCTGCAATAAAGTCGTTATAATATGAAATAAACAACAAGTAGTTTAGATACTATCTATGGCTTTCAAATAGTTTTTGTGTAGGACATTCGCTTAAAATACATGTAAGTACTTTTGCGTGACGACTGTATGTAAGTATTATGACATAAAACTTTAAATATACATTGTCATCACACAGTTCTGGGTGCTCGTAAGTATATAGTGTCATTCAATAGAACTTGCTAACTATGTAAACAAACCGCCATACTAAAACTGACACTGACTGTCAATTTACTAGTAACTTTTGTTTACATAGTTAGCAAGTTCTATTGAATGACACTTTACACTTAAAACTTTGAATTGTTCTCAAACCTTAATAGAGGTTTTAATTACAGTAACTATACGCTTTAAATCTAGGAACACGGGAATGGCGACATTAAAAAGTTAATTGTGCAATAACCAGAGTAACCATAGATTTAACTACAGACTAATTCGAACGTATATTAACATCAAAACTATATTTGAATCACGTCGTGTTTATTTAGTTATTGTGCGTCTCGCCCGCCCAATACATGTACGGACAAACCCATTTACACCCCTCTATAGTTCATTTTTTTTAGCATTAGAAATAAGGTAAACAATCTTGATGTGTCTTTTAATTGAAAAATACATTTTAAAAATAAGTTACGGTAAATATGTAACAATCATGAATCTAATACGATCTTTTATAGTCTTCTGCTTTCATAAGTAATAGTTATTGATTTTTAAAAAGTGTTTTTCAATTAAAAGACATGTCAAAATCGCTTACCTTCTGTCAAGTTCTTTCTAATGCCAAAATAAACGAACTATAGGGATTGCATTTCACAAAGTCCTTTCTTAGTGGTTAGGCTGGCTGTCGTCTCACACTATCAAAAATTATAAATACTTAAATAAAAAATATTTGGGGACAATCTTACACAAATCGACCGTTGTTATTCATCAGAATATGATTTTTAAGCTTTGTTATTACAGATATGTTACTAATCATGTATAATAAAAGCTTTGTTGCAGACAGCACTGTCGTTCTTATCTTACGTGGCACTTAATTGAATTAAGTTTCCTCTCGGCCTCGTATTTTTGCGAACAAAGGAACACATGTGCCTTTGTAGGGAGTTTAATTACTTATTAGCCTTTGAGTCAATCCACCTTACTGGAATAAATACAGCTTCTGCAAATAAAACATTATTCTTTTTAGCAAATGATCTGTTGTTACAATTTAACAATAAAAAAAGTATAACTTATATTTTGAGGGTACGGTCTAGCAGAAGAACCGGCTCAAGCTGGCTGTTATAAGTCTTTACTTATTCTTTTTTTTAATCATCCGGAGTACGTATTTTAAGTGGACAAACCTGGTCACACACACAACCACACACTACAAATACTTGGAATAAATTCCTATCATACATATTTCTGGCAAAACTAATAATTAATCTCCAAAATTAAATTAAATATAACTGACAAAATTGTCCTAAACAATTTAAATTAAAGACTAAAGTTTATAATCTGAACATTACTGAAAAATTATATGAAATAACTACGACAAAATACGTTATCACGTATTTCGTTTACCACATCCTAACATAAATTCTGGAGGCTGTTCTCACTCGTGTAAAACCTCAACTCAAACAACATCTTAAAACCTCTGCCGGTACATGTAAACTCAATTAAAGTTACGTTGAAACTGGACTACAAGTTGTACTTAAAACTAGTGCCGTCAGAGTTTGTGATCCTAGCAACTTGAGGCTTAAACTTATCTGCGGTTGACCAGTACACGTTGCTTTATCCTTGGGTTAGGTAATGTTTAACACAAACAGTACCAACTGAATATGAATAAGCGCATCATGGTTGCAAGCGTCAGTTTAGGAGTACCTAAGAGTTATCTGTCGTGGAATCACCAAATGGACCCTACGGAAGACCAGCGCTGGCTTTATAGCTAGCATTATGCTGAGTTGGGTCCATTTCGTGATGCACACTTATTAATTTCTTCTTTTCTTGCTGTTGTTGTTGTCTGTATATATCCGTACATGTTTTGTGATCGTCACGAATAGAAATCTTTTATCTTATCTATTATCTAAGCTAGCGCATTAAATAAGTTATCGATTTAATATTAAGTCACCAATATATTCATTTAACAATATAGCGTGGTTTAGTTTTAGGGGGTACTAGGTACAGTCAAAGCCTTTAGGAACCAAAGCAATTCTCAAGGCAATTGTATGAGAAATTTAACTCAATTGTTACTTGAGACAGCATTTTTACGACCCCATTAAAACCAAGACCTTATTAACGATGTAATTGTGTCCTTGTTATTTGGTCTAAAAGTGTTTAACAATTGTAAATAGGTAAGGGTTTCTTGTTCTCGTGGAAATTTTACTAAGTCGATTGTTTCTACAAACTTTTCTGACATTACAATAATGTCAGAAAAGTTTGTAAAAACAATCCACTTAGTAAATAGAGTCTGTGCGGAAAGAGAAGAGTCGTGAAATGTAGGGGAGCCCATACATTCTACGACTCTTCTCTTTTCGCACAGACTCTATTCAATTTTGCATACAAATGCAAAATATTTAGATTTAGATCTATAATAAAAAGTTACTTTATCCATTTGATTTTGTTAGAACTGAATTCCCTTATGCAGAGGGCGCAACATGTCTCCAAAATGCAAAGAATCAAAAGTAAGGATTCCGTTCATATACCTAAGGCGAGCGAATATGCTCAGCAACAAAATGTGCACAAACGCCATTTGCGCACCAATTTTCTGGCCCACTTTGTAGTGTTTGTAAGGCCCGTTTTTCCGAAGTAATATGAAGTCAATGCCAAAATGTAAATAACTAGGAAACAATAATACCTATTCTGCAAGAATGTCCAACAGCCACCTGGGACTTTATTGTGCTGACTTGACATTCCCCAAAGGAATTGAGTGCTTATTGTGCTTTTCTCCTGTTCCAATTGTTGTGAAACCCAGGAGCAGCTCTGCTCAGATGCGACAAGTTGATTAGTTAAATTTTTATTAACGTTGAGGTTCTCTAAAAACACTTGATAAAACGTTTAATTTTAATTACTAGAGAAAGAAACTTTAAAACGCTCTCCTGTAATACCTATGAAATATTCTCAAAATACCTATCGCTTATAGGTCCTTTCCACCGTCGAAAATACTGTTTAGGATTTTCACACTTAGGTACCTTATAATTTATTTGCAGATTTATTCAAGGTTTACACTATCATACTTGTATCATGAATATAAAATGATCGTAGTTAAATGTCATTAATTTATGTCAAAGTTACTATCCATGGTTTGATCTCAAAGTTAATGACGATGTCAAACCGCGCGGCAGTGAAGCAGTTATCAGATTACTCAAATTGCCTGTCTAAGTTTGTCTAGAGACGTGACAAGGAAACATGCTATTAATTACGTAATTGGTTATGTTCTTACCTAATAAATCCTTAATAATTAATTGTTTAGGTTTGTTGGTTATTTTGCTAAAGATAACAGTTACAATTGTTTGTATATGTGATTAAACTGTTTTGCTTATTAGAAGTATGGTGTTCTCTCGTCAAATAGTCTAGCCTAACCATACCTACTCTGTGTGCTGAAAGTCACGATTGGTGTAAATTAACAAAGACCTATACAAAGACCTGTCAAAAAGCTGTGAAACATGTTGGACACGCGACGCCTCTGAAATTATAATGAGCTACCTTTATCTCACTTCAGGGCAGGCTTTGTCCAAACTCTGGGACTAGCACGAGCGCCTTCGCGAGTGCTATATAATGATTATCATTATATAATTATATCAAAGACAAAGACAGTAAGAGATAGCAGGTTACAGACCAGCAGGTGAGGCAAGAATATTTTGTCGCTATAGGTACTGAATTTTTCACATGAATAAGTGTTTTTAATTAGCATTTATATCACTAGTAGTAGGGTTTGCACGACGGATCCGAAATGTATGGGAAGATCCGCAGATCCGGATCCAGATCCGGATAATTTTATACATTTCGGATCCGGATTGCAAACCCTAATCACTAGCTATCATTTATAGCTTATGCTCTATGTGGTTGCGTAGATCGGTTATGCATAAAAGTCGCTTTCTTTTCTCAATTAGGACAACGGGTAAAGATTATTTTATTCTCGTCATCTTTTACAGCTTTTGTTGGGACCGCACGGGACGTTTCCAACGAAGGCCAGGAATAAAAACTTTGCCTGTCACGTTTGATTTTATTGCAGTTGGTTATAAGTTGACATTGCTCTAGTTTTTATGTACATTGCCGTAAAGAGGATACTTAATCTGGTTAGAATCCTATTGGGAAGTTCATTAGATAAAATGAGCTAGAACCTCTATTTTCGGTAGGAATGTCGCAACAGGAATGAATCTGCAGTTGCCATCCGAATATCACCTTAACAAAGAAAAGATATTTGTACCAAACATTAATAAGGATCTTCTGTTTTCTGTTGCATAAATGAATAAGCAAACTTAGCAAACATACGTAAATATACTGCCTTTTTTTTTTCAAATATTAACTTTAAATATAAGTTTTTCAATGTGTACCTATGTAGGTACGACACCCTAGCTTTTGGAATGAGTGGAACTAATTTGATTTTTCTAAATTTAAATACAATTTGTAGCTGAAAATACTACCAGGCATGATAACAAGGTTTTATGGGTCGCAATTTATCCCGGGCGGCTAGTGCGGGCTCGAGCGTGGGTCTCTTATACGACTGACAGGGGGCGGCTAAAAGCTCTGATTTCTGAACGGTTTGTTGAAAAGTATTCACTACTAGGTATGTTGACCACACATACCTAGCATAAATACCAAGTGCATTTAAATTAGAATTAGTATTTTGAATTTGTTCAAACACATAATGCGCGGGGAAAAGGTGTATAATAAAGCGCATTTGAAAAAGGTCATACGGTTGTAACTGAACCTGCAAAAAATGACAATTAAGTGTTCACATGCCTATTGATATTTACTTTTCAATGCCATCAGTTGTAATTGAAATGATCTTTCTAATTCTTTATTTTATTACATTCTCTGAACGAATATTTTCAATAAAAGCTATCGCGTATAATTTAACTAACCCATTTCGAACGCTACATTAAGCTCAATGACTCTTCGTCGAAGATCTAAATGTGGTTTCCATGTAATTTCACAATCTGCTCGTTAAAATGTTATATTCATCTTTCGAATATGCACATGGGGTTAGGGATTTTATGTTGAATAGAATTTTTCTATTTTAATAATACAATTTACTTACTTCAAGAAGCAAGTATTCAAATTAATAGACATGTAATTTTTTCCTGGCACTATGTCGGCTTTTTGCCACGGCTTATGGGAGCCTGGGGTCCACTTGCCATCTAATATTTACAAGGTCCTATACCAAAATCACGCTTGAAATTTATAGCCCCAAGTACGAATAGTACAAACATAAGTTGCTCAAACGTGTACTTAGTACATGGCGTCAATTCTCGAGGATTCGATGTGGTGTTGACATTAGATTTCGTGTTTTTGCATGGAAATGTGTATTTGTGTGCTGCTAGTTCAATATCCTATGCTTAAAGTAAGCACGTGGGTACTAACTACTACGACGAACATTTATTATAGATCGCGTTTGAAAGGCACGAGTCCGTATCCATTGAAATTGATACAGGGACCGGAACCGGTTACCTTAACCGGGGTTTTTCATAGGGTTATTTTAGAAGTGGTTATAAAAACCCCTACCATAACGGTAACCGTCTGATAAGGTAACACTTTGATTCGGTAACCGTATCAGATCGAGTTAACCCCTGTTACCGGTAACCGAAATAAAAACCCAGTCGATTCTGTTACCTCATAATAAGGTTTTGAACCAGTTCAAACGATTGTAATCTTTACGCAGACTTAAATTCAACTCATTATTGAATAACCGTGGTTGGCATGGGCGGTCTATGAAGCCTCCAGCACAAACAAGTTTTTTTGCCGGTAACTTCGCTTATTGTCAATTCAAACAATATTGCACTTTGAGTCCTTAAGCTAAAGTTGAAAACATAAGTGAGCGATTACAGTATTATTTTGGAGCGACAGCCGCAGGCAGCGTGGTTATTCCTTTGTTTATCTTTATACCTGTGTGTTCCTATTGTTGTGTTTCGGAGCAATTCTAGTTTAGAAATGTTTAGAAAAGGGGTTGCAAGTAAACAACGTCCTATCCTAGTAATATCTGCTATTATTTACATAGTTATATTTTATGCTACTTAGATTATTATTTTTATTTTCGGGTTCACACTTGGTATGTACCTACAGATTAAAGACTGATTTAAAGAAAAATTTTTACCTAACTAGTAATTTTACTGGTACATAGTTAGGTATAATTTATCTTTAGATTCCAGAGAATAGAGATAGAGTGATTAAAAAAAATCACTTTGTGATAAAGATACATGCGCTAGTGGATTGTGGTAGATATTTTACCATTGTTAACAAATGACATATGTACTAGTTATTACGAGCTTATTTTATAATAAGCAATTAAAGTCTATTCTTTATCCAGTAGACTAAAATGACATTTCACAGTATGAAATGAAATGACACATGATGTTCATTCATACTATGAAATGTCATTTTAGTCTACCGAATAAAAAAATAGACTTTAGTTTAAAATGTTTTCATATGCGGTGAGTTTGTATGAGCTAAAAGCCGTAATTTACCTTGTACCGCTTAATGCAGCGATCAGAAAATATATATCTATAGCAGTGATAAATAAACTTATTTTAATACTTCAAATCTTTCATTAATACCAGAATTCATTATATTTATTGGGTATCTATAACATTGCTAGGTGAAATAGTTTTGTTTAAATTAAATAGATACATACATACTTAGTAAGCAGTGTTGGTCATTCAAGAATAAAATCATTATTTAAATAAGAATTCCTAAGAATAAAATCATGTTGATTTTATTCCCGTCAAAATTATTTAAATAAATTTGATCGGAAATAATTAGTATGTGAAAAAATTGAATAAGAATAATTCTTAATCAAATAAATGTAATCCCATCAAAAACATTACATGTAAAAAGGTGCAAGTCTCGCAACGCTTTTACTACAAAAAAGTTTTGAGATGTAATGTGAAACCAAGTCGGTTATTTTAATCAGTGCCAGGGGGTGTTAAAACCGTATCAATAAGATATCTTTAATTTGTAATACGTATAATGACTTGGCCATCGCACGGCTGCATAATGGCAAAAGGATCATCGTCACCTATTAAAATAATTCTAATTGAACATAACGTTAGCGCTAATTGCAGTTTGAGCATTACACATATTTACGAGTACGGTACGAGTAAAGCATTATGTGCGATTGCCAAGTCATTATATGTATTACAAATTAAAGATATCTTATTGATACGGTTTTAATACCCCCTGGCACTGATTGAAATAACCGACTTGGTTTCACATTACATCTCAAAACTTTTTTGTAGTAAAAGCGTTGCGAGACTTGCACCTTTTTACATGTAATGTTTTTTTAAGGGATCTCATCTCTTTTTGTAGGCAGTCCTTCTTTTCGGGTACTCATACCCATACTATGTATACACATATCATAACTAAATATATCTTCATTTATGAACTGCAACAGTAAATTTGTAATATCATATATTTATATGGGATTACAAACTTACTTATGCAGTTCTTAGATCTTTAAAACGTGAGTGATATTGCAATATTTTTTAGGTGTACCCTTTATGTGGCCATTAAACCCTAACTCTGTACCAAATTTCAGCTCTCTGAGTTTATGGGAAGTACTAGTTCTATTCTGATGATCATGAGTGAATGAGTGTCATAAATGCGAAACTTTGCTTTCGCTTAACTTCGGAACTAAATGACCTACAGACTTGAAATTGGATTTTAAGTATGTGATTATAACTTACTGGATGACGAAAATTTCTGCGTTCTGGTCTTATCCAGAGGTTCTCAAATAGGGGCCTGAAAATGCGGCGAAATGGTTCCAGTAAAGGATGGTACGGCAGTGTTTGCTTCGCGCTCTACTTGGCGGGGGCACTGCCGTGCCCCAAGATCATGATTTTATATTCTAAATAATATTCCTAGATTAAACATGCAGTCTGGGTGCCGTATAGGCGTTACGTATAGATAGAAGTAAATTAGACAAGAAACTACTATGTTTCTTGTCTAATTTATACCTGATTTTATGCAATAAAATCTTACAAATTTAATTTACTGCCGCATAGTCTTGGTATTGGACGATACCCGTATTTCTTTTAATGTGATCTAAATCATCAGGTACAATTCAGCTGCTATGAATAAAAAAAACCGGCCATGTGCGAGTCTGACTAGCGCAGGAAGGGTTCCGCACCATTACGCAAAAACCAACAAAAAAATAACGTTTGTTGTATGGGAGCCCCACTTAGATATTTATTATATGCTGTTTTTAGTATTTGTTGTAATAGCAACAATAGAAATTCATTATTTGTGAAAATTTCAACTGCCTAGCTATCATGGTTCATGAGATACAGCCTGGTGACAGACAGATGGACAGCGGAGTCTTAGTAATAGGGTCCCGTTTATACCCTTTGGGTACGGAACCCTAAGAAAGATGTTTTTAAAGGTAGGATAAGGAATGGCTCGATATGGTGTATTCCTATTTCTCCCCGCCGGGCACAGATGGGAATAGGCGCTTCATTTAAATCATTCCCATATGTCCCCGCCTCATGTATCGCGGCGGTCACGTTGGGCAGGAACAAATGGGGAAAATACTCATGTTTATTTTCTGTTTTCGAATTATGTTTAGTATGTGGTTTCAGTGTCCGAGTTACTACCAAGACTTATGGTGTTTTTAAAAGTGCTTCTGATATTTAAAATTTGCATTTATTATTTAGACGGAAATTAACAGATATTAATATCGTTTGACACAACGCTTGCCGCACGTGTTTAGCAAATGCTGACAAAGAATTCACCACGCCACGACTTAATCCTATTGTTATTACCAATGAGTAATAAATGACGGTCTCAAGTGGAAACACGCCTGCAACTTTCTGCAAATCTAGTGATAAGCGTAGGACTCTTTTCTTACCTGCAGTAATTTACTATCTCATTCACTTTCCGTAGGTGTGAAAGAGATAGCACACGTATGACCTCAAGGCTGATAGGAATCATAAACAAAATACATACATACTTAATACGCAAAGAAATATACATTGAACCATCATAATTATAATTTCGCAGTTTACTTTATATGTAGCTTCATTATAAAATTATCATCACCGTTTCGAAGACTTCAAAAAATGTACCTATCTATCACAATAAAATCTTTTACGCTAAAAAAAAATTCAAATCAATCCGACCATTGAAAAGAGGGGTGAAATTGAAGTGGATTATGTATTGTATATTTAAACACGTATCATCGTTGTTTCTTATTTATTAATAAAGAATACATGTTTTTGGTGCAAATCTAAATAGAAAAGTCACACTCTTTTAATATGTCAATGTTTTAAATGTATAAAATCAATATAACTAAACGGAGAAGGTTTTAATACCGAACATTCATTTTACTATCTATCTATAGTTAACATTCTAATTGAATAAAACGTTATTTAGAATAATCCTACACCTGGAATAAATATTCCGTTTTTTATTTTTCATTTAATAAAATAAAAGTGACATGATTTATTAACTTTTATTTTATTCTAAAATAACGAGTGTAAGAATTATTCTTATTCAAATCGATTGGAATAAGAATAAAATGTATGTTCTTATTCTTCTTCTTATTCAAGTTATTTTTAGTCCAACTCTGAGACTTGAGACTTAGTATGCTTTTTACATTCCAACAAAACTTTCTTCTCCAATTCACGGGATTTTTTTAAACCCGAAAGAGTAAAAGGAATTAAGTAGTAATGTATGTAGTATAAAAATGCAAGCTATATCAATATAAGCCAGAAACCCAGAACGCCTGAATTAAAACTTGGGAACATTTAACTATATACCTAAAGGAAAATACGTCAGGTCTTCTAAATGTTTAATAGAGTAAAAAAAAATGTTTAACAATAAAATTAAATAAATAAATGCTTATGACAAAAATTAATGAACAATGGTTAGGTTATGTTTAATAAACAAAATTAATAAAATTAAAAAAATAAATAAAATAAATAAAATAAATAAAATAAATAAAATAAATAAAATAAATAAAATAAATAAAATAAATAAAATAAATAAAATAAATAAAATAAATAAAATAAATAAAATAAATAAAATAAATAAAATAAATAAAATAAATAAAATAAATAAAATAAATAAAATAAATAAAATAAATAAAATAAATAAAATAAATAAAATAAATAAAATAAATAAAATAAATAAAATAAATAAAATAAATAAAATAAATAAAATAAATAAAATAAATAAAATAAATAAAATAAATAAAATAAATAAAATAAATAAAATAAATAAAATAAATAAAATAAATAAAATAAATAAAATAAATAAAATAAATAAAGTAAATAAATTAAATAAAGTAAATAAAGTAAATAAAGTAAATAAAGTAAATAAAGTAAATAAAGTAAATAAAGTAAATAAAGTAAATAAAGTAAATAAAGTAAATAAAGTAAATAAAGTAAATAAAGTAAATAAAGTAAATAAAGTAAAGAAAGTAAATAAAGTAAATAAAGTAAATAAAGTAAATAAACTAAATAAAGTAAATAAAGTAAATAAAGTAAATAAAGTAAATAAAGTAAATAAAGTAAATAAAGTAAATAAAGTAAATAAAGTAAATAAAGTAAATAAAGTAAATAAAGTAAATAAAGTAAATAAAGTAAATAAAGTAAATAAAGTAAATAAAGTAAATAAAGTAAATAAAGTAAATAAAGTAAATAAAGTAAATAAAGTAAATAAAGTAAATAAAGTAAATAAAGTAAATAAAGTAAATAAAGTAAATAAAGTAAATAAAGTAAATAAAGTAAATAAAGTAAATAAAGTAAATAAAGTAAATAAAGTAAATAAAGTAAATAAAATAAATAAAGTAAATAAACTAAAATTAATACAATAAATACAATATATACAATAAATAAAATTAATAAAATTAACAAAATTAATAACAAATAAAATAAATGAAATAAGTAAAATAAACAAAATAAAAAAATAAACAAAATAAGTAAAATAAACAAAAACATTAAAATAAGCAAAATTAAGAAAATTGTCAAAAATAACAAAATAAACTATTATAAAATATGTAGTTATTAAAACAACTCTTTTAATATATTTATTTCAAGAAATATAAACAACATAAAGTAACCTAAATAAAATTAAAACTACCTACAAAACTAAAACTAAACAAAAAATATGTAGTTAATTTATTATTAACAATTTTTCTTAGTATTTGACTGACGGCACATCACTAAATACGAATGTAGCAAACCAATAAGCAACCGATAATAAAGGTTACCATAACTGAATAAAAACCGGTTAAAAACCCCTAACAAAAACCCTAACGCGATGGGGTTTTGAGATTAACTCGGTTAACGGTTAAGGTTACCGTTTCAATAAGCTTACCGTTACAATCAGGTAACAGTATGATAGGGTTACCGAATGATAAGGTAACCGAATTGATTGGGTTACCGAATGGATAGGATTAAGCGTAAAGAGGGGTTTTCCGGTCCTTGAATTGATATTATAGTTTCGACTATAGGAACATATTTGTATTTAATTTAAGATTTTTGTTGTATTTGCCTGCATGAATAAAATAAACTTATAGAATATAGGCTATTTGGATTCTTATTTCACCTACCTAATATGTAAAGTTTTATGAAAATATTCTTTGCACAACGGGCTTGCCTCAAGCTTGCTCATTGCTTCCGCACATACATTTTGTTTTAAAAAAAAATTACCACTATGCACAATAATATATAGCATTCAATATGCATGAGCTGATACACACACCTGCTCCATATTTTATTTATTGCATATATATCGTTGAAATTCCGCACCGTGCGCGTTGAAAGGCTGACTGCCACCTTTATTTCTGGATATCCAAAACTGTCTAATAAATATGTTCTCCAGAGGCTTGTCATATCCTTGCAACATACTACATATTATATCATCTATTCAGGCGGATGGTTGTTTACGGAAGCCGCATGGATGGAATACATTATTCCGTGTTGTACGTTCGATACTCTTACGAAAAGCGTGAAATGTGTTACGGAAATTATGCACCTTGTTTTGAGCCACCGTTCTCTTCTTATTAGTTTGTAACTTATGATAACATATAGCGTGCGCTATACTAAAATCTTCATAACTAAAAGAAAAGCTGCAGTGTCCATAGTTACAGAAAATTGTTACTAGAATTCATAATTTATCTCTACGAAACTAAAATAGATTTTTTTATTACTTAGCTACATATTTTTTAATAAACGTTTCCCAAGCAAGCATAAAATTTCCTAAAAGTAATAATATCCTTATTTATTTCCCAATAAGCACTCTCCTGAGCAAGTCTATTCACGCAATGCGCTTACAGGTGTAATACATTTTCGCGGTAAATTGTGAGCCCATTCTTAGTCCTTTTATTGCGACTCGTGGGCCGCTATATATTCAGGAGAGGGCCACTTAATAACGTCTGGCGGGACAAGCCGCGATACCATCAACGTCTCAACGTCAAGTAGACCTGTTACGTTGCAAAACGGAAATATGGAGGACAAAAATAACATTCTAAGCTACATAAATGATATTAGGTATTACGAGTATACTTACTTCGCTGGCTCAGCGATCCGAAGTGGATCTTGGCCTACGACACTAGATTTCGCTATTTGTTCGTATCCATATATTATATAATGTAACAAAAAATAAAAATAAAATTATAAACATGCCATACAAGCCTTGACGTGTAACGCAGCCGGGTACTTCCAATGAAAACCAATAGTCATACATAACTTTGCATATCCCTAAGGGATGAACAAAAATCACGTATTTCCCTGGCTTCGACCCTGACCCGTTTCGCTTCATTTACTTTCATAACAAGCTTGCTTGTGGGTTTAGGATACTCTTGACCAGCCACAAGTATCTATATAACTAAATACGTATTTTGTTTGGAAAAGACAATAGTTACTTACCTGTTGTTCTGAAATTATGTTTTTTGTTAAGTTTGATGGATTTTTTTTTTCATCAGCTATCTAAGCTAACCTTTCTATAGCAACTTCAACGATTCGAATCCAGATTTTTTTTCTTTTGCTCGATAGAAAAATATCACGAACATTATTAGGTCAAAAACACACCTTAATTTTTTAAAACTTTTGCACAAAAACTAAAAATATGAAAATTACCTACTTTTAAATAGATCCCGACCCAGACCAATATTATTATGTTTATCGAACTCATCGATTACCTTTTTTTTATTAAAACTTACAAAGAATAAAAATTCAAAAACATCCTAGCCATCTTGCTCACGCTTACGCTCAATGAGGGTAAGAGAAGAAGAAAAATGGACTAAGGGGCCTTATTCTTTATTTATAATTGTTAAAAATATAAACAAACACTTTAATTTATAAATTAAAATTAATTTAAACCGTTCAGTTTCATAATATCCAAAAATACACATTTCCGCCAGCCGAATCGAAAACCAAGAGCTGAGCATTACAATCCTATTTCTTATTAAGGCCGGATTACATTTATTGTGTTCCTTATTCTGGCACTGGCGTAGCGGCGCAGATTGTATAGTACTGTAGAAGATACTATACTTTTGAATATACTCGTTGTCGATTGAATCTCTTTCAAAATACTTTACTTACTCAATACGTACAGTGCAGGCGATAAAACACACTACTCCTGGCTGAGCAAAGTTCCATCAAATAGCTCGGGTCTTAAGCTGCTCTCATTTATCGGTTGCTTTTCTCTGACCTAATATTTCAGCTACTTTTCAGTCTGTAGTAAAAAAATATAAGGTTTCAAACCACCTTACCTTTGTGGACACATTTTAACTGCAATGGAAAGGCCTGTACCTTGTGGCTCAAAAACCTCAGGTGCTGGTTCACCAGATCGCTGTCAAAAGTAAAAATAGCCCTAATGATAGCCAACCTCCGGCAGGAGACGCCACCATAAGAGGAAGAAGGAAAAGCTTTTCCAGATAAAATAATCATTAAAAACTCTATAATAACATTATTAACTTTTATAAGAATGTGTCAGCAAAGCCTGATTCCGTATCTGCACCATCGCCATGTAATCTATGGCAGTGGGTATTGCAGTGTATTTTCCGCAGTTGGAATAAATGAGCGCAGTCAAAATAGCTGATCGCGGCGGTTACCGGAAAGCGAAGGATTATAGCGGGATGAATCGTAAGTAGGTACCTACTTTGCTGGCGCTGGGAGCATTTAGGGAGCGACGATAAGTACTTTAAAGCTATTTGTGGCGTAATACCTAATGATTATTAGCGCAAGAAGAAGTAGAAGGATCCTGCTTCTTCGTCTTCTGATTTTTATAACAAGTCAGTTACTCGTAGGTATACAGTTTGCATAGCTTATGAACGCTTGGGTTGACGGAAGTGTTGACCCTTTAAAAACTTACATTTAGGTAGTATTTTATTCAGAACTGTGGTCCCTCGAGCAAACCTCGTCCATTTTTAGGGTTCCGTAGCCAAATGGCAAAAAGCGGAACCCTTATAGATTCGTCATGTCTGTCTGTCTGTCTGTCTGTCCGTCTGTCCGTCTGTCTGTCCGTCCGTATGTCACAGCCACTTTTCTCCGAAACTATAAGAACTATACTGTTGAAACTTGGTAAGTAGATGTATTCTGTGAACCGCATTAAGATTCTCACACAAAAAAAAAAATTTTTGGGGTTCCCCATACTTCGAACTGAAACTCAAAAATTTTTTTTCATCAAACCCATACGTGTGGGGTATCTATGGATAGGTCTTTAAAAATGATACTGAGGTTTCTAATATCATTTTTTTGTAAACTGAATAGTTTGCGCGAAAAACACTTCCAAAGTGGTAAAATGTGTGTCTCCCCCCCTGTAACTTCTAAAATAAGAGAATGATAAAACTAAAAAAAATATATGATATACATTACCATGTAAACTTCCACCGAAAATTGGTTTGAACGAGATCTAGTAAGTAGTTTTTTTTTATACGTCATAAATCGCCTAAATACGGAACCCTTCATGGGCGAGTCCGACTCGCACTTGGCCGCTTTTTTTTATACTATCAAACGGCCAACATAATAAACTACTTATTTCATAGTACAAGTGGTACAAGTTAGGCGAGATTTATTGGGCTACGGAAGTACACATTATCATACCCATCATATGGGTATTATTTTCAGTGTTAAAAAATATAATTGCATAATTTGAAAACCACTGTGAAAATAGAATCAAAAGCACCTAACTAATTGTAATTAAACCCAAACCCCTTAAATCAAAATGACAATGAAACTCGACACGAACAAAGTGACTATTTATTTCCCGAGATGTCCTATTAAACAGTTCCCAGTTCGACTCTGCCAAACTAAACATAACTATCGGATATGCGTATAAAATCATTCAATTGTATACGCTACTCTCACGCAATAAAGTACAAGATCTAGTACCCTAATGCACTAACGGCCGTGCTGTAGAAATGTGAATCAGCTTTATAGCCGGCTATACTCGTAAACATCTCGAAACGACTTCACATCGTCTGATTATTGGCAGAGGTGCGAACCGCGCGTGTCCAATTTGAATACTTTGAACGGTTCGTAGCGTCGTAGCGTAGAGGGATATTTTGTGAATTACCTTTTTTAATTCGCTACCTCATAAACGCTAGGCTTTCGACATCGTCTCATATCTTCTATCTGATTATTTTTCACGAGCTGTTTATATACCAATACTTACTTCGTCTTAAGAATCTAACCGCCTAAAAACTTTCTACCAAATTAAGAAAGACTTAAACTAAATGACGTTATCATCTATACCAGCGGTCGGCAAAACACGGCCCGCGGGCCGCATGCGCCCCGTGAACCTGTCACTTGCGGCCCGCGAGCTTCCCTGTCTATTTTGTATGTAAATTGACAAACGACAATGTCTAGTCTAGTCATCAATATTAACAAAGTGCGGCCCGCGTCAACTTCGTTACCTACTATGTGGCCCTTGGCTGCTAAAAGGTTGCCGACCGCTGATCTATACCCTAAGTTTCAATATCACCAAGTTAAAAATCGTTATAAAATGATGTTATAATGATCACGCTATAAATACTTACTCGATTATTTCAGCCCCATTCTTGTTATTTTCGGCAGTAGATAGCAGCTCACGGGCAAAATGATGAATAGCCTACAGTACAGGCTCGAGATATACTGTTATGATAGTCCACTTGGGGTTATTGCCAATCGCATTCAGCCGTATATTTTCGTGATATTCACCCCATCTTCGAATAACATTATCGGTAGGATATAACTTATGATTTGTTTAACGCTTCTTTATATTATGGAATTCTGTTGAGATCTTATATTTACAATTCTTCTTTCGTTGAAAAAAACTTAAAATAAATTTTATCATATAAAAAAATAATGACGTCATTACATTTCCAATAAAGTAAAGTCAGCAGTAAGATACTTTATCCCAGATCCATAAATGGACATAGAAGTCCTGCTCGAAGTACCCTTAGGCATAAGTGCCTACCGGGCGTGCGCTGCAATGATTCCATGTGGTTTTAATCAGTCTGTCTACCTTGCTAGGGCCTTTTGACTAGGTTCGTGGAAGCTAAAGAACAGCATGATGGAATATCGTTTTGTTTTCTTGCGAACCAACTTGCGAAAATGCGAACATGTCTGGGATTTTGATAAAACTTCCACATAAGTATCCATGTGATTCGTTTGCAAGATTAAACATAGCAACTTATATTCCAAGTTTAGAGCTTTCAACTCCAAAGTGCCTACCCACATTTGTGTACAACAAGACTTAATCCCTTTTACTTCTGAGACACTAATGTTGTGCCTCTGGGCCTTCATCGAGACTTTTGGATTCTTTTACCGGATCCCTTCATTTCCTGAGATAAATCTCCGTCCCATTTATCTTCAGCTAAACAGTTAAGTTATGGATACTTAAGAATGTTAGTTTAGCTGATTTTACGACGAATTTATAAGGTGGCTAACGTTATAAGATGAAAAAAAAAATAGTGCATAAAATAAAATAGGGCTACAATCTGACTATGCTAAATGTAGACATTATTATCCACTAGATTTTTTACAGATAACAGTTTTCTCATTAGTACTACAATATCTGGGTGACCGAGCTTCGCTCGGAAAACATATAAAAACTCGAAAATGCGCGTTTCCCCAGAGATAAGACCTAGATCGATTTCTCGCCCCCGAAAACTCCCATATAGTAAATTTCATCGAAATCGTTAGAGCCGTTTCAGAGATCCCCGAAATATATATATATATATAAATATATAAATAAACAAGAATTGCTCGTTTAAAGGTATTAGATACCTCCAAGTTAAACTGCAGGCAGAAAATTGGTAAACCTTATAAATATACCTCCTATGGAACAAGGAAACCTTAAAAACCTCGTTTAAGTATAATAATGAACAGAAACATGATACACTTTCCATTCATTTCATAATTAATACACTTTTCAGGCCTCCTATATAGGTACACTTAATTATACCACCAGGCCGGAGTATATAATATATTAATATTAGATATACCCTTGGCATATAACTGGATTCACAAAAGAGAGTACATGCTTCATATCAGAGACCTCAGACAAGACAAACAATGTTGATTTTATGTAAAAGTAGGCTGAATAAAAATACCAAAAAGACCCTTACAAAATTAATGTACCTATCCCCGAGAATGCTGCCTAAAATTGCAGTTATAGGAAAGATGAAATCGGTAGTAAAATTCAGTACAAACTATAGGTTAAAAACTCTTAGCCTTTCATCTTGACCCCGATTGTCTCAGTCAAGATTCTTGACACGTTCACGCAAGGCATCGTTCATGCCGGCTAAAGTCGAAGGAGAGAGGACATTCCTAATTATAATTGGTCTATTAGTTTATTAGTAAGTATACCTAAGTACTTACTTAATAATTATTCATGATTTTATCAGATTTTTGTTTTTAACTCATGTATTGTTTCATTCATATTACACAATACAGGCGTAGCCTAGTGTGGCAGGCATAGGTTAAGTAAAACCTGTAAACTTTTTGGCAAATAAAACTATTTTTTTTTTTTTTTTTTTTTTATATTATTCCTTAGGATGGAAACAGCAGTAGGGATATGGTGTGTGGTCGCGAACTGCTCTCTCTCTCGTTCTCTCGTTTCTCTCGTTTCGTTAAGTATATATTTAACTGTGCCTTGTGACGCTCGCATTGTGAAAGAAAATTTGCATAAAATAAAAGATTATCAGCAATAAAGTTTAACAAATGAATTAGGTCTGGTAAAAAATATTAGTGATTTGATTTTATAACTTGAAATTTACAAAAGTCTGCTCTATAAGTAGTGAGGGTTGGAATCCAATCAATAAATATTGCGATTTGTGAAGTTTGATTAAACACGAAAAATTATCAATGTTCGAATCAGCAAAAAAACTACATAGTTACTCAAACGATTTATCAAGGGTATATTTGCCAAGCTATCGAGAGAACAAATTTGCTCAGTCCGATATCAAATTGCTTCAAACTTTCAAACTTCAACATTTATTCAGCAAATAGGCCACAAGGGCACTTTTACACGTCAACATTGAATTTACATACAAGCAAAAATAATAATAATAATACATCAACAATTATAAAATACAACTGCAACTACCAAATCAAACTAACGTAATACAATTACTTATAGATGTATAAGGTCTCTTAATGTCGTTTTACATAAAAAAACTATAATAATAATATTAAAATAAAAACAAAACAGATACATGAAAAAAAATCTATACTTATTTAGAGGTGTACATGTCTCTAAGTGTCAGAACTAAAAGATAACATAGTTTATCAAATTATCCTTAGAGATGTATAGGGTCTCCAAGAGTCAGAATCCTGTATGATTAACACATTCATTAAGAGAAAAGAAACATACGAAAACCGAATGAGGCGTCTCACTGCAATTAAATTAAAAAATAAAGTTACTAAATATATTCGTGTTAGCTTAAACAGACCCGTCTCCACAAACAGCACCCATTCACGAGTACGACGCTTATCTCAGCTTGTGACAGCTTGTGTAACAGTTCCATTTAATATTTATTTTATAAAAAAAGCCCACATACTGTAGTATAAGAAACCAGCTGTGGTTAATTTTAGTATACAATATACAAACATTTTCAAAAACCACATAAGTTTCTGAGAAAACGACCCGCGTATGTGCATTGATATGTAGAAGTAAAGCATTGATAATTTCAGATCCTTTATTACAAAACAATATAGGTTAAAAAAACAGAGAGAGAATTTTAGATTACTCCGATTTATGGAAGAAAAAAAATATCATGAAACTAAAATCTTATCTGTTGTTGAAATTAGTATTTCCATATCCTTAATTTTTGACATCACGTTTTTGTTGGAAAGAGCCTAAATTTAAGCAAGGAGTTTTAGTTATTCTCATTCTGTTTCGTTTTTTGTTAAAACGCTTTCGAATAAATTGTAGGTACCCAAGTTACGTACCTATAAATTATACGCAATCAATCCGCAGTTCGTACCTAATTGAATTTGGCGCCCAAACTATTACAGGAATTCCCATTCAATCAATTAGGATTTTCATTCGGTCACAAAAAGCAAAGTCCTTTATATTGAGTTACGGCAAAACAGGAGCTATTTGTGCTAGTTTTTTGGCTAAAAAACTTTACGTTCTACTACAAAAAAAGAAAATATAAATAAGCAGGTGAAGATCTTTGCTATCAGAACTCTTTCGGTTTTCACGTATAAGAAGCTGGGTTACTAGGTCGAAGCGAGTGGAAGTCGGTGAAAATTTATTTAAGCTACTACCTGAAAAGTTGTACATTTTAATGTAGTTTATTTTAATTAAACGTTGTTCCCGTTTGTGGCAGTTGATAACCGCATTAAGCCGCAATGGATTGAATTAATTATCACGAAATTGTGTTTGTTTTCTTGCAGTTTTTAATTGAATTGGTGTGACGTTGAGATTTTAATGCAGTAGAGACATGCGACAATGACTGTGTTCTCAAATATTTTTAACTAACGAACAACTATATAGTGTGTTTAGTTAATTTTTATGTTTAAATTTATGTTAAATGTTCTCCATAAGTTTGAACCGTGCATTTTGTATAAGCGGGTAAAGAGGGATCAAGGTGGGACGCAATTGTTAAACCCTTATCAAAGTAGGTATCATATAAGATGTCACCGAGAGTTTATGACTCCTATATATTCGACATGCGACGAGCTTCTAGAAGGATAAGCCAATCCAATCTACATGCAACATTCAGGTTTTCTATATTTATTCGAGGATTGAAGACTCTCAAACCTTTACAAGGGCCCTTTCTTGGAAAAATAAATAAAAGTCAGGTCTCGTATGTTTACTTTTTCTAAAAAAAAAACATGTTTAAAATATCTATAGACATATTTACTATTACAAGTAGGAATAAAAAAATGACTATGAGTTACGAATTTTATGAAGGACGATTTACGTATTTACCCCACACATGTTATGTAGGTACCTTAATATCATATTAAAAGCCATTGTAATTTTGTAAAGTTCAGCTTATTAAATAGATCCCTAAAGATTTTGCCCGTTTGTTTCAGAATGCTGTATAAATAATTTTCATTTATATACATACTTACTATTACTTACATTGATTTCCTACTTTGCGTTCGTTCATATCGTTCATATTAACAGTAGCGGATAAGGCTACCTTTTTGAGATACGAGTTGCTAGGTACCTATGTAATTTCTTAATATTAAGGTATATGTAAATATAAGGTATTTTACTTTAATAACTATGTACACAACATTATTGTGCCGGTCACGCACCGCACATTCAGTCTAAAATTAATTCACTACTAAAAGAGAAACTTTAAATTCAAACTGTATTCACTCTATCCTACTTAGAATTCAGTTGGTTTAAACTTCCCCTTTATATTAAAATAACTAGACCCCTTTGTCTAACTGGCGAGGATAAATACAACTAGAGGTCTAAAATGTAGTAGTAATAAAGAGGTATTCACTGATGAATTTATTGTTAGTTCCACCATTAAGCCGATCTGCCTATGCATCTTCATATGTATCTAATACATAGCTAAACTAATAGAGGACTGGCATTTTCACAGGTGAACTAAATACTAAATTGTCAATCTCTAGCTTTTAAAACAACTGGTTAACAACGTACCTATCTTACATAGGTATACATTTTTGTCTATGTACAGATTTATAAATCTCAGGTACTTGAAATTAATTATCGCGTGACGAGTATAGGATGGCAGAATATATAATATATTTTACCTTATTTTTAAAAGCACTTATTGTTTAACAAGAAAATTGATGACTTAATATAACTAACAAATCACATTTTCGTTTAGGAACTAGTCTGCAGATAAATTACAAAAGACTAAATCAATTAATTCCTGCGAGATCTACAAATAGATTTCAAGAAACAAAATCCGATCGTTCCTTTACAGTGAAAAAAGTGACTGAAACACAGTGTCGGATTGAAAAAGTGCAATGTCAGTGAAGAATTACGTAATTCGTTCTAAAGTGCAGTGGGCTGGTGGGGGGGTGCAGCTGACGGTTCGACAGTGAATGATCTGGAACCAGTGACGACAGCAGAATGTCAGCAGGTTGGTTAATATGGTTAAGGTATTGTTACTAGACTTCCTTTTAATACAATCATATATTAATAAAAAAAAAAAAAAGAGATGTTGGGGATATCTCAAACGATCTTTTAGTTTTATTTTTTTGTTTGACGAGTGACAGATAGGTTTGCCGAGTGACAGATAGGTTTGCCGCGAATTTGAACAATAATGCCATTGACAGGAGATTACGACTTAGAGGAAAAACTCAAGCGGTTGAGAGATTTGTATTGTTTTTAGTGTTCTTTTAGTACCTATGGATTTTTCAACAACACGATTCCAGCAATGACTGAAACTTTGTGGTCCTCAAGTCCTAGATGTAAAATGTCACAAACATTTTACCACTTCTTTTCATCTGAAAATAAATGTCAAATAAAAGTCTAGTGAAATGAAGGAAATTACTTTCTCGAGAAATATTAAAAATGACATTTTAAGTAAAGAAACACTTAATCTTGAACATTAATAATTCTCTCATTCTCCCGCCATCAATAAGTCAAACCTTCGTTATATTTTTAAGAGCAAAGTCGTGTTCTTATACTTACCCACATCTCATTAAATTAATATTGCGACCCCATAATGTATAAGTTTGTTCACATTGCTGTCTTTATTTTTTATTCGAAAGTCGTTCTTACAATTAAATTTTCTCAAGTCTTTTGTTCTTGTCGAAGAATCAAGATATAAACTTTCTTGAACATAATTAATTTTATTCAATTTGGAATCATTTATACCAATCATGAATTGCCATGGCAGGGGGTATTAAACAAGTATAAAACGAAAAGTGAATATTACGTAGGTAGTAGTGTACTTGATTTGTGCCTATTTGGGATACACTTTGTAAAACAACGTCAACGTGGGATACACTTTTTGAAATCAAACAGAAAGATAACCTCTAGGTATGTGTGTCTTTTAATTACTCCAAAACATGTATCGCAATTCTCATTGTCTCTCAATTGACCAATGCCAACTAAACATCTCTAAAGATTTATATAATTTTAGCATTTAATATTGGATCGAGTCCTAATTGCTGTTGAGTCAAACAGGCCTAAGGGAGGTTGCTGGCCTCTAAGTCCTCTAACACGACGCCATCGGATTAAGAGCTCGCCCCGTCATCTGTCAAGCCTAAATCGTCTACATTAGGTCGCCGCCCGCATTGATACAGGCACTGGAAACCACACAAAAGGAACCATCAATTTCTTGCTTTAAATAGGATATTAACTAGAATATGTTTCATAGATGACCAGTTTGGATTTATAGTCTGTGACAGTATTTTGATAAATGCAAAACATATTGTACCTTCTTTAAAAAGTTTGTGGGAAATCTATTCACATGCGGGCTATATACTTAATATGCTTTAAAACTCACATTTAAATAGACGGGTCTATCGCGAAATTTATTTTATTACCTTTATTTACCGACGTTTCGACACAGGTTTCACGGGTCGTGGTCGCGGCTGACTGACTGGGTATGTTTTATTTGGCAAAATATTTTAAGTCAAATAATCATTAAAGTATTTGAGATGAACACATGGGGCATGCTCTTAAACAAGATGAATTTAGAATACATAATAATTTTATTATATTATTATCAATTTATCATTATTTGTAATATAACTTATCCCCTGCTACATAATACATAAATCCAATATGCCCCGTAATAATTTTTCTTATCATAAAAAACCGCACAATACATTATGCCGGCACTATATCCAGAGGCCAGCCCGGCTAGCACATGATTGGCCCGACAGTATCTCGCGGCGAGATAGACTACCCGTCCCTCTTTTATTAATGTAGGTAGTTAGCAAATGATGGGTAGTCTATCTCGCCGCGAGATACTGTCGCGCCAATCATATGCTCGGCCTACAGAGTTGAATCAGAGCGGGTCCCAACCGCCAACAAACCGCCGACAAAAAGCGAAGGTTCGCCGAAGGGACAATTAACTACTCCACCGCATTGCAGCATCTCGTGAAGTTCATCGTTCAGATATGTTGTTGAGGATTTGATTGTGTTTAAGGCTATAACCCTAACCCGTTCAGGCCTTGTACTAACAGCGACATGACATACGAGCGGGGCTGAAATATTCACGGCCTATACTAGAAAAAAAACTGTGCTCATTTTTCCTCGCCTCTTTGGCAGTTAAAATATACATTTTTGCCAGTACATTAGGGGGCCAATTTGAACGAAGGTCATGAAATTGCTATTTATGAAAAAAAAATTTAGATAAGCCACAACACATTATCACAAACCTATAAATAATTTTGACGCAGTGAATAGGCTTCTTGGTCTGCCTTTATCGACCACGCAACTGTGATCGCACTTTGTTATTTAATTGTAACGTGACTCAAACTCTATGTGTTTTTGTGGCAAAAAAATTGCATCTAATTCCTAATGACAATATCCATGTATTTTTCCTCAGGATCGGCAGTGGCCATGATCGGCGCAAACCTGCGTTTCGGGTCGGCCGGAGCGACCAACTCATCCATCCTCAACCACACGCGGCACTGCCCGCCGGGCGGCGCCGCCAGCGCGGCGGCATTGCTGGCGCTGTCGGGCCTGGGAATGTCTGCGAATCTAGCGCTGATGACGGTCATATTGAGCAAGAAGCAGTTGAGGAGGTCAGTATGCCTTTGTACCTATAATTCATCATCATCATCATATCAGCCCTTTATCGCCCGCAGAAGTGACCCGCAATCTTCCGGATGTCGTCCACCCAACGAGCCAACGGACGCCAGGTGCTTCTGTCATCCGAAAACGGCCACCATTCTGTTAACATTTTAGTCCACCGGCCATCACTCTGCCTAGCAGCATGTCCTGCCCAACTTCATTTTAGTTTGGTAATGACGCAACCCACGTCTTGCACCTTGGTGCGGCGACGGATCTCGACATTCCTTACTCGATCTTGAAGCTTGATACCGAGCATGGCGTTACCTATAATTAGTACCTAAGCGTAACCAACTAAACTTAAATTAATTAACAATTTGGATCTCTATTTAAGCATCATCCATGCTCCATGCTAGACCAGGCTGGGGTCGCCCAGGCTGAAGCTTCCGGCGCTTCGTTTTCTATGGAAAGCACCACGTGATCAGCGATCGGCCGTCATAGAAAATGACATGTCGGACGCCTCGGCGCGAGTCGGGCCCGATCTAGCATAGCGTAGCGTTGCGTGAGTCATCCTTTACTCGTTCATCTTCAACCACATTCGCCACTGCCCGCCGGGCGGCGCAACTAGCGCGGTAGCGCTCCGTACTCTATCCGGACTGGGGATGTCAGCAAATCTAGCGCTGATGATGGTTATATTGAGCAAGAAGCAATAATATTTGGTATCATTAATCACACAGCTGACACTTCACATCTGTTTAAACTAGGTACCTACTACCAAGTCATCTTTTTTCAAACTCACTTGAATTTTTCTGGAATCGATGGTTAACTATTTATGCTACATATTTTGATATTTTGACGTGATCAATACTCAAGTGTTTAAATTGTAAGGTTAACTAAAAAATAAAACGTATTTTAATTCATTCATATGACAGCTAAAATCAGTTTTTAATCAACTCAGCTGTAGCCATTCACACAAACCTTTTGTTTACCTTCTCCTTGGTATATAACCACAATATAAAGGCGGGTAAAGTCAAAGAGCCGATATGAAAGAAATAAACGACGCAAATTCAATGTAATCAGTTTTACTAATCAATCAACTGTATCTCAAGGGATGAGGGAACTTTGTTATGATCCTGCAATGATTTCAGGTGCGTTAAGGCGCCTTCACATTAAATGGGCATATCACATGCGGAGCTGCAAACCGTGAGTGCGAAAGCTTCATTTCTCGCCTAATCCTCTATTTTATCGGTCCGCCTCTATTTTTGTCGTTTGACGACAAAAGAAGGGCGCAAACTTTGCTATTACGGAACAAATTGTAATAGGTACCTACGCGGACTCGGTCCGCTCCATAAATGTAAACGAGCCTTTACACGGTTTCGCAGATAAAGTTATCGCTCAGATTATCCCAGAATATTGAAAACGGCAAGTTATAATAGGATCGGAGATGGATTTGAATTCTAAGTACTTTTAGGTATTGGGCTTATAATATACAAGGTCATCTTGAGATTAACTATTAAACATTTCTTGATATTTGTTGCTAGATTCATACTATGGCCCTAACTTGTTATCTATATTCTTCTTCTTACTCGTATTGTTCTTTTATTTCGAGGTTCTTCAAACAGTAGGTAAATAGGTTAGTATCTAGATTTACAGAACTCGGGGGTACCTAACGGGCACAATAAATTCGTAATTACTTAATTAGTTGCCTTTCCAATCATTTTTGGTCTTGTTTACATCGGTTTTAAAGACACCGTCATCACCAGTACCTAGTTCTTTTTCTAACGGTTATTAAAGAGGGACAGGTAGTCTATCGGCGAGATACTGTCGCGCCAATCATGTGCTAGCCCGGCAGCTCAGACTTATGTCGCTTAAACACGACCCCTATCATTAAAAATTGCATCAGCCCAAAAATAAAATAAAAATAAAAAAAGCGGCCAAGTGCGAGTCGGACTCGCCCATGAAGGGTTCCGTATTTAGGCGATTTATGACGTATAAAAAAAAAACTACTTACTAGATCTCGTTCAAACCAATTTTCGGTGGAAGTTTACATGGTAATGTACATCATATATTTTTTTTAGTTTTATCATTCTCTTATTTTAGAAGTTACAGGGGGGGGGGACACACATTTTACCACTTTGGAAGTGTCTCTCGCGCAAACTATTCAGTTTAGAAAAAAATGATATTAGAAACCTCAATATCATTTTTGAAGACCTATCCATAGATACCCCACACGTATGGGTTTGATGAAAAAAAAATTTTTGAGTTTCAGTTCGAAGTATGGGGAACCCCAAAAATTTATTGTTTTTTTTCTATTTTTGTGTGAAAATCTTAATGCGGTTCACAGAATACATCTACTTACCAAGTTTCAACAGTATAGTTCTTATAGTTTCGGAGAAAAGTGGCTGTGACATACGGACGGACAGACGGACAGACGGACAGACAGACAGACATGACGAATCTATAAGGGTTCCGTTTTTTGCCATTTGGCTACGGAACCCTAAAAACGTAAATAATTCAAATATTATGCTAAAGAAAAACAAAATCAACGCACTAAATTTTGAGCGTACCTATTACTGTTCGTACGAGTAAGCTTTTGAAAAATCGGCGCAATTAATATCACGAGGCGGCGGCTGCAATTTGCTCTGCCATATTTAACTAGGCCGGAGACGCATTGAGACCACCAACGCTGAAAAGTCATGATTGTTGAGGATTCAGCACTTTATTATCAGCACGTGTGTAATATGCTGGTTAAGTTCCATAGTTGACAGGCCCACTTGCACCATTCCACTAACCCGGGGTTAACCGGTTAAGCCTGGAGTTACCATGGTTACCAGTACAATTTGACACTAGGTTAACGGTTTAACCGCTTAACCCCCGGTTAAAGGGATGGTGCAAGTGGGCCTAACCTTTTAATTTCGCCATGACTTTCCGTCTGTCCGTCAGCGACTTACCTACATCAGTGATTGTGAGTTCTAGAAAGCTACAATTTGGTTGATTTACGGAAATCGACTATAAACACCCGATATGCTATATTGGCTGTAAGCTATTTGACAGTTTATACCTATAAATAATGATTTATTTATATCAAATAGTACCTGGTAACTTTAAAAAATTAGACCCACGAAAGTTCATAAAAACGTAATCGCGCAGGTAAATACAAACTTACTAGATATTATTAAACGTAGACTTGAATTTTTATTATTTCTGATCTGAGATACTTAACATTTAATCTGGGGACTCAGTGCAACTGCAACTTAATGAAGCACACCTTGACGTTTTACAGTATATCTCGCCAAATACGCTTCAGCAACAATAATATGGATTAGAAGTTCCCCCTAACTAGTTAGTTAGTAGTAGTAGTTAATTAAGTAGTTAATTAGTAGTTAGTAGGGCAAGCGAAAACAGGGCGGCCAATTCCTCAGGTACAAAGATGTGCTTAAGCGTCACATGAAAAAGTGTGGCGTAGAGCCCTCGCGATGGGAGCAGCAGGCAGCCGTGCGTACGGAATGGCGGGCTGCACTAAATGCCAAGATAACCGATTTTGAATCTCGGCGGCGCTTGGAGCTTGATGCCAAGCGTGATAAAATAAAAGCCAGACCACCTGCGGCAATACCCTATAATTATGTCAACGGTGTGCTCACATGCCCGCAATGTTCGCGAAGATTTACTAAAGAGATCGGCTACATCAGCCACTTGCGAGCGCACCAGCGACAGCAACGGAGTTGACAGCAGTCGCCGTGGCCGAAGCCGGCCGTGGAGTTATTATTAGTAGTAGTAGGGCCTAGTTTACCCTCTGGGTTGGAAGGTCAGATGGCAGTCGCTTTCGTAAAAACTAGCAGAGATGTACAAAATGGGTTTAAAAAAGCATTTAAATACAAAATGCAAAATACTCAGATTTACTATTTCAAATGCAAAATACCAAATAGTTTTGCGTTTTGTATTTCAAATGCTAAATGCAAAATAGGTATTTTCAAAATACTTTTTCAAAATAAAATACCTTTTGACCAAATCTCAGATATTTTTATTTATTTTAGGTAGGTATTTAATTTATCATGAGAAATAGAGACACAATGCCGAGCCGAACAAAAACGTCTAATAACATGGCACCTTATGCATGACATTTTGGTCATATTTATCAGTACGCGTATCAATGAATTCTGTTATGTTATTAATAATAATACTCAATAAGCCTGACATTGTGATAGTAGATCGATCGCAACGCCGGGCCGTGCTCGTTAACATCACCATCCCCCATGATGAGAATCTCGTGAAGGCCGAGAAGGACAAGTCCAGTAAGTACCTAGACTTGACTCACGAGATGTGGGATGTTGATTCGACGATCATTGTCCCGATAGTCGTTTCAGTGAACGGTCTAATAGCAAAGAGTCTCGAGTTCGACCAACATCTTGAGACTCTCGCTAGGTGGTTGGATCAAGGGTCAGATGCAGAAGGCGGTGATCTTGGACACGGCGCGGATAGTCCGCCGGTTCCTCTCTCTGCTGCCCTGACCACCGGTAGCTTGGGCCTTGCCCCGCTGCTGGCGGCACCCTAGGTTAGGTTTTTTTTATAATGTGTTTATAATATTTTTTACATTGTTTTTGTAAGTGTTTTTATATTTTAATTTTATATCCATATTGTAAAAGAAGCCTAACTTAAGACAAAAGATAAATAAAGATTATAATACTCACTTAAAATAATGTAAAAAACTAGACTAACTAAAAGAGAGCCAAGGGCCCATGGCTCCATTTTGCGAATTGTGTGGCCATTTATTTCGGTTGATTGTGCATCTAGTTCTTATTTTATTATTATTACACTTTTCTTTTATTAATAACAACTGGACTGGTTGGCTAGCAGGCGCCCGGTCAAATTCGGCAATACAAGCGTCATTCGTTCATTTCATTTTGTTTGACTGGTAATGTTGGCTAAACTTAATCACAAAAAAAAGTATTTCAAATAAAATACAAAATGGTTTTTACTAAAAGGCATTTAAATGCAAAATACAAAATAGGTATTTGGCATTTTGTATTTGCATTTTAAATAGAAGTATTTCAAATAAATCGCATCTCTGAAAACTAGTGCCCACGCCAATACTGGGATTAGTTGCCAACCGGCCCCTAGGCTCCCATGAGCCGTGGTAAAATGCCGGGACAACGCGAGGAAGAAGATAAAAATAAACCAGCTCTCGGCGAGTCGTATTTTAAATGCCTGTGTAGTTACAAAAACGAACATTGCCTTTACGCAAATAGAATTCGTAACGTAAAAGCCTAAAGCAAACAAAATGAACACTTACAAAACCGAGAGTAATATTAAGGCAGTACCATGAATCGTTTCAATGGAAGTTCTTCAGAAGCTTTCAATGAAGCGAAGGATTTAGGAATTCATAAGCCGCTTCCAAAGGGAATATATTTATTTTAAAACCTTTTAATCTTGGATTTTCCAGCATATTCAAAGTAGCATAAGAGACTTGATCAAAATTGGGACCGTTAATATACCCAAGCATTAAGTATATTGGCAGCGCGAGGCTTTAAATTAAAATGATAATATAACGATGTTATAGTCGATTTACTGCAATGTAAGGTAAACGTACCTACTAGTGCTCGATATGCTAATGCCCAATAGATGACACCCTGCTGTCACCTCTATTGACAATGGCTTAAGTTTCATGATGACATGGGACCGCGTCGACCACCAGTCCAGTACGTTTACCTTATAAATCTTATAATAAAATAAGTTGCGTAGATAATCTTAAAGTTTTGATTTCTTACCTAAATATCCCAGAACAAGCTCGGTCAAATTACCAATCATTTGATTATTCTTTGTCTTCCAAACACAATCTCTTTGGATAGGTATAACTACCTATGGTACCTATGTAAATCTACTAAGCCCTATTATGGTGTATAATTACTAGAATTAAAAATTTCAATAGTATAATACGAGGGGTGTTCAAAATATTCTCGGTATGAGAATGAAAACAAACAAGTACGAAAAGTTTGATATTTTTATTTTTCAATATACTCCCCCCCTATGTTCATACACTTAAAAGATCGATCAATTATTTTTTTTAATCCCTCGTAAAAATATTTTTTATCTTTCGTGTAAAAATGCTCCTCCACTGCCGCCTTCAATGCTTCATCGTCAGAAAATTTATTTCCACGCAGATCCTTTTTAAGATTGGGGAGCAAAAAGAAGTCGCTGGGGGCTAAGTCCGGACTATACGGTGGGTGAGTAACAGTTTTAAACCCACATTCAACAATAGCTGCCTTGGCAATATGAGCAGTATGGACGGGGGCGTTGTCATGCAGAAGCAGAATACCTTTGGTTAACTTTCCTCGCCTCTTTTCTTTAATTACATCCTTTAATTGACGTAGAATGTTAGCGTAGTACTGTCCTGTGATATTTACACCTTTTTCTTTATAATCGATTAGTAATACTCCTTCACAATCCCAAAATATCGTGGTCATGACCTTGCCAGCTGAAGGGATGACCTTGAACTTCTTGGGATGAGCTGAACCCTTAATGTGCCACTGCATGGACTCTTGTTTACTCTCTGGGTCATAATGATGAACCCAGGTTTCATCTCCAGTAACTATTCTTTGCAGCACCTCATCAGGATTTTCACCGCACAGGTCAATAAAATCGGAACAACAAGCTACACGCATGTCTTTTTGAAGTCGAGTCAGCATTCGCGGAACCCATCTTGCACTTACTTTTGACATATTAAGATGGTCATGTATAATATCATGTACGGTACCAATAGAGAGATTGGTTACTTGTGCTATAGATTTTACCTTCACTCGACCGTCTTCCAATATAAGTTTTTCCACTTTATCAATATTTTCTTGTGAAGTAGCTACTACAGGCCGGCCAGGTCTAGGGTCATCTTCAATACTCTCCCTTCCGCGTTTAAACTCGCTTGACCACTTTTGAATGGTAGATAAAGAAGGAGCAGACTCACGGTAAACACAATCCATTTCCTCTTTTATGGTTTTTTGATTTTTACCCTGTTTTGTCAAGAATTTTATCACGCATCGATGTTCTAATTTAGTTAACATTGTCAATTCGCACATGATGTTCATGTTTGTTCAGCAATTGCAGAAAAACAAAAGACTATCTCGGTTCGAATTATACTTTTTTTTAATGTCAATGAATAAACCTTAGCGGCCAGTAACGAAAGAAATTTTAGAAGAGGTCGTAAGATATCAATACCGAGAATATTTTGAACGCCCCTCGTAGTTCTGAAACATTTGAATACAGTCATGTTCATACCTAATTTTAAAAACGATTCCAAAATAAAGGGGCGGATAAAAATGGTAAAAAAGAAGTGCTTTCTAGAGTAATAATATTTTTTTATACCTACGTAATTCCACAATTGTGCAAAGGTTGGACTTCTTGTTTTTGTTGGATTCTGTAGTATACAGTTTTAGACGCGTCAGCGCGTTTTCTGTATATCTAAAGAAAACACAATATATTTTACTGTAACGAACACAAATCTTTCAAACGCGAGTCACTAAATGCCCTAACTTTTATTTCGAGGATATGGGCCGAAAGTGAATAAAAGAACGAGTAGGAAACAAATGACATAATATATTTCACTTAGGTTAGGTAGGGCAGGTAATTGTTCATAGAACATAATAATTTTTTTTTTAATCTATATATTTAAAAGAAGCCTTTATCAATGAAACATATCGGCTCCGTTTGGCTTCTATATTTCAGAATTTCAATAAGTGTAAACTAGACATCAAAAAACTGTAAACGAATTTCGCATTTTTAGACACGTCCGCCAATATTGATTTTAAAACCCCAATTTAAGTTACTACTTGAAATAGTTGCGCCCTCCTGTCTCGAGACCGAACATATTCCATTAGGAAGTGCTGTACATCCTCGACAGTATCGCAAATATCGCAGCTGGGCGACTCTGCTTTCCTCATCAGATGAGCAAACATATTTAATGCAATGTGACCGGACCGAAGCCTGTGAGCACGTACAATTTTCACCCGGTCTAAGTCATCCACTTCCCACCAGGGTATCCATTTTAGAATGGGTATTCATTCTATTATGCTGTGTGAACAATTGGAAATAAATAATATATACCTACGCTTATTTTAAATTAAATAGTCAGTAAACACGATACTTTACACAATATTTTTTGAAGTGAAAACTTCTTTAGCGGCGCTGGGCACTTTTTGGGGTGGGGAAAAAATGATAAACTCGAGACAGCGTAAGGCGATCACGTGACTGTAAGCCCCGTAAGGTGGCCACTCATAATTTAAATGGCATTTAAATCAATAAAGTAAAACTCAATGTTATTTGACATTTATGTTGCGGACTCCTTTTCAAGACTCTTTACCTATGTTCAAATAATTTGACGTTGTCATGGCAGTATGTAAATAAACATGTCAATTAAAAAGTGTGATCTTATTTGAGAATGATAATAATATATAATAAATAAATAGAATACCTCCGCTAAACGTATGTATCGTGTTACCGTGGCGTCGGTAACATAGTGAGGTGAGTTTTCACTTCTATCGGCACTCCCGCAGTGCAACCGTTGTTGCTTGTTTTTATCATTTATACGTACTTAGGTTACCTATTCGCGTACAACTTTCATTTTATCGACTTTTCTGGGCTATCAGTTCGATTTTAAGAAAATCATTTTGCCTTCAGGTTACAAGTTTTCACACATTGTAACGTTTTATCCACACTTACTCGTAAGACATCTGAAACAGCGTCGTATGTAGACTATATTAGAATCATTTCAGCTTACACTATGCATGAGTTAGAACACTTTAACTAGAATTCAAAGCTCGCTTCTATCCTGGCTTAGGATTGACACTTTCGCACTATTTATGTGTAAATGTCAATGGAAAGCCAGGCGTTTGCTTCGTAACGCAGAAAATGGGTAAAGTGACAAGGTTTTAACATTATATCTTCAGACTTTCTGTACTTAATATTTGTAAGCATGACATTATGCAAACAATCTCTACATAAGTACTTTTATATAACATATAACAATTAAATAGGTCTACAGTTTAACTAAAGTGATTGAAGAAGTATGGTAAAATATGATTACTAATTGAAGATTGTTATTGTTCAAAAATTCAAATTTTATGTTAGTAAATCATTGAGCAAGTACTTAACCAAGCGCCTGAGTTAAAACGTAGATATTTATGGTCCAGTATTATATTAGCAGTACATATTTTACTTTGTCAACATACTCTTAAGTATTTACCGCAAATTTTTAAAACCGTATTTTCTGAAAATAAACACTGAACACTTAACCTACTTAAATTTACTATGTTTACGATAAAACTGGTATTGTTTCTGTAGAACTGAATGCACGTAGCCCATAGGTACCTACTCTTTGCGCTGTCAGAGCTTTTGTTGTCAAGAACTTCCGTGTACGGGTGCATTGAATTAGGATTAAAGAGCTGGAATAGGGAGTTGATTAAACCGGGTACAATTTCACGTTTCATCTTGTTCCATAGTATGTTACGTCAACCTTTTATTACACCTTGATGTGATATTTTAAATGTTTGTTTTTACGTAAAATCAGCTTTCGGTACAGATCAGATAAAAAGGTTTGGAGTGATGAATTACTGCAAATTGTTTATAAATTGAATTGGCAATGTAATCCTTGAATTCTGTTCAAGTGACCATAGGCAAGATGAAGTTTAAATTGCCGCTTACCACCTCAACGTTTAGCATATTCTGTCAATATTCGCGCGTCTTCAATACATCAAGCACGACTTCACAATCTTCACATAAGCAGGCGTGTCTCACTCCGCGATTTCGTCGCTTTGCTACAGGTAGCTAAAAGTACATCCGTTCGGCCCCAATTTTGTGGAAAGCCATAAGCCGCGCGTGGCGCTGTCGCCACCTAGCGGCCATATCTGTGCTGATCGTAACAGACGCGTTTTGTTAGAGAGTAAGGTTTCTGTACTTAGTACTATTATTTATTCTGTGACATAAGTCATTATGTATTTCGTTTAAAAATCATCGGGTTGAAAGAGAACAAAAATCTTCACTTTTCACTTCTGCAAACAAAAATAAGCAGGTAACCTTAACGTTTACTTTTCTCTTAATGTCATTTTTCAAAACTTTAATCCTCCAGTTTTAAAGACAAAATAAAGCTATAAATTAGCTTAAAACCATCCGAACAATTAATTACATGGAGATAAACTAAATACATGGTAATTACAACCTAATACACTTGAAACAAGATTGTTTTTGATATTAACACATATTCAAATTGAATATGCCTTGAATGAAACGACATAAATCTATTCGTACAGCTCCAAGATCGGAAAACGCGATTGGTCACGATTCTATTCGGGAACGCTGAATTCAACTGTTTGAATTACTCCTAAGGCTCATATTGAAGCCCAGTGAGTCTAATGATGTTGAACGATATGCGCCTCTATTCTGATTGCCTTGATCTCGTCCCAATCTGTATTAAATCTATGCTTATACACCAAACATAAGCACGTTTTTAGGCAATAACGGGTTTGCAAAAATAGGTCTCCAAAAATAGGTTAGTTTTTGTATTATGTATTTGTCCTCACTTTTTCTTCCACAATCTGTTGGGTTATAATAGGCATCTATTTATTACATCTTTTAGTTCGTAAAGTTGTATCCATTTGGATGGAAACATACAACATATAATCCTATTTCTGCTGCTACGAATGTGTTACACCTACAAGAAAATGTAATGAAAATTGAACGCCTTGTTTACTTAGAGATTGGAACATAATGGCAGCTTAAATAAAAACTAAATTGAAGCAGACGTGCACAATCAGTGATTTTACCTCTGAATGCGTACTTAGATTAATTAGGTAGGTATTAAGTACCTTAGGGTAATTAGATATCGTTTCCAAGCATCTAAGCTACTAACTACTCTTCGGAATTAAAACCTGAATTTAAATATAGGTAGTAGTGTGACTACTTAAAAAAAAACAAATCAAAATATTCTCATAGATTAATTTGATTTGTACTCTTCGGAAATTAAGGCAACGATATCAAAAATTAAACTTTTAGCACGTTAGTTTCTAAATTAAATATGTTGGTGAAATCGTAGCCTAAAATTATCTAATAGCAATAGCTAATAAACAGGGGCCTCTTCCTAATAAAACTCTAGTAAAGCCAACAGCATATGCCGCCATCATATAAAATAACATATAATAAGTATAATAACCCATTATATAAAATAATATAAACATTTTATTAGCCTTCGACTTGGCCGACTTGACTTTCAAATGGACGCTCATAATTTCAGTACGATAAAGTTGATTAACAAACTTGCAAACTTTTTTAGTTTCATGCCAACTTTGTGCTATTAAGGCAGACCACGGAATAAAAGTTTAAGAACTCAAAGATAACATTTATCTTTCATTTTAACGGTCGACCACGAACGGCAGCGGTGAAAGATCTACGGACCTAAACTACCCCTTTGATTTTGAGTGCCACAAAAGAGTGGAAATATATATCTAAATAAAGAACCGCCCAAGTGCAAGTCAGACTCGCGTTCCAAGGGTTCCGTAAATTAAGTCCGACTCACGCTTGACTGCACATTTCTAATAGGTTTCCTGTCATCTATCGGTAAAGAACTATTTTGTGTATTTTTTTCAATATTTTAGACCCAGTAGTTTCGGAGATAAAGGGGGGAATGGTCGGACAGACAGAGTGAGAGGACACGAGTGATCCTTTAAGGGTTCCGATTTTTTCTTTTGACGAACGGTACCCTAATAAACATAATAAGGCTGACTGACTAAACTTATGACAACTTATGACCATAGGACACTTAAGAGCCAACAGGAGTGGTCATTTCTCCATACAAACGTACTCGACTGTTTCCTCCGTGCGTTTTGATGCTAGAGCAATGATTTTTTCAACACAGATTAAACTTGTCAATATCTATGTCGTAGGTACCGTTTTGTTATTTTTTTGATATTTTGGTTTTTTAAGGCGCTAGAGCCCTTCAAAAATGGCCAAAATGGCCTAATTGACTATGCCCCAATGAGAGGCGCAGTATTCAAAACTGATATCAATTAGCTAAAAAAGCAAAACGGTCCGACACAGATAATTTCATAATCATTTAGATTTCCAAATTTGGTTACGATTGGTTAAGTTTTGGAGGAGGAAACAGTCGAGTACGAAACCTCGATTTTTGAGATTTTTACGCAGGATTTTTCGCCTTGTCCTTATCGCACTAGTTTTAGGAGCCGCTTCCGTTAGCGAGACGGTTATATTTACCTAAAATATTTAAATCTCAGCTCCTGTTTCGTCTTAAGACGAAAGGGGACAGTCGCTTCTCCATACAAACGTACTTCCAATATTCTTCTCTGGATATTGTATGAAAAGGCGATTTCACTTTCGTCTTAAGATAAGGATGAACAACAAACTCTTTATTTCAAAATTATGACAAACCGGGCCTTTTTTTATTTGGTTAACAACTTTCTTTTTATTTGTAAATAAAAGGTTGATTCAGTATGCACACGATGGAGACAAAAACATAATTACACTTAATATTCGTAACGCGTAGCAATACTAACTAAGCCGTACATAAGAGGAATATTTTAGTGCTCTCGTAGAATACTGATTAGATAAGGGTCAGGTTTATTATTCGGTATAAACTGTTTTGAGCTAATATGATAATACAATAACAATATAGTCAAAGGTTTATGACAGGGTTATCAGCATTTGAGAGCGTTTTCTAAAAGAAATACCTATATTGAAAACCTGCTTCTTACAAATCTGAGCATTCTTGGGCTCATTCTACTCAGAATCATCAATGTTCCCATCCTGCCATTAAAAAGACATCCCAATATGTCCCTTCTTTTAAGTCACGTTTTAGTGTGATTTTTTTTTGTATGTAATGTGCGCGACGTAGTGGAAACTAAAATTTCTGTTCAAATTTCTGGGACATTTTTTTAGCATATGTATTGAATATGCTAATGATTCTCAGTTGAAAAAATCCAAAAAGATCAGTATTTGTTAGAATCAGGTCTTCAATTTTTTTTTGGAAAAGCTCTATATATCTGAGTCTTGCAGTGCACATTTTCAAAGCACTGCAAGACTCAGATATATTCACTCGGATCATTTCCACTTAGTCGCTTCCAATGAAACAATTAAGCCGTGGACACAGATACTATATTTATAAGTAAAGTACCAAACTTTAAAATTAAATTAAATTAAATTAAATTAAATTAAATTAAATTAAATTAAATTAAATTAAATTAAATTAAATTAAATTAAATTAAAATATTCCTTTATTTCAGGCCTGTGGCCCATAAAAAGTTGTTAGTAACAATGCCTTAGTGCAATTTTAGTGAACGCCTGACCTATTTTCTGGCGAAGACGGTGAAATCGAAGATTGACAACACAGAAGGTATCAGTTCGGGTGCTCGTTATTTTCGTCTTTTATCTCCAAAGGGCTACATTACAACAGAATTGGAACAGATTTTCAGTTTGCTCTTCTCAATCCAAATCCTTATCATTACTTGAATAAGAGGATATACCTCATATTTAAATACTAAGTCAGAAATTACATGTTTCACTTCATAACAACACCTTCAAATTGTGCGAAAAATTGCCCGTTTTAATGTATTTAATCTGTCTACGGCTCACACGGAAGTTATTAGATACCGTAAAATGGGGTGAGTAGGGTCAAAACTGACATTCAAACCTCGATAACATTTTATTTTTATATATGCAAACTGAATGGTGTATAATATAGTAAGTGTTCCGGACGTTTGTATTTTACTTTTTATTTTATTTAGGGTAGTTCCATTTCATAACTTTGACGATAAACAGAAAAACCCACCTCACCCCGTAGTCCCTCGTATTTGGGGTGAGTTGGGTTTTCATACAAAGGTGATTTTGGAAGATTGTTGGATCGTTTTTTTTTATTATGAGTATTACTATAGCTCCATTTTAAATTGGAATACATTATTTTTGTAGCAGTAGCCTTAAAAACCCATCTCACCCCCCTTTCAACCCTTCTCTCTCTCCATTCATAACCCAACTCTCCCCGCGAACCCTACTCACCCCATTTTACGGTACCTCACAATAAATTATTTATATTCTATTCTATTCTCATTGTCCAATGCCGTGGGGTTATTTGGAACTATAACAAGAACCATCGGTTTTCCTTAATAAACATAACTCAAAGGACAATAGGCATCTTCACATGCTTAAACATCATTATCATTAAGATTGAACGAGAAAACTATTCTCGTGCCCAAAGATCTTACAAAAACCATTTACCTAATGGTTATCTGAAACGCATTAGGGAACTTGTGCTGTGTAATCGTTAGGAAGAAAAAAATAATAGAACTAATCCTACTCTTATTCTACTAGTAAGTATTCGGTTTCTTAAAAACAATATGAAAATTTTGCAAACGTATGCCTACAAAGTTCGTGAAGCCTTGGTATTAAAGAATCTTCGACCATAAGAACAAGTGAAACGATTCTAACAAGAAACTAAAAAGACAAAACTAATAAAATGCTCAATGGGGACCATCGTGTCAAGGTAACTTAATATTTAGCACCGCAAGTGAAGCATCATAAGATCCTTAATAGCAAAAAACATTTTTCCCGGCACTTTCCTCGTCAATCACGAGGGACGATGATTGATGGATTGAGCGATAAAGTATTTCTTCTTTTAACCACTTTCGTGACGCAGTGATAGCAGGGATGACGGTAATTGGAGAGTCGTGGGCGGTTCGCAGGTTGGCAAGTTCCTCGAAAGTTGGTATAATTATTGGTGTTTTGATAGATTTTTCTGAATGAAAGTTGACACTCTTTATAAATTAAAGAGAACAATGAAATACCTATTGGTCTTTTTTCCGTACTACGAGTAAATTGTTTTGGGAAGTTTGTAGCAATATTACAACAAGCAATACACATGTAGGTATGATCAAAGTGTGTCAGTCATGGTATTTACACATTCATTCCAGGTATATGCACATACATATACAGTAAAACTCGAAAAAGAAAAGTAGGCGTGATAAGTATGGCTTTAAGAAGTCTAATATATATTGAGGAGATCATAGAAAATATATACATAGAGCAAATCGGTATAAACAACTAGTCTCGTATTTATTCAGTTTCAATGCATCGTCTTGCATCCCTTATCCTTATAACAACAAAATATTACAGAACCTATTTCTCAGAGATCTGTCAGCAAATTATACATGCAATTGTATTGTATATTATGTACTTGGTCAAATGCTATTTCCTGAGCTTGTGTGAGGAAATATGTTTCAGAAACTATTTTTTAAATGAAAGATTTCTATAACTCAAAAAAAGCTAAAAACTACCAAACTAAACTCTACCAACTTTTAAGAAACCACGGACTTTTACTCTTCACTAAACTAGCTTTTCAACGTTATACTCATACAATATCTACATTTCATAACCCTTGCGTTAAAAAAATGTGTTGTACATTCAGCCTTTTATATTTACGTGTATAAAATGCCTTCACATCTTTTCTCATTTCCCGTCCACTTAAATTCGCCTTAAACCTTCCTATTGTTATCGAAAAATGGAGGCCCATAACTCATGCCAACCGCCACGATGTAGGTATCTAAACTCACGGTTCATTTTTTGCGTCGATTGACGTATTTAACAGACCACTGAAGGTTAATTGTTCAAGCACTTAAACTAACCAAGTTCCCAACTGCTCTATTATTCCACGTACCTATTGAGGAATTAAGTACAACTTTGGATATATTTTATTGTTTAGATATGAACCTTAATGTGCTTATTGTAAGGCAGCTTTTCCTTGATTAAACAGAGAAGGAAAGTAGGTATTTGCTGAGATGCTATTAAGTACGCGTCGATAGGGTTCGATAGGGCTATTAATAACTAATTCAGAACTAGTGAAGTATTTCAATTATTTAGTAACAGTTATTAATAGCTACACAAATGCCTTAAAATATGTGTGTGAAGTTGGCATATGAAAGTCTAGCAGGACACGTTTTTATTGGAGTTTTATTAGCATGCACTTAGCTTTGAGTTCCTGATACTTTTTAGCAATAGTTTTGGCGTTTTTGCGATAAAAATAATAAAATATAAAATCTCTAAAATGGAGTCATTAAGCTGCTGGTGCTAATATTCTTTATTGGCACACCTCAGTAAAAAGATACAAAAGAGAAGAACATTGATTAATGTAGAGGCAGAAAATAGGCTTGCACAACAGGCTTAGATTTAGTTGTTACTAGCTACTTCTTCAGATACCAAAAATAAGCGGGCATTACGTTTATCAATATCAATATCAATACATGTAGGTATATTATAAAACAAAGTCCCCTGCCGCGTCTGTTTGTCTGTATGTTCGCGATAAACTCAAAAACTACTGTACGGATTTTCATGCGGTTTTCAGCTATTAACAGAGTGGTTCTTGAGGAAGGTTTTGGTGTATAATTTGTATAGGTTTTGTGTAAATTCGTTGAACTACCCGTGCGAAGCCGGGCGGGTCGCTAGTTTTTCTATATAATGTGGAATGAACTTACTCCCAAACCTAAATATACCCAACCAATCGCGAGGAAGAGGTGGTGGTCAGACATGCAAAAATGACCCGGGAAGGGAATTAAACATGTTGTTTCTTGTTGCAGGTGGTCACACGGGCTGCTGTTCCACCAGGCAGTAGTGGACTGCGCCCGCGCCGCCATTTTGCTGCCGCTCGGCATCGCCGTCTTCCGCTGCCAGCCAGTCTACAAGTGCTCGCTGGTCGAAACTGCGTTTCTACTGTTGGTATGTACGACAAAGATTGTTTACGATTTTCAAATTATTTAAATAGCGTGGAGCTGAATGGAGACAGGCTTTTCGTGTAGTGTGAAACAATTAAGATTAAAAAAGTTACTGATGTGAAAATAGTAATAACTAGACCACTATAAACCAATAGATTACGTACCATAATTACCTATTTTCATCCATCTACATATATATAGTTTAAAAGATTCGTGGAATTAAAAATATCACATAGAAAATACGCCGAAAAGATAACCTGTTCTACCCAGCGCGTAGCCTGGTATTTATTTATGATATATTTAAAGGTTTATAATAACTTAAACACGAACAGACACTAACATGAGAGTAGGTGAATACAAACACGCATTTAAAACTAAAATCCCATTAATCCCATAGCTTGAAACACGCTTAGGTAATATTTTCCAATCGACGATATAAATCCCTGAAAAATATTCATAGCCACAAACCAAGGCACTAATTCCTTTTTGGAGCGTTTGAAACTAATCCCTCCATCAATCGATCGTTCGCATCGAGTTTTCCCGGTTTTGAAATTCGGTGAACAGTTTTGCGAAATCTCAATATAAATAAAAATATCCATAGGTAGATAGGTATTAGGTAGACCTACCTAAATAAACATAGCTCATTTATTGTATAGGTTAGGCTGAGTAAGTTTTTTATTTTAGGTATTTAGTTGATAAGTTTAAATATAAATATACGTGAGGCGGTTCTTTTTTATTGTCATTTGTATCATAGGTACTATAAAAAACTAGTCCTTGAGGGTTATAATCGCCCAAATCAAAAAATAAAACTAAATGTTGGTGGTTTTTTCGATTTTTGAAAAAGTTGCGTTTGGCGCTTCCTAAAGAAACAATTATTCTACCGCTGCAATTTCCACGCTGTAGTTATCGCCAATCAGACGTAAACGCTTATCAGAATCATATATGTATCTAACGAACAATTTAGAATTGTTTAAGGGATACTAAGTTGGTTGTGCCTCACAAAGCAGCAATTTCAATTTGGGATAAGAGAACCTTGTAGCAATTTGCAATCATCAATAATTCCGAGGTAACAAAAGTTCTTTGCGCCATCAAAATTAAGCGAGGAATTATTCCAAGCCTGGAGTTAAATGCTCTTAATGTGGCCACTTATAACTTCTTCACAAAAAAGCGAATTCAGCGTTTGTCTTTTGTCTTCGTCTTTAACTATTGTCCAACGTCATTCGTTTTGGGCTAAATCATGCGTAAAGTATAAACCTCATTCCATTTTATTGAGCTCGATTTCACCGTATTAAATTTTATTGTGCAAATCGTAATAGGCTACATGACTAATTTTCATTTATGGTATCAATCGATCGGGTTTGTTTTTAGGATCAAATGTCTATATGGGACCCATTGCATTAAAGTAACACAAAAGTCAGAAATTGTAGTCAAAGGCCGACAGTCGCACTTCACTCGCGAAACGCCCCATACAAAACGGCAAGGGAACGTGACGTCAAGGTCTCTGGGAGCCCATCTTGTAGTATGGACAAAACAAGAAAATTGCGTATTTGTCGGTGAAATGTATATAGTATATAGTATATGTATATAGTTGCTATACAATATTTTTTTGGATGAAATGTAAGGAATCGAATGGTACCCTTACATTTATCGTTTTTGGAAGTTATATAAAACTTAAATTTTGAAACTTTCAGGTCCTGTATTTTTGTAATTTTTCAATATTTTATTTTAATATCCACATTATTGTGATAAATTGCTCGTTTGCTATCTATTTTACTAGATTTTGTTATAAAATTCAACATGTGTCATCATCCCTATTATAACATTGTGCTACCATACTTACCTAGATTATTATGTACTAATTTATTATTACATTATACAACAATATGAATTTAAAATGGTATAAATTCATCAGAGTGTGATTAACCTTCATCGATCAGGATTTCTTTTGGTCGGTTTTTACTTTTTTTTTTTACAGGTGTTGTATAAATAAAGCAACTGTTTTGCAGTTTTCGTGTCCTCTGTTTAATACAGTCCTTTGACAACTAAATAAAATATGCTGGGCGCACTGAGCTTTGGGTTTAATGAAAAAGTCGTTTAATTCTATGCGTAATTACTTTTTTCACTACATTTGTGTTGACTTAAATATGTATAATGTTTGTGAATGGTAGACCCCAGTAATTACAAAAGACCTAAGGACTCACGATAAAGCCCAAATAAAATTGCTTCGACACGATAAAATACTTGTATTTAATTAATGTGAGCATACTCATACTCATTCATTGATAATATTCTTAAAATATTGCATGTCAACATCAGAAAATACATATTAGGTACCTATCTATACACACCATATTTACACGAAATTTATCTCATATATATGTCGCAGTCGGATCGTATAATCCGCCGTATTACATTACGGCTAGCCGTTTAACAAAACAGGGGCGTTTTACAAAACAGGGGCGTTTTGAAATGCGGCGGTTCGACGATTAGCCGGATTGAATGCGGCTGAATGAAAATCCGCCGGAATGTATTCGGCGCCATACGTTCTTCCACACGGCTAGCCGTAATGTAATACAGCGAGTGATTAGCCGCCGCTTTGACAGTTTTAGTTCCCATTTTTAACACTCGTGGCGCTGCCTGACATAACAACAAACTATGAAAAACGCTGGGGTGTCCATCCCGCTTCGCGGGGCTCCTATTTCTGAGCGGTTTGCCCTTCGGGCATCTCAAGCTACCTAACGAACCTAACCTACCTACCTATTGATTTAGCGAGACGTCCGTGAAAACATTACACTTTGGGGAAAAAAGCGTAGGTAGGTAAGTAGGTTAGGTTCGTTAGGTAGCTTCAGATGCCCGAAGGGCAAACCGCCCAGAAATAGGAGCCCCGCTTGCGGGGCTCCGTCTATTTAAGTTGTGAAGGAAAAGTTTTGGAAAAGAAACACATGTAGTGCGGTGGGACCATGGTAAAAATAAATTAAATTGCAAACATTGTCAAACTCCGGTTACGTAGGCGACCGAAAGAACTGGTCACTCTACAATCTAAATAGTAGATACGATGCGGCTAAACGTAGGCCGCCTTATTGAAGAACGTATCGCAATGACAATCCGGCTAATCGTCGAACCGCCGCATTTCAAAACGCCCCTGTTTTGTAAAACGGCTAGCCGTAATGTAATACGGCGGATTATACGATCTGACTACGACATATATACTCGTAGGTGACTGCTACGTATAGTCATGGACTTTAATTATTGAGTCATTTAGGGTTCATTTTACATTGGACACATCATACCGTTAGTATTGAAACCAAATTAGCTTGAACCCTAAATGGATCAACACTTAAAGACTGTGACCGTACGTCCCAGAGGATTATTCGGAAATTTCAAATATGGTACAGATTCAAAAGATTTAACATATAAAAATATTTTTTCTGGCTTTTTCCTTTCGTCAGACGGTTCATAAACGCGGTCTCATTTAGAGTATCATTACATTGCGTCATTTGATCGGTCGGCTGAAATGATGTAATCTCAATGGTCCGCAATGTAACTAAAATCGTCATACGAGTTCGCGCGCCGTCTAAATGAGCCTTTTTAGTTACATGTCCTTTGTTTCAGGTAACGGTATCAACGGTGAATATGCTGACTACGGTGTTGAACGACAGCCCAATATTTCCTGAAAACGAAGAAGAACAAGCCGATTTATCTGCACCCCTGCTAATGGACAGCCCGCAGGTACAATTATATTAAGAACTTAATATAAAACACATTAGGTGCTAAACATTAAGCTCAAATGGAATTGTGTAGGAGATCCATTCGCGAAAGCGGACAGAAAGCGAGTGACATTATGTAATTTATTGATTATTTGACCTAAGCAGTTTTTATAAATCAACCGGAATCTACCCCTTGTACTCCGTACATAACCAAGTTACATAACTAGTAATGTGAAAGGACAAATAATTCCTATTCCAGAACTGGGTTTTGTAAAAGGAATTTTTATTTCCTGGTACAAAACTTAGGTCACGTACCGGTAATGTAAAAGAAAAGAAAATTCCTATTACAGTACCCAGTTTTGGAGTAGGAACTTTAGTTGCCTCGCACATAACCAACAACTACAATATAATTGGCAATGTTAATAGGAATGGGATTTCCTGACGCACAAGTCAGGATAATTACTAAAATATGTTTAAGTAACTGACCAATAGAACATACATATACTACAGTACAGTTTTTCTTACAACCAATATTTGACAGCTATCATCTAAATACATTTTTCGCGTTTTAGGTTATAAGTATCGAAATGAAATTATGCGTCAGGAAATCCCATTCCTATTAACATATTGTAGTTGTTGGTTATGTGCGAGGCAATTAAAGTTCCTACTCCAAACCGGGTACTGTAGTGGGAATTTTCTTTCCTTTTACATTACCGGCACGTGACCTAAGTTTTGTACCAGGAAATAAAAATTCCTTTTACAAAACCCAGTTCTGGAATAGGAATTATTTGTCCTTTCACATTACTAGTTATGTAACTTGGTTATGTACGGGGTACAAGGGGTACCTACTGTGTTTCATCTCAATGTGCATTTTTAGGGTTCCGTACCCAAAGGGTTAAAAACGGGACCCTATTACTAAGACTCCGCTGTCCGTCCGTCCGTCCGTCCGTCCGTCCGTCCGTCCGTCCGTCCGTCCGTCCGTCCGTCTGTCACCAGGCTGTATCTCATGAACCGCGATAGCTAGACAGTTGAAATTTTCACAAATGATGTATCTCTGTTGCCGCTATAACAACAAATACTAATTTAAGGGAGGCTCCCATACAACAAACACGATTTTTTTGCTCTATTTTTTGTTGATGGTGCGGAACCCTCCGTGCGCGAGTATGACTCGCACTTGGCCAGTTTCTATCAATATTCCTCCTCATAACCTCATAGAATAAGAAGAAGCAAGAGATTTTCCCCAGCCCACCCTAATGGACACCCTCGAGTAATGATCAGCTACGAGATGAGCCATTAAGCTTCATAATGAGCGAATTTAAACGTACGACCGTTTCATAAAAGCACAGAGCATAACACGGATCAAAAGGCAAAAGCATCGTTGAGATGTAACATGTACAATTTTTTGAAGCATTTTAAGGCTTATTTTGGAAAATTTGGTCAAATGTCAGGCACTGTTTTCGAAATAATCGACAATGCTGAAACAGAAATACAGGTCTAAGTAGAGTAAAAAATATACTTAGGGATAAAAATTCTACATAAGTTTAAAATGACACTAACTGACACGACTTTACATAATATATTATGCTTTACACGACATAATATTGTGACCTATATACTCGTAAAATAAATGCAGCTGCCATGAAATTAGTAGTTAAAAAACATCCTACATTTACGAATATAAAATATTAGGTACCTACCCAACAAATACTTCGTGTTTTCACTGTGATTCCCTTGCGGCTTAGCACATTAAAAATAATAACAGTCAACAAAAAAACGTTGCTACAATTCGTAATTTTTAAAACCTTCTTTGTAATTGAATTTGTTTTGTTGTTCGTTTACTTTGTGGACAAACAATACAAGTGCCATTGAGACCGCAATAATAACATTTACTAAAAAAGTAAATTTAGATAGCCTTAAAATAAATAAATGTTGACTTCTCTTTGTATTTAACATAAAGCACAGTAGAGCAGAAGAGCTCTTTACAGATATAAAAATGTCATTATATTACCAATCGCAAGCAGCAACTGCACGTTACACCACATCCTGAATTGAACTAAAGCTCAAAGTTTGTATGCACATGCACTATTTAATTTAAAGTGTGAAAAAAGTTGCCTGGGATTCAGTGGCATTCAGGAAATTTAAATTAAATTTGGAATGCGGCGGAACGTGCCGTCGTTGCCTGCTGATGCCGTCGGAAATTAAAAAACACCTTAATTCTCACTATTTTTTTCTTCATTTGTTTTAGTGCGTCCTCTTCGGCACATTCATGATCTGGTTCGCGTCCATCACGATCAACCTCGGCCCGACGTTTCTGTCAGGCGCGCTAGCAGCCAGCGCCGGGCACTACGGATCCTACGGACCGGCGCCCTCTTGCCCTCTAGTCCGTGGGCCTTTCAGACACTACGTCCTTAACGCCCTCTGGATCGGTGTCAACGCCGTATGCGTAGGCCTCACGCTATTCCATCTCAAGAAACTGCACAGAGACCTCACTAAGGTTTGATGATACTAATTTAGGTTTGAAGATACTTGAACGACGGACACAATGGCATGGAGAAGTGCTACTATATTAGCAGGATAGTCGCTTAGTATGTTTCATTTGCGTTATCATGGTCATTATCATTGTCGATGTAGACTTCTCCATGATCATTTGACCATATCACTTGTTGATCATAATGTCATTCACAGCTTTTAATGAATTAGTGATAGTTTTTGTTTCAGTGACACAAAATGGTGTAATCGTAATATAGTTATTTGGAAATACTAACGCAGAATGTATCGTGTATAAAATGCACTATCAGTCATAGGAGACATCAACATGGTTTAAATTGTTTTGCAACTAAACTTACCTCTTCCATCATGCGATAGACGACAAACACCAACGCTGGAGTTAGGAGTTTTTGGTACTTTGCCAATACGCCTCGCACCACAAATAAGATTTAAATTCTCACGAGTCAGCTTATACTAAATGGATGCAAAATCGGGTGGTCAAGAGGAATTTGCCTAGTAAAGTTTTAGGAGCTGTGCGGGATACGGCGTCGGAAGTTTATGGGCTCGTCTGTTATTTGAAGATAAAATTGTAGATGCACTTTTTTGACAACTTGTATGCCGAAGTTTTCCATCCACATACAACACTTAATCAACGAATCCAGACTACCGATATGAGTCTAAATGTATCAAATCTTACGGGTATAAGCTCGCTTTATCTTGATGTTTGTTGAAATTGATCAATATAGTATATCCAGAGGTACAATTTTAAAGCATCTAAGCAAATAGTAAATATAAATTAAGCCTGTTAAAAATAACAGACGTTAAATATGCCTGTAACTTCTACCGGATCTTCACACAGGGGGGATAATTTAAATGTTATCGCATGCAGGCTAACGTAGAGGCAGTTCGAGTAGCTGGTCTAGTGACCACGCTTGTCAGCATGGCTGGAGACAACAGGCGCATGGACTCGCTGCCTAACAGCGTCGGACCGAGGGTAAGTACTAACAACTATGCTCCATCAACGTAAGATTCTCACGATCACTTTGCGAGACAATAGAAAGAAACTTGGTTGTTGGTTTTCTGGTGCACGTTTTGAAGTGCCACAAATGTTTATACCTGCAAAAAGCTCTTGAGTATATCTATAAGAAAACCTTCTTGGTTTTCTTATAGATATACTCGTACTAGAGACTATATATATTATTTCGGAGTTTAATCGGCAACCCTCCTAAAACAAAAAACACAAATAGCGCTTTTATTGCACGACTTGGTCCATTTTGTCATTGTAATACAATATCAACAGATTTATCAAAATTAAGTAGGTAAATATATGGAAATTATAGTAGATAGCGTCACGTTGCCATGTATATTATGAAGTAAGGACATACATAAATTGTGAAATATCAATATGGGTGATGATTTGTCTCTTGAGTTCTCGTGAGGGTCTTGCGGATTGTCTGGAAGCCTTCTTGTCGCATGCGCACACTATCCCATTAACCTTTAGCTGCTACCGTAGACTGTTGGCTGCACTGTAGAAATTGTATATTAACGTCTAGCCGCGTGAATATTTTAATTAGAAAATACCATTCAGCAATCTTTTAAAACCTATACTATTACTACACCCGTTTTGTAGTGTCCGACCGAAACATGTTTTTTTGCCGAAACCGAAACCGAAACCGAATGTTCGGCTTTGGCTCTAGTTTCGGCCGAAACCGAAACCGAAACCGAAACTTTTGTAGACTTGTTAAAATCGTTGAAAAAATGTCATAAAGCCGCTTTTACACACATATTATGGGGCTGTCAACACCCAATGTCCTTGAAATTGATGTTACTTAAGCAGTTTTTTATGAAAATTACTAGAGTTAGACCAAGATAATTCTGTAACGATTTTGATAAGTTGATAACACACGCAGTGCAAGTGTTATTTTAAACGTCAAAACTTCTATGAAATTATGACGTATAAAGAACATTTGCACTAGTTGCACTGCGTATGCTATCAAAATCATTGCAGAATTTTGTTGGTCTAACTCTATTCATTCACCAGTCAAGCTAACATGAAGACACAGGGTCAACCAAAAACGCGAGCGCAGCGAGCGCGAAATTTTTTGTTAACAATATCGCAAGGCCGGGTACCGATCTTCACCTGGGCCGAAAAGTCCGAAGTGCCCCATTGAGGCGAACTTTCATGCGAAGTCAAAGCCGTGCTTAAGGCTTAAGGATAAGTAGTTGAGCACAGACTCCAACCAATGTCCATTGTATTCAAAAGCGAGACCGCAGGCCGAGCATGGCGCAGCGAGGCCAAAGGCTAAGCTGAAGTAGAGGACATGTGGAACACAAACCAATGGTAAATTGAGGTAAAAAGTGAGGCTAGTTTTCTTATTATTATCTTGCCCAGGGCCCAGTAACATGCGACAGTGCTATCTCATTCACTTATAGGTATTGACAGCCTCTTAAGACTGCGTCAACCGTCCAGTGACGCCCTCATTAGTGGAATTGTGTTTTATAATAAACCAATTAATGTCTGTACCTAATATACATGAATCAGTATATGTAGGTATTAATATTGTTGTCCTACTTATTCCCCAACTTTTGGTCTTTGTCCGAAGTACCATTTCGTAAGTTTCGGCCCGGCCGAAAGGTTCGGCCGTTTTTTGGCCGAAACCGAAACTACAGCCGAAACATGATTTTTTGGCCGAAACTGGCCGAAACCGAAACCGAAACCGAACCTTCGGTCGGACACTACCGTTTTGTTCTCCTGGAGACCTAACCCTAATGGCATAGCCCCTAAATATTTCAAGTAGTTTATTCATTAAATAAAAAAAAACATTCATAAAATATATGTTAGCTAAACTTGAAACATTTCTCGGTTTTATACCAAGCAGAACCGTCTGCTTACGAAAAATTCGATGTGTTCGGATAACCTTCGAAGGTCAGATGTTTCAGAACGGGCATTATTCCGAAATGACGTGAGTTCGGGCGCTCAAACCTCGCCCGAGGTGATGAACTTTTTCATTTTGCTTGTATTTCAAGAAGTATATTTGAGCTTAATACCTAAAGTGTGATCGAACACTCACGCGGCTGGAGCACTAGAACTTAAATAAAGTTTTTGAATTTAAATTATCCAATCTTAAATAAAACTTAAATTAAATTTTACAGTATCCGCTTTATTTAACCTCTTCTAACTTAAAAAAGTAACACATTACCTTACCTTATCACATCTTTTTTAACTTTTTTCCTACACACCCTTTACCTTTTTAAATATTTGCCTTAAATAAAATTTAAACAGAGTAGCTATTCCGCTTTAAAAGAAAACTAAAAAAAAAACAAAGTTAAACAATTCATTATGTAATTCGACTGGGTACTAAAAGAAGTATTTTTCGTAGACTGTAGACGGAGCGTTAGCGGACGGCCAGCGCATGCAAAGCTCGAATCTGCCGCTGGGCGGCGGGCGTCGCCTGCGCGGGTACCTGGCGCGAGTGGAGAGGGAGGGGGTGCGCCGCGTGCGCATGTTTGTCGTCATCACCGCCGCGTACGTGCTGTTCTGGGGGCCGCTGTTCATCGTGACGCTGCTGCACCACCCGGCGCTGACGTCGCATATAGCGTATGAGGTACCTATAAATTACCCATTCTCATTATATCTAGTCATTGCGTTTCCAGAATCAACATCCATTTTAAAACCTCCTAGGTGCAGGTCACTGGTTCGAAGGACCAAAAATGTGACCGCACGTCACAAGTACCGATGCTAAGTTACATTGATGTTGGTAGTAAAAGTTACCGATTGAGAAGAAATTAAGTAAAACATGTAATCATGTAACATGTAATAAATAAAATGACATAATAATTATCAGAGGTGTATCATCAGGTTCATGTTTAATAATAAAATAATATATCCACAGCCTCCACATGGATGGTTTTCCGTCAGCGTAGCCACTCTCATCTAGCTAGGTTAATAAGTTTGTATTTCTCCAGATGTACTTCCAAATCTCGCTGCACATCTCGTACGTGCACGCCGCGGTGAACCCTCTGCTGTTCATGGCCCTGCACCGCGCGCTCCGTCGAGCGGCCCTGCAACTGTGCTGCGGGTGCTGTGTGCATTGGAGCCAGTTTGTTCTGGCACTTACAGCTGCTGGTAATTTATAGTTTTAAAGCTCTTCTAGGCTTGAACGTGATCTGTTTAGACGACAACGGTTTCACTCACTTGAATTTTCAGTCGCTATTGGCGACATGTTTCGGGCCCTTCGGGGGTCCTTCTTCAGGCTCGAGTGCTCGCGGCGACTGCAACTCGTGCACTTGAACGTGATGTCAATAAAATTTGGAACAATATATACCTAATTAATGAGGCTTTGAGGCTGAAGAGTTCTGGAATTGAAAATAGCGCTGTGATATTGAGAAGACAGAGTCAGTTTGATGAGGAAGGCACCAATCATAGTACCAGCACATTCTCTGCTACAAATAAAATGCATACTGTTATTGTACCTACATATTTTTGATGATTTAGGCCAGTAGGCTCAAGGTTTTCCGAACATTTGTACTTAGAATATTTTTAAAGAACCAATTATCGAACCTTTTTTTTTGTCTTACAGCTCAATCACCACTGGCACCAGCCTCGTTCTCCCCAGCCGCAGCATCGCCCGAGCCTCCCCCCGCACCGCCCCCACCCATGACGCCCCCCGCGCCCCCGGCGCCCGCGCACTCGGTCCCCGCGCCTCACACGATGATGGTAATTACTTCTTATATGTAAGTGTTGACACCGTAATACGTGGTTTACTCACTCGCACTGCCCCGCACGAACCCTTAGGCGGAATCCCATTAGTGTGCGCCATTGTCTCATATGTCTACTACCTAGGATTAATCCGCTTATTGTCCATATCATTGGATAAACATGCATTGTGTTAAATATAAAATATGCAGCGTTTAAAATCAAAGCCCTCAAACCAATTGCCGGGTTTGGTTTGAAGTTGCCAACATGAAATAAGTTTTTCAGGGAGACATACATCAGTAGAATGATGCTTTCGCTTGGTCCTAGCATCCTCGGAAGCTCTATTACAGCGGTTTTGTAGCGATGTGTTAGTTTTACGATTTCATTCCGAGGGATCGTGACCCAGTCATTTCCGAGCCCGGTTCCCGGTTAGCCATCAGTTGATTGTCTTTTGTCGGAGCCCGTCAGCCATACCTATAGTTCGTTTTTTTTTAGCATTAGAAATAAGGTAAACAATCTTGATGTGTCTTTTAATTGAAAAACACATTTTAAAAATAAGTTACGGTAATTATGTACCAATTATGAATCTAATACGATCTTTTATAGTCTTCTGCTTTCATAAGTAATAGTTATTGATTTTTAAAAAGTGTTTTTCAATTAAAAGACATGTCAAAATCGCTTACCTTCTTTCAAGTTCTTTCTAATGCTAAAAAAAACGAACTATAATAATAGAAATCGTACTTAGCCTACCCATTCTCAACTGTTTATTAAAATAAGCTATAATCATCGTGAAAATGCAAAGGTTTCTATTATATGTCTTAAAGTACATCTACCTAATAGGTTTGAATACTGATGTGCCTAAGGAAACTTTCCAAAATTGCGAAATGTTTCGGAAATTTAACGTAAGAAAAATTCGGAAAATTTCTTACATATTTGTATGAGAATTGAAACTTTCCAATTTTAAATTTAAATTTCCCATATTTCCTAGTGAAAGTCCGAGAATTTATAGAATTTATGGAAACTTTCCGCAACTTGAACATCTTAGGTAGGTTTGAATAGCACAATAGCGCACAATATGAATGGGATTCCTCCCGTAGTTCCCTCGCGAGTTAGACACGGAAGATCCGCGGTGTTTTTGGTTCCTTAGGCTTTTTTTCCAGGGGATAAAAACTTGATACTTGTATACTAAATCTTAAGGCGAATATGTCATTAATACAAATGACATCGAAACAATCGATATCACATCAACACAAACTTATTTATAATTTATTGTCTTAGTGATGAACTAATCGCCTCATTTTTATGTTAGCTGTACCTGTTAAAGAAGCTTATCTGACCAATAACTTTTTATAATTATGGTAAAAAAACTGCATGGAGACTTTCGGAACTATTGACTCAATCCGAGGGATACCTAACGAAAAAAGAAGAATGGTATAGTTGCCAAGCAGTTCCAAGACCGATAACTCTCGGATTGATCCGACTGTGAGCTTCAATTCTTCTGTGATAGTGGCGTTCCTATTAGACATCCTGTAGCTACCCTACTCTAAGTTAAATGATCTCAAAATCTCGATCTCAGAGTTGGGAAGTTGAGGAGTGTGACGCTGAGAGTATGTCGAGTGCGCGTGTGCAGGGAGACGAGGATATGATGGGGGAGCCGTGGAGCGGCGTGCGCCGGCCCCCGCGCTCCCCGAGCCCCCTGCTGCCCGCGATCTAAGCGGCCTCGGCCTTCCACGCGGCCGTTCTGCACCATGCCGCGTCCTCGTAAGCCAGCGCCCGCGCCGCGGCCGCCACACATATCCGCGCTGCATTTACTATCGTCCGTGTCCAAATATCTATGTAAATATACGTGAAACATCAACGAATTATGTGTATATAGTTAGTAAATTAGCGAAACATTTATGTACGAAGTAGTTTCTGGTTTACATATAAATGGTAAATTAAAACGGTATTCTACCAGAGACTTGCAACTTCAATAATGGAGAAAAAAGTGCAAAATTCTTTGATTAAGGCAAAAACTATTACGGGACTAATTGGCTATTAATAAGTGAACCTGAACCTGGAATTAAACTTGTTATAAGGTTGTATAATGGAATAAGAATTATTCTGAGGCTATCCTATCAGAATCAATCTAATTTTATTATATTTATTCGGACTAAGTATATTTAAAGTACAGAGTAAATCTAGTTCTTTAAAATTATGAATGTTTATGGTGTAATCGATTAATGTGTGTTCTAATTCTAAAAATTAAGCACTTAGACAAAGTTTATAGAGATCTTATTGTATTATAAACGTATGTAGGTATTTTAAATATTATACACTTGTAACATTTTATGGGAAGCTCAAATTCTAAACATGAGGACATAGCATACATCTCAATCATATGCACTAGAAATATTACTGACTGGAATCGGTCATAGTCTAAATAAAGATTATATTTTTGTTAGTAAAAATGCAATCTCCTATTATGTAAGCAATATGTTCTCAAGACACCAATTAGATAGGGAGTGTAGTATAAAATAAAGAAATATATTTATGAAAATTACTATCACATTGTTTTAAATAAAATTGTTGTTTTGTAAATACTAAAACGCACTATTTCCACAATGTATAATCTTAAACAGTTAATCTATCCGTTAACTATTATCAGTTTCCATATTTTTATTCGTGTGTTTTTTCCTGTTAATAATATGAAATTATCAGATTATCACTAAAACTCTGTTGATTGTTAACATTTATCTACTCATGTAATTTTTATGCATAAAGACTGACTAATTTTATTTTTCTGTTAACTGTCCTGTTTCTATGTATTCCTATGAACTTATGTAAGTATACTATCTTAGTTTTAAATATCAACTATATGACTCGATAAGTGTATCACTCTTAGAATTAAGTTACATATGAGTTTTGATTTTATGCATATAGGTAAGTAAGTATTATATCTTGTCTAGGTTGTATTTTTTCTCAGTCAACCGTTATTTTATACAAAAAGTACTGTGAAGAAATTTAATTGAATCTATAACATAGGTACAATTATTTGGTGACGATCTTACACAGGTCAACCTAGTCCGAAACAGCAAGGCTTGAAATATGAAGTTCAGTAGAGTGAAATATAATTTAACTGAATAGAAATTAAAAATCCAGTGTACATAGTAATGAAGAGACATAAATCGTCCTGTTTACATTTTCGTATTCATTATACAATTTTTTCTATAGTTTAATGTACCTGTGTTAAATGTGTCGCAATGGTGTATAATGTAAGGACCTGTGTCTAAAATAAAATGCCAAATTAAGAGAATATTATAAAATCGTGGTCTTCACGTAATTATTAAAATGAGAGTATAAAAGGACAAAATTAAATGAATTGACTAAAGATGGTTTGTGTTTTGATTTTTTGGCCTACTTATATTGGTTTCATTTGTCAAAATAGACCTGATTTATTTTCGTTATGTTATACAAATACATACATACAAGGTACAAGGTAGAGCAACAACAACGCACTAATTGTAAGTCGAAGTCTCTCGAGCGAGAGTGAGTGGCTCAAAGGGCTAGTATCCAGGCCATAATATTAAAAAAACGAATTTAACACTATTCATATTTCATAGGACAAACAGGTTAAACCTAAGCTGGCGCCTTCCATAAAGTTTATCCATGTAATTAGGTAATATTCCCACCCTAAGGGGCGCTTTTGAATATCTCATTATGATAACACTAACATTATAATTTCAGTGCTTCCGTTGAGTACAATTTTAATCATATATTAATTAAAACTGTTCCAAAAGCTTTCGGAAAATAATTCGATTATGTGCTTAATTGGCCCACGTTCGAAACAGCACTCTACACAGTTAAATATAACAAATACAGTATTTTAACATCAAACAAATAATATGATAAATGAAAGATCGTCTCTGAAAAGTTGCACAATGTCAAAGGGAAATGAAAAACTAGATCTTGACATAAGTATTTTGTAATTTCAATTCATCGTGATGAAGTTTCTATTACATTTATAATTATAAACGATCTGCTTATAGTGTCGTTGGTATAATTGTGTTTATAGTGAGTAACTAAAAACCTGCAGTAAAGCGACAGACCTACAGGTAAAGTTTCTGTTCCTGTTAAAGACACTGGTCGTGAGGAGTTGCTGTGGTTGAAAGTTCGCGGTGCGATGAAACTGGTTTGTATTTGTATTGTGCTCAGTAGGTAAGTAAAATCTAAAATTACACTTTTGTCTCGCCACACATAACCATTACTAAAGGAAGATTTGAAAATCATTAAATAAGTTTGAACATGGAATTTCTTGCGTAAAAATACGGCAATCCGTTACACAGGTTATGATTGGTATGGTGTACCTTTCCTTCCTTTTCCAAACTAAAATTAGAAGACAAACTATGTCAGTTATTAAGTGGTAGGTCCTATTTACTATAAATAAGTAATGACAATATACTGCTTACTCAGCTGCTCTGTGCTACTGAGTTCCTTCCAGTCGAGGGCATGGCATGAGTGGTGGGGATAACTGACAGAACGGGATAGTCTTATGTATCTTTCACTAGCAGTAGCAGAGAAAGCTCTATTATTGTTTGTCTTTGTCAGAGTCTCATATTTTTTTATTCCCCACCGTAGTTTATGGTGGGATACAAACAATGCGTAAACGTCAAATTGGTGTGAAACATATGAACAGTGCAAAGATTATCAGGAAAAAAATATTGAAATCAGTGTTTCGTGTGCATGTAGTACCACTTAACAATTCAACAAATATGGTGAATTGCTCAGTTTTGCGCTGTACAAGTGACTGCCGGCAAAAACAGGACAACGTAACATTTCACAGGTAAATACAGTATTTTATACTTCGGTCACATTATCATGCTTAGTAACAGCATCCTACAATCTATATAAATTAAAATCTGAGTAGAAAAAGCATTTACAGTAAATAATAACTCGGGTAAAAAAATTAACCTATAAATATTTCCTGATAAATTAACCGACCAAATTACGTACGCATATTGACAGTAAGCCGTCACCCTTTTAATAACGTGTATTCAATTTAGTCGCATAGCTATTATTCGAGGGATACCAGCCCGCGATGCATATCATTACCCCAAAATTCGGGTATTTTGTATTTTAATAACATTTTTATAAATAATTTTGCTGTAGAACTGGACATATACGAACAATAAAATTGAACTGTGTTTAAATTAGAATGTAAATTATATTTATTTAAGCATTACGGATTCTTTCTAACGTTATAGAGGGTTTTGCCACGACTCAGAGAATCTAATTCTATGATATGCTGCAGGCACTAATTCTTAATTTTGCAATAAGAGTGACAGATTACAAAATGAATATTTCGTTTATTACCTCCAGATTTCCACAAGATGCAGGCACGCGTGCTAAATGGATTTTAGCAACCGGAAGGAGAAACTGGGCACCGACGCAAAACTGCCGGATATGCTCAAAGCATATTACGAAAACCTACCTTTTCTATTTCTTCCTGTGGCACACAGTATGCTAAAAATTCTTTCTTTAGGCGTAGGTACTTGTAATATGTATAATGAATCGCTTAATGATATAGACATTTTTGTTCATAGTTTGTCCGTTTCCAAGAACAAAGTTCGGCATATTTTGTTTACTAGTAATTGAATTGTTTCAAGTAAATATTTTGCATTGTTTTCTTACTTTATTTGCGTGTTGTACTCACAACTATACCTACGGGTAATTTATAATTAAGTAACCTATTTACTTTTCATTGTAATAGTCAACTTAGTAACGTATGAAACTTTAGGTCTATTTTTAGTCATTTTTGTAAGACTTATTTGTAAAAGGCTGTTTGTTTTCTAAAGGGAGTTTATTCGTAATCACAGACAAAGAAAATAAACTAATAAAAACACTTAAAATAAAACCTAAATAAATTAAAAAAAAAAAGAAAATTGGCCCATTGATATTTTATTTATCGCTGCGTCTTACGTAGGCGAACAAATCGCGAACGTGATTAAAATTACCCCAATATTTGATAATATTGGGGTAATTTTTACCTATATGGTATCCCCGGGTTTGTGACGTCATCTATGTCTATCCCTTACGGGGGCACGCGGTAGGCCACATCTATAGAAATACTACCATCTATGCTTCCAGTCCATAACTAGATTTACTTCCACTAAGCACGTACGAACGCGCCAAGCTCGAGTGACATGAATCAAGCAATTATGAACTTTATATTAATGTGATAAGCACCTTCACACGTTTACCACATAAAGTGGTTAGCACGTATGGCGAACGTGATGGTTCACTCTCGTTTCGTGGCCGCTATTGAACTCAGAACATTGGGTGACATTAACTAGGGTTTGACGTCACGGTACTGCAGTTTCATAATTATTGGAAACGTGTTAATTTTTTGTCCATTGCCAAATACGGTCTTAAATTTTGTTAACAAATCGAATAGAGATTTTTTTTTTCAAAAGCTTTCAATGTCGCTTTTTATAAGAGTATTCAGTAGAGAATTCCAGTCATCATTCACTTCATCGGGCTTATTAGGATCTCGTGTTCTTTTGAGTAGAATCGAGCCAAATGTGGTTATAAATCACTTTCAGGGCGAAACGGTGCCCCGAGTAGGCTTGGTAACGCGTATGATTCACAAACATTACCCTAGAGAGAATATGCTATGCGTTAGAGATAGACAGATCCTTGACCTGTCAAACATTGGCAAACAGGAACTTCTTCACCAAGTTCCATATATATTACATTGTGTCGAATGATAGCATTTGACACAAAATAAATAGGTAACATCTTGCATACGGAACCGCTCCTGCTGCAAAGTACGACCATTAATTATAAGAAGCAAAGTGCTCGGGAAGTTTTGAAAGAGCCAGCAATTTATTTTAGACGCTCAGCAGCCTAGAGCCAGATGGAATTACCGGAGATTTTGTTGTTTACTTGTTATTAATAATGCACTTAGAACTTTGTCGTGGATGAATATCAGAATAATGTATAGGTATGTATCGCTAACGCAGCGTACTGCGTAGACGAACAACACTCAAACGCGAAGCGATGCGGCGCGGGGTGAATCAATCCTTTGATGCCTATAGAAGTGTCCTACGTGGGCGATTTTGTTGCGAACGCTAACACCGTGGGCCCGCCGCGCCGCTTCGCTTCGCGTTCGCGAGTTGTTCGCAGACGCAGCGTAGGAAGTATTGGCTACGCAAAGATCTTAAATTTTCATAAAATGAATTACATACGTAAATGATGGTTAATAATCTTGGTTTCAAAGCCACCTTCACTAGGTAAGGTCAACCGTGTTTATTTCATCCATGGGGTAAATAAGCAATCTCTTTTTAACAAGGACGAATTTAGGCTACCTGACTGAAGAAATCTTACATTACTACCGTCTACGACTGCCTTTATTAAAGATAAGTTATTTTTTAATTCTAAAAGATGGCAAGTTCCTTTTTATATTCATTTAGCCGCAGTCGTCCCGGTTTACCTTACCCTCTACTTTTGAATTCCGGAGAACATAATATAGTCTACGATTTTTCACAATCAGGGATACAGATGTGCAAGTTGCGGAAAATTTCCATAAAATTCTATAGATTCTCGGAAATTTCATGAAACTTTCACTAGGAAATATGGGAAATTTAAATTTAAAATTGGAAAGTTTCAATTCTCATACAAAAATGTAATAAATTTTCCGAGCTTTTCCTACGTTAAATTTCCGAAACATTTCGCAATTTTGGAAAGTTTCCTTGGGCACATCAGTAATCAGGGATGTCAGTCGCCGGTCGTCGATCACATTCACTCGACATTAAAAATCTTTGAATGTACGACTTAAAAGTCGAATGAAGTAAGTGGACAGAATGTGGACAGACGTTACAAAATTTCACAATGACAGTGCTATTCAACTTACAAAATTAACATAAACTACCCTATACAGGGTGGCGCATTCAGATCGGTCAGTATGGGAAAATCTGAAACTATAAGACATACGACGATCTCTTCTTAGGAACCATGTCATCGATTTTAGTAACAAGAAAAACTGCATTCATACATTTAAAAAAAATGTGTACTCAGCTCGGGAATCGAACCCGGACGTTTTGAAAAAAAAAATATCTAAAATTATTTCTATTTAGATATCGATTGTGTAGGTCTTAAGCAGTAAATGTTACTATGAAACATGATGTCTGAAATGAATAAAATGCATTGTTTTCATATCCTTTAATTTATTTTAGGATGTTTTCGAAATGGCCACCATTTTTTTCAATACATTTTACATAAAAAAAATTTAAATGTATGAATGCAGTTTTTCTTGTTACTAAAATCGATGACATGGTTCCTAAGAAGAGATCGTCGTATGTCTTATAGTTTCAGATTTTCCCATACTGACCGATCTAAATGCGCCACCCTGTATATTATATTTGTTTTAGGTACAACTGTTTTTGTCTAATAACTACTAATAAGGGGTGTTTATACGGTTTAGGTATGAGAGAAGTGTGAAACTTTAGCGAACTTGAGGAGTTGGCGCTCAGAACTTGCTGAAAGCTCGGTTTAGCCAATAATTATGAATAAGCTAAGCCGGGGGCGGTGACCGCATTATCGTGTTTGCAAATTTCTACTGTACACACTTTTCCTCTTAAAATTGTTCAATATACATACTCACCTACATCAGATAATTACGTATGTATATCCAATTTCTATATTTCATATTACAGTCAAGCGTAAAAATTGGTGCACACATCATATTTAAAAATAAGTCCCATAGCGCTTATTTTTATTTTACTTTCCTAATTTTTTACTTTCCCTACAATTTCTTCTTCAAAATATCCCATAGGGCATAAAACTCCAACAAATGATTTATGGAAGCAATACTTGTCAAACATAATATAAAATCATTATATAAAGTTGGCTATAACTGCTACGAAACTTAAATTACGGACATTCCTGAATATGTCCTATATCCATTATAATGTACTCCTAAGGGGCATGGCACACTGCGGCCGATTCACATATCCCGCTCACACGTCGGAGCGACGTGCGAATTGGACGCAGTGTGCCATGCCCCTAAGCTGTGCCAACTGAGATCGCGCCCTAAATTTCATAATCACATCTTTATGTCGCACATAAAAAAATTCATCGCAATGCAGTGAAATTATCCGCCTTATCGCATTTACGCGTTCAAATCCTGTAATAATAATGAGGCGAAATTACAATGAATTATAAACCTTCTTTCCAAGTCATAAGGGTTAGTAAGAGTTCTATAAGAAAAAACTCGTCAGATTTTACGAGAAACATGATTGAACTGACACCGACGCAAAATTAATGCTGGAAATAAGACAGGATTGCTGCATCAGTTTTTATTACAGAACCCAGTAAAAACGAGGTTCCCTAATTTCATTACGCGACCCGCCAACTTGTGAATTGTGTGGATTCATCAGTTCCATTCGTGTTCGTGTTTGCATTCATAATTAATTTCGTGTATGTAGCATCCAATTTAGTGTTACACTAAATTGGATGATATGATATTGTTAAATGACAATGTTGAACCTACGAATTGTTTAGGTACCATGCAATTCACCGAGATAGCTAAATTTATTGTCCCTTTTTCATGCATTCATAAACTATAATATATAATTGCAACAATAAAATCCTTAAAACACTTGTAAAAACTTGTTTTACATACATTTTGGTAATTATGTGAACTCACTGGTATAATACAGTTATTGTTATTATTTAAATTCGAATTAGCTGTGCGATACTAAAGTCGGCTCTTGCATAACAACATAAAGCAAAAGTGTTCATAAATCCTCCATTTCGCGTCCGCAAAACGGTGCATACACATTCAATGACCAGCCGAGCCGACTAAAACCAGTCCGTTTATTATGCCGAGCCAAATAGTTGACTGGTGAAAGTAATAGAAGGCGGCATGGTCTAAGTATAGCTGCCATCCCTATATGGTATCCCTGTAAAAACAGCCGGTCTGTAAAATTTTACAAGACGCAGACCATGAGGCAAATAATATGGCATATTTTATCACTTCGACTACTGTGACATCGCATTTACAATCTTATCAATCACATAAGATACCTATCGATATGATAGCAACATGGTATCCACATAACATTCTCCTTCTGTTTTGTGTCAAATAAAGCTCGAACGGCCGTTTATACATTATATTTCAAAAAGAAAAGTTCTTAGTAGGAACTTTTTCTACCTTCAACGGTTTAAGCTATGCAAATCAAGTACTAAAAAGTGGAATAAAAAGAACTTCTACCAAAGGTACCAAAGAAAGGCTGGCAGAGAGATGCTTATAGGTACTGTTATTTATGTGTAAATACTCCGATATAGATTTATAAACTGTTCAGACTACGACGACAGACTTGTCACGAAGGTTTCTTACGCCACAAGGGACCAAACTAAGCGTCCCCAGCCTTCGGTCCCACAAACTTGACCTACATGTTGCCCGAATAGTTCAATCACGAAGCACAACTCCGCAACTGTCTTGAAGATATTTATGATGTAAACGTTGTTTTAATTAGTAGATAGGGAAAATTGAAGTTGATATGGTAAGCAATGTGATATCGTTTTGAGATGCACTGATAAGGTTAGACGTTACATTTCCGCAGGCTTTGTAATAATTCTGGATGGTATTAACGCTTTACTTCCATAAATTTAAGTAGAGATATGAAGTAAAATAACGTAACAGTCTAGCTGCTAATAAAAGATACCCACAGGAATATGCTGCGTGTACAATTTCAAGTTTTTTAGGGTTCCGTAGCCAAATGGCAAAAAACGGAACCCTTATGGATTCGTCATGTCTGTCTGTCTGTCCGTCTGTCCGTCCGTATGTCACAGCCACTTTTCTCCGAAACTATAAGAACTATACTGTTGAAACTTGGTAAGTAGGTGTATTCTGTGAACCGCATTAAGATTTGCACACAAAAATAGAAAAAAAAACAATAAATTTGGGGGTTCCCCATACTTAGAACTGAAACTCAAAATTTTTTTTTCATCAAACCCATACGTGTTGGGTATCTATGGATAGGTCTTCAAAAATGATATTGAGGTTTCTAATATAATTTTTTTCTAAACTGAATAGTTTGCGCGAGAGACACTTCCAAAGTGGTCAAATGTGTCCCCCCCCCCTGTAACTTCTAAAATAAGAGAATGATAAAACAAAAAAAAATTATATGATGTACATTACCATGCAAACTTCCACCGAAAATTGGTTTGAACGAGATCTAGTAAGTTGTTTTTTTTTTTAATACGTCATAAATCCCCTAAATACGGAACCCTTCATGGGCGATCCGACTCGCACTTGGCCGCTTTTTTTTTTTGCTTTTAGACCTGTAAAAATATTAAATTTAATTTAATTTATTTTAAATTTATTTAAGGCTTGATCGTTTACAAAGATAATATATAATCATACCTATGATTCAATCAAGGAAAATGTTTCAAATTAACTCTGGTGGTTAACTTGAAATATTTTCCCGCATTACTGATATAAACGAAAGGCACTTCCATCATTGTGCGAATGTCATCCTGTTTAATTATTTCCCATTGCCGGCAAATGTTTACCCATTTGTATATGAAGTATAATTCTTCTACATAAGTAAGGGCACGTAGAGAGCGCACATACGTTTTGTTTAATATTTCGTTCTGAAATAATTAGAGGATAGTTTCTCCTATTTCATAAGTATTTTTGTGAATACATAGGCAATTTAATTTATGTATTTAAAAATACTTTACTTCACTTATTAAATCCCGGAGTTCCTTTGTCGTTGTTTTTCTAAACACCGTAGTTTCATCATTGCCGCCGCAGAGGGAATAGAACGCTCGGTTAATCTCGATGATATACCGGCCCGTCACTACGTTCCGTCCGTACTGTCTGCCAACAGACATGATAACTCTTATCAACAAAACAGCCTAAGAGGATACACACCTCCATCTTTTGTGACGTTTCCGTTTTACACACATAGGATACAAGAGATCGAAACGTAGTTTATCGAAGCTTCATACTGTCTCTCTCACGTCTGTACTTAGACTATTTATCTGTAGAAGACAGCATGATTTTGCCTACGAAATTCAAGCAATTTGATTTTGAATTTATTGGCAGTTTGACAAGAGTATTTATAGCCCCTTGGTTTGCGAGTACTAAATTTAACACAAATTAGCATATTATTAATTATTAATACACTTGCCACCGTAATTTAAGGGTGTCGTGTTCCGGTAATTCCGAGCAAACATACAGAAACGACGCACTAACCATATATGTTATATGTTTTAGTTTGTATTTACATATTTAATGTATTCATGAGATGGATCTCTGGCACTTTAAAATGTTTAAATCATTGTTCTGTCTTAGGTATATGCTAACTTATGTGTTATTTACTACAATTTAAAATAAATATTTACATATCAACAAATATTTAATCGATAAATATTTACATATTTTGACGACCGGTCTGGCCTAGTGGGTAGTGACCCTGTCTATGAAGCCGATGCTCCCGGGTTCGAATCCTGGTAAGGGCATTTATTTGTATGATGATACAGATATTTGTTCCTGAGTCATGGTTGTTTTCTATGTATTTAAGTATTTATATATTATATATATCGTTGTCTGAGTACCCACAACACAAGCCTTCTAGAGCTTACCGTGGGGCTTAGTCAATTTGTATAAGAATGTCCCTATAATATTTATTTATTTATCTATATCGACCTAATCCTGCTTAGTTTGCAGTGCTATTGTACAGTCGACTACAAAGAGATGTATCCACTTTTTCACCTTACTGCCTTGTAATAAGGTGAAAAAGTGGATACATCTCTTTGTAGTCGACCCTACAGTCAGCTGCATACAAATTTCTATGTAGGGGAGTTCAACTATTTCTGCAGTTTACTGTATCGATGCGAACGTAGGACCCACGTAAGTATACTTATTTGACGAGTATTAAACAGATTGGGAAACAAATGGTATATTTATGCGGCACAAGACTCTTTATAACTCCGATCATAATAATATTGTGCGAAATATATGAAAGAACACAAAAATAAACTTCTTTAATAATGAAAAGCGTTAATGTCAACGCCGTTCGTTAATGAAACATCCGCCCACTATCTGCTAAAATTCATTCGTCATTATTACGCCTGACAGATTTATTATCGGGCGCAGCACTCCGCCATTTCATTTTAACTTTGCTAGTATGATTTGATAAAATATGGGCGGGTCGCAAAAAATTAAAATTATTAAAAAAATCTCTATAACAATTTCAAACTTTTCTTTGTGTTCCGGTGTAATTCTTCATAAATAGGCAGTCACGGCAAAAAAAGTAGGTAGGCAAACCAGAAATATCAGCCACAATACACTATACGAAGCGATTTCACGTTACGAGTACGTAGTAGTGGGTACACAGTGTACGGGGTGCAATCGTGCATCGTACACTAAGTACTATTCGTATATTATTAGCTTAATATGAGTCGTTTACGAGAAATATGTTAATATTTTTTCCTTTGCTAGTATCATTTGATAAAATATGGGCGGGTCGCTAAAAATTAAAGTTATTAAAAAAAAAACAATTCATCATCATTAACAATTACAGACTTTTCTTTGAGTTCCGGTGTAATTCTTCATAAATAGGCAGTCACCGCAAAAAAAGTAGGTAGGCAAACCAGAAATATCAGCCACAATACCCTATCTATACGAAGCGATTTCACGTAACGAGTACGTAGTAGTGGGTGCACAGTGTGCGGGGTGCGTCGTACACTACTATTTGTATATTAACTTAATTTAATATGAGCCGTTTACGAGAAATATGTTAATATTTTTTCTCGTTTAATAGAATAAGAGATATCCTATAATATTTTGCATGTTTTGAAAACCCAAATACAAACGCATCGCTTATCCTATACCCGCATGAAACGCAAATAATGTCTATAGTTTCCAAGCCCGCATACTGAAACAATAAAGTGTTGACTATCTTTTTCCCGGAACGCGCCATGCGTGCCTGCTGCGAGACTAAAAGCGTAAAATAACGTGAAAATAACAAAAACCGGGAAAGAGTTAGCCGGACTCGCGCTCAGAGGGATCCGTATAATACTAGCTTTTATTTAACTTGCAATGTTCGTATGTATGTATGTCTATGTATTTCGTCGATTGAGTTGAAATTGGGCATACGTAGCCTCCTTGTTAAAATACAGCGACAAGAATAGAATCGTCTCGATGAGTTGTAAAAGTGATATGATGAGTAAAAGAAAAGTACCTACCTAGTAATGAAAGCTTGTATCAGACTCAGACAGCAAATTTGGTCAAGAAGCTTATTTTATAACATTTTTTTCATTTTCATGATGATACATGCGGCTTGGCATGCGGTTGGCGCTTATTGTTTTAAAAATTTTGATCCTTTTTTTTGTGCGCAGGACCCTAAAATAGCGACGTGAAAATAAAGAACGAGATTTTTCACCGAAACGCCGGTTCGTAAACATTAGGTACAGCGATGAAAACAGTTGTGCACTTCAGTCACGCTGTCACTGTGTCTAAGGCGTATTGACATTTTTGAACTGCAACTTACAGGCGGATACATTTTTTCAGTACGTATTTGAGACTCAAATTTGACTTGAGAAAAGAATTTATTTGACTAATGTTATAATACTTATAATGTGGTGACTTTAGTTACTTTACTGAACTAGTACTCCTGCATAGGTTACGCGGGCGATGTCACAGTAATTCATATGTAAGTAGTACAATTTAAATAGGTATCTACTTTTGGAAAAGAAAACGACTTGTGGAGAAGCTGCTTTATGCAGCACACTCTACTTCGCATACCGTAAAATGGGGTGAGTAGGGTTCGCGGGGAGAGTTGGGTTATGAATGGGGAGAGAAGCGATGAAAGGGGGGTGAGATGGATTTTTAAGGCTACTGCTACAAAAATAATGTATTCCAATTTAAAATGGAGCTATAGTAATACTCATAATAATAAAAAATCGATCCAACAATCTTCTTAAATCACCTTTGTATGTATACCCAACTCACCCCAAATACGAGGGACTACGGGGTGAGGTGGGATTTCCTGTTTATCGTCAAAGTTATGAAATGGAACTACCCAAAATAAAATAAAAACTAAAATACAAACGTCCGGAACACTTATTATATACACCATTCAGTTTGCATATGTAAAATAAAATGTTATCGAGGTTTGAATGTCAGTTTTGCACCTACTCACCCCATTTTACGGTATCTAGAAATGTGTAGATGATACATAATAAGCACATGCACACCATGGGGAAACGTGACATGGGGCGGTGCGGACTCTGTATGGAGGCAGAGGAGACGCCCTTGCACATCCTCACAGAGTGCCCTTGCCTAATGCGTACTCGTGACTTAATCCTGGGCGGACACATATTGCGCCCAGAGGAGGTAAAGTCTCTCGAGATCAAAAAGATCCTGCAGCTGTTTGAAGTTGCAGGTTTGGATCGAGAGTTGTAGTAGGTGGCGATCACAATAGATCAGCGATGGTCGCAGTGATACATAGGCTTTGGAGCCTTATATAGCCCCTAACAAGAAGAAGAAGAAGATGATACATATACAGTTTATCAAAGGACTATCTCATTTCAAACATAGACAGGAAGAATCATACTATCTTTGTCTTACACTAGTACTAGCACCCAAAAGAAAAGGATGAGTAAGTATAGTTTTTTTTTGTTCTTATTTGGGCGTTTTCTAAAATAAATATTGAAAACCCGATTTTCCCAGATCCTGGTGTTTTTGGGTTCTTTCAACTCAGAATCACTAGCATATTCAATCCTGATGATAAAAAAAATTGTCCCAAAATTTTGTAAGAAAATTGTACATTCCACTACGTCACGTTACATACAAGTGAAAAATTTTCTCATACTAAAAACGTGACGTAATGGAATGGACATTTTGGGACATCTTTTTTTAATGGTAGGATGGAGAGTGCTGTCGATTCTGAGTAGAATGAGCCCAAGAATGTCCAGATTTGAAAGAATCGGGTTTTCGATATCTATTTTCGAAAAAGCCCATTTACTGACAAATTGGTTTAACCAACTATATACATATTATATCTTCATTTAAAAGACTAATTTATGGTTTGGCAGTAAATCCAAGCTCCGACCTTTTTGCTCTCCGCATTAAAGCACTCCCGAAACATCTAGGCCTTCGAGCAAATTGGAATTGCTCTCGTTAATCTTCAGAGACAAATTATTTGCAATGGAAATACTTGAAATATTCTTTTTTTGTATTTGGTATATATTACGTTTTCTTTCCATTTCAACATAACATATAGGTAGCTAGAAATGTTAATCATATAGGTACATTTTTGATTCGCTGAATTTAATCATATAAATAGCTTAAGAAGGAAAACTCTTTTAATTTAAGTATGAAAGGTTCCATTTACTTATTAAGGAACAAATAATATTACCTATCTATGAAACGGGAAAGGAAAAAATATGGAAGTGTAATTTGGAGACAGATATGTGCTTCTGTATAGGTCACAAAGTAGCTCTCACATCAACAACTTCATTGCATTATTATCTGGATTGCAATTTGTTGTTTTAAAACAAATAATGATAACAATCTAAAAACACAAAAAGCGGCCAAGTGCGAGTCGGACTCGCCCATGAAGGGTTCCGTATTTAGGGGATTTATGACGTATTAAAAAAAAAACTACTAACTAGATCTCGTTCAAACCAATTTTCGGTGGAAGTTTGTTTGTTTGTTAATGTACATCATATATTTTTTTTAGTTTTATAATTCTCTTATTTTAGAAGTTACAGGGGGGGGGGGACACATTTTACCACTCTGGAAGTGTCTCTCGCGCAAACTATTCAGTTTAGAAAAAAAATATATAAGAAACCTCAATATCATTTGTGAAGACCTATCCATAGATCCCCACACGTATGGGCTTGATGAAAAAATGTTTTTGGAGTTTCAGTTCTAAGTATGGGGAACCCCCAAAATGCATTGTTTTTTTTTTCTATTTTTGTATGAAAATCTTAATGCGGTTCACAGAATACATCTACTTACCAAGTTTCAGCAGTATAGTTCTTATAGTTTCGGAAAAAAGTTGCTGTGACATACGGACGGACAGACAGACGGACAGACGGACAGACAGACAGACAGACAGACAGACATGACGAATCCATAAGGGTTCCGTTTTTTGCCATTTGGCTACGGAACCCTAAAAATCACAGTGGGAACAACACAACTTCATAACAATGCATTAATAATCATCGCAGAAAAGGGATACGGATATCGCAATCAGCCATTGGAATTCTCATCCGCCCATTCCCGTCAAGTCGAGAGTTTACCTACTCATCTGCAGTATGATTAATTTGATTTAATCACGACACAACACAAATGAAACAATTTATTGGTTCTATGCAGTTCCGGTATACATCAACGGTGAGGCAGGTGAACAAGTAGAGCGATTTACATAGGTACTAAGATACAACAGTACAAACCAGGTTTTGGTTATCAAACTAAACATAGTTTGATAACCAAATTTCATGAAAGATGGCGCTGATACAATCGCAAACTAGGTAACATTGGTTCAACGTAGAATGTATCCCACCAAAAACATTTCATGTAAAGTGTTGCCAAGACTAGGCGCATAAAGTTTTTACACTAAAGAGGTATCCGATCCCATAGTAGGTACCAAGACTTTTACTCAGTAAGTCCTAACTTTATAAGCTCTAACTGTATGAAGGTGGGCTAGCTTAGCCACCAAGTAAGTGGATGCCGGTAGAGGGACGTGGACGGGGCAGACCCAAACGGAGATGGCGGGACGACCTGGACAACTTCCTGAACAACTGGCCGGAGGAAACACCAAATCGGGAGACGTGGAAAAAAAACTGTATAAAGCCAACATCTTGGTCAAACAGTACGGCTTAGCCGTGCCCCCAGATATAGGAAACTGTCAAATATGTAAAGAAATGGTTTGGTAACGTAGCAACCTGTTTCAACAAAGTGGTCCTTCGAGCCAGTCCTAGAGCGAGTGTGGTCGATCCGTCAGGAGGAGCGATCAGCAATGTCGAAGCGCGTATCACAAGGGGCGCGAGCAGGACGTGATAACTAGGTGTACGAAAATCCGAATATTCAACTTCAATGATATGTCAGGTCTGCTGTATATTTGCGATACATGACTTATAAGGATAGAAATTACCAATCGTATTATAGAAGTGTCATTTATCCAATTATTTACTCAGCATACATTACAGGTGTACAAATTGTCAGTTCGAAGTGGGGAATTAACCCAAAAACTACCAATTCTAAACAGTAGGTACGTACCTACATATGCAACAAAGTACGAAACTCTTTTCTACAAATAAATAAAAGACCACCTTTGTAGTAACCTCGCTTTGCTTAATATTCTAGCTATCCAGTGAAATATTGATTTCCGTCGATTAGTGACCATTGCCAATTGCGGGATATTAGCCAATAATAAGCCGATATTTACCCGCCATGCTGGATAGATTTATGGAGGGATAACATACGACACTTATTACTATTGTGGTGTTAGATAAATAATGAGATCCGTTCCCAATCCTGTTTGATTAATTGTTATTGAAAAAAAACCTAAAAAAATATAATTATGTATAGTTAATATTTTTGAAAGGTCAATGAAACTCATTTATGATACAGTTTTTTTTTTAGTTTAGAGCCTATGAAAGCTATGCGCAATTATCAGAAACATCAAAAAACCCCGAGAGCGCATTAAATATTTACGCTTATCCAACAAAATTAAATTTTATTAGAACACTGGAGTAATTAAACCGATATATTTTCAATATCGGTTGTTCAAAAAGTCACAACAGCATATAAAATACCCAATACCCGAACGCAGCAGCCGAAATCAATCGGCGACCAGCAACAAAAAAGCAATATGAACAAGCATTTCAGTAAAAAAAAACTTTAGTCGTTTTAATTATTTCCATATTACATTTTACGCATTAAATTTTAAATTCACATTGAATTTTCAATGGCTGTATAATATTAATTGTGTAATATAAATAAATGTATTTTCTTTCTTTCTTTCTTGGCCTGTTTTTAAAAGTTGCTGGTGGTCAGTTTGATGAGTACAGTCTACACCCTACAGATTAATGTATTGCTCCTATTACAAGCCACACCCGGTGTGTCTCTATCTGTAAAACAATTAGACTGTGACACTGTGAATGCAAACTGTATAAATTGTTATAATTGTTATAAATATCTATATTTGAAAAAAAAAACAGGATGGCAGATACTTTTAGAGGGTTGTTTCATCCGCTACTATTGATGCTGAATGTACAGACATCGGTGATATACATATGTACAGTGCATGTCAATGGTTACGGTGTCAGGATCGATACGTTATTGCCGGCATGTGTACACAACGACGCTTATCTGACTGTTTAGAATAGGAATCGTCCTAACGGTGCGTTTACGTGTAATACGTGCACGTCATTCTGCTTGCTGCTGCGTTACCTATATCCACCGTACCTATCTTCATTTGAAAACTCATACGGTTTTATACCTAGTTCTCAAACAATAAGTTACAAGATCGAGTGTATTTAGAAATGCAAACTTATTTTATATGTTAACGTGGTAGTTTGATCACAGCTTTGTCTCCGCGAAAGCGATAATAGTTGAAGCAATGATCATTGGCAAGAACTCGGTCTGGATTCAAAGATAACTGATTCAATCCATATTTGATCCAAAGCAAATGCACTGCTCTAATCCTATTGAAAACGTAGGTATAGGAAGTTTGCGATTCGGTACAGACTCGTGCTTAATGGAAATCAAAAAAGCGGCCAAGTGCGAGTCGGACTCGCCCATGAAGGGTTCCCGTATTTAGGCGATTTATGACGTATAAAAAAAAACTACTTACTAGATCTCGTTCAAACCAATTTTCGGTGGAAATTTACATGGTAATGTACATCATATATTTTTTTTAGTTTTATCATTCTCTTATTTTAGAAGTTACAGGGGGGGGGACACATTTTACCACTTTGGAAGTGTCTCTCGCGCAAACTATTCAGTTTAGAAAAAAATGATATTAGAAACCACAATATCATTTTTGAAGACCTATCCATAGATATAATTTTTTTTGAGTGTTCTAAGTATGGGGAACCCAAAAAAATTATTGTTTTTTTTTTCTATTTTTGTGTGAAAATATTAATGCGGTTCACATAATACATCTACTTACCAAGTTTCGACAGTATAGTTCTTATAGTTTCGGAGAAAAGTGGCTGTGACATACGGACGGACAGACAGACAGACAGACAGACATGACGAATCTATAAGGGTTCCGTTTTTTGCCATTTGGCTACGGAACCCTAACTGGAACCCTAACTAGGTATAAGTACTAAGATTTATTTAGACTTAGTACTTAGTTAACTTTTATTTAACAAAATAAATCATTTTAGTCACTTTTGCTATGTTACAGTTTATTCTTGCTACTGTCACGATATCTGCGTATAAATCGAAATAAATGATCTATTTCTGTTTTCAAATATTCAGCAAACAACATTGGGAAAATAAACCGATAGGCTTTCAAATAGGGACATGGTCATTAACAATGAGGCGGCCAATATCGATAAAATACTAACAGGAAAATATTGCCATGGATCGTAAACATTCGTTCCATTTTTGATACCAAACCACGTACCTAGTTATACAACATTTGAATTATTCAAACATTCCGCACCGTAACTATAGGTACTCGTAGAACTTTTAGCCGCGAGCAAAAACAGGTTGAAGAAATATTTGGTACGATTACTTACATTTTTTTAAAAGTCAAATGTGGTAAGATTATTTTGATTATTAATCACTACTTACTGTTTTCGTAGTTACTAGTACTAGTACACTTCTAGCCGAATTGCAAAAAAGATACACCTCCATTAGGTTAAATAGTTCTGTAAACGTATTTCATTCAAGATGAACACATAAAGAGCCAACCACATACAACTTTAGATCTACGTCCATCTTGGCTTTAGTTCACTAGGCCACAATAGACTCCACTACAAAGCGGTGAGTGGTAACAATGAAAGATATAAACCAAAGGCTTGCCTTGCCCGCGTAGGTTTACTGCTTCAATAGCTAGAAGATTTGAATATTATAAGTAAAGCGTTGGCCACAATATTATTGCAGCTCTGTGAATATTAGAGGAATGGATATTAAATATCAGTTACCATGCGCTGAATGAAAATCATTTGTAAAACAAACGAGCAAAATGTACGGAAAATAACAGTAGGTTTTTACATACACCGATGCTTTATATATAGGTATTCCCTTTGCGATAAAAATTTGTATGACAAGGAATGTATACTTAACTAGGTACCTACCTAGGTAGAATTAATTTTAATCTTACTTACCTGATTTATGGTTTAAATTATAATATTAAGCCGCACCCGTAGTTTACGCGGGAGTTATAGTGCCTCTTAATGTCCACGGCAAACTATTCTAACGATGTGTGTTTCGAGTAGATAGTCAGTAAACTAAATATATAGGTATATAAATATATGTAATATGTAGATACCTAACACTTTTTTTAAATATGTATACAGTAGAGTCCGATTAGTACGACTTCGCATATAACAACCAACCGCTTATAGCGACGTAAGTATAAGCACTTGTTTGGTTTTAGTACGAGCTACTATGAAAGTACAACCGTTTATTACGACTCCGCTTATAACGACCGACCGCTTTTAACGACGAAAATTGACACAAAATCCGTCCGTCAAGTCCGGTTACAACGACGAGCGACGTAATTTTTACAAATAAATTGTTGGTAAGAAGCTTACTCCGTTCCGCGCACCCAACCCCCCTCCCCCCTTTGCCTATACGCAGCAAGATAAAAAACTGTGACTTTTCGTAATCTTGCAAACTAAATAAAACCAAATTCGCATTATTCAATTGAGCTTAAACTTCACATACATAATTATGGAAGTTGGGTGACAATGTAATATTTTGGTACTTTCGAGCAGGAGGTGGCCATAGGAACTGTTTGATAAAACAACGCATCCTAATTGAGTTTGGGTTTGTAAGAACTGTCTCAATTGAGTATAGGTTGCTTGTTGAAACAAAAGTAAACAGTCCGCGATAAAGGCTTGAGTCAAAATTGAAATGTTTGACAAAAAGCTTATCTATTTTTTGATTGTCGATGTACGATTGTCACCTTGACTAGATCCCTAAAAAGTACGACTTTTTATTTTACGGGATTCGAGTAATTTGCGGATGATGAGTGAGTACGCGAACCTACGAAAGTGGCTTCTTCTAAACACACAAGTCTCTGCATTTAAGACAAAGTGTTGTAATACTAACGTAAATGAATATTTTAATTAAAATGTTTTTTTTTCGTTGATAGTCGCATAAGTATTAATAAATACAAAATGATGTCATTATTTTGATTAAAATAATATATTGAAATTGGCAGTTCGTTTAGTGCGACGTCCGGTTAGTACGACGTAATATCAGCGGTCCCTTGGGCGTCGTTATAACCGGACTCTACTGTATTTGTATTTAAGCGTCTATTAAGAATCGCGCTATACTTAATTTGCCGCCGACGAGGCATAAAAAATACCTAGATTACTTATTTCTACTTAATTGTTAAACTTAATATTTTTTAAACAGCTTACTTAACTTACTTTACATAGGTACTACTAACTTCTTGTTTCCCTCAAAGTTAATTAATAAACGGTATTGGTACCTACCTACTTTAATTGAAACATTTAATATTTTAGCCTTCCACAACAATACAGGTGAGACACTTCCAGTTCTTGAAAAGTTTTTAGAAGTTGTCAAGATTATAATTAAGGCAGAGTGATAACGACGAGATAAAGTTAGAAGAATCGACGTTAATCGATAAAGTTGAAGGCTCTTATCGATAAAATATGACAACCTTTAGTTTTAGTATTTTAACAAAAAAATACTTTCAAATAGTCTCATAACATCGTAAAATGTAGGTAAGTAGGCACCTATCCAATAATAACATGTACTATAATGAGAGAGAGAAGAAAATCATCAGGCCCCAATGCCCAAAATATTTATACAATTTGACTTTTATACAAATAAATCATCTTTATCAACTCTAAATACAATTTTCGGATGATAGGTACGTAGTAACTGTCAAGTACAGCCAAGATCCGGCAGATAACATTGAAGTGATCTAATACGAGTATCGTGGCTCGACAGAGCGACAGATTGGGCCAGTAACGCGGGATTAAGTATTGGAAAAAGTTCGCAGTCGAGCGATGGACCGATAATAAGCGAGCCCACTTCATCGCAAAAACTATTGGAGTGCCCCATCAAGTTCATTGATTAGGAGTATGTGGGTAGACTTATGTATGAGATGTGGGTAGGGCGGATTATGAATAAACAGTCTTAGCAATGCACTCGTGGTCTCAATACATCATCCTGCCCAAATCAGTACTTTACATGGCGCAGTCGGTAATTTGGATATTGAGTGATAGATTGAGTGGAGTGAAATTTACAAAGCAGTGTGTTGTGACTAGCGGAAAATGGATACAGTTCTAAGGCCGCCGCCTCCATTTTGTTTCGAGAATAATTTGTCGAGTGTTACGTCGGGAAACTTAAGTAGACAATGGTTAAAGTGGAAGAAATCGTTTGAGATATACTCTAAAGCATGTGAGCTTAGTAAAAAAACTGAAGACGTACAAGTGAGCATTTTATTGCATGTCATAGGAGAACAGTGTCGCGAAGTCTATGAACAGTTCACAGATAAAATAACTACTATAAAAGGATTATTAGAAAATTTTGATAAATATTTTCTACCAACAAAAAATCTGACTATCGAGCGCCACAAGTTTTTTTCGAGAGGTCAACAAGAAGGCGAGTCCGTTGAACAATATACATTTGAGTTAAACAAATTAGCTATGACTTGCGAGTTCAAGGACCTGAAGGACGATTTAATAAGAGATAGGCTAATTTGTGGATTGAGAGAAGACGCGATGAGGGAACGTTTACTTCGGGAGAGCGAGACCTTGACTCTAAAGAAAGCCGTGGATATGTGTCGTATAGCGGAGATGTCACGCATGCAAGCGGGCCGTATAAAGCAAGAGGATACAGGAGAGTATAATGCATACGAGCTCACGACTACGGCTGGGGACAAGCAACAACAGTGTGAAGTGCACTGGGTAGGACGTCCTGCAAAGAGTCGTCCTGGATCGAGTCGAAAGGGCCGTTGCGGCGTGAATGCGCCGCCGCCGCCGAGCCGAGCGCCGCCGACGCCGCGGTCCGGCGCGCCCGTGATGTCATCGCGCAAGAATGCGCCGTCACACGGAAACAACTATAGGCAGTGTGATTATTGTGGATCGAATCATGAAAAGTTTAAGTGTCCCGCTTATGGTCAACGCTGTGCTAAATGTCATAGATCTAATCATTTTGCGAAGGTGTGTCGTATGTATGCAGTACAGGGGGATTCCACGGATCAGGTATGTCTCATTAATTCCATAAATAAAAATAAGCGCTGGAGCGTGGACCTTTTAATTAATGGAGCTAGCATAACGTTTAATTTAGACAGTGGGGCTGATACTAATGTTCTGCCTTTGCGATTTTTACCGGAAATCGGGTATAGTGTAAACGACTTAGTACAGACTCGTATCAGATTGACAGCATATTCAGGAGACCAAATTAATGTTGCAGGCAAGTGTCACTTAAAAGTAAAATACAAAAACAATTCACATGTTGTAAGTTTTATTATAGCGGACGTGACATCACCCCCGGTACTAGGTAGATCAACTTGCGAAGAATTAAACTTGGTTAGGCGCGTTATGAATATCGAGACCTCAGGGTTGAATAGTTGTTTAGGAATGTTAGATGAGTATGGGGATGTGTTTGAAGGCATGGGGTGTTTACCCGGCGAATATAGGATACAATTGCAGCCTAATGTGCAGCCAGTCGTGCATGCGCCGCGTAAGCTGCCACTAGCGCTGCGGGATGCGGTAAAAAATAAGCTAGATGAAATGCTACAGCAACAGGTCATCGCGAAGGTTGAGGGGCCCACGGACTGGGTCAACAGTATGACTGTCGTGAAGAAAGCTAATGGAGACCTTCGCATCTGTTTGGATCCTCGAGACCTAAATAAAGCTATTCGTCGAGAACATTTCAAATTACCAACTCTGGACGAGATTACAACGAAATTATCGGGTGCAAAATATTTTAGTACTCTAGATGCTAAACACTCATTCTGGCAGGTAAGGCTACACGATGACTCAACTGACCTTTGTACCTTCAACACGGTGTTTGGCAGATACAAATTCCTTCGTATGCCCTTTGGAATTTCTTCCGCATCGGAGATTTTTCATAAAAGGCTATTTGAACAGTTTGATGATATAGAGGGCGTAATACTCTTTATTGATGATTTGCTTGTGTATGGAGAAACGGAGGAAGTACATAATACACGTCTTCGTCAGGTGCTCGACCGGTGTAGGAAAATCAATATTAAGCTAAACAAGGATAAATGCAAGGTGGGACTTTCTGAGTTAAAGTATTTAGGGCACAGAATATCATGCGAAGGTATACGGCCAGATGACTCGCATACGTTAGCTATTAGAGAAATGCCTAAACCAGAAAATACTAAGGATTTGGAAAGGTTTTTAGGGCTTGTAACCTATGTTGGCAGCTTTATACCACATTTGTCAGAAAGGACCCATTTGCTGAGAGAGCTTCTTAAAAAAGATATAGCATGGCATTGGGATGATAGGCATCAGAAATGTTTCAATGAATTAAAACAATGTTTAGTGAGTCCTCCCGTATTACAATATTTTAATTTAGAAAAATCGGTTACGATTTCTGTTGATGCAGCAAAAAACGGGTTAGGTGCTTGTCTTATTCAAAATGGACTACCAGTTTGCTACGCGTCGCGCTCGTTAACTAAAGCCGAGCAAGCCTATGCGCAAATTGAAAAAGAATTGCTAGCATGCGTGTACGCATGCGAAAAATTTTATTGTTATATTTATGGGCGAACAGACGTGACAGTGGAAACTGATCACAAGCCACTAGTAAGCATAATTAAAAAGCCTATTGCTAGTGCCCCGGCACGTCTTCAAAGAATGTTGCTAAGGTTACAACCATATACATTTGAGCTGATGTACAAGCCGGGCAAATACCTGTACGTGGCAGACGCGCTGTCGCGCGCTGTGGCGCCGGCCGACTCGAGCGCAGCACCGGAGGAGCCACTAGATCATTTAGAGATGGAAGCGCAAGTATGTGCCGTGGCCGTTGACAACCCTTTAACTGACTCACATTTCATAGAATTGCAAAGACACTCAAAATTGGACAGCGAAATTGAAGCCTTGAGAAAAGTGATAAAGAAAGGTTGGCCTACACATCGTAGTCAGCTAGAACATATATTACGACCGTATTGGGATTGCCGAGACGAGTTGACAATCGCATATGGCATGGTATGGAAAAACAACCGTATAGTTATACCTAAATGCATGCGTCACTCCATGTTAAAAAAAATACACATAGGACATTTGGGTGCTGAGAAATGTAAACTGAGGGCTCGAGAAATCATGTACTGGCCCAATATGAATACGCAACTTGATGACATGATATCGCACTGTCAAGCCTGTTTAACTTATCGCAAAGAAAACTGCAAGGAACCAATGATATCACACGACGTCCCCATGAGACCGTGGTCAAAAATAGGAGCGGATATTTTTCATTTCGGTGGTTTATCTTTTCTAATTGTCGTTGATTATTTTAGCAAATTCATTGAAGTAATAAAATTAAATAACATGACTTCATCTCATGTTATTGATCAATTGATTAACATATTTTCTAGACAGGGCGTTCCGGAAACAGTTTTTACAGATAACGGGCCGGAATTTTCATCAAGTTTGTTCCACAATTTTAGTAAAAATTGGAAATTTATTCACATGACATCATCACCTAGGTACGCACAATCGAATGGCCAAGTCGAAAGAGCAGTACAAACGGTAAAATCAATTTTAAGAAAAACTAGTTGTGACAATACAGACTATAGATTAGCATTATTAGAGTTTTTAAACACGCCAGTTAGTGATAGGATAGCCTCTCCTGCCGAGATATTAAACAATCGCAAACTGAGAAGCATCTTGCCTTGTTCACCAAATTTATTAAAACAAGCCAAAATAGATTATGCACAGGTTAGACACGAACTTAAGGCGCGACAAGATAAACAAAAGTACTACTACGATAGGGGAGCCAAAAATTTACAAACTTTAAGAGCGGGTCAGCCAGTTAAAGCACGTATTAATGGTAACTGGGTATACGCCACGGTTGTGAATCTCGTAAGTCCGAGATCTTATTCAGTAAAACTGGAAACGGGCAGGTTAATTCGTAGGAATCGTCGTCAGCTGATAATAGACTCGATGCGACGCCCCCCCGCCCGCGCGGATCCCATTTTATACGATAACATAAACCTGCCGGTCAACAATTCTCGCGCTGAGTCAGACATGACAGTCAGTCCCACTGTCCCATGCTCCCTAGAAATTAATAACAATAACAATTCTGGTAATAATTATGTCACACGTTTTGGCAGGACAGTGAGACCTCCTGATCGGTGGGGATACTCTGAGCTAGGAGTACCACAACGCAACTAAATAGGTACCTAGGAATAGCTATAAGGTAACTGCATCAGTATTCGATTCGTAATAACCCATCAAATTGCAAGGTATTGTAATATTCAAGATATCTATTATGTTATGTAGCATTAACTAATGTGAGAAACTGTATTCAAAGTTTTACTTTACATATTATGTAATTGTAATTAATAATAAATTGTAATCAATTTGTAATCAATTATAAAATAATATCGACATTGTAAAATAAAAAAAGGCAATGTGCGTATATTGTATAAGTTAGGTAAAAAAAAAAAAAAAAAAATATGAATCTTGCATGTATCAATTACCTATTGTTTTTTTTTTATAATTAACTGTTGTGCTAATGATGTTGCATACCTGCATGATAAAATAATGATACCTATACTTACCGCAAGAGATAAGTGTATGTTAGATTAATAAGGAAGTATATAAAAATCGTTTCAACAATGTTCTAAATCAATGAAGCAAAAATGGTTAATTTTACAATAAATGTACTTAGTATAAGAAGGCTAGGTACCGTTATAATATATATATACTTAATACAACATTAACTTAAGTTCATAAATAATATTCATTCAAAAATATTGTGATAGAAAGTATTACACTTTGTTTTTATTTTGTTTATAGAAAAGAAAGGGGTTGTGGGTAGACTTATGTATGAGATGTGGGTAGGGCGGATTATGAATAAACAGTCTTAGCAATGCACTCGTGGTCTCAATACATCATCCTGCCCAAATCAGTACTTTACAGAGTACTTAGATTTCATAAAGTTACCAAGCAGATAAACAAGGAATTTAAACAATCCCGAATAATAATTGTTAGAATACAATACTCTTTATTTCACACCTCACACAACCTCACCTCTTATGTTATTTTGACAACTAGATCAATAACAATAACACCCTCTTACTTATTTAGAGAACGATTCCTGAGATAAAAAGTTCTATATTTTGTTCATGATTATAAATTGTAGTGTAGGTATGGCAAATTTCACCTAAATCTGTCAGCCGTTTATGTTTGTGTGTGAGTTGTACAAATGGCGGACTTAATGCCAAGAGGCGTTCTCTACCAGTCAACCATTGGGTTAAGCAGAGACATAAATGTCCGTGTGTTAACTTATTCTTCCGAAATGCTATTTAAATTTAAATTTATTGAATTCCTATGATATTCATTTTTTGTCGGTATTCCTACGATATCTTATGTTGTGGTACAATAATTAGGGCGAGCGAAGCGAGCCCTATCACTATTCGACAAACTATGCATTCTTGTGGTACACTTTACGGAAAAACTATAGCAATTATAGGTTTGAAATTTAACATAGTAATTTAAATTCATGTCTAGATGTGTTATCAAACATAAAAATATCATTATATAAACCTAAAAAAATAAAATAAAGGAATAACACTTTGTATTATTACTAGCGCCATCTGTTAGAAAAATTATGAATTTAAATTCGTGCTAATGTACTATGTGCAAAGAACGATGAATACAAAAAGGGTTAAAATTTTGGATTCTGACCCATCTCGCTTCGCTCGGTTTGATTCCCAATTTAGCAATTAAGTTTCTCTGAATACTGGAATATTCAATCTTGCTGTATATTCACTGCGGAGGTCAATTTACTCGTACGAGTATACTGTTCTGTTCTGTGACGCCGATGAACTGATCAGTCATGTTGTGTTAGCAAACTTAAATCGGGTATTTTCAGTTCGAGAAACAGTTTTAGTGTTACTAATACTATTGCTTGGAACTGCCAAAATTATAAATAAAGATCATATTAGCCGGGTGGTTTAAAAACGGACTACAACCCGACTGCAACTTGTATGGAAACTGCACGCCGACTGCACGCCAATTGCAACGTCGCCGTGCAGTTCAACAAAATGACCCAGAACCCTGGCAGTACCTAGTGGAATTCAGGTTTGGTGCAACATAGGCACCGCTGTTTTAGTAATTCGACACGTCTTGATGAGCACTTGGGAGAGCAGTACAATAAAGCTGATGCTGAACCCTGGCTGTACCTAGCGGAACTCAGGTTTGGTGCAACATAGGCACACACTAGGTTGGACATCCGACTCGTCAAGATGATCACTTGGTAGAGCAGTACCCAAGATAGCTGATGCTGAACCCTGGCAGTACCTAGTGGAGCTCGAGTTTAATACAACATATGCACACGCTGTTTTGGTCATCCGACTCGTCTTGATGAGCACTTAAGATAGAGCTAATGAGCTGATGCTAAACCCTGGTTGTACCTAGTAGAACTTAGGTTTGGTGCAACATAGATACACGCTGTTTTGGACATCCGACTCGTCAGAATGAGCACTTGGGAGAGCAGTATCCAAGATAGAGCTGATGCTGAACCCTGGCAGTACCTATTGGAACTCAGGTTTGCTGCAACATAGGCACACACTGTTTTGGTCATCAGACTCGTTTTTTTGAGCACTTGGGAGATACCCAAAATAAAGCTGTAGCTGATTCCTGGCAGTATTTAGTGGAGCTCAGGTTTGTTGTAATATAGGCACACGATGTTTTGGTCATCTCACTCGTCTTGATGAGCACTTAGGAGAGTAGTACCCAAGATAGAGCTGATGCTAAACCCTGGCAGTACCTAGTGGAGCTCGGGTTTGGTGCAACATAGACACATACTGTTTTGGACATCCGACTCATGATGATCACTTGGTAGAGTAGTACCCAAGGTAGCTGATGCTGAACTCTGGCAGTACCTAGTGGAGCTCGGGTTTTATACAATATAGGCTGGTCATCCGACTCGTCTTTTTGAGCACTTAGGAGATACTCACGACAGAGCTCTAGCTGAACCCTGGCAGTATTTAGTGGAACTCACGTTTGTTGCAACACTTGCAACATAGGCACACGCTGTTTTGGTCATCTCACTCATCTTGATGAGCACTTAAGAGAGCAAATTATACTCGTACCTACGTAAGTTTATGTGCGGAGCAGCATGATTACCGCCAGTAGGTGTCCAGACGGGATAGTTTTACGCTCAATTGTGTTGTGTGGACGCATAAATAAATTCAAGGACATTGGCTCGCTAACCCAACATTATGTAGTACCTAAAGCCAGTTGGATTCCTTACAAAAAGTACTGGGCGACCGTGTAGGATGTAATAAGCGCTTATGAAATTGTATAAGTATTACGTGTGGATGATATTGGCAATTTGATTTTGTCGTCTGGACACGATGGACAAAGTAAAAGTTGTAACAGACAGGCGTACCGGACAGCGACCGGGGTCCAATTAGTAGGTTTCTTTCTTGCTCTCACTTATAGCTGCGTCCTTAACGTACTTATTACGTACCCACTCGATCGAACATGGAACAAGCCTCGGACTGGATCAAAGTCGCGGTCCGGTACGTTTAGGTAGAAAAACTCCGCGAGCCCTTACAAAGCACTGCTTTTTGCTAGTATTATATGGATACGACACTAGATATAACAGATAAGGTCCATCATCCATGTCATTAGCGCAAGTTGGCAAGACACATTAATCAAGAACTAACGTGACGACCTCGCGCCATGACTCGCTTATCACAGGGGTTAAGACGCTTTGTGAGTGAATACTTAATTGTGGGCCTAACGTGTGAACACGCAAGGACAAGCCATACAGACGTCTAGCCACGCGCTGAAGTAATTAATGGCGATTATATTGCTAACAATCTGGTTTTCTTTCATAGCTATGATTATTTACTGGCGACTATTCAGATTTATGTCGCCACTAAGAAAGAAGTTGTAAGTAGATCTAGAGTTGCGCTCAGATAGAGTAACGAATAAGACCTACTATTATTCCAGTTAACTCTCGTGGTTGTAACATAGTTACGCGGTGGTTTTCTAATAGAAGTTAGCTTAGTTTAGAAACTAAATCTAGTAAATTTTTCCTTTGTTTGTATAATTTAATACAAATCAACTGTTACGCATTACGCAGTCAAGCTTTCAACCATAACGTTTGAGCAACCGCCTGAGTTGGCTGGCAAATATATAGGCTCAAAGATTTGCAAGTAATACCTACCAATTTTGCTCCACACCAAGTTCCTAATCAGATTTAAAAGTAATTTTCATAACCTTATCATCGCTCCGGAGGCTTTGTTTGAAATAACAATGTGTCGCAAACACAGACAAGACATCCTCCAGACTGAGCATAGTAGCGCTACCCCCTCTGCCACAAATATACGGTAGTTTTACTCCATTTTCGAGTCAAAGTGTCTTTGTGTGACTCGCTCACCTCGTCCCCCGCACCCCAGTATTTTTGGCAGCATCGGTTTCATGAAATAATTGCTCTAAACTCCGTCTAGAGGATTCCTAGTCTGGTCGCAAACGAAGTTGACGCTTGCTGACAATGAGATTTTCGAGTCGAGGCGAGTTCATTTGTAATGTGCAAATTGGAATTACACCAATTACCGTACAATATGCCTCGTTATTATAGTCATTACCTCGCTTTGCTTTGTTTTTTTTGTGTCAATATAGATTGAAATAACAAACGAAACTTCTTGAAATATTGCTTCATGGAGAGTTTCAAGTAGGGTCTATGTCATAGGAGAGAAAACCACTGTTTCTTCTATAATGTTCATACATTATAGTTTTCTTTGTGCAAAGCATCAAAACACTAAAATTTTGTAATAAAACCATACTTTAAACAGACCTTCATGAGTAATAACTGCAGTTTCAAGAACCGCAAAGTGCCTACTATAACATGAAAAGTCGTTTAAATTCCGGGCTTGTGCTGGTAAAAACTGTAATTGCCTGGGACACGAGGCGTTAACACAAAGTAACACGTTCCGAGTTGGGACAACATGTCCGGCAAGGTCTCGGACAAAGGCACTTAGAATATGACCACCCTGTACACCGACACGACACATGCAGGCCAATTCGAACTTACACTGATATCAGAATGACATCTAACTTATGTCATTCAAATATCGTGCATTTCAATCGTATTTTTCCGTACATGTATTCGCTCGACGCACGGTAGCTAATAACATGATTCAAATATCATTCTAATGTACGTGTACGTTTGAATTAGCGTAGGTAGTTATTATGACTGTCCCGTTCCCGTATAAAGTAAAATGCCCTATAACATGTTTTTATACCTAAGTACACGAGAGAAGAATGCTTTGTCGGTCTAAAAAAACAAGATAATGCTTTCAAACAATTAATGTATACTGAAAGACCACATCCTTGTTTGCTTATAATCATAATTTACGTTTCCAAGACCCCCCCTGTTAAAGTACCTACATTTTAGGAAAACACATCTCGTTCTCGCGATATGGGGTGGAAGGTGCTTTGTGCCCAAAATAACACTCGGATAAATGGATGAATATGTATTTTAATTGTCATGCTTGATGGTGTGGAAATCCAAATTAATTTGCAAATTGAGTCTGCCTGTGAAAACAATGTTGTAGAGACGTGAGAGGTTTTGTGTAAGTGTAGGAATGTAGGTACAAACAATATGTATTTTGCGTGTCTTGTATAATAAATGTTACTTACAATTAGCAACAAATCTTCTTCTTCCTCGCGTTGTCCCGGCATTTTACCACGGCTCATGGGAGCCTGGGGTCCGCTTGATAACTAATCCCAGGTATTGACATGGGCAGTATATAGTTTTTACGAAAGCGACTGCCATATGACCTTCCAACCCAGAGGGGAAACTAGGCCTTGTTAGGATTCGTTACTTAGCAACAAATACAGGCATTATCTTCGAAGTATCCGTACTTATACGTAAGAATACAGTTTGTACCGTTTTCTGTTCCGATAGCTGCTTCAATTTCAAGTTTTTTTCTACTCCACTTCTTTGACAAGATATATTGTAAGACGATACATGTTTCTTATCCATCAGAGGAAGATTCAGACCCACGAGTGCAATGTTACGTTTAAAAATCGTAGACGCTTATTTTCAATCGTGTTTAATAGGGTAAAACTGGGATAGATGCCCTGGGGGTATAGTTGCCTTGATTGCAATTACTCTAGTTTCGCCAATGAAACACATGTTATTTTATTTATCTATCGAGAGACTCTGCAACCACCACTAAGTGAACGTGTTGCATGTCTCTGTGCAATTGCATGGGACGGCTAGGTGCGATCAAAGTTTTTGCGGGATAAATGTCCTCTTTCTCGACGGGGCATCTATCCTAAACGTAATTTACATGGATTAGGCAACTATCCCCTATATGGCATAGTTGTCCCAAAATTTAGAGGTCCGCAAAAATCGCCAATACCCTGGAAAGATCAAAGATAATGTGAATTCCTTTCGTAAATTTCGAGATAATAAACCAAAGTACGTACCCTTTTTACAGTTAACAAAGAATCTTGCTTTTTGTACTAAGAGATATCAAGTAATTTCAAAAAGTGGGGCATCTATTTTACCAGTTTTACCCTACGCATTGCAGAATCCTTTCTTACTTTATGATAATAACGTTGTTTATTTTAATGACGCGGCCATTGATATGTTGAATATTTTCATGCCAGCTGCTTTGCATATACAGTGTGAATGGCAGCCCTATTTAGAGAAGCACAAAGCCAGGACACAGCGTAAATGTCAAAGGGCGGCGTAGAAAGCTAATTAGTCGACGAAATGGTTATCAAAAGTAGCGGGGCGGCGCCGCTTTTAATCCAAGATGGCGACAGAACACACGTATAAGTACTAAGTAAATGTATATCTATTAAATTAACGTAGATAATTAATATCTGGGTGTAGGACAAAATCCGGAGATAATGAATTTTCTCAACAATTAAACTAACCAGCTGGATTCTCAACACACATGTAAATTTTTCAGAACAATTTTCGAAAATAGTTGCTCTCATAGGCATAGGTATATATATCTACATTAACACAAAGTGTAATAGAAACAACTTTGACTCGAAGTGAGTAATTAGCCGCAATTTTGATTACTTAATAAAAATGTAACTAGTCCTATTCAAACATGTTACAAAATGTACAAATATTGAATAACGATATAACGATTCTACATTAAAATCAGAGAGATGTTTACCTACATGTTTGAAACGAACGCCGGAGGCAGTAGAATGCCCAAAGCCATATTCAAAGAAAGCGCTCTTAAAAGAAATTGAAAAGGAATCCGAGGTCTTGGACAAGAATCTAGTCGGTAAATTGAATTTGAGTCTGAGCATTTATACCGACATAAATGTAACTTTATGATTTTGACATGATTCTTTCTAACTGCTAAAACGCCACTATGTAATACCTAACCTATTAGGTAATTAGATATTGGTACCGATAGACAAATATGTAGTTTACACAACATTATAAAACCTGATAGTTAAAAGGTTTGGATATGAACTTTCAAAATTCTAAAGTAAAATAAAACAACTTCGCAATTTGAGTCTGAGCATTTAACTCATTTTACCGACATAAATGTAACTTTATGATTTTGACATGATTCTTTCTAACTGCGAAAACACCACTATGTACCGATAGACAAATATGTAGTTTACACAACATTATAAAACCTGATAGTTAAAAGGTTTGGATATGAACTTTCAAAATTCTAAAGTCAAATAAAACAACTTCGCAATTTGTTTGCTGATTAATTAACCGCACATAAAGAAACTTTACGTTCAAAGTTTAATTCATCATCTTCCTCGCGTTGTCCCGGCATTTTGCCACGGCTCATGGGAGCCTGGGGTCCCGCTTGGCAACTATTCCCAGTAATTGGCGTGGACACTAGTTTTTACGAAAGTGACTGCCATCTGTCCTTCCAACCCAGAGGGTAAACTATTAGGCCCGTATTGGGATTAGTCCGGTTTCCTCACGATGTTTTCCTTCACCGAAAAGCGACTGGTATATAAATATCAAATGATATTTCGTACATAAGTTCCAAAAACTCATTGGTACGAGCCAGGGTTCGAACCCGCGACCTCCGGATTGCAAGTCGCACGCTCTTACCGCTAGACCACCAGCGCTTCTCGTTTAAAGTTTAATTACTAAACTAATTGCCTAAACTCCGTAAAAGTAATCTCTGCCGGCCTAGCCAAGGTTACAATCGCTATCGCTTCGACAACGAAACGCTTTGTGTCTCTCTATCACTCTTCCATATTAGTGCGACAGTGTCAGTTGCGTTTCGATCGCTACGAAGCGTAAGCGATTGGCGTCTTGGCTACGCGGCCAGGTCCCGCTCCCGGCCAAACAGTAAATTTTATTAACGTAATCATAAGCGGGTCGGGCTGTTTGTATTCATATTTAATTCCGACAGAAGAATACTCGTATCTTAATTGGGTCCCATAAATGAAGGGTCACACGTATTGTGGATAAACGAGAAACATGGAAAAGTATTAAGTTAATGTCGGTGCGTTATGATTATTTGCAATAACGCAAATGCAAACAATACCATTAGATGCAGTGATACAGATCCTATTTTGTCTTTCTCTGCTTTTGACTGATTTGGTATTTGCCTCGACCAAAACCAGTGGGCCCTCAGACCACTTAATAATCTGAAACTAATCAAGTATCTTACTTACTTACATTTGAGTCACCTAATAGGGCTCAGATAGGGCTCATATTTTAAACTTTTTTATGCCCAATACAAAGAAACAGTATTACAGTAGCTACAAGCATCTAGGGAGTACCAGCGTTGACAGTTAAAAACTTTATCAACATTTAAGTTTTGGTATAAAGTTAAACTTGTGGTTAAACAATAGGTAGGCAGCGTTTTATGCTCACGGATGTGTTTCATACCTATAAAAGGAAGGATACGAATAAAAAATATAACTACACACTATGTAAACATAAAACAACTGTAAACATAATGTCTTGTTTTTAGCTAGAAGAGTTCTTTGCTACTTGGGTGATGATGACTGATCGTCGAAATTAAATTCGTGTGACATATTTTAAACTGATCGTAGTTAGTACCTAACTAAAATTAATTTTAAAAAATCCAGCTCGATACCTTTTTGATTTTGTTAGACTCAAATGGGTTGATGGAATGAATCACTTGGCAATCATGATTCTCATGAAATGTCCAGCTATAGCTCTATTGATTGCTTTACTTTTCCTATAAGTTAAATACCTAATTCTACAGGTTTCGAGCAACCTCTAAAAAACTTATAATACTACGGTTGAAAATTCTACAGTGACACAGTGAAAACAAAAACTTGCGTGAATTGGGATTATCGTCCCCGACGTAGGATTACCGGGATGTCGTGCGCGGTGCGAGTCGCGAATTCATAAAGTTTTAAAGGTCGCGTTTAATATTTCTGTTTTTATAATGCGGCGGCTATATTTGGAAACGGGTCAGGTGTTCTTGTGATTAACGCGACCGCAGTTTAAATATATTTTTGCTTAACTTGAATGAAATATCGTAAGTGAAATCGTAAAAGAGAAATATGTAAAAAAAAAACATATTTATTTGGAACAAGATAGGTACTCGTATATTAGGTAGGAATTATGAATCAAACTTCTTTGTTGTAGGTAAAACTAGATACCTAAGTGACTTGTATATCATAGTAACGCACACTGGTGGAATCCGGCCTTTATACATGAATACATATTAGCAGTCTCACACCTTCGTATGAAGTAAGGCAGTAAAATAATATTTAACATCCAGTGAAGTTATGCGATAGAAAAACTATTTCAATTTATTGGCAATGTTAATAGAGTGCTCTACGCTCCGGATAAGTGTGGCTAGGTACTTTGGCAAATTGCAATCTGCAGTTTAGTGAAAGTTTCATTCGCTAACTAATTTTTAAAAGTGTATTTACGCGATATTTCTTTGATATTGTTTGTAAATATTAAATGGAATTGTTTAGTAACCTAGAAACATATGGATGGAGGATAGATGTTTCCATTAAATAATCGTGAATGAAGCTGGAGGTGCTGGGTTCGATTCCCAGTAAGGCATTTACATCTTTATTAAATACCCGATTTTTTTTTTCACATAGATATGCTATAACATCAATTCCGATTTTATTCCCAACAGTTATGACCCACCGAAATATTCTTCGTCGTAAATTTCCTTCAGCGGAAACCTACTTTCGGGATTATTAAATTTGTCACGGAGGTAGTTTAAGTCTCGTCGCAATTCCTCGGAAGTCGTTCCCTGAAGGGGTGAAATCTCAAGGAAAACTGTGTAATGTTACATGTGTTTGTAAATCGTAAACTTTACAATTTTGATGTGTGTGCGATATACGTATGAGTGAAGATCGTAAACCCAAAAGACGGTGATACCTATCTACACAAAAATATATTTTAATTTTAAAAAGTAGAAACTAGACAGATATATGATTTTACTATAAGTACAAAAAGCAACTTTCTTAACTCTCATCGGTGGACCTTACGCCTTTTGTAATAAGGTTTACGAATTGTTAGTTCTCGTAAAAAGTTTCATCTAGGTATGCTCAGAAAGTAATGATGCGCACAATTCGCGGACAGAATTTTCTTTTTCTTGGCCCGGATGTTGCCGGTTCACGCTCCGGAAAGAAGCGATGATAAAATAACACTATGAGCATTATGAGCAAATATTGTTTTTGTCGCGACGGCTTTCGAGTCTGAACATAGCCTCTGTGCGGAAAGAGAAGAGTCGTGGAATGTATAGGACCCAATACATTCCACGACTCTTCTCTTTCCGAAGTTCCGAATAGACTCTAGACAGATTTATGGTATCTTTTTATACATGTATGGAACTACATCGAGACATCTTATTTTGCCTTTTATGGATATTTGGATATTCAGGATGAAATGTCCGGAGCACAAATTTCAATGTCTGGTTCAATATAGTTTATTTAGACATCTACCACGTTATTATAAAAAAAAAACAGCATTTTTTACTGGATTTTAATAAGAAGGTGGGTTAGTTATTACAAAAATAATATTTAAGTTATGGAAATTAAAACCATAAATTTGTCTAAGATATCGCACAGCAGCTGCGGCCACCGCACCGTGGTAGTGGCAGGGCTGAATTTATGTATTGTACCTACATTGGCCATAGATACGGATAATAATAATTAATAAGCCTAATTATTTTCCTTCGTATTTGCACGGAAACTTACGACGTGTCTTGCTAATTCAGTCAGTCTCGATACAAAAAGTACTGACATGACTGAACTATGACAAATACGAAACGTTTCCGAGAAAATACGATGGAAAACTATTATGCACTACATCTGTAAGTACATGTATTATTACAGATTTTATCGGTTCCAAATCCCGATTGAATGTATAGTTTTGTAAAAATCTATAAATGCAGTTTTTCTTACTTAAATACGGCTCGTGGTTCCTATTTAAGATTTTTTTTTATTGTTTGACTTGATTTGATAGTTACATACTTATATTGTGCCTCACTGCCCCTTTTGGATTACACACCCTTTATAATAAACTTTACTAATAAAGATGTCTTCAGCTATATATAAAATGGCCCTTGTTCCTGAAAAGACCAAACACATTGTACAATAAGCTTTACTTATATAGGTATATATCGTCAGTTATTTATTAAATGGGCCTTTTCCCGAAATATTATTATTATACAGGCCAGAATGCGGTCATGTCCGCTCACCGCAGTGACAGATGAACGGATTACCCTGACTTATAAGGGCCAGGGAAGCACTTAGGGCTTAAACGGTTTAGGCGACAGCGCTGCATCTCAGGGAGGCCTATTCGAAGTATACAATGGCAACATAGTTTATTATTAATCTGATACAAACACGCCACGACTGAGTCAATCAGATTCTGAGTGATTCAGATTTTACAATTTGATCATCATAGGCGTTTTACCACCTGTGTCAGATGTTTAAGCAGCACCACGGTTACGCCACTTGTGTTCGTGGCTGTACAGCCCTATACGATAAAACAATACAACACACAATACATAGCTACAATTTGATAAAGTTTCGATATTGAATAATGACCTTGTCACGGCTTACATGCTCGCGTTTCGCGCACATCAATCTGTGCAAGCCATCGTATCATAACCATATTAAAACTTAACCAATTTATTAAATCAGAATACTGTTCCATCATCTGCGCAACAATAAGCGCCAGTGAAATGCACTATGATATGAACATGACATGACTCGTAATTCATCTCGGGCGTCAAAAAACGCCAGTGAAAAACACTGAGTGGTGTCTACTTCATGACATACAAATAACAAATCAAGTTGTCATTTTTACTCTTCGAATAGGCCTCTAAATGTAGGTCAATAAAGTGTCCACGCCGACTACAAACCGATCTTTGCCTAAAGCTTGTTGCGGCTTTGGGACCCTGAGAGGCATTCAGATTTTAGAAATCTGTTGTTTAATTTTATTTGATATTGATATGATATTACTCTTTATGCATCGTGTCTGTACCAATAAAGAAGCGCAAGCGAAATGTACTCAGATTAACAACATATGAATATCAAATCAATTCCATTTTTTAATCTGAATTCCGAACTTGTTTCGTTTACAAGTGCCTACAGCACTTTGGAGCATTATTATTTCTTATTTATACAAAAATAAGTAGCGAAATAGCATACAGTCCGCCGGATGGTACAGTCTACGGACGATTATAACTCCAGACCTGCTAGCATGAGTTGCGTTCTCGCACGCGACTCCACACTTCTAGCGCGACTTCAACAAAACCCCATGCTAGACCGCCAGAAGTACAACCTTAGCAACGAGTTCATTTCATTCGGTCCTACGCTTTTTGCTGCGTTATAGTACCAAAAATAAAAGTGAATCTTTAAGTAAAAACTATACACATAATTATAAATCAAGAGTAACCATCCCCTAAATCAGCGGTCGGCAACCTTTTAGCAGCTAAGGGCCACATAGTAGTTTACGAAGTTGACGCGGGCCGCACGCGAAATTTGATAGAAAAAAAATTGGCCATGTCAGGGACACAGCCGCAATGGTTTACGTGAAATTTGGGTGTGGATGTCTAATGCAAAAGCCGAAGGCCGAGCTCCATGTAGGGCCGAAGGCCCGAAGCGTCCAGGCTGTCAGCGCTTAAACACAGAACAATAGTATGTCTAAATGCAAAGGCCGAAGGCCGAGCTTCGCGTAGGGCCGAAGGCCCGAAGCGTCCAGGATGTCAGTGCTTAAGTCGTAGTAGTAGTCGCTCGGTAGGGTGCCCAGAATGCCATCTTTATCAAAGAAAAACGCGAGCGTAGCGAGCGCGAAAAGTTTTTGATAGGAAAAAAAATTGAGAGAGGCTATGTCAGGGACACAGTCGCAATGGTTTACGTGAAATTTTGGCGTGGATATCTAATGCGAAAGCCGAAGGCCGAGCTCCATGTACGGCCGAAGGCCCGAAGCGTCCAGGCTGTCAGTGCTTAAACACAACAATAGTATAAGTGTCTAAATACGAAGGCCGAAGGCCGAGCTTCGCGTAGGGTCGAAGGACCGAAGCGTCCAGGATGTCAGTGCTTAATCACAGAACAATGGTATCAGTGGCTAAATGCGAAGGCCGAAGGCCGAGTTCCGCGTAGGGCCGAAGACCTGAAACGTCCAGGATGTCAGTGCTTAAGTCGTAGTAGTAGTCGCTCGGTAGGGTGCCCAGAGGTGCCACTTTATCAAATTAGGCTTAACTTTCAAAATCGTATTAAAAACGCGAGCGTAGCGAGCGCCGAATTTTTATGATAGAAAAAAAATTGAGAGAGGCTAGGGACACAGCCGCAAAGGTTTACGTGAAATTTTGGTATAGATATCTAATGCGAAAGCCGAAGGCCGAGCTCCATGTAGGGCCAAAGGCCCGAATTGTCCAGGCTGTCAGTGCTCAAACACAGAACATTAGTATAAGTGTCTAAATGCGAAGGCCGAAGGCCGAGCTTCGCGTAAGGTCGAAGGACCGAAGCATCCAGGATGTCTTTGCCTAATCACAGAACAATGATATCAGTGTCTAAATTCGAAGGCCGAAGGCCGAGCTCCGCGTAGGGCCGAAGGCCCGAAGCGTCCAGGATGTCAGTGCTTAAACACAGAACAATAGTATAAGTGTCTAAATGGGAAGGCCGAAGGCCGAGCCAGGCCGAGCTTCGCGTAGGGCCGAAGGCCCGAAGCGTCCTGGATGTTAGTGCTTAATCACAGAACAATAGTATGTGTCTAAGTGCGAAGGCCGAACGCCGTGCTCCGCGTAGGGCCGAAGGACCGAAGCGTCCAGGCTGTCAGTGCTTAAACACAGAACAACAGTATTAAATGTAGGTTAATGTGTGTGCTGGGAGTCCTAAAGCACTCAATGAGTTTAGGAACTCCAGAGGGTATGTTGTGACATTGCCTTCATCCAAGACAGTGTTAATGGATTTAGATATATACGCCCTGTTCACCTTCGATTTCCGTCAATATCCGCGCATGTGTAGGTAAGTACAGACGTACTTCAATACTGACGTCGTTTGTCAATATTACATACAAAATAGCCAGGGGGCTCGCGGGCCGCAAGCGACAGGTTTACGGGCCGCATGCGGCCCGCGGGCCGCCGGTTGCCGACCGCTGCCCTAAATCAAGGTTAAAGCAATATATGTCAAGGGTACAAGTCATCATCATCTTCCTCGCGTTGTCCCGGTATTTTGCCACGGCTCATGGGAACCTGGGGTCCGCTTGGCAATTAATCCCAAGAATTGGCATAAACAATCGTTTTTACGAAAGCGGCTGCCATCTGACCTTTCAAGCCTGAGGGTAAACTAGGCCTTATTGGGGTTAGTCCGGTTTCACGATGTTTTCCTTCACCAAGGTCAAGGGTACAAGTAATATACGATTTATTTATAAAGTTAGTAAACAGACGTTCACTCTTCTTCCTTATTGTATCTATTGGATTTATTGGCCTCCCCTCTGAATAACATTTCCTATTTCACATCAGCTGATCCCTTATATAACTGGACCTGTACATGTGTAACTACTATGTATACTTGGAGATTTATACCGGTACTACTGAGATGACGAGTCTGTTAGCGTTATTAATACCTACATGTAGGCTTGAGGCACATTCAGATTTAAAAAATATGATAATTATTTTATATTAACCTTACTTCGTCCTTCTCACGCGAGGAGACATATATCATCAGAGCATTTAAATACGATGACGGAGCGAGAATCCTCTAAAAATCTACTATACCAGTTAATCAGTATATCAGTTAAAGCATTTTTAGTATGGCTGTAATTTTTTTAACAAACTACCAGAATCGATACAAACCTTACCGATTAACAGATTCCGCAATACGTTGAATACTTTATTGAAAACCAAGTGCTACTATGACATAAACGAATATTTAAATGACAGCGAACTTTTTTGATGCATGTAAGTAATTTATTATCTATAGAACATAGGCCTTAATTTGACATTTAACAATTAGAATTTTGACATTATTTGATGAGCACGCAGTATATAATTATAGTTGACTTTTATTATTAAGATGATGACAATTAATTTGTAACTCATGAGCTACACCACCACTCACGTTAAATATTTGTATTCCTCATACGGCCAAAAGAGGAGCACTTAATTATATGTATGTAACACCTAAGCTGTTTGTAACACTACCTGCTTTTCGACAAATAAATGAACTGAATTGAATCAAGTCATATTACATTAATTTCTTTAGGCACTATTTTAATGTACTTTTAATTATTATTTTATAGACTTGTATATTTTCCGTTTAAGAAATATATATTATTATGAGTGTAAGATGAATATTTGAATATCGGTATAATATTTTTAAAATCTGAATGTACCTCCTTTTCGCTGTGATTGAGCCGTCCCAATATTCCGAAGGTTCGAAGACAGTGAATCATAAACCAGTATCATCAATATTTATGGGTATCAATATTTCTTTGTCTAGTATAGCGCATAAAAATATACATGTAGTAAAATATTGGAAAAAGTAGGATTGCGTCGTCAAACTCAAAAAGGTTACATATGTACCTCCATTATTTTGAACGTTGCATGATTAAGGATTCACAGGATTTTGAAGCGTGTCTATTTACATATATTTTTGCTTCTGATGTTTCTGTTGGGAATTTGTATATTTAACACATTATTTTTCAACAACTCTACAAATATAAGTAAAGAAAAATATAAACCATTTCTTCTTATTCATTCATCATTCATTTCATTTCATTCATTTTTTTCATTTTCATTTGTTCTTATTTGATTTATCAGGCAGTAATTCACCGTTGACTTTGCTACTTTTTCCATAAATAGCCACACGGTCGCCATGTATCAAAGTTGTAGAATATATCTCCAATGTTTACCCCAGGCTTTAAGCAAATATGAGTGAAATATATTCATAACCACGGCTCACAGCAACAACATACACAAGAAACCCATTAAGATCCACACTACTCGCTTAATAACAACGCCTTATTTATTTAGGCGCTCTCGATATAAGTTTGTCATTGTATATTGCTTAACTACTTACCTACTTCTGAATATTCTTGCTTAAGTAAGCATATACAGGGTGGCCGGTGGCCCATTTAGATCGGTCAGTATGGGAAAGTCTGAAACTATAAGACATACGAAGAAAAACTGCATTCATACATTAAAAAAAAAACCTGTACTCAGCTCGGGAATCGAACCCGGACGTTTTGAAAAATAAAAATAAAACTATCTCTATTTAGATATCTATTGTGTAGGTCTTAAGCAGTAAATTTTACTATGAAACATGATGTCTAAAATGAATAAAATGAATTGTTTTCATATTCTTTAATTTATTTTAGTAAGTGTTCGAAATGACCACCTCCTTTTTATTATTTTGAGTACAGGTTTTTTTTAAATGTATGGATCCAGTTTTTTAGGGTTCCGTAGCCAAATGGCAAAAAACGGAACCCTTATAGATTCGTCATGTCTGTCTGTCTGTCCGTCTGTCTGTCCGTCTGTCTGTCCGTCCGTATGTCACAGCCACTTTTCTCCGAAACTATAAGAACTATACTGTTGAAACTTGGTAAGTAGATGTATTCTGTGAACCGCATTAAGATTTTCACACAAAAATAGAAAAAAAACAATAAATTTTTGGGGTTCCCCATACTTCGAACTGAAACTCAAAAATTTTTTTTTCATCAAACCCATACGTGTGGGGTATCTATGGATAGGTCTTCAAAAATGATATTGAGGTTTCTAATATCATTTTTTTCTAAACTGAATAGTTTGCGCGAGAGACACTTCCAAAGTGGTAAAATGTGTGTCCCCCCCCCCCCCCCGTAACTTCTAAAATAAGAGAATGATAAAACTAAAAAAAATATATGATGTACATTACCATGTAAACTTCCACCGAAAATTGGTTTGAACGAGATCTAGTAAGTAGTTTTTTTTTTATACGTCTTAAATCGCCTAAATACGGAACCCTTCATGGGCGAGTCCGACTCGCACTTGGCCGCTTTTTTTGTTATTAAAATCGATGACATGGTTCCTAAGAACAGATCTTCGTATGTCTTATAGTTTCAGACTTTCCCATACTGACCGATCTGAATGGGCCACCCTGTATAGTTATTTTTCTATCTTATATTCTTGGATTTGTTGTAACAAAAGTCGCCTGCAACTCGTTACTCCTATTTTAAAGATTAATATTATATCTATATAGGTATATATATATAGGTACGTGTAACATAAAATATTCCCAAGGAGCCCATGGAAGTTGGTCACTATACTCGTATTTATTACTTATTGATATTTATGTAACCAATTTAATCCGAGCAAAATTATGCATTAGTACGCGCCTCCTTCTTTTAACACAAAACTAAAACATATAAATTGATAATGATGTAAATATAGACTATTAACTTTTTTTTTTTCACTGTGCATGTTATTTGGTATCATAAATAACATAATTATTATAACTGGTACTTTTTTTAATACCAACAGTTTACTAACTTGTTTTTCCAGATGCATTTAAGCTCCCTAGCTAGGAAAGTCGAATATTCACCAAATAGGATTGCTTATTGCCGTGCCCGAATTAGTTTAACGTACAATTTGGCACCGGTGTAAAATGTGTTTTGTAGGTAAGCTTTGACCTGGCGTAATATTTGTCTACTCCGTACCCTTCTTTGACTTTGATACCTTTGTCCTACGGGCCTACCCTACCTCTCTTTGGCAGACAGCCATAAGTTATTCCACCCATTTCAGTTATTTGTCGAAAATAACAACCACAACAATGAAGTGTGAGATTTTCCGTAGCCAAAATCGATATCCCGTCACTTCCATCCCATTTCCCTCCAATATTCCACGGTTGTTGTTTCCGGAGCTCCGAGCTACATCCGGCATGTGGAGGCTTGCAAACACTCTGCGAAGCCCCGGACTTCCACCTCGTCACCTTACGACCCTCGTCAATCTGCACTGACATTTACTATTATTATTCTAAACATTATTGTAAGTACTTTTATAAATCTGTCACGAGAGTGTTCTAGTTTTGCGTTATGGAAAGCAAATAAATTAAATATTGTTGATCAATCTTACACCTTACGCCAATGGACCGAGTTCATCTGCAGTGAGCTCAATAATTACTGTTAGGTAATTGTATAAAAGTACAAATTGAGTACATATATGTAAGAAGTTTATTATATGACGTTCATTCCGTACAAAGTCGTATTTTCCAACATACGGCCAGATATTAACGGGTCCCCAAAGTAAAACAAAAGAGCCCTAAAACATTTTTTATTTCAAACATTGAGGCGTTATCTGGCCGGGATCGTCTGCATGGTCATATAATACTTATATGTATACGTTTATACCCGACGACGGACGTCGTTTCAATAAAGACGTCCTTTCGAGCGGAAAATTTCTAATTTGTGTCTGTAAAATATCGGAGTTCCATTTAATTATCATTTGCCTTTTGACTTTGAGCTAACTTTGAGTGTAATGAGTTGGTTTATAATTGATTAAACTTTCTTTATTTTACACGAAATCATTTTAATTGGAATATTTAATTTCTCATGCAGTTTTACAAAAAACTTACTCGAAATATTTAGTTCTTATCAGGGATCGGAACCGGTTTTTTGCAAAAACATAGAAATAACCATATTTTTCGAATTATTTTATACTCGAAATGTAGGACTCAGTTGTGTTTTTAGGTTACGACTTCGTATTATTAGATTGCCCAATTAGAAATGAAGTAATTAGCAAAGAACGAAAAAATACCGTTTCCGTTCCCATACAAAAAATACCGGTATCCGATCCCTGGTTCTTATACTTACACATGAAATTGTTGACGTAATGTAGGTATTATAATGAATAAAGTTTATTCACTATTGTCTAGATTTTGCAACAACAACATTTCATTTTATTTAAAATTCCGGTTCTTTCAATTCAAAAAGCTACGCTACGCAATGTGCAAAAGTTGTGTAAAGGAAATGTGAGCATTACTGCGCACAAAAAGCAAAGTAGCTCTTTAAGCAAAAAAAATAAAACTACGCTCCCCCGTTCTACAAGCGGGTGTTGCATATTCATTGTAATTATAAATTCATGCTTTATAAGGCGCGGTTTAGACGCGCAGCTTGAGGCTGCATTCCACATAGGTATGCTAAGATGGAGGAAGAGTCGCGGTCGTAGCAAATGGAAATGTGTAGCCTCTGCCTACCACTCGCGGTTTGACTGACCAGCTTTGCCTATTTATTTACGTTCTAAAGCGTCCTATCGCGGAAATAGTTAATATCCACGAAGGAATAGAGTTCATAAAGTACTTTTAAAACATAGATACGGAGATAGAGTAACCATGTTGATTGCAAATCTTAACCGCTGCATTGTATCGCTTAACTGTCACCTAAGTAGTACCTCCTACCTGCCCCAGCCACACACAGAGCGCTCACGACATAGACTGTCGCGAACACTGAATAAAGTTTGGGTACTTCAGCCAAATCATAATTTCAAAACTATGTGCATGTAACTACAAACTTCAGTGACTAGGATATTTTTTGAACACAATACATTGTTAACATAATTGAATTGTAACAGTAAAGTATGTACCTACATAAACATCGCATCGCTTCCTTCGCTCACATACTTAGGTTAACGGGTAAGGCAGTTTTTCCTCCCACTTTATGAAAGTAAGATCTGGGTTTGCGTCAGCAACGCAAGCACTTGCCTACGGGCATTCGTGCCTGCTCCTTTGAATATGCACTTAGAATGAAAAATTGTTTGCCTATTTTAATAGACTCCTAAATTCAGGGCACGCTACAACCCCGCTACATCTGATGGACGAGGCTGTTATTCAAAAAGCTTAATATTTTCCAAATTCATAATTTCATCGTCCATTCGTAGGTGCTTTAATTGTATAATCAGCCGCAGAAGTTGCTAAGCGAGCGAAATGATCAAAATGATCTTGACAGTAACCAAGTACCTAACAATGTCGGATCTGTAAAACGGCTACTTTTCAGGAAAAGCCATCAAAGTTGTTGTTAACCGTTTGATATAAATGTACTTACATGTACCTCAATGGTTTTTTTTACGAACTACTTCATAGTTAAAACGTGTGAAGATTATCATTAACATCTCACTTGCTATAATATATTTATATTTTATTTATCTTATTATGTTTATAAAATGTATCCGTGTAACCTATGCTTTAACAAATTTTAGTGTTTTAATGGCACATCTCCGGGATTCCGAATCCTTGACGTCACTTTCCGCAGACTAGTTCTCAAGTAAGGAAATATTTTACATAGGCACGGGTTAACTGCGAAATTATGTGCGGAATTATGGCGTCATATGATCCCGGCAAATGGTCGTATTGTTAATTATTGTGTTATATTATATGGCCCGGGGCCGGAACGCGTAAATATATGTTGGTAGGTTCGTAACCTTATATTTAGGCTGTTTGAGGCTAGTTTGTTTGAAATTGGTTTAGAAAGAACCCATGACGTCGTAAGGGCATGTATTATAAGTTTGGGTATAAAAAATCATACTTATAGGTATGTATATATTTTTATTAATCTTATTAAGTCCTTTTAATTGAACGTTCGAGAGCTGTTTTATGAAATAATAAGCGTAGCCGACTAGACTTGAGAATATTTTACTGTGAACCACAGTGAAACATACCACCTCTTCAAATTGTTTAAGTAGGTTCCTAGTAAAAACATCGAGGGACTTTTTCCCTTTTATTCATCCCATTGAATTTTCTTCTTTCTCTAGGGATGACAACGACAAGAAAGCTTAGTTTTTATCCTGTAGTTACTTTATTTACTTTACCAGCGGGCTCAGCACGGTTTCATTTTTATCGACTATCACTATGCCCGTCACTTTCGCACTTACATACTTGTTAGAACGTGACAGGCATGGTGATAAACGATAAAAATGCGACCGTGCTACTAGGGCTGATATTAATTTTTGAAGCATAATTCTTCGCGAAGAAATTAAATATTATTTCCTTTCGTTTCATTTGAGTATTTTAATCATAACTATTCATGGTTTTTGTGACGAATATAAATAGAGACATCACGTGGCGAATAATATTAACATTAGGTATACTCGCGGGTCGAATGGTGATGAGATGGAACAAGACTAAAGGGCCTCGTCCCTGATGGAAGGTAATCCAACCGGCCATTTGTGACACCGCAGGAGCTGTTTATTAATACGCTGTTTTTTCTGCCATCGCGAAAATGATACGTGACATGACAGAGCCGATTTTGTAAATCTTAATATTAGTAAGTAAATAAATAAAGGAGTGAATAAATAGAGAACTCGGCTGTACAAAATGTTATCCATATTTCCCAACAAACTTTCAACAGAATTCTTATTGCTGACTCTTTTGACGAATACCTACAGCAATGCAGTTCTTTATAAAACGCAGTTCAAAAGCTATACAATACTAGCTGTTGCCCGCGACTTCGTACGCGTGGATTTGTATATTGGTGGTTATATATTCTACATTAGCTTAGAACATTATGCAGCAAAATATTGCAGTAGGACGGTTAATCATTTGTTAATTATTAATATTATACAACGCATGAGACTTGTCTTTCACAACCTACAAAGTTTCTAGCCCCTAACTAAATAAAATTGTTCTCGACATAATCCCTCTCAACCCCCTTAGAAGAATTTCATGTCCTCTATTTAATAAAACCTACTACCTAACTACCTATTTACGAAGTTTGAAGTAAATAAAATTTGAACCCTATATAAACTTTCAACCCCTTTTTAACCATTTTAGGGGATGAATTTTTAAAAACGCTGAAATTACTTTTCTTGTATTCTAATAATATGCCTCTGTACAAAGATTCAAGCCCCGTTCTCACAAAAATGTTTGAACTCCATACAAACCACCACCTTGAGATATAAATTTTCAAAAACGCTGAAATTATTTTTTTTCCTTTTTAAAATAATACCTTTTTATGAAGTTTCAAGTTCCTAGCTTAAAATAAAATTTGAACCCCGTACAAACTTTCAACCCCTTTTTAAACCTGTTAGGGGATGAATTTTACAAAACGCTGAAATTACTTGTATTGTCTTATAATAATATCCCCAAATACAAAGATTCAAGTCCCGCGCTCGAAAAAATGTTTGATATCCATACAAACTTTCAACCCTTTTTTCACCACCTTAGGGGATGAATTTTCAAAAACTCTGAATTTAGTTTTCTTGTATTTAAATTTAATATCTATTTGCAAAGTTTCAAGTTCCTAGCTTAAAATGAAATTTGCACCCCAAGGCGAACTTTCATCCCTTTTTTAACCCCCTAAGGGGTTGAATTTCCAAAAACGTCGCAATTATAATAAATAATTATAATAAAAGACGTTTATTCAAAGAGTTTGAACATAGGTACATAATAAAAGTACACAATAATGCTTACAAACTAATTGAAAGGGAAGGTGGCTCAGCTAATGTCTGTGCCAAAAGACTACGGGGCATAGCGGCCCTAAAGACTTCCAGCAACGGACGCTGTTATTCTGCCACCGCCGAATTTATATCTAGCTAAGGACAGTAGAAACATTTACACTATTACACATAGGACAGGATAGCAAAACCGAACAATGCGCAGTGGATAAAAAAGTGCTAACTTAATTAAAATTAAATATCTATAAGGTCACTCAACCAAAAGTATACGTTAATTCCTTTTGGAGGTCCAGTAAATAAGCCTTGCAACGTAGTTTGAATTACTTTATTTTGTGATCGGCTATTATGCCTTTCTAAGAAGTTTCAAAGCATTTGTAATGGATTCAAACTTTCGACCCCTTTTTAACCCTGTTAGGGGATGAATTTTACAAAACGCTGAAATTACTTTTCCTGTATTTTAATAATATCCCCAAATACAAAGATTCAAGTCCCGCGCTCGGAAAAATGTTTGATATCCATACAAACTTTCAACCCCTTTATCATCACCTTAGGGGATGAATTTTCAAAAACGCTGAAATTAGTTTTCTTGTGTTTAAATTTAATATCTTTTTGCAAATTTTCAAGTTCCTACCTAATATAAAATTTGCATCCCAAGACGAACGAACTTTCATCCCCTTTTTAACTCCCTTAGAGGTTGAATTTCCAAAAACGTTGCAATTACTTTATTTTCTAATCGGCTATTATGCCTTTCTAAGAAGTTTTAAAGCATTTGTTATGGATTCAAACTTTCAACTCCTTTTTAACCCTGTTAGGGGATGAATTTTACAAAACGCTGAAATTACTTTTCCTGTCTTTTAATAATATCCCCACATACAAAGATTCAAGACCCGCGTTCGAAAAAATGTTTGATATCCATACAAACTTTCAACCCCTTTTTCACCACCTTACAGGATGAATTTTCAAAAATGCTGAAATGAGTTTTCTTGTATTTTAATAATATATCTTTTTCCGAAGTTTCAAGTACCTAGCTTAAAATAAAATTTGAACCACATACAAACTTTCAACCCCTTTTTAACCCTGTTATGGGATGAATTTTACAAAACGCTGAAATTACTTTTCCTGTCTTTTAATAATATCCCCAAATACAAAGATTCAAGTCCCGCGCTCGAAAAAATGTTTGATATCCATACAAACTTTCAACCCTTTTTTCACCACCTTAGGGGATAAAATTTCAAAAACGCTAAAATTAGTTTTCTTGTATTTAAATTTAATATCTATTTGCAAAGTTTCAAGTTCCTAGCTTAAAATGAAATTTGCACCCCAAGACGAACTTTCATCCCCTTTTTAACCCCCTTAGGGGTTGAATTTCCAAAAACGTCCCAATTACTTTATTTTGTAATCGGCTACTGTGCCTTTCTAAGAAGTTTCAAAGCATTTGTAATGGATTCAAATTTTCAACCCCTTTTTAACCCTATTAGGGGATGAATTTTCAAAAACGCTGAAATTACTTTTCCTGTCTTATAATAATATACCCATATACAAAGTTTCAAGTCCCACACTCACAAAAATATTTGATCTCCATACAAACTTTCAACCCCTTTTTCACCACCTTGGGGGATGAATTTTCGAAAACACTGAAATTACTTTTCTTGTTTTTTAATATAATACATTTTTACAAAGTTTTAAATTCCTAGCTTAAAATAAAACTTGAACCCCATACAACCTTTCATCCCCTTTTTAACCCCCTTAGGGGTTGAATTTTTCAAAATCGCTTCTTATCTCTTGTACACTTTATAAATGCAACCTAGTGTGCAAATTTCAACTTTCTAGCTTTTGTAGTTTCGGCTCTGCGTTGATGAATCAGTCAGTCAGTCAGTCAGTCAGGACACTTGCATTTATATATATAGATTACGACAAACTTAATCCTATAACAAGCGAGATATTTTTGCCTTCAAGCGATTTATTTATTTTTTCTCTAAAACCCCTTTCAATCTTCCATTTTGATCTCAGCCTCTTTCGCGGATGCCGTAGGTTGTAACAATCATCTCTAACAAGAGGATTATTCCGTTAGACTGGGTTTTTTCATAAAACCTGGTCTTATTTCGGAACAGGCGTTCTACTTTATGTGTTTTTATTCCATCTCCACATCTCCAGGGATCTTATAAAATTTGCATAAGAAATTCTTGGGAAAGGGGCTTAAAAAATCCCATTGTGGGAATCGTTTGTCATATGATGTGTTTGTTCAGATTATTTAGACTATCACTTGTTAGTTTTGTTGATCTATGACTTTGACTAAAGTGTCATTCTATGGAACTTGCTAACTATGTAAACAAAAGTCACTAGTATGTTGACATTCAGAGACAATTTTTATATGGCGGTTTTTTTTAAGTTTTACTCTTTTTCTGATAGCATCCTAGGTAAGTATGAGGTATATGTACTTTACATGTGCACTGTGTACTATATCTGCTCCTGCGGACTATCCGGGGATGACGGCAAGAGGCCCAACGGAAAAACACTGCACTGGTGCCGTTAAGTATGTATTCCTTTTTCTGTTAGTTTTAAATAAATAAAATTGAAGCAACACTCCTGCAAGTCAATTTTAAATGGTGACAAAATCATAGTCTGTTCTTCTTAAAAGTGACATTCGGAGAGGTAGTTGCCATTCGAATGTCAACTTTATATTTTAAATTCGTGTAGCTGTGGGTGACTTTTGTATGCAGGTAAATGTTGCTTCGTGCGGCTACAGCGTAGCACTCTCAGTGTATTTGGTAAAATGTTATGTACACTAAAATATTTACTTACTGTGATTTAATTATTTTACGGAAAACATACCGTCCATGTACCTACGAGGGGCGTTGAAAATATTCTCGGTATTGATATCTTACAACCTCTTCTAAAATTTCTTTCGTTACTGGCCGCTAAGGTTTATTCATTGACATTTAAAAAAAGTATAATTCGAACCGAGATGTTCTTTTGTTTTTCTGCAATTGCTGAACAAACATGAACATCATGTGGGAATTGACAATGTTAACTAAATTAGAACATCGATGCGTGATAAAATTCTTGACAAAACAGGGTAAAAATCAAAAAACCATAAAAGAGGAAATGGATTGTGTTTACCGTGAGTCTGCTCCTTCTTTATCTACCATTCAAAAGTGGTCAAGCGAGTTTAAACGTGGAAGGGAGAGTGTTGAAGACGACCCTAGACCTGGCCGGCCTGTAGTAGCTACTTCACAAGAAAATATTGATAAAGTGGAAAAACTTACATTGGAAGATGGTCGAGTGAAGGTAAAATCTATAGCACAAGTAACCAATCTCTCTATTGGTACCGTACATGATATTATCCATGAACATCTTAATATGTCAAAAGTAAGTGCAAGATGGGTTCCGCGAATGCTGACTCGGCTTCAAAAAGACATGCGTGTAGCTTGTTGTTCCGATTTTATTGACCTGTGCGGTGAAAATCCTGATGAGGTGCTGCAAAGAATAGTTACTGGAGATAACTACACTAAAGAAAAAGGTGTAAATATCACAGGACAGTACTACGCTAACATTCTACGTCAATTAAAGGATGCAATCAAAGAAAAGAGGCGAGGAAAGTTAACCAAAGGTGTTATGCTTCTGCATGACAACGCCCCCGTCTATACTGCTCATATTGCCAAGGCAGCTATTGTTGAATGTGGGTTTGAAACTGTTACTCACCCACCGTATAGTCCGGACTTAGCCCCCAGAGACTTCTTTTTGTTCCCCAATCTTAAAAAGGATCTGCGTGGAAATAAATTTTCCGATGATGAAGCATTGAAGGCGGCAGTGGAGGAGCATTTTTACACCAAAGATAAAAAATATTTTTATGCAGGATTAAAAAAAATAATTGATCGATCTTTTAAGTGTATGAACATAGGGGGGCAGTATATTGAAAAATAAAAATATCAAACTTTTCGTACTTGTTTGTTTTCATTCTCATACCGAGAATATTTTGAATACCCCTCGTACCACATTTTTTCTAAATAGAAAATAACTAAAACTTAAAATAAATAAATGTTTATGTAATATGTATTGTATTAAACATAGTTTGTTGCAAACTATGAAGCAAAAGGGTTGTTTCGCAAAGTTTGAACTCATTAAATAAACATATCTACTACGCGCTCAACTTCTCAGTTGACGTGAATTTTAGTGCCATTTCGCGTAGCGTATCTATTTCAAACTTTTCCGTCATTTAACGGCACTTTATTCAAGAAACAAATTTATTTCAATACCTCCATGAGAAAGCTCCCGAAATTCAAAATCAAAACAAAACCATTGAAAAATCGAAATCCAATATAAACTGTGGAGTGTTTTGTGTGTGTGAACAAAAAAGCTAAAATTTTGTAAATCACATTAAAATGTAGGTACCTAATTAAATAGAAAAATGCTGTGACGTAAACAGACTTATCCGAAATATTGAGAATATTCAGATATCAACCTGTCTGTCTTAATCGATATCCTATGGGATGAATCCCGGATTCAGATCCCGTTATGGGCATTTATTTGTGTATCATAAATATTTATTCTTGAGTCATGGGAGTTTTCTATACTTCATTCTTATTAATAGTATACGTATGAATGTATTACTCACATTATACTCGTATGTATGTGTATATTGTTATCTAAGGACGTAAACTCACAATAAAATACCTACGTATTGACTTCGGTTATAAATTGCAATAGAATACTTTCGATCAACCTAAAAGACTGCATTCCACATAAAAAAAATGGAAGGCTGAGTTGAAATGCTATCTGCAAATTCTGATAAACTCTTATACAAAATCTGACAAATTTCACACGAAAAGTGTGTGGCTTTTCTTGACTTCTATTTTAAAGAATAATAACTAGGTCGTCGGGAATGGATTTCACATTTGGCTTCTGCTTTGTCTATCTGGCAACAGAGTTAGGCCATTTGATACATTTAAGAAGGCATTTGGCTCATCTCAATTTAACCTAAGTTTGCACTAATAGGTCGTAAGTAGTTTGCTTATTTTTTGACCTAAAAACTACAGTTTAAAAGCTTTGAATGCCTTGAACGTTGACGAAACATGATTCTCATTTATATTATGAAACCTCCGGCTCAGTACAAAAGGCAATGATACATGATTTGGCTGGATTTTTCGACGCGTCACAGAAGACAATGTTTACGAGTAAATTCAAGGATCTACGGCAAACAATTAAAAATAACCTTTCTAATATTTTAACTAATCACAGATAGCATTCATAAAAATAATCACATTTAAAAAAAGGCAGTTTCTTATCGAACGAGCGAGCGAAGCGAAGTTCTTACATTGAACTTGCAATTCGCAATTTTTTTGACGATATAACTATAGTTTGCTCTAGTCTAAATGAAAGCGGGTAAAAAAGTACTTAAATGAGGTATCATTATCTACTTTCACCCTCATTCTTTGTCGCGTGTCGATCATTTTACCACAAGAACACACCTCAATAGAATTTCCAAATGTCACCCTAACTTTAAATAAATAAAATTAAGCCTTAACAAGGCCTAAAGGGATGTTGCGTAAAATTACTCGAAAACTCAAACAAGCTTAAAAGTCAGATCTCAGATAAAAGCGTAAGTAATTAACGTTCGGACTGAAATCGATTCAATGGGAGATTAGAAAAGGGTTGGCTTTGATTGGGATGTCGATTAGCCGCTGTCATGAAAACGGCATTTGATTTTGGAGTTTCTTCAACGTTTGAAAGCTGAATACCAAATTTCTTTTACTAAGGGACCAACCACAAAACAATATGTACAAATTATAAAAACTCTTTTTATACCAATGAATGATGCTTGTGAGTCTGCCTTTACAAATTCTGATATAAATGGATAACGTCAACGCGCAGTGCGGTGACGTGCGTGCGTGAGTGCGTGTGGCAACCAACTGGCTGGCTTTTGTACCGCCGGCGGGACGAGATTCGTAGGCATAAATACGAGCTCGCGTGGAGAGTTCCATAGGCCTGCCCACTAGGCCAGACCAGTGTCGTCGTATACATCAAAACAAACATAGTAGGTACAGCCCAAGATCGACAAGATAACATGTTTTTTTTATAAGATCATAGCGTTCACTCCGAGAAATAAACCGTAACGAATTTACGTATTTCTCTCAAATGTGATAAGTAAAGCGTCGAAAGCCCAGGGACGGTTACAAAGAAAAGCCTACTCAGCGAGATAACTTTATCAAACCTTCACATTTGCTCAGAGCGAGCGAGGCTGAGGTACTCAGCGTGACAGATAACATTCGGTATTGCTCACTTCTTGTAACGAGTGCGAGAGAGTAACAGTACCTATAGTATGAGAAACAAATTACCTTTAGGGTTCTGTAGTTTCATAAGTAATAAAAATAACTTATGTTCAAATATTTAAAAAAAATGTTCTGACATCTGAAAACTGTTTCGACACCTCCAAACCTAGTAAGCAGCAAAGCAACAAAACTTGGTTACCAGCTTCGAGTCAGTGATAATTTAGACACAACAAGTAAAAGCTTCAAAATTCAAATAAACACCTTTTTAGCTAGCAGTACCTATAGAATAAAACACGTACAATGCACCTTTAAAGTGACACTCTTGTTCCATTAAGCACAGTTGGCCGCAGTTAGCATTTAATTTGTGGCTCCATGTCGCCGACCGGTCGCAATATGGATGGAACACGCCGCGGTGCCATAAGGGCTTAAAATAGACGTTGTATTATCTCTAACATGGTCATTCGACCATTCTTAAGCCTTCTTGCAATGATATAAGGTCTAAAAATGGTAATTCAAGTGTTCTCACTGACAAGGCGGCTATGTCATTTCGTACAATGATGGAATTGGGATCCGACATTTCGAGCGCTTTGACAAAGCATTAATTGGAAGGCGTCAGACAGAAGCTTCGTCATATACTTACCCTCTATTTTTTCACTGTAACCAACATTGGATTACTATAGAGATTTTGATCAACGTTTAATAATTTATCTATTTATTTTGTAACAATAAAAGGCAATGATTTGATCGTAATAAAAGTAAATTAAAACGTTATAAGAGTATATTTTAAATTAAACTTAAAAGAAATAAAGTAGGATACAACTACATTAACATTTGTACTAATAAGGAAATTGTAAAGCGTAGCAACAGTTTGTTTTATTTCCATATAACGAAGTTTTTTTTTTAAAGAACTATGCAACTTTCACCAACTAAATAAAAATGGGAACCATGTTCCGCTTTAAGCGGAAGTTTTGCAAAACCAGGCGGGTAGTTCCGGAATTCGTACCGTGTCGACAGGCTGAAGTTAGTACGGCCGGGCGGCATTCTTCAAGTTAATTTAGGCATGTATATCTAAACCAGCGTTTGTCTGAAATGTTTAAGGTAACTTTGACACATATATAGTCGTAAGTACCTACACCAATAGCGGGAGAAGGAAGGCCTTTGCCCAGCAGTGGGATACTCTTAATCACTACATAGTATAAAACAAAGTCGCTTCCCGCTGTCTGTCTGTCTGTATGCTTAGATCTTTAAAACTACGCAACGGATTTTGATGTGTTTTTTTTTAATAGATAGAGTGACTCAAGAGGAAGGTTTATGTATAATTTGTTAACCCGTGCGAAGCCGGGGCGGGTCGCTAGTGGCTAATAAATAAATAACTTTAGTGTACGTAAATAGTGAGACTTATGTTGCTTTAGTTGACATGAGTCTTATTTTAAAGTTTATAGTAAAAATAGAGTTTTAGTAACTACGTAATCAGAAATAAAGGATTTGCAAAATTTTGTCTTGTAATTCAAGTTTGCAACATAGGGTGAATTATCACACTACCTAAGACTTTTTTGACGTGAAACGTCTTTAAAAACCCGTAGTAGAGGTGCCGGACCAAAAACCAAGTGTAACGAAAAGTGCTATGCGCGGTGGCTTATATCTCTGTAACTGTAATACCTATATGTATAGTTATAACATCAGTGTATAGAGGAAAGTAGCTATTACTCGGAAATGCATGTTCCGCTGACATAGATGGCGCTGATTCTACGCTAGAAACGACGCAATAGGAGCTAAAATGACCCCTATTTTCAGTGTTCATTTAGTAATTACTCATCAGCCCATTAACCGATTTCGGTCAAATTGGAGTCATTTGATAGATCTTATTCCATTTTAACGAAATAAGAGAAAAATAAAACACGTAAAATTATAATAAGCTGCAAAAAGGTAAAAGAGTGACAGCTTTTACAGAAATTTTATCACTGCTCTTGTTTGAGGCCACTGTGTGCGAAAATTAAGGCGCAAAACTGACGCAAATTACCTGAAGTAGTAAGATAACGCAAATACGGTTCTTTACATTCCACTTTTACCCTAGTGAAACTTGTTAATCTCCTCAAATAGTTCATTAGAATCTATGGCGGCGCGGCGGCGCGAGTTAGTAAGAACACGTAGAACGAATGTATGGCGGCTGCTTGACAATCTCGAGTTCCTATTCCTAATTACTATCTTAGTTGAGTACTTTCTGCTGTATGGGCCAAACAAATTTTAGAAAAGGTCACTTCTGTGGATAATACATTAAAAGGTAACGACTCTGGTACGTATATATCCCGTTTTTCTCATTTGAGCCTCAAGAACTGAAAACATGTATTCCGCCTGTAAAGGTGCTGCGTAAAAAGATGATTTTAGATTCCCTTAAATTTGCGATGTCTACAGGAAAGACGCGAACGAGATTGCTATAAAACGTGTATTACCCGTATAAAATATCTATTCTCGTAATTTTGGTGTGTAATTTACAAAAAAAAAAACCTAATTATTACATTCAGTACTCCAAAATGGATTGATCATTTATAATTAAACAGGTGTGACGCTGTAATTTCTTATTTTAAAATTAGAGCCGTAAAAGCCGTGTTCATTTCTTAATCATTATCACCCCAAATAATCTTTACAGATAACATTTAAGATATTACTAATAATTATTAATTATTATAATACATCAAACATCGCGAGATGCGCGACTTCGGTATTCATATTCAAACACAAAGCAATAGTACATAGTACAAGGGTTCTAACGAAATGCGAAGGCCGAAGGATGTAAGTGTGACACACAACACACATAAGTGTGTCAAAACACATCCTGGACGATTCGGGCATTCGGCCCTACGCGGAGCTCGACCTTCGGCCTTCGCACTTAGACACTAATACTATTGTTCTGTGTTTAAGCAGTAATGTCGGGCTTCGTCCGACCTTTAAGGGTGAACGGCGCCGCAGGCGCCCTGTATTTAAGAGCGCGCCAAGCGCGCTGAATGTCGGGCTTCGCCCGACCTTTAAGTGTGAAGGGTGCCGCAGGCGCCCTGTATGTAAGAGCGCGCGAAGCGCGCTGAATGTCGGGCTTCGCCCGACCTTTAAGTATGAACGGCGCCGCAGGCGCCCTGTATGATAGATAGGGATTGCAATCCGGTCCGGCGGATCCGGTAATCCGGCCGGATCCGGCACATTTTTCAAGATACCGGATCCGGCAAAATTCACCGGATCCGGTCTCGGATCCGGTAAGATGAATCAAAAATATAAAATAACGCTAAAATTTAAAAGTTCTCGCCAATATTCGAACGTCGCTCGACGCGCGCGATCTATGCGGTGCGGCTGCGACGTTGCCGTTCTATTTTCTCGCTTGCAAACAGCAATACAACAACGTGTTTGTTAGTTGACGCCAGTCTTCTAGCCGATGAAATATGTGTCGTCGTAGTGTTGAGATTCCCGTGCACCGTAAGTACTGAATTGTTTTATATTCAATTAATTGTGTTGTTACATTGTAATTAAATGTACGTGTTCTTTCGTTTTATTTTGTATAAACCATTATAGCCCAGTTATAATAAAGTGCTACCTGCATTTAAAATATACCTAATAAATAAATATTTATAAAACTTCATTCAGCAGTTAAGTTAAATGTTTTGTCGAATTAAATGTAATTAGAGGAATATATGTTGAATTGTTGACTTTTGACGACCGGTCTGGCCTAGTCGGTAGTGACCCATCCTGTGAAGCCACGGTCCTGGGTTCGAATTCCGGTAAGGGCATTTATTGGTGTGATAAGCACAGATATTTGTTCCTGAGTCATGGTTGTTTTCTATGTATTTAAGTATTTGTATATTATATATATTGTTGTCTGAGTAGCTTACCGTGGGGCTTATGTAAATATGTCCTATGTTTATTTATTATGATGTTATCTTGTTATTATTATATGCTACTAAATAAATCTGGAAAATCTAATGTGTGAATAAATGTTTTAATGTATACTTGTAATAGATATGCACGTTCATTGATTTTGTTTGCTCAAACTAAAATGGTTGAATTGAAAGCATCTTTTTGTGGGAAGTGTGGGTTGGGCTGGGCTATAGATATACGTATTTTAAGAGAAAAAGAAGATTTTAATTTGTGACACTGATTATTGTAATAAGACTTAGTGGTTAAGTAATAAAAACGTTAATTTTTGAAACTCAAAACAGCCGTTTTATTAATCCATTAAAAAATATCCTTAACTTCGCATATAACGCTAAAAAACATAATAAAATACGTGACTTGATGATTTTTTTATCCGCAATACCAATCCGGCCGGATCCGGCCGGATCCCCGGATTGAGGCGAGAATCCGACCGGATCCGGCCGGATTCAAAATCAGACCGGATTGCAATCCCTAATGATAGAGCGCGCGAAGCGCGCTGAATGTCGGGCTTCGTCCGACCTTTAAGCAGGGATCGGAACCGGTTTTTTGCAAAAACTTAGAAATAACCATATTTTGCGAATTATTTTATACTAGAAATGTAGGACTCAGTTGTGTTTTTAGGTTACGACTTCGTTTTATTAGATTGCCCAATTAGAAATGAAGTAATTAGCAAAGAACGAAAAAATACCGTTTCCGTTCCCATACAAAAAATACCGGTATCCGATCCCTGCCTTTAAGTGAGAACGGCGCCGCAGGCGCCCTGTATGAAAGCACGCGCCAAGCGCGCTGAATGTCGGGCTTCGCCCGACCTTTAAGTGTGAAGGGTGCCGCAGGCGCCCTGTATGTAAGAGTGCGCGAAGCGCGCTGAATGTCGGGCTTCGCCCGAGCTTTAAGTGTGAAGGGCGCTGCAGGCGCCCTGTAGTAAAGAGCGCGCGAAGCGCGCTAAATTCGCCCGACCTTTAAGTGTGAAGGGTGCCGTATTCTTTAAGTGTGACTAATAATGTTCATGTGCCAGCGGCACTCGGTCGGCCTTCGGCCTTCGCACTTAGACACTTATACTATTGTTCTGTGTTTAATTAAGCACGCATCCTGGACGCTTCGGGCGTTCGGCCCTATGCGGAGCTCGGCCTTCGGCCTTCGCATTTAGACACGTTTACTATTATGACGCTTATACTATGACGCTTCGGGCCTTCGGCCCTACACAGAGCTCGGCCTTCGGCTTTCTCATTAGCTATCCACACCAACGTTTCACGTCAACCATTGCGGCTGTGTCCCTGACACAGCCTCTCTCAACTTTTAGGGTTCCGTACCCAAAGGGTAAAAACGGGACCCTATTACTAAGACTCCGCTGTCCGTCCGTCCGTCCGTCTGTCACCAGGCTGTATCTCACGAACCGTGATAGCTAGACAGTTGAAATTTTCACAGATGATGTATTTCTGTTGCCGCTATAACAACAAATACTAAAAACAGAATAAAATAAAGATTTAAGTGGGGCTCCCATACAACAAACGTGATTTTTGACCGAAGTTAAGCAACGTCGGGCGGGGTCAGTACTTGGATGGGTGACCGTTTTTTTGCTTGTTTTGCTCTATTTTTTGTTGATGGTGCGGAACCCTCCGTGCGCGAGTCCGACTCGCACTTGGCCGGTTTTTTTATTTTTTGTTTAGTGAATGTGCTTACTGTACGCAAGAAGCAAATTTGGATAAGGTTGAAGTTGTTTTCCACTGTCTAATGTTTATTTTAACCCTGACGCAACGCAAAGATAGCTACGTTTTCAAACTTCTTAATTAACTTGTCGGTGGTTGATTGTGTGCTTTTCAAAGCAACTTCTCGTAGGTATAGGCAGTTAGTTAGGTAGTTATTTCAAAGCGGATATTGCTACGGATCATATTTCACAGACCACTACGCTTCAGATTCAATCATTGTCATTTTGTATAGATAACTGATTTCTAAGTAATTTCACAATAAATTAGCAATACTATAGCGTGAAAGACTTTGTATTCTTTAAAATTTAATTCCTTAAAAGATAAAGGTAGATATCAGTAGCAGGATAGAGGTTGACTCACGCTAGACCGGGCCGGGGCCGGGCCGCAGCTTCCGGCGCTTCGTTTTCTATGGAAAGCACCACGTGATCACCGATCAGCCGTCATAGAAAATGACATGTCGGACGCCTCGTCCTTAAGGTGTGACGGTAACTAAGATGGCGGCTTTGAAAATTGAAACATCACCATTAGTCCACACAAATTTATTTAAAAGTCTCAAGGTCTGAGGTCTTTACGCCCGTATGGTTCGCTTCCGCGGATCGCTGGTACTCCCCTGGCCCTGGCGCTGGTGGTCGGCGCTGACGAAAGGTGGTGGAGGCCCCGGAAACCGAGCTTCACGTCTTCACAGGGGGTAGCCGGCCGGCGAGTAGGGTGTGGCACCTCGTCCTTGGCGCATGGGGGTGAGCCGTCGTGTGCTACTGGGGACGCAGGTCTTGCAACACGACGCCAAGAGTTTCAGTCTAATAAACGCACCCTGTGGATAAACGACCCGCATTAGATTGGGCTCCTCCGTACTTGATTGCCGTCGATGATGAGCACCGGGGAATAAGCAAAGCAAGGGGAAACCGCATATAGTTGGTGTAGGTGCTCAAAATCAGAACGGAGTTACAGAAGAACGAATAAAATACAATAAAAGAGAAAATGTTCCATTACAATATTCTAAAAGAGGGTAGCCGTAAGTAGCATGACGCGGCAGAAGGCTGACGCAATACCTAGCTCGCATTGCGGCACTCTAAATACGAACAAGCATTTAACACTGTAAGCTTAACACACTATTCGATATCGCTAACTACTAAAATGTCTTATACCTAAAGGCGTTAACGTTTTAAAATGCATTCTTCAAAACTTACCCGTATATGGGGCGCGAACACACTTAATTTAATGTAAGAACATCTCAAAAGCAACTAAATATGTAGTTGTGAGACAATATTATAATAATTATTAATTCTTTAAATATGGTCGGACGCGACCGGCGCGTGCGTCCCGACACGGAAATAATGTCCGTGCGGGCGCAGCGCGCGTCCGACCTCAATCGGCTCCGCAGGGGGAATGTCGAGACCCGGCGGGCGCTCTGGTTATAAACTCCTATGCAGAAAAAACTGGTCCTGTGAACCAGTCAAGACGTTAAGGCGACGCCTCGCACTAATACCGTTAAGGCGATGCATTACATTCAATATTTTATCAATGTATATTATATTTATAATTATTACCTAAGTTTTTAGTTTTTAAAGCTAAGTTAATATCGTTAATTTACTTAATTATATTGTTTATGTAACACTACGTTACAAAGGTGACAGTCCATTTCCAACCGCAGCTGCACTACTGTTCATTTTACTATGGAAATTGACAGTAACAGCGACGCGTTCAGTACCAGTAGTAGTGCAGCTGCGGTCAGAAATGGAATGTTACCCTTACGGTACATTATACTGTAGATGACCTAATAATAGTAGAGCCGCTCAATTTTTATCTTAGACGTTCGCCTCTAATACCTACTCGTACATAATAATAATGTTTTTACATTAGGACACATTATAAATGGAATTGGGTACTTTCCTCTACTTAAAATAAATTATTTCACACTATGCACGAAATAAAGCACCAGATAATTATTAGAAAAACATAACAATTATTTTTAAAAACAATTTCTATTTAATAAATCGGATGGAAGTATAAAAAGTAGTGACTTGACTGAGGTGAGTTGACTGTGACGTCACTACATACGTTTTCATATAAATTCCATATTAACAAATCGTTCAATTCCATAGTAACTAATTCTAAAAAAGAAGCTTATTTGACTAGTAGGAAAGTAGCCAATAATTTTTACATGCATTTTTGCGGCTGGATGTACGAGTTAAATCTGTAGGTTCAGAAGACCTTACATCCGATTTGTAGTAACGTGTGTGTGTGTGTGTGTGTGTGTGTGTGTGTGTGTGTGTGTGTGTGTGTGTGTGTGTGTATGTGTGTTTTACAGACATTCAGCGCAGGTTTCTGTGAATTAATCCGTAACGGAAAAATCACGTAAATACATCGGCGCTGCTACAAAGTTGCAAGCAAGACTCGTGAGATGTTTTCAAGATAAATTCTATTAACGAGCAAAACTCTGAACGCTGCCCAAGCCCGGAAAATATATCAAAATGATGGATGTAAGATAAATGTGGACTCTTCACCTTCCGAAAATGCAATCATTTAGTAGAAGCGTTGAAGGGAATTAATAAGGAAAATATTTTCCGCACAAGCTAAGAAATACTTTGAAAAATGCTAGGACATAATCTTTTAGACAACACTGTTCAACGTCTTTATCAAAAATACTTTTACTGAGGCAGCAAAAATATGAGATGTTGCCTTGATGATGGTGTGTTTAGGTAAATTCATTCAATAATTACATAAAATAGGTAAATTATCTAAATTAAATAACAACAGAGGAAGGAAAAACTGGTAAGACAGAATAAAACTACGTTAACTATTAATGCATGTGAATTATCTTATCTCGAGTCTAGACTAACATACAAACTTGAAGTAGTTTAATCAACAGGGTCAATCCGTCCCCACTCAATTAGCGTCAGGCTCAGCATATTCACACAATGGTATTCATATAATTGGGTGGCGTAAACAAAAAATATTTATTGGCAAAAAGTCCGTTGACCCTGCAATGTAGGTCACATGGCTCGACGCCAACTGTTTCTGCTAAACCGAAAAGTTCTATGAACAGAACATTGCCAAAGTTTATATGACTTTTTGGTAATACGGGAAACCAACTGCCCCTTGCGACAGATAGATTTGCGCACATGTTTTTGTAGTAAATTACGAGGTATGTGAGATTTGATCGGTATTGGAGTGGGAGGAAATTGCAGGATTCTACTGTCGTGATATGGAAGACAGACAACCGCCCTGCTATATATGTAGAAATAAGGGCCGAATATGACTCGAGAAAGTGACATGAGGTGACATTGCTACCTAGTTCTTAGGTACTAGTGCCTAAGTGGTAATGAGACGACCGAAATACAGAATGTTTCATCCGAGATTAGTGGTTCTCTTAGGTGGAACAATTTGATTAAGTATATTTCATCTATGATACACTTAGTTACATTGTAAAAGACGTTCACCGGGGCGTTTGATTATTAGATAACTAAATAGATAATAATCGTTTTGTACACTCTATCAACTTAAGGAATACGTATCGTTATTCATAATACATAATAGTCAAAGGACTAAACAGGATAAAAAATCGAGACACGGCATTAGACAGACATCAGATAAGAACAAAAAAAGCGCATAGCGGTGTTTAAGGGGACCAAAACGGTTAATTTCTCACTTCAAATGTCGCCCTGCAAATTTTTGTACGAAAAAGATACCTAAATCAGTTTTTAAATTTTCTATAAAGTCATTATTTGAGTTGCGGATGTTTTCTCAATTCCTCCTTTCTCACGATAAAGCCAGAAACACAAGGAAGGAATTGATAGGTTTAGTTACAGGCAATTGTTTTCGCCTCGTCGGGTTGTGATCTCGACGTGGTTTGTTAAGCCTATTGTCTCGGCAAAGGACAAAAGATAAATTGTATTTACAGCTTGCTCTCACAATAAGGGGGTGGGAAAGTATCATGTAGCAAAAGAAATGACTATATTGTTTCTAAATTATATCTGCATCTGCTAAACCAATATATCAAAAAGATATATTTGTAAAAATGTTAAGCGTGAGTACCTATTTTCAAAATCAAAACTTATAAAGTTCGAGTGTAGCGTCTAAAATGTCAAAGAGGTATTTATCAAATATAAAATCTCACATAAAGGTTCCGTCGGTGTGTAACATGACTATATATTATGTATAATATTGTTTCTACGTTTAAATTACACTACAAATGTAAAATCAATAGTGTTTCTTTTTTTTTTTTTTCATTAATTATGACAACTACGACTAAGTACTAGATGAACAATGATTATTAATTTTTAAGAGTGATTCTCAAAATAGTGGCATCTTAACCTGTCATCGAGTTTTTGAATTGAATGTATCTTTATAACCTATATCTAGATAAACTAAAACAATGTTTATCGAGTCCAAGTCATTATTTTTATTTAAATTTAATACTTATATTTAAAAAAATAAAGAATAGCACTTTTCACTGTAACCTGTCTTGTCCAAAAGCATCGCTCTTCCAGTTTTAGTTCTTTAGATTTTATAAGCATTAATTTATGTAAATAAAATATCATGTTATATAATAACATAAACAATACCTTTTAAAATGTACTTTGCACAGGCCTTATATATATATTTTTTTTACAACAATATTCACGCACGAAGTTTGTCCAAGGATATTTTCACTGTTAACCTGTACCAACCTGTACATGCGCGGTATTGCATCTGACTCATACACAGAAAATTTTATTTAGATCATAACTATGGCAAAATATTAGGTAAGTATCAAGCTAACCACCGTAGAGTACCATCATGACCCATGTGTTGTAGTTTCGTAGAGACAAGTGGTTAAAGGCAGACATCTGGGGTTTTGTAACGGAATGTTAACTTTAACTTGTCTCAATTATTTTAAGAATTTGGTATGGGGTCTATTGTAATAATATCATTTTAATATTGTATGAAGGTTTATTCATCTATGCTAAAAGTGAGACATTCGTATTATTATCCGTTCAAGGGAAAAAATAAAAATTAATGTATTTTTCACTGTAACCTGCTTAACTTTAACCAGTGTTCAATGTATAGGTTATTTTAAGTCTTTAAAATAACTTCTTTATTTTTCGTTTCCTTTTGACAATTTGAGGTACTTGAAGTAGTAAAACATATTTTTCATTCTTAAAAGTAAAAAAAATAAAAAATATTTTTCATTAACTTTAACCTGTCGATGCCACTTTCCATTCTTGAGAATCACTCTTAAACTTGGTTTCTTTGCTCTGCTCACAGATAAATTTGTTCAAATATTTAAAAACGACCCGTCCAATTATAACTTGTTTTAGGCAGAATAATATAATAATTAATGCCGGGAATCATAATTAATTTATACAGAACGGGCTCGTTAAAATACCTCGATTATTCTTACAATAAAGCTTCTAATGAAAGGATGATAATGGCCACTCGCACCAAAGTGTTTAATTTCCAATTGTAAGCTTTTATTAAATTCAAAATGAAGTATGATTATTTTTTCATCACATTGTCTCGTAAAGGATAATTATGCATTACATATTATCCAATACATGGAAAACGAAAAGGTTTATTAAGTTAGGAATTTTTTTTACTAAATGTATTAAGTTGATTAGTGAAAATTTTGGCCTTACCGCCCTTAAATATATTTGATTGATTTCATTGGTTGTGCAGTAATTATATCAATGGGTAATGGTAATTAACTCTTATTATATAATCCCAATTTATTGCTCAATAAATCAAATGAGACATGACCATGACATCTGCCACATTATGCTGTCGGACAATCCATAAGAACAAATACATAAAAATAACTAAGTTTTTAATGTCTTCGCCGTAAATATTGAAGTAATAAATCAATTAAAAGCTCGTTCAATCAAACTCCGCTCACGCGCCAATGAAACTTATTATGAATTAGGTTTAAAGATCTTTATTTCTCATAAGAATACATAATATTCACTTACACGAGAATTTCTTATTTTTTCTTGCAAAATACATATTTATTCGGTGAGCGCACACTTAACTTATAACCACTTAAAACTGTAGGTACTTACATATTACAACTTAAACAGAAATTTACAAATTAAACTAAATACACCTTTTTTTTGTCGGGTAAATCAATACTTAACTTAATAAGTAAACAAAACATGCAATGGAATGCGAGCGTAGTTGCTACGGCCGGGACCGGAATTCATAGAATTGTTAGAAAAATACCTAACAATTTAATTCTATCTTAAGCACAGTTAGGCTGATTTATGGAGAATCAGTGTCTCATAGTATTCTAACACACACGCGCGCACACACACACACACACACACACACACACACACACACACACACACACACACACACACACACACACACACACGCATATACACACCCTAAAAGCATACACCTTATCACCCTCTCTCACTCATCATTTTAATTAGGTTTAGTTACCGTATGTTACCTACTCTTTTGTAAGCCCCAAGATACAGGCTCAGCCTAGTTTGGGTCTTACCGGACATCCCTTACGGGGTGCCATTAAATCTCGAATTATGAATACTGAGACAAAAACTTTGTGCAGAAATTAAATGGGATCTCTATTCTGCTCGTGACGGCGGTAACTTACCAAGGTACATATAGGCTGAATAGTCGACCAAACCTAGGTAAGTAGGTACTCGTATTTCAATTATATTTTTATTAATTTAATTTTAGGTAGAGGAAATTTATATTTGATTTTGGGGTAACGGTTTTGATGATAATGATGAATTATGTTGTAATTAATATGCGCTGCAGCAGTAACGATCGATCGGAAATATATAAAGACGTATCGTGTATTAACACTTAATTAACAGAGTTTCTCAAAAAAAAATCCTTTCCTTGAATTCGGAGTCATACGCAGAGAAATCTAAGAAATTTTCGATGTATTTGTAGGAGTTTAATAATAAATCCTTCAATATGCTGTGAACTATAAGTACTTCAACATAATGATTAAGTATTGTTTTTACCTGACTGCATACTCTCGGAAACTTGACGAATATCTAGAAATATCACTCTGCTTGCACCCTAATATAAATACACCTTCTATTTACAATACTCTACAGGGGCCCACGTTTACCCTCTTATGCACTACACTAGCAGATTGCAATGTTATCTGAAGCTATGCTAGTTTGCAAAAAGACGTTTGTCTAAGGATGTTATTTCACATGTCCAATTTCTTTGTCCAATGTGCATTTCGTCTCACTCTCTCATTAAGCAAAATGTGAGACGCATATACACATTGGACCAAGATATTGGATAGATGTAATACCATCCTAAGCAACCGTTCTAACAACATACGACCTTTAGCTCCAACACAATAGATCTCCGATTGTGAGCCTCGTGGTAAACCTCAAATTGTATTACCTAATGTTTACAATATGAAACGTAAATGAGTAATTTAAAGAACATATGTAAGTACCTACCAACATATATTTTGTGTAAAAAGTGTATAAAATGTGACCTGTAAAATCTGTTTTTACCAATAAAGATCTGTATTCTGTATTCTGTTGGTTTATACTTACAGTAGATAGGTATAGATACTAGTACAGTCTGAACTGTGAGGTGTATTGTACATATCGTATCACAAATCTGTATACTTAGAGTATACAATTTTAAACTCTTTTTATTACCTTGATTGTATATAAAATGAGGGTTTCATATGGTTCCATATTATAATTATACGCAGAGTCTGCGACTTATAATATGGAAGTACATATAGTAAAGACTCACCCTAGCGCCAGTCCATAAGCTACAACATACGAAATTGGCTATGTTGCTATGTAAGTAAAGTATAAAGTGACTAAGTACCTGTAAAATTTGCAGCGATACTTAACAAATTTAACGCATCTATTTTTCGGCCAGGACTCGGGCGGCGGTCCATGTTGGGTTAGCCATCACGTAACGTGAATATTAGTGCTCATATTACCCTACTTTCTTTAGAAACTTAAATCAGAAGAACAAAAGTTTTTACTTAGTATATTGGCATTGGATAGCAAAAGTTCTTAACTTTCCCAACTGTCCAGGCTTGAGAAAATAGGAAGTAAATAGTATCGTAAGATAAGCTGTACTTACTTATATAAGAACTCTAAGCATATGCCCAAATGCTTAAACTTGTTCAGTCGATGCGAAAGTACAGGTGCCGAAAGGCCGTGAGCACCTTAGATAAAGATAAAGATAAAAGATAGTTTATTCAAGTAGGCATAATTACAATGCGCTTATGAACGTCAAATAAAGCTAGGTAGACCGGCTCCAACCCTACACCTCTGCCCCGAGAAGATTTTAATCCCCCCTCAATTGGAGGAGGGTATCCCATTATGGGACCGGCAACAAACTCAGCGGGACACATCTTTTCAAAAATAATTATATCTTATAATTAACATGCATTACGAGAAAATAAGGGAAAAAAATACAATTTAAATCACTATAGAATTCATGCAATTATACACATAAGGTGTAATAGAAATTTGATTTAGAAAATATACATATGTACATGGAATCATACAAATTCGTAGCTCTTTCAGAAAACATATCAAATTCTTACAAAAGGAAAAGAAAATAAAGTTATTAAAAGAAATGGGAAAACATATTACATAAATCTGATTTATTATTATGAATTACCAACATATAATATTTGATGTGCTTTCCTGCTTACCTGAGCTGTGTCACCTATAACTCTATACATAATACAATGTTTTTAATTGCTACTACTTTTTATTAGTTTCTGGTTTGGACCATGCATGTTTGTCTGTCAAGTAGTCCTCGACTCTGTAATAAGCTTTTAACATCAATGACTTTTTTAAGTAATTCTTAAGAGCTGGAAAGGGTAATCTTAAAGCATCCTCAGGTAACTTGTTATAAAAATGAATGCATTGCCCAACGAATGACTTTTGTACCTTACGGAGGATACATAGCAGAATGTCCAAGTCGCAAAATGTGCAGGCTACGTAAAATGAGCAAATCGCAAAATGTGCAAATCTCATAATGAGAAGATCGCAAAATGTACAGATCTCATAATGAGCAGATCGCAAAATGTGCAGATCTCATAATGAGCAGATCGCAAAATGTGCAGATCTCATAATGAGCAGATCGCAAAATGTGCAGATCTCATAATGAGCAGATCGCAAAATGTGCAAGCAGATCGCATAATGAGCAAGTCGCAAAATGTGTAGATTTTGAAATAGAGCTCAGATTCTACAGGTCCAAAATGCGTAATCGTTGCCAATAAGGCTTCTGTTGATTACCGAATGTTAAAATATTTTGAAACAAACCTGCTATCTTTTTTATTATTTTGATACCTTATCGTGACCTTGTTTTATGAGCAAATAATTTATGAGGCAGTGCTTTGAAATATGCCCGTTGGACTTTGTACCATGCAGTTTAACTAGGGACGACACACAAAGCAAACGACATTACTATATGCACCTTTCGCGACCTGCACTTTTTACGATTTGCACATTTGGCGACCTGCGCTTTTTATGATTTGCACATTATGCGGCCTGCACTTTTTACGATTTGCACATTTCGCGACCTGCACTTTGTACGATTTGCACATTTTGCGACCTGCTCGTTTTACGATCTGCACGTTTTACTACCTGCACCTTCTGCGATTTGCACTAGTGCTCATTTTGCGACTTGCACATTCTGCTATGTATCCCCTTACGGGGATACACGAAACTTTCTGATAGCAAGCTTATTTTTATTTCTAGTGTTAAAGTTATGGACATCAGAATTCTTAGTGAAGGAGTCTAGATTCTTAATAACATAAATAATACTATCATATATGTATCGGGAAGCTACAGTTCTAGAATTCAAGCCAAAATGTGTCGACTAAAATATCTGATGCGCCGATGTCTTCCTATCAGACATCTTAGTTCGATGACAATGCAATATTGTCGTGTCTGCCTTCAATATTTTATCTCTCGTTCCGCATCGCATCTGCAGCCGTGTTCCCAAGAGTATTTACTCTTTATACTTTCAGTAAACAAAAAACATTTTCTTTTTGTAAGCTAAGGCTGTGTAGAAACAATAAGATATATAAGTTATAACGGCATTTTTAAAGATCTGTGTCTGTAGCTATAACTTGAGTAGGTATGCTAAGTGAAAACCAGATCGAAAGGATTCCTTTTGAATGCTAAAGCCTTAGTGATAAATGATAACATCAATTTTATTCTGCAAACCAGAAAAAGAACCTTCTTTCTATTCACCTTTTAACCATCAATAAATTGTAAAGATAACCGTAATAGTTCTTCTGCGAGAAATGTTCAATTTCCATTGATTTAAAGGCAATCTGTCTGTTGGCGTACTCTCGGGCTCTTATCTTATCTTTAAAATATTGGCGAGACGAAGTAGGTGTGTTTTGAAATTTCGTGTTTTGCGATTGCATTTACGCTTCTCGTATTTTATTTTGAATCCACATGTGCCCACCGGTAGCTTTGAGAGATTGGTTTGAATTTTTAACCAATGTACGTGGAAGACGCAGACATGTTACATCACAGAGCATTTTTTCTAAGGATTTTGAACGATACACGACGTACTTATGGTACTTTAAAAACTAAACACACGTCCACACACTAGCGGAGTTATTTTTCACGAGCCTTATGTCATTTGTTATAATGATTTATGTATGTATGTATGTATGTATATACTTTATTGCACATGGAAATAAAAACACGAGAAACATAGTTACAGAGTAAATTAAATACAACAAATTTATGATTAAATTATGAAATCAAACCTTGTAGACAGGTATGTACGTTTCTTCAAACAAAAACTTCACTTTTAACAGTTTTAACGCTTGTTTGACACTGACATACCCAATCCATATCGTTTAGATATCTAATATTTGACGTAGCTTAAATTTCGAATATGGCTGCTATTTTAGAAAATTAATATTACAGTCGCTGATTAATGTTTAAGAGAATAACTCGACGGGAACTTCCGGGAAACGATAGATGATGCTCGTTGGTGCTCGTCACTAGGGCTGGGTTCATATTTACATTACAAAGCCGGCTGGAATAATATGGGCTATTGGGAAAATCTGGCCAATCAATATGAACACCATCGCGATCGCGTCGCTATTTAAAAAAGTAACAAGTGCAATGTTCAATTGAATGGTTTAATAGGTGGTAAAATTACTTGTATTTATGTAGTAACCTATCTATTTACACTATCTAAAAAATATATATAAGAAAGTTTTTAGGCTTGACTGTCCGCATGATTCAATTCAAACATGCAAAAACGACTGAATAAAGTTTAGTGAAATTTTGCACACAATTGTTCTTACTAAGTTACCACCACTAGGATATTCTTTTTAGAGTTTAAGTAGGGATACATTAATAAATGAAACTAGGAGTAAGGGAGTGTGGGGTCAGTTTAACGACTTCTATGTAGACGAAGCCACAAGCAAAGGTATCCATATAATAGTAGATTGTTCAACAAGGGCCTAAAGTGACCCATTTTTACCCGAGGCAATTTTTTGGTCTGAGCGAAGCGAAGATTTTTTGAGCATGAGAAGTGAAAAAGTATGTTAAGTGCGTAATTGATTGATGCTCTTGATAAATCCGTACATGCGTTACCCGTTGAAGCGCGAGTAATATCCGTAATGTTACCCTTCGCACTCGTGGAACAAAGTAAACAGTTTGACAAAATGACTAGCACGCTCGCAGGTGCGGCAGCGATGACTAAGCACGTTTAATAAAACATGTCTATCGCACGTTTTAGGCTGAAATGTTGAAGCAAAATATACATTCCACCGGGCATTTGACGCTGTTGATCGTTTAAAATGTTGCTTAGCATAATATTTACGTAAATTTTATTATGTTATATTAACGTTGTTGTTATTTCCTTTAAAGCGACTCACGCTGAACCATTATTCTTTAATAAGAATTGATGATTATTTGTTCTTAGTCGAATTAAGTTCTTTGACATAACAACCGTTAGGAGTAACTAACTAACTAACAAGAACTAACTACAAGGAGTAACTAGTAAGTTAGCATCATATTTTAAAAACCGTGCTTAAATGGTATCCTATTTTCAGCAGATTTCTTTAATGCACAACGCGTATCCAAATCACGTCCCATTTCAATGTATTCGTGGCCTTTTTTTGATCTTTGGAGCAGTAGGTACCTATACAATTGGTTTTCGAGGCGGACGTGCTGTCTATTTAACATTTTCATTGGTAACAAAATGTAAGGGTTCAATATTTATTTACCTTCACAATTTCACATTAGGAAACGCAAGATGGACGTAGTAAAAAATATAACATGATTACCGAGAGTCGTTTTTATCAGCTGGGACAGCACGGACTGGTACATCATAAAAGAAGTTGTAAAAACTATTATACATAAGTAATCTCCGTCTTTAATCTGTAGCCCCAGCATAGGATATAAAAAATGAACAATAATATTTCAGTAAAAATACACAAGTACGCGTAAGAACTTGAAGCAATGGGAGTAAAACTCTATGAAGATCTAACGCTGCGACAAAACGTATACCATATGGTCTTTGCATTAAAACAAATCTTGAATTCAACTTGTATCCAGAGCTGTATCTTCCAGCCCACACTAAACGGCAGCATGCTCAAATCTGTTAACCAAATACCAACCTACATCCAATAGTAAGTAGTATCTTCATTTTTCACACCGTCCTCAAAAGGCGAGCCAATTACGAAGGCAATCGGGATCCCTCCGCGGTCTCGAGTGCCTTTCGGGCAATTTCGGGAAAGCAGAGAATAAAGTTGATGCCTGCGAAAACAACTTGGGCCAGCTTGAGTACAGTTGTTTCAAGTGATCAGTGTGATTAAGCTGCTAGTTTATTGTTTTGGCACGTAACTGTAGTTTATGGACTACAGTAAAAGTATCATGGTCAGTATTTAAAGCTCACCAAAAAAGCATCGAAGTTTATGTATAATACGTGCCAACATGTACACACAGCTGCTGCTGACTAATTATCATTCTAATTTGAATAACATTTCGACGCAAATGTTGGTTATGTGCATTAAACACGACTACATAAACAAAGTGCACTTCAAGTCATATAAACTGGAAAAAAGTCAAAATACTGATCATGGTAACTTAGTTCGTAACTGAGAGCCTTCGCAACTCGATGGCGGCAAAGTAACTTATCGAATGAGGCTAGGTACGAGTACCTATATCGGCGCGCGTTTGTTTAACAACTTCTGAAAACAGTCTTAATCAGATTAAAACTTCGACATTTTGATGGAAACTTTGCCATTAATAACATGTTACTTCGTAAATCATATGCTATTTTATTTATCGAGTTTACGAAGTTAATGTAATTACTGCTTTGAGTTTGCGACTGAAGATCCCGGCTGATATTTATATTGATTATGTCGTCAATATTATCCTTAACTTGTACTTATTTTCTTAGATCATACTTTCTTTGAGCTTGTTGATACTTATATGTAAATAAATTTTAAATAATGTACAACACTAAATGTATAAACACTATATTCAAGCGTTCACGTGTTTTCTCTGTAAATAGACTCATAAAACCTTCTCTCAGGGAATGTGCACAGAACCGTAAAAACCAGTATTTGTTTTTCATTTTGCTTCCGCATTTGCCACAAAGCATGTTAAATCGATCTGAGATACCTTCATAGAACTATTTTATCCTTTGAAGCTCCGTCACAGGTATTTTCTACATAAATAAAATTACTTGACCGACTTCAAAGTTCTAAAAGGAGGTGGTTCTCAATTGGGTTGTATGTTTTTTTACTATTTCGTCGGAGATTTTTTACCGCAAACCATATTTATACGAAAGTTTGCGGTCGAGAAAATAGTGTGGTATTTGATAGAAAGATTCTATTTCATAAAAAATAAAGGCTATATCTACAACTACATACCAAAACTAGATGAAGAAGGTACCTATAGCTATAGGTAAGGCTTGTCCTTGGTATTTCTTTCAAGGGCCGGTACGTAGCATATTACACGTAAAGCGATTTTCTAGGGCCTACCTTTTTCTTGTTCATGTTCAGTCAGCTGGGAAGAAACTTTTCTTGTTACAACACTTGCCGCCGTTTTGTTTGTAATTTGATGTTAGAAATTTTTCCGAAGGTTGACACAGTGCAATTTTATTTCCATTGTGCAAAACTTTAGATGGCACTGTAGGTTACTAGGTAAGTAGGTAGGTAGACAAAAAAAACCGGCCAAGTGCGAGTCGGACTCGCGCACGGAGGGTTCCGCACCATCAACAAAAAATAGAGCAAAACAAGCAAAAAATACAAGCAAAAAAACGGTCACCCATCCAAGTACTGACCCCGCCCGACGTTGCTTAACTTTGGTCAAATATCACGTTTGTTGTATGGGAGCCCCACTTAAATCTTTATTTTATTCTGTTTTTATTATTTGTTGTTATAGCGGCAACAGAAATACATCATCTGTGAAAATTTCAACTGTCTAGCTATCACGGCTCGTGAGATACAGCCTGGTGACAGACGGACGGACGGGCGGACGGACGGACAGCGGAGTTTTAGTAATAGGGTCCCGTTTTTACCCTTTGGGTACGGAACCCTAAAAACGTAGTGCAATGCAGGTATATTATAAAAAGAAAACAATTACAAACTCTGATCCCATTTCGGTGTTCTTATTCATAAAAAAAATCCCCCTTTAGGAATTTCTCGGGGGAACATACGACAGAAAACATAGCAACAAGAACTCTTCATACGTAGTCGAGTAAAAATCTAAAATTGAATAAAGCATTATTCGTAAAAACCGTCCTTCTAATATATCTTACAAAATTCATGCCTTATTCTTTACAATCTTTACATATTTGGTGCCCGATCCTGACCTTTATCGACATACCTGCGGTTTGGGTTTAACTGGGTATCCTCGATAATTTGTCAGAATTTATCGGAACATTCTGAGAGCCTACCGTGAACCACGAACGAAGTTTTGCCTTTGTGTCGCACTTACGTAAATTTACTTGTGCGTCAGAGAAGCAATACTTCGTTCGTGGTTCGCGGTAGGCGCTCTGGTTTCAAGTTTGAAACTATATTCACTGCTTACTGTTTTAAATAGATTTTTAGACTTTCATAATGTGGATGGATTTAAATCTTCAGGCGGTTATCTATATTCCATAGAATACCGGATATTTATAATAATGATTATTCTTTTAAATTAATTTCTTTGTATTTTTATGAGATTGGTTGTTGAGGTTGCTACATTCCAACAAGTTCTTAAACGTCCGATAAAACCGCAACCGAAGTTCTACATGTCAACATTACTTATTAAACGCGCACCAAGCATTTGTACGCCTATTTGCGTCTTTTTCTGCGTGAATAATGTATAGAGCAAAGATTTATTGCGGTGGCACTCGGAGACAACGAGAATAGTTGCCAATGTGAGCGCGCATTCTCCAGATATTAAACAAGTGTTGCTACAGTTTAATATTTTATTAGCTTTGGAAACAATTCGTAAGTAAACGAAATAACTTAACATACCGCTCAGCTAGGGTTTGCACGACGGATCCGAAATGTATGGGAATATCCGCGGATCCGGATCCAGATCCGGATAATTTCATACATTTCGGATCCGGATTGCAAACCCTACGCTCAGCTAAAGTATAAAGTACCTACTGAGATACATTCATGACAATTTTCCTCACCATAAGTATATTTTTGTGTAGGCTCTAAAATAAACATATGAACATGCGTATTTTATTTTATTTTCCTACTACAGGCTGGAAAATTTGAGGACTGAATTGATTAAAAGTAAAATGACTGTCTTCAAGTAACTACCCACACCATGAATCTAGTATATAACTGGATCTGGCATGATGGGCGGGGGAAATGACCGAACGGGATAGTCTTATGTATCTTTCAGTAGGAGTAGCAGCGAAAGCGTTATTATTGTTTGTCCTTGTCACAGTCTCACATTTTTTTTTATTCCCCACCGTAAACTTAGTATGTATTATGGTGGGCAACAAATAAATTCGACCAATCATAGTGTCGCATTGCCTATGTTTTGTCCCTCATGGAGGCACACGTATACCACTTCTATAGGATCTTACCTTCTATGACCCACACACACACATACGAAGACAGATATTTAAAAAACCGGCCAAGTGCGAGTTGGACTCGCGCACGGAGGGTTCCGCACCATCAACAAAAAATAGAGCAAAACAAGCAAAAAAACGGTCACCCATCCAAGTACTGACCCCGCCCGACGTTGCTTAACATCGGTCAAAAATCACGTTTGTTGTATGGGAGCCCCACTTAAATCTTTATTTTATTCTGTTTTTAGTATTTGTTGTTATAGCGGCAACAGAAATACACCATCTGTGAAAATTTCAACTGTCTAGCTATCACGGTTCGTGAGATACAGCCTGGTGACAGACGGACGGACGGACGGACAGCGAAGTCTTAGTAATAGGGTCCCGTTTTTTACCCTTTGGGTACGGAACCCTAAAAACTAAAACAAATAAGTAATTTAAATATAAGAGCAGCAACAATGATAAGCACATAATTAAGGTCAATCTTCTATAAATAAAGATATAGCAGTAGTTTGGCTAAAGCGCGAGACCCAGATTATAATCTGAGCATAGGTACGATATAATTGATATAAAGCAAATCATATTAATTGGTTGATAGTAACCAACATTTACATTTAACAATGATTAATGATACCAACGAAAAAACGATTACATTAGGTAGATGAAGAAAATTGGCTACATTTTTCAAATGTTATTACGTCATCATGCTGATGTCATGCGACAATCTCTTGTGGGTGAAAAAACTGGATCTGAAAGTCTAGCCTTCAATGGGGAATACCATTTAGCAATTAATCTATGTCATGAAGTGATAAATTGAAGTCGTTATCTCTATATATTATTAGTGCGATCTCTAATGTAGTTTGAATATCCTAAATAAAAGCTTGTAAAAATATATGTTATCCGTGGATTCGACGGGAAAAAATATCGTGAGGTAACCGGACTAATTCCAATAACGGCTTCTCTTTGGGTTGGAAGGAAAAATGATACTACGCTCTCATAGAAACTAGTGCTTGTCCAGGTCTTAACATAAGTTTATCAAAGTAGTTTAGTAGTAGTGTTTAGTTTTAAGAGTAGGTATAGTTAATTTTAATGTATTTTTTTTATCTGTTTTATGTAATTAATTACTTTAGTTTATCAAAGAGGTTGTAACATTACTTCAGGAACCCCTCTGCCCGAATCGAACTTTCAGATGCGTCTATTTATAGATCAAGAAACGATATCGATTAGATATGTCAGTGTCAAAAGTGACAGATTTGTTTGAAGAAACGTCACATTTGACACTGACATATCCAATCCATATCGTTTCTAGATCTATTAATTGAAGTATCTTAAAAGTTCGAATCGGGCACAGACAATCCAACCTCTGGACATAGCATAGTCGCGCTACCCCCTCTGCCCTTGGAGGATATAATCAAACGGAGACGCCATGTCTGTAATTTTCTGTACAAAACAGTCTGCCGATTTTTGCGGGGGAGGGGAACGTCAAATGTATGCGTAACGTAAAAATAGCCATGTCAGATAAACGTCAGTCCATACATTGTGTATGACCGTTGGCCGCCTATTTTCGACAGAGGGGAAAGCCTGTTAATGGCTACTCCGTTTAGTTGTATCCTCCAAGCCTCTGCCACACATACGGTAGCGTTACTCCATCTTCGAGTCAATCCCGTGCCGTGATTGGTCCGTGTCTTTGAACGGACCAATCACGGCACGGGATTCGCTCACCTCGTCCCCCCGCACCCCCGTGTTTTTGGCAGCATCGGTTTCATGAAAGAATTGGCCTAAGCTCAGTCTAGAGGTTGGATTGTCAGATGGAATCTGGAATATCTTGTTACAACAACAACTATAAATCTTCTGCCACTCCATCAGTAAGCGATCCTCTAATTTAATCTTTAAAGAAGACGAACAATATGCACGATACATGTCAAGAGGCGTATTCAGAAACGTTAAATTATGATACCAATTTGATTACAATACACGTTCCGCTCACACAAGTTGCGATATTCTACCCAATCCTAGTCCAGAAGATAAGATATCCCCATGTCGATCTGTAGGATTCAACTACAGTTCAATTATCTTCTCAATTATCTTCAAATTCTGTTCAAATACTGTTCAATTATCTTCTCTGTCAAGCTAGCTTGACTAATCGTGTACCTAAATAATCTAAACATAATTAGTTATGTCGCTAGGCCAGAATTTTACAAGAAAGGGGACTTTGTAGGGAAGAGGAAAATACAGTCTTTCTAGGCATAAAAGAGGGATACCCACCTACAATTATTGCTAATGTATCACGTGCGAACTCCGAAGAATTCAATCTCATCCCAGTATGCTCACGCTTAGCACAGCAGCGCCACGATAGTAGTATCTCGCCCGCGAGACAAAGTACTCGTGCTTCTCATTAGAGAATAATTATATTACAGTCAGATCTTTTGATAAGTCTACAAACAGTGCAGCGGCGACTCTCCTGGCCACCTGAGTCTTCGGCCCGAAAATACTCGGAACTCAAGCGCGAGTAGACCTTCGTGATCATGCTTCATCAAATTCAAACCATATTTTGCAATTCTCAATATGCCCTCAATTCATAAGCACTGGCTTTTCGGAGCGAGCTGCATTTGCATGCGAATGGTAAAACTGATTGAGCGAGCGCTTGCACTCATGCAGAATGCTTTCATAATAAAACCAATATTTATCCTAGAAGTTTATACTAAGTACACATTCGCTCGTTACAGTCGTTACGTTGGAGAGGCTTCACAACCCATCATCATAATTTTCTCTTAATTAGACCTCACGAAATGTAACGATGTGATATTCCAAATTGTATTTTCTATACCTGTATTAAAATTTTTAAGGCAACCAGTGCATTTATCGAAAACAATATTAAATTAATTGAGGACGTTTTAAATCTTATAAAGTTCCTACACCGTTAATTTTATATAGCTCATGAAATATACACTTAACGCAGCTCTTTTTTATAGTCTGCACTGAAAAGGCTCCACTAGGGATCCCTTGAGCACGCGAAACTGAAAAGAACACTATCTAGATAATAAACTACGTACTCGTAATGTACTGTTTACGTAAGCCTGCCAATCGAGAAGAATCTTTTGCTTTGAGGAGATATTTTCTGCTCTATTTTCTAAGAGTTACTCCAAGTATTTACGTCATATCACACAAGACTTATAGTAGAAACAAAGAATACTTACGGCTAATACATTAGGTATGTAAGATACTACATTACTTAAGTGTAAGTTCGAAGCGAAAGGTTCGTTCGAAAGTTCAGGATTTATCATAATTAACATTTTATCTTACGCAAGTACAAGGAGAGAAAATCATAAATCAATATAATATCTCTGAAAACTGAGTACCTACATGCAATCAGCATTCTACAAATTATGAAAAAAAAAACATTCCAATTCGCAATGTAATTATCTGAGACCTTCTGAAAAGTGATCGTCACGTAAACTAGAGTGTTTTTGCAGACAAATGAACCCATTACGAGAATTACATGCCATCCAGTCCAGTATTTTTGGAATTACTAAATCAGGTTTCTTTAGGTACAATTACATAAAATTTCATTATTTATATTCCTTAAACTCTGTAATTATTACCACAGTTTACAAAATACATACAATGAAATCATAAGTTATCACTGTCATTCAATGAAATTATCTATAGGTACCAAAACAGGCAGAAACAAACCCAACATCAGAAAACAATAATTGTTGTAGTAACAATAACTTCAATTATTGCAGTAATTAAATTTGCCTTTCAAAATAAAACCAAAAAATGCCGCCTTACTAAATATATTTTTTTACAAAGCGAGGCATTTGACGTCAACAGCAAACCATTTTAAAACAATACACGACAGATGAACGCCATGAATAACTCTCATAAATCCATGGCAATAACTCAGGCAAAACGAAAAGTGTTTTGCCCTAGGGATATAAGCACATACATATATCTGCTGCGTATGTTTTTGTTTTCACAGACGCAAATTCACAATGCAGTGACTACGCTGAAGTTCAACAAAACATAGGTCATTGTATTTGGTTGTGTGTTTTGTTTTGCTACAAAAAAGGGCATTGTATCATTGTAACTACTCATACGTTACACTGTTTTTACCCAGCAATGTATCTGGAATTAGCTGCGAACGCGCGGCATAAGTCCGGGGCTTTCAGCTTAGGAATTGTATGTATCTACATATACATATGTGTTAGGCTTTGTGGAGTGTTTTGCTGGTCTATTTTGATGTTGACATGCTATTTGTGGTTCCTAGGATGTGTCTGCTTATAATCTCTCAAATACGTAAAGGACATAGGATATTTTGTGCGCTTGAATTTAATAGTAGTTCGTAGGTTCGGACAAATAGGGTAAAGGCACCAGTAGTCAGCCTTATAACGACTTTTTTAAGTTTGAACGTTCGGCATTTCTACAGGATTAGTCGGATAATTAAACAAATGACATGGTTAGATCAATTGTTTATCATAGTTTTAAAACAAAATATTTTAAAAAATAACAATTCTCTTTATAATATCTCTAATTAAGATTAAACAAAAAGTGGCACTTTTCTCCAGTAGTCAGCCTCCAAAATCCAGTAAGCAGCCTCTGTGTACCCAGTACTCAGCCTATATAAACTTTTCATAATAATTAGATTAAAATCACTAATATTTATATCAAAATCAACGATATTATAATATTTATTTATTCTTTATAATTTTTGTTATCGTTATTGTAGTTAGTTGTAGTTTTTAATTTAAGTTTATAATTTTTTGCATATATCATTTTTTGCATAATTTCAGCGAATTTAGTTGATTGAGCGCTGGAGTTATACGATCGCAACGCCCTAGCCGCTCACTAAATCTTGCGCAAGAGTTTTGAACTTTTTGTATACGCTGACTTGTTTTCTGTAATATACACGGCCCGTAGACTGTGTCGCAATAATTAAATTGTGACAAAATTACCGATTTAACTAGCATTCGTCTCACTTCAGCGCTAAGGAATTCATTTATTTTATACAAGGACTTGAGTTTGTACATTGCAGCTTTTACCTTCAAATTTATATGTTTCTCAAATTTAAGACCCGAATCCATGTATACGCCCAGGTTTCTAGCATAATCCACAAAAGGTACCTACATGATGATTGATGATGCAGCGTATCAAAAAACATAAGACAGGGCTCAAATTTAAAAACACCATCAATGTATCGCTATCGCACACATTGGAATGCATTCTTGAGTGTATGCGTATCACGTTAATTATAATACTAATTATACATATATCCACATTAGCTTTATGAACACTTCCTTAAAGTTCAAATCATATTTATTTCACGCGTCCTATCCGCTATGGGCTACATTTTACAGACTTCACCTAATTGTGCCTAAGTCATTTAACTCAACGCCAATAATAGATTTCTATAGTCAAAGGACTGTCTCATTTCAAACATAGACAGAGAGAATCATACTATCTTTGTCTTACACTGGTACTAGCACACAAAAGAAAAGGATGAGTATAGTTTTTATTGTTGTTATTTACCTACTGACAAATTGGTTTAACCAACTCCCGACTCCGATCCGAACTTGTTCCGGCCTTCGAATGATAAATAGGTACTTTTTACTTCTAAAATACTTTCCGCTCAAGACATTTCTTAATCTTATTAGGATGTCGTTGAAAAATGTATTTTCAAGAGATGAACTTAATTAGCTAATGAAATGAGAAGTGGGAGCAAAATGAGACGTGCTGAGCTTAACAGGCCAATTCGAACGTACTGTGTACACTGACATTAAAATGATATCTAAAGGAAGTCAATAACATTATTTAGATATCATTCTGATGTCAGTGTACGAATTGGCCACTCCGTCATCCGATTTCGGAAAGAAATCAGACGGATCTAGTGCGTAGATTACCATAGAAATAGTTCTACGGCTACTTCGGACCATATTTTCACGGATTAGGATCGGATTCGGATCGGACGTAATGCGAAACCGCTTTTACAGAAATTTTCAGTTTTTCAAGTTTTGAACTTGAGTTCGGATCAAATTCTGGGTAGGTGCACCTTCTCTGAAAGGCTCTTCTACACACGAATTGGGTACTTCACGTTCACTTTGCATTTCGTCGCAGATACGAGTATATTTAGGATAAGTATTTTATTTTTCCAAATCTTTTTAATTGGTAAATGTCAAATGATATTGCGTTGCTTATTATTTTCGTATCTTTTTTGTTTAACTCATAAGACACACTTCAAAAATTACAGAGATAAAATGAAATCATATCCGTGTCATGTGTTAGTCAACGAAGTCGACCTTAACCCACACATGGCGTTCCTAATGATAAGGGGATGGCTCGTAGCGAAACGTGATGCTGTTACGGAATCCTGCTCTCAGAATCTAGGTACTCATACGACCATACATAAGTGGACCTTATATGGTTGCAATAAGACTTACGAATGGCTACTTTACAGTATCGAGTGTTGACTACTTTACACATGAGTGTAGGTATATATAAAATAGGTAGAGGTTTTCGGTTAGTTTCAGATTTTTTTAAATGAAGTCACGTCTCATCTATGCCTAGTGTTAGTCCATAAAGTTGTATCTTTAGATCCACGCGTGAATCTTAACTATGCATCAGGGTGATTGCATCAATTGCATGTATAGAGACGTGATGCTGTTACGAAAGTCTTCCCCCAAGATCAAATAGCTATATGTTTTGTTTTAAGGGTGCTAGTTTCGAATTGAGAATTATTTTTATTTTTGCTTCCAATTTACTACCAATTCCTATACCAATCAACGCGTTTATCCAATTGTCTAAGTACTACTTACTGACAGCGAGTTTAGAAACATGAAAGCATTTTTTTATGTGAATGCACGCTCGCACAAATATATAACTGCTCTTCTAATCGGATTTATTTCAAATAAATTCGAAGTGTTTGTAATATTCACTATGAGGATATGATACATAATTACAAACCAAAACCAAAAAAAAAATATTTGGTGTTTTAAACAATGCATGTTAATTATAAGATGTAATTTTTTTGAAAAGATGTGTCCCGCCAAGTTTGTTGCCGGTCCCATATTGGGATACCCTCCTATAATTGAGGGAGGATTTAAATCTTCTCGGGGCAGAGGTGTAGGGTTGGAGCCGGTGTAGCTTTGTTGGACGTTCATAAGCGCATTATAATTATGCCTACTTGAATAAACTATCTTTTATCTTATCTTATCTTAACGAAGGTTTAAGTTAACTAGGTACATACTTTGAAAACAAGCACACATTTTCCCTAACATTGTTTTCACACATCGACACCTCTAAAATAAAACATTGTCTCAACTATAATATTTTCCTTTCTGGTTTGCACAGGATGTTATCTTGGCAGACAGCTCGGGTGCCGCGTGTGTCAGAAACGCCGGCATAACGACCTTTGGCTTGGAATATATGTTAATGTTGAATATTTATAACCGACTTCCAGAAAGAGAAGTTTCGTAATTTGTTTTTTTTTTCGTACAACATATACCAGGATATAATATTTCACAATATTGAGAACATTATAGACAATTGTTTAAGCGCCATCACCGTCAGCTTATATTTAGCCCACCATTGGGCACCTCTCAAGTGCGTCAGAAATGAACCCCCAAGGGCCCCAAGGCATCCGGTTTGTATGTCACACCCCTGAACTAATCAGCCAACACTTTGCTGATAGCACAGATTATATAATAGTTCTTACGAACAGATACTTATCTCTCAAAGAAAACGCAAATACCTACCGTTTTAATACCTACACTAAAATACAATGGAATGACCTTCAACGCGCCGCCGTGCACCGGCACAACGCTAGGGTTGCCGACGCTTACAAATGATTTACTAATATAAGATACCTACCTACTTAGGTAGGTACAAATATAGGTTTTAATTGTCAAACTAACATTAGAACTGGTCATATAAAAGCATAGCGCAAAATAACATAAGTTGCAATAAGTAATTACAATATTCCGTTCATGCGTTTCATTCCGACGAGTGACTGCGAGACATTTTAAAAGCTGCAGTAAACGCAGTGTTTACGCCGTTTTATAAACCGCGCAATGAATCAATAATTCAATACCACCTAAGTAGCTTGTAGCTTGCAACCACAATGGAAACTATCGTAAAAAAAAACCAAAAGTACTTGTATTGAGAATGTCTACCTACTTTTCCTATCTATCGGAAGAAAAAAATCGGTATTTTTTATTAGTTTTGTTGTTTCTGCATTCATCCACACTACAAGTAGTGTTATTTGTTCATTGGTTCAAGACATTTCTTTCGCATACATTTTAGCATATTCGAGCGCGCGGCGACGCGACGTGCATGCGTGAACGCGCGTGGCAACCAACTGGCTTGCTTTTCTACCGTGAACGGGAACGGATTCGTAGGTATAAAACCGAGGTCGCGCGGAGAGTTCCATAGGCCTGCTGATAGGTCAATACACATCAATTTAACTGTGCAATAATTGTATCTACGCAAATTAAAATAAAATAAAAAGTCAAAGTCAAATGATTTATTCGTAAACATAGGCATACATAGGTAACAGTCAGTGGTGGTACAAAAAGTATGTAAAAAATTGTAATAACCATTAAAGCTTAACTACGTAAGCAGCAATAAAGTTTAGTTGCAATGGCGGCAGAATTGAGACAAAGACCCAGAACACGTGATCGACAGTAGAACGTTGCTAACAGCTAAATTAGATGACGGGACGTGGGTCCGACTCGCAAGATCTGATTGTCGGCCATTGGGACGACACAGGTGAAGCTAAAGCGAAATCACGGGCAAATGCTGAAATAGGAGCGGCAAAAATATGTAAACCTGTGATAGCTTAATCACGATATATTTTCGTTAATCTAATACGATGGAGAACATTGTAGATTTATTTTGATGTCATAAGAATTGTCACTCAGTACGATTTTAAACAGGCTAGTTTCGCCATGAAGATCAGCTGCAAGCGAATTCGCACAGGATTGCAGCATATGTGTAAAGATTATAATTTTTATGTATTTTCCAAATGGTTTTAAGTTTTATACATAGTTTAGTTTTTTCTGTAAATAAAATGTAATTATTTTGTTATGATCAGACGTATAATAAAGAAATTCAATATATGTATACCTACTGATACCTACTACTGATACTACTGGTACTTTATACCTACTGATGAATATCGCCCGACGGTGCAAGTGTTAACATCGAGCAAATTCGCTGAGTTTTTTCTGGCCCTACATGGGCAAGATCTAAGTACAACAGAGCGCTATGGGTGTTGAAAAATAATCCCCAATTGACATGTAAGTGTAAGGGAGGTACCCAATTTATATTCTTATACTTACCAAATTGCAGCTTTCTAGCATAAGGGTTAGTGAGCCAAGCCACGAACGGACAGACATGGCAAAACTATAAGGATAGCTAGTTGCCTACGGAACCTAAGAAGGACAATTTCATTATCACATTTACCTAATCACGCCAACGACATCTATAATAGAACAAAGATCTTTAATTAATTTGGTGCCTACCAAAGGCATTTTACCAAAACAAAGAGTACAATAAACTAAATATTTAGTAATTCCCTTGCGACAAAAAACTACCAACAATACTTCAGGGTGCTAGGCGGTACCCTACTAAATAATGAACCGGTTAGCCCGCAAATTATGTTTTACGTGGGCGGCTTTCACAAGGAAACTGTGAAATTGTTTTCAAATTTCTTTTGCCTCCCGGCCTGCTCATTAATCTTTCATACTGGCAGATCAGCGAATGTTATTCACAAGTCGCAAAATGCTCAAGCGTATCGCCTGACAACACCAGTTGCAGTTGCAGTTGCAGGCACCAGCCTTTTTACCAATATTCCTTTTCTCATTCATGGAAATATTTCTGTTTCTTTTACGTCTTCGATTTTATATCGATGGATTTGGGTACCGAAAAGGTAATAATTGTGTTATCTTAACCAAATCTAAAACTTTTGCTCATGAATATACCTCAACCAAGTTACGCAGCGGTACTTAGTATTAAGCTGCATGCAACCAAACTTTAGTACTACCTAACTAATTCTCACCAACAGTGTGACTAAAGTTATCACTTTACTACGAGTATTACTTCATATATGAGGCATTAGAATAGAAAATTAGAAATTACATACTCCGAATGTCGGTAAATGTTAGGTCAAGGTAAACAAGAAACGGCCGGCCCCACAGTCGAGACAAAATGTTTTGTGAATTAAGCTGCAGCGGGCAAGACATTGCTTAGAATGTTAGAAATTCTGCTACAATGGAATACTGGCTGCTTCTATTGTTTTTGAATTGTATTATATTAGAGAGAAAGACGTGCTCTGAAAATTGAAGCGTGCTACGAATCTATAAGCGTCATATGAATTAGGTACATAGCTACAGTATACCTACTCAGGTTAACACAGGCAAGCATTATAGCATATTAAAATATAAGTAAAAGCCGTATTTATAGACTAGCAAAAAAAACACCTTTATGGTTAGCTTTATACTTATTATGTTTGTCATAGAAAGGCTTATTAAACTGCTCACTGATAGAAACACATTTTCCACAAAAAAACACCAATGAAAACACCTAGAATTTATCTTATGTTAATGAAATTCTAAAATCATTGAAGTTTATTTTGTTGATAAACATTGAAGCATAAAGTGTTTTTAAAAATCAAAAGTCTAAGTAAGTACAATGCAAACAATGAAAAAGAATAAGAGGTAACTTATTCTCATGAGGAAGGTAGGGAAAGCAAATAAAAATAAAAAGCTCTCTTACCTTAAGTGACTGCATCGCTGTAGTGGGATCGCTTCGAATTACAGGAGGAATGTGGCTTTTGTTTGCGCCGGCTGACTCCGAAATGGACTCGGGATTCTCGGGAATATTGCCTTCTTAACATGGAGCGATCTTGTAATACCTTCTTTATCATTTCGGGCAAAACTTTTGTAAGGCTTAGTTACTTGGAATATGCCTAGGGCCACAAAAACAACGCTCTAAGCGAATCTTCTCGTTGCTATAACGCTGCACGCTGCTGGCAAGCTCCTCACATATTGGACTAAAAATTTGTGACAGACATGTAAATGGCAGTATTTACGCTCGATTATTGAAACAAAGCGTACAGGGGCACACTGAACGGTCCAATATCAGGGGTGTAATCCCGATTTGTTTTTTTACAAGCGTGGTCTTGCGGCTTGTGGCTATTTTTGCGGTGTAGGTGTAGCGCGGTATGGTGGTTTACATGTCAGGAAAATTCCATAAAGTAAGTTATTTATGTTTCTTAACATAACTTTTTCATTGACACTTCACTTGCCTTGAATTAAAACCAAAAGTGTCATGCAATAGGTCAGCAGAAGAGTCCAAAAATCCAACACTTTTTTATTAAACAATGGATCCGGTACCTGGCATTCTCCCTTAAAAACTTGACCTCTCCGACCATGACAAACATTTTTCACAACTCACTTACAGGATACCATTGTCGGTATAAAGACATTTTCGTCAAGTTTTCGACCGTTTTTTGCTAATTTCGTCGTAAAAGTACTTTAGCTCAAGATTCCGTGCACAAACTTTTTATCATTTAATTTGGACACGAGATAACAAATTGATTCAAAGTTCACGTTAAGTATTTATTTCGTAATAATCATGCTTTCTTGACAACTTAGAAATATGCATAATATATATTTTTTGCCTTGTCTAATGTTCCACGTTATCGGATGTTTGCGACTGATCCGAGAAGTTACTACGAGTGAGAGAGAGAACAACGATGAATCATGACGTCAAAGTGAGAATTATGTACGTAGTCCCATTATCTACTCTGTGGTAAACCCTAGTTCTTGTAAAAGTGACCATAGCATAATGCAACAACTTAAGAGCCAACAGGAGCTAAGATTAAAATATTTTAGGTAAATATACCCGTCTCGCTAACGGAAGCGGCTCCTAAAACTAGTGCGATAAGGACAAGGCGAAAAATCCTGCGTAAAAATATCAAAAATCGAGGTTTCGTACTCGACTGTTTCCTCCTCCAAAACTTAACTAATCGTAAGCAAATTTGGAAATCTAAATTATTATGATATTATCTATGTCGGACCGTTTTGATTTTTTGACTAATTGATGTCAGTATTGAATAGCACGCCTCTCATAGCGGCATAGTCAATTAGGCCATTTTGGCCATTTTTGAAGGGCTCTAGCGCCTTAAAAAACAAAAATATCAAAAAAAGCAAAACGGTCCGACACAGATATTGACAATATTAATCTGTGTTGAAAAAATCATTGCTCTAGCTTCAAAACCCACGGAGGAAACAGTCGAGTACGTTTGTATGGAGAAATGACCACTCCTGTTGGCTCTTAAAGTGAAAGAGTGCTCAAATGTTTTGTCTCCACTAACCCCGGCCACTCAGTTTCCTGCGCAACAAGACGGATGGCTCCATCCATCACTGTCCGTGTCTATGTTTATCCTCCAGATTAAATGTCCCTAGAAGGTCTCTCTCAATATCGGAAGGCTACGTTACGTAGTTATATAGTAGTAGTGAGTACAAAACATTATTAAAATCTTTTTTTTTTTTTCAATCTGATTTTTATTGAGGCTTTGGACACTCTAGGTAAATGTCAGCCTCATGGGTGCTTACATAGTTCCCTACTCAAGGGAAAGATCAATAAATCTTTTGATAAATAAATATCAGGCAAGAAAATCCCCATACATAGGTAGGGAAATTTAAATACCTCTAATTAACACGTTTACACATATGATAATATAATGTGGCCGATATAAGGAGTAGCCAAAATTACAGACTATTTAATAACGTTGTTCATAAATCATAAATTACTGTGAAACCTAGCATTCCTAGCAAGCAGTTGATAATTGTTAATATTAATTTTAAAGGGCCGTAATATGTTAAATTGTATACTTAGGTATTATCATTCTAACATACTCGTAATTGTGTTTGTTAGAAAGAAACGTAATTTAACTAAATTTGATTAATATGGGAGTAAGGATTTAATTATAAATATCTATTATGGGAGTGAGTGAAAAATTTGCAGTTATTCAATCCCCGTTAGTCCCTATATATATTAAAATCACAGTCAATCGCCAACAAGAACTGTATGCAAATGAACCAGAGAGCGAAAACGGTTTGTGCCTCCAGCCCGATCGGGGAAGTTTTAAATTAGTTCTAAACGACTTCATCAGTCCCAACCATGTCCTAACGCCACTTAAATATATATAACCGCAGGCACAGTGTTAACACTGGAACTGTACTCTCTTAAACAAAACTACGAGTAGGTATATGGAAAATTACTAAGTTGAACTAAAATTACTAAGTTGGACGGTTAAAACTACTCAACGTGTCGTCAGGCTATCCGAGCCTTAAACTGAACGACCCACTGGAAAGGATGACTCACGTTCTAGACCGGGCCCTGTCCGGGCCGGAGCTCCCGGAGCTTCGTTTTAAATAAAATAAACATAAAATAAAAATTGTTTATTTCCGACCAACATAATCCATAGGAGTGTTAGTAAAATGCATCTTTTTTGTATGGAAAGAATCACGTGATCACATGTCATCTGTCATAGAAAAGTAAGCGCCGGAAGCTCCGGCCCTGACACGGCCCGGTCTAACGTGAGTCAGTCTTTAGGAGCATTCCCAATGCTAATAACCGACAAACAACCCTCGAATAAACTATATTACCTTTATAAATATTGCCAATATCTAGTCAGTATGACTCGAAGAAGTGGATCAAGTTTAGGTTAGGCCAGGTACCTACCTATTATCAATTCGCGTGCTAACAGATCCCTTTGATCTGGCAAATTTCCGATCAAATACTAGAATATTCTCAATATTCGTGTAAGCCGGGCTCCGGGCTAGTATTATTCTATTCATTGACTGCACAGCAGCCAAGACGGTGGAAATTGGGTCGAGCACGCCAAAACGAGTTAGCGCGCGTTTAATTTTACTGCAAGACCACGTACCAATGCACACAGTTCCAACTCGAAGTTCATGTTTCATAACGTTATTTGTCCCAAATATGGCGGATGCCAAAGTTAGGGAAGAATCGACATCCTCTGTCTCTGTGCATTTATGATCACTAGAGCATATTTTATAAACGTAACATGATACTGACCTAGAGCCCGATTCAAATTCAACAATATGTTACGGATTTTATCTTGTTTTTATACGCCCTTGACGATCGTTTTGGTGATTAGTGCGCATCTCACGCACGACTTTCATTGCATTTCGTCTACGCCCATCGGCGGAAAAATCAAAATCAAAACTGTAAAACATGTTAAATCAGTAACGACCTAATAAGAAGGGTTTTTTTTAAATTGCAAATAGACCGGAGTTCCGTCATCAGAGGGAATTTGATTTATTGGTTTTAAATTAAGATCGTATTATTTCACGCTCCCGCGCACACAAATTTGTTCGAATGCGACGGACTGAAAATCAATTTGAAATTGATTTAGAACTGGATTAGGTTAGATAATAGAAGAAGATTAATCACAATATTTAGCAAACAATCCAAGAAATATTTCAAATTATTATTTACCATGGATTTTCGTAATTATGCCTGTTACAATTTATTTTAGATTTGGGTTTGTAGTGGTACCTAAAAGGGCATAATCTTTTGACAGTTAGAAGAGTAACTTATATCATAAAATAAAGCCCTTGTTTCGTTCATATATAAAATCTGGGTTTAAATATATATACATAAAACGCAATAATATATTATAGTAAGTAGCATTACTAACTTAGTATTAGGTTTCCGATCTTTCTTTAAAAAAATAAGCATTTTTTTATACCCATAGATAAAATAAATAATTTGTAACAACGCAACTTACATTAAAATTAGACACGCCGAATAAATACCTATATTTTTTTTAAATGTGACCACTAACTATAATAGGTATATTGAAACAATGTTTTGGAACAGCTAGAAATAATTGCACACTCTATAGCTAAAATATATCCTTTTGTTATTATAGTACAACAAAATCTCTTGACTTGCGGTACTTTTTCTTAACTATACAGTAAAGTGTAATGCCTCGACTTAATTAAGCTAACGGCTTGCTCTCTTAGAGCGGAGTCACAGATTACAAAACAGTAAAGCAGATACGCAACTCGAAATTGTAAAACTCATCTGGCTGTCGACAAGTGATACTAAACAAAGTATGTTATTAAAAAAAGAACAACTGACTGTTGTTGACTATGTAATATTTGATAATTTAACAATAACAACAATCAACGGTGCCAATATATAGAGGCTTTCCGTTTTTACGTTTACGTTATAAGAAGCGCCCTAATATTACTAAGTCGCATTTAGCCGTTTTTAGGGTTCCGTACCCAAAGGGTAAAAACGGGACCCTATTACTAAAACTCCGCTGTCCGTCCGTCCGTCCGTCTGTCACCAGGCTGTATCTCACGAACCGTGATAGCTAGACAGTTGAAATTTTCACAGATGATGTATTTCTGTTGCCGCTATAACAACAAATACTAAAAACAGAATAAAATAAAGATTTAAGTGGGGCTCCCATACAACAAACGTGATTTTTGACCGAAGTTAGCAACGTCGGGCGGGATCAGTACTTGGATGGGTGACCGTTTCTTTGCTTGTTTTTTTTTGTTTGTTTTGCTCTATTTTTTGTTGATGGTGCGGAACCCTCCGTGCGCGAGTCCGACTCGCACTTGGCCGGTTTTTATTTTTAATATACCAAATACCAGTGTTGAGTCATCTATGCCGTTCAAGACCCTAAGCCCAGGCTTACTACGAACGCACTGCCTCTCAGCGCTGTTAACTAGTATCTTTATTTAACGAACAACACAATCCTTACAGCTAATGAGAGAAAAAGACTTAACTCGATGCCGATAGGGCGAGTTAAACATTTTAACCGAATACAGGGTCACTTGAGTACATTTTTATGACATTTGAGGAGCTCACCGCTCATCTTTTTTAATCTACTATAATGCCCGGAAAGCTGGCAGTTTCTTCGCGCATACATTGGCATTGCGACGTAGCAGCAAAAGGCTGCCAGTATCCTCCGCACTAAGTATATGCCCGAGGGACAAATCGTTTACTTAGATTTATTTTAGTTTGTTGATTATAATTTAGTTTCAATATTGTTATATCGATTCGTGTACCAGCTTATTGTACCTACCTACTTAGTATTTACTACCATTATTTGTTTTTAGAAAAAAATAAAACAAAGATTTACACAAAATAAACTTTATAACGATCGATTGAATTATCTTCTTTATTCCTTCTTCTTCTTCCAGTGCCATCTCCTACCGGAGGTTGGCTATACGAACTTTAGACACAGCTGCGCGGAATAATGATCGTGTGCTCTGTTTGAACCATCTACGGAAATTTTTGAGCCATGAGTTACGTCTTCGTCCGTCCGGATGATTTTTTCCCTTGGATCTTTCCTTGGATAATGAGTTTAAGGAGTTCATACTTCTCGTTTCGCATAATATGACCAAGGTACTGTAGCTTGCGTTTTTTGACTGTCTTTAAAACCTCGACCTCTTTATTTACTAACTGCAGCACTCCTTTGTTAGTTACTCTATCCGTCCATGATATTTTCAGGATTCTTCTGTATCCTTATTCTGTATTCTTTATTCCTAAGATCGGGTAAATATTTAAAGTCAGATTTGCCTCTGTCTTAAATTGTTTTTTTAAACCTCACTGTTTAAAAAAAATCCCTAAACTATAAAAACGCGTCGGCGGATTACTCTTTCTTTTTTAGTAAAAACTACATCCAACTAGCTCCACTCGTACTAAACATTCCCGAACTCTAAATAGAATTACCTACTTAGTACCGTCCGTTGGTTTGTTAGCTATTTATTAGTTTGTGAAGTTACACAATGCTATAGATAGATTAGTTAGTCAACGTCTGTATATTGTGTATCGAGTTGTCCTGGCCACTTTCGGCAGTTTCGCTGCACGTGTAAGGCAAAGTTCTATACAGAACGTTGGTCAGTTGATGATAACTTGTCTATTACACATTTAGGAGTATGCTCAATACGCGGAACGTAATATGAATATGAATTATTAGGTACCTGCCTATAGTACCTATTATGGTTTCCCTGAATAACTAAACTCAACTTTTACCACAATATAAACCGTTTATGAGTAGTAATTAAAGATGGGCCGAATTCGGTAATTATTCGGTACTCGGCATACAACAAAAATTACAAAGAACGAACGAGTAAACATTTTACATGCAAAACTTCTACACGCTCTATTTTATTTGTATTTCAATTTTTAGCAATAAAACTAATGCCAGGACCCCTAGTGTAAATTTCATTCGATAGCGGGACGAGCGTTCGCGTTTGCGTTATTATCTATTTTTGTATGGGATTTTTAACAGCGCGCCGAGCGGGACGTATTGGAAACTGAAAATCCCATACAAAATTACACTTAACGCAAACGCGTACGACACGTCACGTTATCGAATGAGATTTAGACAAGGGGTACAGACATAGATTATGTTACATACTTAAATGTTCATGCCGAGTTTCACGTTAATTCAGTTTCTCGTTTTAAAAGAAAACATTACTTTGATTTTAAAGAGCGGCTATTTTGGCGAATGTTTTGTGAGACTCTTAAGAGGGTCTACTTTATGACTTATGTGACACAATAGTGCGCAAGGGACTGCAACGGCGGCGGATCTGTGTTACGAGGAGAATTTATCGTGGTGAGCAGAATGAAAGTGTATAATTTTTTTTAAACTTAGCATGGAATTTGTCTGTCAAAAGGTCTCTGGTGGGTGGTGCATTTCACTTTATGCCTATACTTACATACTTATATCAATAAGCAGTAGACATAATGCATCTCTAAATTATTTTTAATTAGATTAAGGAAATATCCCAGCGCCTCATTGACACCTCAGGTGACCGGAGGGCTGGCAGCTATCTCGGCCAGAGGATAAGCCTGGCCATCCAAAAAGGTAACGCTGCCAGTTGTCATATTTTAGTCTTAATTTTAACGTTTAGTTTTTTTTTATTTTTGTTGTTATTAATAAGTAATTAGATTGTCTCACTGTGTCAACTCGGTAACATAGCTATTCAGCAACTTCCTGCATCTCATTTAAATTTTAACTTCAAAATAGGAAAGTTAAATTTCCAGAACGCGCTCAAATCCACGGAAACACGTCAAATCCAAAGCTTAAAATGTACGTTATCGGAGTTCAGAACTTTAAAAAAAATCTTGGCCAAAGACTCGAGCTTCAAAGTTTGAACCTTTGGCGGTTTCTGAATGTATTGCAGGTGCCGTAAACTCTGGTCGCAGTAGAATTATCATGACCAGAGTCACCAGATGATATCTTTGCTAGAATCTAAATCGCCGCGTAATGGCTATAGTATCGTATCATTAAAGCTGTGTATCATTAGTGTAGGTTGAGTACTAAGAAAAACTACTCCACAAAAAACTTTAAAGAATTAAAATGAATGAAGTTTTTTAGACCTACAAGATTTAATACCTTCCTAGCACAAAATATATAGGACATCGTAAGATCGTGATACCGTTAGTTTACAATCTAACGTAGGTAGGTTAGGTTAGCTCGTAATTTTCCTACCGTCAGTTTATTAGCAATATTTTAAACTGACGGGTGCTTGCAATTTTACGGCGACATATACAAATTAGCCTCTAGCCGCCCATACGTCAAATCTTGCCAAGCAAAATGAAATTTTATTTTGTCAACACAAAGTTTAAATTAGAATGGAACAGGAGACCTTTTTATAGGTCTCTGGGCGGCTAGAGGTTAGTCAAAATATTGTTTTTAGCGGCCGGCAAGATTTCTGTCAAACACACACCATGGGATCTAAATTTTCCGTTTCCGAAATGACAATTTCCTGAAATTTCCGAGAAGTTTTCCAACGTGTTTCAAAAAATCCGCAACTTGCACATCCGTACTTGCAGCTGATTGTTGTAGGTTATACACCTTTGTTTACTGATTTAGATTGAGTCACTGTGATGCAGTAGCCGAGTTGTAAATTTTATTCTACAGCTTCAAGTTGTTTATGCATGCCTCGTCGAATGCAGTGAATATTGAAACGCGGCGTGGAAAAGTCAACACACTTACTTTGCCTTGTTATTGCAGCAAACATGCGTACCTACTTATGCATACGTAACATACTTATTCTGTGAATCTAATGATAATGTATCTAAAGATATCTAATCTAGATTATGTACATATTTGCGTTACCTACGTTATGATTTATAATTTATGTATAGGTACAATAGCGCGATAATGACAGTGTTTTTTTTTTTTAATTATGTATAAGAGATTACCCTGTTTTTATTGAACATTTTTGTAGGTTATCAAGTAAGTAGTAGTTATTAATAATGGTACCTTAAACTATTACTATAGATTCGAAAAGTCAATTCAACCAGCCAACATGAGGAAACATCTCAAAATTTACTTTGCCACTCTTGTGGATAACATATAACTTTCACATCAGTTTTTGAAGAATAACTAGCTGGTGTGGTGAAAATAATTTAGGCACGCTTTAAGTCCGTTCAATCATTTAGTGAAGTTATTTGATAGATGCGAAAGAAACATTATTTCCTACGTGAAATTATAGTTTCCATTGCATTGAACACTGAACACTCAGGAATTCTTAATAATTTAGAAAATGTATTGCACATTCCTCCCAATTAAAATCAACGAACTGCAAACTACTGTCGGTGCTGTATTTTGAACAGTTGATAATACAGTTAGCTCATTGGGACAATCTGTGCTGTACTGTGTTTTCGAACAGTTTTAAGTAGGCATTGCAATTCCGCAGTAGGAAACTTTATTAGAGATCATAGTTAAATACCAAGTAGATTCAGCTATACTTCGTTTTCATTAGCATAAGAAAAAGACTACATACTTATTTTTGACGTGTCTAATTAAAATAAATTAATTTCTTAATTTCCCAGTCTTAATCTTCAATATCTAAAAATACTACAAAATAATCTAAAACTATTAATGTTCTTCAATTTTAGTCTGATGGGTGAGGTCCACCGAGTACTTATACCTGACAAGAACTTACCATGAACATTAAATATGTAGTCATAAAATAAAACTAATAGTACCTACCAGATATTTCCTTTTACCCGCCTCGGAAATCAAAGCATAATGAGTGCTGCACAGAACTCGCTCAATTAAAGCGCTTCACTGAGGTGAGACTAGAGTTAAGCATTTAATGCAATACCTATAAAAAAGATACCTCAGGTTTTTCCAATTTTCTCTTTTGCTATTTATTTAGAAAGCAGAATTTAGAGAAGCATTTTTAGAGAATCGAGATTAGATCCTGTTACCTACTTGTTTATTCTCTATAACTATTGCGATATCTAAAGAAGTCTAAGATTTCTCAAATTATTCTGTTTATCTGAGATACTCAAATAAATATCTCAAGACTATCTAAATACTTCAATTAAAATTAAATATTCAGAATTCCGAAAGTTACAAGGCTTGTGCTCATGCGGTTTAAACAAACTTTGCTATCGAGTAAAAAAAATGTTCACCACATCAACGCAAAAAAAGTATCTACTCACTGTAAAACATTAGAAATCAAATTCAAATGGATGATATTAAATATTTATCATTCAAAATCATCACTTAAAAGTCAATTCCACCAGCCAACTTGAGGAAACAACTAAAAATTTGCATCAAATTAAGTACTTCGCCACTCTTGTGGATAAAATGCAACTTTCTCGTCAGTTTTTGAACAGATGTGTGGAAAATCTTTTCTGAATAGGTGATGTGAATGGGTACCTACAGTATGATTATCTCTGCCTATGCTTCAATGACAAGCGAGTCGTCTAACTATAGGAATGACGTATCACACATTACCAAATATCGTGTAGGTATTAAAGCCCTAATTAACAGAATACCAACAAAACTCGTAAGTTTAAACAAGTTTAGACACAATACGCAGCTTTCCATATTTCGGATTTATTAAATACTTAAGTAAAACTAATTTGCGAACCCTTTACATCTGCTCGTGACGTGTAAGCGGCGAGTTTCACGTTTTAACATAAACTCACGTCATTAACACGTTGCAGAGAAGCTGTGTAAAGCTGAATAAATCCAGAAGTGTTTGAGCAGCATTCGAATATTCTCATACGTATACTTACCGCATTTCAATATTTCGATGTAAATTGAAGTTTAATTATTGCTTTAGGCCTGCTGACGTTATAAGGCAATTAAATGTCTAAAAATATACGTGTCACCATAGAGAAATATAGTAAGATAAGAGTGCTCACTCCATACATCAGTTAGACTAATAATTTCAGTGTCTACATCTAGCATCGAGTAGCGGAACTATCAGTACTGCTACATCTATTGTCAAGTAGCAGTACTGATAGTTCCGCTACTCGATGCTAGATGATAATAGTTTTTTTGGTACTAAAATTGATGTATGGAGTGAGCAATCTATGTATTTTTTTCTCTATGGTGTCACGGACAGAGATAGATGTGTGTATGCGTGTGTATTTGTGCGTGTTAAGTGCGCAAATACTGCAGCTGGAATCTGACATATGTCGTCTTAAGGGGATCGCCATGTCAGCGAGGAACAAATAGTAACAGAATACGTGCGAATGATACGAGTATTGATAACGGTTCCAACGGTAGGAACCAGTAGGAATAAGTAGTTTATTTTGGAACCATTAAGGAAACCCGTACAACTATTTTTTTCTTTAAGGAAGATTTCTTCTAACCCCTAACAAAAATAACAAGAAAAGCTATAACCCAAAAGACACTTCAACAATTCCAAGATACTTATAATTGGCACCTTGGTAATGCCCAAGAGTTACAACCTTGACCCGAATCCACAAACACTAATATCAACAAGTATCCTTCGATCGTATACGTTGTAATAGTTTCATTTCAAATTTTAACTTTAAACCGTGGAACAGAAAGACTAGTTTTGTGTGACCACAGTAAAGTAGATCCGAGGTTTCGGCGTGTCACAATGCGGCGTTGTCTGTTTGTAAATCATCAGCAAAACAAGCCATCCTTGTTTGGCTTTGGACGCGAGTGCTACTGCAGTCCCATTTGAAATTCGATGAAATTTCGAGCCGGGTAAATAAATATCACTCACATTAATTAAATAGACATGGATGATGGAATCAAAAATTCGATTACGGTTTGTTTGTTTACTAAGTAGAAAAGGTATATGAGATATGTAGTTACAAGGTGAGGGAAAGAGGGGAAATCTGAGAGTTATTTTCCCAGGCTTGACTTATAAATACGACATTAAACAATGGAAGAGTAATTGATTCCCAATATATTTGTATATCGAATGGCAGAATAACGTAATCCGTTTACGTATTCGCTTTGTATTGGCTAAAAAAGCAAAGCATATTCCCTTTGCATCGTTAGCCGTAGCTCGTAGCGATTCTCTGTTCGCAGTCTGTTCATCGTTACCTGCGTAGCGTAGTAGTGCTACGAATGTATCAATTCATTCAACATTCACTCCAGACTTACACCACATATTTGATAATGCTTAGGTAAATTAATATTGCCAATTTGTACATGAGTTGCCTAACAAATAGTTGCAATAAATAGTTCATTTCATGTTTTTTGACATTTTGCATTCTTTAAATATTATATATTTTTTGTTTTGTTTGTGTTTGTCAAACAAACATTTTATTATCAAATTGTAAAATTTTACACGGACTATTTATACGCTATTAAGTCCTGTTTTACAATTTAATAATGTGTAAAAATCGAGAAATTTTAAAGATTTAGTGTCAAATATTTTTTTCTCCGATGGCAACCAATACAGATATCTACATTTTATGTAGTTATGTCTCCCACTTCGTACCAGATTTTAGCTAGGGAACCCATGTACCATTTCACATGAGGGTAGAAATTTATAATTATTAAACAGATATCCCACTCTGTTAACGTTTGTTTTATCATTCCTACAAAAGAGACGGATTTATATAGGAACAAATGTTGGCATTTTTTAAATTGAAACATATGAAACATGGGTAGCCGCAGAAATTAATTAGAGGGTAAGACATTCGATGAACTTTCTGCTTGACCAACCGTAATGGATTTAACTTCTGAAAGGGTCATTAAATATTTTTAATTGTGTAGCTTAATTTTCGTTTCGGGCGACCGCTCGTGGTTCGCATTAAGCAATTTACAAGCAACTTTAGTGGTATTTTTATGGCTTAAATATTATTAACCGGGCAACTAAAATATTAAACAGGAACTTTCATTGGGGTTATAATAATAATTATAATTTGGCTGTGCATTAATCGATTCATTAGTTGACCCGTTAAATACGTGCCTATTTTTATCACGACTTTCATATTATGATGGTCCTAGACTGGCTGTTAAGTATATAACGTTATAAAACAGCCAGTGCGGGACCACCATTATACATACACAAAGCCCGGATCTGATCTAACGAAATCTTTAGTGCAATAGTATTTAGTGCATAACTCTAGTTTTGTGTGCAATATTAAAATATTTAGTTATGGACTGGAGTCCAGTAGAACAGTGGCTGCAAAAATTAAAATAAAAGAGGCATTGAAGACATCGGCCCAGTAAAAATTCTACCTTTAACCAAATAAAAATATGTAATAAACAATTGCTGTCGCGTCACACCACAATACTTTAGTAGAGATGGCACAGATAGGATAGGTTATTGCTAATTTTTGTAGACGATCTACAGAAACACATTCACACTAAATAAGTAGAGTTTTTTTGATAAATTTATTGATTCACCATTAAAAATAAAATTGTATCGTTAACATGTATGTATTACCACACTTTTATTTATTGTACACATCAGCGTCCCTACAGCGCATCAGTAACCGTGTTCAGAAAATTAAAATCTAAACAGCACCGAATCAATTACCTAAATAAAATAAAATAGAATGAATACGACACGACACGGTTCGGGAAAGGCCAATTAGCGTGAAACCGGCGCTATCCACTTATACTGATTATGTCAACAGATTTTCACAGAGGCAGCATTAGTGTTGACAGGCCCGGTGCTAGGGGAAGGTTAATAAACTTATGAATTTTTATTTTTAGCTGCATAGCAGTTTATTTTACTTTCCTATTCATTATGCTGACGCCCAAACCATTTGTCACAGCAAATGTTTAGTTATTAAGTTACAATAGTCTGGTTAAGATTTTAGATAATAGGTATACCTACCTAATATTTATAGGTTAAGTAACTTCTTTTTTTTAATATTGTGTGTTCTGTATTCGCTCTTGTGGCAATAAATAAAAAATAAAATAAAAATTAATGCTGTGTTGATTTCACGTCTTTTAGTTTTGTGAAAAATGACTTCACAAGGATCACAACGATTAGGTCTGTAATGTTTTGTTTTAAATCTAATTTTGACCTTGCAGGGATTGCAGGGGTCAGCTCACTTATGATCGAATAATATTTGAAACCTTCAATATCATGAAGTAATGGATATATTATTTACTTTTAGAATAACAAAGAAATTTTCTGGATTAACAAATCTCATTAAGTATTATGTCAGTGTAAGTAAAAAAACATACAATTGAGAACCTCCTACTTTTGAAATCTTGAACTCGGTTAAAAATAAAGTAACAATATTTTTAATTCCTTTAGTTTTTAAAACTGTCTTTGACGTGAAAAATAGGTTAGCAAAGAAAACAAATTAGCTTTCAGGCAAATGAAGAAAGTTTGTCGAAAGTGAGTTGAATCCGTGATGAAGCCAAGTTCTTCGGCAGATAGGTACTGGCCTGAGGCTTGTTTATCTAGTAATTGGTACTACGTAAACAATATGATCTCTGAACTTTATTAAGTTGCCGGAGATTTTCAACCTTCCATTATCAATTTCATAATAAAAGGCAATAGTTATACTCTCTATAAGTCAGTATAATAAATGATATCTAATAAAACCGAAACTCAATTTATTGTAATGAATACTCAATAATCAAATAAGACTTTTATTCTTTTGTTTTTATTTCTTTATACCGAGTAGATCCATTATATTAGTGCTCGAGAGATGCGCTACGAATTCATGCATATATAAAGAAAAGATATAAAACCCATATCTAGTTTTGTAAATGCTACTATTTTGGAATTTTGCTCGGGTGGAGGATTTCAAAACAACGTACCCTTATGTGATAGGTACTTAATTTAGTTTTTGTTTCACATAATTACCGTACAATTAGGCCTCCTTCACCTCCGCTCAATGTAGTCAAACTAGTTAGTAAAATGAAATTACCAAGTGTTAACATTTGCGTACCTAAATATAGTTCGAGTTCAATGCGCGCAGCGACGTAGACGCGTTGATGAGTAATTAAATTAATAAATTGCGAAATTAGCGCGGCTCGGCCGCCGCTAGCAAATATACGCGATGAGTTTCTCCGAACCGAGTCAACCCATCGTGAATGAGTTCCTCGCCTTTCTGCAACTTAAAAACAAGCTGGTGCTGGAAGGAGCGATGGATGCGGCGACTGCTGTCCAGATGAATTCGCGTGCGTCGAGTTTCACCGTCGAAGACATCTGTGAAGCGAAGGAAGTGCTGTGCAAGTCCCTTGGGATCGCCGACACATATGTACCTCACCGGAGAGGGAATGAAGCCGGGAAGAAGTCCCTTGAGGATATAATGAAAATCCTGAGGGAGAATAAAGACCGGAGTTTGTGGCGACGGGTACTTCTATCCTGCCATCGTGTGATCCGGATCAGGTCGACGTTCGCTGCTTGTCAAAGGAAATCGTGGCCCTAAAAACAAGATTAGCGGAAGTTATTACTAAGTTTGAAGCCAGCCTTGTCACTATTGCCGAATTACGCAACGAAATCACAAGTTTGCGGAATGCTCCAACTCGGTCGGCGGCTTCAAATTTCAAGAACGATCATCGACCTGACGCTCATGTTGAGTCGGTTAGTTTGCGTGTTGCTGACACGGTAAAATGTGCCGCACGCGTCGCTGCACCGCCCGCGCGCCCCCCGCGCGAGCGACCGCCCCTTGTCACCTCGAAGTCACGTCAGCGTGCATATGCTGACGTCGCCGGTCAGCCTGTCGCAGCTAACCGGGTCAACCCGCCTGTCAAGGCGAATGAAGCACGGGCTCCACTTAAGAAGTCGTCCCGCACCGATGTGGATAAGGAGGGATTCACACTGGTGGAAAGGAAACGCAAAGCGCGCAGGGCGCCTCGTAAGACTCTGTGTGGCACTGCGGAGCCGGTTAATTCTGGCCTACGAGTTGCGACACCGAGTAAGGCGCTTTACGTGTCACGCCTACATTACTCCGCCGTGTCCGAAGAGGTGGTGGAGTACGTCCGCCGGAAGACTGGCTACACGCTGAGGGTGCACCAGCTACAGTCGCGTCACTATGTGCACTTCAGTTCATTTGTGGTGCGCGTGCCGCGGCCGCTGCAGGACACCATCGCAAGCGCGGACTTCTGGCCGAAGGGCGTGGTGTTTCGGCGATTCCGGGGCAACCTGCCGAACCCCACGCTGAGTCAGACGACGCTACGGAGCCACGCTGTTACGTCGTCGCCCAAATCTAATATTTAGTTAATTTAATATTTATGTATATTGTTTTTCTTTGTATCTTTTCTTTTATATTTGTAGTTTCACAGTGCCTTGGTTTTATACTGTAATGCTGTGTTACTTATTTGATCAATAAATAAAATAAATGTGACGTGTGAATATCTCATAACGTTAACCTTATGACCGTCATTTGCCAAATACAAAAATCAAACGCGAATGCTTACATCGTATTGCTACAAGCTTACCTAGTCATATTTTGTGAGCCGAATTGATAGCCGAGCAACTTTTACAAATCCCGTAATCGCGAAAAAAAGAGTTGGCTGATGAGATGTCGATATTTTCTACGGAAATGCCTATTATAATTGTCTGGTTCAGAAATTAGAATATTTGCAAATGAGACAAAAGCTAAGCTTTATTTTTTGCTTCGCCAGTTTCCGTAATAAGATTTTTCACAACCATATAATTCTTCTAACAGAAAGATGAAAATCCAAAAGTATAGCCACCGTCTAATAAATAAGGAGAGAATGAACGAAATAAAATTCAAACTCAAACTCAAAATATACTTTATTCATGTAGGCCTAGCAACAAGCACTTATGAATCGTAACATTTATATTATCTTAAGCTAATTATCAGAGCAATTTATTGATGTTATAATTCCATAATAATATTGGATATTACAAATCAAATTTAACACAAATTTAAGAATTTCAAAAAAGGATCGTCAGACATGAAAAAGAAATTGTATTTAAAAATGCTAGTCTAGAATGTTTCTAGAATAAAATCTAAATGTCCAATAAAAAAAAAACAAATGAAGTACATACCTACATGGGAATTAATCCAGTGTACGGTTTGATCGAATTACGTCGGGCTGAGGGGGTCGCAGCTGTTGACGCTTAAGTGCCCGGTTTAAAAGACGACGGCTATTTGCTCCATGCCTTATTAAGAAGCCACTCTAAATATACAACTTAGAAAATAGCAGGACTTTTCAAGGACAGAAAACCTGTTAGACAAGAGCAAGATTGGTCTGTATCGTATAGCGAGTGTTCGGGTTCGTTATTAACGTTATGAATTTCAAAACAAAGTTTAAACATTCTATGTAGGTAAGTAATATAAAATAAATTAAGAATAATACAAAAGATTTGTATTATTACAAAATTATGTAACAATTAAAAAATTTGGCTTAATATAACGTTCATTTTAGTTCATATTATAGAGCCATAGCCCTCCTGTGCAACATTAACAGTAGCTTATTTTTTTTCAAGTACCTCCGCTTTCTGTTGGGTTTACAATATATTAAAAAAAAAACAACAAAATACAGTTATACATCAACCTTTCAGCTTAATGCACTTTTCAATCTCCATCGAGGAACATCAATTTTGTCGATGACACCACGCCACACAATAGGTAAGCGACGACGCTCCCAAAAAACCTGTATTGAAAATCATCTAAAAACAAAGCATACAAACAACCAAAAAGTAACAAAGGCTTGACACGAATAGAAAGCGTAAAGCTGTTAACCGAAGCGGAAGTCGACAAGATAACACTTGACAAACAAAACACTAGAGGGCTACCTGTTTAAAAATCTTCCTTAATTCTTATCTTCGTATCCAGATACCAGAAAACATTAGTATACCTAGTATACCTACCTAAAAGATGAGTACGAGTTAGTACGATTCCAAAGCTTATCATAGATTAGGCTTGAAGTTGTCGTCGTTTCTGAAATGAGCTGAAGCTCAAGTGCTTAAAAAAATGAACATTGTTATAATTTACGTACCTATCTCTTTACCACGCGTTGGTAAGCCTATCGGTAAGAGTGTGCGAATTTGAATACGGGGGTCGGTGGTTCAAACCCCTACTCGTAGGTACCATTTTTTTCGGAATGTATTTAATTTAAACCATTTGATTTTCCAACATCGTGACGAAACCGAACCTCAATAAGGCATAGTTTTACCTCTGGGTTCGAAGGTCAAATAGCAGCCGCTTTCGTAAAAACTATATTGCCTACGCCAATTCTTGGGGTTAGTTGCCAAGAGGACCCGCGGCTTCCATGAACCGTGGAAAAAAGCCGGTACTACGCTACCTAAATCCAAAGAACTCTACAAACTCGTGCTACCTTATGTTTAAAATTGTTCTACTCGCTGACTTAAATGCTAGACAGGCTCTCAAACCCGTACACAGGACCGGGAGACGCATAAAATGTAATGAAAACACATTTACTGGATGCTACTCGCTACGATAGGCACGTACTCAAGTAACTTGCCGTGTAAAATATGTTGTACGTAAACACTTTGTACCACATTTTTACCCGTTTTAGTTGTTACATCGATAAGACGCCGCGCCTTTGGCACGCTTGTGGTATTCGGTATGTAAAGTTTTATGAAAACAATAATAAAAAATTACTTCTAATTTCTACATGACATTAAAACTCTCCAAAGGGCCTCTATGTGTTGGATCTATATCCCCACGCAAGACCGGAAATTATAGGCCCGTGAAATCCAAAATGGAGAAACAAAATTTACTTAGAAACATAGGTAAGACCTTATTTTATTTTCAATATCTGGGCGACCGAGCTTTGCTCGGAAAACACATAAAAACTCATAAATGCGCGTTTTCCCAGAGATAAGACCTAGCTAGGTCGATTACGTTTTCCCAGAGATAAGACCTAGTTAGATCACCCCCCAAAACCCCCACATCGAAATCGAAATCGTTAGAGCCGTTTCCGAGATCCCCGAAATATATATAGGTATAAATAAATATACAAGAATAGCTCGTTTAATTATTTTATTTTCATAGTTTATTGATCGATTAAAAATCCCATTAAAAGTTGTATAGACCATGAAAGGTAGGGTAAATTCAAACAATTTTCTGGTCGTTTCCCAAAGCTTATTAAATACCATCTCAAACGGTTTTCCTTTTGTTCAGAATAAATCAAAATATTTCATCCGAATTCTGCGACCTTATATTTTCCCATTTTTTTCAGAGCTTTACAATCAATCTTCTTTAGTCGAGGTCCCGGTAGCCAAACGAAGATAATTATTCTTTCGGCCTTAACAATATCTTGTCGACAGGCCCAATATTCAACGGTAGAATACTGAAATATATATTGCACAACCCCTTTCGTGTACATTTTAATGAGAATACACGTAAATATACTTATCGTTCATAAGATATAGATTAAGTCTAACCTTGCTTTACTGTTCCAGAGCACATTTAATACCAGTTTTTGCCTGCAGCATTATTCTCGTAACGAGCATGTCCTCATATTTTACCGTACCTACTTTTTTATGAATGTTTCATTTCGAATTTACTCACGAGAAAAGTACTGTAATATTTTTACTCGTAATTTTGTATACATATTATCAACGCTTTAACGCTATAATCAATACACTACATATTTATGCTCGCGATATTTCAAAACAATCTGAACATTGAAATAGGTAACAACAATTTATCCTACATCTAAATACCTACCTATATAACAAAAAGAACAAGAGGGTATGACGTTAATATATAGGTGCAAAAGTGTTAGCATAGATATAGATAATTTATTTCTATATAAAAATACTTAACTAGGTACTTTTAAACTATTCGAGCTACAAATTTGTAAAAAACGGGACTAGAACCAATAAACACCAGCTTCATGCGATGGACAAAATGAAGACTGACTCACCACGCGTCATCAAAAAAATGTAATACATATGTACAAAACAAGAAACTCACTTTGTTTTACACACTACACAAAGTGCATTACGTACGCGACGTGGCAAGTGTTTCAATGTGGCAGTGCCATAATTGAAGTATTTCCATTCAGAGACTGACAAGACCTGAAGGAACACAAATGCATTTTGTATGTAAAACAGCAAGAGTGAAGATATACTCCGTAGAGAGACTATTAAAAATTTACGTCTGCACTTCACACCCTCAGGGAGCAGACGACCGTATTTAGCTAAGACTCAGTAGTAAGAAACGAGTTTTATATAGGTTTTAGAGCTTGCATATAGTAGCATATGTTAAGAAAATAGTATTTCCGCATAAAAACAGTTTTAAATTTAGAGGTTGAAATCACATAAGTATATAGTAGAATTTCCCGTCGTTTTTTAGTGAAACCCTACTAAGCTTAAAAAAATTATGTTATATATAGGGTTGTGCAGTCACCTGCAATAATATGTTACTCTTTAAAGGCCGCAAAAATATGTAATGGCTCCTCTACACGATGGCCCAGCGCTGGGCCAGCGAGATGGCCATGCGATGGTTGGAACGCAACTACACGATGGCGACATTCAGTTGTGATCTATCCGGTTTCCAAGATGGACGTGGAAGCATTAGCCGTTGCAGCAATTTATCTATACGCCACGTACCAATATAGTCCATGTACCAATATAGTACCTTCAAGAAATTTAAAAAAAATAGCGTAGAAGCTGCAGGAGTTTTTAGGGTTCCGTAGCCAAATGGCAAAAAACGGAACCCTTATAGATTCGTCATGTCTGTCTGTCTGTCTGTCTGTCTGTCTGTCCGTCTGTCTGTCCGTCCGTATGTCACAGCCACTTTTCTCCGAAACTATAAGAACTATACTGTTGAAACTTGGTAAGTAGATGTATTCTGTGAACCGCATTAAGATTTTCATACAAAAATAGAAAAAAAACAATAATTTTTTGGGGTTCCCCATACTTCGAACTGAAACTCAAAAATTTTTTTTCATCAAACCCATACGTGTGGGGTATCTATGGATAGGTCTTCAAAAATGATGTTGAGGTTTCTAATATCATTTTTTTCTAAACTGAATAGTTTGCGCGAGAGACACTTCCAAAGTGGTAAAATGTGTGTCCCCCCCCCCCCCCCCTGTAACTTCTAAAATAAGAGAATGATAAAACTAAAAAAAATATATGATGTAAACTTCCACCGAAAATTGGTTTGAACGAGATCTAGTAAGTAGTTTTTTTTTTATACGCCATAAATCGCCTAAATACGGAACCCTTCATGGGCGAGTCCGACTCGCACTTGGCCGCTTTTTGATGATACATACTTCCCGAAAAAAAAAAAGGATGTTAGATTTTTTTAAAGAATTACATTAATTAAATATCTTGTTTAATTTCATGTTACCATACAATTTGCTTAAATTATTTTAGATCATATTATAATTTTGTTACTAGCTTACCAACATAGCTGTGCAAATTGTGCAGTGTAGGTACTTACTATGTATAGTTAGATATGTATCTAATATTCATTTATTTAACTATTAGTATGTATTGTTATATTTATTTATTTAAATTGTAAATGTACTGTCTGCGTAAATTTCCTATTCCTTCATTACTTCCATAATGAGGCCACGTACTCGTCATTTTTAATAAAAAAACCCGTAAATTGATAGGTACTGAGCGCAAACGTCCACACCCACACTCGACCGCGTTCGAGCGCACACTGTGGATTGGGCCACATGTAGATGCGTACCGCCATCGCTGGCCCACTACGTACCTTTGATGTGTGCCGAAAAACCGACACCGCGGCCATCCCATCGCCATTCGCCGCGCCATAAACCAACCGACACCACTAGAATAAGAATAAGAATAAAACTACCCTCTCTACACGTTGGCCCATCATATTGGACCACTAGATTGGGCCAACGTGTAGAGGAACCATTACACACTCTTATGGCTCTACAAATAAGATCGTGTCAGATATTTTTACGGCCTTCATTGTGTAAAATATTATTGCAAGTGACTGTACGCGTGGGCCGCTGAAGGCAGAATGCTTTGTTTGAGTCAAGTTTGAGTGTATTAAAATAACTTGTCTATATTCGGCAAGACGCTGCACCACTTAGAGAGCAACGTAACGCGATACAGCGACATAGTTCCAGATGAGGCTGTTATCTGATCCGTGTCGGTACATTTGGAACTCTGCCACAGTCCTGGCCACCCGACGTCAGCAAGGCCACGGCGTTAAAAAGCGTTTATGAAATATTGCTGGCCTGGTTCAACCGTACCTTTCACCGAATAATGTTATTTTGACCTTTTGGGCTCCTTGCCAGGCTATTTTTAACTGAGAAAGGTGAGGTTTCAAATTTATTATGGAAAGTGCTTACTTGATAAAACGATGTAGGTATATTTTCTAGTAGGTTTATAACAGCGCAGCGTAACTACAAATAATTTTTTACAGTACATGATATTGCAAAATAGGTAAATTTTAGTACCTAAATTTTGTTTCTGTATTATTTAGTTCATTAATCTAAGTAATGTTAATATGTTTTAGTTCTGAAACCCAACACAACATTAAACAGTTCTGTACAGCGTACATATTATGTTGGATATAAGTAAGTTTAATTAAGTTACCTCACATTTAGGTAATGCTCCAACACGCATAAAAATCGTAAACGTTATTTTATCCGGTTCGTCTTTATACACTGGTAATATAAGGTTAACAAAAATGTCGTTAACTACCCATTATACCGATAATTAATTCTAAGCTCTAATTAAGAATACTTACTGAAATACGTAGGTACTTTGAATTGCAGGCTCCACCGTTCAAGGCCTGTGAATAAATGATCGAACCATTAGCTTTTTTGCTCGGCCATTGTCTTTAGCCTTTGGCGATAGGGAAAACCGATGAAAACGGGTTCTAAAATATTTAGCTCTTACAACCAGAAAATTTAAAAGCTGAAATAGATTTTTTTTGCGTATTCATACGTTTTGTTTGTGGTAACTACGAGTTGATTGTTAAGTGTTGTTGTGTGTTGTTGTTGTTGTGTTGCGGTAGACCCGTCTATAAAATGTGAGTTAATATAGATTGTTACTTTAGCACGTAACAACCTTACTATCTCATATTGCCTATTTTTATTAGATACTTTGCAGCATATAGTACGAGGCCATCCTCTCCAATTGTCAAATTTTCAGCTACAGCTATGTCCAGTATCCACTTCATAATCTCATTTTGAAGTATTTTTCATGAAGATTGAACAGGAATTCTCTATGTGAATTTATTTCAAACGTTTTTGTATATAACATCCAAGAAGCGGCATTAGGTAAGCTTTTTACCTATACCTTTTTTCATTACAAAAAGCACAGACTACAGTGTGGCTACCATCAGTTAGGCACTGACATAAACGCCATCGTGAACGTAATTTACTTTCTATGCATCTCGCTCGAACTCGCATATTAGTGCGAACGAGATGTATAGAAAGTAAATTACGTTTTCGATAGCGTATATGTCAGTTTTGACACTGTCAGTGACTCATGGTACGGGCTCAGTAACTCCTTCGTTATTGACTTGACATTTCCGTTACACCGTCTTCACATTGCGGATCCGCACTCCCATGTGCGAGAGGAACATCACTATATATATACAACCGCGCTGTCTCGCTCACACACCGCATCAGTGTGATAACTGCGAAATTTCTTCTTGACTGACTTCACGTTCCCTTTACGTTTACCGGGCTGTGATTGATGGAATGTCACTCACAGCTAAATCCGTGCGGTACAGCCTCGACGGGGAATAGAATTTGCTTGCCAATTTAAATGTATCGGGACAGAAACTGGGAAGAAATACGATATATGTATTTAGAAACAATGCAGTCTTCTAACCGTTTGTGGTTCTGGCAAAAGAAAACTGATTTTTGTAGAGTGTACTTAGAAACGTAAAATGATATATACCTATACAAACATATTTGCTCTGAACAATGGCCCCGCTTTAGCGGTCATACACAACTCACAATACGGGGCCATGTGAATTGTGGGTTCCTGCCTATTCACGTCTTTATATTTTTTAACATTATAAAATAAGTATTGTCATAAAAGCGTTTTATCCTATAAATATTTTCGCATACCGAGAGTACTTAAGGGACTATAACTTTTAGAAAAGGTTTAATGAAACCTTCTAAGTACACTACGCACTTTGCACATAGCCAATCCATGTGAATTGTGGGTTCCCGCCTATTCACGTCTTTATATTTTTTAAATAGGTATTGTCATAAAAACGTCTGATCCTATAAATATTTTCGCATATCGAGAGTACTTAAGGGACTATGGACCCTTTCAGAAAAGGTTAAATGTAACCTTCTAAGTACACTACGCACTTGGCACATAGCCAATCCATGTGAATTGTGGGTTCCTGCCTATTCACGTCTTTATATTTTTTAACGTTATAAAATAGGTATTGTCATAAAAACGTCTTACCCTATAAATATTTTCGCATATCGAGAGTACTTAAGGGACTATGGACCCTTTTAGAAAAGGTTAAATGAAACCTTTCCGAAACGGCATCTTATGGCTCCTCTACACGATGGCCCAGCGCCGGCCACTCCAAGGGACGCATTTATGCGTTAGAGGGAGCAAGTGATATTGCTATCTCATTCTACCGCATGGCTGCGTCCCTTGGAGTGGCTGGCGCTGGCCCATCGTGTAGAGGAGCCATTATGAGGTGGGCCGATGCCAATAGTTATGACGTAATATGCGATTATTATTTTTGTAGAACAATGCCTCTAGTTTGGAACTTAAACTGGTGACATTGCTATAAGTTCACGTAATAGAAAATGTAACCGAAAATGGGTACCTACTGTTAAATGGGGTATCATGGGATACGAGGGGTAAAATTAGACAAAGGAAATATTACCCAATCATATGACCGTGGCTGACAGCAGTATACTTTTTACAATTTCAGGATTTACCCTAAGGGTAACATTCCATTTCTGACCGCAGCTGCACTACTGGGACTGAACGCGCCGCTGTTACTGTCAATTTCCATAGTAAAATGAACAGTAGTGCAGCTGCGGTTGGAAATGGACTGTCACCTTAAGACGGTAAATTTTTCAACAAGGTAGATTAGTTCATAGTAAAAAGTATTGTCTAAAGCACTGACTTATATATTTATAAAGACGCTTACGGGCACTAAGAATAGTGCTAGTTCAACGGTGGCACTCACGAATTCGAGCCAATCGTGCAGTCTAAAGGTGACAGTCCATTTCCAACCGCAGCTGCACTACTGTTCATTTTACTATGGAAATTGACAGTAACAGCGACGCGTTCAGTACCAGTAGTGCAGCTGCGGTCAGAAATGGAATGTTACCCTAAAAGTGAAGGTAGGTATAATTCGTAGATTGGAAGCTGGCTCCGAACGGCTAATCCTTTGTTATCCTGTGTTAAGTAAAACCGCACGTGCCTTGCTTTGATCATAATGTTAACCCTAAAAATACCAACGCATATTATGTTTATGAACATTGAAATTGGATTTGGATGGCGCTGCTCTCAAATAGGTTAGCACAGAGCTAAATTAATTGCAGTCCACTTGATTGATCGATCATCACGGTTCATTAGGGATTGGAATTCGTAGACCTTGGGCGAAATGGGCGAAGGACATTATCTTTGGTAAGAAATTTATGTTTTGCTACGCAATATCACTGTCAATTAAGATTCAAATATTTGTTATCTAGTAGGTACCTATATTAGGTATTTTTGGAAGATCAGGGGAAAAACTCACTACTATCCGAGCGTGGAGCATTGAATACGAGGTATACTCGTATAAGTTATGCCGCATAATAACCCCGAAGAGAAGAAAAAAAAAACGTGCTATGCGTTAGAGAGTAACAGCGTGCTTTTTGACCTTAAACTGACAAACAACTCTTTTGTTACAAAATGAAATCTCTGTAACAAGGGCAACTATCTGTAACCTTTAGACTAGACTTTTCTCTATCTTCAACTTGAATTTGACCTTAAAATTGGTGTCAGTTCGATAAGCCTGCAATTTTTTCTAATAAAAGTGAAATAACCTACAACAAATCGTTCCCATCTCGTTCTGAAACAATGTAAATTCAACGGCAAGTATAAATCAAGCCTAGGTCCCTAGCACAGAAAACGTTATAAAACAGAAATCTAACTAATGAAAACAAAGTTTAAGTTTTAACTTAACGTGACATCTTTTTTACGGTTTATTCCTGGTTCGTCGTATTCCTGTTTCGTCGGATTCCTGATTCGTCGAAATGGGCTAAAAATGCTAGAAAAAGTACGATCACTGGTGATTACATTAAATCTTCATATTTAGGTAGTAAATACTGGTTTACTGCACGACATATTTAATTATATGTATATAATTCCGACGAAACAAGAATACGACGAATCAGGAATCCGACGAAACAGGAATACGACGAAACAGGAATACGACGAACCAGGAACAAACCTTTTTTACTTTGAATTAAATAGCTAAAATACTCATATTTACTTAATGCTTACTGTGCACTAGGTAGATGTTTTCATTTCGCTCTTCATAGATGATACTTGGCCATAAGATAAACTACCAATGTCTAATTTCTTATTGAGTGATTAAGAAGAGGAAAATTTGTTTCATGAATTCGTTTAAAACACTGAACGCTCAAGATTTTGCACTTCTGAAAAATCTGAACTTTTATTATCATAATTCTTTGTGTTTTCATAGTTTATTGTCAAATTTTGCTGTTTTTGGAATTAAAATTTAACTTGAAATGTTGATCAATCAATATCATATTTTTACAATATTCGCGCATTACAATATTTTCCATTGTTGTCCACGTCCTCAAAACACCTAGGTCAAAACATGTCCGCCAGTTTAAAGTCAATCTTCTGCATTATGATATTTCCTGTAGGTACCTAGGTCTCCGTCTCCGATGCTCGTAAAGTTCCCTTCTATTTGAGCTTGATAACAACTCCGTAGATAGCGGACAAAGTTCACAACGTTTTAATTCGCGCAATTTCAAGATAAATATACTCTGAGCATATTTTAACTGGAATTGCTGTTTTCGGACCGTCATAGTAACTAACAAAAAGAGGTGCTATTTTAATAATAATAGAGTCGATACCTAATTTTACTTTTAGGACACAACTTTACGTAGAATACCTAGCGTAGGTAATAGCTATTATACTACAGCCATATTCGAACTTGAAGATACGGCAAATATGAGATATCGAAACGATATGGATTGGATATGCCAGTGTCTAACAAGTGTCAAAAGTGACGTTTCTTCAAACAAAAACGTCACTTATGACACTTGTTTGACACTGACATATCTTGGTGATGTCTAATAGATATATAATAGATATCTAGTTCAAAATCCGAATCAGGCCCCTAGTCTCCGCCTGTGACTTAATTTGTTGAAAACTATTTGTCCAATTTTCACCCCCCTTCTAGATTGAGTTTTCAAAAACTCTTTTTAGAGGGCTCTACAACATCTGAACAATGTGTTTCAAATTGAAAGGACCTGGTTTATGCTAGGCATTGTCTGTCAGTATCTATTTTATGCGACTACTTTAGATAAGTATTTAGATGGTGTAAAGTACACTGTCATATTAATAATTGTACCTACTATGTTAAATAAATAAATATCTGGGTAGGAAAACATAAAAAAACTCGAAAATGCGCGTTTTCCCAGAGATAAGACCTAGCTATATCGATTTTTCGCCCCCAAAAACCCCCATATAGCAAATATCATCGAAATCGTTAGAGCCGTTTCCGAGATCCCCGAAATATATATATATATAAACAAGAATTGCTCGCTCGTCGTATTAGATAGATAGATAGATAGATTAGATAGATAGATAAGTAATAACAAACAAGCAATAATACCTATATGCAATTTAAAAATAATAATAATAATAATGTGCGCGAGAGGGCTTGGGCTATAGTCCCCACGCTAGCCCAATGCGGATTGGGGACTTCACATACACCTTTGAATTTCTTCGCAAATGTATGCAGGTTCCCTCACGATGTTTTCCTTCACCGAAAAGCTAGTGGTAAATATCAAATTATATTTCGTACATAAGTTCCGAAAAACTAATTGGTACGAGCGATTTGAACCCGCGACCTCCAGATTAAAAGTCGGACGTCATATCCACTCGGCCACCACCGCTTCTTAAAATAATAAAAAAAACCGCTCTGACAATGACAGACGTCTCGTAAATCTTATTTGCTATAATTATATTTTTATACGTTTTTATTGTTAAAACTATTGTGTATTTTGCCATCAAATGAACCTTTGACCTGGCTAAATATGTGAAAACATAAAATATCGACTATAATACGTGTGACTCAAACTCTATACACACGCCACGGACATGACATTTGTTTGACAAAACGGTCAACACAATATTACGGCAAAACGGTAAAAAAGTATGAAACGATGATTACGAGGAGTCAAAAACGTGCAGCGGAGTCGACCAACAACGCACGCCCACCACCCCCGCCCGCCTCGTCCACTTCCTCGTCCGCATCGTCGTCAGGCGACGAGTTCGCAACGGCGCCTGACACAGACGGGTCCAGTGACGAGAGCGGGCCGCCGCCGCCGCCGCCACGACCACCTGCGCGACGAGGGCGGCCACCGCTGCCGGCACGCTTGGGGCCTGCGGGACATCCTGCCCCGCCCACGGCTCCCGCTACCGGTGGTATAGTGCGACGCATGAGATGGACTCAACAAATGAACGAGAACGTCATGCGCGCCTATTATGGGGCTACAGAGGGGGGAACACAACTATCCGCATATCGTTCAAGAATACTGCCTCTGTTTCAGGCTCTTGAACCCACCATCACCGTGTCGGAGCAGCGATTATCGGATCAGGTGCGCGTCATTCAGCGGCTAAAGCGGTTGGATGACTCGACACTTGATCGGCTTCGCCTGGAGGCTCTCTCTGCTTGCGCGGCCTCCACCTCGGCGCGGGACCCGCCCGCGACGTCGCCGGATCCGGTGCCGACACCCGACCAGGCACCGGGGGCACCGCGGGTGGATCTCAACGCCGACGAGGAGGAGATCGCGCAGTGTGTGAGTAGTACAGCCAATGAGCAATTGAGGAGGACTCTGGATGAGGCGATTACGCAGTATCGCTCCACTCCCAACACTAGGCCACGATTACCACGTTTGCCTATGAATAGACGCAATCTAGCGCTAATGGGAGCCCTAAACGCTTTACTAGAGCCATATCTACGGACTAGTAAAGATTTAGATGATACGCACGCGATCATGTATTGCGGAGCCATCGCGGCGTGCCGTGTTGCACGAGTCAAGCTTCCGGACTCTGAACGTGCACCTAGGACCGACGGAGGTGCCCCCGCATGGCAAATACGGATCGAGCGACGTATCAGCTCTTTTAGGACTCTTATTGCAAAGCTGATCTGCTTTAGGGGGGGCAATAACCGCCCCCGAGTAATGCGCTTTGTAAACCAGGCGTTCGCGGGGACGGATATCAGGCCCCGCGACTACATGGCCAACGTTACGGAGCGCATTGACTTTCTAAAGCAGAAAGTCTATGCATGGGCAATCCGTATTCGCCGCTACAGAGAGCGTGTGGATCGATTCCAGCAGAATCGTCTTTTCCAGAGTGACCAAAGGAAGGTGTACCGAAAGTGGGAGGAAACCAACCTTCGTGAGTCCGACACGCAGCCGCCGGATCCTACTGTCATGACTGACTTCTGGCGTAGCATCTGGTCGGTGCCTGTCGGACACACCGAGGGGAGTTGGATGAATGTTGTCGAGCGTGAGTGCGAGTCCATCGAACCTATGGGGGTAGTCACTATCACCCCCGATGACGTAAGTTGTGCCATCCGCACGACCCAGAACTGGAAAAGTCCTGGGCCGGATGGATTGCACAACTTCTGGCTAAAATGGTTCCGATGCTCGCACTCCTGCTTAGCAGCACAATTTCAACAAGCCCTCGAGCTTGATTCTCTCCCACCTTCCTTAACAACTGGTGTCACCTTCCTGCTCTTCAAGTCCGGTAGTACCACGGAAGCAAAAAACTACAGACCCATCACATGCTTGCCTACACTCTACAAGCTCCTTACATCCATTTTGAGAGCAAAAATCAACGCGCACATTGTCGCAAATAATATTTTGGCTTCCGCTCAAAATGGATGTAGGGTTGGGTCCCGTGGTACTAAAGAGCTCCTCCTCATAGACATGACCATATGCCAACAAATCCGGCGGAACAAGGGGGCCCTCTCAGCCGCTTGGATTGACTACAAGAAGGCCTATGATTCGGTGCCTCATTCATGGCTGGGGAGGGTCTTAGAGCTGTATAAAGTTGATGCAACTTTGAGAGCCTTCCTAAGCGCGTGTATGGGGCGGTGGACCACCGTCCTTCGTCAACCAGGAGGCGGGAATGACCGCTCTGGTCCGCAGGATTTTATAAGGATTGAGCGAGGAATCTTTCAGGGTGACAGTCTGAGTCCCCTGTGGTTCTGCCTAGCTCTGAATCCCCTCAGCACCCTGCTGAAAGATTTGGGACTAGGTTGCCGGCTTCGGAGAGAGGGTGAAGTCATTTCTCACCTTCTGTACATGGATGACCTCAAATTATTTGCACCAAATAACCAAGACTTGTTGGACCTACTGAAAACTACCGAAGTCTTCAGTAGTGCCATCAACATGGAGTTTGGTGTCGATAAATGTGCGGTTATACATGTAGAGCGGGGGAGGGTTGTAAATTCAACAAATTTACAACTCTCTGAGACAATGGCTTTCAGATCTATCTCTGAATCAGAAACCTATAAATACCTTGGTATGTCACAGTCGTTGGGTATTGAGGACGAAGGTATTAGACGGTCGGTGAAGGAGCGCTTTTTCAGTCGGCTCACAAAAGTCCTTAACAGTCTTTTGTCAGGAGGCAACAAAGTGCGCGCCTTCAACGCCTGGGTAATGCCCCTACTCACATACTCCTTTGGCATACTAAGGTGGACTCAGACCGAGCTGGACGCCCTGGATCGGAGGGTCCGATCACTGCTTACCGCACATCGCATGCTACACCCACGCTCGTCAGTTATGAGATTGTACATCCCACGGAAATGTGGAGGCCGAGGCTTCCTAAACGCCAAGGATCTCCACAACCGCAAGGTGTACAATCTCAGGAATTATTTCCTTAACAACGAGTGTGGGATGCATCGTGATGTGGTGGCAGTAGACAGGAACCTCACGCCGCTCTCCTTGGCAAACGAGAACTGGCGCAAACCTGTGGTACTAAGTACTGCGGATCGCAAGGCGGCATGGGAGAGTAAGGTGCTACACGGGCGGTTCTACAAGGCCCTCACGGGACCCGATGTGGACCTGCTCGCGTCGGTGAACTGGCTACGATTCGGGGACCTCTTCGGAGAAACCGAGGGTTTTGCCTGTGCAATTGCGGACGAAGTAATGATGACGAACAACTATCGGAAATATATCCTGAAGGACGGTACGGTCGACATTTGTCGGGCATGCCGCCGTCCCGGAGAGTCACTCAGGCATATCATTTCCGGTTGTTCTCATCTTGCTAACGGCGAGTACTTGCACAGACATAATCTCGTAGCCAGGATTATTCACCAACAGCTTGCTCTTCTATACGGTCTTGTGGACCGCGAAGTACCGTACTACAAGTATTCACCTGTGCCAGTTCTTGAGAATGGTCGTGCCACGCTCTATTGGGATCGATCTATTATCACTGACAGGACTATTGTAGCCAATAAGCCTGATATTGTGATAATAGATCGAGCGCAACGCCGGGCCGTGCTCGTTGACATCACCATCCCCCATGATGAGAATCTCGTGAAAGCCGAGAAGGACAAGTCCAGTAAGTACCTAGACTTGGCTCACGAGATAACCGCCATGTGGGATATTGATTCGACGATCATTGTCCCGATAGTTGTTTCATTAGACCGTTCCTAATAGCGAAGAGTCTCGACCAACATCTTGAGAGACTCTCGCTAGGTGGTTGGATCAAGGGCCAGATGCAGAAGGCGGTGATCTTGGACACGGCGCGGATAGTCCGCCGGTTCCTCTCTCTGCGGCCCTGACCACCGGTAGCTTGGGCCCTGCCCCGCTGCCGGCGGCATTCTAGGTTAGGTTTTTTATAATGTGTTTATATGTATTTTTTATTGTTTTGTAAGTGTTTTTATATTTTACTTTTATATTCATATTATAAATAACCTAACGTAAGAGGAAAGATAAATAAATGAATAGAATAGAATAGAATAGAAATATTTTTATTCGTGAGCACAAACACAAAAAAGAAAATTACACAAGCAGAGAAACATAAAAAAGGAGAAGGTGCCACGAAATGGTCTCACCTCAGCATGTTGCTGGCGACTTCCAGCGCTGATCTTCCGTTGAGACCATCCGGTGAAACAATCACGACAGGTAACATGAATATAACAACAAAATTAATATATTAAATTATATTAATATATTAAATAAATTAAATTATAAAGTCAATTAAGTGTGAGACCGAGCAAACCGCCAATGAACAGCTTTTCCAATGAATGTTCCGTCCGTCCATTCCGTCAAAAAAAAATACCTGGAATTCGTATTTTTAATTGAATTCGTTACAGACGAATATTAGACACAATTTCAGAGCATAGTGAAAGAAAAACTAAAATGCGACTGGAAATTTCCATAAAATGATTTCGAACGGTTCCAAACAGACGCGCTGAAATCCCGCGATGCGCTTACAAATAGATTTATTATTAAAATCAGAAAGGGGCTTGCTTTTATTTTTCCCTGTGCGATTAATTAAACCAACTGGATTATAGACAGACAGATGAACGACAGCCGGATTATTGATGAGGCTGCATAATTCACGGGTAACCTCGTATCTAGAAACGTACCTAGCTACAATCAGCTGTAATAATATCGGATAATGGAGGGGCTTTCAAACTTTTTTTTTATTCTAGGGCCACGATTTCTCTGGCTACCGCTTCGTTTTCGCGGGCCGAACCACTAGGCGGGTTCTTGTTCGTAGACCCCTTTCGCTACACACGGTTTTCCCGTGTTACCTATCGGTTACGCTCGTATAGCACGTAGCTCGCGCTGGCACTGAATTTGTTAAAAATGGTTGTTCACGATTTTGGTCCCAGAACTATATTTACAAGATATAATGCAGAAATTATATCTAACACAATATACTGAACAACAGAGAGACATGCATAAATATAACAAAACTAAAAGGTTCTGAGTTTGCCTCCTTGCCTACGAAACCCTGAACTACAGAAGCCAAATCTATTTGTCCGCTAGACCGAACTCTTTAGATTAGTGCATCGGCCTTGCGGAAATTGGAAGCTTCTCTTTGCCTTCAATATTGAAGTCGTGCAATTTGGAAATACGGTCTCGCTTTATCGACAGGTACAGGGTACAGGCGGCCTAGCCAAGTTGATGATCGCTTGCGCTTCGCTACCGAATCGCTTTGTGTCTCGCTATCACTCTTCCATGGAAGCATAGATCTATCTAATCTAATACCTTTAAACGAGCAATTCTTGCTTATTTATTTATATGTTCATTTATATATATGTATATTTCGGGGATCTCGGAAACGGCTCTAACGAGTTCTATGAAATTTGCTATAAGGTATGGGGGTTTTCGGGGGCGAAATTTAAAAAGTTTTTATATGTTTTCCGATCAAAGCTCCGTCTCCCAGATATTGGTAGGAATGTGTGACAGTTGCGTTTCGTTCGCTACGGAGCGTTAGCGATTGACATGTTGTCTACGGGGCTAGACTACGTTAGGTTAGGTTAGTGAATGTGATACTGTAAAAATTTGCATTGCATGATTACAAAGTAAGGGTATCTCATATTCATCTAACAGGTAGTAGGTAGGTACTAGGGCGCCGGGCGGCGTCCATCACTATCTAATGAAAAAAAAACAACGAAGCAGAAATATAGCTCCTACAACCCATAAAACCCATTATAGCACTGTTAAGAGTATTTTAATATACTAATAATAAAATTACAAGCTCAGAGGGACGCTAATGGAGTAGGTAGAGAAAGTCCATAAAAGTTATCACAAAACCGGTTTTACTTCCTCAAGTTTTAAGACATTCAAAAAATAACTTTATGCCACGGAAGTACAGTATAATTTTGATTTATCACTTAACACATGAGTTTGAAAAGTACTAGTTTTTTGCGTGTTAAAATGCTCTTCTGAGCCAATAATACGCTCTTAAAAGCTCATTAAGTGCGATTTATGATTTTGTTTTATGACGTTTGCACAATGACATGTGTTATTTCACACGAGATAGTACGTTATAATAGCCACAAATAAAATCATAGTGTGTTTTAACAAAATAAAAGTTTAACATCTTTTTCGGTGATGAAAAATAAGATACAACTATTAATACGAACTGAATTACCTATCGGTATACAAAAACCAAAGACTAGTACTTACTCGTATTATTTATGACTGGATGGATCTCAGGTTGTATCGCTGATGGTTATGTTATTAACACATTCACCGCTGAGCTACGGTCGTAGCGTTATTTCGTAGCCGCTAAAATGCTTCGTAGAGGCAAAACGACAACACGACGACGTGTCGTGATTAGCGCTGAATAGCTAATGTCAGCTAAGCTTTTGTGCCTGAATAGCAGCAGGCAACAATTTATGATATTACGCACAAAGCTGTTATCAATACGTTCACGGACCAACGGCCAGTTCAAATTTAATCATTATGTTACAAAACTCTAAGTGTAAGACCTGAGTGGACGCTCGAGTTGGGCGTGCAGCGGAGCGGGGCGTGCGGCGTGCATGTTAAACAAATGCAAACGTATAGTAGCGGCCTTAGTGCACGCTGCTCAAATCACTTGTGAGCCCGATGCCACGCTGCACGCCCCGCCGAACGCTCCGCTTCGAGCGTCCACTCAGGCCTTACACAAACGATAGTTTTAGGTCTCTTATTAAAATAAGTCTGGTTAATCCATGGCTTAAGCATGTTCACTTTCGGGCAACTCGCCGCATAGCCAACGTGCCAATCGATTACGCTCCGTAGCGATCGAAACGCAAGAGTCACGGCACGGCCATATTCTAACTTTAAAATACGTCAAATAAAAGATATAGAAACCATATTGATCGGCGATAAGTGACGTTTCTCCAAACAAAAATGTCACTTTTGACACTTTGACACTGACATATCCGATCAATATCGTTTCTATATCTTTTATTTGACGTATTAAGATACGATTCGAATATGGCTGTCATTGTCACACCAATATGGAAGAGTGATAAAGACACACAAGGCGTTTCGTTGTCGAAGCGATAGCGATTGTCAGCTTGGCTAGGGCGGCTGTACCTGTTTTTTCGTATATTCGGATGTAGTCGATACTTACGCACTCAACTCTGGCAATGTAATTGAAATAACGAATTATGCACGGACGAGGAACTATACTGCTACTTAATAAGCTTATAAATCAATTAAAAGTGGAAATTTCACTGTCCTGGGTGGGACTTGAACTCACGACCACTGACTGGATCACTATTACAATGCTCTGCCATCTTTTAATAAATTTCTAAGCTTAATAGCATCGTTCGCGGACGTTTCTGCTTAATAGAAAATTTATTTAAGAGCCAACAGGAGCTAAGATTTAAATATTTTAGGTAAATATACCCGTCTCGCTAACGGAAGCGGCTCCTAAAACTAGTGCGATAAGGACAAGGCGAAAAATTCTGCGTAAAAATATCAAAAATCGAGGTTTCGTACTCGACTGTTTCCTCCTCCAAAACGTAACCAATCGTAACCAAATTTGGAAATCTAAATGATTATGACATTATCTGTGTCGGACCGTTTTGCTTTTTTGACTAATTGATGTCAGTTTTGAATAGCACGCCTCTCATTGCGGCATAGTCAATTAGGCCATTTTGGCCATTTTTGAAGGGCTCTAGCGCCTTAAAAAACAAAAATATCAAAAAAAGCAAAACGGTCTGACACAGATATTGACAATATTAATCTGTGTTGAAAAAATCATTGCTCTAGCTTCAAAACCCACGGAGGAAACAGTCGAGTACGTTTGTATGGAGAAATGACCACTCCTGTTGGCTCTTAACTATACTGCTTATATTACTTTTTAACAGGTTTAAGTGACCTAACTGTCAAAAGTTTTATTATACTTACCTTAAGTAAGTTAAAATATCCGCCAGCTAAAATATAAGTTTTGTCTATTTCAGACTTCGCTAGTGTCTGACAATTTCAAACTTGCTCTGTTATAATTAAAAGCGGATAGTTGTTCCTGACCAGCAAAATTCCAATTTTTATGAAAAAAGTTCAACTACGGGCGTCAAACTTTTTTAATCAAAACTCGAATTTATGGTGTGGTCCTTGCGTGTTTCGGTAACTTTGTGATTATCGGCAGGTGTATTATGTTATGTGCCTATAAATTATGCATTATGCATTGAATACCTACTTTTTACACAATGTATTATACGCCTAGTTAAAAGAGTTTCAATTTCCCGGTAGATGTCGCTTTTTATTTCTAGGGCTAGTTGGCTGTGTAACGGTTGTCTATCGTAGGATACTTAAGATATTTAAGTTATGTATATATGTACTTTGAGAGGATTTGTGTAGTTTAGTTCAGCTCAATTAAACATACTAGGTACTGTTTAAAATAACGAGGTGTTTGATTGAAGCTTTTCCTTCGAAACCAGAGTCCATAATTGTACAACACGTTTACTTAGCTTAGCTTCACCGCGTACCTATAGAGGCTGTGCGGAAAGAGAAGAGTCGTGGAATGTATAGGGCGGTTACATTCCACTCCACGACACTTCTCTTTCCGCACAGACTCTATTTCTATACCTATAGTCATATATGCTTCAAATTTAATCATAACATACCTACTTCACTACTGTTTTGTTATATACGCTGCTTTTAACCTAAAATATCGACATGAAAGCCTACAAACTAGTATAGCAAAATAAGGAAAACATGGCCGCTAGTCATGTGATCCGATATTGCCTCGAGCCAATCAGATAGCCGCAGCTTGGGACGCTATTCTCGACTGCCAGTAAACGAAAGTATCGAAATAACATCAAAGAAGTGTTTATTTAATTTTTGAGTTTTTTTGTGTAATTCTGAATGTGGTATTTTTGATACAAGCTGTTATCAGTTATCACCGACTTTCATAATTTTATATTTTCACAGGTCTTTCATAAAAAGGCGTCATAGTGCTGGTGCGCTATTTGTATGACCATTAAAAAGCTAATAGGTACTTTTATTGGATTGTTTAGTGTTGTATTGGATTTTTTGTTTCCGAATATCGACACCGACAGCCACAACATATTGTGATTCTCAAATTGCCTAATGGTACCGAACCATTACTGAAGGTTTCTAAAACACATATATGTAGTATGTGTTTTAGAAACCTTTATCTTATTTTAAATAGGAAAGCTTGAAAAGTTTGATAAGAAATGTTTTTGATACTTGGATCATTTCTTTGTATCTAAAAACGTTTATATCCAACAAAATAGACCTACCATCTTGTCAAGATGGCGGATAACCGCAGCTCCGGGATAATCAAAGGGCCTACCGCGAACCACGTTCGACGTGTTGCCTCTCTGTCTCACTTGTAAATTCGTACGTACCTAAGTGTGACAGGGAGGCGACACGTCGAACGTAATTCGCGGTAGGCCCTCATTTTTTGTGGGCAAGTACTGCAAGTAGGTCACCCTTGGTATGCTGATTTTTAATTATGATAATATTTAATTTATTTTACTAATTTGATGAATTGATTGTGATTTATTGCCGGTACCTATTTAATTAGAATACATGCGAAAGGCCCTTTAGTTTGTAGTTAGTCGCTGTATAACCGCAGGAGCAGTCGTATAATTATGTTAATTCGTCCAATCGTCTACGGCCACTCAGCAATCGAATCGATCCTCTATTAAAACCTTGATTGGAAGCTGCAATGTGGGCAATATATGTAGAAGTATGTTCAGAGCAGAATTTTCTAGTCGAAATAGATAAAATGGCACTTTTTATCCTTTCAAGTACAAAATAATAAATAAGATGATTTGTTCTTTGCTTGGCAGTAGATACTCTTTTTGTTTACAAATAGTACATACTCGTACTTATTTCACCAGGGCTGTGCCAATCAGGAAAGTAACTTGGGACCGTTAGAATTCATCGTCGATAAACTGAGCCACGTTCAAAAGCAAGTCCCGGAAAATGGTGTACAATTTATAGGCGAATAGGCGTAGTTTTAAAGATCTACTTAAGCATAAATACATACTTACAGACAAACAGGGATACAGCGGGAAGCGACTTTGTTTTATACACAGACAATCCAACCTCTAGACATAGCATAGTCGCGCTACCCCCTCTGCCACACATACGGTAGCGTTACTCCATCTTCGAGTCAATCCCGTGCCGTGATTGGTCCGTGTCTTTGAACGGACCAATCACGGCACGGGATTCGCTCACCTCGTCCCCCCGTATTTTTGGCAGCATCAGTTTCATGAAAGAATTGGCCTAAGCTCAGTCTAGAGGTTGGATTGTCAGTGGTTTTATACTATGTAGTGATTTACACGTACCTACTACCTTAAGGGCGCGTATACACGGTGCCGCCTCCGCGCCGCCGCCGCTCCTTCGCGCTATGTACACGAGACGCATAAGCGCGGCGGGCGGCGGCGCGGCGGCGGCGCGATGGCGGCGCGGCGGCGGGCTTTACGCGTCTCGTGTACATAGCGCGAAGGTATATGGCAATAAGGTATGCGAAACGATGAATAAATTTAAGCATTTCATCGGCATCACCTGTTCAAAAGTACAAAATTGTATTGCATTGGTGATTGATGATTAGCTATTCACAGCACGTATAATTTGGGTTTTAATGTCTGTTTCCATTATTCAACGGGCTTTATTGGCGGAAATAAAAAGGGTCAGTATATTATGATTTATTACTTGTTTTTTTCATTTATTTAAGATAATCCGCCTATAGTTAGGTACATATTTTTCCGTTACAGTCCCGCTAGTAAAGAAAATGGCAAAGACGAAAGATGTAACCCAGTCTTCCTTTTAAAACAGCCCCTGGCTGTGCAAGTTTATTAAAGTTTTTAATTTTTCTTTTAATATAATAATAATTTTTATTTTGCAATTTATTTATTTATTCATTCAAACACATACATTATTATTAGTCTAAACACACATGCGAAATTTGTGGTAGGAAAAAATATACCTCTTAATTTCTTAAACTTTAGTTGAGTCTAAGGGCCCGTACAGACGGACTTTAAACCGACTGCAATTTGTATGGGAACTGCACGCCGACGTTGCAGTTGGCGTGCAGTCGGCGTGCAGTTCCCATACAAATTGCAGTCGGGTTCCGTCTGTATCGGCCCTAAATTTTGAAACCTAGTTAGCTCACAGTTGTCAAATAGCTAATGGCGCTGCAGTCGCACGCACTGCCATCATAAAAGTGCGGGCTTATAACAGTCATGTAATTTTTTTGAAAAGATGTGTCCCGCCGAGTTTATTGCCGGTCCCATAATGGGATACCCTCCTCCAATTGAAGGGGGATTTAAATCTTCTCGGGGCAGAGGTGTAGGGTTGGAGCCGGTGTAGCTTTATTTGACGTTCATAAGCGCATTGTATGTATGTATATGCCTACTTGAATAAACTATCTTTTATATTTATCATAACCCTATCTGAGACCTCCTGAAACAAATAAACTCTAGATTCAGTCCATAAGACGCAGCGTCCCATTAACCAAATTACGATATATTCAGCTTCGAGCGGCACTTAGCTCCGTTTCTCATTTACCCCGCAATACCTACTTACTTATATGAGCCGGTCGTTATTTGCACCAAGCAGAGGCCACATGGGGGCTGACAACGAAAATACGGGCCAAATACAAAAATAACAAAGTTTAGGCTCTTGCTTGTATGTGATTGCACAGAATAAAAAACAAATTGAAAGCAACTGGTGTAATAATCAGTGGCGGATCTGTAGCCTTGGCCGCCCTAGGCCCCAGGCCCTGTAGTAACTCATTCAGCACCTTTCATAGAGACTGCCGCCTTGCTGCCGCCCCTAATGTCTTGCCGCCCTAGGCCCGGGGCCTACTGGGCCTTAGGGCAAATCCGCCACTGGTAATAAAAATACATAATTGTCGTAGGGATGTGACGAATGGTAATACACTTTACAGGTTTAACAAGTTCTCCGGCCTTTTGATTTTAGTCTACTAAATCAGGGATCGGAACCGGTTTTTAGCAAAAACCTCGAAATAACCATATTTTTCGAAATATTTTAATCTCTAAATGTAGGACTCCGCTATGTTTTTAGGTAACGACTTCGTATTATTAGATTGCCCAATTAAAAATGAAATAATTAGCAAAGAACGAAAAAATACCGTTTTCGTTCCCATACAAAAAATACCGGTATCCGATCCCTGTACTAAATTGACGACTATTAACATTAAACGTGGACTCTGATGCGTTTCATTTCGATTTCCTATTTGAATTCAGCGCTCATTCCCTGGCGGCTGTACAATTTTGTCACTCACATTTTAAACTCAATAAAATGCGCTTGTATTTCATGATATATTTATTCCTCTTTCGTGGTTTTCAGCTTTAATAAATATTTTACGTCAACGGATAATCCAACAATCAAATGCAGTCAGAGATCGTTATTTATATTATTTATAAGTTACAAACTTTGATCGAGTCTAGTTTCTGCTACGATGTATTATGGCTAGCGAATGTTACGGCTCGGCTACGACATTGAGCGACTTGCGACGGCGGCAGCGGTATCCATAGGTTGGAGCGAGACACAGCGATCGGACCTTTCGTTCCCACCCATGGTTGTCGCTGCCGCCGTCGCCAGTTGCCAGTTTCGTACGTAAAGTAGTGGCCGAGCCGTTACGCGCACTGCATGCGAAACGCGCGCGCACAGTGTGCGAGCGGCACATTCCCGTCACTCCCTAATTCTAGACTAACTTCTATTGCGTTAAGTTAAGGTCAATAGTCAATCAGAAACCACTCTTAGGGTTGATCCCATAGTAAATTATTGGGTCCTAATTACATTACTGACGCCAGAGTTTTGCAAGGAGCAATTTAATCAGTGTCGAGTTATCGAATTCGTGTAGGTTTATTACGTCTATTACGACCAGGTTATGCAGAAGTTCTTAAACGCAAAGCGGACGGCGAACAGACGTGGGTCTAACTGAGTTTGAATGGAACCAATTGTAAAGTTGCCAACTATTCAGAGCCCCGATTTACACACCCCGCGCGGGCGTACCGCAATGGACGTATAATTTGGGCGACTTAGGCGTGCAAACTTGCGTGATTATCTAAACCGATATACTTACTAGGCTAGTTCTAGTTACGTTGCTATCAAGTTAAATATATTAAAAGATCCATATGTTTCGCTCCATGACGAGGAGCTTCAACAGGAACGCATTGGCGGACCGACGCAGGCTGAAACCCAAAAACAAATAATGTGAATGACCCATTTAAAAATATTAATTACATAGGTACTCATGTCTCATTGAAATTTTGTTACGTTGCGTTTTTTACTAAAAGGGTTAAAAATAACCAACGTTCCAATCGCTTACGCTCCGTAGCGATCGAAACGCAACTGTCACTGTCGCACTAATATGGAAGAGAGATAGAGAGACACAATGCGATTCGATGGCGAAGCGATAGCGATTGTAACTAGGGAATGCAATCTCGCACCAAGATTGACGATTCGTGATCTCGCACGAAAAATCTGTATCGAGATAGGGTGTTTCGAGATCTCGACCGTCAGACTTTCGAGATCGAGATTAATCTCGACGAGATCGAGATTATACAAAGTAATTAAAAATGTCCTAATCTGGTCAAAAAACTCTAAGAATTCTGTAAACACTACTTATTTAGGGTACACCATGTTAAAATGTATTGAAAATAATAACAACAAATTTAGTCAATATTTACTTATCAAAAATACTACTTTTATTAAAACAAGATATAAGTCTTATTTAGCTCTAAGTAGCACGTAACCATAATATGTTAGTAAGAAAAAGTGGTAATTATTATTTTTAATTAAGTATACGTAATTGTAACGTGTTTGACTTAGAAAATCAGCATTTTATTTCACTATGCATTTTGAAAATGATTTCGTAAAAACACAGGGTGCTCAAGGTATTGTCGGCCAAGCGGCACCTTTGTTGCAAAAATGCCAACAGCAGAAAGCGCTTGCTCATTATTCCGCATATATTCCGCACAGAGTGCGCCACAGTGCTATTATCGTCGGCTAAAGCTGGCTACACACAATAGTACTGCCTGAACAACACGAATCTAAGGTAAAAATATTACTCAAAACAAAGTAATTCACAGCGATCAATCTTTCAATCTCGTTCTAGATCTCGAAAATTTTAATCGAGATCTCGACCAAGATTACATAAATCGAGGTTCCCTATCAACGAGATTGAATCTCGCAAATTCGTGTGAGATCTCGCGAGATCTCGAAATTGCGAGATATTAAGAGATTGCATTCCCTAATTGTAACCTTGGTTAGGCTGCCTGACCCGCCGATCCTCGTGACATCATTAACCCGGCGTCAACTGGCCGCGGACGGAGACGGAGCGGCGCCATTACTCGCCTCGTATCGCCACACGGAGATGAAAAATTACTCCATTCATCTATTAGGACATACGCGTAGAACACAAGCAGTTTATATTATGTGCTGCGTGTGCTAGACGCCCGCAGTTTTCAGTGGCGCGCAGTGTTCTTATTTTATGGAAAACATTTTTTTTTTTTTTAATTTTTTAGCATGATAAACTAACATACATTTTATAAATTACATAAAACTCGCCAAACTGTGGAGTTTGATGGCGATTTATATTTATACAAACGAGCACAGTATGATACCTAAACCTGCCCTTCTTAACTTGCGGTCCAAGTTTAGAGTCATTTCGGAGATACCCGAGTATAAAGAATAATGTATAAATACATAGACATTAAGTGCAGAAGCGACATACTCGTATGTCCCGTACACTCATTGACACCGGAACAGGTGAAAGGAAACAAAAAGCTTAAAATGGAGAATGCATCTTTATTATCTAAAGCCACCGCCAAACGCATTAACGCTAACTTCAAACTCTAAACTTAAGTACCTAGTATACTTTTTAATCACGTAATCAAAGGCATGGTGTTCTTTTATAGTCCATTCACGAGGCCCTTTCAAACCGTACGAGGCATCCATAATGTTTTCTTTCAATCCCTCAGAGCCAACTCTAAGCTGTTTACATGGCTCGTAATACTACTTATTACTTCCAGTTCAACTAGGTATATTCAGCATTTCTACGGTTTTTATTCCTTTTTTATACCAACAGGAAAGCAATCGACCAAGCACACTTGATGGTTAGTAAGAGTATACATCAGCCACACAGGTGCATGTTCAGGAACTGCGTACGTCAGAAACAACAATCTACAAGTATGAGTACCTATTAAATATCACTGATTTAACTTTCACGATTTTTACATATTATAAAATTGTACAACGGGACTTAATCGCGTATCTAAGTTTTAAGATTTACCTCCGACGTTTCGAGGACGGCGTTGTCCCCGTGGTCTCGGAGAAGACTGGCTTAAGTTGACATCAGCATCTTCTAACCGCGCGAGTTTTTCAAACTACCCGCACTTGGTCTTGTTTATCCGCTTGAACGTTTTGCGCACTAGGGATGTCAGTCTGTCGACACACAACACTAACGATATTCGATTTATCGACTGTCGATATTCGTTTACGCTTACATTTACTAATGACTGGATTCCATGTGGTCCATGTGAATGAGATCTTGAAACCCTCGTCCCGATTGAAATTACTATATTTTTTGATTTCAATGGCTACCCGTACTTTCCTGCTGTAGAAATGACGATCCGTGGACAGGATTTTAGGGTTATGCAGCTCAATCCAGTGGTTTGGTCCCGACTCCAGTAAATGCTCAGCCACGGCAGACTTGTTCACCTGACGATTTTTGACAGCTGCAATATGTTCCTTAACTCTTTCTGCTATTGTGCGCTCGCGCGGAACTCTCACAACTGCAATCAATTTTGTAAACGCCAGGCGACTGATACGGAATAACGTCCTTCGGTAACCTTAGGCTCCCTGCGACTCCAGTCATTAGTAAATGTAAGCGTAAACGAATATCGACAGTCGATAAATCGAATATCGTTAGTGTTGTGTGTCGACAGAGTGACATCCCTAGTGCGCAAAACATTCAAGCGGATAAACAAGACCAAGTGCGGGTAGTTCGAAAAACTCGCGCGGTTAGAAGATGCTGATGTCAACTTAAGCCAATCTTCTCCGAGACCACGGGGACAACGCCGTCCTCGAAACGTCGGAGGTAAATCTTAAAACTTAGATACGCGATTAAGTCCCGTTGTACAATTTAATAACCTATTAAATATGTTATACAATCGGAAAATAAAAATACTTAACACAATAACTGAAGTAGGTAGGAACATTCCTTTTTTTTTGTATTTAGCCAGCGTGGTAACTTTTGGTAACGACTTCTAAGCTGCGGATAACAATAGCAATCATAACCCGGCTAATATAAAACCATACCAACTGTAACCACATGGCTCCGGTAATGCAATAAAGACATTTTTCCAAGCGTTATTTGCTCTGACACCATGTACAGAGCCTCTACACAAAAGGAACGGGCGGCCAACCCGAGATATGTTATGACATAAAGAAATATCAGAACTTGGCCGATATATTTTATTTAGCAGTCGGTGGTAGCTTATTTAGGTACGCAAAACAAAACTTTGTTAAGCAAGATGAAGAAGATGTCTAGATATGACTGCTGAAGGTTATATTGTCAGTAAATAGGAACAAAAAAAACTATACTCATCCTTTTCTTTTGGGTGCTAGTACTAGTGTAAGACAAATATAGTATGATTCTCTGTCTATGTTTGAAATCAAACAGACCTTTGACACACTATACCTACTAAAATTGAGCTTACATATTAGTTTGTCACATTTCAAACATGGACAGAGATAATCATACTATCTTTGTCTTACACTAGTACTAGCACCCAAAGGAAAGGATGAGTATAGTTTTCCGGGTTCTTACTGACTGACAAATTGGTAAATCCGCTATGGATACAACTCAATTTACTTTTAATCTAAATTAATATATTTTTTTTGGATGCCGGTCAAATATCATATGTAGGTACCTCATAGTATAGGTACCTATATAATAGAAAATTTCAGTTACTAAAGTAAAATCTTAAAGTTTTGGATGTCATATTCTAGTTCCGTAATTTAAGCGGTAAGTTAAAAAAGATTTATCTAAACTTTAATCCTCGAGGGCTTGTGCATGAAGAACGATAATAGGAAAATAAAGTTAAGGCTTCAGAACTACACTGAATACTAAACTTATATCTCTAACTTTTTGTCCTGATTATTTAGTGGGGCTAAGGTGTTGCTAAGGTGGCATTCGTGTACCTTTATTGACCTTTATTGAGCTAAAGAATGCCACGATATACGCCGATACACTGCCATCTCCTTTCAGCATCACGTCAACGTATCGACTTTGTTACGAGCCCCCGGCATTTTTTCTGATTTTATGTTTTGTATGACGTTTACCAAACCACACCAGAGAGAGATCGCAAAGAGAGCAATTTACCTACGCTAGTACATAGGCCACACTGAATGTTTTGCACTACTGGCCACTCGTAAACATTTGAAATACGAATCGTAAATTAGAAAAAAATATAGACTTTTGTTTATGGAATGTGACAAAAATTGGCGGCAAATCGATCGTCGTTTGTTTTTAATGGCTTGTCAAAGTAAACAACTTGCATTAAACATGGATTTAACGCGAAAAGATTTTAGAGCTATGATTTTGTATGATTTTAAAAGTTCGCTAACTCCGCAAGAGTGTAGTGCTCGCCTTCAAAATGCTTTTGGGCTTGAAGCACCACATCTGAGTACCGTGAGACGTTGGTATGCTGAATTTAATAGAGGCCGTGTTACTCTTAATTATGACTTTCGTGAAGGCCGACCGTCGACCGCGGTCACTGAAGAAAACGTGGCTGCTGTGAGACGACTCATTGAAGGAAACCGACGAATCACATATGAAGAAATTCGTGGACAATTGGGGATAGGTATGAGTCAAATACAAAAGATTTTACATGAATATTTAAAAGTCAGGAAACTTTGTTGTCGGTGGATTCCTCATGAATTAACTTCAGTCCAAAAACAGGCACGTGTGGACTGGTGCCGAGAAATGGTGCAAAAATATAAGCACGGGAGTTCAAATGCTGTATATAACATCGTAACAGGAGATGAAACCTGGATTTACTGCTACGATCCGGAAAAAAAGCAACAGTCCAGTGAATGGGTCTTTGAAGGTGACAGTAGGCCCACAAAAGTTCAACAAGATAAAAGCGTTGCCAAACAAATGATCGCCTATTTTTTTCTAAAACGGGTCATATTTGTACCGTACTGCTAAATAATAAAAGAACGGTAAATGCTGAGTGGTACACTACCATTTGTCTTCCCACAGTCATTGAAAAAGTTCGCGAGAGACGACCAAGAAGCCGCATCCTCCTGCATCATGACAATGCGTCCCCCCATACCGCAAAAAAAACAAAAGCATTTTTGAATTCCGAAAACGTTGAGAATGTCACTCATCCGGCTTATAGTCCAGACCTTGCACCCTGTGACTTCTATCTATTTCCCAAAATTAAGGATTTAATGAGGGGTTTGACATTTAAAACCCCCGAAGAGGCAGTTACTACGTTTAATCACCACGTCGAAACCATGCAGTCAAGTGATTGGGCCTTATGCTTCCAAAAATGGTTCGAGCGAATAAATAAGTGCATAAAATGTAAGGGGGAATATTTTGAGAAGCAGTAAATGTATTATTATCGTTATAAATGGTTTTATTTAAAAGTTATGCAAAATTTCCAGTGTGGCCCTCGTATTAAATTAAGCTGAAGAGAGGGTACTTATGTGTATTCTTATTTTTATCTGCGACAGTTTTTATTAACGTCCAACCCATGTGTTTGTAGACAAATGTCAAACACAGGCTTAAGACTAGTGCGTAAAGTTGTTTAGAGCTGCAAAAAGATTTAAACATATCACGAAATAGCTCCATAAATATTTTCATCGAATCCGAAATGAACATGCGTTCGCCTAAAACCAATATAACTTAACTTCGAGTTCCATAATATGTGTATTGTTTTGGAAATGACCAGTGGCGGATTTGCCCTAAGGCCATACTTGGCCCTAGGCCCGGGCCTTCTGGCCCGGGCCTAGGGCGGCAAGATATTAGGGGCGGCAAATTGTGACAAAAAAAATCGCTGCTGATAGCAAGAAATAACTCAAAATGTAGTCAATATGATGGGTGCTGAGAAAGGGGCAGCTACAGGCAGTGCCGGCCCGAGCCCTTGATCAGGGTAGAGCGAAATCGGGTTTTGGCGCCCTTCGTTGAAGTTTTCAAGCGTATTTTCCACCACCTCCCCCCCCCCCTCGCCACGCTCGCGTCTTTTAAAACTTTTTTTTCTCATTTGCCATTTTGGCGCCCCCCTTGCCATCCGGCGCCTAGAGCGGCCGCTCCACTCGCTTTACCCTAGATCCGGCCCTGGCTACAGGGCCTGGGGCCTAGGGCGGCAAAGACTGCAAATACGCCACTGGAAATGACACTAAGATTGGAACTGTCATATTCAGCATACCCGTACAAGTAATAACTACCTAAGGATGTTACTTCAGTAGAGTAGGGCGGCCAATCGGCAGTTAGAAGTTTGGGTAATCAAAATCATAATCATATTAAACACCCATGTTCGTTTTTTTTTTCTATTTGCGCCTGCTTACACTGGTCTGAATGAGCGTTAGATTCGCCTGTGAATAAAATTGTCATCTCTCTGAATCACGGTCTGGTTTTATATATAATAAAGACACAGGGATCACTGCGTCGCTGCATCTGATTGACGAGGGTTCTATTCCGCCAAGCTTAGCATCCCGCCCCATGCTTTTGATTTTATATCTTATTTTCATGACATAACATAAGTTTGAACTTTTTACAAATGCATATGCGGTTCTTGCCCATTTGCCCAATCGCTGAAAAACGACGGGTGTGCGGTGCGGTCAAACTCTAATGTGTCAAACACAGTACCTACACAGTACACAGTAGTGAGTATTATATTCTTTGGTCGAACTTGATAGATCGAATTTTATTAAACACTGACATTTTTTATTCTTCTACTTTCCGGTATTCCTGTAAAAGCAAAATAAGCAATACCGCGGGCAGGACAGGGCAATTAAAAAAAATCTCTGAGTGCAGTTTTGATTCTTTTTAAAAATAAAAGAATGTTTCCTTTAAGTAAAATGAGTTAATTACAATAATTCACGGTTTTATGGCACTTTCACTCCAGGGCATTGACATAGATATCTAGGGACTGGCTTTACGGGCAATAATAATTAGGCATGACAGGGGCCAGTACAGCGGTGTGAAATCGCTACAACGCGATTGGTTGATGAGTTCGCATCACGCGCGCGATTGGTTGACGAGTTCGCATTACGCGCGCTATTGGTCGCAACTAGTTGCGAGACTGCACGATTGGCTGGAATTCGTGAGTAACACCGCTATCTAGTACCATTTTTAGTGCCCCATTAGCCCGTCCTTAGATATTATACGTCAATGCTCCAGGGCCCATTATTATTTTTTTACACTGTGTGCAAAGAAACTTCGCCTTTAAGTGTGAGCGATATTTTTCGCGATTGAGTTAAGTCAATATCATATTTTGAAGTCTGAGTACGCCTCCTTTATTTGCGATTTATTGCACTGTTCATGCCGTAATGGTGCGGTTGTGGGCACTAAAGGAAATTCATTTGCGTACGAACCTTTCTATTGTATTGTCTGAGTTTGACTTTGAATGCTAATTCGGCCGTAAATAAAGCAATGAAACGGCCAAATATTTACTGCTTCGATAGATGGGTAAGGTAATAAACAGCCGCGAGGGGAGATAAAGCAGAATAAGTAATAAACAAGGGCTGAGTGTTCTATAATGCCAACTTCCGAGTCGCGTTTTATAAAAGACTTATTGTAACTTGTAAAATGGTGTAAACAGCACTTGTTACGATTTATACCTAAATATAACATTTTGAATATATTAAACGTTAATTCATTTTACACATACACTATAACTCAGGAGGATCATTTTACGGCAGGCAAATACGGCCACGTGTGTTCTGTGTTTAAGAGCCCATCAACATGCACACTAGCGCCACTGCTAAATAATCGTGATTATTTAAATTTAACGAAATACATATATTAATTTAAAAAAGGAAGCCGCTACGTACTGTATCTTGTATTAATAGTAGTTTATGCAACAGTGATATAATAAGGGTTCTTAAAATTCAAGGGTCGAAGTTACAAAACGAGACGTAGTCGAGTTTTGTAAAAAAAGACCCGTGAATTTTAAGAACCAATTATGAGCTGTTGCATACATTACTTTTTCTATGACAGCTGCAGCAAATTAAAAAAAAAGAGTTATTATTAAAAAAAAAGAGTTATTATTAAAAAAAAGAGTTATTATTTAAAAAAAATTGAGTTATTATTTAAAAAAAAAAGAGATATTATTGTAAATGAAAACATACCTCTTTCAATCAAGATGATCGGAACTTGTATCTTTAAAAAAAATAAAGCAGTTGTATTATACTCATAAGATGACTGCTAGCAGTCATCTTATGAGCCTATAGACAAAGCATTCAAATGACATTGCTTTAGATATCACTGTCAGTCATTTAATTGACACATTTAAGTGCTGGAGTAGAAAAAGTCATCAAACTAGTTTCTATGTTGCTGGATTCTTCAATCTATGCGTTTGGACGCATATTTAAGTTTAAGTTAAAACGGCCGTTTTTGTTTTGAGTTCATAGATTGACGAATCCAGCAACATAAAAACTAGTTTGATGTATTCATATATAAGTAGTTTCCATAATTTTGGCTATTTTTTCACCGTGAAAAGAACCTACAAACCGTACAGGTACTTTAATACATGATACAGTCATACAGTACGTAGCGGCCTCGTTTTTAGGGTTCCGTAGCTAAATGGCAAAAAACGGAACCCTTATAGATTCGTCATTTTAAATAGCTTTCGTTAAATTGAAATAATCACGATCATTTAGCAGTGGCGCTAGTGTGCACGTTGATGGGCTCGCTCGATGTGAGCTACCGTTACTAACGACAGAGAGCCATAGTTGGTTGTCGGCAGTAAGCGTGTTTTATAGCTCTACATGGAGCCCGAGAGAAGTAGCCAATGAAACGGCTCGCTCGGCAGCCGCAGTGTTAAATCTTGGCTAAAGGCGCTATTGCTTTCCGTGCGTGGGATTCGGCTTATTCTACTTAGGTTGCTACTGTTTTTCCTATGTATAACACCTATTGTTAAAAATATTGTAGTTTACCAAAATTCGATATTGGGTAATTTCGACTAAGACTTCAAAATGTCGGTAAATTCTGAAAAATCACCCATAAAGTAGATTATATAATACATCTTATGGTTGTTTTATTTTACAAATAAAATCTCCGGGGCATGTACTCTATTGATGGTGAAATTATATGCATTTGCCACTTACTCATATTTTTACATGTACCTAGTACCTACTTACCTATTCACAAATAATCAGAAACGTTTGAAATAAAGGAAAATATAAAAACTAAATGCCTTGAGCGAGACTCGAACTCGGGACATCGGGCTACAAGCGTGGGATGGTGACAGCGGCGCTCTACCAAGTACCAACTAAGCTACTGAGACTAGCAGACAATAGAGTGTAGCAGAAGATATCTCCATTTAGTCCTTCTTTTATTTTTTACATTTTTTTTTGTTGATTTGTGTCATATTTGGTAGGTTTGAAGGACTCCTTATTCTGGGCGGTCCCAATAAAAATGTATGACCTGGCGAAAAAAATTTTAGCAAATAAAAAAAGGCCCAAAAAATTTAATTATATTTTAATTAAACTTGGTCAACCAGATCTTGACAGTAGAAAAAGGCGGCAAATTTGAAAAATGTAGGCGCGAAGGGATATCGTCCCATAGAAAATTTGAATTTCGCGCCTTTTTTTACTGACAAGATTTGGTTGACCAGCTATAATTACATACGACGTCCGCTTATATTAAAAATAGGTAGTTATATTTCATTCGATTTCACACATAACCGAACATCTTGTTAGAAATATTTCACGCTGGCTAGATAAGATAAGCCCCTTCCCTATTTCAATAAAAATTACACTTTCAATCTGTTCCAGTGAAGAAGCATTTTATGGCTCACGAGGGAATTATTCTCGAACGCTTTTTGGCGAATATATGAGCGCGTTTCGTTGCCTTCATGTTTATGAGAAAGTAACTAAAGCTTTGGATTCCTCCGAAAACGGTGCCGTCATATGACGGCCGTCATATAGCGGCAGCAAAAGACGGCCGTCATCCACCAAGGTCAAAGCGGCAAATTTGAAAAATGTAGGCGCGATGGGATAACGTCCCATAGAAAATTTGAATTTCGCGCCTTTTCCTACTGACAAGATTTGCTTGATCATCTATAATTTACTTGGAGGATGAAATATCATCAGAAGAGGGAAATAATCGTAGTACGGAATCATTTATTCAAATCTCGTGTCATTTATTCAAAATGGCGTCACTGCTATCTAATAAAACGTTCACGAAACTATCGACAAGGTCATGACGGCCGTCATCTTACGTTAAGATCGGTTTTCCTAGGATAGCGGTGCCGTCATATAGCGGCCGTCTCCATACTAAATAATACGGCTAAATATGGATGTCGTCGTATTTGTATGGAGACGGCCGCTATATGACGGCACCGCTATCGGAGGAAACCAAAGCTTTACGTTGACAATCAACGCCGTCTAGGAAACCGCGCCATCTTGTTTACATAGACAACGTTCTAGTGACGTCAGTCAACGCTATATAGCGTAGCGATGTGACGAGTCCACTTTTTTTCAATTCGAATCATTCGAATTGATTCGGCCGCTGATTCGAATTCAAAATCGAGTTGACTCGACTCGACGATTCGCGTGGTTCGCGACAAGGTCACAGGCACAGGCGCGGAGCGAGTTGAGACGGCGAGTTACGCGGCAGTTGTTGTAAAAAGAACCTTCAGGGCACGGAATTAAGGTTTATTTTTGAATGGCCATACTAGCAGTGAACTCGACTTGGGATACTTGGAATGGCGAATCAAGCGGCAGTTGTTGTAAAATGAACCTTCGGGTCACGGAATTAAGGTTTATTTTTGAATGGTCATAGTACCAACTCGAGTTGAGACGGCGAATCGAGCGGCAGTTGTTGTAAAAAGAGCCTTCGGGCTAGTATTAAGGTTTATTTTTGAATGGCCTTAGTAGCAGTGTGATAGCGTTGACTCGGCTCGGCGAGTTGTTCGCCGAGTTAGCTAGTGGTCGAGTTGATTCGAATTGCCCATAGTCTTGATTCGAATTAACTCATCTGTAGGCTGATTCGAATTATTCGAATAAGATAACTCGACTCGCCCATCGCTAATATAGCGGCCGTAATATGACGGCACCGTTTTCGGAGGAATCCAAAGCTTAAGTATACAATATAGGTATTGGCTCTGTGTGCGGTGCCAGCCCCCGATTTGGGACACAAGTTTAGTGTTATACTTAATTAACATTTAGAGTTGAGAGATATCTAATAACAAATAATATTTTATTAAAAAGTAAGTACCTAGTACCTACCTACCTACCTAACTGTATAATCCGGGCCTCAACATTGGTTTTGACATTTGCGGTAGAGCGACGCAGTCGGCAGCAATGTCGCGCCGCAATAGGGTATTTTCCTGTATTTAAAATAAATTATTTCACACTATGCATGAAATAAAGCATCTGATAATTACTAGAAAAACATAAATAGCAGTTATTTTTAAACACAAGTTCTATTTAATAAATCAGATAGAAATATAATAAAAAGTATAGCTGGTCAACCAAATCTTGTCATTAAAAAAAGACGCGAAATTCAAATTTTCTATGGGACGAAATCCTTTCGCACCTGCATTTTTCAAATTTGCCGCCTTTTTCTACTGTCAAGATCTGGTTGACCGAGTATAGGTGAATTGACCGTGACGTCACGATGTAATGTTTCATATAAACTTGGTCAACCAGATCTTGACGGTAGAAAAAGGCGACAAATTTGAAAAATGTAGGCGCGAAGAGATATCGTCCCATAGAAAATTTGAATTTCGCGCCTTTTTTTACTGACAAGATTTGGTTGACCAGGCTATAGTAAACCATAAGTAAACGTAGGATTTTATACTATCTGTGGTCCGTAAAAAATGACAGCCTACGTCAACACGTTTTCGCGATATAAACGTTCACTGTGCAGCGCTTCATAGCATATGTGGGCTAAAATTGTCGCATCCACGACGTTTAGCAGTACCCACTACTATCTAAACTAAACGCAGCTGAATGGTGTGAACAGACGAACGTCAATAACGTCATCCACATTTTCCACAACACGACCTAATTTTCTGTCTTGTTATCAAAATATTAAAACTAATGCTTAAAGTGTGTCTAAATCATTGATTTATCATAAATGTTTGCTTTATACTTACCAACAACAATGTTATTATTTCCATCGAGTGTCTAAAATGTCTGATACGAAGTCAGATAACATAAGTATAGAGTTCGATCCGATTTTGCCTGATACTGGCGTCTTGTTTTACGAGGAATGTCCCGCGGAGTATGAGATTGAGAAGCCGATATTATTGCCGTTGAAATCATCGACTCAAGTGCGTTTCGAACAGCTTCAGCACGAAGCGGCGCGAGTGTGGAGAGATAAAAGAACAGCAGCGACGGCGAAGAAAAACTAACGCAACCAAAGATTCCTTGTTCAAATTAGCCTGTCAATATGGCTTACACACTGTTTGTTATAGAGATTATATCAGCGTTCATATTAGCAGCTACATTATTGTACAGATATGGAGATGTGTACAGAAATCACATAATAGTGACAGTGGCTGTAGTTACAGCATGGTATTTCTCGTTTGTTATTATGTTCATATTGCCATTGGATGTGTCTTCGGTGAGAAAAATTACTATCTGATTCTTATTCGTTTCAAGATTAATCCAACTATCACATCCAGTACAATCTTACATCACTACCTAATTCTTATTGTGGTTTTGTAATGCAAAAAGTCAATAATAATTAATTTTGGTCTTATCATTGATAACATTTTCCGCCCCTTTGTAGTCTAGCTAGCTATTAATTGATTATCTATTATAATAATACCAATTGTAAATATTATAAGCAAGTTTTACCAATTACAAAATTTGTTGTGTATAATATACCACAATAGAGATTAGTAAAAATGGCGTTATAACCGGATACTTTAAGTCTTTAGCTGTCACTAAAGCCTTGAAACTCCAAACCTCATTCAGTGGTTCCACGTTACACAAGCATTGTGCTAGTTTTCGTCCAGCTCTAGTTTTCTTTCACTTGACGGAGTAGCAACTAATATATTTTATTTATAGTGTGCAACTTGCGAAATATAATTTTTATGTAGATAGATATATTGTTTAGACATAATGTATTGCAAAAGATCCATATTTGTGCAGCAAGGTAGTTTTATATTCAAATTTTACAAAGAAACTAGTGCAATGACCCTATTGGTTTTTATTATTCTTTACTTGTCTGTCAGGCTGTTGGTTTTTTGGCATATCTTGTAAGAAAAGTGGGTTTCTCATACAAGACAGTAAATTTTTCATTTCTTCTTTATTTCAAAACTAGCGACCCGCTCCAACTTCGCACGGGTTAACAAATTGTACATAAACCTTCCTATTGAATCACTCTATCTATTGAAAAAAAATCCGCATCAAAATCCGCGTAGTTTTAAAGATCTAAGCATACATAGGGACAGACAGCAGGATACTACTTTGTTTTATACTATGTAGTGATATGGTAACATAAGTGTTGAGTACAAAATTAATGTAACTTTTCATCCCACAGACGGTATATCGACAATGCATGCAAAACAGCAACTCAACGACAGTGGCCCCGAGTGTGTCGCCGCTACAGAATGAGTCCACCACAACCGTCCCCCCAGTCACGAAATGTCAGAAACCGTGGAGCTTTGTAGATGACAGCGTGTTTCCTAATCTCTGGAGGGTCGTCTATTGGACTTCACAATGTCTGACTTGGTAATTTTTGATTGTTTTTTACATGTGTCATGTTCATTATAACTTTTGGTATTTTTTCTTGTGTGACACAATAAAGAGGGCTGTTAATGATGGCAGTTTAATAATCAAAGAACTGAGCTGCATAAGGAGCAGTTGCCAGACACGATCCTCAGGCATGATGGAATAAATAAAAATTTTTCTTTACTCGCATTGTTAAAGACCTCTGGACTTTATAATTTAAATGAAATGCGTTTGATATTTAAAACCATCTACTAATAGTCCAAAAGAACAACTAATACATATTATCATTTGGTTTTGTTTGAGTTTTTTCAAGTCACATCTAAATGAATATAGAAGAGTAAATTTTTACAAAGTAAAACAGTCTTTATATCCTTCTATTACAGGTTGATAATGCCAATGATGCAGTCATACAGCAAAGCAGGTGACTTCACGGTTAAGGGCAAGCTGAAATCAGCGCTCGTTGACAACGCCATTTACTACGGCTCATACTTATTCATCTGTGGCATTCTGCTCATTTACATTGCCCTAAAGGGTGTCTCCCTGGACTGGGCCAAGATCAAGGCTATTGCGTCCTCAGGTCTGTATGTCTCTCTGTCCAGAGGGCCTACCGCGAACATCAAAAATTTAAATTAAACGTAAATTTTGTCACCTGGTCGCTTCAATACATCTTGGGTAAAAATATCATTATTGACACAAAATGTATTTAACTGATAATAGGCAACATAATACGTAATATAATTTGTGTAATAGGTATCTAAAAATTTCATGTCAATCTTGATCAAATTAGTGTAATTTCAGTTGATATTCAATGATGAGTCAACTACCTAAATGGCTGACTGTAATTTTTTTTTTCAGCCAGTAACACATGGGGTCTTTTTCTCTTGATTCTTCTTTTGGGCTACGCCCTGGTGGAGGTACCAAGAAATCTGTGGAATAACTCCAAGAAGAATTATACTCTGACATACACTTACTTCAAGATAGCCAAGCTGAGTACCGACAAGTGTGAGGCGGAGGAAAATATGGACGACATATTGGATGTGAGTTTTACTTTTAAGTCTACATTGTACTCCCTTGATTTAAAAAGTCCATACATAATCTAGTCGCCTGCACCATCTTCTGAAAGACTAATTGATAATGAGCTTTATTCTCTTCAAATGGAGTTTATTCTAGATTAGACACGCGTGACTTGGTCTTGAGAACTTAGCAATCGGTAATGTACAGCTAGCTGCAGAGATAGTTTACCCCCCCCCCCCTGCATAAAATGTTTGCAGGGGGGTCAGTTATTTCTGCAGCTGACTGTACCATATTCCTTTGACTTAGTGCTGACATTGCCACCAAACCGCCTGCCAGGGCACAAATTATAGCTACGATCGATAATGAACTTTATAACTGAAATATAGTCTATCGGCTATAATCCTGCCACCCGCCGAAGCTGCCTAAACAGCCTGGGCTTGAGATAACTTATAGCAATCAATAATGTACCTTATCGCTTTGATTTAGAACCCGAAGCCGGCAAACATATAAGGAACCGAAACCAGCGACAAAAACAAAATATGGCAGTCGATAATGAACTTTATTGCGTTTACATAGAGTCTCTCGGCGATCACCGCGGCCGTGGGTCCCGGGCACCCGCTGCACCGGCACGTGGAGACCATCGTGCAGAAGCTGCCCGTGCAGCTGCGGGACCGGCTCAACAGCCGGCAGGCGCCCGAGCGGCCCGCAGCGCCGTCGCTCAAGTCGCTCGTCAACTTACATAAGAAGGTGACTTGGAATCGTCATCATCATCGTTCGCTTGCCCTTATCCCATTTCCTTGGGGTCATTGCATGTCATTTTCTTCCATACCTGACTGTCAACCGACATCTCATCATTCACTTGAAGGTAAATTGGAATATGCTAGTTTATTATGCTTTATGTGTGTTGTGTAATTTTGTATGTGTTTAAAGATAGTTTAAGACATTTTTAAGGTTACACCGCCTAAATAAAAACAGAACGCCTGTTCTTGCGATTATCGGCCCTTTTATCACAAGCATTTTACTCAGAAATTAAGTATAAAATGTATAAAAATATAGGTATACTAAATAGATATTGAAATGATAAAATATCCAGTCATCATCATCTTCGTCGCGTTGTCCCGGCATTTTACCACGGCTCATGCCTGGGAGCCTGGGGTCCGCTAGGCAACTAATCCCAGGAACTGGCGTGGGCACTAGTTTTTACGAAAGCGACTGCAATCTGACCTTTCAACCCAGAAGTTAAACTCGACTCGTTAAACTTCACTTTTTATCTGCTCCGTAATACTTTTACCTGTTTCCTTTTCTCTATAGCTGGCATATTTACGTTTATTTTTTATATGTATGTATATATGTGTGTGTATATGTGTATGTATATGTATCTTATTTTATTTTATTTTTATTTGTGTTATACTGTTTTGTATTGTGTTTTTCTGTGCTAAAATTCATATATTGAATATGAAACACCTACTGACATGACATAAATTTATTAATTTCCGCTACCTAAAGGTTGTCTGGAAGAGATCGCTTTTTAGCGATAAGACCGCCTGTTGTTTAACCTCTTCTTCCTGTATTATCTGTATTGTTTTCTGTAATGAGGTGTGCAATAAAGAGTATTTGTATTGTATTGTTAAACTAGGCCTAATTGGGATTAGTCCGGTTTTCTCACGATGATAAAATAGCCAGTTTTGATCCAAATATATCGTGATTTACCCAGCCCGAGGCGATATGTCGCCACGCAAAGGACCTAGTTAAACATCCTAAAAAATAACAGATATGTTTACATAAACTTTTATTTAAGCACTCCCACGATGAAGCAAATGCAATGTTTCCCTAATGTCCCCTTTTCGTCAGATGATCAAAGCACTCCACGTGCTCCAACGCACCGAGACCCAGTGGGGCATCACGCTGGAGCGAGTGCTCCATCTAGAGGACGTGGCCACCAACCTGCGCTCGCCGGACCGCCGCTTCGCGCACACTTTCCATACTGCGCGGCCGCGCGCGCTGCGGCTGCTATACCCGCCCACTACTGGTGAGCTTGTTATACTTAGATAGATAGTCCATTTATTTGTTTGCCACAATACACACAAGATATTCAAAGTTACAACAATGACAGTATACAAAAAACAATCCAGAGAAAAATGGAAAATTACAAAGACAGATAATATATGTGACGTTATCTATGAAAAGGGACCTTATTGTCGATGGCGCTTACGCCGTTATTAACGATGCTCTGATATAAATACAATGCCGCGCGACGCTGTGCGGCGTAAGCGGCGGCTGCTCTACCCGCCCTCTACTGGTGAGCTTGTTATACTTAGATAGATAGATAGTCCATTTATTTGTTTGCCACAATACACACAAGATATTCAAAGTTACAACAATGACAGTATACAAAAAACAATCCAGAGAAAAATGGAAAATTACAAAGACAGATAATATATAGTCACACAGATTTACGCAAAAAAGAGAAAGAAAGAAAACATACATAAAAACACTTTTCATACAAGTAAATGCTGTGTGCATCGCAGCAAAACAAAAGGGTTCTGGCTCAGTATTACGCTTCACCCATTGGGAGAAGCACTGGTATTCTGCCAGGACCAAGATCACGTCAACAAAAATCAGTGAAAAAGATGAAATAGTGAAAAGTTGGTACTTACCTAATTACCAATAGTAACACAATTTAAACTAGAGTGACTTTTAATGTGTGCACATAGTTGTGACATAGAAGTGTCAGTGTGGTTAGCATGTAAGTTGTGTCCAAATGTGATTTAGAGATAATCTTTCTTTTCTCAAAAATGGACGGCAAAGTCGACGTTGCCGGTTAAAAAATAGGTCGCGAAGTGCGTAGTTTATGGTCATTCAAAAAATTAAAAAGTTAAAAACATTGCAGTCTCGATTTCGGGACTGCAATGTCGCATACAAATTCCATTATTTAACGAGTTCCAAACTTTTTAAAACTTCAAATGGCCATATCAAATGAAGGCATAGGTCCCTTAAACAGCCAAACATGATCAGCACTTATTATTATAAAGCCTATAACAGACTATCGCACCGCACCGCGACCTTGGAGCGTCGCACTCATAAGTGAGAGCGAGAAACAGATATCTCTTTCTCGCTCTCACTTATGGGTGCGACGCTCCAAGGTCGCGGTGCGGTGCGATAGTCTGTTACAGGCTTAATGTTGGTACCGCGACTATTTAGGTGTCTCAAATAGGTTGGCGTATTTTCAGCAGAAAAATACACTTCTTTTTTTTTTAAAGGCGGCAAGCTAATTTTTTTAATGGTTGTATTTTTTTCTGTGAAAATTAATGGAAAATTAGAACGTTGCTTCTGTAAGTTCTGTAAAATATTTCTATTTCTTGCACCATTTTTGAGAAAAGCACTATATATGACTCGGCTGGAAGGCTACTTGCTGGCTTCGGATTCAATTAAACGGACTCCCAAGGTCGTCCGTTTAAAACGAATCCTCAGCCTGCAAGTAGCTACTTCCGAACCTCGACAATAATGTACTATTTCGTTATACTTTTTCTCGGAAACTACTGGACCAATTAAGTTGAAATTTGGTACACATATGTAAGTAAATTAGAGACCCATAGATGGATATGTAAGTGAATCAACTTTTTCTTGTCACTCGTTGCCATGGTTACGTTCTCCTGGGTCACGATTTAGAACCTGATTTTTAGGCATTTAAATTCACCAAACACGCTTTTTTAGGGTTCCGTACCCAAAGGGTAAAAACGGGACCCTATTACTAAGACTCCGCTGTCCGTCCGTCCGTCCGTCTGTCACCAGGCTGTATCTCACGAACCGTGATAGCTAGACAGTTGAAATTTTCACAGATGATGTATTTCTGTTGCCGCTATAACAACAGATACTAAAAACAGATTAAAATAAAGATTTAAGTGGGGCTCCCATACAACAAACGTGATTTTTGACCGAAGTTAAGCAACGTCGGGCGGGGTCAGTACTTGGATGGGTGACCGTTTTTTTTGCTTGTTTTGCTCTATTATTTGTTGATGGTGCGGAACCCTCCGTGCGCGAGTCCGACTCGCACTTGGCCGGTTTTTTTTAGCATTAGAAAAAACTTGCAAGAAGGTAAGCGATCTTGACATGTCTTTCAATAGAAAAACGCTTTTTATAAATCAAAAACTATTACTTATGAAAGCAGAAGAATATAAATGATCGTATTAGATTCATAATTGTTACATATTTGCCGTAACTTATTTTTAAAATGTGTTTTTCAATTAAAAGACACATCAAGATTGCTTACCTTATTTCTAATGCAAAAAAAAACGAACTATAGTATAAGGCTTGAGTGAACCCTCGGAGCGGAGCGTTCGGCGGGGCGTGCAGCGTGGCGTCGGGGTCATGAGTGATTTGAGCAGCGTGCACTAAGGCCGCTCCTATACGTTTGATTTGTTTAATGCCGGCTGTACACTCTCGGCCGAGACCTCTCGCCGAGAGTCTCGGGGGAGAAGTCCTCGACGAGAGCCCACCATGTACACTCTCGTTGCGTCATTTGAACAGCGGATATCGGCTACGATGGACCTAGAAACTGCTGCAGCCGTTGCTCTTTTAGTTAGCGGGCAAGTAAATGAACGAGAATGTACATGCTTTGTCTCGTTTGCCTCGCGAGAGCGAACGAGACCCTTTGACTCGGCCGCAAAAAACCGACACGCGACCGAGACGCACCGAGGCGAGACCCGAGCGGGCGAGACAAGGCGAGAGCATCATGTACACTCTCGTTCTCGGTCTGTCTCGGGGTGTCTCGCCGAGAGTGTACAGCCGGCATAACATACACGCCGCACGCCCCGCTCCGCTGCACGCCCAATATGAGCGTCCACTCAGGCCTTACACTTATACTTTTTCTCGGAAACTACTGGACCAATTAAGTTGAAATTTGGTACACATATGTAAATTAGAGACCCAAAGATGGACATGTGACGTAAACTAATGGATTTTAAACATGGCGGCCACTTTTTGGGGGTAAATGAGAAAGTTAAAAAATAAAGTTTATCAAACTGTATCGTGTATGTTGTGTTGTGTCGTGTGTGTCAAATGTGCAGTCAAGCGTGAAACGGACTTAATCTACGGAAACCTTGGAACGCGAGTCCGACTCGCACTTGGCCGGTTTTTATTCTCGCAGTTTGGTAGACTTAGGTTAGCTGGAAGAGATTCCTTATAGGGATAAGTTCGCCTTTGTACCTCTATTTCTGTAAATTTATGTAAACCTGTGTTGTTTACAATAAAGTGATTACTACTACTTAGTAACCAGCGACTACGCAATACGCGAATAGGCTATGGGTCACAGCATAGACAAGAATAATGACGCGTTAGGTTAGGGGGTGAAAATACTGTAATATTTACTGCAAATTTAATAGCTGTAGTAAATTGCGGGAACCGTCCGGTTTGCGTTCAACACCGTCAAATTCAGGTGTCAGATTTGCGAGTACAATAAAGTGTAAGTATACTACTTCACGTATCTTTGTATCATTTTGCATATGGTCACAACTTATCTAATACCTTTAAACGAGCAATTCTTGTTTATTTATTTATTTATTTATATATATATATATATATTTCGGGGATCTCGGAAACGGCTCTAACGATTTCGATGAAATTTGCTATATGGGGGTTTTTGGGGGCGAAAAATCGATCTAGCTAGGTCTTATCTCTGGGAAAACGCGCATTTTCGAGTTTTTTTATGTTTTCCGAGCCCAGATATTGTAAATTATACAATACAATACAAATACTCTTTATTGCACACCTCATTACAGAAAACAATACAGATAATACAGGAAGAAGAGGTTAAACAACAGGCGGCCTTATCGCTAAAAAGCGATCTCTTCCAGACAACCTTTAGGTAGCGGAAATTAATAAATTATTTGTATAACCTGAGCCAAAATATTCCTATTTTTACACAAACAGTGTGACTCTTACACGGTGTGGCGTGATTAGAAAAAACCGGCCAAGTGCGAGTCGGACTCGCGCACGGAGGGTTCCGCACCATCAACAAAAAATAGAGCAAAACAAGCAAAAAACGGTCACCCATCCAAGTACTGACCCCGCCCGACGTTGCTTAACTTCGGTCAAAAATCACGTTTGTTGTATGGGAGCCCCACTTAAATCTTTATTTTATTCTGTTTTTAGTATTTGTTGTTATAGCGGCAACAGAAATACATCATCTGTGAAAATTTCAACTGTCTAGCTATCACGGTTCGTGAGATACAGCCTGGTGACAGACGGACGGACGGACGGACGGACGGACAGACGGACGGACGGACAGCGGAGTCTTAGTAATAGGGTCCCGTTTTTACCCTTTGGGTACGGAACCCTAATAAAAAGAACTGACAAATGATAGGAAAGTCGCAATCGACGTTTGTGGGTCCCGTTAGACTTTATCCATTCTTTTTTAGAATGGTACTGGGAGTGCGTCCTAAAGCAGTACTTCCTGAAGACGATGGCGCTGGTGACGGGCGTCATGTCGCTGGCGCTCGTCTGGTCCGAGATGACGTTCTTCAGCAAGCAGCCCGTGCTGTCCATCTTCGCCAACATCCTCAACGCCGCCAAATACACATACAACTATGCGGCCATTGTCGTGAGTATTTTATTTATTATCACACAAAACAGACACCATTTATTAGATGAAATAGTTATTTTCGATACAAGTGCGAAAAAGAGGAAATCCGAAACGAGTGGCGATAAATTAAAACACGACCGAAGGGAGTGTTTTAAATCGACACGAGTTGCGAATTACCTATTCGCACGTGTATCGAACAACGTTTTACAGTACATATGGCACTTTAAAGTTTCGACATACGCACGAAAAGCGCTATTTTACGCACTAGTGCGGAAAAGTAGCCCCATATGTACTGTAATAATTATTTTCAGTACAGGTTTTGGTATGGAATGCCATCCAAAGCATGTATGCGCATTATGATGTATATTAGAGCTAAAACTACTACTTATACTAAAGGTACTATACAACTAAATCAATAACACAATAATGACACAATAAAGCAATTTTAGACACAAAACATAATAATTAATAAAGAAAAGAGGGAAAATAAAGCAAAAAACTATTACCTAGTATTGCTAATATCATTCTATCTTTCGTTACCCTTTCTTCTCACCTTGTATTATGGTAGGACATCAATTTAAAATGAGTTGGTAAGGACTTTATTTTCAAAAATGAGATGCTTACAATGTCATACATCAATATGAGAAGCATTCATTGATCCGCAACGCCCTGAAAACCTTGAAATCGACTACCATGACCGCGTGCTTTTTTCGCTCGTTTTCACCCTTTCGTTTTTGGTTCCCTTACAACCTAACTGGCAATTGTAAACTTACTGGCAGCCCGTGCCATTCTGCCAAAGTGCTACTTACTTACTACTAATACTTAGTTGGTGCGAAAACCCAAAATGAGTCTTGGTCTCTGACACAAGATTCACGCCAGCTTTCACTGACGCTGAGCTCGCTCTATCCGACCACCCATACTTAGAATGACGGCATCCAGTTGGTCGAACCAAATATGCTATCTTTACAGCACGTACATCTTCCGTCCTTTCTATATGGCCAAGCCACCAATCAAGCTATAACAGACAGTCTCCACTGGCTTGGCCCAAGCGCTACAGTTTCCGTTTTTTGGCAACAAATAAACACCGTATATAGCTACGATCGCGGTTTTATATTATAAAACCGGCCAAATGCGAGTAGGACTCGCGCACAAAAAAAAATCCCGTTTGTTCTATAGGAGCCCGCCCCCCTTAAATATTTATTTTATTTTGTTTTTAGTATTTGTTGTTAAAGCGGGAACATAAATATGTACATCATCTGTGAAAATTTCAACTGTCTAGCTATCACGGTTCATGAGTTACAGCCTGGTAACAGACAGACGGACAACGGACGGGCTTAGTAATAGGTAATAGGGTCCCGCTTTTACCCATTGGGTACGGACGGAACTTTAAAAATGCGTGCGGCCCGACTCGCGGCTCACCGCCTCATTCGCAACCGCGAGGCTCATACGCGCCCATAAGTGTTAACTTATGTAACTTATGAAATGAAAGTTATTTCATTTCCTATTCCAGTGGGTGTCGACTCTGGTGATCGCGTACATGTTCTACTGCGCGTACTCGACCGTACTCAAGATCAGACTCCTGAACCTGTGGTACCTGGCGCCTCACCACCAGACCAACGAATACAGCCTCATCTTCAGCGGGATGATGGTGTGCCGCCTCACGCCAGCCATGTGCCTCAACTTCCTCAGCCTCGTGCATATGGACTCGCATGTTATTAAGGAGTATGTGATGGAGACTTATTATACCCAGGTGAGTTTTATTTTGCGTGGAAAGTGTTGTGTGCGTTACAGTACCTTACGTACTTCTACGTACAGTCAGCAGCAGAAGCGTTTATTAAGCGGGTGAGGTCAGGCGTAGCTTATTCCGCGATTTCGTCGCGTCGCTACAAGTACATGCGGCCCACACCAATTTAGGTGTCTAGCCATACGCCTGCTCGCGCTTGCGCTACCTAGCGGTCATATTTGTCGTAATAGACGCGTTTTGTTAGAGAGTGAATCTTCTGTACCTATTATTATTTATTCTGTGGTGAGGTGTTCAAAATGATCTTGACGCAACTTTATTGTTAAGAGAATAAGAGCGTGTCAAGGTAATTTTGAACACCACGCCCGCTTAGCAACTTCTGCTGCTGACTGTACCCTAGGCACGTATTAGTGTCTACTCGTATGCATACTTTAGGATTCGGAATCTTGTATACTTATTGAACCTTCTAATCCGTTGTTTATATACAATATTATTATGATATGGGACGTTATTAGTATTATAAATTATGTTTTAAAACGTTTCAATTAAAACTTACTTTTGTGAAATATCATAAGTAATGAGGTAAAAAAAAAGTAAGTCAAGACGATTTAAAGACTAATTGCTTCAAAGCTAAACCAAGCTTACGAATACTAACTTCTTTAAGACCCTTCTGAACGCTAACACAACCCTAACCAAATCCCTATTGTCCACAGATAATGGGTCACATGGACGTCCTGGGCATCATAGCCGAAGGTTTCAACATCTACTTCCCGATGCTAGTGGTACTGCTGTGCGCGGCTACGTACCTCTCGCTCGGCAGTCGTCTCCTCTCGCTCTGCGGCTTTCACCAGTTCGTGGGCGACGACGAGTTGACCACAGACCTCGTTGACGAGGGCCGGGAGATCGTCAAGCGAGGTTTGTTTTCAAACATTATTTACAAACTTTTTTTTTTTTTTCATTTATTTAACTTGGGAGTTTTAGCAATGCGCTAAGCCACCCCGTAATACAAAATATACATGTATATAACTACAACAATTTAACTATATATTTAAGGTTACTTAAAGGTACTTCTTAAATGTTATTTGACAGTGAGGAAAAATAAATATTAAGCAGTTCATTGGCATCATCAGATGATGGTGAGGCCAAGGCACTGTTACACCATCCTACGTTACTACTATTTACAAACTTGTAGTAGTTAACCCTAAAAGCTCGCTCCGCCGGGTCGACAGGCGAGTGACTTAAAAATCGGCCAAGTGCGAGTCGGACTCGCGTTCCAAGGGTTCCGTCCCTCATATTCAAACTTGAAATCTTAAGGTAACTTCATGGCAAATTCAAGCAAAATCTATCATCTAAAAACATGGAGCATACAAACATGAAAAGTTTACCCTAAAACTCACGAGTCCGAGCTAGTCCAGTTGCAAAACAAATATATCGGAGCGGTTAACGTGCTAACAAATATCTGAACACGCCTCTATTGTCAAGGCGCTAGAGTGCGTGTTCAGATATTTTTGAGCACCTCGGCCGCTCCGATATATCTGATCGCGACGGTTCCTCGCCTAGCAACTCTGGTAACATTAGCATCCGTTATATTGTTTTACTCATGGTATAATAATATACTCCGCCTTGTACTCTCTTCCGACCAGTGACTGACACAAGCCTACGCCATCATGCGATAGCGCTATATAAAGTGGCAATGTTATTGTGACGTAGGCTTGTGTCACTCTGGGAAGAGAAGACCATGTTTTATTAGACTATGGTTTTACTTAAAATGTCATTCAATAGAACTTGCTAACTATGTAAACGATGTAAACAAACCGCCATACTAAAATTGACACCGACTGTCAATTTACTAATAACTTTTGTTTACATAGTTAGCAAGTTCTATTGAATGACACTTTATATTCGTGTTTAGAAAAACGCAAGCGGCAGCGCGCAGAAGAGTCTCTGACGCGGCGCCGCGACTACAGCGAGCGGTACTCAAACTACCGCACCAAGCGGGACAACCAGGATGGAGGTAATACCTACAACGTTTATCTTCTTTTTCAGTCGGTCCCTCAATACCACTGACAATCCAACCTCTAGACTGAGCTTAGGCCAATTCTTTCATGAAACCGATGCTGCCAAAAATACGGGGGTGCGGGGGGACGAGGTGAGCGAATCCCGTGCCGTGATTGGTCCGTTCAAAGACACGGACCAATCACGGCACGGGATTGACTCGAAGATGGAGTAACGCTACCGTATGTGTGGCAGAGGGGGTAGCGCGACTATGCTATGTCTAGAGGTTGGATTGTCTGTGCTCAATACTGAGGATCGTGAATGAATGAATGAATGTTTATTTGCATCAAACAAGCGTACATACATGTGTTACCTTTTGGTTTCGTGACATCATGTCCTTCTGTTGAAGACCTGGTTCCTCCATAGGGTTTACACTGATCTCTTTAAATTCTTTACTGTATCGCAAAGAGTTATTAATAGTAAACAAGCTGTAAAAATTATAAATCCGTGCCTCGTATTTGAAAGCTAAAATAGATGTGACAGTTTAGCTGTTGTTTAGTGTTCTAGGCAGTAAAACAACTAGTACATAATAAAAAAACTATATTAAAAACAAAGAAAACGATTTTGTAAAAATAACTAAAGTTGAGGGTAGGTAGATTAGTAGATCTCAGAGGTGGTTCTTTATACAATTTAAAGCGAGCCCGTATTCACTTGCACGCACTTATGAACGAGTGCCACTTCCCTGCTGTGCGCTTGGTGCTGTGGTGGTTGCGCATGTAAGTGGTGGTGACGTCACGGCCTTGAGGTCTTTACGGGTCAGCAGGGCAGCAGGTGGACTCCGGAGCCAGTGTTGGTAGTGTAGGTGGTAGGACCCCTGGAATTTATCATTATTGGACATTTAGTAAAATGTCCGATTTTGCGTTACTGCCTGCAACATTTCGCCGCGTGAAGGAATAGCGCAAGATGAAAGTGCAGAAAGCAGGAAGGCAAGCTCAAAGCATTAAATAGTGATCAGTGATGTGGTAGAAACATACGAAATCAACTCAGTACTATGGAGTAAGTACTTATGCAATGAAAACTATTAAATTCAAAACATGTAAAGTGGAATTTATATTGAAAAACAATAATGTTAGCCTATAGCAATTAAGTTTTACTCTAGTTGTATTTAATCTACACATTTATTTGGAAATTGCAAATCATGATTTCACTTTTTAGGCAAGAGGGTAGAAATTCATTACGTTACAAGGAACAAAGGAAACCAATTGTACAGAATTACTGCGGCGAAGCGTAATAAAAGGATCTTAACTACAAATTAATCTAAGCACACACCTTATTAGGAAGAAATAACTATCTAATGATATAATTAGCACAAAGTAGTTATAAAATATAATTTTGCAACACTCACCCGAGCGGGGGAAAACACTAACGCACAAAATAAATTTAGAACATGATAGTTTCTGATGCAATTAATTAATTTTCCGACGGCACATTTTGGAAGGGTTGCACGAGAGCATTATTAAAAATTTAGCTGGAGCGAACACATCGCGCCGCCGCGGAAGTCCAAATGGCCGAGCTCCATGCACGGACACCCCTCGCGCCCCGCGATGTCGATACACACGTCACATACGTGTTTCGCGCTGGATAAGCGCCTACATCACCACACGAGCAAATATTACTATAGAATTATTTATTTAGTTAGGCACTTATATTTTAGTTTTACCTAATATAATTTATTTAGTTTTAAGATTATTCTTAGTGTATTTTTATGACAAAATTGATCATTCAAGGAGCGTCAAGACGCTAACGTTACATACCCCCCTTGTTTGGGAAGGGTTTTACCTAGGTAAAATCCTCTATCGCTATACTGACTCATTAGCTACCCGCCCTGAGCACTAATTTGCCACATTCTTCACACATTTGTACCAATCTGTCATTCTTCGTCTTTTATAACGCCGTTGCATATTAGAGTATGCTTCCAGCCTCTTTCATACAGAGTAATTGTAATTTTTTTACTTTTACTCGCTGATAGCCAACGATAGATGTTAAAATATTTAGCGGTCTCAATCTTTTATATATTTGCGGTCCTATTTGGAGTATTAATTCTTAGTTAAGAAATATATATATATTTAATAGTACAAGAAAATCAGTAGGTAGATACTGTATTTCTTTTAATACCAAGAGATTATAGTAATGAACCTGGTAGAGGTTTCAACACTGTACCCTTAGTTAGTTAAAAAATGTATATATTTAATAGTACAAGAAAATCAGTAGGTAGATACTGTATTTCTTTTAATACCAAGAGATTATAGTAATGAACCTGGTAGAGGTTTCAACACTGTACCCTTAGTGTATTCGTAAAAAAAAAAAGATAGTTTTAATAGGAACGCATTATACTAGAATGAGAAATGAGACCGACGCAGTCGTTTTTTTTGAATAGAAATATTTACCCATACTAGAACAAATCAATTTAAGGCTCTAGGACCTATAGTTAGTAAGTTTTAAGTCTTTGATGTGCCAAACACTCCTGGCACCAACTTCGTACTTCGTACTCTAACTCTGCCTTTTGCAATGAGAGATATTTAATTTGGTAAGACATGTTTAGTCCGTAGGTGCGTGTTGCAATATACAAATTACAATTAAAAATAATAGCAGAAAATTATTTCCCAGAAGAACACAGAAATAGAAAGAAGCAGAAAGTAGTAGAAATCACTTAAAAACTAGCTAGTTAACAATGATCAGCAAAATGTGGGTAGAAGAAGAATAATTCGAAAGTGGTAAGTTACAAAAATATCAATAACGTGTATAAGCACAATTTTGATGATCACTAGGAAAGACTTATAGCTAAAAGAAACAACCAACACCAAAGATTACTAGATAATACTACAGCAAGCACAAGTGAATACGGCTCGAAACCTATTATTGGGCGCCAATGTGACAGTTTAGCTGTTGTTTAGTGTTCTAGGCAGTAAAACAACTAGTACATAATAAAAAAACTATATTAAAAACAAAGAAAACGATTTTGTAAAAATAACTAAAGTTGAGGGTAGGTAGATTAGTAGATCTCAGAGGTGGTTCTTTATACAATTTAAAGCGAGCCCGTATTCACTTGCACGCACTTATGAACGAGTGCCACTTCCCTGCTGTGCGCTTGGTGCTGTGGTGGTTGCGCATGTAAGTGGTGGTGACGTCACGGCCTTGAGGTCTTTACGGGTCAGCAGGGCAGCAGGTGGACTCCGGAGCCAGTGTTGGTAGTGTAGGTGGTAGGACCCCTGGAATTTATCATTATTGGACATTTAGTAAAATGTCCGATTTTGCGTTACTGCCTGCAACATTTCGCCGCGTGAAGGAATAGCGCAAGATGAAAGTGCAGAAAGCAGGAAGGCAAGCTCAAAGCATTAAATAGTGATCAGTGATGTGGTAGAAACATACGAAATCAACTCAGTACTATGGAGTAAGTACTTATGCAATGAAAACTATTAAATTCAAAACATGTAAAGTGGAATTTATATTGAAAAACAATAATGTTAGCCTATAGCAATTAAGTTTTACTCTAGTTGTATTTAATCTACACATTTATTTGGAAATTGCAAATCATGATTTCACTTTTTAGGCAAGAGGGTAGAAATTCATTACGTTACAAGGAACAAAGGAAACCAATTGTACAGAATTACTGCGGCGAAGCGTAATAAAAGGATCTTAACTACAAATTAATCTAAGCACACACCTTATTAGGAAGAAATAACTATCTAATGATATAATTAGCACAAAGTAGTTATAAAATATAATTTTGCAACACTCACCCGAGCGGGGGAAAACACTAACGCACAAAATAAATTTAGAACATGATAGTTTCTGATGCAATTAATTAATTTTCCGACGGCACATTTTGGAAGGGTTGCACGAGAGCATTATTAAAAATTTAGCTGGAGCGAACACATCGCGCCGCCGCGGAAGTCCAAATGGCCGAGCTCCATGCACGGACACCCCTCGCGCCCCGCGATGTCGATACACACGTCACATACGTGTTTCGCGCTGGATAAGCGCCTACATCACCACACGAGCAAATATTACTATAGAATTATTTATTTAGTTAGGCACTTATATTTTAGTTTTACCTAATATAATTTATTTAGTTTTAAGATTATTCTTAGTGTATTTTTATGACAAAATTGATCATTCAAGGAGCGTCAAGACGCTAACGTTACAATGTAGCTGTACGGCCCCGAGCATTAGTTATTTATGTTAGGGAGAACCAACAGCTTTAAAACTTACAATAAACAAGATTAAAAACGGAACTCACAGGTATGCGGTAAGAGTTTGTCAGAAGTTGACATTGGACAATTTTATTGGCCTAGTAGTTTATTTCATAAAACATAATATAGCCTAGATTTTTGAAGTGAAAACTTCTTTAGCGGCGCTGTGCACTTTTTGTGATGGGGAAAAAATGTTAAACTCGTAACAGGTGTCACGTGACCGTAAGACGTAAGACGGACACGTGACCTGATCGAAAAACTGTTACTTCAATGTCATTGAGTTTTTCTTTATTGATTTAAATGCCATCTAGTGAGTTTCCCTCTAACTCGAGTACTAACAATGATGTGCTTAGGGGTTTCAAGTAATGCGACGAAATAACGCTAGATGGCGTTAACCTCAACTATACATAGTGCTGCAGACATTTTGCAATAGTGATTGAGTTTTCACTTCTGCCGGCACTCCTTGAGTGCAACCCGTTGTTTTTTTTTTTGTTTTTTTACTACTTCTACAATTAATAACTCTTCGGTTTAACTACAGCCCAAAGTATTTCTATGTATGTTGTTCATTGATGTAGACCAGCGGTCGGCAACCTGCGGCCCGCGGGCCGCATGCGGCCCGTGAACCTGTCACTTGCGGCCCGCGAGCCTCCCTGGCTATTTTGTATGTAATATTGACAAACGACAATGTGTGATAAAGTCATAAATATTAACAAAGTGCGGCCCGCGTCAACTTCGTTAACTACTATGTGGCCCTTGGCTGCTAAAAGGTTGCCGACCGCTGAATTGTAGACGATAATGATAAACTAAGGAACGGAGTCATTCAACTATTTGTCTTGATGCATGTTAAACCTTTAAAATCTTGCATGACTGAGTCGATTAATAATTTTTAACAGCGACAATGCAACGGTTGTGGATTTAAACGGGCGGTTTGGGTCTTATTTTATTTAGTTACAAGTTAAACTTTACAAGTCTTCTTCATCGAAAGTGAGAACAAGTCTCTTAACTCATTGTGTTGTTCATTAAAACTTGTAAATTGTAATTGTAAAATAGGGCCCTGGGGCACGTTTCTCAAAAGAAAGGGACTTCCACTTGTGTTACAAGCTTTTGAGAAGCGGGCCCCTGGGGTCTATTGCATAATACAATACAAGCTAATAATACTATTAGTGATTTTGTATGTAAAATTACTAATAGTATTAGCTTGTGTTGTATAAATTATAATGCAATAGGCCCTTGGTGTTGGTAATTTTTACGCACTACATCTCACTTGCACCGACTTTTTTTTGTCTTATTTTTGTGAAACTAACGGTGTTTGAACACTTCACAATAGAACACATAGAATACAGAATTAAAAAAATGATTATATAAAAAGTTGAACGAGAACACATCACACTTAGTTGTTGTTCAGTTGCACTTGGATTCTACTTTTAAGGCCAGCAATGTATTTGGCTGTCTCTATTCAGGTCTAAGTTTGACTGGTAGAAAATTCCAATACAAAATGCCATGTTTCGTGCATTACAAAAAGGCTTATTTCCAAAATACAGGTTATATAAAAAATAATTAAGTTATCCATCACAGACCAAACTGCAAAAAGTTAAAATAAATACATATACGAAAAACCATATTTTTTCTGCAATACTCTTTATGGTACCTAGCGAAAAGGAGATAGGTATTATAAAATATATAAAAGAATATGTTGCCGGTCTAAATTAAACACGATTGCGGGCCCTCACTCCCTCAGTTTCGTCACAACACACACACTTCACGTACCGTTACTAACACTCCAACTCACTTTACCATCATTTTTATACCGGTTATTGTGCATGGTACCACATTTCAGCCCACACCGGGCTCCTACACGACGTGGACTCAGACTGCTACGTGCAACCGAGTCCCGAGCGATCCCAACCGGTTTCCGCGTACCAGCGTGCGGAGTTGCCTTACAACCGGACGACGGTAGACGATGAGTTGGACCAGAGGTTCGGTGCTAGCACGCTGCCCGCCATACAATCTGAGTTCGACGAGCGACGACGCGACAAAATGAGCGCGCCGCCGCGAGGGCTGTTCGATGACGTGTGAAGTGCAATATACATCTAGACTAGACTAGGAATCCTCTAGACTGAGTTTAGAGCAATTACTTCATGAAACCGATGCTGCCAAAAATACGGGGGTGCGGGGGGACGAGGTGAGCGAATCCCGTGCCGTGAATGGTCCGTTCAAAGACACGGACCAATGACTCGAAGATGGAGTAAAACTACCGTATGAGTGGCAGAGGGGGTAGCATTACTATGCTCAGTTTAGAGGATGTCTTGTCTGTGGCAATATAGAACGGGTTTTTGTAAAATACTTTTGAGGCATGTTGTAAATTGACGGCGTACAGAATTGTTGTACTCTATTGTAACAGTTGGATTAGTGTGTATACGGATTATAGCACTATACGTGGTTTCAGTCATTGACGTATATCTCGGGACGGACCTTATGGGCACTAAAAATTGTACTAGTTCAGCGGCGTCACTCACGAATTCGAGCCAATCGTGCAGTCTAACGCAACTACCAATCGCGCGCGTGATGCGAACTCATCAACCAATCGCGTTGGCGGTGTCACACCGCTGTATTGGCCCCATTCATGCACCATTCTTATTGGTTTCAGTTCAGTTTTACGTCAATGGTTTCAGTATTAGTGTTGAATTACAAAAAGCTAAATTGAGAATAAACCAACACTATGGTAACGATTTACCATTATTAATGTACGACCATAACATAGTTGGTTATTGTATTTTGCAAATATTGCTGACATTTTGCTTTTGAGATATTGGAAAGAAATGCAAATTTTGGGCAAATACAGTCATGTGTTTCGACTTCAAATTCTTTTAATTCCAAGACAGCCTAAAATGCAGGCTAGAATTTAAGCCTAAATTCAAGCCAAATTTGATTAATGTTTCTTTATGAAAACTCGTAGTAAGTTGTACAGTAAATTATTCTACAGTATAGTATTGGTTGTAATACATATTATTATTGTGTTAATAAATGTGGATGCTTGAGTCATATAAGAGATTTATTTTTTGTACAAGAAAAGTACTTGCTTTTGTCTATTGTAATAGTTTTATTAGAATTAGTCGTAGTGAATCATTTAATATATTCCAATTATTTTAGGTAAATTTTAGTTATTGCTCATTAAACCCTCAAGTTAAGGCATAAGATCATTTTCACTTAACTGTACACCTTAACCTTTTAACCGCCAGCAATTTTTGATCGAGCGTGCTCGTGTCGCCACCGACAGTAATTGTACCACGCAGAGTAAGGTTGGCATAGTTACGGGAGTTATAAATGTGCTGTAAAAACCAAATCAGATCTTTGTCTTATTTATCAGACTGTGGCGAAATGAGCTGGATATGTAATATCTTATATATAAGATATTACGGCGGTTAAAGCGCGACTTAAGTCGTGTTTCAGTTTTAACGTCTAACCGTCACATTCCTGACAAAATGTATGGGATCTGACATTGACCGTCAGCTTTGTAACGATTGCTAACCGACCGTTAAAGGTGCACAGTTCAGTGAAAATGCCCATAAACAACGTAAAAATCGAAGTCCCAGTGCTTTTTGACTTTTCATACTTTTATATTTTTGAGGTATAGGGTAATTTAGTTGATTGATTAATGTGAAGACCTGGGTAATATAATATGAACAAAGTTCATTTCAAAAATATACACGAGACGGTATGTTGACAAAATTATGCACACCAGCGTGCGGCTTGACAATGCTTATAAATTATAGGTGCATACAATACCCATTGTAATTAATGTTAGAAACGTTAGAAACTGTTAGCCCGTCGTTATGTAAGTACGTCAATTAGATAAACACGGTTAACAACCGTAACAGGCATAGAATCTTTTACCGTATTATTGCGCAATTAATTTTTAATTACATATTATATAGTATAAACCGTGGGCAAAATAGTATATCTTTAGGTATTTTAGTGAAATTATTAGATATTTTAATGTCTCAAGGCAGTTGGTGAGAAGAGATTCTTAAAATAATAACAAATTTAAATGAATAATTTTTGTGTTATCCTGTTTTTTATACGTTTTATAACTAGTTATATAATAAAATGCGTATTTATCATAGACAGTGAAAACTTAGGAGATGATAGTGGATCCTTAATGCCTGAAGTTAACGTCAATTAATAACGAGAAACTGTTGAAGACGAGTTATGTAGATACACGGGCTATTATGTTTTCTGTAACCGTTTTTGTGAGATGTTTTGGACACTTGCTTAAAATTAATATAGTTAAATACTTGGGCCTCACTTTAATGTGTCTCATTTGGCTTAAAATCGCGATTCAGGGATACCATGTGAGCTACCGAGACTTAAAGGAAGCGAATACATACAACCGTATCTTTCATACGCCAGGCGGGCGTCAATGACAATGCCATAAGAGAGTTGAGACGAGGCAGTGATTATTTCATTTATTACAGAAAATCTAGTTTGATTGTAGTTTGGTTGAAAATCTAACTAAAAAAACCGACCAAGTGCGAGTCGGACTCGCGCACGGAGGGTTCCGCACCATCAACAAAAAATAGAGCAAAAAATCGTGTTTGTTGTATGGGAGCCCGCCTTAAATATTTATTTTATTCTATTTTATTATTGTTATAGCGTATTTGTTGTTATAGCGGCAACAGAGATACATCATTTGTGAAAATTTCAACTGTCTAGCTATCGCGGTTCATGAGATACAGCCTGGTGACGGACGGACGGACGGACAGCGAAGTCTTAGTAATAGGGTTTTTTACCCTTTGGGTACGGAACCCTAAAAATGACCCATAAATCAAGAGACTCATTCATTCAGCAATAGCAAATACCGACTTGGTATCAGCAAATGGCAGTTTGTCTTTTATTACTTAAGGTTAATTTTTGTGTGATACATCTAACACGCATAGAGGAATTCGTAAATCTTGTATTTAATTTATTCATCTTTTAGCGTAAACAGCAACATTCTAGATGCACCATTTTATATACAAATAATTGAAAGGTTCAGCAACCAAGCCTTCGTACCGCGGAGAACATGCCATTCTTAAGATTACCTAAATCACGACCCAACCGACTTAAAACATTGAGAGATTAGTACGTAGTGCAGCTTGTATCATTGTTAACATATGTAATAGCACTGGTAGCATCATCATATTTGCGTTGATACGTAGAATCGGCACTGTTGAATTTTATATTTATTAGCAGCGCATATGACAACGGACATACGTACCGCTTAATTTTGTCAGGTGACAACCAAAACTCACTATAGTTCGTTTTTTTTAGCATTAGAAAAAAGGTAAACAATCTTGATGTGTCTTTTAATTGAAAAACATGTTTTAAAAATAAGTCACGGCTAATATGTCACAATTGTGAATCTAATACGATCATTTATATTCTTCTGCTTTCATAAGTTACTGATTATTAAATAGCGTTTTTCAATTAAAAGACATGTCAAGATTGCTTACCTTCTTTCTAATGCAAAAAAAAACGAACTATAATTTTGGTTTTCACCCTATTTCATAGTTGTACAGTCAGCAGCAGAAGTTGCTAAGCGGGCGAGGTGTTCAAAATTACCTTGACACGCTCTTATTCTCTTAACAATAAAGTCGCGTCAAGATCATTTTGAACGCCTGGCCCGCTTAGCAACTTCTGCTGCTGACTGTACATTGCAATTTCATTGACGTTTAAGACCACGTCATGCCATATTTTACGACTGACACTGATTCATACCTAAAATAAGGTCATATGTTTTTGTTCAATATTTCATTTCAACATGAAACCCTTTTAATCAGCCCATTAATAATTAGCAAAATTAGATTAATTAATTTGTGGGGTTAGTTCATGAATGTTTAATTATACTACTGGAATATTTTAAACTAAAGTACCTATTTACCAACAATAATATAAATATCAACTTTCTTTCATAGCCATGTCATTTTTAATCACCGAAGGTTAGTAAAATAGGCGCTAAAATCTAAACCCGCTAGATAGAAACTTAGGGATAAGTTCAAAATCAACACGTTATTATGTACTCCAAATATATTAATTGTCCAGTAGTATACTAATATTCTTAATTAAATTAATAATTTTAATATATTCTGATGTGATAACTGTTGTATAAGATAATTTAATAAAATTACATTACCTATTTGTTACTGTAACAAAAAGACATTAAATTTACAGAATTTGTTTTATTACATTTATCATACAAGTTTATTTCAAGTACACTTTAATGTTATCAACTTTTGCCCGTATTTCATGTGAAGCGTCCTTCGATAGATCTTTTGAATACAAGTTGTAAATACTGCTCAGTTTCGCCAGTTCCTCAATTTTGTTTAAATCTGAAAAATAGGAATATGTGTAAAGCGAACGAATAATAGTTAATTCAACCTTCATACATCTGTGCAAGGTCGAACATTGGAAATACGAAACTTGCTTTACGATTCAGAAATTTCTAAAAGTCATACTGGCTTAAATTTCGATGACAGCGGTAAAGATTACTTATAGCTGGTCAAGCAAATCTTATAAAAAGGTGAAAAAAGAAGTAAAAAAAAGGCGCGAAATTCAAATTTTCTATGGGACGATACACCTTCGCTCCTACATTTTTCAAATTTGTCGCCTTTTTCTACTGACAAGATCTGCTTGACCAAGTATCACTACATAGTATAAAACAAAGTCGCTTCCCGCTGTCTGTCTGTATGCTTAGATCTTTAAAACTACGTAACGGATTTTGATGCGGTTTTTTTTAATAGATAGAGTGATTCAAGAAGAAGGTTTATGTATAATTTGTTAACCCGCGCGAAGCCGGGGCGGGTCGCTAGTAACTGTTAAATAAGGTTAATTCTAACCTTTGAGCTTTTTGACTAGTACTTCCATGAGATTCAACGCGTCTCGCCTGTGCCTCACTTGATTGCTGTTTTCTGCAAGAACACAATTGTGATATTAATTCACGCATCACAACATTGCAACGAGATAAAACATAATGTAACAAGTTTTTGTCATGAGACATGGCACTTATTTATTTATTCCTTTATCCAGAATAATTAGAAAATGAATGGTTGATGATGGCGCCCTCATGGCCGACTACGATGCCTTGCTCCTACTATCAGTCTCTACAACCTGGAGAATAGTAAGTCTCAACTGTTACTTACTCAACGTGTAATCAATAATGGCGGCCGCATGTCCAACGACGCTGCTTATAGCCTTGCTCCTACTGTCGGACACGTTGTCCGTGTCAATAGGCTCTGCATTAAACACGACCAGTCTACAACGAGAGGATAGCCAACTGTGTGTGAACTGTTACTTACTCAACGTATAATCAATAATGGCGGCCGCATGTCCAACGACGCTGCTTATAGCCTTGCTCCTACTGTCGGACACGTCCGTGTCCATAGGCTCTGCATTAAACACGACCAGTCTACAACGACAGGATAGCCAACTGTGTGTGAACTGTTACTTACTCAACGTGTAATCAATAATGGCGGCCGCATGTCCAACGACGCTGCTTATAGCCTTGCTCCTACCGTCGGACACGTTGTCCGTGTCAATAGGCTCTGCATTAAGCACGACCAGTCTACAACGAGAGGATAGCCAACTGTGTGTGAACTGTTACTTACTCAACGTATAATCAATAATGGCGGCCGCATGTCCAACGACGCTGCTTATAGCCTTGCTCCTACTGTCGGACACGTCCGTGTCCATAGGCTCTGCATTAAACACGACCAGTCTACAACGAGAGGATAGCCAACTGTGTGTGAACTGTTACTTACTCAACGTGTAATCAATAATGGCGGCCGCATGTCCAACGACGCTGCTTATAGCCTTGCTCCTACCGTCGGACACGTTGTCCGTGTCAATAGGCTCTGCATTAAGCACGACCAGTCTACAACGAGAGGATAGCCAACTGTGTGTGAACTGTTACTTACTCAACGTATAATCAATAATGGCGGCCGCATGTCCAACGACGCTGCTTATAGCCTTGCTCCTACTGTCGGACACGTCCGTGTCCATAGGCTCTGCATTAAGCACGACCAGTCTACAACGAGAGGATAACCAACTGTGCGTGAACTGTTACTTACTCAACGTGTGATCAATAATGGCGGCCGCATGTCCAACGACGCTGCCTATAGCCTTGCTCCTACCGTCGGACACGTTGTCCGTGTCCATAGGCTCTGCATTAAACACGACCAGTCTACGAGAGGATAACCAACTGTGTGTGAACTGTTACTTACTCAACGTATAATCAATAATGGCGGCCGCATGTCCAACGACGCTGCTTATAGCCTTGCTCCTACCGTCGGACACGTTGTCCGTGTCCATAGGCTCTGCATTAAGCACGACCAGTCTACGAGAGGATAACCAACTGTGTGTGAACTGTTACTTACTCAACGTATAATCAATAATGGCGGCCGCATGTCCAACGACGCTGCTTATAGCCTTGCTCCTACCGTCGGACACGTTGTCCGTGTCCATAGGCTCTGCATTAAGCACGACCAGTCTACGAGAGGATAACCAACTGTGTGTGAACTGTTACTTACTCAACGTATAATCAATAATGGCGGCCGCATGTCCAACGACGCTGCTTATAGCCTTGCTCCTACCGTCGGACACGTTGTCCGTGTCCATAGGCTCTGCATTAAGCACGACCAGTCTACGAGAGGATAACCAACTGTGTGTGAACTGTTACTTACTCAACGTATAATCAATAATGGCGGCCGCATGTCCAACGACGCTGCTTATAGCCTTGCTCCTACCGTCGGACACGTTGTCCGTGTCCATAGGCTCTGCATTAAGCACGACCAGTCTACGAGAGGATAACCAACTGTGTGTGAACTGTTACTTACTCAACGTATAATCAATAATGGCGGCCGCATGTCCAACGACGCTGCTTATAGCCTTGCTCCTACCGTCGGACACGTTGTCCGTGTCCATAGGCTCTGCATTAAGCACGACCAGTCTACGAGAGGATAACCAACTGTGTGTGAACTGTTACTTACTCAACGTATAATCAATAATGGCGGCCGCATGTCCAACGACGCTGCTTATAGCCTTGCTCCTACCGTCGGACACGTTGTCCGTGTCCATAGGCTCTGCATTAAGCACGACCAGTCTACGAGAGGATAACCAACTGTGTGTGAACTGTTACTTACTCAACGTATAATCAATAATGGCGGCCGCATGTCCAACGACGCTGCTTATAGCCTTGCTCCTACCGTCGGACACGTTGTCCGTGTCCATAGGCTCTGCATTAAGCACGACCAGTCTACGAGAGGATAACCAACTGTGTGTGAACTGTTACTTACTCAACGTATAATCAATAATGGCGGCCGCATGTCCAACGACGCTGCTTATAGCCTTGCTCCTACCGTCGGACACGTTGTCCGTGTCCATAGGCTCTGCATTAAGCACGACCAGTCTACAACGAGAGGATAGCCAACTGTGTGTGAACTGTTACTTACTCAACGTGTAATCAATAATGGCGGCCGCATGTCCAACGACGCTGCCTATAGCCTTGCTCCTACCGTCGGACACGTTGTCCGTGTCCATAGGCTCTGCATTAAGCACGACCAGTCTACAACGAGAGGATAGCCAACTGTGTGTGAACTGTTACTTACTCAACGTGTAATCAATAATGGCGGCCGCATGTCCAACGACGCTGCCTATAGCCTTGCTCCTACCGTCGGACACGTTGTCCGTGTCCATAGGCTCTGCATTAAGCACGACCAGTTTACAACGAGAGGATAGCCAACTGTGTGTGAACTGTTACTTACTCAACGTGTGATCAATAATGGCGGCCGCATGTCCAACGACGCTGCTTATAGCCTTGCTCCTACCGTCGGACACGTTGTCCGTGTCCATAGGCTCTGCATTAAGCACGACCAGTCTTTCGACAACTCGCGTGGCGGCCGCGAGAATAGACAGTTGAGTGGGGCGTGAACTCATGGGGTATGAGGTCGCGCAGTGTTCGAAGAATACGTCTTGGTATTTTTCTGTAAAAAAAAAATAGGACAAGATATTCCATATAAATAAGATCGGACCATCTCATTAACACATTCAGTGCGGAAAACCCGACTATCGGGTATTTTATGATTTTTCCACAGGCCGGACGACCCGATAGTCGGGATCGTGGTACTGCAGCTTTATATGAATTTTTGTGGCATGGCCCGGATGTCTTGTTTGGCTGGGTGTAGGGTTTGCACGACGGATCCGAAATATATGGGAATATCCACGCATCCAGATCCGGATAATTTCATACATTTCGAATCCGGATTGCAAACCCTAACTGGGTGGCAGTGAATGTGTGAAGGTGGTAATATGACCTTGAATGATTTCACGTTGGAATTGCAGTTTCTTTCTGTTTACCTTGTGTGGCGGCGTCCTTAGGCCACGCCTTGCCAAGCAGTTCATATGCAGTCTCCTTTAATGCGCCGAGTTGCTCGCGTCGCAAGCGCGCGCCTCCGTTATCCTCCTCGTCCGATTCCTTGCCCATTGATAACTCGTCCTAAAATATATTATGTAGTTGGTCAAACCAATATGTCAGTAAATAGGAACACAAAAAACCATACTCATACTTTTCTTTTGGCTGCTAGTACTAGTGTAAGACAAAGATAGTCAGATAGTTTCAAATGAGACGGTCCTTTGACTAACTTTTTATTATGTGAATAACATTATTTTTTGTAATGTGGCGTCACTTTTATACAATGAATAATCAAAATTTATGAATGACTAGTGACCCGCCCCGGCTTTGCACGGGTTTTATACACCTAAACCTTCCTCAAGTCTATTGATAGGTGAAAACCGCATGAAAATCCGTTCAATTGAAGTATTGTAACTTGTTCTTTGGGACGTGCATTAACTCTAGGCATAGAAGGTAGGATCCTATAGAAGTGGTATACGCGTGCCTCCGTGAGGGACAAAACATACGCAATGCGACACTATGATTGGTCGAATTTATTTATGGCCACCATAATCCAGACTAATTTACGGTGGGGAATAAAAAAACATGTGAGACTGTGGACAAGGACAAACAATAATAGCGCTTTCGCTGCTACTCCTACTGAAAGATACATATAAGACTATCCCGTTCGGTCATTTCCCCCCACCCCTCATGCCCGATCCAGTTAAAATACTAGATTCAAGAATAAATCATGACTCTAGGCGTCAGCACCCTTGTTTACATTTCAAGTTGAACTTTCTAATTTAAGTTACAAGATAGTCTCTAAAATTAACGGTAGAGCCTAACCCCCTTCATAAAACTTTACGGGCCTGATTTAGTAAAGCTTTGGATTCCTCCGAAAACGGTGCCGTCATATGACGGCCGTCATATAGCGGCAGCAAAAGACGGCCGTCTTTACGGTGGCGACATGTGGAAAGTACCACGGCGTCATAACACACCGTCATCCACCAAAGTCAAAGCGGCAAATTTGAAAAATGTAGGCGCGATGGGATAACGTCCCATAGAAAATTTGAATTTCGCGCCTTTTCCTACTGACAAGATTTGCTTGATCATCTATAATTTACTTGGAGGATGAAATATCATCAGAAGAGGAAAATAATCGTAGTACGGAATCATTTATTCAAATCTCGTGTCATTTATTCAAAATGGCGTCACCGCTATCTAATAAAACGTTCACGAAACTATCGACAAGGTCATGACGGCCGTCATCTTACGTTACGTTGACAATCAACGTAACGTAACGCCGTCTAGGAAACCGCGCCATCTTGTTTACATAGACAACGTTCTAGTGACGTCAGTCAACGCTATATAGCGGCCGTAATATGACGGCCCCGTTTTCGGAGGAATCCAAAGCTTTAAATTATGTGTTATCCCTATCTTACAAATACATAAGTCAAAATGACAGAAAAACAACCGATTATTAAGCTAATTGAGGTTTGTAGCGCGTTTATGAATAAGAGGTTTAGACTCACCATTTCTTAGATGTTTAGTGCATCACTACACAGTATAAAACAAAGTCGCTTTCCTGTCTGTCTGTCTGTATGTATGCTTAGATCTTTACTACTCAATTTTGATGCGGTTTTTTTAAATAGATAGAGTGATTCAAGAGGAAGATTTATGTATAATTAACCCGTGCGAAGCCGGGGCGGGACGCTAGTTAAAATTAAACCAGGCTTTAAGAACCTTGCTCTAAAATTTACCTTGGATAGTATGACTTTGACGATCTCATAGACTTGATTGAAATGGTCCGTCTCGATGGCGCTGAGCGCCTCTCCTAGCGCGGCGATGGCGTGTTTCTTGTACACCATTTCTTGCTTCCTGGCTTCAACTAGAAGCGCGTTGATGCATTCAGATGCAAGCGCTTGGGATATAGGCGCCTCGCCGTCTTTCACGCTGGAAGATATTGACAAGTTAGATAAGAAAATTGGTTTAATGATATTGTGACATTATACGGTAGCTCTTAGAGCGATTTCACGAAATACACATGCTAACTTCAGTTTCTCTATGTAATTCACCACTGTGAGATGTTTAGTGATATGGTGGCGTGTGTATGGTGGTTATAGGTGGTGTATGATTAGCATACCCCGGCCGGCGAGAGCAAAAATGCGTTGACAGCTTAATAGTGCGAGGACACACACTTTGGTCGATGTCGATAAAAACAACACGATGTACTGGACCACCGTTATGATATGCAGAAGTATTAATTATTGTTGTAAACAAAATTAAAACCAAGTGTTTGTATTTATTCAGTTTAAAATTGTTTTAGGGTTATTCTTAGAAACGCGTGGAGGTATCAAGTTGAAATAAATAACAAATACTAATGGCTCAGTTTAAAAAAAAAATTGTGCTTAATTAAAAGTCGACTATTCTATCGACATCCATATGTCGATAGAATAGTCGATATTTAATTAAGCACTAGGAGCAGACGCATTTTTGCTCTCGCCGGCCGGGGTATGATGATTAGCGTAGTTAATCGCGGAGGTAATCAATATTACAGTGAGTACCTACACTAACAAATTCAACTTAATAATACCCCACTAGTCAGGACACAATCAAAGGTGTCTGGATATTTAAAAACCTTCTCACAATTCGCACTTAAAGTCTGAAAATTAGAGGCCAGTGCTTTCCAGCCAGCCTATTATGGATAGCTTTATCCATCTTTATCCACGTGATAAAATAACTGTCACTGTTTAACACCGTGGGAAAGAAAGTGACGGACACCGTTTTATCACGCTGTCACGTAGACAAGAACGACCATCATATCCGTACAGATTTTCATCTACTTATGGAACACCTGTAGTTGTAACGTTTGAATTTCTTAATTGCAACCTTACTACAGGTTCAAAACCAACGCTTATGACAGGCGTGGCTCACTCCGCGATTTCGTCGCGTCGCTACAAGTACCTATAAGTACACGCGGCCCACACCAATATTGGTGTCTAGCCATAGTAGTTGCCGCGCACCGCTACGGAACGGACGCCTGCTCGCGTTTGCGCCACCTAGCGGTCATATCTGTCGTAATAGATGCGTTATGTTAGAGAGTGAATCTTCTGTACCTAGTATGTACTAATATTTATTCTGTGCTTATGACTTAATAACAGTATGAACGATGATACACAAGGTTCAAACTGACCTGCAGCACTCGGCGAGCGCTTGTATCATGTGCTGTTTCCCGTCGAAGGTCTTCCCGTGGACGGCCGCTAACAGCGACCGGATCAACTGTTCCCGTTGGTCGCCTTAGCCGTGGGAGGTACATATCGCCATATAACACTCTAGACTAACCAACAGTGAACCATATGTCTTTGAAATAAGGTTTATGAACTGTCAGATAACACACAAGGTTCAAACTGACCTGCAGCACTCGGCGAGCGCTTGTATCATGTGCTGTTTCCCGTCGAAGGTCTTCCCGTGGACGGCCGCTAACAGCGACCGGATCAACTGTTCCCGCTGGTCGCCTTAGCCGTGGGAGGTACATATCGCCATATAACACTCTAGACTAATCAACGGTGAACCTTATGTATTTGAAATAAGGTTTATGAACTGCCAGATAATATACAAAGTTTAAACTGACCTGCAGCACTCGGCGAGCGCTTGTATCATGTGCTGTTTCCCGTCGAAGGTCTTCCCGTGGACGGCCGCTAACAGCGACCGGATCAACTGTTCCCGCTGGTCGCCTAAGCCGTGGGAGGTCTTTACATATCGCCATATAATACTCTAGACTGTGAACCTTATGTCTTTGAAATAAGGTTTATGAACTGCCAGATAATATACAAAGTTTAAACTGACCTGCAGCACTCGGCGAGCGCTTGTATCATGTGCTGTTTCCCGTCGAAGGTCTTCCCGTGGACGGCCGCTAACAGCGACCGGATCAACTGTTCCCGCTGGTCGCCTAAGCCGTCCGGCAGATCTTTGCATATCGTCTTTACTGCGTTCGCGGCCTGAGGATATATAAAGTATTAAATGTTAAGCTGTATCATGCTATTGTTTGGAACCATAATAAAATAAATCTGGTACCATGTTTTGTAGCTGAGGTGAAAATGATCTGCTCAGCCACCTCCGCGTAATACCTTGTTAAAGCTTCGGTCTGGTCTGGACGGCAGACCAATAATTGTACGCTGTCGCGCCGCCGATGGTGAATGTAACGCGAAAAACTTTGGCCGTACAGTATATAATACAATCTACAGTCAGTTCGAATGATACGTCAATGAATAAATGGTTATTGTCCTGAATGCTGTTCATCTTTATGTATATTCCTGCTAATATCCTAGAACACTACAGTCATACACAATGACACGGAAAAACACAATATACAAATAACGACATTTACACATACAATTTACAACAGATGTGCATAAATAATCATTTGTCCCTCATTGACAGAGAAAACTCTGTATATAAACAAAAGACGCGCGCTGGCTGCGGCATCCGTATCAGTCAGGCTGCCAGCACGCGCGCAGCACCAAGGCACAGTACAAGAACAGTAGTGAATCTTCATATAAATGTGCCGCTGCCGGCTTGAATGTGTGCGTGCGCGCCGGGCGCCGTGTACGCACGCGCTGCCACGCACACATTCGCAAAATATACGGGGGAATACGGTGGCGGCAGTGTGGGCCGTACCGCGACTGAGATCGCGCGCATTCGAGTACGCTCGTATTTGCCTGCTCTTACCGGCCTTAATTTATACCTCATTTATGAATTGAGAGAACATTTTATTATATTATATAAATATAAACCTAGTGCTACTCATAATACGCAAATAATATTTAACTAAAAATAAAAGTGACAACCCTAAGCGCCAACGCAAGAGTAGGTAAATAACTTGCCGAGCGGCCTTAGATTCACTACTGTTCTTAGTGTACTGTGACCAAGGTTGGTACCTACAACAATGTTAGACATGTATGGGGATAGTCCAGGCTGTATGACAGTCACCGCGTGGCACTCACCTGTATCTTCTTGGTCCAGCTGCTGGAGTTGAGCGCGCGCTCGATCTCCTCGCGGATGGCGGGCAGGTGCCGGCGGATGCCGCTCGCCCGCGCCGGGCTCAGGTCCGTCCATATCTCCTCGAACAGTCTGTATGACAGTCACCGTGTGGCACTCACCTGTACTGTATGACAGTCACCGTGTGGCACTCACCTGTATCTTCTTGGTCCAGCTGCTGGAGTTGAGCGCGCGCTCGATCTCCTCGCGGATGGCGGGCAGGTGCCGGCGGATGCCGCTCGCCCGCGCCGGGCTCAGGTCCGTCCATATCTCCTCGAACAGTCTGTATGACAGTCACCGTGTGGCACTCACCTGTACTGTATGACAGTCACCGTGTGGCACTCACCTGTATCTTCTTGGTCCAGCTGCTGGAGTTGAGCGCGCGCTCGATCTCCTCGCGGATGGCGGGCAGGTGCCGGCGGATGCCGCTCGCCCGCGCCGGGCTCAGGTCCGTCCATATCTCCTCGAACAGTCTGTATGACAGTCACCGTGTGGCACTCACCTGTACTGTATGACAGTCACCGTGTGTCACTCACCTGTATCTTCTTGGTCCAGCTGCTGGAGTTGAGCGCGCGCTCGATCTCCTCGCGGATGGCGGGCAGGTGCCGGCGGATGCCGCTCGCCCGCGCCGGGCTCAGGTCCGTCCATATCTCCTCGAACAGTCTGTATGACAGTCACCGTGTGGCACTCACCTGTACTGTATGACAGTCACCGTGTGGCACTCACCTGTATCTTCTTGGTCCAGCTGCTGGAGTTGAGCGCGCGCTCGATCTCCTCGCGGATGGCGGGCAGGTGCCGGCGGATGCCGCTCGCCCGCGCCGGGCTCAGGTCCGTCCATATCTCCTCGAACAGTCTGTATGACAGTCACCGTGTGGCACTCACCTGTACTGTATGACAGTCACCGTGTGGCACTCACCTGTATCTTCTTGGTCCAGCTGCTGGAGTTGAGCGCGCGCTCGATCTCCTCGCGGATGGCGGGCAGGTGCCGGCGGATGCCGCTCGCCCGCGCCGGGCTCAGGTCCGTCCATATCTCCTCGAACAGTCTGTATGACAGTCACCGTGTGGCACTCACCTGTACTGTATGACAGTCACCGTGTGGCACTCACCTGTATCTTCTTGGTCCAGCTGCTGGAGTTGAGCGCGCGCTCGATCTCCTCGCGGATGGCGGGCAGGTGCCGGCGGATGCCGCTCGCCCGCGCCGGGCTCAGGTCCGTCCATATCTCCTCGAACAGTCTGTATGACAGTCACCGTGTGGCACTCACCTGTACTGTATGACAGTCACCGTGTGTCACTCACCTGTATCTTCTTGGTCCAGCTGCTGGAGTTGAGCGCGCGCTCGATCTCCTCGCGGATGGCGGGCAGGTGCCGGCGGATGCCGCTCGCCCGCGCCGGGCTCAGGTCCGTCCATATCTCCTCGAACAGTCTGTATGACAGTCACCGTGTGGCACTCACCTGTACTGTATGACAGTCACCGTGTGGCACTCACCTGTATCTTCTTGGTCCAGCTGCTGGAGTTGAGCGCGCGCTCGATCTCCTCGCGGATGGCGGGCAGGTGCCGGCGGATGCCGCTCGCCCGCGCCGGGCTCAGGTCCGTCCATATCTCCTCGAACAGTCTGTATGACAGTCACCGTGTGGCACTCACCTGTACTGTATGACAGTCACCGTGTGGCACTCACCTGTACTGTATGACAGTCACCGTGTGGCACTCACCTGTATCTTCTTGGTCCAGCTGCTGGAGTTGAGCGCGCGCTAGATCTCCTCGCGGATGGCGGGCAGGTGCCGGCGGATGCCGCTCGCCCGCGCCGGGCTCAGGTCCGTCCATATCTCCTCGAACAGTCTGTATGACAGTCACCGTGTGGCACTCACCTGTACTGTATGACAGTCACCGTGTGGCACTCACCTGTATCTTCTTGGTCCAGCTGCTGGAGTTGAGCGCGCGCTCGATCTCCTCGCGGATGGCGGGCAGGTGCCGGCGGATGCCGCTCGCCCGCGCCGGGCTCAGGTCCGTCCATATCTCCTCGAACAGTCTGTATGACAGTCACCGTGTGGCACTCACCTGTACTGTATGACAGTCACCGTGTGGCACTCACCTGTATCTTCTTGGTCCAGCTGCTGGAGTTGAGCGCGCGCTCGATCTCCTCGCGGATGGCGGGCAGGTGCCGGCGGATGCCGCTCGCCCGCGCCGGGCTCAGGTCCGTCCATATCTCCTCGAACAGTCTGTATGACAGTCACCGTGTGGCACTCACCTGTACTGTATGACAGTCACCGTGTGGCACTCACCTGTATCTTCTTGGTCCAGCTGCTGGAGTTGAGCGCGCGCTCGATCTCCTCGCGGATGGCGGGCAGGTGCCGGCGGATGCCGCTCGCCCGCGCCGGGCTCAGGTCCGTCCATATCTCCTCGAACAGTCTGTATGACAGTCACCGTGTGGCACTCACCTGTACTGTATGACAGTCACCGTGTGGCACTCACCTGTATCTTCTTGGTCCAGCTGCTGGAGTTGAGCGCGCGCTCGATCTCCTCGCGGATGGCGGGCAGGTGCCGGCGGATGCCGCTCGCCCGCGCCGGGCTCAGGTCCGTCCATATCTCCTCGAACAGTCTGTATGACAGTCACCGTGTGGCACTCACCTGTACTGTATGACAGTCACCGTGTGGCACTCACCTGTACTGTATGACAGTCACCGTGTGGCACTCACCTGTACTGTATGACAGTCACCGTGTGGCACTCACCTGTATCTTCTTGGTCCAGCTGCTGGAGTTGAGCGCGCGCTCGATCTCCTCGCGGATGGCGGGCAGGTGCCGGCGGATGCCGCTCGCCCGCGCCGGGCTCAGGTCCGTCCATATCTCCTCGAACAGTCTGTATGACAGTCACCGTGTGGCACTCACCTGTACTGTATGACAGTCACCGTGTGGCACTCACCTGTATCTTCTTGGTCCAGCTGCTGGAGTTGAGCGCGCGCTCGATCTCCTCGCGGATGGCGGGCAGGTGCCGGCGGATGCCGCTCGCCCGCGCCGGGCTCAGGTCCGTCCATATCTCCTCGAACAGTCTGTATGACAGTCACCGTGTGGTACTCACCTGTACTGTATGACAGTCACCGTGTGTCACTCACCTGTATCTTCTTGGTCCAGCTGCTGGAGTTGAGCGCGCGCTCGATCTCCTCGCGGATGGCGGGCAGGTGCCGGCGGATGCCGCTCGCCCGCGCCGGGCTCAGGTCCGTCCATATCTCCTCGAACAGTCTGTATGACAGTCACCGTGTGGCACTCACCTGTACTGTATGACAGTCACCGTGTGGCACTCACCTGTATCTTCTTGGTCCAGCTGCTGGAGTTGAGCGCGCGCTCGATCTCCTCGCGGATGGCGGGCAGGTGCCGGCGGATGCCGCTCGCCCGCGCCGGGCTCAGGTCCGTCCATATCTCCTCGAACAGTCTGTATGACAGTCACCGTGTGGCACTCACCTGTACTGTATGACAGTCACCGTGTGGCACTCACCTGTATCTTCTTGGTCCAGCTGCTGGAGTTGAGCGCGCGCTCGATCTCCTCGCGGATGGCGGGCAGGTGCCGGCGGATGCCGCTCGCCCGCGCCGGGCTCAGGTCCGTCCATATCTCCTCGAACAGTCTGTATGACAGTCACCGTGTGGCACTCACCTGTACTGTATGACAGTCACCGCGTGGCACTCACCTGTATCTTCTTGGTCCAGCTGCTGGAGTTGAGCGCGCGCTCGATCTCCTCGCGGATGGCGGGCAGGTGCCGGCGGATGCCGCTCGCCCGCGCCGGGCTCAGGTCCGTCCATATCTCCTCGAACAGTCTGTATGACAGTCACCGTGTGGCACTCACCTGTACTGTATGACAGTCACCGTGTGACACTCACCTGTATCTTCTTGGTCCAGCTGCTGGAGTTGAGCGCGCGCTCGATCTCCTCGCGGATGGCGGGCAGGTGCCGGCGGATGCCGCTCGCCCGCGCCGGGCTCAGGTCCGTCCATATCTCCTCGAACAGTCTGTATGACAGTCACCGTGTGGCACTCACCTGTACTGTATGACAGTCACCGTGTGGCACTCACCTGTATCTTCTTGGTCCAGCTGCTGGAGTTGAGCGCGCGCTCGATCTCCTCGCGGATGGCGGGCAGGTGCCGGCGGATGCCGCTCGCCCGCGCCGGGCTCAGGTCCGTCCATATCTCCTCGAACAGTCTGTATGACAGTCACCGTGTGGCACTCACCTGTACTGTATGACAGTCACCGTGTGGCACTCACCTGTATCTTCTTGGTCCAGCTGCTGGAGTTGAGCGCGCGCTCGATCTCCTCGCGGATGGCGGGCAGGTGCCGGCGGATGCCGCTCGCCCGCGCCGGGCTCAGGTCCGTCCATATCTCCTCGAACATCTCCACTGTCGACGAGTCTGTACAAACACCAACACTCTAAACGTTTCGATGCGGATGACACGACAGGCGTGTCATCAATATTTTTAACGTATGGCGTATGACACGATAGGCGTGCCATCCGCAACGAATACTGGAATCGCCGCCACAGCCAAAAGTTTTCGGAAATGGAACACGCAACGAAAACCTTAACTGTACATCGGTGGACCTTATTACAAAAGGCATAAGGTTCACCGGTTAACATTTAACGGTGTGGGCGAAGGTACAACAAAGAGGGGAGTTTATATTAACCATACTAAAGATTATAGTAAATAGATAAGATAGAATATTTACTAGTCCCTGTTGGACTTATCTTGCCCTCAAACTATAATGTAAAATGGCTTTAAAAGGCACAGTTCATAATTAATATGTCTGGTTGCCTACATGCTTACACGGAGCGAAATTCCTTCAAGGTCTAGTAAGTAAGTGTTTTATTTGTAAATATAGGTAGAATTACAGTGGTGGTCAGTTTATAATATGTACAGTTTCACTATATTTTACCAAACGGCGTACAAAAACATTGAACTTAATACATACTAAGGTCTAACTAAGGTAATGCATATAGTTTAAGAATATTGTGCGCCTTAAAGGAAGTTTATAATACTTATAATGAAGGACACAACTATTTTAGAAAATCTGTATTACCTACATATAACCAACAATAAAGAATTGAAGGTAGCTCTATATACTGTCTTTTCGGCTAAATCGCTCTCGAATCAAAGGATGCTACAGCTCGCTCAAAAGTGATACATTTTTTGGGAAGCAATAACTGAATGCGTGAATGTGCCGTGTGGTCTTTTCATCAGCTCTTGGGGTTCAAAGTCCTAATACTAGTACTCAAGTTACCTCCAATGAAATTTGAATCATAATGAAATGGAACAGAGTTGTTTTTGTGTTGTTTCGTTCGATGTTAAAACAAAACAAATTCAACTCTATTTTCTAACACCTTTGATTCAAATTTGACTGGCAATTTACCATCATCCTTAGGCGCGTGCATGGCCAAGAACACCATAGGCGCCAAGACCGCCTCATTGTCCTTGACGTGTTCTATCTTGGCCTTGGCGATGGATTTGAGAGTGAGCGCGATGGCCGAACGCGCTGTGTCATCCTCTTTCGTCTCGTATAGGCCGACTAACTTCTTCATCAGTTTGTCGATTGACGATTGCTGAAATAGACAGATACGTCAGCCACTCGCGCGTACTCTCATTGAATCGTATTACCTAGATAATAAGGGTAACTTGTGGTAGCTACAGCTATCTGACGACCTTCTCATAGAGGATGGTATAAAGTATGATCAATGTCAAGAGTGCGCTGTTATTCTCATGTAGGTATAGGCATAGAGAAAAAATACATAGATTGCTCACTCCATACATCAGATTTAGTATCAAAAAGACTATTAGCATCTAGCATCGAGTAGCGGAACTATCAGTACTGCTACTTGACAATAGATGTAGCACCGACCGGAAAGTCTTATGCTGTTGAGATAAGACTTTCCGGTCGGTGCTACATCTATTGTCAAGTAGCAGTACTGATAGTTCCGCTACTCGATGCTAGATGTAGACACTGAAATTAATAGTCTAACTGATGTATGGAGTGAGCACTCTTGTCTTACTATATTTCTCTATGGTATAGGGTAACAGTTTAGTATAGTATCTAAAAATAGTTCGATTGAAATTCCGCAACATGGCGCGTGATCCTATAGGTATATTCGTGGTCAGACTTTACATATAAATATAACAGTTTATTTTTTACATTTCGGAACCCAGGCATTTATTTATAAACACATGTTAACCGACGTGTTAGGATTTTATACTGACACCATATTATGTCACTGAGCGTTAAAGGGTTAAAATAGTAATATTCCGCAAGTAGTGCGCGGCCAGCACTATGAAGTGTGTGCAGGCGACTTTAGTGCCGAGTTGGGGCGACTTGGTCAGTTCCAGTATTTTGGGGACGGTTAATAATTAATAATAACCTACCTTAGCGTAAGCCGAAACCTGCCCCAACGCCTCCGCATAGTTCTTCCTAACCGTCACGTTCCTGTCAAACGCTCCATTGAGCAGGTTACTCATAATCTTCCCCGCTACTGGCTCCATGTCATTCCGCAAGTAGTGCGCGGCCAGCACTATGAAGTGTGTGCAGGCGACTTTAGTGCCGAGTTGGGGCGATTTGGTCAGTTCCAGGATTTTGGGGAGCGTCTCTTTCATCACCTCGATGTTTATGAACGGCATGCACTGTGGGAAAATGATACGTATTTTTAAGGGTATTGATTAGGCCATGTTGAAATAATGCTGTTTAATAGTATTCAGTTTATAAAATGCTATTCAGTTTATCAATTCAGCTTAATTGTTATTGTGAAAGAGCATTAGTTGAATTTTAAACGTTGAAATATGTTTTTTAAGGATAACCATCATTCTCGAGGTTATATATTTTTCTTTTCGATTATGTAAATCATAAATTCATTATAAACACACGGCACTTAACTATGATTGATGAATTTCGGGGTTGACCCGTTAGTAATTCAGCTGACAGAGTGTGACTGAACGTTGAAAAACACCTCGTATTTATACAAGCATAAGGTTTATTTACCTGACCTAACACTGCGAGGTTACGTATTGCATCGCAAACATAATGTGATTTTTAGTGTTTAGTTTATATTTTTATAATATGTATGCTAGTTTTAAGGTATTTATGTATGGGCTACTAGTTGCCTGAAATAAAGATTTCATTCATTCATTAATTTACCTTGACAACAGTATCAGTAGTATAGTGCTGCCTAGCCGCATTGGCTCGCATGTCATCGATAAGGTCTCTGGTGCCGCTGTCAGTGCCCATCGCCGTGCTGAGGTACGAGAGTTTGGCAGACTCTAATTCGCCCGCCGCGCCAACTAAGGCAGGTATCAGTTTGGGCAGGAACGGCGCGAGCGAATCGCCGGCAGCGCTTACTAGCTTCGAAACTGTCTGTAAACTGAAGATGACTTTTAATAACAAAACTTCCGTGAGACACAGACATATTAATAAACAATACACTCTTTTTGTTTGGGCAGTCGTGTAAAAACCGGCCAAGTGCGAGTCGGACTCGCGCACGGAGGGTACCGCACCATCAACAAAAAATAGAGCAAAACAAGCAAAAAAACGGTCACCCATCCAAGTACTGACCCCGCCCGACGTTGCTTAACTTCGGTCAAAAATCACGTTTGTTTGGGAGCCCCACTTAAATCTTTATTTTATTCTGTTTTTAGTATTTGTTGTTATAGCGGCAACAAAAATACATCATCTGTGAAAATTTCAACTGTCTAGCTATGACGGTTCGTGAGATACAGCCTGGTGACAGACGGACGGACGGACGGACGGACGGACGGACGGACGGACAGACGGACGGACGGACGGACGGACGGACGGACGGACAGCGGAGTCTTAGTAATAGGGTCCCGTTTTTACCCTTTGGGTACGGAACCCTAAAAACGGGTCACTCACGTATTGAAGACTAGCTGTTGCCCGCGACTTCGTACGCGTGGATTTGTATATTGGTGGTTATATATTCTACATTAGCTTAGAACATTATGCAGCAAAAGATCGCAGTAAGACGGTTAATCATTTGTTAATTATTAATATTACAACGCATGATACTTGTCTTTCACAACCTACGAAGCTTCAAGCCCCTAACTGAATAAAATTGTTCTCGATATAATCCCTCTCAACCAGAAGATTTTCATGTCCTCTATTTAATAAAACCTACTACTTAACTACCTATTTACGAAGTTTGAAGTTCCTAGCTTTAAATAAAATTTGAACCCTATACAAACTTTCAACCCCTTTTTAACCATTTTAGGGGATGAATTTTTACAAACGCTGAAATTACTTTTCTTGTATTTTAATAATATGCCCATATACAAAGTTTACAACGATTAAAGTCCCGCACTCAAATGAATGTTTGACCTCTATACAAATCTTCAACCCCTTTTTCACCACCATGGGGATGAATTATCAAAAACTCTGAAATTTGTTTTCTTCTCTTTTGATGAAATACCTTTTTACGAAGTTTCAAGTTTGTTTGCAACTTTACAAACTTTCAACCCCCTTTCGACCCTTTAAGAGATGAATTTTAAAAACGCTGAATTTACTTTTCGCGTATTTTAATAAAATGCCATTTTACAAAGACTCACAAAAATGTTTGATCTCCATACAAACTTTTTACCCTTTTTCACCACTTTGAGAGATGAATTTTCAAAAACGCTGAAATAAGTTTTCTTCTCTTTTAATAAAATACCCTTTTAAGAAGTCTCGAGTTCCTAGCTTAAAATAAAATTTGAACCCCATAAAAACTTTCAACCCCTTTTTAACCCTTTTAAGGGATGTACTTTTAAAAACGTTGAAATTACTTTTCTTGTATTCTAATAAATGCCTCTGTACAAAAATTCAAGCCCCGCACTCACAAAAATATCTGATCTCCATACAAACTTTCAACCCCTTTTTCACCACCTTGAAATATGAATTTTCAAAAACGCTGAAATAAATTTTTTGCAGTTTTAATTTAATACCTTTTTACGAAGTTTCAAGTTCCTAGCTTAAAATAAAATTTGAAACCCGTACAAACTTTCAACCCCTTTTTAACCCTGTTAGGGGATGAATTTTACAAAACGCTAAAATTACTTTACAGTATATATGGGGCTACTTTTCCGCACTAGTGCGTAAAATGTGCCATATGTACTGTAAAACGTTGTTCGATACACGTGCGAATAGGTAATTCGCAACTCGTGTCAATTTAAAACACTCCCTTCGGTCGTGTTTTAATTTATCGCCACTCGTTTCGAATTTCCTCTTTTTCGCACTTGTATCGAAAATAACTATTTCCTGTCTTCTAATAATATCCCCAAATCCAAAGATTCAAGTCCCGCGCTCGAAAAAATGTTTGATATCAATACAAATTTTTTGCAGTTTTAATTTAATACCTTTTTACGAAGCTTCAAGTTCCTAGCTTAAAATAAAATTTGAAACCCGTACAAACTTTCAACCCCTTTTTAACCCTGTTAGGGGATGAATTTTACAAAACGCTAAAATTACTTTTCCTGTCTTCTAATAATATCCCCAAATCCAAAGATTCAAGTCCCGCGCTCGAAAAAATGTTTGATATCAATACAAACTTTCAACCCCTTTTTCACCACCTTACAGGATAAATTTTCAAAAACGCTGAAATTAGTTTTCTTGTATTTTAATTTAATAACTTTTAACAAAGTTTCAAGTTCCTAGCTTAAAATAAAATTTGAACGCTATACGAACTTCAACCCCTTTTAAACCCTATTAGGGGATGAATTTTACAAAACGCTGAAATTACTTTTCCTGTCTTCTAATAATATCCCCAAATCCAAAGATTCAAGTCCCGCGCTCGAAAAAATGTTTGATATCAATACAAACTTTCAACCCCTTTTTCACCACCTTACAGGATGAATTTTCAAAAACGCTGAAATTAGTTTTCTTGTATTTTAATTTAATACCTTTTTACAAAGTTTCAAGTTCCTAGCTTAAAATAAAATTTGAAACCCGTACAAACTTTCAACCCCTTTTTAACCCTGTTAGGGGATGAATTTTACAAAACGCTGAAATTACTTTTCCTGTCTTCTAATAATATCCCTAAATACAAAGATTCAAGTCCCGCGCTCGAAAAAATATTTGATATCCATACAAACTTTCAACCCCTTTTTCACCACCTTAGGGGATGAATTTTCAAAAACGCTGAAATTAGTTTTCTTGCATATTAAAAATATATCTTTTTACGAAGTTTCAAGTTCTTAGATTAAAATAAAATTTGAACCCTATACGAATTTTCAACCCTTTTTTAACCCTGTTAGGGGATGAATTTTACAAAACGCTGAAATTACTTTTCCTGTCTTCTAATAATATCCCCAAATGCAAAGATTCAAGTCCCGCGCTCGAAAAAATATTTGATATCCATACAAACTTTCAACCCCTTTTTCACCACCTTAGGGGATGAATTTTCAAAAACGCTGAAATCAGTTTTCTTGCATATTAAAAATATTTCTTTTTACAAAGTTTCAAGTTCTTAGCTTAAAATAAAATTTGAACCCTATACGAATTTTCAACCCTTTTTTAACCCTGTTAGGGGATGAATTTTACAAAACACTGAAATTACTTTTCCTGTCTTCTAATAATATCCCCAAATACAAAGACTCAAGTCCCGCGCTCGAAAAAATATTTGATATCCATACAAACTTTCAACCCCTTTTTCACCACCTTACAGGATGAATTTTCAAAAACGCTGAAATTAGTTTTCTTGTATTTTAATTTAATAACTTTTAACAAAGTTTCAAGTTCCTAGCTTAAAATAAAATTTGAACGCTATACGAACTTCAACCCCTTTTAAACCCTATTAGGGGATGAATTTTACAAAACGCTGAAATTACTTTTCCTGTCTTCTAATAATATCCCCAAATCCAAAGATTCAAGTCCCGTGCTCGAAAAAATATTTGATATCCATACAAATTTTCAACCCCTTTTTCACCACCTTGGGGGATGAATTTTCAAAAACGATGAAATTTGTTTTCTTGTATTTTAATTTAATACCTTTTTGCAAAGTTTCAAGTTTCTAGATCAAAATAAAATTTGCACCCCAAGACGAACTTTCATCCCCTTTTTAACCCCCTTAGGGGTTGAGTTTCCAAAAACGTTGCAATTACTTTTTTTTTGTAATCGGCTATTATGCCTTTCTAAGAAGTTTCAAAGCATTTGTAATGGATTCAAACTTTCAACCAACAAACGCTGAAATTACTTTTCTTGTATTTTAATAATATGCCCATATACAAAGTTTACAACGATTAAAGTCCCGCACTCAAATGAATGTTTGACCTCTATACAAATCTTCAACCCCTTTTTCACCACCATGGGGATGAATTATCAAAAACTCTGAAATTTGTTTTCTTCTCTTTTGATGAAATACCTTTTTACGAAGTTTCAAGTTTGTTTGCAACTTTACAAACTTTCAACCCCCTTTCGACCCTTTAAGAGATGAATTTTAAAAACGCTGAATTTACTTTTCGCGTATTTTAATAAAATGCCATTTTACAAAGACTCACAAAAATGTTTGATCTCCATACAAACTTTTTACCCTTTTTCACCACTTTGAGAGATGAATTTTCAAAAACGCTGAAATAAGTTTTCTTCTCTTTTAATAAAATACCCTTTTAAGAAGTCTCGAGTTCCTAGCTTAAAATAAAATTTGAACCCCATAAAAACTTTCAACCCCTTTTTAACCCTTTTAAGGGATGTACTTTTAAAAACGTTGAAATTACTTTTCTTGTATTCTAATAAATGCCTCTGTACAAAAATTCAAGCCCCGCACTCACAAAAATATCTGATCTCCATACAAACTTTCAACCCCTTTTTCACCACCTTGAAATATGAATTTTCAAAAACGCTGAAATAAATTTTTTGCAGTTTTAATTTAATACCTTTTTACGAAGTTTCAAGTTCCTAGCTTAAAATAAAATTTGAAACCCGTACAAACTTTCAACCCCTTTTTAACCCTGTTAGGGGATGAATTTTACAAAACGCTAAAATTACTTTACAGTACATATGGGGCTACTTTTCCGCACTAGTGCGTAAAATGTGCCATATGTACTGTAAAACGTTGTTCGATACACGTGCGAATAGGTAATTCGCAACTCGTGTCAATTTAAAACACTCCCTTCGGTCGTGTTTTAATTTATCGCCACTCGTTTCGAATTTCCTCTTTTTCGCACTTGTATCGAAAATAACTATTTCCTGTCTTCTAATAATATCCCCAAATCCAAAGATTCAAGTCCCGCGCTCGAAAAAATGTTTGATATCAATACAAATTTTTTGCAGTTTTAATTTAATACCTTTTTACGAAGCTTCAAGTTCCTAGCTTAAAATAAAATTTGAAACCCGTACAAACTTTCAACCCCTTTTTAACCCTGTTAGGGGATGAATTTTACAAAACGCTAAAATTACTTTTCCTGTCTTCTAATAATATCCCCAAATCCAAAGATTCAAGTCCCGCGCTCGAAAAAATGTTTGATATCAATACAAACTTTCAACCCCTTTTTCACCACCTTACAGGATAAATTTTCAAAAACGCTGAAATTAGTTTTCTTGTATTTTAATTTAATAACTTTTAACAAAGTTTCAAGTTCCTAGCTTAAAATAAAATTTGAACGCTATACGAACTTCAACCCCTTTTAAACCCTATTAGGGGATGAATTTTACAAAACGCTGAAATTACTTTTCCTGTCTTCTAATAATATCCCCAAATCCAAAGATTCAAGTCCCGCGCTCGAAAAAATGTTTGATATCAATACAAACTTTCAACCCCTTTTTCACCACCTTACAGGATGAATTTTCAAAAACGCTGAAATTAGTTTTCTTGTATTTTAATTTAATACCTTTTTACAAAGTTTCAAGTTCCTAGCTTAAAATAAAATTTGAAACCCGTACAAACTTTCAACCCCTTTTTAACCCTGTTAGGGGATGAATTTTACAAAACGCTGAAATTACTTTTCCTGTCTTCTAATAATATCCCTAAATACAAAGATTCAAGTCCCGCGCTCGAAAAAATATTTGATATCCATACAAACTTTCAACCCCTTTTTCACCACCTTAGGGGATGAATTTTCAAAAACGCTGAAATTAGTTTTCTTGCATATTAAAAATATATCTTTTTACGAAGTTTCAAGTTCTTAGATTAAAATAAAATTTGAACCCTATACGAATTTTCAACCCTTTTTTAACCCTGTTAGGGGATGAATTTTACAAAACGCTGAAATTACTTTTCCTGTCTTCTAATAATATCCCCAAATGCAAAGATTCAAGTCCCGCGCTCGAAAAAATATTTGATATCCATACAAACTTTCAACCCCTTTTTCACCACCTTAGGGGATGAATTTTCAAAAACGCTGAAATCAGTTTTCTTGCATATTAAAAATATTTCTTTTTACAAAGTTTCAAGTTCTTAGCTTAAAATAAAATTTGAACCCTATACGAATTTTCAACCCTTTTTTAACCCTGTTAGGGGATGAATTTTACAAAACACTGAAATTACTTTTCCTGTCTTCTAATAATATCCCCAAATACAAAGACTCAAGTCCCGCGCTCGAAAAAATATTTGATATCCATACAAACTTTCAACCCCTTTTTCACCACCTTACAGGATGAATTTTCAAAAACGCTGAAATTAGTTTTCTTGTATTTTAATTTAATAACTTTTAACAAAGTTTCAAGTTCCTAGCTTAAAATAAAATTTGAACGCTATACGAACTTCAACCCCTTTTAAACCCTATTAGGGGATGAATTTTACAAAACGCTGAAATTACTTTTCCTGTCTTCTAATAATATCCCCAAATCCAAAGATTCAAGTCCCGTGCTCGAAAAAATATTTGATATCCATACAAATTTTCAACCCCTTTTTCACCACCTTGGGGGATGAATTTTCAAAAACGATGAAATTTGTTTTCTTGTATTTTAATTTAATACCTTTTTGCAAAGTTTCAAGTTTCTAGATCAAAATAAAATTTGCACCCCAAGACGAACTTTCATCCCCTTTTTAACCCCCTTAGGGGTTGAGTTTCCAAAAACGTTGCAATTACTTTTTTTTTGTAATCGGCTATTATGCCTTTCTAAGAAGTTTCAAAGCATTTGTAATGGATTCAAACTTTCAACCAACAAACGCTGAAATTACTTTTCTTGTATTTTAATAATATGCCCATATACAAAGTTTACAACGATTAAAGTCCCGCACTCAAATGAATGTTTGACCTCTATACAAATCTTCAACCCCTTTTTCACCACCATGGGGATGAATTATCAAAAACTCTGAAATTTGTTTTCTTCTCTTTTGATGAAATACCTTTTTACGAAGTTTCAAGTTTGTTTGCAACTTTACAAACTTTCAACCCCCTTTCGACCCTTTAAGAGATGAATTTTAAAAACGCTGAATTTACTTTTCGCGTATTTTAATAAAATGCCATTTTACAAAGACTCACAAAAATGTTTGATCTCCATACAAACTTTTTACCCTTTTTCACCACTTTGAGAGATGAATTTTCAAAAACGCTGAAATAAGTTTTCTTCTCTTTTAATAAAATACCCTTTTAAGAAGTCTCGAGTTCCTAGCTTAAAATAAAATTTGAACCCCATAAAAACTTTCAACCCCTTTTTAACCCTTTTAAGGGATGTACTTTTAAAAACGTTGAAATTACTTTTCTTGTATTCTAATAAATGCCTCTGTACAAAAATTCAAGCCCCGCACTCACAAAAATATCTGATCTCCATACAAACTTTCAACCCCTTTTTCACCACCTTGAAATATGAATTTTCAAAAACGCTGAAATAAATTTTTTGCAGTTTTAATTTAATACCTTTTTACGAAGTTTCAAGTTCCTAGCTTAAAATAAAATTTGAAACCCGTACAAACTTTCAACCCCTTTTTAACCCTGTTAGGGGATGAATTTTACAAAACGCTAAAATTACTTTACAGTACATATGGGGCTACTTTTCCGCACTAGTGCGTAAAATGTGCCATATGTACTGTAAAACGTTGTTCGATACACGTGCGAATAGGTAATTCGCAACTCGTGTCAATTTAAAACACTCCCTTCGGTCGTGTTTTAATTTATCGCCACTCGTTTCGAATTTCCTCTTTTTCGCACTTGTATCGAAAATAACTATTTCCTGTCTTCTAATAATATCCCCAAATCCAAAGATTCAAGTCCCGCGCTCGAAAAAATGTTTGATATCAATACAAATTTTTTGCAGTTTTAATTTAATACCTTTTTACGAAGCTTCAAGTTCCTAGCTTAAAATAAAATTTGAAACCCGTACAAACTTTCAACCCCTTTTTAACCCTGTTAGGGGATGAATTTTACAAAACGCTAAAATTACTTTTCCTGTCTTCTAATAATATCCCCAAATCCAAAGATTCAAGTCCCGCGCTCGAAAAAATGTTTGATATCAATACAAACTTTCAACCCCTTTTTCACCACCTTACAGGATAAATTTTCAAAAACGCTGAAATTAGTTTTCTTGTATTTTAATTTAATAACTTTTAACAAAGTTTCAAGTTCCTAGCTTAAAATAAAATTTGAACGCTATACGAACTTCAACCCCTTTTAAACCCTATTAGGGGATGAATTTTACAAAACGCTGAAATTACTTTTCCTGTCTTCTAATAATATCCCCAAATCCAAAGATTCAAGTCCCGCGCTCGAAAAAATGTTTGATATCAATACAAACTTTCAACCCCTTTTTCACCACCTTACAGGATGAATTTTCAAAAACGCTGAAATTAGTTTTCTTGTATTTTAATTTAATACCTTTTTACAAAGTTTCAAGTTCCTAGCTTAAAATAAAATTTGAAACCCGTACAAACTTTCAACCCCTTTTTAACCCTGTTAGGGGATGAATTTTACAAAACGCTGAAATTACTTTTCCTGTCTTCTAATAATATCCCTAAATACAAAGATTCAAGTCCCGCGCTCGAAAAAATATTTGATATCCATACAAACTTTCAACCCCTTTTTCACCACCTTAGGGGATGAATTTTCAAAAACGCTGAAATTAGTTTTCTTGCATATTAAAAATATATCTTTTTACGAAGTTTCAAGTTCTTAGATTAAAATAAAATTTGAACCCTATACGAATTTTCAACCCTTTTTTAACCCTGTTAGGGGATGAATTTTACAAAACGCTGAAATTACTTTTCCTGTCTTCTAATAATATCCCCAAATGCAAAGATTCAAGTCCCGCGCTCGAAAAAATATTTGATATCCATACAAACTTTCAACCCCTTTTTCACCACCTTAGGGGATGAATTTTCAAAAACGCTGAAATCAGTTTTCTTGCATATTAAAAATATTTCTTTTTACAAAGTTTCAAGTTCTTAGCTTAAAATAAAATTTGAACCCTATACGAATTTTCAACCCTTTTTTAACCCTGTTAGGGGATGAATTTTACAAAACACTGAAATTACTTTTCCTGTCTTCTAATAATATCCCCAAATACAAAGACTCAAGTCCCGCGCTCGAAAAAATATTTGATATCCATACAAACTTTCAACCCCTTTTTCACCACCTTACAGGATGAATTTTCAAAAACGCTGAAATTAGTTTTCTTGTATTTTAATTTAATAACTTTTAACAAAGTTTCAAGTTCCTAGCTTAAAATAAAATTTGAACGCTATACGAACTTCAACCCCTTTTAAACCCTATTAGGGGATGAATTTTACAAAACGCTGAAATTACTTTTCCTGTCTTCTAATAATATCCCCAAATCCAAAGATTCAAGTCCCGTGCTCGAAAAAATATTTGATATCCATACAAATTTTCAACCCCTTTTTCACCACCTTGGGGGATGAATTTTCAAAAACGATGAAATTTGTTTTCTTGTATTTTAATTTAATACCTTTTTGCAAAGTTTCAAGTTTCTAGATCAAAATAAAATTTGCACCCCAAGACGAACTTTCATCCCCTTTTTAACCCCCTTAGGGGTTGAGTTTCCAAAAACGTTGCAATTACTTTTTTTTTGTAATCGGCTATTATGCCTTTCTAAGAAGTTTCAAAGCATTTGTAATGGATTCAAACTTTCAACCCCTTTTTAACCCTGTTAGGGGATGAATTTTCAAAAACGCTGAAATTACTTTTCCTGTCTTATAATAATATCCCCATATGCAAAGTTTCAAGTCCCACACTCACAAAAATATTTGATCACCATACAAACTTTTAACCCCTTTTTCACCACCTTGGGGGATGAATTTTCAAAAACGCTGAAATTAGTTTTCTTGTTTTTTAATATAATACATTTGTACAAAGTTTCAAATTCTTAGCTTAAAATAAAACTTGTTCCCCATACAACCTTTCATCCCCTTTTTAACCCCCTTAGGGGTTGAATTTTTCAAAATCGCTTCTTATCTCTTGTACACTTTATAAATGCAACCTAGTGTGCAAATTTCAACTTTCTATCTTTTGTAGTTTCGGCTCTGCGTTGATGAATCAGTCAGTCAGTCAGTCAGTCAGTCAGTCAGTCAGGACACTTGCATTTATATATATAGATAGATGACTTGCTTATAATCATATCTTTTGTTAATTGTTTAAGGTGTTGTGAACAGGGATGTTGCGGATGCCGATTTTTTGACATCCGCGGAGGCGGATGCGGATGCGGATTTTTAAAGGCTCACATCCGCGGATGCGGATGCGGATGTCAAGATAGGTACATAAAAAACGTCAAATATTACATTTTATAAATTTTTATTTCAAAAAACCGGCCAAGTGCGAGTCGGACTCGCGTTCCAAGGGTTCCGTACAATAAGTCCAACTCACGCTTGACTGCTAATTTCTAATAGGTTTTTTTGGCTAATTACTAAATTACCTAGCAGTCTAGCACTTCCGCCGATGCTAAGACGTTCCTGTACCGAACTGTTCCACATCCGCATCCGCATTAAATCCGCATCGATTTTATGCGGATGCGGATGCGGATGCGGATGTTGAAAATAATGCGGAAGTTCCGCGGTTGCGGATGCGGATGCGGATGTTCGCAACATCCCTGGTTGTGAATATAGTTTTATCATTGTACTTTATTGTCTGTGGCGTAGGAACAGACAATAGAATACAATACCGAGTATCGAGGTGATCCTTATTTGCGTATATTGGAAAATTTTATTCTAAGCCACATATCTCATGTTTGTTATTCAAACAACCAAGGCTGACAATAAAATTAGAGCGCCACAAAACGTAGTACGGTCTCAATTTTCATTACTTTTGACTGTTTATGTTACCAATTCACCATCTTATTGCTTGCTATCCACCGAAAATGCTATTAACGACTCACTGTTCTTTCTTAAATTTTGCTTGTCTATATGTCTAAATTCAAGAAGCTGGTTAAAGAACATTTAATTACATTACAGAAAGGAGATCCCCCTAACTAACTTACTATTTACTATTTACTACTTAATATAAATATAACTAATAAAACATATATATAATAAATACATAGTACATATTTGGTTCATTAATCAGTCTAAGTCACTCATATACACACACGCACACACACACACACACACACATACACACACACAAACAGCCGCGCCGTTCGCATATATTATTATTACAATGACCAGTGTAGGTACTGGGTGTTGTGCATCCTGTATGTAAAGACCGACCTGTCATAAAGGGACCTGTCTGAAAATCAGCGCTGGGTATATATCTAGACATATATCTGGCAAAAGCTGAGATTGGTACCCATTGCCTATACCGTTATACAATTTTTGTGCATGTTTTTGTATAATTGTGAAATGAAGATTGTTTTTCTCGTGTATTTTTTTTTTGTGGTACTTGTGGCAATAAAACATTTTTTATTTTATTTTATTTTATTTTTATTATATGTTCAGTTGTATATGGTGCTTACCTGACACTCCTGACTTCGCGCACTATGTTAGTGATGCCGTTGTCTAGCAACACGGGCAAGATGGCAGACACGATCTGCTTGCCGTCCTTGCCTTGGCTCACGTCGGAAGCGCGGACGCATAGCTGTTGATGTGTACAAACTGTGTTAATTATAGTAAATTCAACCAAAGATGGTCGATCTACTTTCGGCAATTTAGCCTCCTGAGGCCTTTATAAAGGATTTAATTCAAATAGAATTTTCTCAAACATGCAATGAAATGTCGTCGCTCCGGGCGTTATATCAGGCTTCGAAGTATCACGTTTAGGGCGGAGCAACTCCAGAGAACTGTAAAGGAATTTCATACGAAATTGAAGTCCTAGGCCGGGAAGTATTTTTTTTTTTAATTCTAATGTAAACATGGGGTCTGTGTCCATGAACAGGCTAAACAGCCGAATTATATAATATTATATAATTTTTAAATATTTTTAGTGAATGAATGGTTATCGGACCAAAATATCCGTGTTAACGCCTGTTATACACGAACGTACTGATATTAAGAATACGAATCTGTATTATTCAATGTGTTGATGAATAAATTTAAAATCTTGTCTATACGTAAGTCACCAGAGACCATAGACAATATTTAAAATCCTCTGCATTTATTTTATTTATTGAAATTAAGATTCTTATTATCAGGTTGTGTATAATGGCCCTAATAGGGTTTATTCGAACACTACACACGCGAAATACGGACGACTTCCGTAAAAAAAATTGTTTATGGATTGGAAGGAAAATTAAAAAACTTTAGTCGTGTAGCTATTTATGGTTGATATTTATAATTTGTTTTTTTTTGAGTGGTGAATTTTTTTATTTCATTGCATATGTTTGAGAAAAGCACTATACATGCCTAGCCGTGAAAAGGTCTTGCCGACTTCGTATCACTATCCGGCCTCCCTACGGTCGGCCGTCTATACCTACTCACCCGGCAAGCCCTTCTTTCCCGGCGTCTGCAGTAATGTACTATTTCAACTAAAATGGAATACAAAAAGGTTCCAAATTTAAAACTGCGATAATGATTAGGGATTCAGTAGGTTCGGTTAGAGGTGAACATGTTTCAAGTGTTATATTAGGAAATAAAATAACGACAAATAAATTTCCATGTGTTATAGTTGACATAATAATTTCCACCGATCTCTCGAACGACTTGTATGATGAATCCAGCAACCCAACATTTCAGGCAAGCGGTTTGGGTTAGGGTTAGAATATAACGATAGTACCCCACTTTAGAGTAGATTAAGTAGTAGTAGTAGTAGTAAACTCTTTATTGTACAGTGAGCTGCAAAATTGCAGAAATTTCGAATGAATTCATTGATAAATTCGCCATGCACTTCTACGACCGAAGGCACAGAATAAATAATAGTACCAGGTACAGAAGACTCACTCTATAACAAAACGCGTCTGTTACGATCAGCACAGATATGGCCACTAGGTGGCGACAGCGCCACGCGCGACTTATGGCTAGCCACCAAAATTGGTGTGGAACGGATGAACTTTTAGCTACCTGTAGCAAAGCGACGAAATCGCGGAGTGAGCCACGCCTGCCGATGGTACAAAACATATTAAATATTACATAAAATTAGTAAGAAGTACAAAGGCGAATTTATACTTTGAGGGATCTCTTTCAGTTAACCTTTGAGTGAAGAGGGTGACAAATGCAGCAAAATGTACAACAAGGTACCAGAAAAATAAAGGATATAAATACATACAAAATTAAGTTTAAATTAAGTTTGTTTCATTCCTTTAGTCATATAATCTTGTCCTAACAGTTCTTCCGTTCGCAAAACATTTTAATATCGCAATGATCGTGTATTTTTTCGTGAAATTACCTTAGAAAGCACGTTAGCCGTGGTGGTGGCGGCTTGCCTCGTGCCTTCGTGGACGTCGTCCATGACCCTGAACAGTTGGGCCCACAGAGTTGGCAGCTGTGCCAGGGACTCGTGAAGACTCAGCGCTCCTCTGAAACAGGGAATTTGTAAGGAATAGGGTGACACACACACACTATCTATGTTTTATTGAGGTTGTGCAATAAAGACAATTTGTATTTTAATGTATCTACAAAAGAAACACATAGGGTATTTGACTACTAGTCAAATCAGTTTCTTTTTTCGAACTGTCAAAACGATTTTGCTACTATAGAATTTATATGAAACACTAGCATGTGACGTCACAATTAAATTACCTACTCTTTATATTTGTATACGGGTTTTAAAATAGAAATTGTGTCTAAAAATTACTGCCGTCTACGTTGATCTATTAATCTTCTGGTGCTTTATTACATGCATCGTGTAAATTAATTTATTTTAAATACACTGATTTAAACCTTCACGATTTCCACACATTATTAAATTATACAACGGGACTTAATCGCGTATCTAAGTTTTAAGATTTACTTCCGACGTCGTTACAACGCCGTCCTCGAAACGTCGGAGGTAAATCTTAAAACTTAGATACGCGATTAAGTCCCGTTGTATAATTTAATAATATTTTAAATACAGTCAAATACATACCCTATTTGAAGAGGATCTCCTATTCTTCATGAGCGTTTCTGTAGATACATGTACTACACCGCAGTAGGGCAATTATATTGTCACGAATATCTCAGCACACACAGCGGGTTCACAATTTCGCGGTTACAGATGTAGTGCATAATTATTTTCCATCGTAAATTTCACGGAAACGTACGAACGTGTGTGTATCTCAGTCAGTCTCGGTACCAAAAGTACTGAGGTTGACTGAAGTAGCATGACTAATACGAACGTTTCCGAGAAAATACGATGGAAAACAATTAAGCACTACATCTGTCCCGCATAATACAGACAAGTTACAATGCTCGTATTTTGCTAACAGTACATATTAAAAAGGGTACAATTAGTTATATACATAACGTGAGCCGGACATTTAAACTGTAATTGACAGCGCGATAATGGTGTAATTACTACATAGTATAAAACAAAGTCGCTTCCCGCTGTGTCCCTATGCATGCTTAGATCTTTAAAACTACGCAACGGATTGAGATGCGGTTTGTTTTTAAATACATAGATGAGCGATTCAAGAAGAAGGTTTATGTATAATTTGTGAACCCGTGCGAAGCCGGGGCGGGTTGCTAGTTGAATAATAAATAACATACCTCAGAAGATCGGCAAGCGCGTTACAGCATGACATCCTCACTCGCCACTGGTTTGACGTCATGTTTGACACGAGGTCGTCAAGGATCTCTTTGTGGTATTTGTGGACCTGGATAGCAAGAAATTAATTGTAGTAAGTTAACACATAACCATAATAGTTCGTTTATTTAGCATTAGAAAAAAGGTAAACAATCTTGACGTGTCTTTTTATTGAAAAACACTTTTGAAAAATAAGTCACGGCAACTATGTAACAATTATGAATCGTATACGATTATTTACATTATTTTGCTTTCATAAGTAATACTTACTGATTTTAAAAAAGGGTTTTTCAATTAACCGGTTCGGTGCGGATGGCACTACAGGCGTGTCATTAATGTTTTTAACGTGTGGCGTTCATATTTTACTAGTAGTTCGCCCCGAACTGAGAACTCGCGGTTAACCAAAAACTATATAGCGATTGACTTTGTTGCACCTACTTAGATACTCGTATAGTGCGACATAAAATAATAGAAAATAAATGAGGGCGCCACTTTCTACGTAACTGTCACCTTTTTGACGTAAAATGCTTACACATGGCAACAATTTAGTATGGACATTTTTGAGTTCCATTTTATTTAATTTCTACTATTTAAGTCGCTCTATAGGCGGCAATGGATCAAAGATCGCGTGGATTTATTGCAAGGTCTGTGGAGCCTTTAACTGATTGATTTAAGCAAAGAGTAGTATGTATAATATAGTTGGCCAAGCAGATCTTGTCAGTAGAAAAAATGTAGGCGCGAAGGGATATGGTCTCATAGAAAATTTGAGTTTCGCGCCTTTTTCTACTGACAAGATATGCTTTTTTGCATCAATTTTGAAGCGCCATTTACAAGTTTAGCGTTAAGTAATATAGATGGCGCTATTTTTTCGAATAAAGGGATTCGTATACGGCTGTCCCTCTCCTGGATTTAAGTCACCACCATAGAGATTAAAATAAACTGTATCTGTGCTAAGCCGAAATATTTCCTGTCAAATGTCAAATACATATATTATGTTTATTCTATTTTATTTTTATCTTGCTAATTATTTCAAAATGGTAAATTTAAAAACGATATTATAAAAGTGTAAGTCGAGCACTTTCATTTGATACTAAACTCGACCATGTTTCTTGCAAAAAAATGACCAGAATAGCAAGACCTCTCACAAACAGCTTTTTGGCCTTCTAAGCGCTTCTAGCTCAATAACCTCTTGATCGGGCCTGCTCATAATTTAATGACTAAAATATAATGCCCTCGACTACACGTTTACCCAATTTCATTTAAATTAGAACAAATTTACTTAAGTTATTGAGTATCAAACTATCTTCTGACAGATCAGCTTAAAGACATCGAAATGCCGAGACGGGCCGCTAGCCAGCCGCGTGTTCAAAGTCGAATGTAAGAACTTCGCTTCGCTTCGCTCGCTCGTTCGATAACGTAAGGTACGCCTGTCGTGTCATGAAATAATTGTTCGCCGACACAGCCAAAAGTTTTCGAAAATAGAACACGCAACGAAACGGTTAAAAGACACGTCAAGATCGCGTAGTATTTTTCTAATGCAAAAAAAAACAACAACTATAGATTAGTACCACAAGTCTGTAGTAGTATCTTTGACTGTATGCTTACGGTAGCCTGTGTGTTGGGCACTAGAGCGTGCCATATGCTCGCCATAGAGTTCTGTATGCGCGGAGTGGGGTCGAACCGGTAGCGATACAGGCGCGGTACGATCTTAGGTAAGTGCTCCGATAACTGGGCCCCCGCCTGCAGAGCTATAGAGTGGAAGCCGAATGCAGCTCCTAAAAGATAAATAGGAGTTAAAACACTAGGTCATGTCATGTCATAGAAACATTTTAGTTTGTAATTAAAAACGTAAAACAATATCTTTGATTTAGCTACGAGTATCAGTAAACAAAGCCTAATTATGATTTTACTCCACCTACTTCAGATCGTCAGATAATGCCTGAGGGTGGTATTCCACCTGTCCAATTTCTTTGTCCAATGTGCATTGCATCTTACTCTCTCGTTAAGCAAATTGTGAGTCGCAAATACACATTGGACCAAGATATTGGACAGATGGAATACCATCCTAATTGAGGCCTGTAGTGCGTCTATAAATAACGCTATAAAAGTGATGAGAGAATGAGTAAGCCATTTCTTACTACTTAAATAATGATAATGGGATCAGGCCAGTGTGTTCAAGGCTTTGAACGCACTGCGATTAATCTCTTGCGGTTTCAGAACCGCAAAAAGTGTAACGTAACGTACGGCGTGATTCATAAGCGCACGTACATGCAAAACTGAAACCACAAGAAATTTATCGCAGTGCGTTCTAAGCCTAACTGGCCCCGTAGACAACATGCCAGTCGCTGACGCTACGTAGCGAACGAAACGCAACTCTCACTTTCACACTAATATGGCAGAGTGATAGAGAGGCACAAAGCGATTCGATAGCGATGACGATCGCTAGTGACGACATTCGTCACCTTGGCTAGGCCGCCTGAACACTTCTGCGTCTAGATGGTTACTCACCTTTCTTGGAATTCCACACGGAGTTATGGTGTGCCAAATGCATAAACTTGTATAGTAGATCCGGCTGATTTAAATCCGAAGCGAGCGAACACAGCTCTTTGTATGTGGACAGATTGCCTCTGTAATCAGTTAATAAAAATGAATACTATGATTACAGTTTCAAAATAGTTACATTTTTTAACTATTATCGAACTTGTGCGGTATATATGTTACACTTTTTTTTAATTGTACTTTTTTAAGTGTTTTATTTAACAATAAAAAATGTACTAATATATGTTTTGTTTTCTCACAAGTGTTTTGTAAAACGTCGTATGAAACACGTGTGCTTTGGTCATTACTCATTACACACATCGGCTTTATTATCGCCTCGAGTGGTCAGTACATTACGTAGCACACTTGTATCATAATGTACTATTGCTATTGCTCAAAGGTTAACTGGAAGAGATCCCTGAAAGGGATAAGTTGACCTTTGTACAAATGATGTGTGTTTTTTCATGTTTTATGTGTCGTTTTGTACAATAAAGTGTTTTACTACTACTACTATTATTAGTAACTGTACATAATTAGGCATTAAAACACTCATGTGATTATATTATGAAACTCACTTCGTTCGTTTCATAAACTCACAGTCGAGTTTTAATGCCATTCATTATGTAGCAGTCACATAAACTACTATTATTTTACTAGCGACACTTACCCCGTGGGAGCCTTCCCTAGCTGCCCCTCCTCGAATATCTTCGTGTCCTCTGTGACCTGAGCCACGGCCCGCTTGCCGCTGGTGATCTGCTCTATTATCTGGGCCATAAGGGCCTTTTTCACTCGGCAAACATTACACTTACCCCGTGGGAGCCTTCCCTAGCTGCCCCTCCTCGAATATCTTCGTGTCCTCTGTGACCTGAGCCACGGCGCGCTTGCCGCTGGTGATCTACTCTATTATCTGGGCCATAAGGGCCTTTTTCACTCGGCAAACATTACACTTACCCCGTGGGAGCCTTCCCTAGCTGCCCCTCCTCGAATATCTTCGTGTCCTCTGTGACCTGAGCCACGGCGCGCTTGCCGCTGGTGATCTGCTCTATTATCTGGGCCACAAGGGCCTTTTTCGCATCCTCGTCTGAATTCTGATATACCAGACTTAAGCCCTTGCTGGCGACGTCTTGGACTATTTCTATTAACATAAAAAGTAAAAAATTTGACTGCTAATAACTTTTATATTATTCATACAAGTAACACAACTAAAATAAATCCTCATATAAGACCGTAATCTGATTGATCATGATCAATGATCTGACGAGAGAGTCAAAATATGCTAAGAATAGGCATAGAGAAATATAGTAAGACAAGAGTGCTCACTCCATACATCAGTTTTGGTACCGGAATCGGGTACCATCGAGTAGCGGAATTATCATTGTCAAGTAGTAGTACTGATAATTCCGACTCGATGCTAGATGTCGACTATGAAAATTATAGTATTTTTGGTACCAAAAGTGATGTATAAAGTGAGCAATCTATGTATTTTTTTCTCTATGGAATACACTGACTTAATATAAAAGAAATAGACACACAAAGCAGAACAAAAACGTCAAGAAATGTGGATCCCAATGACGTTTCGCACCATTTGCATTGATGATAAAAACGCTTACGTAAATTTTGAGTCAAGATACTTAAATGTTTCGTACAGAAAAGAGCTTAATGTCGTAAGCATTAAGTGTCAAATTTGCAAACATAAGTACCAACACTGTTAAAAAAATTAGTCCGATGGCACTAAACGAGACATCTTTACGTCAAACAACGTCAAACGAGAATAATGAACGAATGGAGTCACTTTGGTACACTTTAATATGTATTACTGTACAGGAAAACCAATTGAAGTAATAAATAAAAGAAATTTAATTTAATCGGGAGCTCAAATAAAATTAATTCGTCGTTCAAATTCAAACAAATTAAAATTTTAATTCGTAAGTATACGCCTTTAAATACTAATTTCCTTGAAATAAATTCTACTTATTAAATAACTGTGTATTTAAGATCTACATTTACTCATAGCACGGGTGCACGGGGACATTTAGATACTGATTGGATTTTTTTTATAAAGTCTACCTATACTTTATAAAAAAAATCCTGTGGTTGTCACTGTGTTCCGACAGGTTTAGCATTTACAGTTAGTCGATATAAGCCCTTATTGGTGGTGTATATGTCGGAAACAGGGAAATGGGCCGAACACACAAGTGCCGTTTTGCCTTGTTTAAAACTGCATCACCCCTATCTCTTGCTATAATTAAATAGCAGTCCACTTTGCACGTCGCATAGGTTTTCTTGGAAATCTTGAATTTAAACATAATATTATTTCTTATGAATTCCATATAAAAAAATATTGACCTCACATCGACTCATTAGATTTTTGTTCCTTGACATCCCTTCTTTGGTACTAACAAATTAATTTATTCAAAACCATAAAATTACCACCAGATTACATAAATTATGTAGTGCTATCCAAAGAACTAACCGAAAGAAATACATTCCATCCTTTTTCCTTGTTTTATCATTGTTATTTTTACATATTTTAACGGCACATTTCGTAATTGTTGACAACTTCACATTTGAGCGTTTCAAACAAGACTAAACGAAAAAGTAATGCATGATCTGTTTTGACATCACTTTTGTGGGGCCATTTTTGGCGGCTGATTGGGTATCCAGTTCTTTATACTATATCAATGATGGAATAGGTATAATTTTTATTTTTGCTTGATTATAATGAAAGTGAAAGTCTTTATTCTTCAATTTAGGAATATTACAATGCACTTATGAATGTCAAAAACTACCATCGGTTTTAATAACCATACATCACTGCCCCGAGAATTAAGTTCGTCTAGTTATTTGACTTACCGCTATTCTCGGATAAGAAGTCCATGAAAACTTCCTGGAGCGCTGGCAGCTTGTTCGAAATAGGCGCCCGTTCGGGACAGTTCTTTAGTAAAGCCAGGAGCCAGATGCTGGTAGCCTGTTAAAGAAACACTATAAGTAGTGTTACAACGATGGCCAAGTAAAAAGTAAATTTACATTTTCGCCGTCATTGATTTGATATAAAGTCACATTTCATGCCCCACACGCCACTACTTGATGTGTTATACGGGTTGTTTACGTGCAATTTTTAACATGGCTTCGATGACACTTTATTACTTTATTGACGTGGCGGCGAAAAGGTTAAAAAGGTATCAAAGAGCTTCAAGCTGACAAAATGCAAGGATCAATTCAGGATTTTGCTTACACTTAGGTTGGAGGTAATCCCCAGACAAGCTCAATGGCAATGATTCCAGAAATTCTATAAGATAACCTAAATCTGAGCACGATTTCAACTGGAATTAAATAGGTTCAACTTAGTGTCGGTTGCACCAAACCGTCTGTAACCGTTAAAGCGTTCGCTAAAGTTTATTGCATGGGAAGATTCATAGATCTCTGCTGAATGACGTCGATCAGTCTGTTAACTGTGGTTGGTGCTTGGCCCTTAATAGTTTTCTTAGAATTAAAGGTACAAACAGAAACAATGTTAACTGACCATCGGTGGACCTTATGTCTTCTGTAATAAGGTAAAGTTTACTAACTGTCAGTTAACAGTGTGAGCGATGGTATAGTTTGTAGCTTTCTAATAGACCCCGAAGGCTAATCCTATTGTCTATTGTTAAGAAAAACCGCTCGTGCCACGTGCCACAACCACCTGCATAAAAAATCGGTACTTCGGTTACTGAGTGCCGGCGAGTCGAACGCTACAGAACCAGTCTAAAATGTGTCATCGAGATGCGTAACAAAGGCGCGTTATCGGAGAGCGCACCTACACTGGTTTTTTGAGCGTTGGACTAGCCCGCGCTCAGGTGCCAAATAGAATAATTAGGACCCTTTTTTGCAGGTAAGTAGCACGTGCGGTTTTACTGAACAATAGACAATAGGATAAGCCTTCGGGGTCTACTAGAAAGCAACAAACTATACTAAAATGTACAAGTACCTGTCTCGAGTGCGGGTGGGGGTGTTTCCCGATCTTGAACAACTCCTGCAGCACCCATTCCAACAGCTCGTCGTTTTCCTTCAACGCCTCTCGATCTCTTAGTTTTGCATCACCCTAAAAATTCTCATTTGCTTAGTAGGAATTGTTTATACAGAATTGAGTACTTTCCTCTACTTAAAATAAATTATTTCACACTGTGCACGAAATAAAACACCAGATAATTATTAGAAAAACGTAGATAGCACTTATTTTTAAACAGTTTCTATTTAATAAATCGGATTGAAATATAAAAAGTAGGTGAGTTGACCGTGACGTCACTACACGTTTTCATATAAATTCCATATAAGCAAATCGTTTTGACAGGTCTAAAGAAGAAGCTGATTTGACTAGTAGGAAAGTAGCCAATTACTAACGCTACTCCAAATACAGGTATCGCCAGGAGTTGAGGTGAATGATTACGCACACAGCTACACAGATTACTAATCGCCAAAACATTATTGAATGAATGAATGAGTGAATGTGACGTAAGCGCACGGTATTAGGCCCCACCACAGACAATCCAACCTCTAGACATAGCATAGTCGCGCTACCCCCTCTGCCACACATACGGTAGCGTTACTCCATCTTCGAGTCAATCCCGTGCCGTGATTGGTCCGTGTCTTTGAACGGACCAATCACGGCACGGGATTCGCTCACCTCGTCCCCCCGAACCCCCGTATTTTTGGCAGCATCGGTTTCATGAAAGAATTGGCCTAAGCTCAGTCTAGAGGTTGGATTGTCAGTGGGCCCCACATACACTTGCAAGTTTTACTTACGTAAGTAGGGACAAAGCTATTTGTTGGAATGAGAGCGATATTCATTCTGTAGTATCATGTGTCCCTACTTAAGTATATAAAACTTACAAGTGTATCTTGGGCCTTATTAAGCTAAAAAAATGCCCTTTAAGAAACTTTTTGGTCCATCTTGCAGTTGTTGGTTCAACTCGCTATTAGTACGAAAAAGAAAACTTATGTCAAAATTTCGCTGTCTGTCGCACAACTACCCATCCCACTTCAATTAATAGTGTTAGGAAAAGACGGGTAGTCTATCTCGCGACGAGATACTGTCGGGGCAATCATGCGCTAGGCCTACCAGTGGCGATACCTATATTAATAATGACGTAACTTACCTCTTTAGGTAGCTCGGTCCAAAGATCCCTGTTTTCGTTAGAGTTGACACCCTCAACGCACAGCACTAACGACTCACCAATTTGTAAATGGATTTCAAACTCTTTGCTCTAAAAAAAACACATAGTTTTGAAATTAAAAGTCCGATTTGTAAAGCAGTGTTGTAACATAGTTGTCGCACTTATTACTTGCTAAAGAAAAAAACCGCCTTAAGACATACACAAGCTACACAGCTGACTCTTTTATCTTCGACAAAAGTTTGGCAATCATAAGTAGGCTTTCGCAGTCTTAACTATTAGCGATTAACAGACCAATTCGAGTTTTAGTTATTCGATCTGTTTCCGATATGATACTGATCTGTCAGTGTCAAAAGTGACGTTTTTGGTTGAAGAAATGTTACTTTTGACACTGATAGATGAGTATATAGGGACCGTGCACGTTGGAGGGTCTACCCTCTTGTGCATGGTATAATAATATACTTCGCCTGGTACTCTCTTCCGAGATTCGCGAATGACCTAACTGTCACTTGCCTACGTCATCATGCTGTTTACAGGTTCTCAAACTTTAAAATGTGGGAGAATTTTAACCAACGGTGAAAATTATTTTAACGGCATTAATTTTAAATTATTCATGTAGAAACATAGTAAAATAAAACAAATCTATACTGCCCTTTTCACTCCTACTCTTACAGTTCCGAATAGAACAGCCAACCATTTTCGTAACACAACATTAATTACCAAGCTTACGACGTGAATAGTTTGGAAAACACTGCGACTGCTGACACTGAGCGAGAAGGAAATAACAATTAACACGCGTTCGACAAGGATGACGGTCAGAGACAACATGGCGGATTGTCAAATGTGACAGCGCTATCCTGTGTTGCCAGTAGTGTAAACAGAATTACCCGAATGTCTGAAATTTATTTCGTGAATCGGAAGATATTGCTAACGAATAATTAAAAATGACGTGTTATTGTAAAATTTAAGATAAAACACATATAAATGAAAATTATAAAATTATAAAGAAATATTTTAACTTATTAACCATAGATATAATGTACCCATGTAAGATGTTATGTTGAAATAAAGTGGCAATGTTATTGTGACGTAGGCAAGTGACACTCTGGGAAGAGAAGACCATGTTTTATTAGACCATGCTCTTGTGGCTTAAATCGGAATCATAATGAACAAATGAACATGCATTGACACTTCATGCCAAAGTAGGTGCTGCCCTTTACAGCTCACATACGTTTTTACGTCCATGGTAGGTTCTGCCATCTTGTGCTAGATTGGAAAATTAAAGTTGACATTTAGACTTCGCGCCAATAAACAAGCAGCCTCTGTTCTGCCCCCTATTGTTCAATGCATGCACTAAAACTAGAATTGGCCTATGGCGACAAGTAATGCTTACATCCTTAGCCATCTGCAGGAATCCTTTAACGATTTGCTTTGCAAAGGGGAAGCGTTCCCCACAGCAGAGTAAACCGAGCGTATACAGCGCCCGCTCCTTTATTTTAGACTGAAGCTTGGCGTTGCCGACTATTCTGAACAAGCTGTCCGCTACTGTGAACTAGAATATAAAACATTATCATTTTTGTATTAGAACAAATTAAATTATTTTCAGAAAATATTTTAATTTGTTTTTATTTCAAGTAGACACACTACTATAAATTATAAACTTTGAATAAATGTCATATACTAAGAAAAAGTGACCAAGGCCTCCAGTGCCCCAGGCTGGAATCGAACCAGCGTCCTCTGCTATCGCGGCAGGTGCCTGATAGTCACTTTTTCTTAGTATATGACATTTATTCAAAGATTATCATTTTTGTATAACAACTTTTATATAAAGTGCAATTTCAAAATCAAAAAATATACAACAATTCATAATATAACAACGAATTTTCTTTTAACAGGTCTAAAAGTTAAGAAATAAATGAAAAGTGGAAAAATGCACTATCTCGGACGAGCCTCGAACTCGCGACTCTTGATCACTATCCCATCGCTCTGCCAACTGAGCTACCGAGACTTCATTCAATGACAGCGAATATTTCCACCATATTACCTTCCTGAGGCGCATAATGAGTAATTTATTTCTTTCATGTCAGCTTTATGGTATACCGTTTGGACCTGTTTATGCTTAAAAATAATTTAGCTCTAAAAGTATCTATATGCCAGGCGGAAACGCAGCTTTATAAGGCATAAGTGTGTCAGAAATTATGCAAAATTGAACCCTATCACTTTGAAATAAAGTTCAAAATCAGGTGGGAAATATTTTCCCTCTGCCTTATAAAGGCTTAAATAATGTCATTCACAAAGACTCGCGCCACTCATTGCATGAGTATACTTGTCTTTTCATGCTATTCATACGTTTATGCATGTAGAATGAAAAAAAATTAAGCGTAATCTTCTTAGGCCCACTTGCACCATCTCACTAACCTGGGGTTTAGCAGTTAAACCAGGTTTAATCGGTTAACCCCGGGTTAGTGAAATGGTGCAAGTGGGCCTTAGCTATCTACCTAAATAAGGCAAACAATTTAAATATCATAATTTGACGTCACATACCTTGTTAACAGTGTCCTCAATGTATGTTTTGTTGACATTGAACGGGGTATCGCTTTGAAGTGTCGCGGCCTGTTTAGGATCAGAGTCAGGTAGCGGTAGCGGCCCAACTCTCGCCAGGAGAGATATGGCCGATACGGATGTACTGACAAGTAGCGATTGCGGGTTAGCCAGGAATTTTGCTGCAAGATCACATATTCATTATATAACTAAGAAATTATGTAATGGAACTATTGAACGTTTATTGATTTAGATATTTATCAAACAAAACTACGTGACTCGGTTATTCACTCAATAGGTCTAATATTAATATTAGTCTATTTTTTTTATCGGTAGACTAAAATGACATTTCATAATATGAACATAAAATAATATTTCACAATATGAAATGTCATTTCAGTCTACCGAATAAAAAAATAGACTTTAGTTTCGTATAAAAGATTTAAATAGGTAGTTTCACAGCGATCATCAATTGAAATTTACGAAAAATAAAGTCGTCATGCATGATTATGATGATGATTTTGCGCAATTAAAATCAGCAGGAACTCATAAGGAGATTCATTGTGACGTCACTAGTTGCATTTTAATTAAGAACTCTACACTTAACAAATCGTTTTGAATTGATGGTATTGTTTCTTTGAGTCACTTTGTTTACTTTGTCTATCCAACCCCAGGGTTCGAAAAGATAATTATCAATGATAGTTATCTTGATAATTATCGTGATTTTTATGCCTGATAATTATAGATTTGACAATAACCTAAAATTTAAAACCTAAAATATAAAAAAACGCCCCAATCATTATTTTTTACTATCAAAGAATTCAAAGATCGGATCGGATAATTATCGCGATAATTATCAAAGACGATAATTATCTGGATAATTTTGAACCCTGTCCAACCCAAACGAATATAAGATGTTGAGTACAAATTCAGGAGACAAATCACTTACCTAAACTCCTAACTCCCTCTTGATACGGCTCCCAGTTCGCCCCACTAAACCCTTTCCCCCCAAACTTCCCCCTCTTCGCCAACACCAAACACCGCTCACACATATGCGAGAACGCACACAAATAACCACACTGCGACTCCAAATTTCTATTACTATCACCCTGTACCACGAACTCTTTCAATTCTCTCTCTATCGCTGATTTATCGCTAGTGTGTACTGTGATTATAGCGTAAATGACGGAGGCGGCTTCTCTGATGTCTTCCTTGGTAGTGGTCACGAAGAGGTTTTTGAGGAATGGGAGGAGGTTCGTGTATTGTGAGGCTATCTTTTCGGGCACGCAGCCTACGATGTCCAGGAAGCATGTGAGTGGCATTAATTCTGAAAAAAAAAAGTGATTTATAGAGAATAGAGAGCGTTTATGGAAATCAAAGTTAGGAAAACTTGCCACGAAATTGGACATAAATAATTTACTATTTGAAGAGGTCCGTACCAGGATCACTTGTTTGTCTATTGTCCGTCTGTTTGACTGTGCAATTCGCTGCGAAATTACTGACCCGATTGAGTTGAAATTTGTAGCACACACGTAAATCTGTGACTTAAACCCGGACGTGTAACGTAAATAAATTAGTTTTAAAACACGGCGGCCACTTTTGGCGGTTAATTACATTATTTAAAAATAATAATTAACTCTATCATAATTATGGCATATCAAATGAAAGGGCTTGTTGTACAGTCAGCAGCAGAAGTTGCTAAACGGGCGAAGTGTTCAAAATTACCTTGACACACTCTTATTCTCTTAACAATAAAGTCGCGTCAAGATAATTTAGAACACCTGACCCGCTTAAACCTGCTGCTGCTGACTGTATCTAATCTTTTTTAAATAATTTGATAAACTTACCAGCATTATAATCTGATAAACATTACTTTATGTTGTTTCCTCTTTCGAACTCCGAGACCTCAGTTATTTTCGGCGCTAATGAACTAAGTTGTTCGGAACGTAGGATCTATTTGTAAGCTTGTATTTTAATTTATAATTGTGTTTTCTTTTTTTTTCACGCGCTCTTTATGAGCATGTGTGTGCGTAAATGGCTTTAATCTTAATCTTGCTGTCCTGTTGTACGTTTTAAGCTGTTGGTTCTCCTAGACATAAATAAATAAATAATGTCACCTGGGCTGGCGCTCAGTAGGGAGGTGATCATAGAGAGGTACCGCTCAAGCACCTCCGAGTCGAGCAGCCGCTCGTAGAAATACTTGGCGAGCAGCGGCGACGTGGCGTTGGGGTGCTCCGAGCAGTCGCGCAGCCCCGCCTCGCGGTTCAGGCACATGCGGAGGTACCGAAGGATCTGGAAATGATGTACCACTTAAGAGCCAACAGGAGTGGTCATTTCTCCATACAAACGTACTCGACTGTTTCCTCCGTGGGTTTTGAAGCTACAGCAATGATTTTTTCAACACAGATTAATATTGTCAATATCTGTGTCGGACCGTTTTGATTTTTTTGATATTTTTTTAAGGCGCTAGAGCCCTTCAAAAATGGCCAAAATGGCCTAATTGACTATGCCGCAATGAGAGGCGTGCTATTCAAAACTGATATATATTAGTCAAAAAAGCAAAACGGTCCGACACAGATAATGTCATTATCATTTAGATTTCCAAATTTGGTTACGATTGGTTAAGTTTTGGAGGAGGAAACAGTCGAGTACGAAACCTCGATTTTTGAGATTTTTACGCTGGATTTTTTCGCCTTGTCCTTATCGCACTAGTTTTAGGAGCCGCTTCCGTTAGCGAGACGGGTATATTTACCTAAAATATTTAAATCTTAGCTCCTGTTGGCTCTTAAGCCCTAGCTACAGGGTCGCCGACAAGCCTTCTAACCGTCTGTCCTTGGTCTGACCTTGGTCAGTTTTGGTCAAATTTTGTTGGAAACAACTGTCTACACGGCCCGTCCAGACCAGACCAAGGCCACGCGGTCTGAGGGGCTTGTCGGCGACCGTGTAGCAAGGGCTTTACAGAACGATTTAGTTTACCCTATGGGTTGGAAGGTCAGATGGCAGTCGCTTTCGTAAAAACTAGTGCCCACGCCAATTACTGGGATTAGTTGCCAAGCGGACCCCAGGCTCCCATGAGCCGTGGCAAAATGCCGGGACAACGCGAGGAAGATGATGATGATGACAGTATACCATGATGATGATATCTATGTAAAGTGGAGAGCGCATTACCATACTAAATTGAACCTTATCACTCAGCTAGAAAGGTGTTCGTACCATATTAGAGAAAATGTATTCAATCCGCCTAGGTATAGGGTCAGTGGCACGAGCTCCGAACAGAACTCACCTCTTGATAAGTCAAAGGATGAAACTGCAACACTTGATTATTAACCACAAAGCGATGCTTCGAGTTGGACCCCTTTTTCCTCTTCTGCATCTGATCCCACACGTAGTTTACTACATCCCCAAACTTTGGCACTTTGAACTCCTCCTCTTGCTCTTTGTCCTTGTCTTTCTTGGAGGTTTCGTCGTCCAAGTTGACTTTGGTCGTCTCTTTCTTGTCCACGTTGTTTACGACATCTTCTATTTCGCTCGGACGGGATGTTCCGTACAGGCATTTAAGTGCTTCTGTTGACACCTCGTCTTGGCTGAGAAAATAATTGTTTATTACACCGACAAGTAAGTTATAACACCATATAAAAAACCCTGATGTCCGAATAATATCAGGTTTGATATCAAAGTTAAGATATAGCCAAAGATAATTATTGATTGTAATAGAGAGGTAAAGTCTAATAAGACGTACCCCTTAGTTTGACATCCAAAACAGATGGCGCTGTACAGCTCCATACATTTTGCGGTCACTGAATTGTCAAACGTCAACAATCAGAGTTACCGCAAAATGTATGGAGGTGTACAGCGCCATCTCGTTTACATGTAGAATTCGAAGCACGAAAGTGTCTTAAATTTTACGCATCTTACTCAATCAATGTATCTTTGATAAAGCAAAAGCAGTCTGTCTTAGCATCTGTCAAATATATTAACCTTTTGGACGCCAATGACCGATATATCCGCACCGTAGGTTCAACGCCAAAGACCGATTAATTGGTCACAGACCACACAGCAACATAGACCTACGTGCATATGCATAAAGTTCAATTTCAGTTTTGACACTTCGGTGACGTGGCGTCAGCGTGACAGCTTTTGTGTTTGACAAGGCGTCGAAAAGGTTAAGCAGCAGAAGTTGTTATGTGAGCGAGGTGTTTAAAATGATCTGAGCGTAACAATATATCATTTTGACAGCTTTACCCGCTTAATTATAAAATAAAAATGATTTAATTTTAATTATTTTTGCCGCTGACAGTACTTGAAAACTGAATTATGTCCTCACCTGTCTCCACAAGCCAGTAAGAGCAGATATCTAGACGGGATGTAGTCTTGCGGGTACACCGCCGCGGAATATCGCATCGCGATGTACCTGATCATTGACTCCTCGCTCTGCATGTAACTGTTGAAAAGAGAAACATAGAGGATTCATCTGTCATTGAAAAAAGTGCTTAGTTAAGTCTCTGAAACTTCGTCGGTCTCCAACATTATTGGTAATGGATTCTAACCCTTATTTTAATACGTTTTAAGTGCAATTTCATACAACATTAGCACTATTACTCATTGGTCTAGTAAAGCATAAAGTGTTATTGCAGTTCATCATAAGCCTTTCTCTTGGGTTCCTTGCTGTTTAAAACTCTCGTAAATGGATTTTAACCCCTATTTTAATACTTTTTGAGTTCAAATTGATATGAACTTTAGACTAGTACTCACTGTTCCAGTAAACCGAAGAGTGCCAACGCTTGAAGCTCGTCAAAGGCGGTTGTTTTAGATTTCTTGCTTTCCGATCCTTCGTCAGTCTCCATCGGCTCTTGCGAAGTGCCCGGGTCTTCGGATATTGTGTCCATTATTTCGAGTTTATCTGAAAACGGATATAAATCAACGAGGATCGCGCTATGCATAACAATATGTCTTTTTGTACTACAAAGAGTTTACTACTACATATGTAGGTGAGGGTGGGGAGGGTCGATCCCTAGGGGACACTTGGTAAACTTCATTTTCAATCAAACCAAACGAGATACATTTTTTTTCACTGTTAACACTCATTCATTCGTTCCTAACTTCACGTTCTGTCATGGCACTGTATCGGAAAAGTCAGTGGTTCAAAAATGGCGGACGGTGAAAGATTTTCTGCGTACTATATTCAATTTTCGGTAAGCTTTAACTGGATTTATTTTATAATATGAGATGGAAATGATGTTAGTGAGTGTGCTTATTTTATTTGTTGTTTATTGAAGTGATGATTAACTTGGATTACATTGATATACGCGAACACACGTTTCGAGTACGGCACGTTTTATAATCTTACTATGTATGGGGAGACTTTGTCTTTTTCTTCAGGGGAGATATGTTTCCGGGATCATGTCACCCCCAAAGCGATCAAGTACACATTGTAATAAATTTACTTACAAAAAGATTCATAGAGCTATCATAAATATTTTCTTTTCTTTAGTAAATCATGCCGCAAAATTACGACCAGTGAAACACTGATTCAAACTTTCAAGGTTTTTGACTCATTATTGTTTATTGAAACGGGATTTAATGGCGTATAATTCAGTTTTTAATTATACAACTGACTTCGAACTCCGAAAACTGAATTATCCCCGTGGCCTTTGAAAAGACTAACTAAAGTTGACATCAACATTTTGCGAACTACCCGCACTTGGTCTTGATTATCAAGTTAAACATTTTACACACAGGGGATGTTACTCGGTCGACAAACAACACTTATAACGATATTTGGTTATCAACCGGCGATATTTGTTTTTATGGATGAAATGCTATTTTAATGGCTTTCCGACCTTATGTACTATAGAACCGACGGTCCATAGAAAGGATTTTAGGATTATGCAGCTCAAACACCGTCCTCGAAACGTGAGCAGTAAATTTCTAAACTTATTTAATATAGTAAACAATAACGACCAGAGATGGGTAAATAAAATAAATAAAATAAATAATCGTTTATTCCGATGAAATAAACCCTAACATACATATTTTTTTCTTCTGCCAAACTGCAGGACAGTTTGTTGGCAGAGGGAACTCCCTTAAAACATAGATGGGTAAACTTAGCTACTTAGGCAATTGCTTAATTAAAAATTAAAATTGCTGTAGGTATCTGACGCTAAATAAATACCTTCATAATAACTTTAAAAAATTTAGCTTGTTACAAGAAATTTTATGTTAATAACTTAGATTTTTGTTTTTTTTTTTAACTTTTTTTGGTTCAAAAATTGATTCCCTATTTTATGTTGTTTTATGGATAATACGATTACATTGTTTTTTTTTTTAAGTATAAGATTATGGATTAATATGTGTTTGATATCTTCATATATTAATTTCTGTAGATAAAGTGAATAAATTAATGTAGATACTACCCTCGAAATATGACATTGCCGCTTAAAATCTTTTTACCAAGTGTCCCCAAATCTGGCAGACTTGATCCCTTCGGCTTAGATATCTGATTACCGGAAATACAACTTCAAAGCATGGAAGATGCAATATATATATGTTTGCTGTGTATTTTACAAATTATAGATGCATTGCTAATAGCGATCCGAGTTATATAATCAATGAGAATCTGGTATGGGGAGACATGGTAAAAATCTGTTTACCATGTGTCCCAAGAACCAGGGTCACTTGATCCCCCTAGGATCAAGGCTCCCGACCAGGGGTAAACAAGTCTCCCTTACATAGGGGACACATGGTAAAAGTCAACAGTATGGGTTTTCATTAATAAACGGTCTAATTTATTGCACAAATCTGTTCTAATTCAAACTAGAACTGAAGAGATAAATTCTGAATCGTATGGTCTATAAAGTTTTTCAATACTACAAATAGTTAAGAAAATGTATGCTAAAAACAAAAGGGGTGATCAACCCTCCCCAGTTTCCCCTATATAATATGCATTTGAAAAGTCATTTGGGGCACTATCTATGAAAAGGGACCTTATTGTCGATGGCGCTTACGCCGCACAGCGTCGCGCGGCATTTTACTTATATCGGCGCATCGTTAATAATGCCGTAAGCGCCATCGACAATAAGGTCCCTTTTCATAGATAACGTCACATTTAATGTTATATCATTTTGCGGCATAAAGTAGTAATTTACTTCATTACGCTACTCGCTTCGGTCCTGTGCTAATCTCATTCAGTGTTTTCTTTTGAGGTTCAAAGTCCTAATACTAGAAAATTTAAATGTCGCGCCTACTGACTGGGTGTTTTGGGTCATAGACGTAGTATTTTATATAGATGTGCTATACACGCCCGTGAGTCCCTCACATACGCAATGCGACAAAATTAAAAACACGTTTTAACATTCCTGACAAAAACCAAAAACAACCAACGTAATTTGGTCGGGTTATTTGTTACCACACTAAATTTACGGTGGGGGATAAAAAAATGTGAGACTGTGACAAGGAGAAAAAATAACAGCGCTTTCTCTGCTATTCCTACTGAAAGTTCCATAAGAGCATCTCGTTCGGTCATCTCGGCCCTCCCCCATTTCATCCCTATATTATTGTAAAGTGCGTTGGGATAAATTTGAAAGGGTTTATCTTAAGGTGTAAGATGGAAAGTCGCCCGTAATGCTTCGGCATACGGACGATTTTTTGTCTTGCCCCATATTAAAAACCCTTTCAATCTTACCCCATATACTCAAAGTACTCAAACCATAGAGGTAAGGTTGGTACCTCTATGGTTTGAGTATAGTTACCTTCAGGGTTGATCCTGTAAGCTACAGCCATCTCTGTAGGGCCGTCTTCATCTCGGGCGTGGCTTCTGGAATCTTCTTGACCAACTCTTCGAGGAGCGCGAACTGGTTGTTGATGGTCTTCGGACACTTCAATGCTAGCCTGCCTGATGGTAGAACAAGGCGAGGTGTAATTTACTAAGTTACCTTCAGGGTTGATTCTGTAAGCTACAGCCATCTCCAGCAGAGCGTCCCGTAGGGCCGTCTTCATCTCGGGCGTGGCTTCTGGAATCTTCTTGACCAACTCTTCTAGGAACGCGAACTGGTTGTTGATGGTCTTCGGGCACTTCAATGCTAGCCTGCCTGATGGTAGAATAAGGCGAGGTGTAATTTACTAAGTTACCTTCAGGGTTGATCCTGAAAGCTACAGCCATCTCCGTAGGGCCGTCTTCATCTCGGGCGTGGCTTCTGGAATCTTCTTGACCAACTCTTCGAGGAGCGCGAACTGGTTGTTGATGGTCTTCGGGCACTTCAATGCTAGCCTGCCTGATGGTAGAATAAGGTGAGGTGTAATTTACTAAGTTACCTTCAGGGTTGATCCTGTAAGCTACAGCCATCTCCAGCAGAGCGTCCCGTAGGGCCGTCTTCATCTCGGGCGTGGCTTCTGGAATCTTCTAAACCAACTCTTCGAGCAGCGCGAACTGGTTGTTGATGGTCTTCGGACACTTCAATGCTAGCCTGCCTGATGGTAGAACAAGGCGAGGTGTAATTTACTAAGTTACCTTCAGGGTTGATCCTGTAAGCTACAGCCATCTCCAGTAGAGCGTCCCGTAGGGCCGTCTTCATCTCGGGCGTGGCTTCTGGAATCTTCTTGACCAACTCTTCGAGGAGCGCGAACTGGTTGTTGATGGTCTTCGGACACTTCAATGCTAGCCTGCCTGATGGTAGAATAAGGCGAGGTGTAATTTACTAAGTTACCTTCAGGGTTGATCCTGTAAGCTACAGCCATTTCCAGCAGAGCGTCCCGTAGGGCCGTCTTCATCTCGGGCGTGGCTTCTGGAATCTTCTTGACCAACTCTTCGAGGAGCGCGAACTGGTTGTTAATGGTCTTCGGGCACTTCAATGCTAGCCTGCCTGATGGGAGAATAAGTGTAAAAAAAATACAAATACAGTACAAAGCCTGCACCTAACAAACGTCTCTTTTTGGCCCAGTGGTTGACTGGTAGAGAATGCCTTAACCCCTCAACTGCCTTGTCCCATATACGTCCCAGACAATTTGGACTGTAATTAACAGTTGAAAGGTTATTAATTCAGTAGCAAATTTTTGACACTGGCATTCGAAGGGTTAAAAAGATAAAAGATAAAAAAAAGTCATTAAGGCATTAAGTCCACTATTTGTACTTATTATTTTATGTGCTAAAAAAATCTGGTATGTAAAAAAATTATCGCTCACGTTTTACTGATTCATTGTGATAAAAATGCATTTCTAATTGGAACAACTTAGGTTAATTTTAGAAAAAGATGTTTCGTACTCACAAATAGTCTCATGTTCCTTAAAACTTACCTAAACACATGTATGCTTTGGGTTGGTGTTCGGCGTATTCGTCAGAACGGATTATCTTTAGCAGTCCCTGTAGGAACACTGAGGATACTTTCCGTAGCTGGCCTAAGTCTCCACTGAAATTATATAATATAATATAAGAGACTGTGCTTGTATGTGCAATGTACAATATGGATGTAATTCGCAGTATCTGTCACGAGGCAGCCATTTTGATGACGCCATTGCACGGAAGATGATTTCCTGCGATTCTGCCTCCCGCCACCAAGTACCCAGTACAGTCAGCAGCAAAAGTTGCTAAGCGGGCGAGGTGTTCAAAATTACCTGGACGCACTCTTACTCTTAACAATGAAGTCGCGTCAAGATCATTTTGAACACCTGGCCCGCTTAGCAACTATTACTGCTTACTGTATCATGCCCAACAATTTAATGAAAAACTATGTTCCTGGCTGTAATTCTACGTACTAATAGTTAGACGTTTCAATATAAAGTACGGACGCTAAGTGCGAAGAATTATGCGCGTGCGATAAAGATAGCAAATAGCGAGTCTAAGTGCGAAATTGTTCGTGCTAAGTGTTCTTACATTAACTAGAATCAGCCACGATATAGTAGATTGTAGATTTTTTGTGTCGTTACTAGCGCCTACGCCAATAGGCTACATGACTAATTTTCATTTAAGGTATCAATCGATCGGGTATGTTTTTAGGATCAAATGTCTATATGGGACCCATTGCATTAAAGTAACACAAAAGTCAGAAATTGTAGTCAAAGGCCGACAGTCGCACTTCACTCGCGAAACGTCTATACAAAACGGCCAGAGGCCGTGACGTCAAGGTCTCTGGGAGCCCATCTTGTAGTATGGACAAAACAAGAACATTGCGTTTTTGTCGGTGAAATATTGCGTTTATGTATATAGTTGCTATACAATATTTTTTGGATGAAATGTAAGGAATCGAATGGTACCCTTACCGTGCCTTATCGTTTTTGGAAGTTAAAAAAAACTTAAATTTTAAAATTATGAGGTCCTGTATTTTTGTAATTTTTCAATATTTTATTTTAATATCCACATTATTGTGATAAATTGCTCGTTTGCTATCTATTTTACTAGATTTTGTTATAAAATTCAACATGTGTCCCTTATTGCGATTAAAAACATTAGTTACCTGTTGATGACATTGAGTAAGAACATCAGCGCCATGTTGCGCAGCCTGGAGTTTGTATTCGGGTCGAACAACGACGAAAATATCACCTAGTAATATAAATACATGACTTAATTACCCAAGCAATAATAGATCTTATGTACTATGGCGCTACTGCTTAAAATTGTGTAACGAAGTGATGTAATTCTGGTTGGTATGTTAAGTTATTACCTGCACGCAATGGGGAAACATGATGCCTGCTCCTGTTGCTTTGTTCAAGTACTGAATTATCTTGAGCCTAAGTCTGGTACATGCTGGCACCTAGAAATATGTAATTAGATGTCAATACAGTGTGTAAATAAAATTAATTATGTATTACTAGCGACCCGCCCCGGCTTCGCACGGGTTAACAAATTATACATAAACCTTCCTCTTGAATCACTCGTATCTATTAAATAAAACCGCATCAAAATCCGTTGCGTAGTTTTAAAGATATAAGCATACATAGGGACAGACAGACAGCGGGAAGCCACTTTGTTTTATAGTATGTAGTGAAGCAGAAACGTCTGGAAACGATGCTATTAAGCTTAGAAATTAATTAAAAGTGGAAAAATTCACTGTCAGGCGAGGCTCGAACCCGCGACACTGGATCACTAGTCCATGCCCTGCCAACTGAGCTACAGAGACCACACCCGAGGTCAGCGAATTAAATTATTTCTTAGTATGTAAACATTCGAGAAGTAAAGCTTAAAACTGGTCGACAATAGAATGTGTAAAAGTGGATGCAGGGGAATTTACCTTGCGGTCATCTGGGGGTACTTTCAGTCCTCCCCATGTGCCTAAATACAGTGAGTAAAGAGGAGCCACTACTGAAGGCTGCGACCAGTCCACAGAACTGCAACAAAACAGCTTTTTAATACGTAGGTTCAGTAACTTGCAAATCCGATTGAATTCTACCGTCAACACTGTAAAGTTGTAAACCTTATTGCAAAGAAATAAGGTCCAACGATTGTTACTGTGAGCCTATTGTGTCCCACTGCTCAAAGGCCTCCCCCCTCTTTTTGCAGTCGTCCCGGTTTTGGACTACAACTAGCCAGTCTCAAAAAGTCCCGCCATCGCCGACTAGGTCTGCCGGATCCCCGGTTTGACCTGTGGGGCACCCACCCCGTGGTTATCTTGGCGTACAATTAGGGTTTGCACGACGGATCTGAAATGTATGGGAAGATCCGCGGATTCGGATCCAGATCCGGATAATTTCATACATTTCGGATCCGAATTGCAAACCCCTACGCACAATTCATTCGGCACGCGGCAGACACGACCAGCCCAGTCCCACTTTAACTTGAGCCGCTTTTTGAGCTAAATCTATTATTTTGTGTTTTAGAGCGCAACGCTGGTGAGTTAAAATGTTCCTGTTAATAAAATTGGGCCAAAAAACTCGTATAAAACTATCATTTGGCTGGAATACCTAATAGGGAAAAAACCAAAGGTGGCCGAGATGCCCAAGATGGGCTAGCAATGTTACCTGTTAGCCCGTATGAGAGGGCTGTTGGCGTGGTTGGCCACACTGAACCGAGAGTCGGCCGCCGCCACCACCAGCGGCAGCAGCACGTCCTGAGTGTTGAATATGTCCTTGCTTATCAAGTTCACTATCGATAATTTCATCTGAAACATGCCGAAATAATGAGAAACACAGAAAAAAGTTGTATATTGCAAAACTAATTGAATTAACACAAAACTACAGATGTAGTGCATAATTATTTATTTTTTAATACTGTTTGTTAATTTATTATATGTATAATATGGACTATTTGTCTGCAATAAAGGTTACAATGAAGCGCTGGTGGCCTAGCGGTAAGAGCGTGCGACTTGCAATCCGGAGGTCGCGGGTTCGAACCCAGGCTCGTACCAATGAGTTTTTCGGAACTTATGTACGAAATATCATTTGATATTTACCAGTCGCTTTTCGGTGAAGGAAAACATCGTGAGGAAACCGGATTAATCCCAATACCTATACCCAATACCCAATAATAGTTTACCCTCTGGGTTGGAAGGTCAGATGGCAGTCGCTTTCGTAAAAACTAGTGCCCACGCCAATTACTGGGATTAGTTGCCAAGCGGACCCCAGGCTCCCAGGAGCCGTGGCAAAATGCCGGGACAACGCGAGGAAGATGATGATGAAAGGTTACAATACAATATGTAATTTTTTTCCATCGTATTTTCACGGAAACGTACGAACGTGTCTTGCTATTTCAGTCAGTCTCGGTACAAAAAGTAGTGAGTTTGACTGAAGTAGCATGACAAATACGAGCGTTTCCGAGAAAATGCGATGGAAAACAATTATGCACTACATCTGTAACGTGACGTAAAGTTGCACGCTGTCACGTTATTGCGTAACTTTATGGAACCGAAAAAAAACGGCTAGTTACGGTATTTGACTGTATTTAAAATAAATTGTTTTACACCCTGCATGAAATAAAGCACCAGAAGATTAATAGAGAAACGTAGACAGCAGTTATTTTTAGACCCAATTTCTATTTTAAAGCCCGTATAAAACTACAAAGAGTAGGTTATTTGATTGTGACGTCACATGCTAGTGTTTCATATGAATTCCATAGTAGCAAAATCGTTTTGACAGTTCGAAAAAAGAAACTGATTTGACTAGTAGTCAAATACCCTATTATTATTATGACTATCCCGATATATTTTAGTATTTAGGTACCTACCTCTTCTAACTGATTGGGATTTAGTTGATTCTTGTCCACGATCCTTTTATAAGTCCTCATGCTCATGCCTGGAGGCACTTGGAACTCACTGTCGCCTGTATTTGGCAGAGCTCTGGAATAAATACATCATTACAGACGGGGAAGTTGCGAAAGGTTTCCAAAATGTTGGAAATTTCTGAAAAAAGAGGAAACTTTGGAAGTGGAAAATTTCGATTGCTATAATAAAATATGGTAAAGTTTCCGAAATTTACAAATGAAAGTTTCGAAATTTTGGAAACCTTAATGTTACTGTGCATTCCGTAAGTTTGTCTATCTAATTTGAATTCTCCCCTCATCTACTCGAAGGTTAGCTGGAAGAGATCCCTTACAGGGATAAGTTCGCCTTTGTACCTTTATTTCTGTAAATATTATGTAAACCTGTGTTGTGTGCAATAAAGTGATTACTACTACTACTAACTTCCAACAGCACATCTTAGGGCCACTTGCACCATTCACTAACCCGGGGTTAACCGGTTAAACCTCGAGTTACCAAGGTCACTAGTACAATTTGACACTGGCTTAACGGTTTAACTGGTTAACTCCAGGTTAGTGGGTTGGTGCAAGTGGGGCTTTAGTGACTAAAATTAGTAGTAGTCATATAAGTAGTCAAAAGAACAATAGTAAAATAAAAATAACACGATAATTACTAATAAAATTAAATAAAAAAAATGATTATTGTTCTTTACATATGCAATCTAATCCAAACTTTTTATTATAAATATCCCAGTCTTGACAATATTTATAATTAAAGCACTCACCTGTAAGGTAGCAACAGTATGTCCGTGGCAAACTTCAGTATGATCGAGGCCAGTTTCGGCTTCTCCTTGAGATTCAGGTCTGCTTCTTTAATGCTGCCCAACAGTGGCATTATCAACACCAATATTCTGTAAACAATCGTTTCATATACGCTTCCATAAACATAAGTTGAAAATGAAAATAAAATAGTTATTTACGATACAAGTGCGAAAAAGAGGAAATTCGAAATGAGTGGCGATAAATTAAAACACGACCGAAGGGAGTGTTTTAAATCGACACGAGTTGCGAATTACTTATTCGCACTTGTATCGTACAACGTTTTACGAAAATAGGACCATATGTACAGTAAAAGTGTTTACAGTACATATGGCCCTATTTTCCCGCACTACTGCGTAAAATAGCACTTTCCGTGTGTATGTCAAAAGTTTAAACGGCCATATGTACTGTAAAACGTTGTACGATACACGTGCGAATAGGTAATTCGCAACTCGTGTCGATTTAAAACACTCCCTTCGGTCGCTTTTTAATTATCGCCACTCGTTTCGAATTTTCTCTTTTCCGCACTTGTATTGTAAATAACTATTATTCGGTTTAAGAATTACTTATACAGTTGTAAGTGTGCCTCTTTTTAGGTAACAAATACCTGTGTTAAGAGGCACCACTCTCTAATATTCGTTACTTGCCTGCATCTCTAATATTCGTCTATTACTAATGAATGCAACTAATAAGAGAAAAATAATACGCAATCCAAACTTACGAGAGGGGTCGTAAAACTTCTCATTCACGCTTACGTGGTCATGGCAAGAGTGAGAGAAATAGTTATATGGACTGGTTCTCAGTTTGGTTTGCGGATAGTATAGCTAGGGGATAGGGGTGCTGTTTCACGGCTCACTAGGGAAGCAGGACAAAAACTAGTCCGACAAAGACAAAACAACTACTAGAGTCCGTCTAAGCTAACTTTGTACTGACTTGAATAGAACAATGTGAGGGAGTGTCATTATAAATGTCATATTTTCATAGATATTTGACATTAATGCCATTATCACACTTTGTCATTGACAATAGCGTACAGAGTTAACTTGACCTTTAGATCTTCTTTAAAATAAATAGAAAAGTAAAGTTATTTACCCATCCTGGTGCCCCTGAGGCTTGTTCTCAATGGCCTCTAGCAGAGACGGCACCAAAGCCAGTTGCTGCTCGCGCGGCATTCTCGGGAATCCCATTGTGATGTAAATTATAGTAAAATTCTGAAAAGATTATTTCAGATCAATAAATTAATTTATTAAGATAGTATGATTCTCTCTACGTTTCAAATGAGACAGTCCTTTGACAAACTATATAAAGGATTGGATAGACCAATTAGGTTTTTCAGGGGTCTGGTTTTTAAAATAAAATGACCATTGCGGTCCGTTTCTCTTATGAAATAAGCCAAAAATTATACCCCCGGGATAGACCATAGAATATGTATTGCACATAGGGAAAGGCCATGCATGCGGTTACAGCCTATACATGTGCAACTCTAAGGTACACTCGTTTTTCCCACACTCTGTCTCTTGAGCAAACCTCGACATGGAGGGACTCATTTGATAGTATGTAGCCCCATACAGCACTGTGTATGGCGTAATTCCATTCATTCATGATTTGTTCCATTCATCTCTCCGGATACAAAATTAATGAGATCACCTATCTAGTACTTATACAAGGGACAGTCGCCATCAGATATGATATATCGGAGCAGCCAATGTGCTCACAAATATCTGAGCACGCCTCTATTATCAATGCGTTAGAGTGCTTGTTCAGATCTTGTGAAGATGTTCACATGGTCGCTCCGATATATTTGATGGCGACTGTAGTACTATGATAAGATTGATAAGGCACTTTATTGTTTTATATAAGGCACTTACAATGATAAAGCTGTTAGCTTTAGGGTCCTTGTAGAGTTGCAGCAGCGTCTCCACGGGCAGCTGTACGTCAGCACGGCACTTCACTCTCTTGTTCACATGCACCAGCAGTTCCATCACTTTTGTGCGCACCTGGAATAGTTAGTATTGTGAGGACGGCTCAGCTAACTCATAACAAGCTGTCAATAGCCAACACCCTTCAGGATTCGGGCTTTTAAAGAAAATTTTAAAGTAACAATGGAATTAATCATGCCAATTTTGTAACAATTACAATCTAAACTTGAATGCAATAATATCCTAATATTTGTCTTCAGATATCATTGCAAAATTCAATCAGAAATTACCTGAAAGCACTTATTTAATGTATACTTTAGTCTCATGGTATACATATATATACCTATTTGCATACTAGGTTGAATCAAACAACTCCTGTTTAATATACAACAGACAACAGTAATTATAAGAAAAACAGTTCACAATAGTTAACTATTCAAATCTCTGAATGAGCTAGCTTAATCAATATGATTGGAATAAATTTAAAACTCTAAAAGACATAATAAGGTTGCATTTTAATTGACACCTAAGAATTTTAACAATGAGTTTAAAGCTTTCTAATAAGTGTTTTTTTTTTAATTATTATTCAGCCTACATATGTGACATACGTCCCACTGCTGGGCACAGGCCTCCTCTCCTGCGTGAGAGGGCTTGGGCTATAGTCCCTACGCTGGCCCAATGCAGATTGGGGACTTCACATACACAATAATTGTAATAATAATAATATTCTACATGACATCAAAGCTCTCCAAGGGGCCTCTACATGTTGAATTGATATCCCCACGCAAGCCTATCAAAAGACCGGGATTATAGGCCCGTGAAATCTAAGGAGATACTAATAGTAACAATAATATTTCTAATAATTGTTGTTTAACAGTGGCGGATTTGCCCTAAGGCCCAGTAGGCCCTGGCCTAGAGCGGCAAAAGGCACTAGTAGCGGCAGCAAGACAGTAGTCTATATGATGGGTGCTGACAAATGAACGGCTAGGAGTTTCTACAGGGCCTGGGGCCTAAGGCGGCCAAGACTGCAAATCCGCCACTGTTGTTGATTTAAAAATATGATGCATTTTAAAGTAGAATATATAATGATTGTTCTATACCAGCCCCAACACAACACTAAGTTTACGAGAAATTATTTCACAAAAGTAATACATAGCGTCCGGGCTAATATTTTGTTATTTTATTTTATATACCTGTTCATGCGCCGAGGACAACTTCAAGATCACAGGGGGCAGGAAACGTCCAAGGCAACTCTCTAGCTGGTCATCGGTTTCCGCGTTCCCAAGTCGCAGGAACACTCGATCCAGCAACACTACGAAATAATGCACCCAAAAATAATTTAAACCCACAGCAGCCGGCCCAAACATAAGGTTAGCCCGACCCTTGTTTTGCTTCCTAAAAATATAGAAATATAAAACTGGCACTTACACAAATCATTGGAACAGTCGTTTTCGTTATCACCTACTTCCATTTCCGACATAATTGAGATTTTATTTGAAAAATCGCTTTTAATTTCTCGAAGATGTCTCGAAATTCCAAAACGGAATGACAGGACAAAATATTATGATTTGACGTTTTAGTATTTTGACAATTTATGGTAGCATCTTTATTTTTAAACATCTTAGGCTCAATGAACACGAATGAAGTATACTGGGTCAACCAAATCTTGTCAGTAAATAGGAACGAAAAAACTATACTTATCCTTTTCTTTTGAGTGCTAGTACTAGTGCAGCGGTTCTCAATCTTTTTTTTTGACGGAACCCTTTTGGAAAGCGAAATACTTGATGGAACTCTACAATAAAACAATAGTTTTTAGAAGTGTATTTTTTTATTAATAAGCATAATAATTATGCTTATTTTATTATTCTAAATTATTCTAAATTCTTGCGGAACCCCTGCAGGGGTGTCGCGGAACCCTAGGGTTCCGCGGAACACACTTTGAGAATGGCTGTACTAGTGTAAGACAAAGATAGTATGATTCTCTCTGTCTATGTTTGAAATCAAACAGACCTTTGACAGACTATAGTTAGTAGTGAAATAATGAAAATGCAACCTGGCCCACCAGCTTTTCAAAAGAAAAGTCTTAAAAATGGTTATGCAAAGATTCGAAACTTACATAATAATTCGAATATCACATGGTCACATTGGACACATCGTTTTCTACACATAAATTTGGTTTATGGCAAAGAATATTGATGTATACCAAATGTATACCTCCAACACAAGAGCACGCCACTTTGCTCGGTCCAGAACGGAATCGTTGTTGGAGGCCAAGACTTATTTTGGGTCATCGCACCAGCCAAGTAAGTAAGTAAATGTATACCTAGCATGAGATTGGTACACCTGGCAACACTACTTATCTGGCGTTGGCCATAGAGTATAGACTTCGGCGTTCATTTTGACAGTTTGATTTGACACATCATTCTTGTGCGAGTTGTGAGCGGCGTTATCAAAAAACAAAGCTCGTATAATTTACTAGAGAACAAAACAAACGTTATTCAATCATGGTGAAGCTTACAACGGAGCTCATACAGAACTCTATGCAGTATATGAATCCCTGTCGGGATCGGGAATTAGACTTGAGAGGTTAAAAGCTGAATCGTCCTTATACATAACCTCATACTTATCTTGGTTTCATTGATTGTTTTAACTTTACTGACTATCCTCATCTGATTTTTTTGCAGGTTACAAAATACCACAAATAGAAAACTTGGGGGCTACACTCGATCAGTTTGATACCATTGATTTCTCAGATAATGATGTAAGAAAATTAGATGGTTTCCCCTTATTGAAACGCTTGAAATGCATACTACTAAACAACAACAGGATTGTGTAAGTATAACATTTTAAAATAAAATAAAAACTCTTATAGAAATTAAAGAAAGTTCCAAATTCAAAAACACAAAAATACCTTTGGGGTATTACGAGGTTATTTGTATTGGCTGATATATTTGATGTTGCCATTTGTTTCAGGAGGATCGGTGAATCGTTGGAGCAATATTTACCAAATTTGGAGTCTCTGATAATGTCCAACAACAATATAACAGAACTTGGTGATTTGGATCCTCTAGCAACATTGCCGAAGCTGAGAACACTGTCCCTAATGAATAATCCAGTGGCAAATAAGCAACACTACAGGTTGGTAGGATATATGGGGCATTATCTATGAAAAGGGACCTTATTGTCGATGGCGCTTACGCCGCACAGCGTCACGCGGCATTGTATTTATATAGGTGCATCGTTAATAATGGCATAAGCGCCATCAACAATAAGGTCCCTTTTTATAGATAACGTCACATATAGATAATTGAAGTTAATTGCAGGATTTTCTAAATGGGGCAAATCTGGAATGATCATTCACAATTGGAGTTACACCTTATAAGACCTTACGGTTTTTTTTACTAAAATCAGGATACTATTGCAAGTAATATTCATGTCTACCCACATGTCAATATATAACACTGATCTTCTGTAAATATTCCTTTTGGTATCCTAATGCAATCCAGGTTTTTTAACTAACTTGTTCAAAATTATCCTAATGCCCCTACATAAATGAACACAAACAGTTGAGATGTTCTATGTTCCAGTAATTAATTTGTATTAAATAGTACACTGGTGTAACTTTGATAAACATTTTCTTTTCCAGAGCTTATATTGCATTTAAAATGCCAGAACTAAGATTACTTGATTTCCGAAAAATTAAGCAAAAAGAGAGGGATGATGCCAATGTGCTGTTCAAGAGTAAAAAGGGCAAAGAAATGCAAAAAGAAATCAATAGGAAGGCAAAGACATTTGTCCCCGGAGGAAACATGCCTGACAACAAAGTCACTAGTAAGTTCTTTAACCATTTACTTTCCTTTGACTATTTCAACAGTAAATTCTCCTTATCATCCTGTTACCCTCTGCTAGGGCCCTACAGGCTCGAATCATATTCTTACACTGATTCCTGGGTAGCTTGGGTAACCTCCTTCCCACCCCATCCCTAATACACCCATCTCTTGCTCTACAGAATGGTACCACAAATCCACGCAAACCACACAAATCACCCTTTTTTTTTGACGCGGGAGAAATGCATTTATGCATCCACCCCCGGGCTGGAGATTCCCATTATGGGGTGGTACGTGGGACTCGCTCCTCCCGTAACTCCCTCTGCTAATCAGAGGGAGGGGAGAATACCCACTAAAACCCCTGCGGCGTTACCCTCTCTGCCGTTATAGGGGAGCATCGTGAGGTCACTAATATTCTACCACACACATTGCTACACGAGCTTATTCCACCGTCCCCATTCTACCATCGGACTTTTAGACGCACGGCCGGTTTCCATCCTTACTTGGTAGATATTCCACGAATCCGCACGAAGCGCTTTGCTTCCTCTTTCCTTATGCGCACTGCCAAGGAATGGAATTCCTTGCCGGCGTCTATATTTCCGAGCTCATATAACCCGGCAACCTTCAAATCAAGGGTGAACAGGCACCTTCTGGGCAGACTCGCTCCATCGTAGGCCACGTCTTCGCCCCAGCTAGTCTGTGGCCATGAGTAAGCTCATTTTTAATAAAAAAACACGATGCTCCCCGGCTGTTCACCGGAGGCACCCTCAGAATAAAGGAGGAGGGGTTGTGTAACGCTACAACCCCTCCTCAAGCGTGTAGAGCCTCATTTGCGGGTCCCCAGCCCGCAGCTCTACTGGGGAATCAAGGCATTGACGAACTGCCGCCTGATTCCCCCTCCGTCTTTGCCGTAGCGGATGCGCATCGGCTCTGTCTTCGCGCACCCGCTCCGCTTCCTCTTTCCTTCTCATAACTTTCTCGCAGAAGTTATGGAACGCCGCCCAAGATCTCTCGCTGACTAGAATTTAAACACAAATCAACCTAGCCCAACAGTAAAACTGAATAAGGCTTGCGTTGTGGGTACTAGACAACAATAGATAGATATAGATAAATATTTAAATACATAAAGAAATATCCATAACTCAGGAACAAATATCTGATCAATGTGGAGGTTATAGTGGCCTGTGTCCAGCAGTTGACATCTTTTGGGTGGTACGATAATGATGATTGTATTAATTTGTATAATTTCTCCTTCCAGACCTCACTCCTCAAGAGATCCACAAGATCCGTGAAGCCATCAAGAACGCCTCGTCCCTGGTGGAGGTTGAGAAGCTCACAAGGATGTTGCAGTCAGGCCAGATTCCCGGCCAGAAGCCGTTGCAAGCACAGCCGACAAATGGCCAGCGTAAGACAGATAGCTTTTTTTACTATGAATTTAGACAATATTTTTGTTATGTAATGCTGTTTTCAAGCAAAAAGTAACTTACTACGGTGTTTCTTATTGGCAAGGTAACCAACAAGAAGGAAGAGAGACTTAGGAACAAAATCTGTTCAATCGAACCTGGGTATAAACTTATACATGGCGCGTTTTCTCGTTTTAACTGCCGCATTGTCTCGACAGGTTTACAATATTGTTGTTTTAGTACTATTTTTAGTATTGTATTATCAACTGTGGCAGTCTATCCACTTAAAACGCGCTCTGACCAAATTTTTTTAGTTTGATTTTTCATTTATCAATCAAAATGATACTAAATAATTTCCACAGGAGTCCATCATCAGAAAGTGGTTCCTGGATAATGGAGACTGACTCCTGAAAGTGAAGGATGGTGCCTCATGATAGTCATGATTTGAACTCATTTGTTCATAGATTTTAATTTAATAATTTTTAATCACAGGGATGACAGCGGTCAGCACCATATTTGGGTTGATTCAAGTGTTGCAGCCGTTTTTGGATCCGGCTGTATATTTTGGAAACAGCATCAAAACCTATAATTGTCTATAACAGTTTTTGAAAACAACAGCCCAAATAATGTGCCATTTTGCTGTCCCCACTTAAACCCACTCTAATGGGTTTTACGCATAAGTTTTCACTTGAGCAATAATTTCAATCGATTCTTGTTGGGTTCAAAAAAAAGGTAGGCGATGTTAATCTACTAATTTGCACAGTTATGTAGGTATTGTTGTGAAAACTGCTTTCAAATATAATTATACATTTTAGGTACAATTTAAAAAGTCTTGAGGGCCAAAAAACAAAATAGTAGCTCTAAAATAACCCTGCCTAAAACACCATTCCCATCAACAAATAATGGGTTCCTTCTGTCTGCACTACTTAATATTAACGATGTGATTTCTTTCCAATGCTAATGATCTTTTTTTTTTAATTTCAGATGAAGACGAAGAAGAAATGGAAACTGACCAGAATGGCCTGTGAGAATGCGAAATCTTATGTTAAGAACAGATACATTTCCTCTAATTTTAAGAATATACTTGTGTGCCGTTGAGCTGATAAGAACATATATACTACAATACTGCATTTAAGGTGGATACTACATAATAAACCTTATTTGGCAAAAGAACAGATACACACTTTCTTATTAGCGAAACTTTTTTTAAAAATAAATCCCGTAAAGTCATTAAATTGTTTTATTTGATATTCCATTTCATTGTATTGTCATGTCAATTTTACTAAAGATAGATTTATTCATTTTTAACGCATTCACTGCCAGGGGGCGTGGCCTAGGAACAAACTTGTATGACGGTCGACGCACATGTGCGTCGGTGGCAGTGAATGTGTTAAAGCGTAACCTGCACGCATTTAATATTTTACACTGATTTCATTATAATATTACATCAGCTTAAAAAGCTACGTCGTTGAGGTGACAAACAAACATAAATTTAAATATAAATAATTTTAGAACTCCTTAGCAACTTCATAAAGTAACTCCTCATTCCCCGCGTCTAATAAAACTGTATACACCATAGGCAAAATAACCTGTCTCCCCATAAGCTCCTGCACGGATGGCCGCTTCGTTGGTAGAATTGATAGCATGGAGTCGATTAGATCCTGTACACCTCGATGATACATCGTCATGTCTATGGGGTGTACGCTTTCGCTTGTTATTGCCTTTACTAAGCCAACTAACGTCTGGAAAAATAAACAAGGTGTTAGAAGCTCAACAATTTTCAATCTGCCTGTGTATTTTGAACAGTGTGCTAGGACCTCGGCCTTTTTTGCGTTATAGCGACATCTAGTGTAGGTATTAGGCAACTTACCTCTGATTCAAAAGGCCTTTTGTGTGTACACATTTCATATAATAAACATCCTAGAGCCCACACATCGCTTTTGGTATCATAAGGTTTTCCTTCGCATAGCTCTGGTGCCAAATAATAAGGAGTCCCAATCACTGTTGAGGTTTTCTTGGCACTAAAAAAATATAGGTACGTATATTAACAACGCCATCTCTTGGTAAGTAGAATGAAATAAGTACTTAATAATCAAAGCGACTTACGAAGCCAACATTTTCGAAATTCCAAAGTCACCTATTTTCACCAAAATTCCATGTTTGCCAGTTAAGAGGATGTTCTCTGCTTTTAAATCCCTATGAATCACATTAAGACTGTGTATGTAGTTTACGCCAAGCAAGATTTGTGACAAGAAAAACAGTATTTCCTGAAACAGATGGGTTTCAGGATTAGTATATGACCAGACACCTAGTTTTGGTTTACTTGACAAAACGTTCGCTAGATGGCGCTGGTCAATGTAGTAAAAATCCTGAATCGCGCTATCAAGATTTTTCTTGGCATAATGACTCCAGACTCCTACAGTTTTGGTATGTTACCAAAACGTTCGCTAGATGGTGCTGGTCCATGTAGTAAAAATCCTGAATCGCACACATCAACATTTTTCTTGGAATAATGACCCCAGTCTCCTTATTTTTTTATGTGCTTAGTTAACAAATCGTACGTTAGATGGCCCTGTTCCAAGTAGTACAATTTCTGAATCGCGCTATCAAGATTTTTCTTGGCATAATGACTCCAGACTCCTACAGTTTTGGTATGTTACCAAAACGTTCGTTAGATGGTGCTGGTCCATGTAGTAAAAATCCTGAATCGCACTATCAACATTTTTCTTGGAATAATGACCCCAGTCTCCTTATTTTTTTATGTGCTTAGTTAACAAATCGTACGTTAGATGGCCCTGTTCCAAGTAGTACAATTTCTGAATCGCGCTATCAAGATTTTTCTTGCGATAACAACCAGCCTTATATTCTCCTTGTGTATGTTTAGCTACGCCATAGAGAAATATAGTAAGACAAGAGTGCTCACTCCATACATCACTTCAGACTATTAATTTCAGAGTCTACATCTAGCATTGAGTAGCGGAACTATCAGTACTGCTACTTGACAATAGATGTAGCTCCGACCGGAAAGTCTTATCTCAACAGCATAAGACTTTCCGGTCGGTGCTACATCTATTGTCAAGTAGCAGTACCTACTGATAGTTCCGCTACTCGATGCTAGATGCTAATAGTCTATTTGGTACTAAAACTGATGTATGGAGTGAGCACTCTATGTATTTTTTTCTCTATAGCTACGCTAAATGGCGTTGTGCTGAGTAGTAATAAGTTTTTGTCAAAAAATTTATTTTTGGTACAAGCTTTTATCGCTGACTGTACTTTTCTTACGACAGACAACTAATACTCATCGAGACAATTCTAAAAACCCCTAACACAATTAGGTTGCGTTGTTTTATCACAAAGTTCCTATGGCCACCTCCTGTCTCCATCATCAGATCAGCTCGATGGTACCATAATATTGCATTGTCACCCGACTTACATGTGTATGCAAAATTTCAGCTCAATCGGAAACCGGGAAGTGGATAAAATTTTACATGCAAGATTCCATTACATAGTTACATCACAGACTACATATTTACTTTATGGTTACATACAGGTCGACCTAATCCTAATAAAAGCTTGTTAAAAAGAGATGTACCTACTTAGATTACCAGTTGTTGTTATGTGTATTGTATGTTTTTTTATCGTGAAGAAATGACTGCGCCACGGTTAGACCTCACTTGGGGAGCACTTGGGGGCGAACTGCGCATGTAAAATATCGGAGAAGATCTAATTAAGAAGTTTACCTGCTGTTTAATTAATGTTGGATAGCGATGGTACATGCATTCAGCCAGGTTACCACTAGTGGCATACTCCATAGATATCATTACATGACGGTCAGTGTAATAGCAATCATAGAATTTAATTATATTGGGATGGTTCATCGCTGATAAAATATCCACTTCATTTTCAATGTCCTGAAAAAATGGTAAGTACGACATGGTGAAGAAATACTTTGTAATTTTGGTAAATAAGTAAAATTTCCATAAAATGTTTGTTAACTTACTTTCTTGTGGTCTTGTATCTTTATGTCCAATTGTATATCTTTCACTATTGTCACTAAATGAATATCACGCCTTTCGCATAAAAACACATTTCTGAAAATAACCGTTCGTTCATATTTTAAAACTACAGTTTAGAAAAGATATAGAATAGAAGCTATTTCAACATAGGCAGGGTGTTCAAAAAATTACGTACCCATAAGTGCCCTTGCCGATGGTTTTTAAAATATGTAAGTTATGCTTTTTATACCTTGCTACAGTATCCATTGCAATTAATACCTAAAAAAGGAGTATAAATTAAGTAATCAGAATCCGTCGCTTAGCAGTTCATGCGAGGGACCATAATCCGCATTTTTTGTGTAGGTAGTAAGTATTTCCTGGCTACTTTCCATCTACCCTCGGACTCGAACTTCCATTAATACATAGTGATTTTACTGTGGTTAAGTAATTATGCTATTAATAAGGATATCTTTATATATTACTATTAGAATAACTGTGTTGTAACTATAATATCTTAATTCGATTTAATTTAATAAAATTGATTTTGTTCTCTTGCTGTCGGTACTTTAAAACTGCATGAAATGAATCGCCACGTCAAGAAAAAATACAGCTGTCAAGTGTCATGTCATATTGTCTATGGTCTGTCAAAAATCTGAGGGTGTTGAACGAAACCCAGTTCACATAAAACCATTTTAAATTATTGGTTACCGAGTGTTTGTTCACCTGAAACCCAGTTCTGGCTAAACTCTAACCATGGGTCAGATCATGGGTTCATTGAACGCTCGCGATGTGGGGCTTGTCATGGACGATAAGCCTACCTTCGACGTGCAAAGTGGTTTTGAATATCAGCGAAAACAACGAGGTATTCATCTGATAAGCTGTATTAAATACACTTAAATCGGCAAAAAACAACGTAGTACTTCATTCATTCAAGAATTTTAATCATTTGTTGGGTCTGGTACAAGTTTTAGTGCCTATTATATAATTGTTTTTCTTCAGGTTATAACCACAAACTTTGTTGATTTTACAGAAATGGTAGCGAAGGAGGAGGATCTGGTATCCGCTCGAATCCCCCCGAAATTCCGCGATTACTGTGCTCACCATTTACTAGAATACCAAGTGTGCAGATACAATAAGATGCCAATGCTGTACAAGTGTGCCCATGAAAAACATAATTATCTGAACTGTGAACAACAAGAGTAAGTATTGGTTTCATGTTAGCTGTAGTTCATATGAAAGATATTTTTATTATTTAATTTTTAAGTTCTGGCGACAATTATTCTGGAAATCTAACTACAAAAAACATATTGTTTTGTGTGTAGAATTGGACCAAACTAACTTTGCATGGAATTTCCAATAACAAAGTGTGGCCATGTCATCCTTAATATCCAATTTCTATGAAAATATGATGTTCATAATGACCTATCACTTCTGTTCAAGTTGGACTCTAGCTTAATCTTAGTTTCTTCTATTTGTTTCATATTTGTGGATATAGATGCTGAATGAGTGATTTACCCAATCTAGGTATGATTAAGGAAAATGATGTGATGACTTTTGAAGAAATGAACTATCAATAAAAGTACCTCTTAGTTGATTCTCTCTCATCTTTCAGTCACGCTAATTAAGTAATATAGGATATTTAGAAATTAGATAAAACTTCTCCGAAATAATTTCAAGTAGCATGATTATAACGGGTTAGTAGCACAGGGTGTAATTATCAATTCGTCTATTAATTTGCTGCCCGTAATAATTCGCAATAATGTTTCATTTCAATGGTAACATATTTATTTGTTTAATATACTTATGTATTTTGAATTGATTACAGCTATGTTCTGCGCATGAAAGAATTTGAGCGTGAGCGTCGCCTGCGAAAACGAGAGCAGCGACTGGTCGGTGCTGCAGCATAAATCATTGGAAGAAACTGTAGTTTTATGTGTTAAAATATACAATTCATACTTGTGAATGTAAATAGATCATCAATTAAATCCTTGTTTATTTACTATTTATTTTTAACCATTTTTATAATAAAATAATTATAAAGAAGTACCTAACGAAGAATTCAAATATGTATAATCATTCATCATTCCATATCAAACCTGTAGTATTTTAATACAGAATGGAATTATTCGAATTTGTCAGTTTTATTACAGTAAAGGTTGGTAAAGGTCAACTAGTAAGTGACCTTTTATTTTATTTCATGACAAATTAATTTTAGATATTTAAGCTTTTTATGACATTATGACCCACCTAAAGTCTATTTTTTTATTCGGTAGACTAAAATGACATTTCATAGTATGAAATGACATTTTATGTTCATACTATGAACTGTCATTTCAGTCTACCGAATAAAAAAATAGACTTTAGGATATCTAGGGCAAAGAAATGCTGCAAATCAAAAAAAAATCACATCACATTTGAAAAAGGGCTGTTTCTTCCCTGCTAGGACGGATCAAAGTCCCACTTTTCTGTTATAGGACACTATTTTTATGCATAATGAACATGAAAATGATGTGAAAAGCAGTATGTGTTAGGTACATGGTAGCAAAATTATTTCCACTTTGGGCGTTAACACTTTAATCCCTCAATACCCTCGGGACTCGGGAGTCAATTTTAGAATATTTCGCTTCGTTCAGGATTCAATGTACGCCCTCACTTAAGTATGTCATTTAGCGCGTGAACTCGAGCTGTCTATAATTTAGTATAAGTAATCATGAAAGCCAACATAACGAAAATAGTGAGATAGTGAGTTTGTTTTCGTCTCTTAACATTTTTTTACTCGTAGAGATTTATATAGAAAAGTATAAGGCAACGAGTCTATGGTTTGCGAATGACAACACTAAATAAAATCAATAATGTTGCCATTGTCTAAAAAAAATTGCTTCCGTAACTTACACCGTATCGATGTTAGTCAACAAGGATGTGTTTTGTATCCCAAGTTATTTATGACGAGGTTAAAGTCTCATGCACAATTCTATCAAATGACATGCAATTACACACCTTAAGAACTAAGGTCACTCAAGAGTCATCTGAAAGCTTTTCTTGTGACATCTTCTGACAATTTTTGTAAACACACGCTTGTCGAATAGGCTATTTACTGCGGAAGTAATGGCTTCCCTAAAATTTAATTGCAGATATTATTTTGTAGTGATAATTAACAATTAAACAAAAACATAATGTAATGTTTTCCGAATTGAGGAATTGCTTAAGGTGAATATTATAGGGTGTTATCCGGCTTATTTCACCTCCTATTTTATACAATTTCTCTAAGCCGTGAAATAACTACAAAGAACGTAAGGATCTCACAGAGAGATTTGTTATGTTTGTTTATAATATATGATAAAAAACGATGTCAGTGTTTTTAAGCATAAAATTAACTTCATTTTGTGTGTAATTTGTTTTAGGATACCTTTTATGAGAATGGCATTTTGAGTACGAAATTTCCACTTGCGTCGCGGGACATGAACGAAAGAGATTTGGATTTTGAAGCGTGAACGAGAAAACCATGAGTGACGTGAGCGGCAGCAGTTCTGGCAACAAGAGAAAAGGGAAAGGTCGCGACGAAGAGGGTTCTGATGAGGACACTTGGGACAGCGACGATGACGATGATACTATAGCCAGAATCCAGCGGGCGCACTTTGCTCAGGCAGCAGCCATGCGCGGCCGCCGGCGCTCCAACCCGCGCCCGCGGCCCATGAGCAACAAACGGAAACTAGAAGCAGTCAAACAATTTCACGATTTCACGAAAAAACTCAAAAAAGACACTGGTGTAGCTATAAGAAGTCTTGTTGGTAACAATATATTAGAGTTAAGTGATTTTTCAAGTGAGGACAGTAAAACGGACAGTGATGGTTTGTCAGAGGAGGAGTTTGTGGTTAACCCAACTGCCGTTGAGGAGTTGAACCAGGAGGACGAAAGTTACATAGATCCAGAGACTGGTGATTTTGTACAAAGTAAGAAGAGTGTTGATATGCCGCCTAAACCCGCCAGTCCACAGTCAGAGCTTGTGCCTGCCGAGGCGGTATTACCCGAAGAGAAGAAAACATTATCTATAAGTGATATTATTAGTGATGGTGACTTAGATTTAACTAAAAATGTGGAGATTTCAGAAGTTGAAGAGAGTGAGTTGTGTCCAGATTCAGAAAAAGCTGATGAATTATTAGACATGAAAACTGAGGAGAACAGTCAAGATTTCGACATTACGGAAAAGTTGAAAGAAATGGGTGAAATTAGTGTTAAGCCAATAAAGAAGGACGATGAGGAAGAGAAACCACCAAGTGAGGAAGAAAAGCAGACAGAGAATGAAGAAGATGTGAGTATTACTTGTATTTTTACGAGCCTGAATTACCAATTATTCAATGTGACTGACGTAGAGGCTCTAGTGCCCGACACAGCTCCAATAATCGACATTTTCAATCATAGCAATAAAGTTTTCAGCAAGGTGTCGATTATTGAGGTGTTTACGATACTTGTACATAATTTTGATTACTTATACTTGATGTGGTTATCACACTAAGCCAAAAATTATGATTTCAGCAGTCTGTGTGAAAATGTATGACTAATTAAGTATTTATACTTATTTAATTTAGTACCCCTAAATACATACCTTATTGAGCTTACAGAAAAACTAGGTTGAACTGATTTGATTACCCCATAATAAATATTTGCTAATTTATAATTATAAAAGTCATGATGTCTTCAGTTTTATTTAATACTACCTAATATTGTATTTAATTGATAAACTTCTTATTTTTAGAAAAAACAAAACAGCAATGCACTCAATATGAGACGAAACATCCGAGATGTGATGGACGAGAAGAACCTAGATGCATCTACCCTGGCTGCGCAGCGGCAGGAGTCAGAGCGTCTGGCGAGAGTCCAGGAGCAGCAAAGGATCATCAGAGAGGTACTTATTACCAGGGATGTTGCGAACATCCACATCCGGATCCGCAACCGCGGAACTTCCGCATTATTTTCAACATCCGCATCCGCATAAAATCGATGCGGAGCTTATGTGGATGCGGATGTCAAACAAATCGGTACAGGAACGTCTTAGCGGCGGCGTATGTGCTAGGTAATTTCGTCATTACCTATAACGAAATCGTCTAGATCCAGAAAAGTCGGCCAAGTTACCGTTTATTAAAATATAACGCACCTATATTCTTGCTCAATAAATACTAAACATTCCGTTTTTTTTTTAAATGATACTAAAAATGTAATATTTGATATTTTCTAAGTACCTAATCTTGACATCCGCATCCGCGGATGTGAGCCTTTAAATATCCGCATCCGCATCCGCATCCGCGGATGTCAAAAAATCTGCATCCGCAACATCCCTGCTTATTACAATATATACTTTAATGGGATCGATGAATGTAGGATGCAGTCAGCATAGCACCATAAGGGCCCATGCACACCATGTTTTTTAACTTGTCGACACGCGACACCGCCACCCGCCTACGCCTAACTCCCTGTACCTAACCCCTCCTCCCTCCCTGTGCCTGTGCCTACGAGCACAATATAACTAAAGGTGTTTGTTTCTGCAAGCCCTTAAAAATGCCTCATGTACAAGACCACCTAAGGGGGACCAAGGACCAATGAGATGCTAGCTGGAATGACTTGAGGTCAGTTAATCTGGCTCTGTCAGAAGCTGCACCCCTCTGTTACAAGAATTATAGTTTAGTTACTTCCAAACAACATTTCTTATTTATTTTTCAATTGATACCTACATGTACACCCTTGAATAATTTTATTTAAATATTTTTGTTCAGGTACAAAGACAAATAGCGATAAATCGTCAAAACAAAATACACGAGAAAACGCTATCACTATTACAAGGAGGCTCATCCTTATTGAAGAAAGGACATGGAAAACTCAAGTATGTATTCTTAAACATATTTTTGTATGAATATAGCTTAATATTTGGACTACCTGATGCTTTCAAGGTGTATGTTTGCTGTACATTGCGCGCGTCATACGTGCCTTGCATGAGTTACGCTAACTAGGTGCGTAATCTGAAGTAGACATGCATGCGCACTCGCCAGATCTGGACGCAAGAGGGGGCTTCTGCAAAAATTTAATTTTATGTTTGAATTTTTACACGTTTTAATAAAGGGCAAATGCAATGAAAAAGATCATGCGGAACGGAAAGTAGTTATATTATTTGTTCGTTTCTAATTTCCTGTCTTTACACATCCTGTTAAAACAATGTTGTGTATCGAACTTAATGTCTAATGATGTCTGAAGTTACATTACATTTGATAATATTGAACTGTGGGAGAATTGGCTCATTCTTTCTGAAATACTGCTACCACCGACTTATTTAACATTTTTTTTTCTTAGCCCGTTATGGTGTCCCACTGCTGGGCAAAGGCATCTCCCCTTGATCTCCACAACTCCCGTTGTTGTGCTTTTTCGGCCAGTTACTGATTAACATAAACCATCTCACAGAATAAGTAATAGTATTATCATACAGAACGGCCACGCACCGCCCCGCCCCGACTCGGATTACCTCGCCTCGCGACTGGCCGCGACATGAATGTGTGCGTAAGTCGCTCTACTGAGAGCATGCCAGAAGTCCATCAGATACACAATGACGCGTGTACAGACGTGCCGCGCACACATATAAACGCAAATCATTTTTAATGTATGGCGTGTCCGCCCTGTGACCTTCTATTTGTTTTATTGGTCCTCTGACATGTATTTTATTTTTACAGCCTACCAAACACAGTATTGGTGAAACTGCCGTCTGGCGAGATGAAGAAGACCACAATGAAATCAGGTCAGGTAGAGGTGACCAAGATCCCGAAGCCTACGACGTCTGGCGCCTCCAAGACCATGAAACCAGATCAAAAGACTGATAAAAAAGAGGTCAGTTTATAATTTACACATGTCGAGATACATATCCATTTTGAATGGTCCCCTACATCATGCTTTAAACTAGCGACCCGCCCCAGCTGTGCGAAGCAGGGTTACACAAAACCTTAACCAATTATACACCTAAACATTCCTCAAGAATCACTTTATTGATAGGTGAAAACAGGGGTTGGCAAACGACGGCACGCGAGCCGCATGTGGCTCCTTAGGCACTCTATACCAATTAATTCAACTTTTGTATCTCTTTATCGTCCATCCTTGGCTCCTCTCTTCAAAAGTTTGCCGACCTCTGACGCATTTCTCAATAACACGCCAGAAATTGGAATATTACGGTTTAACACATTCATTGCCACCCAGCCAAACAAGACATCCGCGCCAGGCCACAAAAATTTCGTCATATAAAGCTGTAGTACCACGATCCCGACTATCGGGTCGTCCGGCCTGGGAACGAAATCATAAAATACCCGATAGTCGGGTCTTCGGCACTGAATGTGTTAAGTAAACGCCTACCTTATGTTGCAGGTGGTGGAGATTGTGGACAGCAGCAGCGGCGAAGAGTCCTCGTCGTCGGGGTCCGATTCAGACGATTGCATAATGCTGTCCGACTCGGAGGCCCCAAAGAGCCCGGAGGTTGAGGAAGATCCTCATAATTCTGGTAAATATTTTTTATTAGAGTTCGGTTTAGTCACGATAATGGGTTTTAACCTCGTAAGACCCACCATAGAAAGTTAATTCTCCAATTTTCAATTTGAACGTAGCTAGAGTCTGTGCAGAAAGAGAAGAGTCGTGGAATGTACGGGACCCAATACATTCCACGACTTTTCTCTTTCCGACTCTATAAGTAAATTGGAACGACTTTCGTTTGTTTTAAAATGCAATGAAACAAAAGGAATGCTACTTTATTTGTTTCAAAAAAAGGTTCAAATTAGATTGCAACGAATATGTACATTTTAATGTACATTTAGACTCACGAGGTTAATGTAGGAACTTCTTCCAACTTAATGACTTACAGTTATCACAAAACATATGCCGTATATTTTACGGTTTGTTTTGAGGATCAAATGTCTGTATGGGACCCATTGTCTTAAAGCAGTACAAGAGTCACAAATGATGGTCAAAGTCTGGCACCCGCACTTTACTTAATTTTTTTATTAATCCCATATATTTTTTAAGTTTCCAATGTATTGTGATAAATTGCTCATTTTCTATCTATTTAACTAGATTTAGTTATAACATTCAACAGGAGTCAACAACCCTATTATATGGAATTTCTATGTCGATTCAGTTTTAAGCTGTGCAAAGACAAAGTCGTATTAATATGTCTACGGCTTTTATAAAGTAGTCCTTATTTTCCAGGTCTCCACGTAAACGACACTTACAACACGCCAGACGAACAAGGCCGGGTACTCATCAATCTTGGACATCCCGAAAACGAAGAAGACATCTTTTTAGCCCCTCAGATTGCACGCATTATAAAACCCCATCAGGTACTTCTTTTCAAGGCTCGGAACCGGTTTTTTCTTCATACAAAAAATACCGGTATTATTTCGTTCTTTGGTTTATTATTTCATTTTTAATGGGACAATCTAATAATACGAAGGTGTTACCTAAATACATGATTCAGTCCTACGTAAGGAGCATAAAATAATTCAAAATACTGGGCTATTTTGGGTTTTACAAAAAAACCGGTTCCGAGCCCTGCTTCTTTTTTTATACGGGAAAAATTGTAAAGACGATGCGAGATACCTATCTGCCCGTTAATGGATTCTTTTGAGTTCTACCTAATAGGGCTCCACGTTGATGAAAAGCTAGATTCAGACGCCACAGGGTCAATCAAATTAGCTCCTTATTTTTACTTTTAGCCTATTATATTATACTTCAATTCATGCCTAATTATTACCATTTAAAAACTAACTTAGTTTGACGTTAGAACAGACTCTTTCTTAAGAGCCCATCAACGTGCACACTAGCGCCACTGAACCAAAACAAAAACGGCCGTTTTAACTTTGGACGCATAGATTGACGAATCCAGCAACATATAAACTAGTTTGATGTATTCAAAAGGTACTTTAATACAAGATACAGTACGTAGCGGCCCCCTTTTTTAAAAAATATATTTCGTTAAATTTAAATAATCACGATTATTTAGCAGTGGCGCTAGTGTGCACATTGATGGGCTCTTAAAGTTAGCTCTTTAGTGAATCACACATTGGCGGTCATGTATAAAACGTAATACCGGCTATACACACTCGTCGAATGACCCCGAGACAGGCCGATAACGATTATGTACCCTTCTCGTCTCGTCTTGCGCTTTTCCGATTGGGTCGGGTTTTTGCCGAGACTCCAAGCTCGCGACGAGTGTGTACAGTCAGCAGTTAGTTGCTAAGCGGGTGAGGTGTTCAAAATACCTTGACACGCTCTTATTCTCTTAACAATAAAGTCGCATCAAGATAATTTTGAACACCTGGCCTGCTTAGCAACTATCTGCTGACTGTACACTGTCCAGCGGGCATGAATACTTTGAGACATATTAAAACTTTGGTGTAAAATTTCCTAAACCTTGATAGATAACTCAGCCACTCAATTTTCAGATCGGCGGCGTCAGATTCTTATTTGATAACATAATCGAATCCGTTGAAAGATTCTCAACGTCTACCGGCTTCGGGTGTATCCTGGCTCACTCCATGGGCCTCGGGAAGACCCTGCAAATCGTGTGCTTCTGCGATATATTCCTGAGGCACACCAGCTCCAAGACCGTGCTGTGTATCATGCCTATCAATACTTTGCAAAACTGGGTAAGTGGCTTTTTACAAGCTTTTATTTAACTTGCAATGTACCTATGTATGTAGTCAAGTCATATTTGTACGGGTCAAATTTTGCAAGTTAAATTTGACCCACTTCCTTAGTTAAATCACCCTCTGTTTCCTTATACTAAACGCTCATGCAAAAATATGACCTGCATTCATTGCTGAGCGCTACTTCTATGTAAAGCCTGACCAGTATATATGATCGTTGTCAAGAGGGCACTGTCATTCTCATTCATATGGTGACAGTTCAGTATAGTGTGAAAAAATTAGTTCCAATGAAATTCCGCAACATGGCGCGTGATCATATACATATTACTGGTCACGGTCAGGCTTTACCACAGATAAGACATCCTCCAGACTGAGCATAATAGCGCTACCCCCTCTGCCACAAATATACGGTAGTTTTACTCCATTTTCGAGTCAAAGTGTCTTTGTGTGACGTCCATGTCTTTGAACGGACCAATCACGGCACGGGACTCGCTCACCTCGTCTCCCGCACCCCAGTATTTTTGGCAGCATCGGTTTCATGAAATAATTGCTCTAAACTCTAGAGGATTCCTAGTCTATGGGCTTTACTAGTTTTTTTATTTGCTAAGTTGCATCACTTTCTTGTAAGTTACATTGTTGATTGGGCGGGCCGTTGACTAAAAATTGATGTTCAAACCACAGAACATTATTAAAGAGGTTAGAACGGCTATCGCGCGCAGTTAGTATCGGAACCGGTGTCGCCGCTCGTTCCTCTCCACATTTCCACATTTCTCGCGCAACGGTAGTAAAAACTTGTGTGCCTGGTGAATGGATACGCCTCCTTTAGACAGATTTAATGTCTGGCTTCTTAATCTGAACGTTATTGTGGCGTAAAAGGCATGTTTACGTTTATCGGTCAGCGCGGGCGAGTACTAGCATGCGAGCGTTTGCTCATAACCGGCGGCGACACGTACCCTGCTCGCATCGCCATTCTACTGTTCTGTTCTGTTCTGTGGTTCAAACTTTTTGAAGTCAGATTGAAGCTTAACATAAGGCCGCGGACTGGACGCACGCGACCGGCAGCGCGACGAGAATAAATCAAGGCCATTCATATAAAAAGCGGCCAAGTGCGAGTCGGACTCGCCCATGAAGGGTTCCGTATTTAGGCGATTTATGACGTATAAAAAAAAACTACTTACTAGATCTCGTTCAAACCAATTTTCGGTGGAAGTTTACATGGTAATGTACATCATATATTTTTTTTAGTTTTATCATTCTCTTATTTTAGAAGTTACAGGGGGGGGACACACATTTTACCACTTTGGAAGTGTCTCTCGCGCAAACTATTCAGTTTAGAAAAAAATGATATTAGAAACCTCAATATCATTTTTAAAGACCTATCCATAGATACCCCACACGTATGGGTCTGTTGAAAAAAAAAAATTTTTGAGTTTCAGTTCTAAGTATGGGGAACCCCAAAAATTTATTGTTTTTTTTCTATTTTTGTGTGAAAATCTTAATGCGGTTCACAGAATACATCTACTTACCAAGTTTCAACAGTATAGTTCTTATAGTTTCGGAGAAAAGTGACTGTGACATACGGCGGACAGACGGACAGACAGACATGACGAATCTATAAGGGTTCCGTTTTTTGCCGTTTGGCTACGGAACCCTAATAAAACTTGTGTTGTCAGGTGGCGGAGTTCAACATGTGGCTACCCCTGGACGCGGCCACTAGCCCTCTGTCGGCGCACGGCGAGGTGCGCCCGCGCAACTTCCCCATCTACGTGCTAAACGACAGCCACAAGACGCTGCAGATGCGCGCTAAAGTGGTCAAGGTCAGTAACTAAACAATCTTATAAACATACTTTATTTATAAAATAAAACAATTACCATACTACATCCCGACGTTTAGAACCCTTTACAGCGTTCGTGGCCAACGGGTGACTGAGGAAATATTACACTGTGCAAATCTACCCACTAACAAAATAATGAACCATCATAAACTATAAATTTTAAGGCCAGTTATATGTACATGCAAAATTGGTTTATAAGGCTGGTTCTACATTACAACTATTTTCAAGTAAAGATAAATAAATAAATAAAATATCATTTATTTCTGGCTTTTCACCCATAAAACACAGAGACAAATCACACAATACAAACACCCGATAAAGCTATATAATAACTAAGCTAGATAGTTTTATTTTATGAGTAACTATTGCGGTAACCGAAGACAATATTTATTCTTTATTTACATAATTCGTGTCAATAAATAACAAAGCAATAGAATTCAAAATTAATGGATACTTTCGTAATGTTACATAGCGTTCTGATGGTTGACTTGTAAAAAAATTGGACCAGTGCCCGATCTTTTTTTTTTACCCCCGACTATCTTCACGACAAGACTTTTGTATTTTTTACCCCTGACGGAATGGAGACGGTATACTATAAGATAAAATTTATTTCATTGAAAAATATCCTAAAATTAAACTATAGTCCTTTAGGGGGAGTGTTTTGCATACAAATGAATGTTCCAAAATATTTCCCAAACGGACCGATTTAGTTGCGGTTTTATGTAAAGGATTTGTAATAAGTACCTACATTAGGGTTGGTTTCTAAGTTTGAACTCAACAGATGATGATAATATAATTTTGTCGAGGTTTTTAAAACTTAAATTCAGAATGATGTAAGTATTATTTAACCTTCGAATTTAAACTGTTGTGAGACATACTAACATTGAATAATTTTACGGTTTAGACTCACTTGATTTAAGTCACTCGCGCGACATGTTTCGGAGAGCCTAGGTCTCCTTTCTTAAGCACTAACAGTGCGAGCAGCGTTCACGACGGCCGTGTATCGCGTACCGCTGCGCGCGCGCCGAGAAAACCGGTTGAGGGAGGTTGGCCGTCGTGAACGCTGCTCGCACTGTTAGTGCTTGAGAAAGGAGACCTAGGCTCTCCGAAACATGTCGCGCGAGTGACTTAAAACAAGTGAGTTTAAACCGTAAAATTATTCAATTATTTAACCTTGCTTGTTTCACACTAGGAATGGACAACGACCGGCGGTGTCCTCATGATTGGCTACGAGTTGTACCGGCTGCTCAGCATGAAAAAGGACAAAAAGCCTCGTAAGAAAAAGAAGGCCGAGCTCAAGGCCGAGGAGAAAGAGAGGGAAGAGCGAGAGAAGAACAAGGATAAACCGGACACGCTCAACGAGGATACTCAGGTATGGTTCACACACAGACAAGACATCCTCTAGACATAGCATAGTCGCGCTACCCCCTCTGCCACACATACGGTAGCGTTACTCCATCTTCGAGTAAACCCGTGCCGTGATTGGTCCGTGTCTTTGAACGGACCAATCACGGCACGGGATTCGCTCACCTCGTCCCCCCGCACCCCCGTATTTTTGGCAGCATCGGTTTCATGAAATAATTGCTCTAAACTCAGTCTAGAGGATTCCTAGTCTATGGTTTGACCAATCTCATGGTGGCATCTCACTCTCTCAAGCAAAATGTGAGAACAAACACACATTGGACAAAGAAATTGGACAGGTGGAATACCACCCTATGGTTTGTACTAATAATATTTTTTCGGAAACGTTCATATACTTGGTCAACCAGATCTTGACAGTAGAAAACGGCGGCAAATTTGAAAAATATAGGCGCGAAGGGATATCGTCCCATAGAAAATTTGAATTTCGCGCCTTTTTTTACTGACAAGATTTGGTTGACCAGCTATACTTGTCTAAGTAGTTAAGTACTTTTTGTACCGAGATTGTCTGAGTAGCATGACACCGAGAAAATACGATGGGAAAGGATTATTCAATACGTACGTATATAATTTTTGAACGCGTCACTGTCATGTGAATATAAAATGTAGACATCACTTGAACCAACAGCTTGATAATCTTGATAAAAATAAATGAGATTTGTCTTTGACTCACACTTTGACAGTTGTGTATACCACCTTTTGACGACTGGTCTGGCCTAGTGGGTAGTGACCCTGCCTGTTAAGCCGCGGTCCTGGGTTCGAATCCTGGTAAGGGCATTTATTTGTGTGATTAACACAGATATTTGTTCCTGAGTCTTGGGTGTTTTCTATGTATTTATGTATGTGTATATTATATATATCGTTGTCTGAGTACCCACAACACAAGCCTTCTTGAGCTTACTGTGGGACTTAGTAAATAAATAAATAAATATAAATAAATAAATATTATAGGACATTATTACACAAATTGACTAAGCCCCACGGTAAGCTCAAGAAAGCTTGTGTTGTGGGTACTCAGACAACGATATATATAATATACAAATACTTAAAATACATAGAAAACAACCATGACTCAGGAACAAATATCTGTGCTCATCGCACAAATAAATGCCCTTACTGGGATTCGAACCCAGGACCGCGGCTTCACAGGCAGGGTCACTACCCACTAGACCAGACCAGTCGGTCAAATCTGTGTAAGAATGTCCTATAATTTTTTTTTTTGACGATTAGAAGAGTTCTAAGTTTTATCTGTAAGGTGTATATATTTTGGCGTGCAATAATACATAATTTTTCTAGGGCTCCGATGCTACTTTCCAGTCGAAGTTGTCCGACGACTCTAAGCTGGAGGAAGGCGAGCCGGCGTGCAAGCTCGAGGCCGAAATCAGAGAAGAGATGAAGAAAGAAGACAAGAAAAACGAGGACGCTCCTAATGACGAGGACAAGAAACTGCTGGACGGTTAGTTGCACCTTTTTATGGTCACCCTACTTATCATATTTCAATTTCAATATCGTTTATTAGGGTTCCGTAGCCAAATGGCAAAAAACGGAACCCTTATAGATTCGTCATGTCTGTCTGTCTGTCCGTCTGTCCGTCTGTCTGTCCGTCCGTATGTCACAGCCACTTTTCTCCGAAACTATAAGAACTATACTGTCGAAACTTGGTAAGTAGATGTATTCTGTGAACCGCATTTAGATTTTCACACAAAAATAGAAAAAAAACAATAAATTTTTGGGGTTCCCCATACTTCGAACTGAAACTCAAAAATTTTTTTTTCATCAAACCCGTACGTGTGGGGTATCTATGGATAGGTCTTCAAAAATGATATTGAGGTTTCTAATATCATTTTTTTCTAAACTGAATAGTTTGCGCGAGAGACACTTCCAAAGTGGTAAAATGTGTGTCCTCCCCCTGTAACTTCTAAAATAAGAGAATGATAAAACTAAAAAAAATATATGATGTACATTACCATGTAAACTTCCACCGAAAATTGGTTTGAACGAGATCTAGTAAGTAGCTTTTTTTTATACGTCATAAATCGCCTAAATACGGAACCCTTCATGGGCGAGTCCGACTCGCACTTGGCCGCTTTTTTCACATTTATTTATTTATTTATTTATTTACATAAGGAGATCCAACAGCTAACTAAATGACAATGGAATCTTAAATAGATATATAGAGCCAATTACAGGAACTCACAAATAGATATGTAATAAAAACATATACTTAAGTAACACGCATCACATACACACACACACACACACACACATTGCAAACATGAAAGAGATAAGACTCAATCCAAAACTAAACAGAACTAACAACATTCACTTACATAAACCAAACCTACTACCGGTGACAGGACACCAATATTGTAAAAACTACGAACAAAATAAGGATTGGATACTACATATACAAAGCACTCGCTTACAAGATAAATACAAAATGCCTAATTGAAACACATTTCCGTCAATTTGCGCCTCACGGAGGGAATGGGATACATACACATAATATAAGCCCAGGCCAACGCAACGTATGTGTTTATATGTCAGTGCGCGCATATACGACAAAAATATGTATTACAACGCGATTCTGAAATCGTGTCGCAAAAATTAAAATTGTAGTGCGCGCTTGGCCTTACAGTAAATAACAACCAAAGTAAAGTCTGATTATGTCTAAAGGATACGCATTTGTAGCATTTAAACGCTATAGGATCGGAACTAGTCGATTTCACTTTTTATTGTGGCAAGGTATTTTGATTATTAAATCATTGGTACGTGGTAGAAGGGACTTTGTGAGGCAATCGCCAACCGGACGACGGAGCTAGAAGGGGCCCCAAATTTCATATGAGCGTGGCAATAATGCCCGTTTGTCACAGCATTCTACCCATGATATACTATTGACGGCCCCATACAACGACCGTCTTTTCAGTCTTATTTTAAGACAACAGAGGTCGCTTTTCTACAAAAACACAGACCAAAGACTATACTTTAAAAGGGAAATCATACAGTAGTTTATCCTTATATATTGTGTTTTGTTTCAGAAATGTACGAAGCGCTAGTGAAACCCGGGCCAGACTTGGTAATTTGCGACGAGGGCCACAGGATTAAGAACTCTCACTCAAACATATCATACGCCTTGAAACAAATGAGGACCAAGCGCCGTGTCGTTCTTACTGGTAAGAGACAAACTGTCTGTTACATTCCAATTGAATTGTGCACTGTATTCCATCGCAATAAAGTACAAGTTCCAACTGGTACTCAAGAGCTGGTATTCAAGAGCGTTCATGTATATGGCGTCAGTTAAGAATAAAAACGCTTGGTTTTAATTCAGAATACGCCAAACCCAAAGTTTTTTTACGCCAAATAAAATTTGATTCCCATTGAAAAAAAAAAACAGAATATATATGACAACCATTTCAATGGATAAAGTCACAATCATGCGAGATTTTGCCATTCAAATATGGAGCGTAACTACTGTATAGAAGCTTCAAATTCCTAAATCCTCATCCAACAGGCTACCCGCTCCAAAACAACCTACTAGAATACTGGTGCATGGTGGACTTCGTCCGTCCGAACTACCTCGGCAGCAAGACGGAGTTCTGCAACATGTTCGAGCGGCCCATCCAGAACGGGCAGTGCATCGACTCCACGCCGCAGGACATTCGGCTCATGCGCTACAGGGCGCACGTACTGCACTCGCTGCTCGTCGGCTTCGTGCAGAGGTAACCGACATAGTACAGGGACAACGTACTAGAATAGAGACTTGGTCCGTCCGAACTACCTCGGCAGCAAGACGGAGTTCTGCAACATGTTCGAGCGGCCCATCCAGAACGGGCAGTGCATCGACTCCACGCCGCAGGACATTCGGCTCATGCGCTACAGGGCGCACGTGCTGCACTCGCTGCTCGTCGGCTTCGTGCAGAGGTAACCGACATAGTACAGGGACAACGTACTAGAATAGAGACTTGGTCCGTCCGAACTACCTCGGCAGCAAGACGGAGTTCTGCAACATGTTCGAGCGGCCCATCCAGAACGGGCAGTGCATCGACTCCACGCCGCAGGACATTCGGCTCATGCGCTACAGGGCGCACGTACTGCACTCGCTGCTCGTCGGCTTCGTGCAGAGGTAACCGACATAGTACAGGGACAACGTACTAGAATAGAGACTTGGTCCGTCCGAACTACCTCGGTAGCAAGACGGAGTTCTGCAACATGTTCGAGCGGCCCATCCAGAACGGGCAGTGCATCGACTCCACGCCGCAGGACATTCGGCTCATGCGCTACAGGGCGCACGTGCTGCACTCGCTGCTCGTCGGCTTCGTGCAGAGGTAACCGACATAGTACAGGGACAACGTACTAGAATAGAGACTTGGTCCGTCCGAACTACCTCGGCAGCAAGACGGAGTTCTGCAACATGTTCGAGCGGCCCATCCAGAACGGGCAGTGCATCGACTCCACGCCGCAGGACATTCGGCTCATGCGCTACAGGGCGCACGTACTGCACTCGCTGCTCGTCGGCTTCGTGCAGAGGTAACCGACATAGTACAGGGACAACGTACTAGAATAGAGACTTGGTCCGTCCGAACTACCTCGGTAGCAAGACGGAGTTCTGCAACATGTTCGAGCGGCCCATCCAGAACGGGCAGTGCATCGACTCCACGCCGCAGGACATTCGGCTCATGCGCTACAGGGCGCACGTGCTGCACTCGCTGCTCGTCGGCTTCGTGCAGAGGTAACCGACATAGTACAGGGACAACGTACTAGAATAGAGACTTCGTCCGTCCGAGCTACCTCGGCAGCAAGACGGAGTTCTGCAACATGTTCGAGCGGCCCATCCAGAACGGGCAGTGCATCGACTCCACGCCGCAGGACATTCGGCTCATGCGCTACAGGGCGCACGTGCTGCACTCGCTGCTCGTCGGCTTCGTGCAGAGGTAACCGACATAGTACAGGGACAACGTACTAGAATAGAGACTTGGTCCGTCCGAACTACCTCGGCAGCAAGACGGAGTTCTGCAACATGTTCGAGCGACTGGCTAAACCTTTAGACCAACACTTGAATTGATGTGTAAAAATCGTGAAAGTTTGAATCAGTGTAAAGTCACAACTGAAACTTTATTTGACGCTTACATAACCTGATCTGACAACGTATCACACTAGGCCTTTCCGCAACTGGTTTGGTAAGAAAACAAAGCAGTTTTTAATCGCTATGACTGGCTGGTTTGACGTACTTATAGACTAAAACTCTATCTATGGGTACATACTTTGTAGAGTCTGTGCGGAAAGAGAAGAGTCGTGGTTTGTATGGGCCCAATACATTCCACTCTTCTCTTTCCGAACAGAATCTATAGATAGAGTTTGGAAATGCCAGCATCTTGTTAATATTAAAGACTTCTCATGCACTTTAATATCAAAATTGTCAAATTTCCTAGCCTTCTTTCTAGTAATGTACAATTTTTTCCGCAGGCGATCGCACGCAGTACTCCAATCGACGCTGCCCCAGAAGGAGGAATACGTCCTTTTGGTGCGCATGACGCCGTTGCAAAGGAAACTCTACGACCGTTTCATGAACGAGGTCGTTCGCTCCACGTCTGTGCCTAACCCTTTGAAGGCGTTCGCTATTTGCTGCAAGGTATGTGTAACTTTAGTTACTTTAGTAATTCGTTTACAATTATTTCTTCTACTTTATTCATATTTTAGCTTCCTGTAGCACGGTTGACACCTAAAACCCTGCGTTGTAGTAAATACGTTGCAACATCATGAATAGTTTCCTCCTAAATGTACAAACTCAACTGAAGAGTTTTAAGCCTAATTTTAAGGTTAAATTTCTTATGTAACATGTTTGTAAAACTACCATTCCATCAAGTTGCCAGTTTAAGCGTAGTGACGCAGAGTATAAAAGGGCGGTGGTTAAAATTTCAGCCTGTATACCATTTCTATGTTTGTGTCTAAAAATTTGTAACTAATATTTTGTTGAATGTGTTATATTTTATCCAGATCTGGAACCATCCCGACGTCCTGTACCACTTCCTAAAAAAGAGGAGCGAAGCCAACGCCGCTATCGAGGAAGACCTAGATCTAGAAGAGCTCGGAGGCGTGACCAAGGCGGGGCGGGCGAAAAACGGCAAAAACCAGCCTGGCAGGAGACCTGGCAGACCTAAGGTAAGTACTTACTACTGCAAATTTTCTTGTTTTGTTCATACTTCAAGATGCGCTCTCAGTGACCTTGACGTCACGTTCACATAGCGATTTGTTAGGGGCTTTTCGCGAGTGAAGTACGACCGTCGGACTTTGACTATCATTTCTGACTTTTGTATTGCTTTAATGCAATGGCTCCCATATAGACATTTGATCCTAATAACAAACCTGATTGATTGATACCATAAATTAAAATTTGTCCTCCGGCCTATTGTCTGAAAATAAATTATTTTTATTTTATTTATATTATCATTTTGATGTAAATATTTATGTGAGTGATGTAATTTTTTTTTGAAACGATGTGTCCCGCCGAGTTTGTTGCCGGTCCCATATTGGGATACCCTCCTCCAATTGAGGGGGGATTTAAATCTTCTCGGGGCAGAGGTGTGGGGTTGGAGCCGGTGTAGCTTTATTTGACGTTCATAAGCGCATTGTAATTATACTCTTACTGTTAGAAGAGACGGAGTTAGAAGTTCCCGTTACAACAGTATTGGCTCCCTGTCACACTTACGTACGAATTTACAAGTGCGACAGAGAGGCAACACGTCAAACGTGGTTCGCGGTAGGCCCTCAGAGCAGATTCCGCGAATTAGATTGGTTAAATACGCGAAGCTCAATACAGATGCCCTTGCATAGGTAAATGCTTCCATGTAACAGATGAGATTTTATCTAAAATTTGCTTGTTTGTGTTAACAAACGCGACATATTAGCGAGAGAATAAACCATCGTCAACACTGGAACCCATTCCCCAAAGCGCCCTGGGTAGCATTTGATATTTTAACCCATTACACTCAAAACTTTGTTCACAGGGTGCCCCGAAGAAACCAGCTGCGACAATACCACCGAACACCACCACCGGCCCAGCGCCGCCGCGCCCCGACGCACCCTACGGAAATCCCCCCTACCCACCACAACCCTACCGACCCGACCAACCTGGGTCCTACCCTTACAACTACCAGAACCAACCTCCTGGCTACTATCCCCCCAACCAACAGCCTTACAACCAAAACTACCCCAGCAACTACTACCCACAGCAACCCTACGACAACAGCTACCCCAACCAGTTCCCCCAAAATAACCCAGACATGAACAACCAAGGATACAACCAGAACTACTGGAACAACGGCAACTACTACAACAACCCTGCCTACTATAATAATCCGCAATATCCTAATAACGCCCCACCACAAAACTACACAGGGAACCCATCTGACTTCAACAATCAGCAATATCCGCCTAACTACAACCCGTCGTCGAATGACCAGCAACCCTACCCTGGTAACGCACTACAACCTTATCAAAACAACCAGGAACAACCAGGGACCAGTTACGGGAACCAACCCAGACCGCCGTATCAAGGCCCTTACCAGAACGCGCCAGGATTCCCGGAGTATCCTAACGGCCCACCAGGATCGTATCCCAACAATCAAGCGCCCCCAGAAGCTTCGTTTCCTAATAATCCACCTCCAACGGGACCTTATCCTAATAATCAACAACCGTCGGGATCTTCTTACCCCAATAACCAAGCACCGCCAGGACCGTACCCTAATAATCAACCGCCACCCGGACCTTACCCTAATAATCAACCGCCACCAGGTTCTTCTTACCCTAATAATCAACCCCCACCATCATCCTACCCTCCCAACCAACCTCCACCAAGCTACCCCAACCAACCTTACCCACCGCCATATGCGAACAACGAAGCTACTTACGGAAATAACCAACCGCCTTACAACTTCCCTGCTTACCCAAACAACATACCGCCTAAAGAAGAACCACAAATCAAATCCGAACCTGGTAACTTCCCAACCAATGACGTTAAGCCAATCGTTGGTCCCGGTCCAAACGGCGGCTTCGGGCAAAACCAATTCGATAATACATCACCTTATTTGGGATACAATAGTGGTTCAAACTCAAGAAATCAACAGATCAAGAACGAACCTAATCTTGGTTTCCAACCTGGTGAAGTCAAGAACGAAACAGGCCCTAATGTACCGCCTTATGGGAATCCAGGTTATAATTATAACCAAACTAACATGCCAGGTTTTCCAAACCAAGGAGATAATAGTACAAATGGGAATTACCCGTTCCCGTCCTACCTTGAAACGAAGCCCCCACTCGGAAGCAATAGCTCTGGCAGTCCGCTCACATCTTGGCCTCTAGAATCAATCAAAACGGAAGTCGACAAACTTAAAGCCGAAGAAAAAACTGAAACGAAATCCGAATCAGACGGCGAAGTCAAAATCGCCGATTTAGACACCAAGATGATCGTCAAAGATGAAGGGAAAAAGACTAAAGAAATATCCAGTCTCGCAAAAGAAAATACAAAGAAACCTCAAGACAAAAAGGAAAAGACGAGGAAACCTAAAAGTGATGCTTCTGAATCTGAAGATGAAGGTAAAAAACCTAAACAGAAAGGCAAAGGCAAGGAAAGCAAGAAATCTGACAAACCGAAGCCAAGGGGTCGACCTAGACTTGCCAAAGGAAGGAAAGACAGAAAAACTTCAAAAGAGAAAGAGGATTCAGAGTCTGAGGACAGTGAAAAAGAAGAGAAATTAAACAGAGAAGAAGAATTAGCCCTGATGAAGAAAGCGGAAGAAGTAACCTATGATTGGGCTGCTGAATTGCTAAAAGACTATATTCCTGGTATTATAGAGAATTCCTCTAAGATGGAACTTTTCTTCTATTTGTTGAATGAAAGCATCAAGATGGGCGATAGAATACTGCTTTTCAGCCAGAGTTTGTTCACGTTGAACCTCATTGAAGACTTTTTAGAGAGGAATTACATTCCTGGCACAAACTGTTTGTGGGAGAGAAATACTAATTACTATCGTAAGTATACAAATTGTTCCGTTTGTGTAATGCAAAAATCTGTTTAGAAAGTATTTTAAACAGATTTTGGACGACGTATTGCTGGCAATTTTTCTAAAATGAGTTGCTACAATTAGGAATTAAAGGGGAATACCAGGAATAGCTTTTTAATAGCATTTTATTATGCAATACAGTATCCTTGCGTATTTTGAATCCTTGTAACAATAATTATATATGAACAAGAAATTGACTTTTTGTGGAAAGGAAGAATTGAAAACTGCTATTTTAATTTTCTACACATTTGAAACCCTTCCTTTGGTATTTGTGGCAACAACTGGAAGGAAACTTGTATAAGTATTAACAAACTTCGCCTTTTCAGGTCTAGACGGCTCAACGCACGCGCTAGAGCGAGAAAAGCTAATAAACGAATTCAACGCCAACCCAAATATCTACCTGTTCCTGGTATCGACGCGCGCCGGCTCGCTAGGAATTAACCTGGTCGGCGCCAACCGCGTCATCGTGTTCGACGCGTCGTGGAACCCGTGCCACGACACGCAGGCCGTGTGTCGAGTGTATAGGTACTATTAACAGTATTAACCATTGAAAATTATTTAACACAATACTAGCACTTGAGGAAGCCATCTTGGATTAGATGTCGGCTCGATTTATAGCGTCCTTTTTACTTGATTATAAATTACACTCTCAGAATAATTATCACTACATCTAGATCGTAAGTCAATTGCACGTAATCAACTCGCAGCTGAGGATCAGAAAAAAAGAAAAAACATACAAGTGGAATAAAAGCTTGTGTCAAAAAGGACAGGCTGAGTTACCCTTAAAATTTATAGTCTTAAATATGAGTTTTTGGCTGAATTAGTTTGCTTAGGTTAATAAACTAAAATAAAACAATGTATTTATCAGATCCTGTTTTTAGTTACAATATCATTTTTGACACACAGATACGGGCAGAAGAAACCGTGCTTCGTATACCGCTTCGTAATGGACTGGTGCCTCGAGAAGAAGATATACGACCGACAAATCAACAAACAGGGCATGGCCGACCGCGTGGTCGACGAGTGCAACCCCGACGCTGTTCTGTCTATGAAGGAGATCACTAACCTGTGCTTTGATAATGACGAAAAGGTAAGAATTAGTCGCTAGACTCAAACATTAGCTTATATAAACGACCGACAAATCAACAAACAGGGCATGGCCGACCGCGTGGTCGACGAATGCAACCCCGACGCTGTTCTGTCTATGAAGGAGATCACTAACCTGTGCTTTGATAATGACGAAAAGGTAAGAATTAGTCGCTAGACTCAAACATTAGCTTATATAAACGACCGACAAATCAACAAACAGGGCATGGCCGACCGCGTGGTCGACGAATGCAACCCCGACGCTGTTCTGTCTATGAAGGAGATCACTAACCTGTGCTTTGATAATGACGAAAAGGTAAGAATTAGTCGCTAGACTCAAACATTAGCTTATATAAACGACCGACAAATCAACAAACAGGGCATGGCCGACCGCGTGGTCGACGAATGCAACCCCGACGCTGTTCTGTCTATGAAAGAGATCACGAACCTGTGCTTTGATAATGACGAAAAGGTAAGAATTAGTCGCTAGACTCAAACATTAGCTTATATAAATGACCGACAAATCAACAAGCAGGGCATGGCCGACCGCGTGGTCGACGAGTGCAACCCCGACGCTGTTCTGTCTATGAAGGAGATCACTAACTCGTGCTTTGATAATGACGAAAAGGTAAGAATTAGTCGCCAGACTCAAACATTAGCTTATATAAACGACCGACAAATCAACAAACAGGGCATGGCCGACCGCGTGGTCGACGAATGCAACCCCGACGCTGTTCTGTCTATGAAAGAGATCACTAACCTGTGCTTTGATAATGACGAAAAGGTAAGAATTAGTCGCTAGACTCAAACATTAGCGTATATAAATGACCGACAAATCAACAAGCAGGGCATGGCCGACCGCGTGGTTGACGAGTGCAACCCCGACGCTGTTCTGTCTATGAAGGAGATCACTAACCTGTGCTTTGATAATGACGAAAAGGTAAGAATTAGTCGCTAGACTCAAACATTAGCTTATATAAATGACCGACAAATCTACAAACAGGGCATGGCCGACCGCGTGGTCAACGAATGCAACCCCGACGCTGTTCTGTCTATGAAGGAGATCACTAACCTGTGCTTTGATAATGACGAAAAGGTAAGAATTAGTCGCTAGACTCAAACATTAGCTTATATAAATTACCGACAAATCAACAAGCAGGGCATGGCCGACCGCGTGGTTGACGAGTGCAACCCCGACGCTGTTCTGTCTATGAAGGAGATCATTAACCTGTGCTTTGATAATGACGAGAAGGTAGGAATTAGTCGCTTTCTAGTTTGGCACTGCGAATACAATTTAACAAGCAGGGCATGGCCGACCGCGTGGTCGTGATGTCTAAGAAGGAAATTACTAATCTTTACTTTGATTTCGATACTGATGATAAGGTAATATTTGGTTACACATTGATTTTTAACATTTGTACGGTGTTCGGCGCTACAGCTGTTTCACTTATGAAATATTTAATATATTTGTTAACGAGATATTACGCTTAATTAAAATGAAATACAAAATGATTTGAAATGAATTTACATCATGGTGTAATTGCTTAGCAAATTAAGTCTACATTTAATATACCTACGTAATGAAAGCAAACGACTATTAAAATTTATTTATTTATTTATTTTTTAATCTCAAGTTTGTTGTAATTTGCGCAATACAGCGATAATAGAATCCTATTTACTGTTATAACGAATTGCCCTTGGCTTATTACTTTCTACTGTTTCATTGTACACAATTCTATTACTGAAGACACAAAGGCCGACGACTTATGATCTAATTGCGTCATTGAACCGTGAAGTTTTTTCTCCATATTCGTTGATCTGAATCTGGAATTAGTCACACAGTTGGCGGTCTCTAAATTTATTTGTATTGAATAAATGGGTGATTGATCAATTGCGTGTCAAAACTTTGTTGCGTATTTGTTTAAGGTAGATAATAATCATATTAAGGAAAGTATTAGAAATATTTAAGGTAGATAATAATCATATTAAGGAAAGTATTAGAAATATTTTTACATGAAAACTAGGGTCACCAAACGTTGTATTATATATAATAGTTTTTTTTGGCGCTGGTGGCCTAGCGGTAAGAGCGTGCGACTTTCAATCCGGAGGTCGCCGGTTCGAACCCCGGCTAGTACCAATGAGTTTTTCGGAACTTATGTACGAAATATCATTTGATATTTACCAGTCGCTTTTCGGTGAAGGAAAACATCGTGAGGAAACCGGACTAATCCCAATACGGGCCTAGTTTACCCTCTGGGTTGGAAGGTCAGATGGCAGTCGCTTTCGTAAAAACTAGTGCCCACGCCAATTACTGGGATTAGTTGCCAAGCGGACCCCAGGCTCCCATGAGCCGTGGCAAAATGCCGGGACAACGCGAGGAAGAAGAGTTTTTTTTGATTCGTCATTCTATCTTTCGTTCCGTTGACATTTAGAGTCGATGCTACGACCTCTAGAACTTAGTTCCGAAAGCTATGAATGCTGTGTCGCTTATGAAATGTCTATAGGGATTATTGTAGAACATACGAGCGACTAACATTCGGTGAAAACTTACTTGTTAAAAGGGAGAATCGTATATACCTTTAAACGAGCAATTCTTATACATACATTTATATATATCTTTTGGGGATCTCGGAAACGGCTCGACGGAACGATTTCGATGAAATTTGCTATATAAGGGTTTCGGGGGTGAAAAATATATCTAGGTCTAGGAAAACGCGCATTTTCGAGTTTTAATGTTTTCCGAGCATAGCTCGGTCTCCCAGATATTTAGTTTAAAAGAAGTACTAACATATCTAAAACTATTTGTTGCAGGAATCCGAACCCAAAGACCTGTCCGAGCACAAGGACAAGTACCTGGACGTGCTGATGCAGGGCATCATCCAGCACCACAGCCAGCTGCTGAGCAAGGAGCCCTTCCAGCACGAGTCGCTGCTGGTCGATAGGAAGGAGAAGAAACTGTCCAGTGCGGAGAAACGATTGGCTCAGAGAGGGTGAGTACACTATTGTTACGGGAATCTGAAGATCTGAACCCAAAGGCCTGACAAAGACAAGTACCTGGACGTGGTGATGCAGAGCATCATCCAGCACCACAGCCAGCTGCTGAGCAAGGAGCCCTTCCAGCACGAGTCGCTGCTGGTCGATAGGAAGATGAAGAAACTGTCCAGCGCGGAGAAACGATTGGCTCAGAGAGGGTGAGTACACTATAATTACTACGGGATCTGAAGATCTGATCCCAAAGGCGTGACAAAGACAAGGACCTGGACGTGCTGATGCAGGGCATCATCCAGCACCACAGCCAGCTGCTGAGCAAGGAGCCCTTCCAGCACGAGTCGCTGCTGGTCGATAGGAAGGAAAAGAAACTGTCCAGCGCCGAGAAACGATTGGCTCAGAGGGGGTGAGTACACTATAATTGTTACGGGAATCTGAAGATTTGAACCCAAAGGCCTGACAGAGACAAGGACCTGGACGTGGTGATGCAGGGCATCATACAGGCGGGGTGAGTGAACTATAATTGTGACAGGAATCTGAACCCAAAGATTTGTCTGAATATAAAGACAAGTACAGTGTTATGTAGTTGTAATAAAAATATTTCGGATGTCTATTTATTTTTATTATAACTACAAACTAGGAAACCTTTCTGTGTTCGGTTACCGCGATAGTTGTTCATGAATTAAACATTGTGTTTTCGTATAGGTACGGATATAACTAGTTTTGCACAATGTAATTTTATGGACCGAGATCATTCTCTCGATGCTCGTAACGTCGGGATGAATTTTAAATTCATTATACGCGATATAATCCGTTTCAATTGTGTTGCTTTACAAATTGTTTTGTTTTTGCTTAAAAACCTAACACGCAATTTTGATATATACACGGTGCCTTTTGAGTCGTGATCAGTAATATGTTTTTCTAACTCCATAAACAACGAGCAATTTAATGCCCCTACTCTTACTTAAATCAGACAAGATTTTTTTTATTTTTTGTTTATTTTTTGTCATTTATTTTACTTTTGTAAGTGGATTTAGGATATTACAACGTCTTATTAAGATATTTAAATTAGTAAATTGAATCGCCTCTTTGAATCGGAACTGTCATTGACATCAATTTTGGCATTTGTCCCAAATTTACTTAATTTTTCATTTGAAATAAAAGCTGTTTAAATACCACATTGCCACCTGTGAAAGTAAAATAAATGACAAAAAATAAACAAAAAAAAAATCTTGTCTGATTTTAGTAAGAGTAGGGCAGAGCATTAAATTGCTCGTTATTTATTGAGTTAGAAAAACATATTACTGATCACGACTCAAATGGCACTCTGTATAAGTGATTAAAGTACACATCAAATGAAGTTCTAGTATCATTGTGATAGTTATTTTCACAGTTTTAATGCTATATTTTTTTTAAATGTAGATATGAATTAGAAAAGAAGGCAGCCCTAGCGCCGAAGCCCACGACGGCGTACAGGACGGTCCGCACGGCGGACGGCAGCGTCGTGCAGCGGCCGGTCGGCACCGTGCGGCCCATGCAGCACGGCGCGCGCTGGATCCCGGCCGACGTGTGGCGCCGGCAGGGCATGACCGCGCAGGAGATGACGCTGCCGCTGGGTAACTATCACACGCACAGTGCGCTGCAGAAAGAAGGCAGCCCTAGCGCCCAAGGCCACGACGGCGTACAGGACGGTCCGTACGGCGGACGGCAGCGTCGTGCAGCGGCCGGTCGGCACCGTGCGGCCCATGCAGCACGGCGCGCGCTGGATCCCGGCCGACGTGTGGCGCCGGCAGGGCATGACCGCGCAGGAGATGACGCTGCCGCTGGGTAACTATCACATTACAGCGCGCTGCAGAAAGAAGGCAGCCCTAGCGCCCAAGCCCACGACGGCGTACAGGACGGTCCGCACGGCGGACGGTAGCTTCGTGCAGCGGCCGGTCGGCACCGTGCGGCCCATGCAGCACGGCGCGCGCTGGATCCCGGCCGACGTGTGGCGCCGGCAGGGCATGACCGCGCAGGAGATGACGCTGCCGCTGGGTAACTATCACATTACAGCGCGCTGCAGAAAGAAGGCAGCCCTAGCGCCCAAGCCCACGACGGCGTACAGGACGGTCCGCACGGCGGACGGCAGCGTCGTGCAGCGGCCGGTCGGCACCGTGCGGCCCATGCAGCACGGCGCGCGCTGGATCCCGGCCGACGTGTGGCGCCGGCAGGGCATGACCGCGCAGGAGATGACGCTGCCGCTGGGTAACTATCACATTACAGCGCGCTGCAAAAAGAAGGCAGCCCTAGCGCCCAAGCCCACGACGGCGTACAGGACGGTCCGCACGGCGGACGGCAGCGTCGTGCAGCGGCCGGTCGGCACCGTGCGGCCCATGCAGCACGGCGCGCGCTGGATCCCGGCCGACGTGTGGCGCCGGCAGGGCATGACCGCGCAGGAGATGACGCTGCCGCTGGGTAACTATCACACGCACAGCGCGCTGCAAAAAAAATATTTTTTCTACTCCCGTACTTTTATTTGTCATTTAAAGGGTCGTGCACACACCTTTAAAACCCTACCTTATAGTTGTCAAGACAAGTCTTTAGTCTATTCCCCAAAAAAGAATTTGTGCATACACGCAGTGTCTTTTTGGCGATTTTACGATACTTCGTGTAATGACCACTTTAAAAATATTGAATGAAATACAGTGTTGCCAACCTTATTTTAAATGTCATCTCTGATAAATAAGTGAACCATAGACATGTTTTTTTTTAATTTCATTCATTCATTCGTTCTTTTCCCGCCCGTAGCCTCCATTTTTCCTACTTCTTGAATTAAAAATATTTGTTAAATTTACAATTTTATTTCAAAGTAAGTGCTTGGTCGTAGAAAAAGTATTGTATGCAACGTTGTTTAACTAAGTCAAAAATACTCGTGGCGTCTTTATTAACAATTTTCGGCTTCGCCTCAAATTGTTACTCACGCCACTCGCCTTTTTTGACCTCTCTTAAACAACGATTGCATAAAATACTATTATTACATACATAGAATAGAATAGAATATAATTTATTCGTAAGCACACAGACAATACATAATAATTATGAAAGAAAACACAAAATAAGATTAAAGAGCCACGAAATGGCCTCATCTCAGCATGTTGCTGGTGGCTTCCAGCGCTGGTCTTCCGATGAGACCATCAAGTGAGAAGAATCACGGAGGGTAACAGACAAGAAGAAAAAGACATCAAATAACGTACAGTGAACAAAAAGTAAAATAAAAGTTACACAGAAGGAAGATACAACATAACGACTATATTAAATTAAGACTATTTTTTTAATATACATATAAAACAAGCATCGTGCTCGCAACACTGTATTGATCCGGTCCAACCATACCTTGGCTGTACATTACAGCTGCATATGCAGCTAGCGCCAACGGTGGCTACACTAACTAAAAAAGAAAAGGCAATGACAGACCAGACCAATATCGAGCGCATGGTATAATAATATACTCCGCCTGGTACTCTATTCCGAGATTCGCGAATGACCTAACTGGCACTTGCCTACGTCATCATGCTCTTTACAGGTTCTCAAACTTTAAAATGTGGGAGAATTTTAACCAACAGTGAAAATTATTTTAACGGCATTAATTTTAAGTTATTCATGTAGAAACATAGTAAAATAAAACAAATCTATACTGCACTTTTCACTCCTACTCTTACAGTTCCGAATAGAGCAGCCAACCATTTTCGTAACAAAACATTAATTACGAAGCTTACGACGTGAAAAGTTTGGAAAACACTGCGACTGCTGACACTGAGCGAGAAGGGAATAACAATTAACACGCGTTCGACAAGGACGGTCGGTCAGGGACAAAATGGCGGATTGTCAAATGTGAAAGCGCTATCCTGTGTTGCCAGTAGTGTAAATAGAATTACCCGAACGTCTGAAATTTCTTTCGTGAATCGGAAGATATTGCTAATGAATAATTAAAAATGACGTGTTATTGTAAAATTTAAGATAAAATACATATAAATGAAAATTATTAAATTATAAAGAAATAAATTAACTTATTAACCATAGATATAATGTACCCAAGTAACATGTTATGTTGAAATAAAGTGGCAATGTTATTGTGACGTAGGCAAGTGACACTCTGGGAAGAGAAGACCATGTTTTATTAGACCATGATCGAGCGTTCATGAAATCAATTTTATAAGATTAGTTTAACAAGACAGCATCGTAGGATTTGTAGGTAAACGAATACTAACATAACAATACTCTACTGTATGGCGTATTAGGAATAATTAACTCTTGCCAGGCTGAAGGAAACAAGGAACATGGAAAACCAACAGCTATAAACCAATAGCTGTAATGTATTACTAACAATATTGTATGGAATTTTTAATTTTCCGAAATAAAGATATTTTATTTTTTATAAACATGTCTAAAGCCCCGTCTCCATATCGCGCGGCAATAAGCTATCGAACATTGGCTCGCGCGGCAGCCGCGCGCAATGGATACCGAGCTGGCTCGCGAGCCAACTCGATCGTTGGCTCGCTCGAACGCGCCGCGCGACGAACCATTCATTGTCGGTGTTTCGACGCGCGGCAAAGGAATGTTCGCGCGCAGTTGGGACGGATGTGTACATATTTCAGTTGGCTCGCGCGGCCGCATACATAGATAATGAAAAGTGTCGTACTTTAATTAAATTATACGACACTAAACAGTTTCTATGGAACAGTAAATATAGTGATTATCGCAAACGAGTATTTTTCTATTTGGCTATACTTCGTTCCGAATAATTAATTTTTGTGATATAATGTGGTCGATCGTCGGATCGCCTGCCGCGCGCGGCGGCCGCGCTATAGTTTAAGATGGTGCCTAAATTGGCTCGCGAGCCAAAATACAGGTTTGCCACGGTCGAACAATACTCGCGCGGCCGCCGCGCGTAATGGAGACGCGGCTTAAGACATACAATAGATTTACAGAGCCAATTACAGGTTCTCACTTATAAAAATTAAATACAGAAAAAACCAATATAAATACAAATCAGTTACACACACAAGTATCAACAGCACAAGCCGAGGTTAGTGTGTACATCACGCTGCACGACTGCATAGACACATTAGGAACGGAATTCATTCACAAAGTGGCCATGCAGTCCCACCGCCAACTGTACAAAAACTTCACGAAAAACAGCAAAATTACAAATGTACCTATATAGTATAACTTCAATAAGCCGAGCCCAAACCTGCGCTAGAAGCTACAAGAAGCTAGTTATTATTCATTAATAAATTCATAAATTGCCCAGGCAATTTTACGGCTGGGTTGTACACTGCTGAGAATGAGACCCGTGGGCAACGTGCACAGACAGACACATCATTGATCACTCATCAGACATAGGTGCAGCTCAAGGCTATACTGGCAGGGTCGCCATGTGATATTGGGCTTTGAGAGAAAGCACTTAGTTGATAAAGCTAATTATTCATACCTACTAACAATGACACGTGCGTAAGCATGCGTTAAGGATGGGTTTGTGTAGACCAAAATACGTTTTGTAGCAGAAAACTGTTGTCTCGACTAAAAATATTTACAGTTTATAAGATTATTATATGTACTCGTATGTTAGTCTGTAAGGCTGATTTAACTGTTAAGGCGGAGCACACACTACAACTAATTTACTACCATCGTCCCATAAAAAATGTCTAACCTAAAACATTTCTCTTAGACGTGGTAATACCAACCAACTCCGCCGAGAAGACGAACATCGTCCTAAAGGCCGGTCAGCGGGTGATGGTGCTCAAGTCGCCGAAGGGCATCTACATGCAGCTGGAGTCGGGCAAGATCATCGCCATCAAGACCTCGTTCAAGGGTCTGGGGCAGAAGGCGGCTGACAACAAGGATAGCAGCCCTATTGGGAAGAAAAGTAAGTTTAGTGACTGGTTTATCTAATATAATATACAGGGTGTCCCAAGAAGTAGTGATATACTGAAGCTGGGAGGTAGAGGACCTAGAGGGCTATCTGAATCACCCCCATGTATGTTCCGCGATTTTTCGTATTTTCGGAGTTATGATTTTTTTTAATTTTTCACCTATCGCCGAGTACGATGAGATATGTATGTTCACAACTTCAAGGGCGCTTAGAAAAATAAAACATACTGGGTAATTTTATCTTTCTTGGATTTTTTTTTTAATTCCATTCAGATATCTAACGATAGTAAATGTTACCATACTGAATTGGCCTGTCTATCAGCTTAGCACACAAAAAAAATCAAGCATCTACCGCAATAATTCACGTCACCATAAATAAAAATCTCATCGTACTCGGCGATAGGTGAAAAATTAAAAAAAATCATAACTCCGAAAATACGAAAAATCGCGGAACATACATGGGGGTGATTCAGATAGCCCTCTAGGTCCTCTACCTCCCAGCTTCAGTATATCACTACTTCTTGGGACACCCTGTATACAGATGTTTGGGAGGAATGCCTAGAATTTTAACGACGCATTGGTTTCAACCATAGATGGGATTAAATTAATCTAAATAATTACGGTAACCAGGGATCGGAACCGGTTTTTTGCAAAAACTTAGAAATAACCATATTTTTCGAATTATTTTATACTCGAAATGTAGGACTCAGTGTTTTTAGGTTACGACTTCGTATTATTAGATTGCCCAATTAAAAATGAAGTAATTAGCAAATAACGAAAAAATACCGTTTCCGTTTCCATACAAAAAATACCGGTATCCGATCCCTGACGGTAACTATAATTTTTTTTTAAGTTTACTTATTCTGGTATCTGTCAAAAAGAGCGTTTTGTTTTGGGGTTTTGGTACATATTCTTGTTCCGTTAAAATCCTTTGGGTTCTTCCTGAGCACTCTGCGTTTTTCTTATGGAGAGATGTTTGAAGTATTTATACAAGCAATTATCCGCTCGAATTCCCGTCGCGTCACAATTTTCAGAATGACAATACTTTTATGTGGAACGCGTATGCAACAGAACTATTTTATATAAAGCAACATTTTCTAATCATTTATGTTTGTTACAGTCCTAGGCAGCCGTCCAGGCAGCATACCGGGCTCTCTAAAGAATAACTCCGCGATCACAATAACTTCCAAGAGCGGCCCCCGACCTGGCTTCCAGCGGGTCATAACCAGGCCCGCCATAATAGGCCACAACAAGATCACCAGGCCTCTGCTGCCCGGACAGAAGATAGCCGACATCCGGAACCGGCTAGAGATGCGATCCTACGGCACCGTGCGACACAGATTACCTCCGCACCCTGGCCGCATTATTAGACCCAACCTCCCGGGATCACTAAGCATAACAAAAATCAGAAGAGACGCTAAAAGATCTGACAATGAAAATAGCGACTCTAATCCCCCAACTAAGATAGACTCCGACGATGATACTCAAATCCTAGACAGCGACGATGAAGAAACGGAAAAAGCGAAAAAAGCAGATAACGAACAAAAATCAAAGACGCTCGCGGAAAATTCTGAAGACTCAAAATCTTCCACGAGCTCTGAAAACCAAAAGAAAAGTGCCAATACTCAAGAAAAACTTGCAGAACCTATCGTTTTGACTACTGATGAAAAACTGCCTTCGGAGGAGGCTCTAGAAGTCAAAAATTCCGATACTAGTGACTCCCATTTAAGCGATGATTCCAGGACCCGCGTAGATAACTCTCAAACGCCGCCGATGGATAACGTCGAGAGGAAAATTAATTTACTGAAAAACTATAGGCATCAAAGACCCGGCAGTAGACCTCAAACGGAATCTAGCTTGAGTATATTAGAGCGAACGGCCAGCGTGCTGAACAAGGAGGGCATGCCGGACTTCCGGAGGAACCTAGATGATATAACGCAGTCATATTCCCCGGGTAGCGACGAAAAGCCGGGGACTAAGTCGAAGAAGAAAAAGTCTCCCAACAAGGAGGGCGAATCTCAGAGTCAGTTTAATTCCGGGATGTCTCATAGTGTGTCTAGTCTGCTGGGGTCGCCGGGCGTGAAGCGGAGCGACCACAGCGCGGCGCCGGCCCCGGCCGACGGGGGCATGGCTCCGGCCGTGCCGCCGCTGCCGGACGCCAAGCCGCCCCACCAGCCCTATCCCGCACCGGGGCATCCTCCGGAGGCGCCTTACGCGCAATATCCAGGTTCGTATCTATTTAGAAAACTTTACATACTCGTAAGTCAATTTCTTGAAGTTTAAGTTAGGTACCTTAAGGCCCGTCTCCATATTGCGCGGCAAACTATCGAACATTGGCTCGCGAGGCAGCCGCGCGCAATGGATACCGGGCTGCCGCGCGAGCCAACTCGATCAGATCGCGTTGGCTCGCGAGCCAACCCGGTATCCATTGCGCGCGGCTGCCTCGCGAGCCAATGTTCGATAGTTTGCCGCGCAATATGGAGACGGGCCTTAACATAAACGCCTGTTTCACGATTAGGTACTCGCGTGACAAGTATGAACATTATAAATAATCAGTGGCATTTTAGGTTACGGCATGAACTACGGCGCGTACCCCAGCTCGCCGTACTACGGCTACGGCAACTACCCGGCCGGCTACGCGGGCTACGCGCCGCCCGCGCCCGCGCCGGTGCCGCCCTACCCGCCCGCGCCGCCCGACTACCTGCCGCCCAACCCGCAGTGGTAATACCGCTAACGGGCTTCTGACCAGTACAAACTACCCGCAGGTGGTTAGAACACAAGTCCACTCACTTAACGTACCACGTACGGTAAAAGTGCGGTAAATCTTACATCAGTGCGACAAAAGTGTCATTTAACGTGGAGTGTGGTACCTAGGTGTAACGTGTAGTGAAACTGTGGCTAATTGAACAGTGTTGAGGTGACTCGAGATTCTAATCCTAATACTGAGTGATGTAATTTTAGATGTTCTTTTCGAGGAGTGTGAATGTGTATAGGCCGCGGTCCATCGAGGGAGGCTACGACTTATGTTTCAGTTTTATACTTAATGTACTTCGTGCCGCGCTGTGAAATTTTATAAGTCCTTTGTTTTCTAAACTTGTATGCAAAATTTATTGTATTTTATCTTCTATTTATTATTTTCTGCGAGTCTTATAAAGTTATTTGCTGATGCTGTGAAATTGTCCTTAATTTGGATTTTTTCTATTCATCCCTGCCTCGTTTTGACGAATATTATTGTTATAGGAATACTTATGACATGGCAAACGAGGTAAAATGTAATTATTTCGTCTTTTTGGTACTTATTAATTAAGTAGGACGATACGCGGGCACCTTCTTATCATAATAACCAGTGTCAAATGCGACTAGTACGAGTAAGTCATTAATCGTTACAATGTAAATGAAATGATGTCTTTCCAATGTGCGGCTATGCGTGAATCTTTGGATGTGATACGTTGGTTACTTAGTGTTAGAAATAGTGTGTATGATGGTATTTATCTTTGTAATTTCTAGCTTAGATAGGATGCCCACTTATACTAATTAAATATATTAGAAATGTTCTCATTTATCCATTCAATAGAGCCGTGATATGTGTAACATTAACATAGTAGAATGTATGCAAATTTGCATAGACACCTATTTATCTAATCTAGTTTATATTTCAAGTGTTCCAAACTCGAAAAGCAAAATCTTTAGATTTCTATTTTTTCTTTGGTGTGTTATAAGAGAAGTGATTATCTCTTAGGTTTTAATGTTTTTTTTATTATTAATTTGCATGGCAACAAAAACTTAATCTACATAGCGAAAATATTTATATCAATAGCAGTGGGTTGTTTGTTTTAAACGTCACTTACGCCGGACCAGGTCCTTTGAAGCTTTTTCTGGGATAAGAGGCAGAAACTTCTATTGAACATCTTATGTTCTTATGTTCCTACGAGTATTGGCTATGTGCACGAAGCCTTCGGGACACATGAATTATTTATTATTTACCAGTTGACTTTAACAGACATGATATGAAACTTCACATTTATACCATGGCATATCCTGTGATTGAATTCCCCTAAATGCACTTCGCACATAGCCAATATCTGTCGACCTTAATTAACTGATTTGTAATTAGCAGAACACAATATGCTGTCTCACAGATAATTATCGTCATGATACATTTAATCTCATTGTAAAGCGACGGATTTTCAATGTACCAGATTATTGAAAGACTAAATGTGATATTTGTGAATTTCCTTTTTTGGTAACCTGGTACTAAATACTGAAAATCTTTCTTTTTACCAGTTTCGATGAGCTTTGTTTAGCTTATACGCCTGTTAATTTTCCTTATAATATGTAATATGTGATAGTCTGATTCTGATAATTTATGGCACAACGTATTACGTTTACGTTAGCAGTATTATATTTTGCTTGTGTATACGATTTTCGCAAAGCTATAGATAACAAAATAGTGTAAGGTAAAATCGAATTTTAATTGACGAAGGAAGAAGTAAATGAATTACTTTTTGTGAATATTTCTCGAAATATAATTCTGAAGATCAAGAAATGCGTAAAATGCGTAGTTTTAAGACTTAAGATCGGTTTTCCTAGGATAGCGGTGCCGTCATATAGCGGCCGTCTCCATACTAAATAATACGGCTAAATATGGATGTCGTAGTATTTGTATGGAGACAGCCGCTATATGACGGCACCGCTTTCGGAGGAAACCAAAGTTTAACACAGTACAATGAATTAATTCGATCGATTAAATATCGCAATTAATATATCGAAAATCGAAAGCATGTTCTTGATCCGTCTAAATGGGGCTTAAAGCAAAAATAAATATTGAAAAACTCAATACTAAATGAATGCTAAAATGCTGTAAGTCGCTGTGTATACTGAAAGCAAATTATATTTCGAGAGGTATAACTTTTTTATACTTACATTGAATCTCACACACCAGACGAAAAGTAGAAATGACGCTGACATTATTTTTTAAATTTATAGCCATTCGTGTGTTGCCCTGTGTACAAATAAGTGTTCGGCGATAATGTTCGAAGTGATACATAACAGTGCATTTTAAATTGATCCATATTACTGTACCGGCGATATCTAATAAAGAAATCAGTAAACAGTAGCTAACTTGTTTCTTTTATAATTATACCTAATATCTGGGAGACCGAGCTTTGCTCGGAAAACATAAAAACTCAAAAATGCGCGTTTTCCCAGAGATAAGACTTGCATCTAGATTGATTTTTCGCCCCCGCAAAACCCCTATATAGTAAATTCCATCGAAATCGTTAGTGCCATTTCCGATATCCCCGAAATATATATAATATAAATAAATAAACAAAAATTGCTCGTTTAAAGGTATAAGATACCTATGGGTACCTATAACATCTACATAATCTACATTTACATTACTATGAAAACAAATGATTTTTACGCGTCAGGATTTTCAGGTGAGTTTAACTGGTTTAAGTAACTAGATAAAATCGTATGGTAATGCAGATAGCCAAGTAGCCATACACATAAATGTAATGTTATAATTTCAATCATATGAAAATGTTGCATCCGCAATGCCATACAATAGATAATTTATGCTACTTAAAACGTAACATACGTTACATAGGTATTGTCTGGTCACACATGGCTCACACATTTATTGGTCCGGCCTCGAATAGTTTCGTGTTTTGAATAAATTGTTTACGCACCGCGCAGTTAGAGTCTGTGCGGAAAGAAAAGAGTCGTGGAATGTATTGGGCCCCATACATTCCACGACTCTTCTCTTTCCGCACAGACTCTAGCTTCGTACTTGAGAAAAAATGTTATCAAGGGACTTGTGTCGTACGGTTTATCTATCTAATACCTTTAAACGAGCAATTCTTGCATATTTATTTATTTATATGTATATATATTTCGGGGATCTCGGAAACGGCTCTAACGATTTCGATGAAATTTGCTATATGAGGGTTTTCGGGGGCGAAAAATCGATCTAGCTTGGTGTTATCTCTGGGAAAACGCTAATTTTTGAGATTTTATATGTTTTCCGGGCAAAGCTCGGTCTCCCAGATATTATATCTAATTGTAAGTAGGTAATCGAGTGTACAAAGGGTTGTTTTACGAATCTCACGCTAGATGGCGCTGTCTACCTTGGGAATACTCCTGAAACGCGCTGTCAAGATTTTTCTTGGATTAATTACCCCAGAATTGTAATTGGCAAATCTCACGATAGATGGCACTATATCTCGCCTGGGAGCAATCCTGAAACGCGCTATCAAGATTTTTCTTGGAATAATGACCCCAGAATAGTACAAGTTTACAATTCGTACGTTAGATGACGCTGTCTCGCGCAGTGAAAAGCTGAATCACGCTATCAAGACTTTTCTTGTTATAATGACCAGAGCTCGGCGGGGGTGAGCTATTTTCCTTATAATATTAAGACATGTCAAAGAGCTCTGATAATGACCCCAGAATCGTACATGTTCCATTAAGTTTTAAACTGATATATGAATCTCACAGGCACGCTAGATGACGCTGTTTTGGTAAAACTCCTGAATAGCGCTGTTACTGTTACAATTTTTAGGGTTCCGTACCCAAAGGGTAAAAACGGGACCCTATTACTAAGACTCCGCTGTCCGTCCGTCCGTCCGTCTGTCACCAGGCTGTATCTCACGAACCGTGATATCTAGACAGTTGAAATTTTCACAGATGATGTATTTCTATTGCCGCTATAACAACAAATACTAAAAACAGAATAAAATAAAAATTTCAGTGGGGCTCCGATACAACAAACGTGATTTTTGACCGAAGTTAAGCAACGTCGGGCGGGGTCAGTACTTGGATGGGTGACCGTTTTTTTTGCTTGTTTTGCTCTATTTTTTGTTGATGGTGCGGAACCCTCCGTGCGCGAGTCCGACTCGCACTTGGCCGGTTTTTTTCTAGCGATGATGAGCCCCTTTAATTTGTATGGGAACTGCACGCCAACTGTAACGTCGTCGTGCTGATCCCATACCACCCATAAGTTGCAGTCCGTCCGTACCGTACCGGCTCTCAGGATCGTATTGTAGAATTCCTAGACGGCGATGTTGTTATGTGAATGAATTAACTTACACTTCAGGGTAATTTGCTAATTTTTTGTACCTACCTTTATCTCATTTTTCTTAACATCCTCAGTTTCGTTACGAAAATAATTAACCTTAAAAAACTTATATACCTAGCTTTCGTAATGAAACTAAGAAAATTATGAAAAGATGAGATGAAGTTTTCTTTATCTGTTAACTTTTCTTTTCTTTACCTATTAAACTGAGAATTGGTGAAGGAATATATTTGTTCTTATTGTTAGATTAAACTGTGTTAACAACTGTACGGTAGGCTTTACACTTGTTACCCAAAAGTAAGAAACTCGGCCTCTAGGGTTCTTGGCCGTTAAATTCAATGCTTCAAGTTTTTGTCACTGTTCTAATTGCGGTACTGTGGAGAATTGATGCTTCGCCTCGAAATTACAATATTCTTTATATCTCCAGGGTTTTTTCGAGTAATTAAATAAAGGTACGCAGCTGTGTTATTTGAAACAAACATTATGGATAGAACAATAATTATTTCAGTTTTAGTATTAATTCTGTTTTTATATTTTTGTGTTTGTTTTACAATAAATTTATCTCATTTTTCAGTTTTTGTGAGTTTTGTACAAGTTTTGTATTTGTTATCATAACTGAGCGTCAACATTTTGTGACGTACATACGAGTACATGTTCAAAATAATAAACATTTGATATTACTTACCAATCGCTTTTCGATGATGGAAAACATCGTGAGGAAACTTGACTAGCCCCCGAAGATCTAGTTTCTCCTCTGGGTTGAAAGATTAGATGTCAGTCGGTTTCGTGAAAACTAGTGCGAATGTTAATTCTTTGGATTAGGTTGCTGAACTGACCCTAGCTTCCCCAAGTGCGCCGTAACAAAATGCCGAGACAACGCCAGGATGATGACGATGATGTTTAAAACTTTTAACTATAGGGTTTGAAACAGGAAGTCTCTGGCAGTATATTACTTTTTAATTTGTGAGACTGTCATTTGTTTTTTCATCGTGACGTTGGGTTGAAATTCGTGTGTCGTTGTTGCAATGAAGTTAAGTCGTGAAAATTTTCGAAGCATGATTTTTTATGATTTTCGATGTGGTTTAACTCAGCAAGAAAGTTGTCAAATACTTCAATTAGCATTTGGTGATGAAGCCCCATCTCGTAGCTCTGTTTATTCGTGGTTTAGTGAGTTTAGACGAGGATGTGACCACCTCCATGACGATGAACGTGAGGGCCGGCCGGCGACAGCGGTTACCGATTGTAATATTGATACTGTACGACAACTAATTGAAACTGACAAAAAAATTACCTGTCAGCAAATTCGTCCTACCTTAGGCATTGGAATGAGCCAGGTTCAAAAGATACTGCAATTGCACCTTAAGGTTCGGAAACTTTGTACGCGATGGATACCGCACGATTCGACGGAAGACCAGAAAGGACTGCGTGTAGAGTGGTGCCGTAAAATGATAAAAAAAATTGACGGCGGACAATCAACGGCTGTATATAATATCGTGACAGGTGACGAAACCTGGGTTTACTGTTTGAACCAGAAAGGAAAAGTCAATCGGCGGAGTGGGTCTTTCCTTTTGAAGACTTGCCGACGAAAGTGAAAAAAAGTCGAAGCACTGGTAAGAAAATGGTTGCTTCTTTTTTCGGCAAATCAGGGCATTACACCACTATACCGCTTGAAAACCAAAAGACAGTAACTGCAGATTGGTATGTAAACACGTGCTTGCCCAGAGTGTTTGACAAAGTTCGTGAAAAGCGTCCCCGTAGCAAAATAGTCCTCCACCACGACAACGCGTCGGAACATTCCGCCAAGGTAACGAATGCATATTTGAAGGCCTCAAATGTGGAATTAATGACTCATCCGCCATATAGCCCCGATCTCGCACCATGTGATTTCTTTTTATTTCCAAAAATTAAAGATAAACTCAGAGGTTTACGATTTACAAGCCCGGAAGTGGCAGTGAATGCTTTCCACGAAGCCATCGAAGAGGTCCCTAAGGAAGACTGGACCCACTGCTTTTCACAATGGTTCCACCGAATGCAAAAGTGTGTAAATAGTGAGGGTATATACTTCGAAAAACAATAAATATGTTATAAGGATAATAAGTCGTTTCATTTATCAGAATCCAGAAACTTTCAGTATGACCCACGTAGCGCACGGCAAAGTCCGTCTCGGCAAGGAAGGCAACCCACCGCAGATATGCAACAGGGTTTGGCTGACTCGGCAAGGTAAGGTGGATGGCCCAGGGCGACGGTAGAGGGCATAATGTTACCGTCGGCCAGACATATCATCTGACCTCTTCTCCAGTCGTAGCGGTTCTCCGTTCCACTGATTCGGGGAGAGGGAAGACGAGCGACCTATGATAGGGTATGGTAATTATTACCGTGTCGATGATCAAAATAAAAGCAACTAGGTCTAGGTAGGTAATCTTTTACAACGAGTTAAAAAAGATTCAAAGGAAATCCTTTTCTTCGTATTTTATTTTTATTACCCAACTAAAGTTATAAATTATCGACTTAATTAAAAGGAAAAGTTTTATCTTAGTTTTTCTCGTCACCTTATATCTCGACGGCACCTAAACTAGTTAAGACAATCTGGTTATCTAAGTAAGGCAACGCGGAGCTATTCAAGCTTAAGTTTTTATTTTCTTTCTAGCAATTCGTTGTTGAAGACGGTGAAGTAACATTCTAAATCTTTTCATTTCTCATGCTCATTGATTATCTATGAAGCGGGTTGAAATTGATACGTTTCTGCCCTAGGGCGTTTTACTTTAGGTAGAAAATACCTACGTTTTTTAAATATACATACCTTCGTTGTTTTTTAAAAGTAAGGTTCGAACCCGCGACCAGAGTGGAAGCCGCGAACACCTTGCCGCTCTGCTATACCATGCAGTGCACAGTTCTGTCTAAACTCTAAATGATTACATAACTTATTATGTTTAGAAATAATAAACATGATTATTATCACGTTTGTCCTGCATGCACCTACCTAAATAAATAAGAACGCGTTAAGGTCGAATATGATCTTATTTACGTGATCGACCGAAACGAATTAAATATGAAGGAAGCTATAAAGTATTTATTCCGTTTTCCTTAGAACAACAGGTGACAAATTCGACTTGTGTAATGATAACGCGGAACATGACGTTTTGGTCGAAAATGGCGCTGTTATCCGCGAACTATCTATTTAGTGTTGCTATTTGAAAGGGATATAAAGTAGAATTGCTGAATTGGGTAGGTATATAATTTGGTAAGGTAGAGTCTGCGCGGAAAGAGAAGAGTCGTGGAATGTATGGGGCCCGATGCATTCCACGACTCTTCTTTTTCCGAATAGACTTTGGGGGGCATGTCACAATATTTGTGATGTCGCCAGGTGAATAAAAAAACGTAAAATGCGCCCCGGTACCTAATAAGCCACAAGTAATTACGTTTGTCGTTATAGAAGACGGGAAAAAATTATAATAGTCACGACGACGTTGTGATGTCCAATTAATGGGTCATCATTATTCATAATAAATGGTTAGTACCTACCTACAACATTCTTCCCTACATTTTAGATTACTTCCTATAAAATTATATTATTCATAAAAAGTGGATGAAAAATCTTCGAGAGATTGAGCAGTTTACTTTTTAATAACTCGGTACCTACGTAACATAACTGTACCCTATATACCTATCAAAGCATTATATTCGTAGGAAAATTTACATTTTAAATGATAGAGAAAATCCCCAATTAATAGTACATTACTGCAGACGCCGGGAAAGAAGGGCTTGCCGGTTGAGTAGGTATAGCCGGCCGACCGTAGGGAGGCCGGATAGTGATACGAAGCCGGCAAGACCTTTTCACGGCTAGGCATGTATAGTGCTTTTCTCAAACATGCAATGAAATAAAAAAATAGACCACTCAAAAAAAACTAATTTATAATCTTTATAATATAAAAATCCAACTTCACAACAAAAGATTTTTAATTTTCCTTCCAATCCCGCCATAATTGTTTTTTTTTACGGAAGTCGTCCGTATTTCGCGTGTGTAGTGTTCGAATAGACCTTATTAGGGCCATTATACACAATCTGATAATAAGAATCTCAATTTCTATAAATAAAATAAAGCAGAGGATTTTAAATATTGTCTATGGTCTTTGGTGACTTACGTATAGACAAAATTTTAAATTTATTCATCAACACATTGAATCATACAGATTCGTATCGTTAATATCAGTACGTTCGTGTATAACAGGCGTTAACACGGATACTTTGGTCCGATAACCATTCATTCACTAAAAATAAAATAAAAATATATAATTCGGCTGTTTAGCCTGTTCATGGGCACAGACCCCATGTTTACATTAGAATTTAAAAAAAAAATTACTTCCCGGCCTAGGCCTTCAATTTCGTATGAAATTCCTTTACAGTACTCTGGAGTCGCTCCGCGCTAAACGTGATACTTCGAAGCCTGATATAACGCCCGGAGCGACGACATTTCATTGCATGTTTGAGAAATAGTACATTACTGCAGACGCCGGGAAAGAAGGGCTTGCCGGGTGAGTAGGTATAGCCGGCCGACCGTAGGGAGGCCGGATAGTGATACGAAGCCGGCAAGACCTTTTCACGGCTAGGCATGTATAGTGCTTTTCTCAAACATGCAATGAAATAAAAAAATACACCACTCAAAAAAACAAATTTATAATCTTTATAATAAAAATCCAACTTCACAACAAAATGTATTAACGTTTACCTAATTTAGAATTGATTCGCTGTCAGAGGAGATCGATAATGGAATTATTTTTCTATTAGGACCTAAGTATTAAGTACTTAATAAACACTAGACCGGTATTATGAAGATACCGGTCAAGTGCCCATGGGTATACACATTTTATAGTAGGTATGCTTAACTCGTTTGAATCTTTTCTGTAGACATCTAAAGGTTTAGGGAATCTAAAGCTAATTTTTATGCTGCACCCGTAAGGCCGAATACATTTTTTCAGTACTTGAGTCTCAAATAGGAAAAAGCGAGTTATTATGTACCAGAGTTATTAACTTTTATCGTATTAGCCACAGAGACCTTTCCTTTGTAATGGACAAAAAAGTTGAATATGAAAAGCAATCAAATCTCGCACATAATGTTAGTTCATATCAATATGACCCACTGATTCAGATTGGATCAGTAAATATCTCGTTATCCTTGCAATTTAATTAAAATGAAAGCTGCACGTTTTGTATTAAATAGTTCGTTCCTCTTTAACGATATTTGCGTCAATATAAATTCTCAAGTGAAATACCTGCCTCGGATGAGAGAAAATCAACGGGTCGCTGGACGAAATAGATCGGTGACCGGACTGGTATTCGAACTTTACAAAATGATCTGAAAATTAGATTAATTGACCGAGTGAGAGCGAAGGTCTCCGACTCACCGTTTTAGCTTGGGCAAAAATGCTTTCGTATCATTGATATATCTAAGGACGGGCCTTACGGGCAATAAGAATGGGACCAGTGCAGTGCAGCAGTGTCACGAATTCGAGCCAATCGTGCAGTCTAATGTCACAACGCGATTGGTCGCCACTAGTTGCCCGGCCCGTCCTTAGATGTCAATGTTCGTAAAGTTGTTCAGTAGGTATGACCAACATATTCACCCCTCATCGTATGATCAAACATAACAATTTCACCCATATCCTGCTGTTCTCCTTTACCCGGTTATTGGATCGTGGACTTCACGCGTAATAATCATAAGATATCATAATCATAATCATATTTATTGGTAATATCATATTACAAGTCACGATAAATTTAACACTTAAGTACATATGTACATAATGTATATAATATTCATAATTTACAATTCAACACTAAAAATACAGTACAACAGGATATGTATAATCTTATCCTACATTAAAGCAAAATAGCTCGTTATGATTGTAGAAGGCGCTCGACAAGCCAGTTTTCAATTTTATTCTATACGCACTAGGCTAGGAGCAGCAATTATTTCGCTTGGGAGGTGATTATAAACCTTGCGACCCATGACGTGCGCGAGTTTTTTTGATTTCGCAAGTCTGAGAGGTACGAGGTTTCGTACCTTCGGTGAAACTCGTTACTAATCGGGGTGGACTCCACTTCTTCTCGTGTGGCCACAGCTATTTGTAATATTAAAAGCGAAGGTAGCTTCAAAATACCTAGGCTTTTAAATGTTGGTTTCGCAGAGACAGTTTGTGGGACGCGCGCTATAGCGTACTGCACGCTTCTGAAGCCGAAATACTCTCTCCCACTCCGCGGCCCCCGCCCAAAATACAACCCCGTACTGCAGGTGCGCGTGTACCGAAGCGAAATAGCAGGCACGGACCGTTTCCACAGGCAGGACCCGTGCAAGTCGTTTTAACGCGAAACATGCTGTAGCGAGTTTATTGCACACCTTATTTATGTGACAACTCCAGGTGAGTCCACTGTCTAGCTCAAATCCCAAAAATGTTGAGTTAGTGACCTGCTCAATCATATCACCTTTAGCTAGCACTGATAACGATCTCATTTGGCGTCCGGAAAGATCAAAATTAATAAGATGAGTTTTCCGAGTGTTTAGTATGAGACCATTGATACTAAACCAGTTTGCTATTGTTTCGACCGTCACATTCAGCTTTGTTTCCAGCTCCTCATATGACGCAGCGTGCACAACAACTGAAACATCGTCAGCATAGATGAAACTCCACAGTCGATAGCATTAGGCAGGTCATTCATCAGTAAAGAGAAGAGTATATTCGTAAACTTTTGAGTTTCTTAGCGACGCATCAGCCCACTAATCCGGGGTGGACCGGGTGAGGGTTAATTCGTAAACTACTGAGAAATTGTACTGGTAACCATGGTAACTCCAAGTTTAACCTTTGTACCCACTGACTTAATATAAAAGAAATAGACACACAAAGCAGAACAAAAACGTCAAGAAATGTGGATCCCAATGACGTTTCGCACCATTTGCATTGATGATAAAAACGCTTACGTAAATTTTGAGTCAAGATAAATGTTTCGTACAGAAAAGAGCTTAATGTCGTAAGCATTAAGTGTCAAATTTGCAAACATAAGTACCAACACTGTTAAAAAATTTAGTCCGATGGCACTAAACGTAACGTATTTACGTCAAACAACGTCAAACGAGAATAATGAACGAATGGAGTCACTTTGGTACACTTTAATATGTATTACTGTACAGGAAAATATTAAAATTGAAGTAATAAATAAAACAAATTTAATTTAACCGGGAGCTCAAATAAAATTAATTCGTGGTTCAAATTCAAACAAATTAAATTTTTAATTCGTAAGTATACGTCTTTAAATACTAATTTCCTTGAAATAAATTCTACTTATTAAATAACTGTGTATTTAAGATCTACATTTACTCATAGCACGGGTGCACGGGGACATTTAGATACTGATTGGATTTTTTTTATAAAGTCTACCTATACTTTATAAAAAAAAATCCTGTGGTTGTCACTGTGTTCCGACAGGTTTAGCATTTACAGTTAGTCGATATAAGCCCTTATTGGTGGTGTATATGTCGGAAACAGGGAAATGGGCCAAACACACAAGTGCCGTTTTGCCTTGTTTAAAACTGCATCACCCCTATCTTTTGCTATAATTAAATAGCAGTCCACTTTGCACGTCGCATAGGTTTTCTTGGAAATCTTCAATTTAAACATAATATTATTTCTTATGAATTCCATATAAAAATATAAAAAAATATTGACCTCACATCGACTCAATAGAATTTTGTTCCTTGACATCCCTTCTTTGGTACTAACAAATTAATGTATTCAAAACCATAAAATTACCACCAGATTACATAAATTATGTAATGCTATCCAAAGAACTAACCGAAAGAAATACATTCCATCCTTTTTCCTTGTTTTATCATTGTTATTTTTACATATTTTAACGGCACATTTCGTAATTGTTGACAACTTCACATTTGAGCGTTTCAAACAAGACTAAACGAAAAAGTGATGCATGATCTGTTTTGACATCACTTTTGTGGGGCCATTTTTGGCGGCTGATTGGGTATCCAGTTCTTTATACTATATCAATGTTTGTACCAAGTTTTCCTACGATACGACGTTTTTATTTACCGAATCACTGGTTAACTAAACGACAGATTATGATTTGAAAAATGAATCGTCTATTTCTAAAAAAACTTGATTATTTGTCATTTGGTGACATTGACTAAGTAAGCCTACGCCTAAGCCTCAATCAATAAGATTACACAGATGTTTGAGTTTCTCCGCAACCTTTATGGCCAACGGTTTTGAATGAATAAGTAAGATTAGCCTTTTCAAAGCTTGTCTAATGAGGGACCGAGATTGTGCCCGATTTAACCGATGTTTAAGAGGTAATTAAAAAGCTGATGTTATATATAATGTACCTACTTACTTATAAGTACAGGCTGATAAGAAGATAAGAACATCCTACGTCCAATATCAAAACCAATGAAACATACCACCTCAAGTTATATTTCTAAAAGATGCAAGAAAAAAGATATCAACTTAATTTTCGCCATTATGGATTCTACGCAAATTTAAAGGATTCCTCGTTTTGACCAATATTCCAAGTCCTTAGATTTAAGATCCTGTTACATTTAATAAAGCGAAAAGCGTAAAGCTCTCGCAAATATTTAAATAAGAGCGCCGTTTTTCAATGCCGGTCAAAAACCTTACCACACTTTACGTAAGGTAAGGTCATATTTATGCCATACAATTTAGTACCTATTATGATATCTTTTTAAGTTTGCAACAAAACCACCTCACGACAAATTCGTCACGTATTTTACAATAATAAAGCTTGGTCAACGCCCTGCGTTTCAGACCCAGGGTAATATTAACCAGGCGTGTGCTAATGTTTACAAACCAGAAAAACTGTGATATCGAGATTAGTAACAACTATGCATGCCTGGAGATCAAACTTATCCTGGTTTTTCTTAGGCAACCGCTCGCTCTCACTGCATAAGAGCCAGCAATAGAGGTTTTACAACCGCTAATGATAACAAAAACTTCTTTTGTGGCGCGAATAAGGACCCGTACAAAGGAGCTGCTAAACAGAGACACTTTACTTTGGCGAGCTCGTATTACATAGCGCAAGTGTTCTTTCTCTTAGGAAAAATAGCGTTTACTTTTGAAAGCGATCATAGACATTTAAGAGTGCGTTGGTACGAATGGGATATACCGTTAGGAACATCATTATTCGATTTTAACGCTTTGCACGAAAGTTTCCTTTCCTTACTATCTATTTATTTCTAGATACAATATATTATGTAGGTATGTTATGGAAGCAATTATTAAGAATAGTACTCATTCTAATCGATCGTCTTGACAATAAGATTATGTTCAGATATAAATGAGCACCTAGTTTGCTCTTATGTAGATATCTAATGTGTAGTATATAGAATGACATAAGCCACCCAAAGTGTTAATGAAGGTATTGACCTATTCCGTCTTCGTATCCTTAACGTAAGTGTAGAGTAAGTCCCATACTTTATCCATATTAAGGTAGTTGCTTGTGAGCTGTGTGTAGGGTTGCCATATGAAGGAATGAATATCCTGACAAAAGTCCGGACATCATTCTTAAAACCCTGACATTTCCAGGAAATGATTTCCTATAGGCAGGTATAGGTATGAACTTTAGAATGCAGTGGACGGACGTATCTGCCATAATTAGACTAGATCTCGGTAATCCGAGATTTATCAAGGAGTAAGAGCCACAAAAAAAGTTTCAAACTAGGTATTTTTTCGCAGTTACAATCGGTCTGAGTGCCAAAAATATTACTTCCCTTATTCCAGAACCTTTCGCGGGTTACTGACAGCATTAGCTCTGCGATATTCTGTAGCTACAGCACCTACAATTTTCTCTGCCTAATTCCAAACTTTTAGCTAGCTTTAGTGGTAGTGGTAGTTCTTCCAAGTCCCACCGCAATTCTGACAAAGGACCAAAAATTCTGACATTTCAGGGGAAATTCTATACGTATATATTGGCAACCATACTTGTGTGAACTAGTATTTTGTACTACATTCTGCAGAGTACGGTACCTAAATTATGTAATTAACTGGTATATCGCATAATCTGTGTATAACAAGTAGGCAACTAAGTACCTAACTATAACGAAAAGTCGTTACCATTTATGGGTAGGTATACACAGTGGATGATAGCCAATAGCTCGCATGCTTTAAATTAACAGTAATTTAAATCAACAGGAAAGGAGTGTATCCTTTTATATGCGAATAAGGGTTCAATAAGAAAATTAGGCTTACAACGTTTTGGGTACCTCTATATCCACAGGAGAGTCCAAGACCAAATTTATGTGAACCGTAGAAATGGTCCTACTTTGCTCCTTGGCGGGTAACTATGCTCCAATTTAAAAAAACCGGCCAAGTGCGAGTCGGACTCGCGTTCCAAGGGTTCCGTACATTACACAATTTTTAACAATATGTTTTTTTAATGAAAAGTGAGTAAAATATCTTTAAAAAACCCATCAAAAACTGCACATTTCTAATAGGTTTTCCTGTCATCTTTAGGTAAAGAACTATTTAGTGTATTTTTTTCAAAATGTGAGACTCAGTAGTTTCAGAGATAAAAGGGGGGGGGGGGGGATGGTCATTTTTTGCCTATTTTCTTGAATAACTGCTAAACTATTTATCTTAAAATTATAAATAAAATATATTTGAGATTCTCAAAATGAGCTCTTTCATTTGATATGTAACACGATATAGTTTGAAAAACTTTATTTTTTAATTTGCTCTTTTACCCCCCAAAAGTGGCCTCCATATTTAAAATGCATTTGTTTACGTTACATGTCCGTCTTTGGGTCACAAACTTACATATGTGTGCCAAATTTCAACTTAATTGGTCCAGTAGTTTCGGAGAAAATAGGCTGTGACAGACGGACGGACAGACAGACAGACACGCGAGTGATCCTATTAGGGTTCCGTTTTTTCCTTTTGAGGTACGGAACCCTAAATATGACTTAACGTTTATTATATCCAACCATGATATTTCTATGTTATTATTTATATACTCAGATAAACGAAATTGTATATATTTTATGAATTGCTACTTTAGTAATAAAATTTATCTCTCTTTTCTTGGCGGATCTATTAATTTGGCGCACAATGGGGTGACTTTGCACCTCTAAGTGAACTATACGTACTCGTAGGAGCAAAAATACCCCCAACAATGAGTATCTTGTGCCCCGTATTCAAAGCTTCGTTTTATATAAAACAACATTTCATAAAGTTGATTTACCGATGAAATATGTCATATGAGATGTTCTTCTTTATATTCAATTTGTCTGAATATTTAAATAAGGAACAGTTTAAAAAATATTCAAAATTTCCTTAAAGTGGAGCCAATTTTGGAGCAAAGTAGGACCATTTACGGTACGTCTCATTAATATGTTAATGTATGCTGCATTGTATGCATTCTATTGATAGATCCTTAATCAATAATATGATCATGATAATAATATGATGTTATTTTCAATTCAAAACAGGAAACAACTAAGTATAGCCAGATGAAGACGACCTATAAATAACCAGTCTTTATCACAATTGTCTCGACAGCTCCTCAATAGCCATTATTACGTGAAGTCGATTACCTTGATAGATAATAAGTAATAACAACCCATCGTGTTTGCAAGGGCTGGGTCATACTTATGAAGCCTACCAAGTGCCTCGCCTCTAAAAGCAGTATAAGATGATATTTAATTACACTTAGCTGTCACGATACTTGAGGTCAAGTTATACAAACGGTTGAGTCGTGTTTAAAGCAAAATGTATGGGAATTAGCTGGATTTAACTACTGTGAAAATCACTGGATATAATAAGATTAATAAGACACTGTGACCTAAGAACGAAGTTAATTATTTTCAGCCTCTAAAGTACGCTAATACTTCGTTATCACGGAGACGATATTAGGCATAAGTACTGTGTCCGTTAAAATCAAGTTAAAATACAATGTTTTGAGAGATAGATTATTAAATTTATATATTGCTGGAAATTTTAACATTTTAATGTTGACTCTTGGCGATCTTATACATCTCCTACAAATTGTATACAATTTATACGTATACATAAGTAATTACTGTACTTACCTTTTATTATATAATTTCATGCTATACACTTGACAGGTTTCTAACTAATAATCTTTCTTGTGTATTTTACAGCATACTAAACACCATTGCAGATCTATGGCAGAGGCGCTTCTATGCAGGAGCACTGGACCCTTTTGCATTGCTCACTAGGTTATGTATGATTGTTTTTGACTTTGATATGTGTAGGTATATTCATTCATTCATTCATTGTACTAACACTAGCTCTAAGTAAATTTTTCATAATATGGTTCCGAAATAAGTGAGAGGGCCGCTTGTTGCCGACCGCTGCTCTAGGGTATATTTAAGTATAACAGCACATAATAACACAACTCAATTATTTCTAGTGATTCCCATAATCCTATACGTATTAAGTAATGTTAACTGCATATACCACCTTAATGGAGTAGTAAGAGTGACCTAATAACCCAGACAAGTTAATTTTCCTTAACAGATGAACGTGAATAGAACTTAACTGAGAAGGAACTCAATTTGAGGAAAGTATAATTTTATTTATAGCATATTGTCTTCATACTAAGTCCTTCTTGAAGTTTCGGAAATCGACATTAATTTACTTGTGCAACTAGAAAAGAATATAGGTATTCTTTATTAAAGCTGAGTGTTTTGCCTGCTTCCCACGTTGGGTGCCAATTTAAAACTACCCCTTGTAGCAGGAATATTCAGAGACGAGGTCTGATAGAATGGTATAAATCGTGAAAACATGTAAAACGAATTCTATTCTACGTTGACGAAATAGTAGTAACTATTAGCTAGTGATAGTGGGTGGGCGTAGTAATATAGCTAAATAAATATAGCTGATCTCTAAAATGGCTGTAAAGTAACACTGAAATAGATGTCATATAGGTACGAAAGAACAAGGACTCCAGTGCCCAAAACTGGGATGGAACCAGCGTCAGATATAGTTATTAGTTTTTGCCAGACTGTACTTTTCTTTGTACAGGTAACTAATAAAGTCCGTCAACCAAATCTTGTCAGTAGTAAAAGGCGGCAAATTTGAAAAATCGCGGGTTAGCAACACTGTGTTCGAATAATTCCAAAATGCGTGTCATCTGTGTTTTATCTGTGGAATGTGGATCGTGAACGACAGCCGTCACCTTATTTGTTTTCATTTGGTTTTCATTCTGAATCGTTTCTGTTTCAAGAGATATTTCTGCTGTCACCATTAAATACCAATACATTAAATAAGAATAAGCAAAGCTAAGGGGCCTACAATGTACAATCATGCTCGTTGATGGTAAACATTACTAAAAATTGAGGTTATGACAAGTACATACTGGAAGAACTCTTTCGAACTTTTAAGATTATGTTCAGTTTTTTTGTTTTAGGGTTAAAAGGCATAAATAAAATTAAAACGTATGCCTAAATCTATCCAACAAGACCATAAATTGTGTCCTGGAAACCGTCCATAGGCCCACATGTCTAATATTTTCAGCAATCAGTTGTGACTATTTACAAAGGTAAACCTTTTAAACAGTATTAAGAGCCTTGATTATATCGCCGTTCTTTCGCAATATCTACCTAATCCATACATGTTTGTTGCAGGATTAAATCTTGCCCAATATAAGGCGTTCGTAGTAGAAAGTATCTCTTCAGACAATACTTACCTATGGCGGTTTATATACGTGTACAACGCAACCAAGTCGAAAAGTGCCCCTTATCTTATTTACCTTTAAATTAAATAAACACCCAAATATCAGTTGTTTTATTTTTAATATGTATATTGTACAATATATACCAATCAAAAAAATTACACAGGTATGTCATATTCATTCAGAACAGTACACTAATTTACATTAACAAGTGGCATATTATATTGTAAATAACAAATATATGCACTATCTAATTATCTGCATTTTGATATGATTTTATTTTAGTAAACTTAGAAGACATAGGGAACAAAGAGAATATAAGCACTACGATAGAGAGTTGTTTTTGATATCTTTAAATTTGTTCATCATTTTGATTAACATTGTTTTAACATCGCTTTTAAATTGTCCGTCCATGTTTCAATTTTTTTCAATAAACCGCGAGTGACAATTTGAATTGACGTACGCAGGGCGCGCTCAGCGGAAAAAAAATCTTATGGTTCGATGTACATTGCTGCTTTTCTTAGCGCAATACTTTTTTTTTTTTTTTTTTTTTTTTTTAATCTTAATTTTTATAGAGGCTTTCGTACACTCGTGGTGACGATGCCAGCCTCATAGGGGAGTTCACGTGTGTAACTAGCCCTCAGACCTAAGTTCAAGAATTTTTTTATAATATGTCAATATTTTGCTCGCTCCTTCTGATAGCGGTTGAGAAAGTAAGCTATTCAAGGATAATGCACTGTCCAAAATATTTCCTAAAATGTTTCTTCGCTCGACTTGACCTCTAGTGCATTCTATTAATATGTGAACTAGGTCTTCTTTTCTGTTACAAAGCTCACACAGATTTGTATCTCTTTTTTTCATGAGGTGATAAAATTTATTACACGGAATATGTCCCGAACGCAAGCGTAGTGCACACGTTACCGTCCCTCTAGCAAGCCTGGCACCATCAAACCATGGAACCCAACCGGGTCGTCCTTGAACACTACTATACCATATACCCTTTACAACAGAAACTTCTTCGAATTGCTTGTTCCACTTTTCTAAACATAAGTTTCTAATTTTCGGTATTAATTCTGTTGCATAGGGTTTACATGCAAGGTCTGTTCCTTTATGTATAGATTCTTGTGCGAAACCATCAACAATTTCGTTACCCCTAATACCTACGTGTGATGGAATCCACTGAATTTTGACACATATATTTTTATGTTGTAGATCGTTTATCATTTTCAGTGCTTGGTAGGCAATCGACATTCCTCGGTTGCCCGAGACACATCGAGCCAGGTGTTGTAGAGCACTCCTTGAATCTGATAAAATGACCACATCTTGAGAGTTCAAAAGTTCCTTGTAATAAACTAATGCCTTTGTGATTGCCAATAATTCTGCTCTCATTATGCAAGATTCCTTAGATAATTTAAATTGTCTATTAACATTCTTTTGTGGATCAAAGAATGCACTACCGACACCAACCAAAGATTTGGACCCATCTGTATACAATTTATAAAAGGAATTATATTTTAAGCCTATTACATCTAATGCTAATTGTCTTAGCAGTACACTACTACTACTCTTTTTTGGGAGATCCATATCTGGCAAGTTACATTCAATGCATGATTTAATGTTTATATATGATACCCATACGCCTAACTCAAACATATCTAGAATATTATTTTGGGATCTCTGAATATCTTCACGAGCCAGTTGATTATTGACCTTTACTAATATTGGTTTCGTTTTATTGGTCCAATATCTATTTTCACACAAAGTATTTAATTCCTGTAATTGACCTTTTAAGTTATTTTCATCTATTGTTGAAATTTTAAGTAAATATCTAAAAGCTAACCATTCTCTTCGGATATTTAATGGAGGTAAGCATAGCTCACTCTCCATCACGTGAATCGGCGTGGTTCGAATGAAACCACCACATATTCTCATAGCTCGATTTTGGAGAACGTCTAATTTCATTAAATTGTTCTTAGCGCTAGTGCCATACAAAAAGCTCCCGTAATCAACCCTGCTTCTAATCAAAGAAATATATAATCTACGTAGATGTTTCTGGTGGACTCCCCAAGATGCTCCAGCCAGAACCTTTAGAATGTTCAGAAATTTATATATTTTACTACAAGTTTCTCTAATAGGTAATCTCTAGGTACTTAATTCTGTTAACATTTTGGATGACTTTATCTTTTACTTTTATCTTAAACTCTTTTCTTTTCCTTCCTCTTTTAAAAATACATGTTTTAGTTTTTTGTTCAGAAAGTGACAAACCAATATTATCTAAATCTGTTGTAAGTTTAGTCAGAGCTAATTGCAGATTTTTCTCAGAATCACAGTTATCAAGGTATGTATACAGCACAAAATCATCTGCGTATTGCGAAACCACGACATTAGGAATGTTTCGACATATATGTATAGTGGCAATATTAAACAATAAAGGAGACAAAGGATCTCCTTGGGCTAAACCTATTCTCGTGGATCTAACGTTTACTTGATTACAAGTTCCTGCCATTTCTAATTGACGATTTGATAAAAAGTTCCAAATGTAAACGCAGAGATTCTGATCAATGCCTAAACTGTGTAACCTCTGAACTAAAGTTTTAACATTCACGTTATTGTACGCACTATCAATGTCTACAAAACAAGCTAAGGTTGGAACTTGTTTTGAAAATCCAATTTGGATGTGACTTACTAAGCTAGATAAATTATCTAAGCATGAATGTGCTCGACGAAAACCGGTAGTACCACGAGGAAATAATGACTTACTTTCAAAATGCCATTCCAACCTTCTCATAATAATTAAATGAAAAATTTTACATGGGCAGGATATAAGCGATATCGGCCGTAAAGATGACGAAAGGTTTGGATCTCGACCCGGTTTTGTAAAGGGTAACACTCTCACTTGTTGCCATTGATTAGGAACTTCTCCTACACGTAAAATCCAGTTATATAATCGGACTAAAAATAGTTTTCCCTTTGTGGGAAGATGAAATAACATAGAGTAGGATATATTATCTATTCCAGGAGCGGTGTCCTTTTTCCTCAAGACGTTTTCTAGCTCAGACAAAGTAATTTCTCTGTCCAAATTTCCGTTTGAACTCTCAGAAAATTCTGGAGGTGCTTCTTGAGCTGTATCAGGAGTCAGAGAGCGAAGAAGTTCTTGGGCTCTTTCAGGAGCCACACCACTACCAGGAGATCTGCCACCCTTCATCCATCTCATCCTCCGCCACATTTCGTTTGGAGAGCTTTCTTCGTCTATGCTCGAGCAAAATTCTGACCAATTCTTGGAGCGTGCACGTTGGATCATTTTTTTGGCCTGTATCACTTTGTTTTGCAATCTATTGTAGTTGTCTGGAGTTGGGTTTCGCCTTAATTGAGCTAACGCTAGACGTCTTTCGGCAACTACTTTGGAGATAGAAGAGTCCCAGTATGGTTTCGGTATAAATTTACTATTAGGCTCATTACAGTGTTTGATCCATGGAATTGCTTTTTCAGCCGCCGCGTTTATGTTATGCAAGAAATAGTCGTAGCAAAACTGGACAGTATCGAATTCGCCAGGATTATCGAAAGCTGCTTCTAAGAATTCTCTGTAGTCCTTCCACTTCGCTTCCTTAAGATTACGCTTTTTATTATAGATTCCAGATCTGTTAAAACCAAACGTTATCTTAATAACTATATGGTCACTTCCAAGAGTTTCGTTGGTTGTTTTCCAGTTTATTTTAACAGCAATATCTTGGGAAGCAAACGTTGTGTCAGGAGAAGACTGCTGTAGGATACCATTAGCTAATCGGATCCTAGTTGGGCTTCCATCATTCATGCATATGTAATCATGTTCAAACATTGATTTGTAGACAGTTTCTCCTTTTCTATCTGTCTTATATGACCATGACAAATGGTGAGCATTGATATCCCCGGTAACCAAAGTCTCTGTTCTATACAAACTAAAAATTTGATCCCAATCCCTTTGGGTCATGTTAATTCGAGGTGGGCAGTATAAATTAACAATATATTGGAGGCCTGGTATGTTTAAGATCTTAACTCCTATTACTTCTATATCTTTATTGTGTAAGGACACGTTAGTGACTATTATCTTCACTGATTTATGTATTAACATACAGACACCGCCGTACGAATCATCCCTGTCACATCTTATAATGCTATACCCACTGACTTTAATAACGTCTTCTTCACTTAACCACGTCTCACTTATAAGAGCTATGTGTATTTTGTCTTTATTTAGCAACAACTGTAAATCGTGTATTTTCGGTCGTATGCTATTTGCGTTCCATTGTATAATGTTTAACTGGTTAGTTTTTTGTCTGTAACTATCCATTATGGTTCGAACCTAAAAACTTCATCAGGATACCCATATTTATATACTTTCGTAAATAATCTAGAGCTTCACTAACTATTAACTGTATTATGTTTTGGATCTTCTCTCCAATTTCACAATCCGCAAAAATAATTTCTTTTATCTTTTCCCATAATCTCACTAGCAACGTCTTATCTCGAACTTTCGTGATGTTTTCCTGTCTATTAAGATTATCTTTTTCTTCATCTACCTCTATGACTTTTTCTTCATTGTTGATTATTTTAGATCCATTTTCTTTAGTATTGGGTTTCACTATTTTCCTTTTAGGTTTTTTGGTATCAATATTTGTCCCTTGTCCTTTTCCAATCAGTTTGGCCAATGATTCAGCTTCTTCTTTCGTTTTTGTTATATTACTTTGCTTAACGGCGTCGGAATAACTTTCTATTTTATTAACAAGATTCTTCACCAACTTATCACTTTTGTTTTTGTCTCGTTCGATATTATTGATTTGCATTCCTTGCACTGTTTCTTCCTGATGACTCTCGGTTGATTTGTTATTTTGAGTATTCTCACTATATTTCAACAGCGCTATTTTATATGAGCATTTTTGTTCAGACATAATATCCCTAATTGATTTCTCTTTTTCATATGTCGGGCAATACCTTTTAAACATTGCCATGTGATTACCTTTGCAGTTTACGCACTTATACTCTGTTGTCTCACAATTTTCATGGTCTTGACCACACTTTGGGCATACATCTTTTTTTGATGGGCAGAATACTCTCATATGTCCGTATTTCCAGCACTTTGAACACTGCGTTACGGGAAAAATAAATGGCTCCACTTTCATCCTTGTCCCATACACATATACATATGGGGGTGAAGTTTTGCCTTTGAAGGTTATTTTAATAGTTTCACTATCAACCCATTTTCCTTCTTGATTTTTCTTCTTCAGTCTTTTTATGCCAATAATTTCTACTTCACTTTGCACAATCTCTTTTAAACTGTCTTCTTTTTCATCCAAGTCTATTTCCTTGATTATGCCATAATTTTGTATTATTTCATCGGTTTTCCGGCAAGTCCAACCTTTTTCTTTAAAAGTCTCAGATGATATAAGTTTTGACACAGATGTTTCATTTGTGCTGCGAACCAGGATTTTGTAGGGGCTCTTATAAATCACTTTGGTTATATCGGTGATGTTTTCTTTATTCAAAATCCTCGCGATTCCGATCTGTTTTGGCAAAGCTTCTTTGGCTGTAATTGCAACTTCAAAATATATTTCATTGTTTGGTGTTTGTTCCTTCTCTGACCTTACATCTTTTTGTGGCGATGCTAACACTCTTAACCTTTTTCCCTTCTTTTCCACCAACTTAAATCCATCCTCATCTTCTTCTTTTGAGCTAGATCGACCTCTCTTTGCCGCAACACTATTCCCTTGGTTCTCTTCTTGAAAAACAGTGATTTCCATTCCCATATCATTGTTATCCCATACCAGCTCAGAATTTTGGGATTGTTCGTCTATCCCTGCTACTTCCATCATAAACTGTCGATAAACCTCGTCTTCCTCATCATTTGAACCCCCCATCTCGATATCCAAAAAAACTTTTTTTTTATTTTATTAGGTGGGTAGATTAAACATAACCTGGCCCACACTCACGAAACACTTATTACTTTCCACTTAAATCTTCTTAAAGTCATATATAACTATTTCACCAACTAACACTATCACAAAACTGTTTTAAGAAATAAATTAACGCAAAGTACTACGGGAAGATGTTATCTTTACGACGTACCGCGCGTCACTGTGCGCAATACTGCTCTTTGAGTGTTGCCCTACTTTAGTTTGCTTTACATTGCTACTGACAAGATTTGGTTGACGGACTATACCTAGGTACTCATCGAGACAATTCTAAAAATCCCAAACACAATTTGGTTGTGTTGTTTTATCACAGAGTTCCTTTGGCCACTATAGAACCTAGTAGGTACAGTCAGCAGCAGAAGTTGCTAAGCGGGCGAGGTGTTCAAAATTATCTTGACGCGACTTTATTGTTGAGAGAATAAGACCGTGTCAAGGTAATATTGAACACCTAGCCCGCTTAACAACTTCTGCTGCTGACTGTACTCAATTCATCGACCACCCACATAGAAAACTAAAGGTAAAAAGTGGCATAAACTAGGTTTCTTTTTGTCTATATAGTTTCAAGCTTGTGGTCTAGAAATTTCAACATAAACCGCTTTACCGATATAACAAAACTTCCGTAGTAGGTAAAAAGTTAATCGTGTTTTTGGTCGAAGCCACAGATTAGATAACATAAATAAAACTTGGCGAGCAAAAGACCGGTGTTTAAACTGAAAGTAACTAGTTACATACATTACAAATTTGTAGACAAACATGTTATTTCCTAGAGACAACGCGATTACCAAGTTACTTATTAAAGTTGTTATTACCTAATACGAAAAGGAAACAGTTTAGGGTGAAGCTTGTTTGTTTGTTTATACACAAACAAATGTTTAGACGGCGCCCTCATTGGGGGAATTGTGTTTTTAACCGACTTCCAAATTTAAAAGGAGGAGGTTATCAATTCGGTTGTATGTTTTTTTTTATGTTTGTTACTCCCGTCATTACTGGACCGATTTTGAAATATTTTTTTTGATTGTATGTATGTATATGCATACAGATTGGTCCCGTTTTTGTCAAAACCCAGTTCTGATGATGGGATCCATGAGGAATCGAGGGAACTCCTCAAATCTTAAAGGCATAAGTACATATAGTGATTTTTGTGTTTTTATCAACAAATCAAGCATATACCTTCAAAAAAGTGACATTTGATGAAGTGGAACTGCTGATGATGATCAGAACGGAACTCTTCAACGACGCATAGTACCTACACGTTTGACGATTTGTCCTCTTCGTTATGTTTGTTAAGCAAGTTAAGTTTTTAAGCCACATTTTTGTCAATCTCGAGTTCTGATGATGGGATCCATGAGGAATCGAGGGAACTCCTCAAATCTTAAAGGCATGCGTATAGAGATTTTTGTATTTTCATCAAAAAATTAAACATTTTCATTAATAACTGTCGCATTTGATGCAGTGGAACTGCTGATGATGATCAGAACAGAACTCTTCAACGACGCATAGTTCACGTTTGGCGATTTGTCCTCTTTGTTATGTTTGTTAAGCAAGTTAAGTTTTTAAGCCACATTTTCGTCAAGTTCGAGTTCTGATAATGGGATCCACGAGGAATCGAGGGAACTCCTCCAATCTTAAAGGCATGCGTATAGAGATTTTTGTATTATCATCAGATAATCGAGCATTTTCATTAAAAACTGTCGCATTTGATGAAGTGGAACTGCTGATGATGATTTATAACGGAACTCTTCAACGACTCATAGCTCGCATTTGGCGATTTGTCCTTTTCGTTATGTTTGTTAAGCAAGTTAGGTTTTTAGGCACATTTATGTCAATCTCAAGTCCTGAACATGGGATCCATGAGGAATCGAGGGAACTCCTCAAATCGTAAAGGCATACGTATAGAATTGTATATATTTTCATCAGAAAATCAAGCATTTACATTTAAAACTGTGACATTTGATGAAGTGGAACTGCTGATGATGATCAGAACAGAACTCTTCAACGACGCATAGTACACGTTTTGTGATTTTGAATTTCGATTTTGACTTGGACTGGGCCCCGGACTCCGGACTCCGGACTCGGACTCGGACCCGGACTCGGATCCGGACCCGGACCCGGACCTTGACCCGGAAAACCGCTATGATACCTAAACTAAATAAACCACTATGATTACCATAAAATGCATATACATATTACCAAATAAAGTATAAGCGCCGTTAAGTGGGTTAGGCTAGTAGTTAGAGAAGTCGGTTTTTTTCTATTAAAGATTATGTAATAAACCAATTAATTTATGTATTAACTCAGAATATAACTATTGTTGTCCTACAGATTTCCCAACTTTTGGTCTTTGTTAAATAGTTTTATTTTGCTTTTGTTTTGGCGTTTTTTTTTTTGTGGTCCCCTACACTTTTTTTCAAATTTGGGATTTTTTTATGTTATTTCTACTCAGAATCACGAGCTCTTTCTATCCTAGTAGGAGAAAAAAAAGTGTCCCAAAATTTCCATACATTTTTCGATCTTTCCATTCCGCGACCGCCACGCGCCATACAGTCTATGAAAAATGGTGACTTAATGGAAATAAAAACCTTAGGACACTTTTTTTCTCCTATTAGGATAGAAAGAGCTCGTGATTCTCAGTAGAAATAACATAAAAAATCCCAAATTTGAAAAAAAATGTAGGGGACAACAAAAAAAAACGCCCTTTATTCCGCCACTGGACGGTCGACGCAGTCTTAATCTCGGTTGAATTAAAACCATCGTCAAAAGAGGTCACTACTATGATTTTGGTGCAAGGACTGCGAAGTACTTACAGTAGTAGATGACTTTAATTTTTATGAAAGAAATGAAATAACGAAATATTATTATTATTCTTAAACGCGAATAAATAAGTAAAAATCACAACTCGCTCGAGGCCCCCAGTAAATAAGCTATAACCGCACAGGGGGGTGAAACATATTAGTACCTACTAAAATGTTAGGCACCTTTAGAACGCCATTCAATCAATGATTTCAAATTAATTATGTACCTCCTCTCTTCCTAATAAGTCTAATTACAACCTCCAATCAATATCAAATCTCAATTACATTCTTATAGCCACTTCTTGTACCTAGAGCGCGATCGTATCAGATGCGGTAATTAGGTTAGAACTTAGAATGATTAGATCACTATTAAGTAAGTTAAGTGTTATTTTTTTACCGTTTAGCAATGACAATGACACTAGAACAAATCGAGCAACTTAATTACGCACCTGTTCAACGAAATCATCCAAAGCAATCATTTCATGCATCAATAATTATAAAATAATCTATCTGGCTAGAGTGAGGAAGGAGTAAAATGGACAAGTAGCTCTAGAGCAGCAATGGCAATCTTATATAAATTGTCGGTTCCCTCCCCCCGTGTTATTTTATTATGGAGTGCACAGACGGCGCGCGCGCAGTATACTAAGATTAATCGGCGCGAGAACCTGCGCAATCAATGTGGTGTGACGTTTGAGTGATTTGAATAGTGATTGAATTAAAAAGAAGAGATGTGGCGGCAAATATATTTGGTGAGCATAATTGCTTTGTCTTGCTGAAAACTACCGTAGAATAATTATAAATTATATCACACTTAGTGCTTAAAGAGTGTTAACACATACAGGGAGGATGCAGGGAGATTGATTACTCCCACGGAAGAAATGGATTTGGTTTAAAATGTCGTTAAGTCAAAATATGAATGTGAGGGATACCTATCCCTAATATTTTTTGTAAATCAAGCTAAGTAATTAATTCTAATTTAACATATTAAAAATAACTTTAATTTATGATAACACAATTTAATAGAAACAAGCCAATAGAAGTCTTATTGTTAAGACTGGCCAGCTCCTATATAGTGACCGATAACTATAGCAGTCACCCTACTTAATTGAAACGCAATTGATTGAACCAAATAAAAAAAGCGGCCAAGTGCGAGTCGGACTCGCCCATGAAGGGTTCCGTATTTAGGCGATTTATGACGTATTAAAAAAAAACTACTTACTAGATCTCGTTCAAACCAATTTTCGGTGGAAGTTTACATGGTAATGTACATCATATATTTTTTTTAGTTTTATCATTCTGTTATTTTAGAAGTTACAGGGGGGGGGGGGGGACACACACATTTTACCACTTTGGAAGTGTCTCTCGCGCAAACTATTCAGTTTAGAAAAAAATGATATTAGAAACCTCAATATCATTTTTGGAGACCTATCCATAGATACCCCACACGTATGGGTTTGATGAAAAAAAATTTTCGAGTTTCAGTTCTAAGTATGGGGAACCCCAAAAATTTATTGTTTTTTTTTTGTATTTTTGTGTGAAAATCTTAATGCGGTTCACAGAATACATCTACTTACCAAGTTTCAACAGTATAGTTCTTATAGTTTCGGAGAAAAATGACTGTGACATACGGACGGACAGACGGACAGACAGACAGACAGACATGACGAATCTATAAGGGTTCCGTTTTTTGCCATTTGGCTACGGAACCCTAAAAACATAACCGAGGGCAGTTACTAATATACACCCGCGAGGGCAGCTTGTGGTGAGTTGACGGGGAGTGGCGGCACCGCGGACACCTATTCCAGGTAGGGATGCCAACTATTTTTTGCTGGAATATTGTATTTTCCAGAATAAGGCATCAAAAATACAGTACATTTAAAAAAATATTGTACTTTTAGATAAAATACTAAACATAAGTGTAATATAAGTTTAATCGGAAATATAGTATTTTAGCGTACTATATATTTTTCCAAAAGTATATATGTAGTACAGAGAGCCAAAATATAGTACAGTGGGCCAAGAAAGTGGTCTACCAGTTTTGACAAAAGTTTCTGCGAGATCTAACGATCCCTAAGGTTGACAATGACGTACAGTTGACGTACGTGTGTCGACCTTGTTGTCTCATGACGTTCAAACGAACCTCAACCGTAGGGTGGTAGACCACTTTCTTGGCCCACTGTACAATACTATATTATATAGTACGGTTGGCAACCCTAATTCCAGGGGTCCTTTAATCTGACCCTCGCTTCTGTGCTTGCTTTGACTGGCCGGAAAGAGAAGTCACAAGAGCGGAACCTACGCTCCAGGTTGGAAGTGTAGAATGTCAACGCCGGCGGCCTGACTCACTTCTCGGTAAAAATTATTAGAGGGTCTATCTTAGCGCGTTGTTTTATTTTTATCCTGGCCGTACCTACGTAATTATCGAATAAATAAAACACTCAGGTAATATCTTACAGTACATACAAACTAACGTAGTCTATTCGTATTCGTTAATGATGAACCCAGGTGGAACTATAATATACATGAGTAATTCGAAGTAATTGTAATTTTTTTAAGACCTACCTAGACCTAGGAAAGTTACATTTCTCCAACGCAGGTTTATAGACCACGGGTATCCATGCTGTAACCGATCAGGCGATCAAAAGTATATACACTTATCCCTCGTTTTGATTTCATGACCTTTCTCTTTAACACACTTTCCTGTATTAAATTCACTTTTCCTCCTCCTCTCCTCCTATCGATATAAATAAAACCTGGCAATTAGGTACATATTCTATCACTTTTAGTTTGTGATCCACTTATTTGCAACTGTACCTATTTCACGACCCCATTTCACTATGTTTAAAGATGAGTACCTAGCTATTATATGTATAGTTATTAAGTAATACCACATTATACAAAGCTCACTCACCCTCTTGCATGACATACGAACGACCAAAAGGTAATACATAACTAACTTTAGATATTTAATTAGCCTTTGATAGGTAACTATATATATGTACCTACCTATTATTTGAGATTATTGCTGTTTATATTGGTTACATAGATAGAGTTTAATACGTGTAATATGTCTTATAGTCATATACATATGACGCGTGGCCGACTGGCCGTGTATTAATATTTAGTTCAGTGGCATTGTCTTTCATCTCCCAAAAAGAATATTTTTTTAACAGAACAATAGGTAATAATAGGTTTTGATTCGTTTGTCCGGAAATATAGGTAGAGTATAGCTCGAGGTAGTTAAAGTAGGTAAAAACTTTAGGTAGTTAAAGATTAGTTAGATTTAACTACCTAAAGTTTTGCCAAGTTTCTAGAAATAAATTCACAATATTTGACCAAAGAATTTCAATATTTAAATCTCATTTCACGAATTCACGTTATCCAATCTTTTCCAATTACATACTTATTAGCGTCAACAGCTCAGACTAACCAAGTTATTTATGAAAAAAAGAAACCATTTAGTTAAAAGGGCCTTACTAAAGAACTTTCCTTATACACCAATATTTTGCTTGACAAGTCGTGGCCTATTAGTCTCACTTTCCATCCAATTTCTCGACTAGCAAAGGCGAGGGCTCATTATAAATACAATGGTCAGTAAAATGGATTTCATTTGCCTGTTAGTTCAGCTGTACTTACTCATGATATTATTAGGAAGAAGAGAAGAGATTCAATTTATCTCGAGACGATAAGTATCTGCGTTTAAGGAAATGTTATCACACTTTGTCTTGAAAATATAAGATAAAGAAAAGCATAACAATTTACATGACAAAATAATACTGTGCGTTCAAGTCTCGTTAGCGCCTAAGAGAACAAAAATAATTATCAACAAAATGGAATAAGACTAGGTAGGTAATTTGCCAATTATAAAAATCGTTAAAATACAACTTTAACTGTAAATTACTGCTATCTTTAACTATGTCACACTATATTGTATGATAAATGATAACTGATAACAATAACTTAGTACCATTATCACCATCATTAGCAGCTGCCCACTATAATAGGCCAATCAAATTAGATCCGAAAATTACGTTATGATGAATAATTTCCAAGGAAGCTGGAAATCGTTTGGTCCATGCACACTTCCTGGGATTGAGCAAACTCATATTTCACGCATTTAGGACCAAACGAAGGTATTAAAAAGATTTCCAGCTTGCTGGGAATTAATTCTTCGGAAAAATCTAATTTAATTGGCCTACTAGTAAATGATTACGAGTAGATAGGTACGTATATCATGGATGGACTTGGAACAATTGATACTCTTTGTTTTTTTGGTAAAACTAGAAAGATTTACGTGTAGATAAATTAATTTATGCTTTGAGGGTGTATTAAAATGAAATTCTGCTAACTTGTCCATTATATTACATTTTGCAGTTCTGATACCTTAGTATTTTCATTCTTATCATAATTTGCTGCAGTGGCGTAGCGTGAACTAATCTAGCCGTGGGCGAAATCGCATATGCGAGGCCCATTTCTTTCACTGTGCCCGAAGGGGCCTCACGCGAGGCCCCTCTTGGGGCGCGAAGCCGTGGGCGACGGCCCACTTCGCCCACGCCTAGCTACGCCACTGATTTGCTGTTTTATTGATTTAAAATTAAGACTATTTAAAAGTAAAGCGTAGCTTTCATTGCCACTATCTTGCCCTATTAGCCGAGTAACTAAGTGCTATTGCAATTAACCACACCACATTTTCCTGGCAATTTCTAAAGCGCCGACACTTGATCTATCTTGCAACGGTATCGCTTACTATCGCCTATTGACCACTCTCGTTTGCTGTATACAGCTCCTACTTGAACATTCTGAGCACTGGAAAAACTAACTTGTATCCGGTGCAATAAAGTGCAGTTTCCGAAAACAATAAAAAAGAGGAACATGAGGTTTGAGGTACCTATCTGTGGTATTGAAAGCGGGACCAAAGGAAAGTTAATAATAAAATATCCGCCCCATTTAATTCTGACCGCGAACGTAAACAAATGTCCAGCGCAGATAAACAGAGAAATATTTTATCAATGGACGAGCGGGCTTCAATAGTACCTAATGGATGAGTTACATGTCATACATACGAAGGCTGTCAAATTCATATGAGCTTTATACAATGGCGAGGTAAAGGTATCGGCACAAATTGAGGTAAATAATTATTAATTACACAGTAGGTATGTACACACACACACACACACCGCTATACAGTCACCTGCAATTATATATATATATCTATACAATTAGAGAAATCACGTATGAAAATAAATCACGAATGTATGTAAATATGAACTTTCTGGATCTATTTTCCTTGATATGGTGGTGCTGCTTTAAGGCCACTTTTTCTTCTACTTAGTTCCTCTCCACTCCGCTCTGTTCTTCTCATTTTTATTCGCATACCTGAAACTTAATCATATCGTGCGCACATTTTTCCACCAGGTTTGAGTTCAGGATATTACGTAAATTAAACATACATACATAATACATAGAATAAACATAATTAAATCAAACTTCTAAAAACTTCGCGTGGAGTTTTAAAATCAATTAGAAATTGTTTTTCACTTCATTGTCCCGGGGCATAGGTGACTGAAACAATTTCAAAATTAAAAATTATATATTTGTTTAGTTCAGTCAGTTTCACTATGTGGCGCCTTACGGCATACCGTAAAATGGGGTGAGTAGGGTCAAAACTGAAATTCAAACCTCGATAACATTTTATTTTTACATATGAAAACTGAATGGTGTATATAATAAGTGTTCCGGACGTTTGTAGTTTAGTTTTTATTTTATTTTGGGTAGTTCCATTTCATAACTTTGACGATAAAGAGGAAAACCCACCTCACCTCGTAGTGCCTCGTATTTGGGGTGAGAGGGGTTTATATACAAAGGTGATTTTGGAAGATTATTGGATCGATTTTTTTTTTATTATGCGTATTACTATAGCTCCATTTTAAATTGGAATACATTATTTTTGTAGCAGTAGCCTTAAAATCCCTTCTCACCCTCCTCTCAAACCTTCTCCCCCCATTCATAACCCACCTCTCCCCGCGAAACCTACTCACCCCGTTTTACGGTACAAATTTTGAGAGCATGCATGTCAAAATATAATAGGTATTTACATACATTATTTACAAGTCCTTATCATCTAAAAAATCTTTTATATTTTTCTTTTATAACATTATAACTTTTAATAAAACCCACGAAGCTGATTCACCTTCTAAGACACAATTAGGTAAAAGTTCAAGTAGGTATCCTATAGGTAAATCATTTGACGTTTTACATCTTCTTTTAGATATTATATTATATTTTAAAACTGGTAATTTGAAATTATGTTTATATTATAGGTTAATACAAAATGTAGGTACCGTAAAACGAGGTGACTTTAGGAAATTTTGGGGATACTTTGATAGTTTTAAAACTGCCACTAAATTATCATTATTCATTATTTTCTCGAACTGTTCGTGTAACAAGTTAGATTATTATACATACTTGTTTACCTACTACTAAAAAATCCGAATAAAAATATGTAACGGCTGAAAAACTGAAATATCGAAGTCGCCCCTGCATTTGAAAGTCACCCCGGTTTACGGTATCTAAGGTTTGGTAGACAACACCTTACTCCTCTTAAGACTGTATCAGTAATAGCTACTTCCGCCGTAAAGGCTTTTTCCCTATCTGAGTGCTTCTACCATTATCCGCTACTTGTTCTGGCCAAGTGCGAGTCGGACTCGCCCATGAAGGGTTCCGTATTTAGGCGATTTATGACGTATTAAAAAAAACTACTTACTAGATCTCGTTCAAACCAATTTTCGGTGGAAGTTTACATGGTAATGTACATCATATATTTTTTTTAGTTTTATCATTCTCTTATTTTAGAAGTTACAGGGGGGGGGGGGCACACATTTTACCACTTTGGAAGTGTCTCTCGCGCAAACTATTCAGTTTAGAAAAAAATGATATTAGAAACCTCAATATCATTTTTGAAGACCTATCCATAGATACCCCACACGTTTGATAAAAAAAAAAATTTTGAGTTTCAGTTCGAAGTATGGGGAACCCCAAAAATTGTTTTTTTTTTCTATTTTTGTGTGAAAATCTTAATGCGGTTCACAGAATACATCTACTTACCAAGTTTCAACAGTATAGTTCTTATAGTTTCGGAGAAAAGTGGCTGTGACATACGGACGGACAGACAGACGGACTGACGGACAGACAGACAGACAGACATGACGAATCTATAAGGGTTCCGTTTTTTGCCATTTGGCTACGGAACCCTAAAAAGTAAGTGCATTCGCCCTATAATTATATCCTCCCGACTGACCTGAACTTACTCGATATAAAATGAAGTGTTGAATAAAATATTAATTAACTACCATCTCGACATTAAGGGTAATTCCTACTTTTAATTGAGTAATACTAGGGCAAGACTATATAGGTTTACCGTTTAACTGAGGTGGCTTGTAAGACGCTATAGTTCGTTTTTTTTAGCATTAGAAAAAAGGTAAGCGATCTTGACATGTCTTTTAATTGAAAAACGCTTTTAAAAATCAGTAACTTATACTTATGAAAGCAGAAGAATATAAATGATCGTATTAGATTCATAATTGTTACATATTTGCCGTGACTTATTTTTAAAACATGTTTTTCAATTACGACCGGTCTGGCCTAGTGGGTAGTGACCCTGCCTGTGAAGCCGCGGTCCTGGGTTCGAATCCCAGTAAGGGCATTTATTTGTGTGATGAGCACAGATATTTGTTCCCGAGTCATGGTTGTTTTCTATGTATTTAAGTATTTGTATATTATATATATCGTTGTCTGAGTACCCACAACACAAGCTTTCTTGAGCTTACCGTGGGGCTTAGTCAATTTGTGTAATAATGTCCTATAATATTTATTAACCCTTAAATGCATAGTGATGCATTTATACACACAACATAAACATCAAATGTTATGCATTATTAAACAAATTCTATTTGTTCTTGTATATTATTTCAATAGTAAAACTAATAAATTTTCCGAATTATTACATAAATTTACGCAGTATTTTAATTTATAAAAGTTACATTTGTTTATAGACGAAATGTCGGAAAACTTGGAAAAACCTGGAAGTTGATGATTTTTAGTATGTGATTTTGGGCAGATTTTTCGGGGTTTGTAATTATTTTATATTTACAAATTTTATCATAGGAACATCACAAATAGTGTACCTTTCTGTTGGCAGTTAAGATTTTTCCTATACCCCTTACTAATAGCTATATATTTCCAAAAATATGATTTAGACTACGCAACTTTTAACACTGATTTCCCAGTGAAAATCGATGATATATTTTTTTTTTACTATTTTTCCTAGAAACGGCAAACAATTATGTGATATATATATTAATTTCGGGCAAAACGAAAAAATCATGTATTTAAGGGTTAAAAAAAAAAAGACACATCAAGATTGTTTACCTTTTTTGTAATGCTAATAAAAACGAACTATACGGACTGTCTGAAAGCTGACCTGAAGAAGCTGGTACGTATAATCTTACCTAGGTTAGTTAAAATATAATAGTTATGCCTTAAGGTTGACTGGTAGAGAATGCCTTATGGCATTAAGTCCGCCTTTTGTTTGGTTTGTTCTGTGCTATAAAGGTTAAATAAATATACTCTTAAACTTGCTTTAGTCCCTAATGTCAGCTACCTTCTAATAGAAAATCACCGCTCAACTTCTAGAGATGTGGTAGTAGAGTAGACCTATAACAATACTTACATACGTTGCCTACTTTTTTGAAATATTTATGTCCCTTAGATGTGCTCCCATATTTTCCCATCAATAAATTACTTCTGCCGTGTACTTTACACACTTTAAACACAAATAAATTAAACTATAAAGAAGCCGCTCCGGCCTTGAGCGGCAGGTCAAGTGTACAATAATCAAGAGATAGGAAAATAATCGATTTTCAACAAAAGCAGAACCACTTTCAGTATCTTTCGACGTCTGCACCTGACGCAAGATTTTCCGATCGAGTTACTCTGGTCAATTTTGGCACGATTACGCCACAACGGTAACTTTGTAAGACATCGAGATAATTTTTATGTAATTTAAAGCTATTGTGTGAATTACCGTGTCTGTTAAAGCATTGAATTAACAATTGTGATCTTGACAAATACCGTTATAAAGCGCGTATGCAACAATTTCCGATTTCATACGTCTTATTACACGCGACGTTACAAAAAAAAACTATTGCCTATTGCAGCTGTAAATCATCATCATCTCATCATCATCTTCCTCGCGTTGTCCCGGCATTTTGCCACGGCTTATGGGAGCCTGGGGTCCGCTTGGCAAGTAATCCCAGTAATTGGCGTGGGCACTAGTTTTTACGAAAGCGACTACCATCTGACCTTCCAACCCAGAGGGTAAACTAGGCCCGTATTGGGATTAGTCCGATTTCCTCACGATGTTTTCCTTCACCGAAAAGCGACTGGTAAATATCAAATGATATTTCGTACATAAGTTCCGAAAACGTAACGATTTTTAGCCAAACAATATAGTTGTCTTGTTTAATAGCCATATTTAGCTGTGTACCAAGCTGTTTTCATCGGCTGAACATCATAATCCGGCCAAAGAGACGACACATTAAGCGATTACAAAACCCCAAGCAAGATATTACGACCCATTGAGTTCTGACCTGCTTCGTTTTATATTTTAAATATAAATGCGGTTTTTTGCGGAAGCATGGTTTACATGGAAGCAAAGAAAACACATCATTAGCGGTTCGCGGTTATACTTTTCAGTTTAGTTCGCGTCATGGACTAACCTACGTAAAGCGGTTCGTGAGATTACTTAAGAGCAAGCAACTTAAGAGAATAAATACGCCAGTTAGGAGTTTAAGTTGGCGCGCATTACTTTTAAGTTATGATGTCTAAATACGTAGGTACCTACGTAATATTATATTAGTACCTAACCCGTGTGTAGGAAAATCTTTCTTCTTATCGGTTACATGAAACTAGTAGAGATCACTTTATTGCGGGAATGCCGCCAGTTATAAAATTACCTCTATCTGAATTCTGTTTGCAATAAAAAGTCATTTTATGAGTTTTTGCCGTTTATTGCTTACTAGTTTTTTTATTTAGGTATTCCAGTTTGGGTGACAACGTGTCGTTCTGAGGAATTAAACACACCTAAGGCGACGCGACTTTGTCTGGCATTAGGTACATCCTATAGGTACCTTTAGTTATTTGTTTTTTCTTCTTCGCGTTTTCGCTCTGCGCAATATGCGTCTATAGAAGGTTTAAAATCTATTGGATCTCAGTCAATTCAAAAACGCAAGAGCGTAAGATATGGAGATATATGATCTTCGATTTTTTATGCTCGCAGTTCGCAGTTGGCTCCAATCGGTTTAGCACGAGAGCGGGGCGACATCTAAGTCCATAAGAGTCCTTTTCTAATGAATACCTACTGTTCGATAAAGAAGCGTAACTCGTGCTAACGCACCGCCACGGAACGCGAGTTGCACCAAACCGTTTGTTCTGTGCGTTCAATATAAGTTTTCCTAATTTTATTACCGTGTGTAATGTAGCGTGAAGTTATTAGATTCCAATAATTTTAGTTGCCAAACAAAGACGTTACTTTCTAGAAGTACAATAGTCATAATTAATGAATTCTCAGCCGGCGAAAAAGTTTTTAGATCGGCAATATTATCAGTGTGGTATTATGCCATCCATTATGTCCCAACCAAATCGTGACAATGAAACACTTGCAGTAGTTTTTTGCAATTCGATTCTGTGACTAACATTTATTTAATTAAACATGCGTTGATTATTGGTAACAGTGTTGTGGCTTTTATTTGGGTTCCGTGAAATTGTTTACGTACCTTGGGTAGGTTGGTACCGGTACTACCTACGTAGGTAAATATTTATAGGTCTCAAGGGACTCTCAAAAAGGGAGTGGGTATTTTCAAGGGGTTGGTAATATCGGTATCGCGTTTGCATGAAGCAAATTTGCTACGAATTTTTAAAAGAATCGACTAGTAAATTACATAGATCGGTACCTTTGTTTCATTGCAAGTCGAGTTTAGGAACTTTAAAACTCAACTGATATAACAAACTCTTATTAAAGTCATTTTCATAAATTAAAATACAAGCAGACTCCTAAAAACCACATTTGTTTCTGATAAAGTATATATAGGTTTAAATCTGCGACACTTTCTTATTCCAAATCCGTTAAGACGTTTGTTCTGAAAATATAATACGAAAAAAAACATAGGTAATACTTACTTAACTCTTAATTCGACACTAACTACTAAATAGGTAGGCTTAAATTTAGTAGGTAAGGTCAAAGGTACCTACTTTCCCTTGTCGTGTCGAAGGGTTAAAAAAATTACCATCAAAATATTACTCTTATTTGCCTCGTCGGGTTGGCAAATGTTAGGTAAGTATACATATAATTCGAATTTGAAGATAAGTCGATTACATCGCTAGTGGGAAAACTTGAAAGAACTTCCGTAACTAACCAAGTTCGGCGGAAGCCAAGTGTTATCATAATTTTAAAGAGCAGGTACCTAACTTGTTGAACAAGTTGTGGCGATCGATTTGATACTATGTACCTAAGGATAATAGAAATTAGGTATGTAATATCTGGGAAAATATTTTAACTTTTAGTAATCACTATACGAGTATGAACTGTACCAAACAACAACAACCTTTTCAGGTTTCCGTACCCAAAGGGTAAAAACGGGACCATTACTAAGACTCTTCTGACTGTCTGTCACCAGGCTGTAACTCATGAACCGTGATAGCGAAACAGTTGAAATGTTTACAGATGATGTATTTCTGTTCCCGCTATAACAACAAATACTAAAAAGAAAAGAAAATAAATATTTAAGTGGGACTCTCATACAACAGACGTGATTTTTTTCCGTTTTTTGTGGAATAGTATTACGTAACCCTTCGTGCGCGAGTTCGACTCGCACATGGCCGGTTTTTTTAAAAGTTCTAACTCCCGATTACACGAATAAATAGTTAGGTATTAAGAATAGAGTTTTACGCTCAAGAAAAACAATAAATTTTTATTCTTAGTCATGTTTTGTAAAATACACATACATGTGTATTTTACAAAACCTACTTAGTTTACTTTCTTCTTATTCAAAATGAAATGTATAGTGTTAATTCGGGTGAAAGGCACCAGTTCTGACTCCAACTATTGTCCAAAATATCTCCTCCGAGATTTAGTGCCTTTACCTCTCGTGAGTTAACAATCTAAACAAACAAACAAACAATAATTTATTCGCAGAAAAAGGGTTAAGATTACATGTGTTAGTGTAATAAATAAGTATGTTTCACCTTTTCCGACCGTTTTAAACAGTATGCAAATTTTACAATTACAAAGGATATTTTAGCATTTAAATTCTACATACAAAATAAATGCGACAATTGGTAACATAACGACGAGTTATATCAGTAAAATTTAAGAATCAGAATCCGTATGATTCATAAAATCCTTTACAGTATAAAAACAGCGATCATTGGGCCAATATCTCAGCTTTTTTAGTAAATTCCTTGCCCTCGAGTTCCTTTATTTGGACTGGTAATTTATTGTATATTACAATACTTGCATTGTAAGCGTTCCTTCTGTAAATGTCAGTCATGCATCGCGGTTGATCTACTATATTATCAGACATTAATTTTGATTTTATTACTTACTGCATCTATAATTCCCAATCAAGGCACCACAACTTCGAATCCCAATTTTCTTACATCATCATTCATCATAACAAACCTAAAAATAAAGTTCGACTTGCCAGACACCGAACAGGTCGAATTCAGAGCCATCCAAATGGAAGCAACAAAACCAATAGTGTAGTCTGTACCGCTCCAATACCCGCGAGTGCAATCGTCACGTACATTTTTTGCCCTCAAATACACTTTTTTTTTCCCGGTAGTGACATAGTTTCTTTTAAGTGATGATTACGTGTTACGATGTAATAGAAATTGTCATATATTTTTTGTCGGCGGTTAATCGGCTTTTTGGGTTCGTTAAGCAATTGCAACCATAGCTTTCTTGGGCTTTGTTTATTTAATTGTAGCGGCCTTAATTATTTTACCGGTGGATTCGATTTAGTTGGCATCCGGTGTTTCATTTTAGATACCTTACGGTAGCTTTGTTAGGTATGCAATATTGGTTGTTGCTATTAAGGTAAATACATACATTTTAAAAAACCGTTTTGGTAACGCTACAGTCACTACTTTATTATTTGTTATATTTGTTATTGGACGCGCAATTGTTTTCCGTCCGAGCACAAATCTGGAAAATATGGGAAAATGCAAAATTGTATTGGGAAAATTAAATAACGTAGGGGAAACTGGGGAGGGTTGATCACCCCTTTTATTTTTAGCAAAAATTTTCTTAACTATTGGCTGTTTTGAAAAACTTTATAGACCATACGATTCAGAATTTATCTGTTCATCAATAGTTTGAATTAGAACAGATTTGTGCAATAAATTAGACCATTATTTAATGAAAACCCATACTGTAGACTTTTACCATGTGTCCCCTATATTAGGGAGACTTGTTTACCCCTAATTGGGAGCCTTGATCCTAGGGGGATCAAGTGTCCCTGGTTCTTGGGACACATGGTAAACAGATTTTTACCATGTCTCCCCATACCAGATTCTCATTTACTATATAACTCGGATCGCTATTAGTAATGCATCTAGAATTTGGAAAACACACAGCAAACATATATATATTGTATCTTCCATACTTTGAGGTTGTATTTCCGGTTATCAGATGTGTTAGTCCGATGGGATCAAGTCTTCCATATTTGGGGACACTTGGTAAAAAGATTTTAAGCGGAAATGCCATACTTCGAGGGTTGTATCTACATTAATTTATTAACTTTACCTACAGGAAATTAATATATTAAGGTATGAAACACATAATAATCCATAATCTTATGATTTTAAAATACAATGTAATTGTATTTTCCATACAACAACATAAAATTTGGAATCAATTTTTGTACCAACAAAAGTAAAAAAAAATCAGAAATTAAAGTTATAAACAAAAAAAATTCTTGTAACAAGCAAGCTAAAGCTTTTAAAGTTCTTTTTAATGTATTTTTAGCTTCAGATACAGCATATTTTTATTTTCTACTGGTTTTTTACCCTTCTCTGGTCGTTATTATTTACTAAAAGTTTATAAATTTACCACGCACGTTTTGAGGACGGTGCTTGAGCTGCATAATCCTAAAATCCTTTCTACGGACCGTCGTCGGTTCTATAGTATAAAAGTTCGGAGGGCCATTGAAATTGCATCTCATCCGTTAAAACAAATATCGTTCGGTTGAAAAACCAAATATAGTTATGAGTGTTGTTTGTCGATCCCGGAACATCCCTAGTGTGTAAAACGTTTAAGTTGATAAATAAGACCAAGTGCGGATAGTTCGTAAAATGTCGATGTCAACTTTAGTCAGTCTTTTCCGAGACCACGGGGACAATTCCGTTTTCGAAACGTCGGAGGTATAATTGAAAACTAAATTATACAATTAATAAACAATAATGAGTCAACCTTGAAAATTTTAATCAGTGTTTCTCTGGTCGTACTTTCGCGGCATGATTTCCAAAAGAAAAGAAAATATTTATGATAGCTTATGAATCATTTTGTAAGTAGATTGATTACAAGGTGTACTTGATCCATGTGGGGGTGACATGATCCCGGAATCATATCTCCCCTGGAGAAAAAGACTAAGTCTCCCCAAACATAGCAAGATTATAAAACGTGCCGTACTCGAAACTTGTGTTCGCGTATTTCAATGTAATCCAAGTTAATCATCACTTCAATAAACAACAAATAAAATAAGCACACTCACTAACATCATTTCCATCCCATGCTATAAAATAAATCCACGTAAAGCTTACCGAAAATGTAATATAATACGCAGAAAATCTTTTACCGTCCGCCATTTTTAAACCACTGACTTCTTCGATACAGCGCCATGACAGAACGTGAAGTTAGGAACGAATGAATGAGTGTTACTAGCGTAAAAAAATGTATTTCGTTTAGTTTAATAAAAAATGAAGTTTACCAAGTGTCCCCTAGGGATCGACCCTCCCCACCCTCACCTATTTTTATGAAATGTCGAAGGTCGAAAAAATACCATGGTTAAACATGTTTGTTTAACGTTGCAAACAAAAGAAAGAATAGGTAAGTAATGATTATTCTTTTGTTGTTTCAGATTTGGCTGCTTATAGTCTATACAGCGGCGATCAAAGTCCCAGTCGACAATAAAGAAGAAACCACAACTTTGGTAGTCAACGACACGAGTCCAACTCCAGATGCTCCCATTTACTATGAATCAGATGAACCTAAAATTGACAGCTATCTCATACCGCCCAACACTCACACTGCAGAGGACAAACAAGATCTAATCCCCACATATCTTCTTCCTCCCACACAAGACAAACAGGAGGACTTCTATGTTGTGCCGACTGATGGAACACAGTCAGACTGGTACCCCATTGAATCAGATCCGCAAAATAACCCTGCCATCTTACCGCAGTCTTTACCTCAACTACATCCTAACATTTTACCTGCATCAATCCCTCAGAGTCAGCGCTTTGTTTTACCACACGCGCAACAAGACGATATCCCAATATTTATGGTAGGAGAAAACCATCCTCCGCGATTTGAGCATACTAGAACAGGAAAAGCACACCAGCTACAAAAACAAGAGGTGCCGTCAAGACATCTGGAACCTCCAGCGGAGGACGCCGAAAATCATTTCGTCCTGCCTACTCCCTCAGCAGAATTGGAATTGCCATATCAAGAACAACGTCAACAGTTCGTAGGTCCGTCTGAGGAGGTATATGAACTACCTATCAGGGGACCCAATCATAACTTTAATCCGTTAAATAACAAGCCTATAAATTTCCGCCTCAAGCCGGCTGAGCCGACTTTGGCGTTACATCTCACGCCGCCAAAGCCCCTTCTGTCGAAGCACAAAAATCCCACAAAATTGTATCCTAAAAAGTATCCAGGGGGATTCAGGCCCGTGCCGATTCCTTTAACACAGTTTGCCGAGGATTCTTCAGCCGAAGTCCCCAAAGCGAAGCCGTTTAATACCGCCGCTGATCCCGAATCTGAATATTCGAAACCGACCGATAAAGATACTTACTTGTACGAGAAACTCAAGAAAAAGCGAAAAATGAGAAAGGAAAAAGCAGCTAAGGTAATTTTTCATTTTGGAATAATGATGTTGTTGTAACATGGAAACGAGACTCGCTAAACTTATCTGTTATTCATCATCTTCCTCGCGTTGTCCCGGCTTTTGCCACGGCTCATGGGAGCCTGGGGTCCGCTTGGCAACTAATCCCGAGAATTGGCGTAGGCTAAACTTATCTGTTATTATTTTACGGTTTCAGCAACACCTCCCGCCTTTAGAAGAGCCGACACAGGGTCCAGCAGTTCCAGAGCAAGACACTTCCGAAACACACTTCAGATACCCTGGACGTAAGTATCTCGAAACGTTTAGGCAAAAAACTGTTCACCCTACCAACCAAGAGTTTTGCAACCTAACTGAGCCTAAAACCTCGTTTCATAAACATCAACAATTTTTAAAAGAATAAGTAATCCAGTGGTTATTCATTGAACAATTATGATTAATTGTTATGAATGGAACATGACAGTCATTGGATGGTTATTCATATCTTTCAACTATTGAACACCGATTAAAAACCATCGTTTATTAAGTACGGTAGTAAGGTACACGAAAAAAATATCTTTATAAAGTGCTCTTCACCTATGTCGAAACTAGTATGGGATTGTTATATTTATACTGGACGTAGATCAACAGGCGCAGTTTTTAAGTTTTTGTGGCACAAGAGGAAAATTAAATAACAATAATAATAATTATTTTAGTAATAGTAAAAAACATCGAATTTCACCGAATCAAAATATCTCATACACAAACAATTATTTAGCCTCTGCCTCTGTTTTCTAGTGCTAATACAGTTTACACAATAGAGCTTCGCACCCAGCTAATGGTAATTTAATCGCTTGCGTAATTAATTACCATAGGATAGGTGCCTGATATCAGGCGTGGTTAAAAGCATGAAAATTAGATTGTGGTGAAACCAATTTTTTTATTATGGAATACTATTTGTTTTGCATATTTGATAAAATTATTTTATATACAACATCTGCAAACAATTATGACGAAATAGTTATTTGTACAACAAGAGATCAAAGTTTGATATTTCTTCGAGTGCTTATTTTGAGTCCCGTGCAAGCGAAAGATTCTATAATAGATTCACGAGCGTAGCGAGTGAATCTAATTTAGAATCTTGAGCGTAGTAAGGGACTCAAAAGCGCACGAGATGTAAATAACTTTGATCTCGTGTAGTACACAACATTTTTCACCTCAGCAGTGAGAACATATTAGAGAACCCGAAAAATGTATTCCTTCTTCATCACTTACCTCTATTCACTCATGTTTTCTTAAGATATACCAACAATTAAATTTTCACCTCAGCAGCTCGAACAAGGGTACTTTGCTACTTAAAAACAGTGAGCAAAATCGCATTTTGCTCACTGAGTGAGCAAAATCGCATTTTGCTCATTTTGTCTCACTCAGTGAGCAAAATACGATTTTGCTCACTGTTTTTAAGTAGCAAAGTACCCTTGTTCGAGCTGCTGAGGTGAAAAGGTTTGTTTACTTATAGATACCTATATATTATACTTTTATGCAAGTTATACCTACCTATAAGGTGGCTAAAATGAAACTGATTAGAGTTAATATGTACTATGTACTGGGAACTAGGAGTTTATAAAATTAGCATAGTGAGGAATTTAATATCAAGTCGTAAATTCCACCATATGCCCGATCATTTCAGTTCAAAGTCTTTTGAAAACTAGGTTTAGACAAGGTTTAATAGGTGGGTCCATAAGTGTTTATCCTCTCCAAATCTGACAGATTACTATCTACAGATTATAAGCTAAATAATGATCAATGGCATTATGATAATGATAATAAATTAATAATAAATGATTTCAGGCAACGCGTATTCCGCGCCGCTCCGGCAAGCTCCGCCGCCGCCGCCACCGCGGCCGCTCTCAGCCGCAGCGCCCTCCAAGCCGCCGCCGGCAGGGGACCGCACGGAATTCCGCATGCATGGCATGAAGGGGCCTCATAGCTACCAGTTCGGTTACGATACTGGGAAGGGGTGAGTAATAGAGTATGACTAGAAATGTGCCGTTCTCGAGAACGTTCTCCCTTTTGTATGGGGAATGTTCTTGAGCGAGTATGACGTGTTAGGGCCAAGGCTCCTGCTGAGTGGAGACCGGAAGGAGTTCCGGTCCGGCCGCATAGCTGTTAGTTTGGTAACGACACCGGGAGTATGAAGTTTTAGGGTCTACAGGTGGAGTAAACCTACTCGTCAAGCTCCCGCCGCTAGTAGACCGCACAGAGTTCCACTTGCACGACATAAGGATCGATATAGATACAAGTATTTGGTACAGATTAGAGACGAAAACACATCAACACACAGGTCCTTTGAATCCTTAGGATGGTCACCAGTATAGTCGATTGATGGATAGTTCAGTAGGAGTGAGTAGAAGAAAACCGGCTCCGTTGCTCAGTTCAAATATGACCGTCACAACACAAACTCTTTGCCGACCCTTTAAAGGTTCACGAGGAATAATTGTATTGACAGATTAAGGGAAAATACATGTGAGTTCAGGGAATGTTTCTTTACTTATAAGTTCTGTTTTTGATTTGGGTACCGGCCTCCTGTATCGAAGAAAGTTTTCTATAGTAAAGATGAACTTTGAGTGTATTATGTACATATTGAATGTAGGTTTATTTAGTCGTAGGTTTCAAACGAACAATTTTTAACACGTGTCGCGCCTGTCTTTGACCTATAAAATAATAATATTATAAAATAATATATAATAATATTATAAAATATTATAAAATTAAATATTACTGGTGTTAATGAAGAACTTAATTGGAATAAAAATACGACCCGTTCAGCTAAGATTATAGGTAATTTCGACCTGTTTTTCCGTATCGGCTCTTCTTGGAAATAGCCTTAAAGCCTCCTTAAGCCTTAAGAAATATTTTTCTAAATGTTTGGCAGTATTTATTGTTAAATGTAGGGGAAGTCCGGGTAAAGCGAACACCCCAGGCAAAGCGAATTCGGGCTCCCAATCCTAAACTATTCGACTTTGTCGCACCACGCGCCTATATGATGTTCAGGATCCTTCGCTCTATGAGAGGCAAGCGTCACAGGGAGCGGTCGCTGTGAGCGTCGTCGGTGACGAGTCAAAATGTGTTTTTAGTGCAAAATATTCGATTTTGAAAGGTAAGTACATTGTATGTTATTTTGTCACAGTAATTATCTCGAATTTTAATTCAAGATGCTTCTATTGCTTATTAAAGTATCTTCCTTTTACAACGCATTTCTTTTAAAATAATCCAACGGTTATTTTTTTTTAATTCTTAATTTCTTTAACTGACTGAATGGGCAAAGTGGATCGGGCAAAGCGGATAGCGTGTTCTCTTTGACTTTATTAGGTAATTTTTTTTTATGATAATATTTTGTTGCAGATGGTATATAAATATCAAAAAAAGATCGATAATGGCTCCTGGCTAACAAACGTTATGGAAATGGCTATCAGAACGTGGATTCGCTGTGTTAAAATGTCTTCAGAAATGCCGTGAAGATTTATGCTTATGAAGTCAGTGAAAATATATCAAAAGTTACTTGTGACAGCTTTTTCTAATTAATATTATTGAAATGATCTTATGTTGATTAATTTTCACTTAGTTCTTAAGTTCACTAAGATTTTATGAGTAATATTTGCTTTGCCCGGGGGCCTGTTTCACTTTGCCCGGCACTCTGGGCAAAGCGAATAAAATATCTTTTTTTACGTTTTGTTCAAAATTGCAGCAACTATTAAACATTGGAGGCTAGTGTTGTTTTAAATTAAAAGATTATTAAATAAAGACTTATTATTGATACTTTTTTCATTTCTTCCTCGTTAAATTTTTCTGTTATGTCAAGTCAAAGGTAAAGGTGTTCACTATGCCCGGACTTCCCCTAGGTATCAAATGTAGTCTATAGGGACAGTCAGCATGAATAGTAGCGAATGAAACAACGCGCCCGAATTATTTGCCACCCTCGAATACTTTTCCAAATAGAGATATATTACTCGACAGTTCGCGATTAAAAGTATCTGCAACAGTTTAATAGTTCATCGATATTAAACTTTCGTGAGACATATTTTAAACTGTTTATACGACAACGGTAGCGACTAAAAATTCAAGTGAGTGAAACCGTTGTCGAATAAACAGTTTAATAGTTATTTATAGAGAGCTACTTATGTCATTTTGTTAAGCTAGCAGAGAATGGTAAGATACTTTTGACGCATATTCTGATGCTGAACGCGTAAGTACATACTCATACGCACACGAATGTAATCGACCTTTATTCAATAATTCACCTACACAGTGTGACATAGAAACAGAACACAAAGGTCCTACATTTCACTCAATTAACGTAACACCATTAAGCGTACCATTTGTAAGTCTTCATTGTGGGTTGCGTGATGAAGGCGATAAAGATAGGTATCAACGATAGACAAGTTTGTATAAATCATGGCTTTTGTCTATTTATCTGACTTGTTAAATTAAAGTGGTTTGGGGTCGCGACGATGTAACATTAGTTGTCACGCACGGCAATTATTATGATAACAAGGATAATAATTGCCTCCATAATTATAGTATAAAAAGGAGATATGATCATCTCAGAGAATGTTAGGTAAGACAAGTAGTAGGTAAGATAACATTAATATCGGGAGCTTTCTCTAAATTATCTATTGTACCTAGTGTACCTACCTATGTAAAAAAGGGCTACGAGTATTTTGCACCAAATTAATATTCGATTTTCGATATGAATATTAGTGTTGAACGTTTAAATCTTATAAAGAAAACTAGTTAGGTATCTCTAATTCCTATTATAATATTAAATTACTTAAATAACGTCATGTCATAACATAATTTATATACCTACCTACCTATATTCACGTTTAGCACCTATATGAATAAGGATTTGGTATTGTTATTGTGACCTAGAAGAGGTGCAAAATTTTATTTTATTTTAGAGCCCTAGCTCCGACCAAGCTAAAGATCGACTAGTCACATCCATACTTCACGTAAAACTTGGCGGGGCGAGTTAACGTACCGGAATTAAGCCACACATTCAACAATAGAAGGATAACATATCTTATCTTTATTTGATATTTTTATCTTTATTTGACATTTTAATGACAGTTACAAATGATTTACGTTGACATCGACTTTAATGTTAACTAGGTTTATATTCAATTGTTTTGACATGTTTTTCTTTGTACATGACGATCCTTATTGGGAGACATAATTAGTCTTAATCTTATTATTTTTATTTTTAAATTTATAATGTAATTTTTGACGATCATGATGAGAAGATAAACATAATTTTGACGAATGTAGCAAATTTATAGTGTAATTTTCATCTTGAAATAAATAAATCTAAATCTAATCTAACAATAATTTTTACAAGGACCAATATTTCGACGATGATAATGATGAGCAATGTTTTTTTCAGTAAAAACCGCCAATTCCGTTTCGAGGAGCGCGACAACGATGGGCACGTGCGCGGACACTACGGGTACGTGGACAAGCACGGCAAGCTGCGCGTGGTCAACTACGACGCCGACCCCGAGCACGGTTTCCGGGCCGAGGCTCCCGTCGAGACTGAGCCTTGATCAGTTTATATGAGTGCAAAAGGACTTATAGCGTACCGATAGGTTTCAAACTTGGAGGATATAATCAAACGGAGACGCCATGTCTGTAATTTTCTGTACAAAACAGTCTGCCGATTTTTGCGGGGGAGGGGAACGTCAAATGTATGCGTAACGTAAAAATAGCCATGTCAGATAAACGTCAGTCCATACATTGTGTATGACCGTTGGCCGCCTATTTTCGACAGAGGGGAAAGCCTGTTAATGGCTACTCCGTTTAGTTGTATCCTCCAAGGTTTCAAAGGTCATACGCAGATTTAGATTCAAATTTTTCATCTCAGGCCCCGTAGAGAACATGCCAATCGCTAACGCACCGTAGCGAACGAAACGCAACTGTCATAAAGAGACACAAAGCGATTCGATGGCGAAGCGATAGCGATTGTCACGCTAGGTCGCCAGTTTCCGAAAAGGACATTTGTGAAATGATTTATTCCACCACACTACACTTATTGAGGAATGTCTTTTCAAAAGAGCCTATTTTTGTATGTATGTTTTCATATGTAAGCTCCTTTGAAAAGACACTCCTAAATTACAAGCCCAAGCTTCGTCGGTAGCGGTTGTTATAAATACAAGTCACACCCGGAAACTGTTAGGCTGTAGTACCTTTCCTTAATTTCTGGGAATAGAAGAGACAACATTTGTTTGTGTGTAGGTGTAACCCTAGTACACGCTGCACTGACTATTGCGAAGTGATGCGAATAACCCAAGCGAGAGAGAAACGGGCATGCTAAGTCGTTTAGCTGACAGAAAAACAATTTCTTTTAATACCTAAATCATTTGTGTGCTAGTTATAATCTAACTAATATTGTGCCTTTTTCATAAATATAGTGGTTAACCTTAAATTGCCCCGTATCCGTCACACCCAATTTGGACTGTAGTGTACAATTTAAAGGTTATTAATTCAGTAGCAAATTTTTGATAAGGGCATACGAAGGGTTAAAGCTTGCCCCGCCCAAGTCAGTATTTCTGTTATTGATGTAAGGGTTAATTTCGGTCTGGCATGTGAGATAGGTTTTTCATTAGAACTGTATGCAAGAAGCTTACATTACGCATGGAATAAAATTGTCATTAAAAAGAAATGTATTATGCATTTAAAGTTATTTTTCAATGTGATTTATAATTTAATTTTAGATTATAAATTATGTTTAGTTTATTATGTAAGTATAACATACCTCTCGTTATAGTATTAAGGTATCGGTGTCATATTGTAATAAATAATATAGATTATAGTGTTTACCTACTTATGATAGGTATGTGTTTGTAAATCGGTAGGCGTTTCGTTATTTTATAATTTTATAAAACCACAAATAAAATGAAATATATTTTGACACTGTGTTTTATTTTTGTAACTTTGGCATTAGCACTTCATAGGGCTATGCTGAATTTTATTGAATTTGATTGTGAATAAAACGTGTAAACATTTAATATAAAAATACAATTTTGCGTAAGCGCTCTCTTAATGGTCATACTCCACCATACATAACAGCCGCAACAAAGTCCAAATTTAAACTGATTTTTAAATGACTGATATAGTTGTCATGCATGGACCGTAAAGGACAGTTAGCAAAACTATTAGCTTAGCTTAGCACCCCTGCCATACATATTTGTATACAGGGGTGCTGAGCTATTCGTTTTGCAGACTGTACCTTTACGTTTGGAATTATTGTTTAAACTCCACAGCGTTATTTTGCAAATGGTTGACAATATCGTCGAGAACGCTGGAAGCGCCAATGCGGAAGAGCTTGGGGTCCAACCACTCAGGTCCCAGCTCGGTGTGCACTAGTACTAACCAGTTGACAGCGTCGCGGCCCGTCTTGATGCCGCCTGCTGGCTTCAGGCCCACCTGGAGGCAAATTATTTTGTTTTTATGTATATTTATTCATTTTTTATAGTTGCCAGCCCTAAGTGGCGGCACTCCTCTTTTAGGGCATTCGAGGCTCCGTTCGGCTCAGTATTGCTCCGAGCAATTATTAGGGATAATACACACGGATAAGATAATGACTTGAATTTTGACAACCCTAAATAGCCGAAAGCGATAGTGCCATACGACAAATAAAAGACGTATTGAACGCGCACCATTTATTCTGAGACAAGGAATACCTAGCTACCCACATATGGGTTATTATTAAGTTACCCTACATATACAACACCTCCTTACTTAGAAAGGGACAGTATGATTCGTCCCTGAAACGCTGTCAAACTACGGTTTCGTAGGAAGTGTCCTGTCTGTACGGTAGTACTATTATTTATTCTGTGGCTTGGGGTAGAAAGGTGCTAATGTCGCCCCCTAACAGAAGGATGCAGCCAGAGAAGACCCGTAACAAGGTAAATCGAAGATCGCACGCAATCGTTGGTTCGGGGGCACCTGTACCGGTCGTTGTGGGATCCTTGGGGCAGCCCTATGTCTAGGAGCGAGCTTAATTCGGCTGATATGATGACGATATTAATTTTAATTTCGCACTATGCAGAAGCAAACACAAACATACGTAAACAAAACTCTGGTTAAAGGGAGAAAACAAAAACATCGTAGTTTGGTAGCTATAGTAACGAGCTGGATTGACATACCTTGTGCCCCGTCATTTGGTAGAACTTCCTTATGGCCCTGCACATGACCAGCCCTACTGGTAGGGTCGCGTTCACTGCCTCCTTTCCCGTGGAGGTCTTGATAAAGTCGGCACCGGCCATCATAGATACCATGGAAGCTTTGTACACCTGGAGGCAATTTTGAGTTGTTATATGACATCTTGTGAACAATGGTCAATAATTAATTAATTATGGCCTTATGGCAATAGGCAAAACCCACGAATGAAAGGTGCCCAAGAATGTTACGTAAAACAAGCTCAAGGAATATGACTGACGCTTATAAATTACTTTTAGTTGGACTCACCCACCGAGGGTTCCGTACTTTTTAGTATTTGTTATAGCAGCAACAGTGTATTTAAATCAATAGTCAAAATTTCAACTGTCTAGCTATCACGGTTCATGAGATACAGCCAGGTGACAGACAGACAGATGGACAGAGAAGTCTTTACGGAACCCTAAAAAGTGTCAAAGTCATGAGAAATTTAGTAAATAAGTTACTTACCTAAATTTATGTGAATTTCATGTGAACCTGTTTTTGTACAATAAAGTGATTTACTACTACTTCTACGGTACTTACATTTTCATATGTCCCAAGCTCCCCTACACCAAGTATGACCTTAAGATGAGCCGTCCCACATTCCTTCCGCATCTGCGCCACCTCATCATACAGGACGTCCCATTTCCCAGTCAGCACAAGACTGCGGTCCAGAACTACATCTATTTCGGTTGCTCCGTCATCTACAGCTTTACTGATTTCGAGCAGCCTCGGTTGCAAAGGATATAAGCCAGATGGGAAGCCGGTGGCAACTGGAATAACATTTTTATGTCAAAACATGGGAAACTATTGTACAAACAGTTTATAATGCTAAATACTACTTTTTTCAATTCAAGTTATGACCTCAATACTAATTCAGATAATGTTAATATGCCAGTATAAAGTAACAATATTAAGACCCTTTAGTGGATCTACTGAACTAAAGAAAAAATTAAAGAAATATGCCAGTGACAATACATTAGTAATACTCTTTATTGCACTCCTCAATACAAAAAACAATACAATGAATAGCAATTCCTGAAGAGATAAACAACGCGCAGTGTTATTGCTAAAATTCGACCCCTTCCAAACAACCTTTAGGTAGCGGAGATTAATAAATTTGTGTCACATCAGACTTTTGAATTATTAAATAAAGTCTGCGTGAGCACATTTGTGCCTTCCCACTTGAGTCTAACTGTCAGGTCTGCTGGAACAGCCGCGGAGTATGCCGCCAAAATGAAACATGCCAAATACTCTGCCCTGGAACCAATGTACGACTTTGTCCCAGTTGCAGTCGAGACTGCGGGACCTTGGGCTGTGGAGGCTAGGGAGTTTGTAAGGGATTTGTGTCGGCGGCTGAGGGACAGGCGGTGCAACCCTCGGTCCGGATCGTACCTGGTCCAACAGATCTCATTGGCCATTCAGCGCGGTAAAACTGCCAGCGTAATGGGGACATTTGAGCCAGGTACGATTCGTGACGGTTATATTGTTTAACTTAGATTTTATAATGACAAAGCCTGTTGCGGATATCATCCTTGGTATGTTTGGGACGAAGCATGTTGCTGATTTGCATTTGTAGCCACCGGACGAAGCCTGCATTGCGGATTTCTTACATATATAACTAGAGTTTTTTCTTGAATAAACTATCTTTTATAATAAAGTCTTCAAAGAAATGTTATAGCAAAATTTGAATTCAAATGATATTGTGGTAAGAAACTTACCAGAAGCCACTTGTATTTCATCAGTCAAGCCCATGCGCTTGAGTGTGCTGTATGCATCGGAAACTCTGTTGGGGTATACACATACTGCAGCCGTGCGCACCTTCTCATCCTCACTGAGACCCAAATCACTGATTAGTTTTGCTGATAAGGGATGGGCAGCCTACAAAAACAATTATAATTTTAATGCTTCTGCAATTTTAAATGTTAATTTTTTGACCAATCTTACAGACCCATTACAAAAAATGGCTCATTGGTATTGCTTCAATTTGTAAAATTATTTGGTTTATATATAAAATATTAATGAAGGTTACTTTACTAGAAGTTTTTTATTTAACTAGAAAGATTTTACAGCTGTAAAAGTCATAAAGGGCTTACTATCATCCTTGTTTTGAAAAATAATCAGTAGGTACTATGTTGAAGTTTAAGTTTTAACTTTAGTATAACTTTGAAGTCATTTTAAAGTAGGTATAAAACTATTATGATCTATTGGCACAGACCTTTATACAGAGTCTTGAAACGTTAGATGCAGTGTCGTCGCCAGCTAAAGTGGTCAAGTCAATAACGGTGATTGCTTTAAGTAACCAAGCATTCAGGTTCGCAGTGGTGGTCACCGGATTTTTACCCAAAATTGTTTTAACTTGAGCATCCACGCTATTTCTATTTATATGGATATTTTTGAACATTGAAGGATCTGGAATTTCATTTAATTTAAAAATCTTCCTTATTTAGAACGACAATAGTAATAAATTTACTTTAAAACTTACCAAAACTTTGTACTACTTGTACCATTATTATAACTTTGTGGTTGAGCAATTGATTGATCTTCTGAAATTGATGTAATAACAACAATCGTTTTTAGTTATAAAGTGATAAGTTATCAATTTTGTGATAAAAACAAAGATGCCCATGAAAGATACGAATATTTATCTCTAAACTGTCACTTGTGTCACTGTCAACTGTCACATACACAAAGCGTTCCAAAACGAACAGTTAATGCCATCGTCATGCTACATACAGTCCGACAAGAAATTAAAAAGTGGCAACACTGTAGTGTCGTCCCTTTCAAATCAATCAAAAGCCGTATACAGACGAGCTGGGCAAATCGACCGATTTGATCAGGAAAATAACTGGCGCCAATCTCATCTAGCGTCCACACGTGCACAAATTTAATCACCAATTTTAAAACCCCGGCTTCTAACTACGAAAATTGTCATTATTGTGTCCGCACCTGCTGATTTGATCGGCGAATCAAATTGGCGTTTGCATCCGCACGGCCTGATTCGATCGGACAATTTCATCAGATTGGCGAAAAATTGTCTCGTCTCGACTCTAAAGAAAACGAGACGACACTACTGCAATATTGCCACTTTTTAATTTCTACAATTTCTTGTTGGGCTATAAGCCAAAGAGTAGTATACTTGGTCAAGCAGATCTTGTCAGTAGAAAAAGGCGGCAAATTTGAAAAATGTAGGCGAGAAGGGATATCGATCGTCCCATAGAAAATTTGAATTTCGCGCCTTTTTTTACTGACGAGATTTGCTTGACCAGCAATCTTTGAGTATATAGCCTAAGGAGATGTGATACACGGGCGACCCCCTCCGGCAAAGTACATTGGTCAACTGTTCAAACACGTTATATAAAACTACTTGAAGTCGCTTCACCGCCATTTTGCATCGTTCCGTGTCGCGAGACGTTTCTCTTAAAAAATGGTGACTTGTTCAGTATTATCGTGTAAAAGGTGATCTGATAGCTTAAATTCGCAACAAGATTGCGTTTCCTATCATAAATAAGTATTTATACTAACTATTAAATGTATATTGAAGTACAATCTCCATTTAAAGAAAAAACCGTTGCGATACATAAACGACAGAAAAATGTAAACATGAATACAGTGGTACGGGGACGAATCGGTCTTAAGGGATGTGACAAAGTCAAAAAAGCGACTCAACATTTGAATGATTGAATGAATCATTCATTCATTCAATCACTGCAGTTTGTTTAATATAGCTGATCAAGCAAATAATGTCAGTAAAAAAAAGGCGCGAAATTCAAATCTATATATATAAACGTGAAAGACCTGACTGACTGACTTAAATCAACGCCCAGCCCAAACCGCTGGGACTAGAAAGTTCAAATTTGGCAAGTAGGTTCCTTATAAGGTCTAGGGGTTCACTAAGAAAGGATTTTTCAAAATTCATCCCCTAAAGGGATGAAATGGGGGTCCAAAATTTAAAAAAACTCTCCTGCGCGTGCGAAGCCGCGGGCAAAAGCTAGTTTTCTATAAACCCGGAAAACCCGCGGGCGACAGTTCATTCCACAGTTTAGCTGTGCGTGCGGGCTAAGACACAAAGACACATAAATACAGACAACCATACATACAAACAATCATTTTATTGGCTACCTAATATCTTCAATGTACAGAATTTTCACTTTTACAATTTTATAATAAATAGTATAAGACTATTCAGTTCATTCATCAAACTGATTTGACTCATTCTTCAGATGTGACCCATCACTATTATGTTCGTATGTATGCTGCATAGTTATGTGAAAACTCTGTCTGTGTGCGTGTAATTTTTGATGTGTTGAATTTTATTGTAGTGTGCGTTTGTCGCAACAGCAAAATCTGTGTCTGTTGAGTTACTTATCTTTTGGTGGTGTGCTGTAGGTGTTTACCTTGCCCCCCGCTAAAAGTGGTGAAAAAATTTGTTCGAAGAGTTTACGTTATCACATCTCCTTAGGCTATATACTCAAAGCCAGCAATATATATAGATAGTACCTATAACTTGGTCAACCAGATCTTGACAGTAGAAAAAGGCGGCAAATTTGAAAAATGTAGGCGCGAAGGGATATCGTCCCATAGAAAATTTGAATTTCGCGCCTTTTTTTACTGACAAGATTTGGTTGACCAGCTATACCTACTGTACCTACCTAGTTGGCGAAACGATAACATTAAATATACAACATCATAGCCATCATATGTAGGCACATATATACTTGGTCAACCAGATCTTGACAGTAGAAAAAGGCGGCAAATTTGAAAAATGTAGGCGCGAAGGGATATCGTCCCATAGAAAATTTGAATTTCGCGCCTTTTTTTTACTGACAAGATTTGGTTGACCAGCTATAGGTTAAGTTTATTTTAAACAACCCAAGGGGATCAAGATCAACGAACTTAAAATCTCGGTACCTAATTTATGACAATAACATAACACTAAGGGCCACTTGCACCAATCACCAACCCGGGGTTAACCGATTAAACATTGAGTTACCATGGTTACCAGTACAATTAGACACTGAGTTAACTGTTTAACCGCTTAACCCAGGGTTAGTGGGATTGTGCAATTGGGACTAAGTGTTATTAAAGGAGGGATTGAAAAGCTACCTTTACATATGCCAAATTATACACTTACTTTACCAAACAAGGGACGGATAAAATTCTCACCCCAAGTTCTGATTTCCCATTTTGTTTGGGGCCTGGAATTTACTTACATTAAAGAGAGAAGATCTCAGTTTTGCGTCCATGGTTCGCTACATAAATAATAAATGATCCGTCTACGCATCTGTATTGATATTTATGTATAATAGCTGCTCTACATTTGTTAAGTCATACTTAGAAGTCATTATTAAAAATTCTACAAAAGCCAAGACGCCAACTCAACTATATATGAATACAGTCTCGGAAAGGTATCAAATGAAATCAAATTAGAAAAATGGGGCCCATAGCTATCTTTAATCAAAAGCCATTAGGTAAGTATCTACGGGTATTATTGTTAAAGAAATGAAAAAGAAACAATTACCTGATTTAAATCCAATAAGCCACAGGAAGTTTGTAAAAAGAGCATACTTTCCCAAGGATTCGATTTCTTTTGCTGAAAAACGCTTTGAAGATAAGCTCAAGGTGGTCAAGTGATATTTGTTTTAGACGCCTTTGAAAAATCCATTTAGATTTCTCATTTCCTTTTTTTCATTTCTTAATTAAAAACATCGAAGTGACGAAGTTTTATCATTCGAGATACCTAGCTTTTATTTTTTGGAAGAGCAGCATAGGCCATGCCGGTATCATACATTCGAATAGAGAGACGCTAATCAAAGAATAAATCTCCTGGCCGGTAAAATTTATTGCGATCTGAGATTTGTTTCTTTTGTTTAAGCTAAAGGCTCCACTGACAGCGGGCAGAGCAGAGCACGCTCGCTATAAACATTTCACCGGGCCATTACGGAACCCTACCAAGAAAATGTCTCTTAGTTTTTGCTTTAAAAGTTTTAAAGGAATTACTCCTGTTTCCTTGTTTGTTGCGCGCGACACAGATTGAATCACGGCAGTTCGTATTTTTATGTTAGTCCAATTGGCCAGATCTTTGGAATCTCGATGTTTTGGGCATGTTTTGATTGTCCTTTGTTATCTTGGTCGTACCTCGTACCACAGCCGGAAATTAGTTATTGTACGCTTGATTGGCAATAAATTCTAGAGCGCAGTGTCCCCGTGGAATGTGTTCTTTTATTAGCTGATAAATTGGTTCCCGGCGAGAGAGAATGTCACGGCGGAATTACGTTTCGATTGTCTCTTGATCTTAACATAGAAAATGTTTTAACATAAACAAAGGCTTTTCACCTCATTTCCTAAAACATGAACCAATATAAACTTATTAGTTCAAGTATTGGCCACGATATGGATTAAACTAACCAGGTACCTAACTAAATTAATAGGATAATAGGAAAACATTAATTTTCAGGAAAAAAGGAAATACTAAATAGGTATGCAGCCCACACATTATTTACCTGAATTGTTCAGGTTTCGAGGAGGGGGGTGGAGGGGTGCTCTGCTGCAGCACTGGTGACATTATTTGAACCAGTCCTTACAGATTTGCACAGAAAAGCCAGAAATGCTGCCTTCCTCGTATGAAGTGATGTTTACGTTTGGAATGTAGGTTAAAACTAAAAAGTACTACTGAAATTTGAGCGGTGAACGTTCATTTCTGAACACGCCAATGCAAACCCAGCAAACCGCACTGAAAAAACATCGGTTAACCGCAACGCGGTTTTTTACTCATGTTGATAGTTTTGGCGTACTTAGACGAATTCTGGTTTTTTCGTGCATGTTTGATTTTTAGGGTTCCGTAGCCAAACGGCAAAAAACGGAACCCTTATAGATTCGTCATGTCTGTCTGTCTGTCTGTCTGTCTGTCCGTCTGTCCGTCTGTCCGTCTGTCTGTCCGTCCGTATGTCACAGCCACTTTTCTCCGAAACTATAAGAACTATACTGTTGAAACTTGGTAAGTAGATGTATTCTGTGAACCGCATTAAGATTTTCACACAAAAATAGAAAAAAAACAATAAATTTTTGGGGTTCCCCATACTTCGAACTGAAACTCAAAAAATTTTTTTTCATCAAATCCATACGTGTGGGGTATCTATGGATAGGTCTTCAAAAATGATATTGAGGTTTCTAATATCATTTTTTTCTAAACTGAATAGTTTGCGCGAGAGACACTTCCAAAGTGGTAAAAGTGTCCCCGCCCCCCCTGTAACTTCTAAAATAAGAGAATGATAAAACTAAAAAAAATATATTATGTACATTACCATGTAAACTTCCACCGAAAATTGGTTTGAACGAGATCTAGTAAGTAGTTTTTTTTTTATACGTCATAAATCGCCTAAATACGGAACCCTTCATGGGCGAGTCCGACTCGCACTTGGCCGCTTTTTTGATGTTGTGTGGATTTGTGTACCTATATCTGTCCTAATGTGCTACATAAATTTAAGATTTTCTTTATTTTTAACGAGTACTTACTTCTTATATGAATAAATGTATTAAAGTCCATGTCAATTTCAGCTTAAGGTAAAACAAGCAATTTTTTCAGAGACTTAAGGATGAATCACGCTAGGCCGAGGCGTCCGACATGTCATTTTCTATGATGGCTGATCGGTGATCATGTGGTGCTTTCCATAGAAAACGAAGCGCCGGAAGCTCCAGCCCGGCCCCGGCCCGGTGTAGCGTGTTTCATCCTTTATGGTAACTCCTGTATAAAGTGAATCCTGCTGAATTTTCATATGTACTGTTTACAAAATGAAGGCTTTAATTTTATCGATATACTTAAGCAAGCGATTGATCATCCACAAAGCACTTTTTCGAATCTACCAAATAATGTAAAATTCTGTTAGCGTAAAGCCGGCTAATTGCATGCGTGCGTGTGTTGTGGGCGCCCTACGCGTATATACTTGGTCAACCAGATCTTGACCAATCTTGACAGTAGAAAAAGGCGGCAAATTTGAAAAATGTAGGCGCGTAGGGATATCGTCCCATAGAAAATTTGAATTTCGCGCCTTTTTTACTGACAAGATTTGGTTGACCAGCTATATTTATTAATTACGAAAAAAAACAAACAATCACAGTTCTTACTTGTAGGTATTAGTTTACTGTTTAATTTTAAAAAAAAAAATCTGTCTATCGATTAAGATCGGTTTTCCTAGGATAGCGGTGCCGTCATATAGCGGCCGTCTCCATACTAAATTATACGGCTAAATATGGATGTCGTAGTATTTGTATGGAGACGGCCGCTATATGACGGCACCGCTTTCGGAGGAAACCAAAGCTTTAAGCTTTGGATTCCTCCGAAAACGGTGCCGTCATATGACGGCCGTCATATAGCGGCCGCAAAAGACGGCCGTCTTTACGGTGGCGACATGTGGAAAGTACCACGGCGTCATAACACACCGTCATCCACCAAGGTCAAAGCGGCAAATTTGAAAAATGTAGGCGCGATGGGATAACGTCCCATAGAAAATTTGAATTTCGCGCCTTTTCCTACTGACAAGATTTGCTTGATCATCTATAATTTACTTGGAGGATGAAATATCATCAGAAGAGGAAAATAATCGTAGTACGGAATCATTTATTCAAATCTCGTGTCATTTATTCAAAATGGCGTCACCGCTATCTAATAAAACGTTCACGAAACTATCGACAAGGTCATGACGGCCGTCATCTTACGTTACGTTGACAATCAACGTAACGTAACGCCGTCTAGGAAACCGCGCCATCTTGTTTACATAGACAACGTTCTAGTGACGTCAGTCAACGCTATATAGCGGCCGTAATATGACGGCACCGTTTTCGGAGGAATCCAAAGCTTTATGGTCAATGATCGGAATAGGTAGTGCCATTTGGGGTGAACGACCTCAAACATTGTACTGAACATGGATAAGACTCGGGATTCCAAGACTCTTATTTTTAGGGTTCCGTACCTCAAAAGGAAAAAACGGAACCCTAATAGGATCACTCGTGCGTCTGTCTGTCCGTCCGTCTGTCACAGCCTATTTTCTCCGAAAATATTGGAGCAATTAAGTTGAAATTTGGCACACATATGTAAGTTTGTGACCCAAAGATGGACGTGTAACGTAAATAAATTTTAAATATGGAGGCCATTTTTGGGGGCTAAATGAGAAAATTTAAAAATAAAAAAATCTAACTATATCGTGTTACATATCAAATGAAAGAGCTCATTGTAAGGATTTCAAATATATATTTTTTATAATTTTAGAATTAATAGTTTAGCAGTTATTCAAGAAAATAGGCAAAAAATGACCGTAACCCCCCTTATCTCCGACACTACTGGGTCTAAAATTTTTAAAAAAATACACAAAATAGATGACAGGAAAACCTATTAGAATTTTCCAATTCCATAATTACCTGTGAGCAAAGAATTTCGTGTTGCAAACGTGACTAATAAAAAGGTTGAGTCGGTTCGGAAGCTCGATAAATCCCCCGAACGTGAGAGATTTATATTTCTATTAGGGAATGTCTTGAGACACCAAAGTCTTGTATAACTTATATAGCGCCTACTCCAGCTAACCAGTATAACCGTGAGCTCTTGTTTATTGGTCCCCCATTCATTACTGATGATCGTCAGTCCTTTTTAAGTGGTCAATGATCTGTCTCCGCCTCTTGATGTCTGATGCCTGGTAAAGAGCGGCGCTGACCGCCAATGACAGATTTTCAGTTACCTGAGTTTGACCTCTGCATCCTTTTCCATCAATCGTTCCCGTCACTGTTAAATTTTTCCGAAATAAATCTGTGAAAGAGTGATAGGTACAGCGGAATATCATCTCGTCATCTAATCTCGTTCGAATCAAAAGCAACACAGCTGGAGAAGTATCTTCCGAAGAAAATAACCATAGACTACATACTTTGCAGGCGTGTGTTGTATTTTATAATGGTTATCTGTTAATTTTAGGTAGTTAAAATCCTTTCAAGTAAAATTTTAATTGTAAAAAGGCCGTATAGTTCATCGATATGACTTTATCGACGTGGCCACATGCCTCTGGTTTAATTTATCGCCCGTATTGGATTTACACACTGTATATACATATAGATTTATGTTATAATGGTTATCTGTTCATTTTAGGCACTTTAAATCCTTTCAAATAAAATTTAAATTGTAAAAAGGCCGTATAGTTTATCGATATGACTTATATCGACGTGGCCACATGCCTCTGGTTACTCATTGTAAATCGTACATTAAATGTGTCTGTGTGTGTGAGGCTACGGTGACAGATGGCTTAGGCTTCATCTTTAAAAATAATATATCTATACTTGGTCAACCAGATCTTGACAGTAGAAAAAGGCGGCAAAATTGAAAAATGTAGGCGCGAAGGGATATCGTCCCATAGAAAATTTGAATTTCGCGCCTTTTTTTACTGGCAAGGTTTGGTTGACCAGCTATATGTCACCATCAGATCAGCTCGATGGTACTATAAAAATATTGTATTGTCACCCATATTCATGAATCTAGTATTAAACTGGATTGGGCATGAGTGGTGGGGGTAACTGACAGAACGGGATAGACTTATGTATCTTTCAGTAGGAGTAGCAGCGAAAGCGCTATTATTGTTTGTCCTTGTCACAGTCTCACATTTTTTTTTATTCCTCACCGTAAATTAGCATGGATGATTGGTCGAATTTATTTGTTGCCCACCATAACAAATAAATTCGACCAATCATAGCGTCGCATTGCGTATGTTTTGTCCCTCACGGAGGCACGCGTAGACCACTTCTATAGGATGCTACCTTCTATGCCCATATTACATATTATGTACTTATGTAAAGTCCGTCAACCAAATCTTGTCAGTAGTAAAAGGCGGCAAATTTGAAAAATCGCGGGTTAGCAACACTGTGTTCAAATAATTCCAAAACGCGTGTCATCTGTGTTTTATCTGTGGAATGTGGATCGTGAATGACAGCCGTCACCTTATTTGTTTTCATTTGGTTTTCATTCTGAATCGTTTCTGTTTCAAGAGATATTTCTGCTGTCACCATTAAATACCAATACATTAAATAAGAATAAGCAAAGCTAAGGGGCCTACAATGTACAATCATGCTCGTTGATGGTAAACATTACTGAAACAAACAAACAAGTACTGGAAGAACTCTTTCGAACTTTTAAGATTGTGTTCAGTTTTTTTGTTTTAGGGTTAAAAGGCATAAATAAAATTAAAACGTATGCCTAAATCTATCCAACAAGACCATAAATTGTGTCCTGGAAACCGTCCATAGGCCCACATGTCTAATATTTTCAGCAATCGGTTGTGACTATTTACAAAGGTAAACCTTTTAAACAGTATTAAGAGCCTTGATTATATCGCCGTTCTTTCGCAATATCTACCTAATCCATACATGTTTGTTGCAGGATTAAATCTTGCCCAATATAAGGCGTTCGTAGTAGGTAGTATCTCTTCAGACAATACTTACCTATGGCGGTTTATGTACGTGTACAACGCAACCAAGTCGAAAAGTGACCCTTATCTTATTTACCTTTAAATTAAATAAACACCCAAATATCAGTTGTTTTATTTTTAATATGTATATTGTACAATATATACCAATCAAAAAAAATACACAGGTATGTCATATTCATCCAGAACAGTACACTAATTTACATTATCAAGTGGCATATTATATTGTAAATAACAAATATATGCACTATCTAATTATCTGCATTTTGATATGATTTTATTTTAGTAAACTTAGAAGACATAGATAGGGAACAAATAGAATATAAGCACTACGATAGAGAGTTGTTTTTGATATCTTCAAATTTGTTCATCATTTTGATTAACATTGTTTTAACATCGCTTTTAAATTGTCCGTCCATGTTTTAATTTTTTTCAATAAACCGCGAGTGACAATTTGAATTGACGTACGCAGGGCGCGCTCAGCGGAAAAAAAAATCTTTTGGTTCGATGTACATTGCTGCTTTTCTTAGCGCAATACTGCTCTTTGAGTGTTGCCCTATTTCAGTTTGCTTTACATTGCTACTGACAAGATTTGGTTGACGGACTATACATTTTCAGCTTCATTGAACACCCGGGAAGTGTTTTTTTTATTGGAACCGGGACAGATGAAACTAAGTAAAAGCTTGTAAAAATGTGACTTTCCAATTTCTATTGCAACTTCAGATGAAAACGTCCTTATTGAAGCATAAGGACAATTTATGGAAAGCCACATACAACAACCAATTCGAGGCGGCAAAGTACGACTCAATACGAGTAGGTAGGTCAAATACACGAGAGTAATGAAATAAGGATTTATATTTGGCCAAATATTCTTTATTGTGACAAAGTTATTATTCCTCGCGTTATCCCGATTTTGCCACGGATCATGAGAACCTATGGTTCGCTTGACAATTAATCCCAAGAATTGGCGTAGGCACTAGTTTTTCCGAAAGCAACCGCCATCTGACCTTCCAACCCAGAGGGTAAACTAGGCCTTATTGGGATCTGTTAGGCTGTTAAAGTTTAAAGTTAGCTACTCGTAAGTCTCGTAACACAACATATAAGTTTCACATTATAACAAAAATTACTTACAAAAAGTAAATAAGTAAATAAATTCTCTTAAGTAAATTCCTTTTTCTCCTTGCACCAATTTTACATGTCTCTGTTTGGCCCGATGGTTGACTGGTAGAGAATGCCATTAGGCATTAAGTCCGCCATTTGTACATTATTTTTGTGTATTGTGCACAATACACAAAAATAAATAAATATATATTATGTACCTAAACATATTACTTTTCTAAAAAAAGGACTGAAATCTAGTGCTGCGAAGAAACGGTATTTTTGTTCGGCTTTTTTGTTGCTATTTTGGTATATGGATACATGGTAGAAGAAGTAAGTATGGAATCCTCCTCCATTTTGCGTGGTCCGACGCACCTGGCCGGGTTTTCGCGATTTTCCGTCAATGTCTGTCAATAGCTTATTTCTTACAAACACCTAAAATAATAAGTTTAAAATTAATCTCAATGTCTCCAGTTTGCTGTTCATTCAAATAGTCTGGAGTTAAATTAAACACAAGTCGTCTCCTTCACGATTTTCGTAGACATCTCTTCTAAATACCTAAAACTGGTATGGATGTGTTCCTCGTGGTCTCTAGAATACGAATTGACCGGTTTTAGTTTATGGAGAGGGGGACGTGTCGATAAAAAGGGGGGGAATGTGGGCGGCCGACCAGCATTGATATTTGTTCACATCTTGAGTCCTATAGAACCGATCGGTTCGTTTCAGGTGTCGTTTGAAAGAGTATTAAACGTGCTATTATTGCTTCATAATAACTGTAGTCATAACTGTAGTCGTTTAGAAAATATTTTAAAATATATGATTTTTTACCGTGCATGGATGGCATAAGTACTGACAAAACATGCGTCTAACTCAATAAATTATAACTTTACCGCAATTAATGTTATTACAAAATATACGAGAAATTTCATTAGCTTTCTAAAAATATAAGGTTTATTGGTGTATGGTATTATATAACCATGTAATGATGAATTTTGTTCAGCATGGGTCACTACGCACCGTCACGTAAATGGCGGGCGACCGACCTCAACTGTTCATTGTTTCTCGGGTTCTATTTTACTGATCAATTGGTGATGGATACCATTAGAAAGAATGTTAAATGTACAATAATTGGTTTCTAATAACCGTAGTCATAACTGTAGTCATTTACAAAATAATTGAAAATATATGATTTTTACCGTGCATGGACATAAGTACTGGTAAAACATGCTTCTAACTCAATAGATTATAACATTACCGCAATAAATATTTTCAAAATATACGGGAAATTTTATGAGCTATCCAAAAATATAAGTTTTATTGCTTTATAATGTTGTATAACTAAGTAATCATGAATTTTGTTCAGCATGGGTACTGTGCACCGTCACGTAAATGGAGCCCGGCCATCGTTGAGTTTTCATTATATTTCAGGTTCTATATTTTCTGATACATGGTGGATACCATTTGCAAGCATATTAAATTTTCTGTGAATACTCGATTGTTTGAAATCTGAGGCCCAAAATAACCATTTTAAAAATATTAAAGAAAATGTTTAATTTTTACCTTAGAGGTTTGCTTAGTGACTGAAATAATTTGAGAAAGAGATAATGTAGTAAATATAGCGTGAAATTTTTAGAGTAAAATCAGCAAACTATTTATTAACTTTCCAAAAATATTGTTTAGTTACCGTACAACTATAAACATATATGTAGGTCTGCCAGGACCAATTTCGCCAAGCAAGCAAACACACGGCGCGGCGAGCGCCTGGTAGACCAGCAGCATTCTATTATTGTTTGACAGTACATTTTATAATGTAGGTATCCAAAATGATAAAATATCGATATAAATGATGGTTTGTTTGTTTTGTTTTTTTATCACAGGAAACTTAAGTATATTTTGACTTTTTTTTTTTTCTTTTCTTTGATTTTGAGTTCTAGGTGCATAACATCGTTAAGTTCGTAGCTTTCATGATTGCAAAACCACTGCATATGAAGTACTTAATATCTGTGTTGTTATTTGACTCACGCGTCTACACGTAAAACGTTTTCAAACCCACTCCGTAGTTAATAATTTAAAATCACCTTTTTAGTGAGATCTGAGGCTTGTGGCGTTAAAGAGATATTTGTCGCCGCACGCTCCAGGATGCAAAATAAGTGACTACTATTTGAGTAGCAGCGTATGTCCACATAATAACTATCCGTGAAGTCCGGTTTTAAGTATAGTAATAGTAAGATAAGGTCAATATTGAGTAAACTATCTATATTATATTTATTTACTATTTTATTTTACGGTCTAATTTATAGTTTTTGCTTACCTATTGATTCATTGGCGTTTGGCATTGTAGTTTTAGCTTGTAAGTATGACTCTATTGACAGTTATAAGATGTACTACGGTATTTAAATAACGCTCGTCTGTAACTACATGATCTTAGATCTATAATAGCGACTCATAACTTCTCTGTTCGACTGTAAGTCATACAAGAGAGTTAAGTAGCGATTGCGATATAAAAAGCTATAAGTAGAAGGCTTTATCACACGTTTAGAACCTTAAGTGCAAATTGCAGATTATTACTCATATAGATGTTAAGGTTGTTCAATTCACTTTGAGCTATAAGCTATAATACTAGCAGCTTAACATGCAATATAGCGCCCAAAACAGCTACTGTAGATCTTAAATCTTTAGATGAACCTTTTAAACACTTTTATCTCACCAGATCCTGTAAACTGTAAACTAAGACTATAGATGTAGCTATTCTAGAGCCAGGCTGTCTTTAGGTAAGAAAATAGGTGCTAAGTCTAAGTCATTTATATGACGGTGCGCAGTGACCCATGCTGAACAAAATTCATTATTACTTGGTTATATAATATCTTACACCAATAAATCTTATGTTTTTGGAAAGATAATGAAATGTCTCGTATATTTTGTAAATACATTAATTGCGATAAAGTTATAATTTATTAAGTTAGAACCATGTTTTAGCAGTACTTATGTGCATGCACGGTAAAAAATCATGTTTTCAATTATTTTGAAAATGACTAAAGTTATGACTACAGTTATTGAAAACCAATTATAGTACGTTTAATATTCTTTCAAATGGTATCTATCACGAACTGATCAATAAAATAAAACCCGAGAAATAATGAAAAGTTGACGCCGATCGCCTGCCATTTACGTGACGGCGCTTAGTGACCCATGTTGAACAAAATTCGTAATTACTTGGTTATATAATATCATACACCAATAAAACTTATATTTTTGGAAAGCTAATGAAATTTCACGTACATTTTGTAGGAATATTATTGGAGTAAAGTTATAATTTATTGAGTTAGACGCATATTTTATCAGTACTTATGCCATCCATGCACGGTAAAAAAAATCAAATATTTTAAAATATTTTGTAAATTACTAAAGTTATGACTACGGCTATTAGAAACCATTTATTGTACGTTTAATAACCTTTCAAATGGTACCTATCAGCAATTGATCAATAAAATAGAACCCGAGAAATAATGAAAAGTTTACGTCGGTCGCCCGCCATTTACGTGACGGTGCGTAGTGACCCATGCTGAACAAAATTCGTTATTAATTGGTTATATAATATCATACGCCAATAAAACTTATGTTTTTGGTAAGCTAATGAAATGTCTCGTATATTTTGTAATAAAATAATTGCGGTATTGTTGTAATTTATTGAGTTAGGCGCATATTTAATCAGTACTTATGCCATCCATGCACGGTATAAAATCAAATATTTTAAAATATTTTGTAAACGACTACAGTTATGACTACGGTTATTATGAAACAATAATAGCACGTTTAATACTCTTTCAAACGACACCTCACACGAACCGATCGGTCCCATAGGACTCAAGATGTGAACAAATATCAATAATGGTCGGCCGCCATCTTTGCCCCCCTTTTTTTCGACCCGTCCCCCACTCCATAAACTAAAACCGGTCATTTCGTATTCTAGAGATCACGAGGAACACATCCATACCAGTTTTAGGTATTTAGAAGAGATGTCGACGACTTTTCTCGAAACAGGCCGATTTCCACCTGTCTAAAACTGACAAAATCCAAATTTCTGAGGCAATATACGACCGCTGTCTTATATAAGCCATTAAAATTCAACATGAATAACCCCACGTTGCGTTGTTATAAATTTAATTAAATAAATAATTATTTTATTATTTAATTTATATCAACTAATTAGGCATAGCGTCCAATTTAGAATATGGCACAGGCACTAGTTCTTACGAATTTTACCTTAATTTATTAATCAAAGGACCTGAGGTAAAAGTGAGAAGAGGTTGATATGCAGATGCAACCAGCTAGTCGCCGACGGTCCGCTTCCCCTGGGATTAGCCCTTAAGCCTGCACCTAACAGACTGGCTCATAGGGGGCTATGAGCTTGCTGTTGCGTCAATTTTCTTTTTTAGAAAAAAAACTAGTCTACTAACTACTAACAACACAATAAATGCTTATTTTGCCGCATTCTTCACTATCTCTCCCTGTTTCACAGCCATCTAACCCAGAGGACAAAAATATACTTAGCTTATTGTGGCTACTCCGTCTTCCTCATGACTCATGATATTTTACTTCACCATAAAGTAATTCGTGTAATATCAAATGATATTTTGCACACAAGTTACAAGAAGTTCATTGCTAAGAGCCGGTTAGGACCCACGACGATTGGTTTAAAATTTAAACTTTATATATAATTTGTTAGTAATTATAATAAATCTGTTTTCTTTTTGACATTTAGTGGTATATGGTGCTGTATGTTTATTGTCAAGTTTTTTTTAATTCTGGACAATTGTCATATATTCGTTTTCATGATAGATCTACACCAAGAATAAGAATAAGAATAAGAATAAGAAATGTTTATTAGCACAAATAATAATTAATAACACAAGATAAAATATAACAAAACTAAGATTCAACGCAACTGCATGTCATGTTCTTGCGGTTTATTTTTATAACGCATTCTGTACCTAGCGTTATTGTATTCTGTACCTAGCGTTATTGTTTTTGCTACAAATTAACTTCTCTTCTCTCCTCTATTCTTGCTTTTCTCTTTTCTTACTCCTGTGAATTTCCTTTCCCTTTCGTCCTTGGTGGTGACGTGGCCCTTACGGCCACGTTACCAATCTTCTCCCAACAAGAGCAGTCGCTGGTCACAAGGTCGACCAAACTGCATACTAATTAAAAAAAAAAAAAAAAAATTATAACGCCAAGATCGAAATTTGACGGTTAGGTAATAAGTCCATCTTGCGTCGAGTAGAGGAATCAAAAAACTATAGAAAATAGAAATGCAGTTTACTCTATGCCATAGATTCCCCTTTTAAATGTCATAAATCCAAACATGGCGGCCATAGTAATAGACAAACAAGTCTAGCGATGAAATGATTTGTTTACATGAGATTCACTGACAGATAATGATCTTTACCTATTCGACAACCCACGATTGTTCAGATTCAAATGAACTTCAACATGCGACGTCAAAAGTGGCATGTCGAATAAGGCCCCTGTTGCCCTGAAAACCAGCGCCATGGCTAAGTAAATACCTTAGACATCGGTATCAAATCAAATCAAAATCAAAATTCTTTATTTCATAATAGAATACATTTTTGTGATACAGGGGATGGAGCCGCCCGTTAAGCTTATGCTTGTGTTGGGAGGCACCGCTCTTCCCTAGGTTTATAAGTAGTACAATATTTATTTTATTTTATTAACGTGAGGTAACAAAGATATGTAGGTAATTATACAGAATTACTATAGCTGGTCAACCAAATCTTGTCAGTAAAAAAAGACGCGAAATTCAACTTTTCTATAGGACCATATCCCTTCGCGCCTACATTTTTCAATTTGCCGTCTTTTTCTACTGACAAGATCTGCTTGACCAGCTATAGTTAATATGTTTTTTTTGTTTTTGTGTTTTTTTTTTATATGCTGAGTGGCATCCATTTTGGTCTTAGAATATATTAGAATAAGATGTATTAGGTTAAGTTTTATGTTCTACACCAAATAAAGTATTTCTATTCTATTCTATTCTATTCTATTCTATTCTAAAAACATGTTTTTCGTTCGTGTTTAGGGTAAAAATAGAACGCTATTTACTAAACACTAATAATATCTTGAGAATGTTTACTTATTCCAACAATTGCGTAAAAGTAAACGAGATGTCCAATCTTAACTTTGTTTTCTTGTAGCATATTTAAATATTTATCATCCCCCTAATTGTAAGAGGGAGCGTTAATCTAAATCAGACAAAGACTGTTCAAGAGGTCTATTTGTTTTTCCTTAGTGTAATAAATTCAAATTTCAATATTTTTCCGTCGCCCCGTATTCAAGCCCCAATATTAGGTAAGCCGGGCGGATAGAATTGCCCAATTCTTTTTACGTGATGATTTGTAGTTGGCTCGCATTAGTGGAACAGCTTTTGGAAGTGAAACTAAATAAGCGGTTCAGAAATGCTGTGCAATATGAGTAAACTATTTTCTGTCCTATTCGAGTATTTATAGTTATAAAATACAATACAACTAAGCTTAATCAAGTCTCTGAAAATACTGTAGTAATTAATCAACCGTTGGATTTATTTTAACATCTAAAAAACAGACACTATTTATTTTTATAATGTAGAATAAAAAACAATTTAATGATATAATAACTGTAGGTTTTTATTTACAAACAAGATATATACAGTACTAAAATAAATTAAAAACTAGCTTAAATCGTATATTTAGAAAAAATAGATATTAAAAATGCAAATATTGTGATAAAATTCTTTATTTTTAAACAAAATTCTCGACATGCCACCGCATCAGCCCCGGGCGCTTGGGATTACGATTTTAAACTGCTCGGCATTTGAAACTGTTAAACAAATTACCATTTGTAGCTATATAATATTCGTATTACATACAACAGAAGCGCTGGTGGCCTAGCGGTAAGAGCATGCGACTTGTAATCCGGAGGTCGCGGGTTCGAACCCCGGCTCGTACCAATGAGTTTTTCGGAACTTATGTACGAAATATCATTTGATATTTACCAGTCGCTTTTCGGTGAAGGAAAACATCGTGAGGAAACCGGACTAATCCCAATACGGGCCTAGTTTACCCTCTGGGTTGAAAGGTCAGATGGCAGTCGCTTTCGTAAAAACTAATGCCCACGCTAATTACTGGGATTAGTTGCCAAGCGGACCCCAGGCTCCCATGAGCCGTGGCAAAATGCCGGGACAACGCGAGGAAGATGATGATACAACAAAAACAGTGCTTATATGATAGTTCCACTTTTATTGTCTACATATCGTGTCACGCATATATGTACATGCGTACTGAAAGAACGCCCTTGTTACAAACTGACGTCCACACTGAGAGATAATAGAAAGACGATCATCTAAATAATAGATATATTATTTAGGTATCTACTTATAGGTACCTAAAGTCTATTTTTTAATTCGGTAGACTGAAATGACAGTTAATAGTATGAACATGAAATGTCATTTCATACTATTAACTGTCATTTCAGTCTACCGAATTAAAAAATAGACTTTACATAATATACCTATCTATCTTATTTCTTACCTACACATGAACGAACGCGAGGTAGGTATCTCTTTTACACCATTACATGTCCGTCATTCAATTGTAACGGGAAGCGCGTATAACTCAACAATATACCTATTACTTACCGCTGTAAGTCGGAATTACTTTCACATCTAAATTAATTATCTTTTAGCAAGTGGGATGGTGTTCTCATTGCTCGTGCGAAGCTGTGTAAGTGCACCTGTAACGAACTTGAGCAACTTAAGATTCTTAAGAAGTACTCGTAGTTAGGTGTAATCCAAGAACACACTTAAGCTAGTATGACTAGCAGCAGAACTACTTCTGCTCAGGCTCAGGAATAAGATAGATATGCTATAAAGCTACCTTTGTAGCATATCTATCTTATTCCTGAGCCTTAAACGTACAAAAGATTATTCTCCTTTCCACCATTACATGTCTGCCATTAAAATGTAATGGCAAGCGCGTATCACTCAACAATATACTGCAGTAAGGGAATTACTTTCACAGCTACATTATCTTTTAGCAAGCGCGATGGTGTTCTCAATGCTTACGCGACACAGTGTCATCAGTAGGGTCGGGACTCCCGCTGCCGTCTCGGTCCACGGGTCACACCTTTTTACTGTCTTGTTCTTCTTTTTAGGCTTCATTTTTTGCTATTCTGCTCTATTTTGTACCCATTTTGATCCAGCTATTTTGATGTCGTCATACCAACCCATTTTTGGTTTTCCTACTGGGTCAAAAACAATACTGTGTTCACGTCTTTCCTGTTGACATACACAAGAGTTAAGGGCTATAAAGGTTAATTTTCTTATTTAATCCTTATCCACGTGAAAAGTTCATAGTTCTCTAAATAAAAGGAGGACCTTTTCACGTGGATAAGGATTAAATAAGAAAATTAACCTTTTTTAGCCCTTAACTCTTGTGTATGTCAACAGGAAAGACGTGAACATAGTATTGTTTTTGACCCTACTGGGCGTGACTCTCCCCAAGCTCTCCAATCTACCAGCGCAGCGTCTTGCACCACGAGCTGTCTTTACGGGCCACATGTCCAGCCCACTTCCACTTCAGTTTCGCCATTCGTCTTGTCACATTACGTCAGTGACTTTAAAAAGATGAATAGTAGGTTTTTATTACTTACCTAATTGCGTAATAGTATCATACTTGGTTATTATTGTATTGGTGTTCTCTAGTAGTAGGTATATGTATAGTTGCTAGTCCTATTAGAGGCCATCGTTTCGAAGTAGGTATTACCTGACGCGCTTATTACACTATTCACACTAATGCGAATTCGCCCGCCACTGTTTTTTTTTGTTAATATTGCGGGAGTTTTTGTGAAGAAAAGAAATCACCTGCCTGCATTTCTTGCTTTAAGTAATAGGTACCTACCTAAGGTAGGTAGTAAGATAGTAGTTAATAAACTACTATCATCTCACTCTGATACATTTCTCGCTCATGGACTGGCTCTTCTTGCCTGTGTACTTTTCTACTATTTTTAGGGTTCCGTACCCAAAGGGTAAAAACGGGACCCTATTACTAAGACTCCGCTGTCCGTCCGTCCGTCCGTCCGTCCGTTCGTCCGTCCGTCCGTCCGTCCGTCTGTCACCAGGCTGTATCTCACGAACCGTGATAGCCAGATAGTTGAAATTATCACAGATGATGTATTTCTGTTGCCGCTATAACAACAAATACTAAAAACAGAATAAAATAAAGATTTAAGTGGGGCTCCCATACAACAAACTTGATTTTTGACCGAAGTTAAGCAACGTCGGGCGGGGTCAGTACTTCGATGGGTGACCGTTTTTTTGCTTGTTTTGCTCTATTTTTTGTTGATGGTGCGGAACCCTCCGTGCGCGAGTCCGACTCGCACTTGGCCGGTTTTTATACTGTTCGTCAAAACTTTTAATTCGCCCGGACTCGCTTAGCAATTAAAACACCCTTGGTTTTAATTCCATTTCCTTAATGGAATTCACTCACTTTTCAACGATTCAGTGTCCACTTTTCTTTGATGCTCTTAAATGGTACATTTTATTTCTGACACCCGTATAACCTTGCGAGCGATTAGGTTACCGAAAGAATGTCTGAATATTTAATTACACTTAGGTAAATATTGTCTCTGACTCGAAGTATTTAATGTACAAGTCAGTTACTGTTAAATTAGCTCCTGTTTTGTAAAGCATTTAGGAATAAAAATACCCATAAATTGACTAAATTAGTAATGCTCACTTCACTGCGCCTTTTCCACTAATACGGCTCTGCGTTTCTTTTTTTTGTTAAATTTATACTAATATTTGATTAAATAAGATTAATATTAAAAACCGCTGTAGTGCAAGTGGGACTCATATACATATAGGTACCTAAATTTTATTTTAACCGCATTATTTGTTTGTCTACGAATAATGCTACAAAAACCTTGTTTTGGAAAAAAAATCTGATATTTTTTTACTATTTGTTGCTATGGCGGCAATGTAACATTTACATACACGTCTTTTTCAATCAATCAATCAATCAATATATTTTATCCTAGATCATCTGAAAAGCGGACGGATGGACGGGCAGCGAACGCTTAGTATCTTCTATAGAGTTACGTTTGCTCCTTTTGTGTACAGAACCCTAAAACCCAAGTAATTAACAAAGTGCTACGTTTGAATCTGAACTTAATTTGATTTTAATTCTTGGTAGATACATAGCTACTCGCAGATTTGGTACCTATAGAAAACCGGCCATTAATGAATGTATCTCCTGATGGATAGAGAGTGTAAAAGGAAACGATTGAAGATAAATTAATGAATGACGATTAATGTTAAGTATGAAGGACGTATTGAGATACAATTTGTTGACTTGGAAGCCTGAATGGAGTGTCACTAAATTGGCAAGGAAACAAAAGCTATTCATAATATTGAAACCTTTAGGTACCTATTTAATCCTTGTGTTTACGAAATACATTTCTAAAATCCTCATACGTTTATACTTGTGAAGAATGGAGTAAAGGATCCTCAAAGAGCTGTAGCGCTATCGGAATAAGTAAAGGTATTTAAAGGATGATGCGCGATACCCTGTTATCATAAGCACAAGCCTACAAAAACAGCTGAACATCACGCCTATTTGTCACCGACGTAATAAAACTCCGGAATCTAATATAAAAGTGGAACCCTCATCTCATTACTCGGAAACAATGAGACAGTAACATAGGTAGATCCGCAGTTATAACCCGCAATATGGCGGAAGGGAAAGCTGCAGACAAACCGCCGAATGTTTCCACATACGTTTACAATTTCACACCCCAGAGGAGCTCTTAATTAACCTGTTCAGCTTATTTAAAACGAGTTGTGACCAAATTTACTCTTATTCAAAGTTGTGATCCCTACAAGGGACCCTGCAAATATTACTTTAAAACATTAAAATAAGTTTCTTTTACATAATTTTAGCTTTTATCGTATACTGTCCTGTTATTTTTATACAGTCCTCCGTCACTCACCGAAGCGATTCTAATTAGCCCAAACTAAATAAGGTTACGTTAATTTATCACATAGTTCTCCAGGATAAAAGTTTAAGGCAGCCGATAGGTAATTACGGAACCCTATACTGAGCATGGCTCGACATGGTGTTGGCTGTTTTTATTTATTTATTTTTTCTTACGCTTTCTCGGTATAGGTAATCCTAAAGCACGCTAAAGTAACTTCCGAACCGCTCAGCATGAAACGAAACGGGTTAAAACTAAAACCCTATATTTTATACTAAAGCGTAGCAAGTCAATAAGTTTACTGTCTTGACATAATTGCTTTGCGAATGCATAGTTTTTATAGTACCTACATTTTCTTTAGTTTTTTTAAAATGTGAGCCGTGCATTGATAAAAACTACAAAAACTAGACAGCGTGAAACAGGTACGTGGGAAAACAAAAAAACTTTTTACACAGCAGTAAAGGAACGTGATTTCCACAGAAACGGTACCTAACAAAGTGCACATTCGGGAACAGAATTTAAGTGACCCGTAAAATAACGAGAATTCAAGTTTTCCACTCGAGTGCATTCAAAGAGTTTTGAGTTATAGATGTTGGCGAACCTACGTGACATTAAGAGAGCAAAAGTCGGCTGTATTTTACATTAACTTTCCGTTAAGACGAATCTAATTAAGAAAGTTTCCTCAAGTTTGGTCATATTATAAATGCAGAGAAAAGAAGCTAAATTCTCGTTTGCTGGCGTGTAATAGTACATTATTGCAGAGGCCGGGAAAGGACAATTCGTGGATGAGTTTCGATTTTGTCGGACGACGCGAAGCGGAGTCCGACAAAGAAGACGAATCCACGAATTGCTATTCCTGCCGAGGCATATATAGTGCTTTTCTCCAAACATGCGAGGAAATAAGGTAAAATAATAATAATTTAAGCATCAAGCATCACTCAAATCGAACCTCCACATCAAAAATGTCAAAACCAATTTCCCTCTTTAATTAATTTTTAAAAGTTAAGGGTACAAACTTATTCTGCCAGTCAGTACCATTCAATATTCGTTCATTCAATATAATTGTGCAATATAGTTGGTCAAACCAATTTGTCAGTCAGTAAGAATTATACCCATCCTTTACTTTTGGATGCTAGTACTAGTGTAAGACAAAGATAGTATGATTCTCTCTGTCTATGTTTGAAATGAGAAAGTCCTTTGACAAACTATATAAGCTTCATGAACACGGATGAGATCCTTAAAAAAATATAAAAATAATCTTTGATTTTATTAAGCAGTATTCGCACGATCATACACGAGCACAACGGTCTTGTAAGAACGAGACAAGTAAGGTCGTTTATCTACTATCTCACTCTATCCTATAGCTTGAAATTATAGCTGATCGGGTCGTGTAGACGCGGCTCGCGGCTATAATAATTGGCTGTTTGCGTTTTTTATTTTTAAAAAGTAAAAAACACTACAGTAATAAGTTATTACTGTAGTGTTTTTTTCATTCCCGTCCGCTAAAACAGGACAGCGATAGTTTGATTTTTTTTATTAGAGTTTGACAATAACGAAGAACTTCCCGTACTATTTTTGCTACAATAAAGTGAACATTTCCGAGCATATTGGAGAAATAGTATTTTCTTCTTGTATCTTAGGTAAACTTGAGACCCTGAACTTATGGGTACTTTACTTTGTAGGTATCCTGTTTAACTTAATTTACGTAAGATGACTTAATACCCGCCTTGTTTAATTTTTACCCAATCTACATCTAATCTTTTTGTCATAACTTGAAATAACTTTCTTTATCAAGATTAATAATACATTAATCTCGGAAATCGTCATGAATAAAGAATGAATTTCGGCTCGAAAGGTCCGGAGAAAAAGTATCCTCATATTAAAATTCTCAAAACACTTCGGATAAAAGTATACCGGCGGCAACATAGCGTCATTCATTGTGGCATTTTTATTGCGTAATAAGACAGAATTTAGATGGATAATCTCGGGCAGTGAACGAGCGGAATAATACGAAAGGCATGTTTGGTATGACTTTTCCATAGACATAAATAATGAAAATGGAATATGGCTACGTGCAGCGGGCACAGAATGGATAATTGCACTAACGTACTAAGGTCGCACTGTTCTATAAAATCGATGCTTGATATCTTAAGGCAGAGATCATTTAGGTATCTATATACTAAATGGGCCATATAAAACAACTGGACGTCACCAGTTCACCACACAATGGCACTCTCATACTTAGCATGGGAGCGCAACGTTCATTTCAAATGCCTCTGCGTTTAGGTACGATCTGTAAGAAAAGTGAGTTGTAAAGTTTAACACGGGTTGATGAGGTATTTAAGTAATGTAATGGTATCATGGTTCAGAGTATTTCTTTATTCAACAAAGATTTTTCATGTACGCTTCTTAATGCAAATGGTTCACATCACTAGGATGTTCGGAGCAGCCCGAAAGCTAGCGCCATCCAGCTTGGCCGTTTATTGAAGTGTAATCCCACTGGTGCAGACTAAAATTAAATGGAGTAAGTAAAAGAGATGAGGCCGGTTATCTATAAGAGCAGCCAGAACGGATCCGGTCGGAGTTAAACGCGAATCCGTGTAATTTATATCAATTTTAAGCTCTTAGATTAATAGCTACGTATTAGATGTTTTTATCCATGCCTTAAACTCTTACTCTTTTCCTGCAGCTGCCTTCAATTATTAGTTTGAGTATTTGTCTGTACGACGATTAGATATATTACCTAATATGTATGTTTGTTTAAGTGTACTTACTTGGCTGAGTTTGATTAGGTATGCCCTTCTATCTCAGTGCACACGATAGTAAATGTATTCCAGGAACTGCATAATATTAAAGATGGAAAGGTGCCAATATCTTGGAAATGACTTGATTTTATTTTTAACAAGATTCTTTGAGATGGAATTTTCTAGGTAACAAAGTAATTTACCTACGCATTTATTACGTCTTAGGTGTATTACGTGTAAGGATTTGGTTCTTTCGTTTATGCACTAGAAATTAAGTAGGTACGATATTATGTTTTTTTTTGGTGATAACAATACTACGAGTATTTTTTTTGGTAATCCTTTATCTAAAAAGAGAACGGTGTTCAAATATTAAGAACTGATATATACCTTGTTTGCTGTCCTACTTTTGCTATATTTCATAAAAGTAAAAAAATATATACTCGTAGTTATAAATCTAAACTCATTTCTCTCGCGTCACGCGTATTATCAATGTCACATACACAACATAAATACACGTTTTGCTGAAGTAAATATACTTACCTTAATTAATATTAATAGATATATTATAATAATTATTAATTAAAAATGATGGTAGGTAGGTAGATTCCGAGAGAGAACGCACTCGTAACGCATTCATAAGAATTATTTTCCTACCTAATTGAGCTAAAATTTAGGACTAGGTTTAATTTTGTAATACGGTCGCCTAATATTTTATTTATTTACATGACTTTTTCTGCCTTTGCCTGCGCTTGATAGGGGTTTGTACCATAAACTTAAATTGATAGATAAATATACTCAACTCAACTAATCTCGTTGCATCTCCCCAACTACTCACTTGATAGCTTGATACGTATTGCGTGACAGACTCTTTTAAACTTCCTAACAGCGTGGCCCGAAACGCTATGTCACCGTGGAGAAAATTATGAGACTGGAAAACTGAGAACTCTGCCAAAAAATCTGTAAGTTAAAAGCTTAGCGCTAACAGCACCGTGGTATATTGGTACATGGTGAGATTGGTGGTGGTATACCTAATGAAAACAAGAGAGCAACGTTTTACTTAGAGTTCCATGTGCGAAGTGTGCCAACGGGGCTCTGAAACTAAGCATTTCAGAAATTGTATTGCCGATATGCTTTGTAAAAAAAGTATTTTATAAGGCGATCTTCTTGTTTTTACCAGTGTAAAACGCACTAAAATATATTATCATGTTATTTAAATCTGTTATTTGGAATCTAATATGTACTCGTGACTACAAAATATGGTAAAGCAGGACTAGTATGTAGTACAGTCAAAAACGGTCGAACAAAGAACATGTCAACACTATAAATAAGGGTTGTGTTTTCCCAAATATTTCTTCTTCCGTTAAACGTTAATTTACTCTATTAATACCCGTTAGGGAAAGTGCCTAAAGATAAAATTCATACTACATACTTATTATTGTAATAAACCACATAATATATAACTGTTATGGCTTATGTTCTAACTATATATTTTACCTTATTGTGTTATTATGTGCTGTATCTTTCCCAAATAAATAAAATAAAAATAATAAAAATTTACAAGTTTGTACAAACCGAAATTTAATTTGGTCACCGTCTAAAACTACTTACCCTGTATCCAATTCCTACACTAAAACTAGTTCATTTTTTAGACGTTTCCTAAGGGTAACAAAGGCGGGCGATAATGCTCAGATTATACGGAAACTATCCACTCGTCCGGATTTATACGTGCCTCTGTTTTATTGGATGCCGAGGGGCATTAATTGCCCGGGGCGTGATTGGGCCTGGCATGTTTTTTCTTCAACTTTCCTTTTGGCCTAGCGCGGAACATAAACTGTCCTTAATTAATGTTGAGAACAAACAAAATTACAGTTTGAGATTAAAGGAAATAATAATAGTTCGATGCTTATGACGATATTACGGAAAGGAAGTTATGGAAATAGTAGGCTGATACCACTGATATGAGTAACTTTGTTAATTTTTTTAGAGCAACGGGTCACAAACGCATGTATTACAAATACATCGACATTATTGGCTAGGCTATATAGAAAAAAAAAACCGTTTTCACGTTTTAACTAAAGCCGAATTTATAGTGGTATCTACCTAATTGGCCAAAACCAAAGTAGTTAGTGTTCTCGGTCCAAAAATTTTGGCCGTTTGGCACGTTCTTAACATTCGGGAACAGCAAAGAAAAATAGAACCATAATCTAAATTGATCCGCTGCTTACCAGTTGAGAAGTAGGTAATATACCTAAAGTTAAACTATCAATCCTAAAAATCGTAGTCGAGAGGTCGGCGGTAACGGGCGATTGCAGTTCAGATGGGAGTCGTTTTGTCAGCGTCAGCCGCCATAAAACTAGAGATCAGCAAATAATAAAGACAATTTACATGCAATATTATACCTAAGACACATAATGTCTGTCAGGGACTGCCAGCTATACCTACGTTGTACCTAACGGCGCGCGTTTATACCTAACTAAAATAATTTTGGTAGCTATTTTTTTATTCAATCTGCGTGTTGTTGATTCCCCGTACAAACTTCGACCCCCGTTTTCACCCCCTTAAAGGGGGATTTCTTAAATGAAAACTACCCTTTGTCCTTTCCCAGGACTCAAACTGTCTTTATACCAAATTTCAACTAAATCGTGCTGGTGCTACACCGCACGGCCGGGACAGTTCCTATCGACAAAGTTTGTTATGCGGTTGTTGTGAAGGCCGAGGCGTCCAACATGCAATTTTATGATCATGTGTTGATTTCCATAGAAAACGAAGCGCCGGAACCTCCGGCTCGAACTCGGCCCGGTCTAACGTGCCTCATTACTGTGTACTAGTCCTTATTATTTACTGTTCTCTACCATCAATAAAGCCTTTCCCGTCCACTGCTTACGCAACGCTACACTTCCATAAAGTCCAATGCAGTGTGTGGGTCCACTTTGCCAAATCATAATCATTAGTGCCTCGTAGCCCGACGCACGACCTAGATATCCTAAAACGCGTGAAACTATTCACTGAGTGCTCTTTACTACTCGGGCCAACTCACTTGGTCATAAGTATTTAGCCAAATATACGTATTTTATATTTTTACCCGTCTCTGAATGGAGTGTATGTCGTGTTTTTCAGTGACGGTAAACGTGATAATTTTATAAAGTACTTACCTACAATAAAATTAAAAATAAATGAACTAATATTTTATAACAAAATAAAGTAAAAATACGTAAATACTACCTATACCTTCTCTTTATTATAAAACGGCTTAGTTACCTGTACGGATATGATGGTCGTTCTTGTCTACGTGACAGCGTGATAAAACGGTGTCCGTCACTTTCTTTCCCACGGTGTTAAACAGTGACAGTTATTTTATCACGTGGATAAAGATGGATAAAGCTATCCATAATAGGCTGGCTGGAAGTTTATATTACTCGCACCTGAATTATATTTACTGAAGTCTATAAGTTCAAGAATTTCATAAACACTAATAATTAAAAAGATCATCTCAACATTTCTTAGAATGCCATAAATATATTCTAAGGGGCATTATGGATGCTCGGCACTAATAATTTACCTCATACTTTTAATCCCTTTGGTTCGGTTTGACATTATAACCGAGTTAATGAGTTTAATAACTGAGGCTTAATACAGAAAATAGCGGGAAAAAACTCAAACAACATATAAAATGAAAGCTAAGTTAAAAAGGTTTTAAACCGTTGTCAATATTAAGACAATGAAACAATCGGCCGATAACATGTCAGGAAGCCAATTAAAACTTATGATATCATTGATCGTCTAGAAATGAAGAATGAATAGTCTACTTTTAAATGATAAGTATATATTTTTTTTGTCTTAAGTTACCTATTCTGCGTTTTTTTTTTGTTTAATGCCTGCACCTACTGTTTCTGTTTAGCCTGGTGGTTGACTGGTAGAGAATGCCTTTAGGCATTAAGTCCGCCATTTGTACTTTATTTGTTATATTGTGCAATAAAGTTTAAAATAAATAAATAAAATAAATAAGTTTAGTTTTAGATACCTAAATAAATTTGCTGTTTGTTATCATTGCTGTATGTATGTAAGTACCATTTACAATCTGCTTTGAAAAACCGAGCATTGCGCCGTCAGAGATTTATATGAAAAAATGTTAGCTTCCCGAATAGCGCAGTTTGAATTTAATTCGAATGAAATTGCCAGTAGCCGAATACAGACCAAGGACGCAGCGTGAAACTATACCGTTGTGATGAATTACCCCGCCGGTTCGCGATGACTTGCGAGCTTGTTGTTCGACTTGCTAATGAGTTCTCGATTTTGCAGAGTGGAGACTGTGCTCCGCGCATTTTCACTCTCATTACTTACTATGTGTTTTGACATTTGCTATCGCGCGCTCAGCTAAATGCTCGCAAAGTTTCCGTGAACTTAAGCTCGGCACCTACAAAGAAGAGCTATTTTATTTACCTACTCGCAACAAACAGTGGGCTGGAACTTCTGAGATTCCACGAGTGAAACGAAAAGGAAATCGTTTTGCTTTTTGTTTTCTTCTCATTTCCTTTTAAGATACATTCTTTCTAATTAAAAGTGAGATGTACCTTAAATTCCTTCCTAGCCAATTAATAATAGAAAAGGTGTACTACCCAACTTAGGGATTTAAAAGACACAAACTTTCTGTTTACCAGTATTTCGTTTATACTCACGAACTTTTCTAAAATAAAATACTTTCAGTCGTTTCATACATAGGTTTCCTCACTTATGAGCACAGGGGCCCGCCCGTTTCTCAAAAGCTTGTAACTTGTAATACAAGTGGAAGTCCCTTTTTAACAAAAGCTGTCAAAAAGTCACATCCGCTTGTACCTATTACAAGTTACAAGCTTTTGAGAAACGGGCCCCAGATCTCTTCTCATGCTACGTCATGGTGCAAAAAGGGTTTTGGGCTATAGGGCATCCGCTAGCCCACCCAAAAATTCCAGTTTCGAAGCCGCTCTTTACCCAGTCAGCTACCTACTTTTATAGGTACAAAAGAAAAAAAAGTTGCTATATTAGGCAGCCTTTATGTCAAAATAAAACTACTATATTACCTATCTACATATTTATATACTCGATATTACAAGTTCATTTTCGTAAGCTTCGTTCAATATTGATGTTCGCTCTGCCCTGTGTTATAAATGGGCTATAAGTAGTCCGTAAATCGATTGTTTTTCCATTCCCCGTCGTCTGCCGATTAGAATAATGAGGGGTCTTGAGCCGGCATGTGGATATAAGGGTCACACATTGTCACCCGTGGGAGGAAACGGAATCTTTCCGAGTATTTTCCTGGTTACTCCCGTACGCTGGAATATAAATTATAGCATTACCATTAAGTAGCGCGTGCTGAAAATACTTGTCGAATTTCACAGCTACAAATATAAACTTTAATCGCTTTGTGTTCTGTTATTTCCGCCGAGAGTGGGTTAAACACATAAATATTCAACAAAGTTCAGAAATGTCTTTTCCTGTTCCGCAGTTTCGATACCGGCTGAGAGCGTTGCGGTGCATGTATTACTGTATTTACCGAGTAATATTTCGGCAAACGACGTCTCCGCGACCCAATCAGAAACAGATAGCGAATACTCAAGCTGGGTAAGTATCGTATGGTCTGAATACAATACATTGTTTGTGAGTTTGTTCAATTGTTCATTTTGGAAAATTACTGTTTTTGTACTTTATATTGGCGAGTGTCATTTTAACGGAGCGGGAATTAATTGTGTGTGCTTTATGTACTTACCCCTGTCCTGTCATATTTATTTCAGTCTTCACGCTTCCCCGGGCGTTAACTCACGTTAATACTTAAACAAATATGCTGTTCAGTCCGTTTTATTAAAATAACATAATCAGATTAATAAGTTTACATGACTGTATAGAAAGAAAGAAAGAAAATACATTTATTTACTTCTAACCAAACAGGTAATTACATATAGACATAGATGAGATGGACGTTAAAAAGGTGTGATTATTAGATTTTAGTGTACCTAGGTGAATTATGAAATTATGTTTAAGTACATAATTAACATTATTTGATAACACGAGTTGATGCTCACGAAAACAGACTGGGGTTAATTATTAAATAATCAAAAACTAATTTATATCTTTCAATGATTCATCGATTTTAAAAATCACCATTAAGAAATTAACGTTGAAAGACTTTGTACACACTTTAACAATATACGTATTTACACGAACATGTACTTGCTCGTACGTTCCTATAAAATTCGAACGCGAGAATTATTGTAGGGTGAACTCCTTCCCCGATCGGTCTATTTGTTATTATCAGGCCAGAGCGGCTCTCCTGTGGTTCGGCGATCTCTAGAATTAAGTGATTTACACTGGATCCACGGCTACTAACCATTAAACTGAGATATGTAACACATGGTTGACTAAACGCTCGCAAGGGACGAGTGGCATTTGGACTGGACGTTATAGGTCAGGGCCTGTGTTTGACACAGCGATATCAATATGGCTACGTTTGGTGACCGTGTTGCTGATGAATTATTATAGTGCACACGGACTAGCGAGGCGAATATAGGTTCTATCTGATTATTGTAGGCTGTTTTAATGCCAATCATTTAATTACAGTCAGCAACAACGCGCCAAAAGTGACTGCCATGAGTGCCACTCTCAAATACTTTTCCAAATAGAGAAATATCTCGGCAGTTCGCGTTCAAAAGTATCTGCAACAGTTTAATTGGTCAATATTATAGGGACATATCTCTTAGTGTTAAGTTATCAAAGAATAGTAGATACTTTTGACGCATAGTCTGATACGCTCTTGTTGATGCTGATTGTACCTACACATATTGAAAAACGAAATTGTTCTTTTTTTCTTCTTTTAAAATGTTTTGATTTTAGTATGATGCTGTACTGCTCACGCTTACCGGCCTACCGACACGACTCAAAGTTGTATTAAAATAAGATGCACGAAGCTTCAGATTTCAAAATCTGGATACCGCTCCATGGGTCGGCCCGATTCGTCAGTCGGTCAAGGTCAAAAGTGTCATTCTTTTAACCAAAAACTCACTTTTGACACTGACAGTTCAGTATCGTATCGCTGTGACATGTTATAAGCATTGTTCACATCACGCCGTGTGGCTACATTATGAAAATTAGTGCTACGGGTTACGACGCGCTACGTGGCGTAGCGTAGCACTGGCTCTTGGCTACATAACTAGCAAATTACAGTCTTAAAACTCGCGTCCCGTGGATTAGGAGGCCGTCAAAAAGCGACCTTTCTGGTTAAAGTAATGTCATGAAAGTATCATATCAATATAAAACCATGTAGATTTTAAAATAAGCTCATGTTCACGCTCCGCTTACAGCTTGGCGAATCGAGGCGACCAAGTGGCCTCACAAGTTTTGAACAGGCTGGACGCATGTATCATACTTACTTTTTGTTTTACATATGTAATAAATAGCTATATTAAACAGACAATGTCAGCATGTGATTACCGCATATACAATAGTTCAGGTAACTATCTACAAGTCACAGACTATGCCTGTGAGTTGATTGCCGCCTTGGGAGTGCGCTAGTGATAATCAAATGTTTGGTCATAGCATAGCCTGATGGGACCCAGGCTCTTCTTCGTACACGGTGACCGTATACGCAATGTGGCTCTCCCTGTCTAACATAGGTATCTAAAATTACGTTATCTATGCTGTGATGTTAAGTTATGATTATGAGCTTTGGTTGTTTTCGTTTTCCTTTTGTTATACATAGATACAATCAAATATTAGGTATTTAAAAAAAAGTGTATTTGAGGACAGCATAAAAAATATGATAACCAGCTTTATTTCTGAGCTTCTGACTGCAACTTAGTCCGCGTAGAATAATAATTTCTGTGATAAAAATATCCTATTTTTCCCTGGAACTCAAACTATTTCCAAACTAAATTTTATCTAAATAGGTCAGTGGTTAACGCTTAACCTAAAGAGGTGACAGACAGACATAAATACTTTTGCATATATATTTTAAGTAGGAATACTAAAAATAGCAATACCTTAAGTCTTTTTTAAAATATTTATCTTATTCTTGGTAGGTAATATCTACTATACGTATACATGTATATATTCTTCTGAAATTCAATAAAAATAGATGAAACTTGCCGTCGATGGATAATCATTAACAATGAAAGCGAAGATGGATGGGACCCTTGGGGAATTACACTCATAAGCAACTCATAAGTTACTTATCGACCACTTATCAGACACAATAATTATCTGATACTAATACGTCCGACTTGGTAAGTGTTTGCGGTAGGTAATAAATCGATTTCTGAGTTCTGAGTTCCAATATCAAAATAGGAATCATTTTATGAAATAGTAAAATAAACTAAATAAATCCCAGCCTTTTCTCCCTTATGCTTAAATAGATACCAAAGTTAGATACTGACATAGAGAAATACGTAAGATTAATCTTACTTAAGTAGGTATGCTAAAACTTATTATTATTAAGTTTTAAACTCGCTTAAAACTTAATTCTTATAAAGCTTATAGGTTTATTTTAATAACTTTTCGCAAAGCTCGCTTAAACATTATACATAGGTAGGCTTTATTATCTATGTATGGAGTGAGCACTCTAAGGTTACTTATTTCTCTATGACACTAAAGAAACATTAAATATTAAAACAGTATCTCTTCCTCTGACGTAACTTAAGTATTTTCTCAAGAAGATAATAAATGAGCTCAGTGTAAGCTTCGGATTCTTTGTTAATTAAATTATTTAAATGACTTAAGCTCTCAAAGTGCACGCTACCAAATTATTTTGTACAATTAAGTCCGTTGAAGCCTTTTCAGTCTTCATGACTGTTATTCTCGTCGCAAACGGAGCGCCGGTGAGGCAATTCGAACTTTACTATTTGATCTCATTTTGATATAACATCTGCACCAATTTAAAAGTGTGTATATATTTGATCAAATATTGATTAATTTGTAAAATTCGGATACCAGCGTCGGTAGCATGGTCGTGTCGCATGTGCGGTTTTTATCGTCTGGCGTGTTACGCAAAACTTGATACATACTTAAAAATATCATGATATACTTGATAGAACGTGACGAGCATGGTGACAGGCGATAAAAACGCGACCATGCTACCGCCGCAGGACGAGCTAATATTCAAAGATAAACAGTTTAATTGGGTCTTTGATTATTAATTTATTACACCCCACAACCGAACAGTCGTGGGAAATTAGAGTTTTTTAAGGTTGGCGCTAGTAATTATGTTTGATAACATAAGTAAATACCACCAATTATCTAACTGATGATACTTTTTTAATTAAAACGCCCATTTGTGTTCAACATCTTCGACTTCATTGATGGGGGCGGCGCAAATCCTTTCCCTTCCACAGCTCGAAAACAACAGCATAGATTGCAGCATTGTTGCTGTTATGTTGTTGTTGTTGTTGCGTACATGGAGGCCACACTCCTGCTGGTCCATGAAGCAAAGACTCGCTTACGTTCAGTATGTGTCAAATATGCAGGACTAGGAGTAGTGAAGTCTCGCTTGATAATGAGAATTAATTATCCAAGGAAGTATTCTCGTTTCCTGAATTTTACAAAGACGGGAAGTTTATGTATCAATTAGGTGCTTGACATTAAGATAGGTAGTGGATAGGTACATATTTGTTTAATATAAAATGCTTATAGAAGTGCCTTTACCCTCGAGCCGCCCAGTCGTCAAAACGTGTCAAGTCAAATGCAATTTTGATTTGTCAAAATAAAGATTCAAATTAGAATGGAACGTGAGACCTTTTTATAGGCCTCGGGGCGGCTAGAGGTTACAAAACCCGGCTAAGTATGTATCCTGCTCACCCCTCTTGCGGCATCCACTTTATATTTTTCCTAAAATGGCACATCCCTAGCCAGGCGACGCCCGACAGAGTCTGGTAATTAAGAGCGTCGTTCGTCTAAGGTCTGTCGTTGGAGTGGCCAAATAACGGGATATTTTTAAGTCTTAAATGTGAAAGAAATATGGAAAAACTCAAAACATTTAATTGACCATACTCGTGCAATTGATAAAAAACAACGGGGCTACATATTTAGTAGATTATTTGTACAAATAAAAGTTCAAGTTTCTTGAGATTTAACTTTGTAACAAGTGTATATTTTGCGCTCTCATGTTATTCATTATTTAAAAAGCGGTATTATGTAGGTACCTATAGGGGCGATTCTCAGAGATGACGTTCGGTGCCTGACTTCAGTGCCGAATTTTATTTTTTACTTATTTGATACGCGACTTTATTTCCTAAAATCTAGCCTTAATATAAAAAATATTGGTAGTAGAGGCCTTCATTAGAACCTTATAGTTTTTTTGATATTTGAGATTTAAAAAACATCGAAATCATGTGCAGGCACTGAAATCAATTTGCGTCACCGAATTCAAAAATGCTTACACTTCAATTTTATATCTAAATTATATCATAATTTATTCATATTTTTTATTCTTATTTGATGAAGAGCGATGTAGCGAGGCTAATGATATCGCATAGCTTACATAAATTTAATAGATAGTACCTTTGTTTACTCAAGATTTTAAAATAACCAAGTTGCGGCTTATGAAATATCTCTAGAAGATATCCCACACTAGTTGACTATCCTCATTCATACAATAGGGCGATGTATGGTCCTGAAACGAGTTTCAGATATGTCGACCACAAATTCGCACACAAGTGCCATGAAGAAGAAAATGTTTGTTTCACATAATCCAACGGCACACTCATCAAAAAGAAACTTATGTTAGCTACACCCGATAAACAAGATACTTTTGAGTGGTGTTCAATGCTCAAAAATATTTAATGCACTTATAAAACAATCTAAACAATACGGAAAACAAGTATTTAGCTAGACTTATAAATGTGTAGTATTTTTGAATGACAGAGTTTTAAAGCGTGAACTCCCTCAATTTAAAACTATTTGAAGTTGTTGACTAATGCTTAAAGATCTAATCACCTATTAATTATGATCATACCTCGCAACCGAGCTAGCAAATCTGTAGCAGTTGTACGTCAGGGTTATCACTACTACGCATAAACTAAAGTACGAAAAATATTTTACACTACATATGGGGCTACTTTTTCGCACTAGTGCGTAAAATAGCACTTTTCGTGCGGATGTCGAAACTTGTGCCATATGTATTGTGTAAAACGTTGTTCGATACACGTGCGAATAGGTAATTCGCAACTCGTGTCGATTTAAAACACTCCCTTCGGTCGTGTTTTAATTTATCGCCACTCGTTTCGAATTTCCTCTTTTTCGCACTTGTATCGAAAATAACTATTCTTTGTTTTCAAATACACCAATATTTTCAAGCAATGAAAATTCCATGTTAATATTTGAAAGAAATGCGAAAAAAACGTGATTTTATAAACAAAATAACAGATACATTGAAACGCATCTAATATAGACATTGACCTGTTAATTTATATTACTTGACAGTAAATTAAACCGGGTTATATCGGAAAAGGGTCAACAACGATCAATTTTATTAATCTTACATACAATAAAGTTAAAGCAAAATGGTTCATCATAATCGCCAACCCTGACACAAAACTGTCATATGCTACGATTTTGCTAGCTCCGTTGCGGGGTATGATTATGATCTCCTGCACCCTCAAACACTTGAGCTAAATTGTAACGCCGATATTTAGACATAAATATATCAGACATTGAGGATTGTTAAAACATTGGCTATGTTGAATTTGTGTTCATGGCTATGCTTTAGAAATATTGATCAGTAAGTACGTTCAGTGCCCTTGAAGCGATCTCGACATTAGAAGGCCACTTTATTTTTAATCCCTTGTTTTGTGGGTGCACCTTGCATAGTATGTAAATACACAAGTTATTTTATACGAAGTGGGATCTAATTAACTGCATTTATTTAATATGGCTGACACGTTTAAGATATCGTGGTGTAGGGCCTCAAGTGATACAGAGGTCAAATTCACATAATATACTCCATTGGTTTGAAGAGAAATCAAGACAACAGCGGAAAGAGAGAAAGAAACATTGGGTCTACAATTTTCAACATACGTCTCGTGAAAAAAAAAACTACTCATTGTAAAGTAATGATTTTGTTTACCTATGACTATGACTTAATTTACGTACAAGCATAATTTTACGTTTATAAAACGTATCTTGTACTTTTTAGGTGTGATAAGTTAGAACATAAAGTACAACAAACTAGTTTACAAAGCAGGATTTGAATTCGGTGATCACTTTCTTGATATCGGTGGTCAAAAAATCCACCGAAACCAAGGAAATCAACACCAGTGATGTCAAAATTAATCGCTTTTTAGCAATTACAGAAATAGTATGAATGATACAGAGGAGATGTAATAATGATGGGTTTACGTACTTTCGAGGATTTCTTAATCACTTGCATAACGATAAATGCACTAAAACTGTGGGAGAAAATTGCACCACCGATCTCAAAAAAACATAGAACCAAACTCACCGAATGACAGAGAAACGTTTAAAAAACTACCTTAGTATACTGTGACTGCACCTCTACTTTATTCAATGGTTAAGGCACAACCAAATCATACTTTGTTTGAGCCACCTGAGTTCCTGGTAACAACTTTGTAAGAGTACCGACATGGTTTGTAAATTACACCGAAATCAGTCACTAGCCCGGGACACATCGTAAATTTGGTTTTATTCAATGTGTTGAGCAAACACATTATTTTGATATAACGAATATGATCAGTTAACTAATACCTTATGCGTGAATACCGATAATAACTCCGATATAATGCCCCATCTTGTGTAATAATTTTTTGTTTCAAAAAATCTGGGCGCGGGACACGCCCACCGAACATCATTTTTCACATTTGGATATTTTTTTCATGTATTATATAAATAATAAAGAAATAGTTTGATAGTGTCCCAGACAGAATACACGCTGAAAATCATGCCTGAATTAATTCAGATTTATTGAACAGTAAATTCGATAACTTTTTGCCCCGGACACGTAAAAATGGCCCTCCTGAGAAATGCCCATATCTGAAAGTGAAACGCCTGAACGACTCGCGTATTTCGGCTTCCTTTATCATTTATTGCGTGATAAACGGGATACAGTACGCCTTCTAATGTTGCAGGACTAAATTGACTACGTTAGTCATCCAGTGTTTCATCAAATGGGTATTTTCGCAGTCGGTAAAACACAAACGTCAAAGTACGAAGATGGGTGAATTTATGAATAATATCAACGTTCGTTTTGGCATACATCCCACGCATCAGAGACAAGTAAATGCATATACTGGTAATTACTACATTTCTTTAATATACATACTAGAACAAATTAAATAATTTTCAGAAAATATTTTAATTTGTTATTATTTCGAGTAGTCACACTACTATATAAATTATAAACTGAAATAAATGTCATATACTCAGAAAAAGGGACCCAAGCCTCTAGTGCCCCAGGCTGGAATCGAACCAGCGTCCTCTGCTATCGCGGTAGGTGCCTGTTACCTCTCGGCCACCGGGGGACAGCGGCATAGGTCGAATTTCCAAGTATATGCACTTCATACTGAAGGCTTATGGCGCCCCTGGTCCACCTCTAAGATTTATTTCAGTTGGCTTTAATATTCAGAGACCAAGGAGCATGTAAATTTTAGGTACATACGTATCTAATAAATATGTGCAACATTTTTAATTTGCTTAAAAGTGATGAGCCAGTACCATTTACTTAACTACTTAGTCTGATCTGCGGCAATCGAAATTTATCTTAATTGTATATGTACCTATTATTTATAATTATATTGTGTACATACAAAATAATACGCTGCCAAATGCAATGTTTAGTTGCATGTAAATGTGTTTAAATTTCGTAAAGTAACCACCAGGCGGTTTCGGATTTTAATAATTAGATCAGTTATGTTATGGAGTCTCAAACGTGACATTTCTTCAAAAACGTCACTTTTAACACTGACAGTGACAGTAGAAAATAGTATGGAAATTACGTCTATATTATATGCTGGTCCATGTTTGCTCGAAGATATTACGCTGTTCGAAAGACTGATATACTTTTTTAATGCAAATAATAACGTTGTTATTAGACATTTCGACTTATATAAGCAGGATGAATGCGGGCAAAAAATGAATAAGGTGCCTGTGTACTTAATTCCACCTAAGTATGTAACCACCTGGGACCTGAAAACGTTCTACCTGCCTACCTATATATTTTTTGGAAACTAGTTTTCAAGTCATATTGAAATAACAGCTTGGAAGTCGTACCCATACAGGTATGTGTGGAATGTGTAGGAGGCTCATTAAAAACATTTACACCAATTAGTTAAAATATGTATGAAACAACCTTTTTTTACGTTAGTTACTTGGTTCCATAGTAAAAATCGTTCAATGTCTACATATTTCGACAATACCGTTTAACTTTGAGTATTCGTGAGCACCCATTGACTACAAGAAAATAACGTTTAGTTGTGTACGACTGATTTGAAATGCTCATTGCTCAGTTAGCAAAAAAATAAATATTCTATGGAAATTCAGTCCTTTATTTAAACTACCTTTAACTATAAAACTTCTTCGTGAACTTTCGAACATGGTATTAGCTGTGGTTATCTTTAACGCTATGCGATTTGAATACCTACCGTATTCTAAAATATAACATTATCTTATTTGTAAAAGACCACCGAACGTAAATTTAACATCGTTGATTGCACCTTCAGGGGCATTTGAACCCTAATTATACATTCATATAGAAGGTACCTTCGTTTGAATCGAGTGTTAACCTCCCGGCATGTACAGTATAAGCAGCACTCTGAATGCGAGATGAGAATAATACCTACTGATAAGCTAAACACGTAGACCTCACCTGTTACTGGGACTTTGACAATACAAATACGATTACGATTACGCCAGATAGATATAATTATGATTAGGCACTGCCTTTGATGGGAATACGAGTGTTATGGTGATGCCAGCAACTGCGCTTGTATAACATATTGGTCCTGACCAGGGATGTTGCGGATGCAGATTTTTTGACATCCGCGGATGCGGATGCGGATGCGGATGTCAAGATTAGGTACTGAGAAAACGTCAAATATTACATTTTTTGTATTTTTGTATTAAAAAAAAACGAACCGTTTAGTATTTGAGTCAGAGGCGGCAACGGATGCTATTGATTTTAACAAATCTTATTTATTTTACTTGTATTGACTTTCAGCTTTCCCGGTGTTTGATTGTTTGAAATCAAATCTTGTGAGTTTTTGACCCACTTCCAGAACTTTCAATTAAGTAAGTTGAAATTTAAGATTTCAAATAATAAATAATGGAAATTGTACAGGGTTGCTATTGATGCCGCGATCGCCTTATCGCGCGGAAAATCAAATTGAAATAGCTATTTTCCTGTAAAACAGCAAATGTAGCAAAACAGGCGGGTTGGCAGTAAAATATAAAATTTAAAGCCCTTTCATACTCGTAACCTGGCGTGGACGCTCAGTTGTGATTCATGTATGCACTTAATGCACGTATTTATGTTTAATTTAAAACGCTGTGCCGAGAGTTCATTCAAGCATATTTTAAATTCACCGACCTACGTGTCGGAGCGTAAAAGCGTGACACAACCGTTTTGTTGCATTCCCATGCGAGTTTACCGATGAAGGTAAAATCAGACTTCGATAATAATATGCATTAATCATGTTGACGACTGGTCTGGCCTAGTGGGTAGTGACCCTGCCTGTGAAGCCGCGGTCCTGGGTTCGAATCCCAGTAAGGGCATTTATTTGTGTGATGAGCACAGATATTTATTCCTGAGTCTTGGTTGTTTTCTATGTATTTATGTATTTGTATATTATATATATCGTTGTCTGAGTACTCACAACACAAGCCTTCTTGAGCTTACTTAGTCAATCTGTTGTAACGGTTTGCTATAAAACTCGCTTGCGCTAAGCGTTTTGTGCTAGCGGATTGTAAAAATTTAGAATACATTTTCAAATAGTTTTCAGAAGTCTGTCACTTGAAGAAAATGAATGACATCGTCGACAATTTTATGCAAAGAAGATACTAAAAATCTCTAAAATAATATAATTTATCTAACTTGATATTATTTAGATCGTGCCCTATTAGTATTACGCTGTGTACATTTCCCCGGATCGGGTAAGTGTTGCGAATATTTAATTTAAGTTTCTAATGAGAATAATTTTACGTTGTATTCTTTTATACTGTTAACTAATCTGTTCTTTTCTGACTGCTTCATCCGTGAACACTAAAGAAATGCTAAAAGGTTAACTTTCCTGATATTTCTTTCCTTGCGGACCGGATGACGCAGTCACCGTTGTGTGCATATTCTAATAAGACCAATATTGCAAGGGATCAAGTCTGGAGTTGACTCTGAAAACCCACTAGCCTGCACTACCCCGGGTTGCGCTATGCGCATACTCCACAATCTGGAAGGTTTCCATTCCGAGCTGAGGATCCTGGACCACAGTGCGGAGCCATCTTAGAATACTCTGGACCTGCGACTGCGATGCCTGCTTTGTTCAGCGGAGCCATCTACAACTGCCCGCCTGCGAAGTAGAGTCCCAGGAAAGTGCCTCCTATTAAAGACTTGTTTCATTATTTCATTCTTGCCGGCTCAGTTATAAGGACTCACGGCCCTAGCTAACTTATTGTAATTTTAAATACCTAATATTAATTAACTTTTCTAAATTAAACTTTCATTTCCTTCCTACCTCTTTCCAACCTTCATTTCCTTCCTACCTCTTTCCAACTTTCATTTCCTTCCTACCTCTTTCCAACCCTAACTGCGACGCTAAACGTCACACTATGTAAGAATGTCCTATAATATGTATTATTTATTTATCATTTAAAAGACAGCTTATAACTCTGCAAGCATGGTTTAATTTTTGTCTTTTATGAGCGCGGCATAGATTAGGTATCTACGGATGTTTAGGCCCTTGGCCTGACTAACACTTTCAAGCAGGTAGGTAGGTAATATAGTACTATTCTTTCCTCCTTCTGTTGTTCATTAATTATTAGTTTCAGTTCAAATTCAACACCCCAGTTGAAGGATTTCAAGATCTCAAATAGGTACTTTGTCCTAATACTACTGTATAAGGGTAAACTAATTTATTAATTTTAATTACCTAAATAGCTCGTATATCGTCATCATCTTCGCGATGTCCCGACTTTTTGCCACGGCACATAGGAGCCTGGGGTTCGCTTGGCTACAAAACAGAGGGGAAAATAGGCCTTAATAGGATTATTTAATCCAGTGTCATCACGTTAGCTTGTACAGCGTTTGGAAATAATTAAGTATAATTATGTCGGTGGCATTTCATGTAACATGCAACATTTGTCTTGTGCAAACGTGTCACTATTTGATATAATATATGTATAACGTAATGGACCCTATAATGGACGTGGAACCGGTAATGGGACATAAAAACACAAATCCTCTAAAATAAGTATGTAAAAGTAGTTTATAAACACTGGCAATATTTTACCATAAATAAGAGTCATAGAGCTGTTTAAGTTTGACTTTTTATTAATTTCGGTTAATTTTTAAGAAATTGGCGCCAACCCAAAAGTTGTCGTGTCACTGGAAAAAATAACCAGTAAGAATTCTTAACAACTTCGCTAAGAGAGGTGAGTTCATATATTAAATTGTAATTAATTATTACTTGGTGTAAACTAGAATGTGTTTTGTTAATTGCATTTACCATGAGATAAGGTATACAACACATTATGTTGTGACTCTAGAGATGTATAAAAAATAGTAGTATTTTGCCCAATCCCATTATAGGAGCTGTAAAACTGCATACCTCCTATGATGGGATAATTTACATAATGATGCTTGCCATGGCGTAATTTCATGTTTAAATAATACAGAAGTATAATGTAGTTACTCGTACGAACTATGTCAGGAGGTCTTCTCGGACTTCGGATAAATTAATATCGTTTTTACAAAATTTTATTTAACTTGCCCTGTTAGTTTGTATACAGGATGGATTTTCTTTTTGGGTCAGTGAGGGTAGCTACCAGATCCCGTGCTGCGACGAGAAAACGGTCTTAGAAAACCTTCCCTCGATTTCAAATTAATGAAGATTGGCTTTTACAGATTTTGGAAAAAACATACAGGGTGCGAGAAAAAGGTAATTTTTGACAATCTTTTTTTTGATGCCAATCGATCCCATTCCTATTGAGGATCAAAAGCTTGTATGGAGCTAAAAAAAATTCCGGCTAGAAAAGCCACAAATCGAGGAAAACTTTTCCCATACAATTTGTATGAAAATCAAAACTTTTATTTTTCACATGCTATTTTTCTATGACAATTGATTCCATTCTTATCTAGTATCAATAGTTTCTTTGGGGTCAACTTACGATAATGTACTAAAAAGCCACAAATTAATAAAAACTTTTTCCATTAACCCCAAAAAAACTATTGATACTGGATAGGAATGGAATCGATTGGCATACAAAAATAGCATGTGAAAAATATAAGTTTTTATTTTCATACAAATTGTATGGGAAATGCTTTCCTCGATTTGTGGCTTTTCTAGCCGGATTTTTTTTTGTTCCATACAAGCTTTTGATCCTCAATAGGAATGGGATCGATTGGCATCAAAAAAAAAGTTTGTCAAAAATTACCTTTTCCTCGCATCCTGTAATCCAAAATCTGTAAAAGCCAATCTTCATTAATTTGAAATCGAGGGAAGGTCTTCTAAGACCGTTTTCTCGTAGCAGCACGGGATCTGGTAGCTGCCCTCACTGACCCAAAAAGAAAATCCACCTGTATTAGTTAGTGTGGTTCAAATCTTGGAAATGGCATTTGAGCTACTTTCGGATTTCCGATTGAGTTGAAATTTTGGATACGTATGCAAATCGGATGACAATGCAATCGGGTGACAAAAATGACTAATAACTAGTTTTTTGCCAAAAACTTATTCCCTATTCCAATATCTTATACTGATAGGGTATGCCCATTATAGGGGGCCCATTACTGGATCCACGTCCATTACCGGGGTTCCATTACTGGAGCTTTGGTGTCCATGACTGGAGAAAAAAACCATACTTTTAATTTATTAATTATGTGGAAACTAACTGCAGTATCTTTGATACAACACGCCTGAAACATGAAAGAAGGATAGGATATTCATCTTTTAACAAGCTAAGCGGTAGAACTTTTACATGTATCAGGGAAATATCACAAATACTCAAAATTTCCTCTTAAATGTCCCATGACTGGTGCCGTTACTATATGTATGCCACAGTATATACTGTCTATTTGAACTTTCTTGTGGCATTGGGTCCTAATAGGACCCGATGCAAGTATTCTTAACCATTAGTAAAACTAATTTGGCAACTGAATATGGTAAAATGTGTTGCGAATAACGAAATATTACCTAATGATAAGTCGTCGCTGCAATCAGAGTTTACCTAAAAAACAATCTAAAACAATTCTATCATGTGAATGGATCAGATAAAGAAACTAGTCATAATGTCAATCTCATTAACTTAAGTACTTGGACGATTGTACTGAAACGTCGCCAAATTATCTGTGGTCTTTGGCAAATACTAAACTTTGGAATTAGAGAGTAAGTAAGTAATTAGATTGCGTGGTCTGACTGAATCCAATAAATATATTTTAGTCGAATTCCCCGAATTAATTATATTCCGCTACTCTTATGTAGGTGGGTTCTTAACCAGTAGGTATTGTGCGTGTATTGTGCCCGGAATCGTCAAGGAATTATTTTTAGCGTTAATAAGTAGGTACTCAATACTTCGAGTTTACATTAATTGATTGAAAGTAAATATACCCAATTTCTGTCTCCTTACAGTTGGAAAGGAAAACTCAATTATAAAATAGGTAAAACAATATTACTAGGTATAATGATATTGTTACCCAAGCTATAAATGACCCAGATTTCAATCGAGATATTTTGTAATACATATATGTACTTAAAATTAGTTTACCTACCAAGACTTTGCTTTTATTCAAAACTTCGCACTGACCCGACGTCACAACTGTCATAAGTATAAGGTATATTACGTAATATATTCCCGTTCAAAAAAAATATTAGACTCTATTAAGACTAGATTGAAAATTATTTCTTAAACAAGAACCCAAGTCTCGTTTACATTTGTGGTTATATATCTAAAATACATGAGTACATCTAATTACCGTAAAATGGGGTGAGCAGGGTTCGCGGGGAGAGTTGGGTTATGAATGGGGAGAGAAGGAATGAAAGGGGGGTGAGATGGGTTTTTAAGGCTACTGCTACAAAAACAATATAGGTACAGTGAAACCTGGATAATTGCAATCTCAAGGGACCGGCAATTTTTTGTCAATTAACCAGGTTTTTCAATTAAGTAGGTCGTGCCAATTAACGAGGTTCAAAAAATCGTTGTGTCAATTATAGAGGTTCTCATTAATAGAGGTTGCGTTCTGACAAATTGCTTTTATGGAGGTGCAAATAACAATTGAAAGAAGATTTACAAGCTTACATTCTGGGTTTCTGGTCTATATATTATGTAACTTGCACTTTTACACTACATTAATTACTACTTTATTTTCTTATAGTCATTTGGGTTTAAAGAAAATCCCTTGAATTGTAGAAGAAAGTTTAATTGGAATGTAAAAAGCATACTATGTTTTTGATTTAATCAAAACTATTTCACCTAGTACTACACTCTGTGATATATAGCCAATAAATAAACTGACTTCCGGATGAAGATTAAAAATAAAATTATCATTGCTATTAAAATATTGTTTCTGCTCTCTACAAGTCTACATTCTTTCAACTACAGATTTAAAGAGGTAATAAGTTAGACTTGTTTCAATAATAGAGGTAATGAGAAGAGCTAAAATAACGGATTTTTTAGCACAGTGTCAATTATACAGGTGTCATTATGTCAATATTGTAGAGGTCTTAGTTGCAATGTGCTCAATTACAGAGGCAAAATTCCGAAAAGCAATTAAATCTAAATTGCAATTATAGAGGTTCCAAAATTTCAATTATAGAGGCCTTTTGGTCTCAAGGGACCGGGACCGGACCTTTGGTTGCAATTATTGAGGTTTTGCATTTATCCAGGTGTCAATTAACCAGGTTTCACTGTATTTCAATTTAAAATAGAGCTATAGTAATGCTCATAATAAAAAAAAATCGATCCAACAATCTTCCAAAATCACCTTTGTATGAAAACCCAGCTCACCCCAAATACGAGGGACTACGGGGTGAGGTGGGTTTTCCTGTTTATCGTCAAAGTTATGAAATGGAAATACCCAAAATAAAATAAAAACTAAAGTACAAACGTCCGGAATACTTATCGAACGAGCGAGCGAAGCGAAGCGAAGTTCTTACATTCAACTTTGAACACGCGGCTGGCTAGCGGCACGTCCCGGCATTTCGATGTTTTTAAGCTGAACTGTCAGAAGATAGTTTGATACACAATAACTTAAGTAAATTTGTTTTAATTTAAATGAAATTGGGTAAACGTGTAGTCGAGGGCATTATATTTTAGTCATTAAATTATGAGCAGGCTCGATCAAGGGGTTGTTGAGCTAGAAGAGTTTAGAAGGCCAAAAAGCTGTTTATGAGGGGTCTTGCAATTCTGGTCAATTTATTTGCAAGAAAGTATGGTCGAGATTGGTATCAAATGAAAATGCTCGGCTTACACTTTTATAATATCGTTTTTAAATTTACCATTTTGAAATAATTAGCAAGATAAAAATAAAATATAATAAACATAATATAGGTAAAGTCCGTCAACCAAATCTTGTCAGTAGTAAAAGGCGGCAAATTTGAAAAATCGCGGGTTAGCAACACTGTGTTCAAATAATTCCAAAACGCGTGTCATCTGTGTTTTATCTGTGGAATGTGGATCATGAATGACAGCCGTCACCTTATTTGTTTTCATTTGGTTTTCATTCTGAATCGTTTCTGTTTCAAGAGATATTTCTGCTGTCACCATTAAATACCAATACATTCAATAAGAATAAGCAAAGTTAAGGGGCCTACAATGTACAATCATGCTCGTTGATGGTAAACATTACTGAAACAAACAAACAAGTACTGGAAGAACTCTTTCGAACTTTTAAGATTGTGTTCAGTTTTTTTGTTTTAGGGTTAAAAGGCATAAATAAAATTAAAACGTATGCCTAAATCTATCCAACAAGACCATAAATTGTGTCCTGGAAACCGTCCATAGGCCCACATGTCTAATATTTTCAGCAATCGGTTGTGACTATTTACAAAGGTAAACCTTTTAAACAGTATTAAGAGCCTTGATTATATCGCCGTTCTTTCGCAATATCTACCTAATCCATACATGTTTGTTGCAGGATTAAATCTTGCCCAATATAAGGCGTTCGTAGTAGGTAGTATCTCTTCAGACAATACTTACCTATGGCGGTTTATGTACGTGTACAACGCAACCAAGTCGAAAAGTGACCCTTATCTTATTTACCTTTAAATTAAATAAACACCCAAATATCAGTTGTTTTATTTTTAATATGTATATTGTATACCAATCAAAAAAAAATACACAGGTATGTCATATTCATCCAGAACAGTACACTAATTTACATTATCAAGTGGCACTTTGTATTGTAAATAACAAATATATGCACTATCTAATTATCTGCATTTTGATATGATTTTATTTTAGTAAACTTAGAAGACATAGATAGGGAACAAATAGAATATAAGCACTACGATAGAGAGTTGTTTTTGATATCTTCAAATTTGTTCATCATTTTGATTAACATTGTTTTAACATCGCTTTTAAATTGTCCGTCCATGTTTTAATTTTTTTCAATAAACCGCGAGTGACAATTTGAATTGACGTACGCAGGGCGCGCTCAGCGGAAAAAAAAACTGTTGGTTCGATGTACATTGCTGCTTTTCTTAGCGCAATACTGCTCTTTGAGTGTTGCCCTACTTCAGTTTGCTTTACATTGCTACTGACAAGATTTGGTTGACGGACTATATTTGACATTTGACAGAAAATATTTCGGCTTACCACAGATACAGTATCAGTTAAGGGATCCACAGACCTTGCAATAAATCCACGCGATTTTGTATCCATTGCCGCCTAGGTATAGTGCGACATAAAATAGTAGAAATTAAATGAAATGGAACTCTAAAATTTCCATACTATAGTCGGCCAAACAAGTTTGTCAGTAGAGAAAGGCGCGATATTCAAATTTTCTATGGGACGACAACCCTTCGCGCCTACATTTTTAGCCGCTTTTTTCTACTGACGGAAATGGCTTGACAGACTATAAATTGTTGCCATGTGTAAGCATTTTACGTCAAAAATGTGACAGCTACGTAGAAAGTGGCGCCCTCATTTATTATCCGACTTCCAAATCTCAAAAGGAGGAGATTCGATTGTGTTTTTTTCATGTTTGTTACTCCATATCTCCGTCATTACTGGACCGATTTTGAAAATTATTTTTTTGATTGTATGTATGCATACAGATTGGTCCCGTTTTTGTCAAAACCCAGTTCTGATCAAGCATATACATTCAAAAAAGTGACATTTGATGAAGTAGAACTGCTGATGATGATCAGAACGGAACTTTTCAACGACGCATACACGTTCACGTTTGTTTGTTAAGTTTTTAAGCCAAATTTTTGTCAAGCTCGAGTTCTGATGATGGGATTCACGAGGAATCGAGGGAACTCCTCAAATCTAAAAGGCATGCGTATAGAGATTTTAGTATTTTCACCAGAAAATCAAGAATTTACATTAAAACTGTCGCATTTGATGAAGTGGAACTGCTGATAATAATCAGAACAGAACTCTTCATTGACGCATAGTACACGTTTGGCGATTTCGAATTTCGATTTTGACGGAGCTGGCCCTGGAGACAGACCTGAACCTGGATCCGGGCTCTTATCTGGACCTGAACCCGGACCTGGACCTGGACTTGAACCTGGACCAAGACCTAGACCTAGACCTCGACCTGGACCTGGTCCTGGATCCGGAACTAGACCCGGACCCGGACTCGGACCTTGACCCGGAAAACCACTGATACCTAAACTAAATAAATCACTATGATTAGTTGATTACCTACCATAAAATGTAGGTATAATAAAGTATAATGATGCCAAACTTACTAGCCCCTCCCGCTCAAACCCCCGTACACCGCACCGCACGCGCCGTTAGGTTAGGTTTGAACTGCGATCCTCACAGAACCGAACAAACCCTTAGAAACGAAATGTCAATTTTATTCTAAGTCGTGCTACTAGAAAAGTGGGTGGTTTTACCTCCTTTTAGGTGCATCAACTATGTACAATAATCTTTTACCGGCCCCCATAGAAGTCGGTTTTTTTTCTTAGAAATTATTTTCTACTATTTTATGTCGCACTATACGAGTAAGTATAACAAAGTCAATCGCTTTGTATAATTTTTGGCAAACCGCGAGTTCTCAGTTCGGGGCGAACTACTAGTTATATACACCATTCAGTTTGCATATGTAAAAATAAAATGTTATCGAGGTTTGAATGTCAGTTTTGCACCTACTCACCCCATTTTACGGTACCTCCAACATTTTGTTAGCCTGCTAGTAGTTTGTAAAAAGATAATACTCGTACGTGTATCTAAATCATTTAAACTGCTAATACGCTCGACAAGAATTCCGCGCCGATATTGGCGATATGTCGTTCACTTCTGGAATGTTCCAGTCGGGGCGCCGTAATGCGAATGCTAATTTATTGCCTTTCCCGGCCTTGATTCACTGCTCCCTTAAACTATTGTCTACATAATCTCGGAGATTAGGCATTTATAAGCAAAACAGACATGTTTTCCTAAACTGCCCAATGTATTGGACAAATTGTTATTTGTATAGCAACTGAGGTAGTTATGTTCTACGTAGACCATGACTTGCGCGCGCGACTCCATTAAGTGAAGCGAATGCATTGAATATTAATTTAGAAATGATATTTTTGCGGTGAAAATTGCGGTACGATGTTAGATTCATTGAGTTGTTTGGTATCTTTAAACTTAAGTTATTTAACTCACACTAGTAAAAAGAGGACCGGCGCCGTAGATTAGACAAGATGCAAATCGCTAAAACGCTACGTAACGAACTAAACGCAACTGTTACTGTCGCACTACGTACTCGTAATATGGAAGAGTGATAGAGAGACACAAAGCGATTCGACGGCGAGGCGCACGCGATCGTCACTCTATAGGTATTCCACCTTTTTATCATGGTATGGTATATTTATCTAAACACGATATCTAGACTCAAAGTCAGTCGTATGTTCACCAGATCGCGCAGTAAATCAATGGTATTTTCACATTTTACACGAACGTAGTACAGTACCTAACGATAAATCGTGGTTGGGTACTATCCACCTGCATGTGTTGCAGCAAATGAAAATAGGTATGTACCTAAAAGATTAAAGCGAATGGAAACATCTACCTAGTAGATTAGTTACTACCTAAGTAATGGTAATATTTGCCACCAAACTTTATTTCAGCAGATTATTTTAGTCGTTGTTATGGGTTATAGGTACCTATGTCATCAACTCATCAGTAGCTAAGCTTAAAGTTAGACGAATTGAATGTGATTAGTCGACCGATAAATCCTCACGGACTTTAGGGGGGACCTCAAAAGTAACCCATTTACCAACACCAACATTAACACTCAAGTCAAAATTGTATATTGAATAAACTGCCTATCACAACCAATTTTCATCACAATGTACAAGCTTGTTATACTAAAATAAACCCTTTCAAAAGGCGAAACAAGTGTGAATGCAGCATTTCGTTTTCTCGATCAAAGGCTAGAATGCGTCGCCATTTATCAAGCAGCGGGAGGGTTTTGATTGATTATGAAATTTCCTCATAAGACTAATAAGGGGTTCAATTAACCCCTTCGCGAGCCCACCGAAACTTGATATGCATAAGCAAACAGCTGTGTACAAAACCAACGGACTGTGGGTATTATACATGGAAATTAATAAAACAGATTGATTGCGTATGCGTATATATGTGATATCATATTAAAGCCTGACCAATAATATATGATCATTACTGTAATGTAATTTATTTAAGTATTTTTATTATTTTTCAACCTGAGATACAGGGTTTTCCTAGTTCAGGTAGAAGTCACTAAAACGCCTTACTTCATATGATATTAGTAACCTAATGTTGAATGTGTGTTATATGTATGACTATGTTTTTCTGAATAAAGTTTTATTTATTATTTATGTATTACGTTCTTACGGTAGATGTCTCTAGGGTCCCCTACACCCACATGGTGGAAAAATTTGCTGGCTATGGATGAGATCTTGGTGGCTCAGATAGCAAGAGCTCAGCAGTATCGATCCAGAGGCCGTGAGTTCAAGTCTCAACCAAGACAGTAATTTTTCCACTTTTAAATTTATTCTAAGCTTAATGGCATCGTTCTAAGACGTTTCTGCTTGTTAAAAATTAAATATAGGTACATAATACCTATTAATATACTAAATGCACTTTTGTGCTAAGAAAGATGGCATAAATCCCACTGGAATGCATTCAATCCCCTATAACTATATATATAGGTATATTGTTATCTGAGTACCCACAACACAAGCCTTCTTGAGTTTACTGTGGGATACCTACTCTGTGTGGTAAATCTGTGTAAGAATGTCCTATAATATTTATTTTTTTATTTAACTGTGTTCCTATATATTATTTTGCTCATTAAGTCTATTGCCGCCTCATATTATTCCCAGGACCTGCCGTCGTGCGGTGAATGAGAGCTCATTCACTGCCAAAATGTGTTACGTCACCAGAAGAACGTCAATGATGCTTTCAATGCCAATGGTGTTATTGCGATTGCTCATCCAGTGAAGGAGTCGACCGCTCTCAGGCAAAAGACGTGGTATCTAAACTCACACAATCGACTACTGTCAAATGCCAAAAATATATGTACCTAGCCAGAGCTGGGCACCGTTAATCAAAAAGTTAACTTCGTTACTCGTTAATCCGTTAAATAAAAAGTTAACTTCGTTAAACGTTACTTTTCAAAAGTTTTAACGGAAGTTAAAGTTAATCGTTAATCGTTAACTCGAAATCGTATATATACGCAATAGGAAATAAAACTAGTAGAATTAATCATACATTTTGACGCTCGGTCTCAAATAGTAAGTTGTTATATTTGTCTCGCTCGCACCCGTGTATCTTATATGGCAACTGCTCAGGTTGCCGCGATCGACTCTGTCATACTCTCGTAATAACAAAATTAATACGGCGCACGGGGTAAGCAATATTAGACTCTTAGTCAGTAGTACAAGCGCGCGACGATTCGCGCTATGTAAAGTTGCACTGCATACAAACCTAACGCAAACTAGTCGGAACGTGATCGGCGCGGCGCGGCAGCGCGTGGCCTTGGTGTGAGTAGGTAGGTACTTAGGTATTAACGATTAACGTACTTAAGGAAAGTTAACGGAAGTTAACAAGTCCGTTACAGGTTTTTAATGTTAACTTAAAAGTTAATCCGTTACTCGAAAACTTAACTTCGTTAATTAACGATTAACGGACTTCTGCCCAGATATGTACCTAGCGTAAGAATGGCTTTATTCTGTTATTTCCTGCCTACCAAAATGTTACCAAGTGGAGTTTTCGCATGAGCCGACGGGGCCAATAATACTCAGGTACTCATTACTTCGAGAAGAATAACCAATTATTTAACCCATTTACTTTTATTACTACCCGCGCGCTAAAATATGGATACCAATTAATTCCTCGCCAGTCTGCCTGGGACCAAGAACGTAGGGTAACTGCTATTTTACAAGCTTTTATTTAGTTTCACCTGTCCCGTTGTCTGTAATCAAATCTTGCAAGTTAAATTTGATCCAAATTTCAGCTCAATCGGAAACTCCCGGTGAGCTGCAATTTTGCATGCATGTATAAATCGGATGACAATGCAATATTATTATTACATAGAGCTGATCTGATGATGGAGACAGGAGCCATAGGAACTCTGAGATCGAACAACGCAACCTAATTGTGTTAGGGGTTTTTAGAATTGTCTCGATGAGTGTTAGTTGTCTGTCGTAAGAAAAGTACAGTCAGCGATAAAATCTTGTACCAAAAATGAATTTTTTGCCAAAACTTATTAGTTATTGACCACTACATAGTAACTGGCCACTCGAAATCAGAAAGATAGTTACTCATGAAATAAAACTATTAAAATGGATTAAATATATCGCGTATATTTAATGTATCATCCTGACGTTTCGAACCCTTTAAGCACGAACGCATTGGTTTATCTAAGCAATCGACTCTGCTGTTTCATTTAACGGGTGGAATACACGGCCAGAAAAGACGTTATAGCCGAATATTGGGCGATATTGATTGATTCAAGACCCGCACTCAATAAGGTCCTCGGGAACGCTTCATGTAACCGGAAACTCTTTTGAGACGAGTGTTCATTAATAACGTAAGCTATTAATATTAGAGTATTTTTAGTTAAGCCTATTATTAATAACTCTTCATCTTAACTGAAATAAGAATATGACGTACCTATAGATATCGAAAAGATAAGATATGAAACGAAGCTTGAATAAAAATAAAATAAAAGAAATAAATAAATAAATATAAGAGCGATTACAGCGGCAGTTAAGCCTCAGGGGGCTTTGTTCGCTGTCATAATTTTTTGAATGTAAATATTTTGTGTTAATAAATAAATGAAAAAAAAAAAAATATCAAAAAAGGAAAGGATAAACGTTTTTTCGTTTTTGCTAAATCTTAACTGTCTCATTAAATTGCATTATGATTAGGCCTATGGTGTAACTATATCTACCATGGGTTGATAAGGTATACGTACTGGTGCTAGACGCGGTCCCACCCAGTATATGTCATCTTGAAACTTAAGTCATTGTCAATAGAGATGACAGCAGGGTGCCATCTATTGGGCATTAGCATGTCGAGCACTAGTACGTTTACCTTATACTGACAGTTCCACATCTCATACATGTTGAGATCTTACCAAGTTTTATGAGACAGATTTTTCTCGGCTAAAAGTCATCTCTTGACTGAATTTTTATCTTCTAGATTAGAAAAGCTTTAGGGATCGCCTTAGAAAGGATATATTCAATATAATATACCCCTAGCTAGATTAAATGTTTTTGTCATTGAGGGAGTTTCTAAAAGATTGCTGTACTATACGTATGATTCTTTTTATTAAATATGGTGCTTTAGGAACGCTTATCGGATAACAGTTCGTCATTTTTTCAAAAAAGTAGATACGTAGGTATGAAAAGACCAGTGTATACAATTTTAGGACATGACTCCACTATTCAGGTCATTCATTCATTCATTAATCATCACTAGTAAGAATGATAATTGTGGCTACCAAAGAAAGCAGGAGGACCTCATGGTAAGAGCTTGCGGAGATCTAACAGCCGAATTTTAAGTTTTCACTGAACTGAAACAAGGAGACGCTCTTTCGCCATTGCTGTTACAACTAAACATACAAGTGAGCAAACCGTCTAAATCGCTTCATAACCATAATAATGCTTAAATTTATGACTTAGCGATTGGATCTCCGATAGTGGACAATTTGATTATTATATACTTACCTAACTTAGAAAGTCTAATTTTATTTTCATTATTACAAAATAATTTATAATTAAAGAAGTAGAGTCCAATTGGACATTCTGGGACGCTCTGGGTCGTGTCTGGTTCAGCAGGTTTCCATTGCAGTTCAGCGGGGGAACGCAGCAGGAATAATGGGGACCTTTGAGCCAGGTACGATTCAGGGTGGTTTATTTTAGATTTTTGTGCTGTATTTATTTGTAGTTTTAGTATATAAGTTAGTTTATAGGTATTTATTGTAAATTATCTGTATTGGACATTAACAACTGTCTTTTTATACGGCCGCTGTAGCTGGCATCGCGAATATTGCTGCAGCAAACTTTAGATAGGCCGTGACAGGTACCCCAAATTGAGGAAGTTTGGCGGCCAAAAGGACGGGCTTTCACCTCACAAACATTCGATGTGGCACGTATCTCTATCATCCTGTACTCGTAGTAAATAAAAAGTAATTGACGATATTTGGTCGCGAGTGTTCCGGACAGTTAAGAACAATTGATACTTTATACTTAACAATCTAACTTTGCACACTGCCCATATTACACATATAAGTACGTTGAAAAGACTATGTAAAGTGCCAAGACTTCATAATCTTACACATTCCGTAGCCAGGTCAGACACGTAATAGGAGTTCTTGCGGCCATTCGAAGTGCGCGTGGCTGGCTTTTCACAATTTCGGGCTAATAACGGCATATTTGACCGACCACACCGCGTTAGGCTTATGAAGCGCAGGTGAAGGAATAGCCTCACGCGAACCAGTCTAAGTGCAATCTTTCATTGTGTATATAGTTATCAAGGATCCAGAGGCCATGGTTATTTTGGTTTGCTTGAGAGGAACGCTCGTTAAGTAATGAGAATAAAAAGCCTTTGTCAGGCTGCAATGCACCTGCCCTACGACGCCTTGCTGACTAATAAAATGGTTATTGCTACGTTTAGAGCATGAGAAGCTAGTTTGGTATATTTATCACCATTTTTGAAGCAAATCATAAAAGTAAGGACAGAATTCTTATTATGTTGGTCAAATTGATAGGTGAGCTTTTATACTAAATAACCTTATGCTTGTTTTTAGGGTTCCGTAGCCAAATGGCAAAAAACGGAACCCTTATAGATTCGTCATGTCTGTCTGTCTGTCCGTCTGTCCGTCCGTATGTCACAGTCACTTTTCTCCGAAACTATAAGAACTATACTGTTGAAACTTGGTAAGTACATGTATTCTGTGAACCGCATTAAGATTTTCACACAAAAATAGAAAAAAAAACAATACATTTTTGGGGTTCCTCATACTTAGAACTGAAACTCAAAAAAATTTTTTTCATTAAACCCATAGGTCTTCAAAAATGATATTGAGGTTTCTAATATCATTTTTTTCTAAACTGAATAGTTTGCGCGAGAGACACTTCCAAAGTGGTATAATGTGTGTCCCCCCCCCCCCTGTAACTTCTAAAATAAGAGAATGATAAAACTAAAAAAAATATATGATGTACATTACCATGCAAACTTCCAACGAAAATTGGTTTGAACGAGATCTAGTAAGTAGTTTTTTTTAATACGTCATAAATCGCCTAAATACGGAACCCTTCATGGGCGAGTCCGACTCGCACTTGGCCGTTTTTTTTGTGTGTAAAATACATTTATTTACATTATAGGTATATACAGTGGTACTACTAAACTAAATTAATAACTAGCTTAAATCTAAAATAGGCCCTTGAGGCAGTGTACCAAGGATGCTGGCGGCATTTCCTCGTTGTATCTTAATGCTGATACGATTAGAAAATAATGCGTGACTGACGTTATTAAGAGCCTAATAGGACAATTAAGAGCGTGATATTAAAATGCATTATTTATTTTCTGAAAATGGGCTCTGTATGAGATGTCTGCCAGTCATGTTCAAGTATCTAGGGCAACGTACGGTTTGCCCTACTTATTTCCTTAATTCTGTTTTGCCTCATATTTTGGTGCAGTTATATTATACTTGGCTTTTTATTAAATAGCTGCTGGGAAAATACCTCCTACTTATACCTTCACTGTTATACCTAAATAGAATAGACCGTATATAACTTAAATAATAAACAGCACCTTAGTATTTCGTGCCCCGAGTCAGCACACGTACGTTTATTAGCTTTGATATTATTAAACCGAAGAATTGTTGTCTGTTTTTGATATCAACTTATATACTGTACTGTACCTACCAGTATCATGCTCAGAATTAGCGAAACTCGATAATAATGTCTGCGATGTTTATCTGTTGAAAAAAAAAAACCGATTGCCACTAGAGAAGGGAGGGATTATATGTATAATGTTTGCCCGTCTAGTTTGTTATTTATGTATTTCCAAGAATGTTCGGAGTCCAATATTTATCCTTTGAAAGCTCTAAAATTGATTCAAATGTTGAACAAGACCGATTGATTTATAAAAGAAACATTATTTTTAGATCGCGTTCATGAATTATTGCGAGGAGACAGAAATTCATTAATCATGTCAACTGTTTAAGCAAATGTGTATTCAATTATAGTAGATATTTGCTACTGTAGATAAATATATAATAATTTGCTTCAAACCAGAGAACTATAGGTAGGTATATTTATTTTATAGATAATAGGTTCACAACCATTATAGGTTACAGTACAGAATTTCCGCATTACCTGTCATATTTTGATTTAACATAATATACAGGCTGACACTTAAGACGTAATACAAAATATGTTTTTCGAACTCATTTTCCTGGTGTTATAAGCCCCTGCTAGGTCTCCTGTTGTTAAAGTAATCATTAACATTAACATAATTGCTTTAATTTTATCTCTAATTTTTAGGCTCAGTATGGTTACCCTACCTACTTAAAATGAAAAAAAAAAGTTTGTAACCACTTTCGTAGTAAACACTCACCTTTTTAGGGTTCCGTACCCAAAGGGTAAAAACGGGACCCTATTACTAAGACTCCGTTGTCCGTCTGTCCGTCCGTCTGTCACCAGGCTGTAGCTCACGAACCGTGATAGCTAGACAGTTGAAATTTTCACAGATGATGTATTTCTGTTGCCGCTATAACAACAAATACTAAAAACGGAATAAAATAAAGATTTAAGTGGGGTCCCATACAACAAACGTGATTTTTGACCGAAGTTAAGCAACGTCGGGCGGGGTCAGTACTTGGATGGGTGACCGTTTTTTTGCTTGTTTTGCTCTATTTTTTGTTGATGGTGCGGAACCCTCCGTGCGCGAGTCCGATTCGCACTTGGCCGGTTTTTTTGATTATCTCGACCGATAATTTATGAATAAAATGCAGTTTGCACACATTATTGAAATCGCTTGTCATAACAAATTTTAGTTAGCCTGTCATTGTAGCGAACTCGTGTTATTAAATGAATAATGCCTCCTCCATATCCATTTACAATTTTCAATTTGTCATGGCAGAAATGTACTTTACGGTGCGGTGCGGACGCAAGCACTTTTTCACGAACGGTGCAGAGTGCCCAATTCCAACAAGGCAATTGATCAACTCCTACATACTCGTACAAAATCTGAGAGACCATGGGCAATTTACAGTCCCGTTCATGTCCAACGTACCTAGAGGTCGACGCCCAAGATACTCGGAGGCGTTTCGAACACAGGTGCTTAAGTATTTTATCCGACACCCAGAAGCCACAGAATCTGTATTTTAACCAAGATGGGGCTCAGCACATTTTTCTTTGCGGGTACGAAATTACCTTGATCCAAACTTTTCCCGAGCGTTGGATAGGAAGTTCTGAATGCCAACCAGTTTGTACTTGGTAGAATCAGTCAGGAGGAATCTTCGACGTCGTGCAGAATAATGTGAAGCGCTAATTGGTGGTCACTTCGAACATTTGTTGAAATACGTTTAAACTTTGGATTTGTCTGATTTAGCAATAAAATATTTTAAACAAGTACCTACTTATCGTTAATTATTACATTATTAGACATAATGCACAAAAGAATGTTACTGCACTCAAGAGCAACAAAAATGGTCTCCTTCTATGAGAATCACCATAAAAAATTACCCATTTTCATTGCTTTCGAGTGTACATCATGTTAGTGTAGTTTTATGTTTTAAATGTCAGAATTAGTTAACATGACATGACTAATAGGTGCCACACGAGCACACGACAGTGTGTCCACACTTCGAGATTTTAATCATTTATTTTGTTAGAAAGTTACAAAAAATAATTTTGATTAACTTTAATAACTGAGTTAGTGCATCGTGTTCTCGATCTTTAATTAAGTCAGAATTACTTATTTTGTATTACGTCTTGGGTGTCACCCTGTATAATATATATTTATAAAGTTTAATAACGATTCTAATTAAAAGAAAATACCGATAAGATCTTTTGATTGTTTTTCGTACATCGTACACACTTAAGTTTCATAACTAGAACCCAAAACCGGATTTTATGGAGTAAAATTTCTCCTAATCTATATTAAATTAACCTATTTGTTAGTTAGATATGTTTAGGGTTCCGTACCCAAAGGGTAAAAACGGGACCCTATTACTAAGACTCTTGAGTCTTGTCCGTTTGTCTGTCACCCGGATTTACTTTTATAATTTTATAATTTTTACAGATATGTATGTATTTCTGTTGCCGCTATAATAAAAAATACTAAAAAGTACGGAACCCTCGGTGGGCGAGTCCGTCTCGCACTTGTTCTTTCATTTGTAATCTATAAACCCACATAATCTATAACGCCATCGCCACAAGCGTAGGCGTGGCGGGGTGGCTTAGGGGTTCAAGGCGTTAGGCCGAATTGCTAAAGACGCCGGTTCGAATCCGGCCTTCACCACTGGAGGGCTTCGTCACTTTTCTTTAATACCTATATCACATCTATTTCAGTTTATAATTTATATATAGTAGTGTGACTACGTAAAAAACACAAAAAATTGTGTATTGTAATATATTCACGAAGAGCAAAAGCACGAGTCCGTTAGCTGCTAACGCCATGACCCTAGACGCAGGTTCAACTCCTGCTCTCTAAAAACTAGAGAGCCTTGGTCACTTTCTTTTTTGTAACTATCTGAAATATGTTTCAGTTTACAACATAGGTAATATTATTATATTAGGACGACCAATAGACCGTATATTGTATTGCGGTCCTAGAAGACGACCCTGAGCATTTTGCCTGAATAATGAATAAATTATTAGGTCTAATGTTGTATGTATAGTCGTACACGGGGAGCCTCATATATTTATTACACGTGGGCGAGATGGGTTGCTAAACTATTTATCCTCATAATCGAATGATAAACAGAATATAGTGCTTGTGTAAGTTTTGGGCTAGCCCGGTGAAGTTCGAGGCTGGGTTCAGAGTGTTCAGACTGTTCAGCAGATGCGCACGACGCGACGACGAAATAATGATGCCGCCGACGGTGGCAACAGATGTGCTTGATATTAAACTTGTTTTTGTGCTCGTGTTTAATTCAACTGAAATCAAAGGGCATACTTTTATACCAGGTTCAGCAGTGACTTAGTATGTTAGCCCTTATGAATTTCTGGCGCAAATTTGTATCAAATACGTGATACTTAAATTATAAGTAATTGAAGGGATGTTTACAAAAATAACATAACTGACTACACTGGTTGACACCTGAAACGATTAACAATATTCTTAAAAAAGTGTCAACCGCTCTAAGCAGTTATGTTGTTTTTGTAAACATCCCTTCAATTCAATAAATATAAATTCGGAACGCTCAAATAAAGTCAGAATGATTGTGTAGGTATAAATTGTTATAATTGTATACCGAGCAAGCACAGACGTGCCTGATCGTTATACAATTTTTAGTTATTCATTTATTACATACGCATGTATCAATAACAGGATAGGTATCCTAATTTGACAGTATGGAAATTGACACAATAACAGGTACATAGTTACATTATGTCATAGATTACGATAAAATGTATCATACGTTTGCGATGTTTATTAAATAGGAATTTTAGGACACGTTCGTGTCGTTCGTCCCACGCTCAGCTTTTCTTGGGCCTATTGCCTATAACCCACGAATGTGCGCTTGACGTACCTATCAAAATTGTATTAAAAACTAAATTGTTTATTTGTGCTCTCCCTTTTTTGCTGTAAACTGGTTCTTATTGGATTGGTATTAAAAATATTTTATCTAAATCGTCTCTTTTAGTTTGGGACTTATGAGGTTTATATAATAAGTCAGAGGGAGTTAGCGGAAATCGTTTATTGGGTTGGGAACCCCTGTAATGTGGTTTTATCAAATTTATCATAGTTTACTAACCGAAGGGTTTTTGGGTTTATTGTTAGAAATATGAAATTGTATGAATTTTCTCGTGGACAATATTAATCGTACCTATATATAATACCGTTACGTTTCTATTATTAAGTATAAGATGTAATTAGGTATGTTTATAGGACGCTGAAACCTTACGTAGCTGTTATAGTGATGGAAACACTTTGTACAATCGGCGGTGAGATGATATCCGTCAACAGCCGATCAAGCGCCCGTAGAAAATGTATTTCTGGAAAACCTGGTCATCGTTTTTAACTTACCGATTAATAGTTTCTTATTGCTTAAGTAGTACCTAACTAAAGTAATGACTATTCTTTCACCTTATGCCTTAGTTGGAATTAGGTTGGTTATGATTAGTATCAATCGGGCGGCGCGGTGCCGGCGCGGTGCCGGCGCGGCGGCGGCGGCGCCTGTTCGCGAGCACCGGCGCGCGCACGAGGCGCGGCGCCAACGCTCCCACCGCTCGGGCCCAAACTGCTCTTAACCGCATCATACTGGAGTCAGATGATGTAGATATATTTGCTGATAGTGCTGGTGTATTTTACAGGAAACTGATAAGGTGCATAGATAAATAATATAATGTTATAATGTTAAAATGCATCCCTGATCTCATTGTTATAAGTTTGTTCTGTTGTAAGTATAAATATTTTAATATAATTATGTAATATACCACATAAGTGCTTTGGTGTTATACTGTTAATTTATGTGTAAAGTTTAATAAATAAAATAAAAAATAAAATAAAATCAGACATAGCTCGTCACGAACAGACTGCACAAAAGATCAAAGCAAAGGTCTTCCGAAAAGCCCGCCATCCACTCAAGGCTGTGACCGTTATCATATTGGAATTAGGAAAAAGCGATTAGGTGAAAAAAGTCAGCTTTTTTTCTCAAAAGTTTTGCAGCAACTGGACCTCATGCTTTGACACTTGCACTACCACGAAAGCTATGATCAAATAACCTGAAGCTCGGATAACTACAATTTATACGTTATTGGCTTGATTCTTAAATTATTTTGGCACCTGAAGAGGACCCTAAGAGAACTATTAGTTATTCTGTGCCCTAAGCTTCATTCAGATCAAAGCACAAAGATAAACTTAAGAGCTACTTCAATAGGTTATCTATTATATAAACATATCAAAATAACAAGTTATTTGCTGCGTATCCTAAACTGTTCCTAAGTAAGAAAGTTTCACGTTCAAATGGATTAATATGTCTATGCCATAGTAGAAGACAATTAACCGTAGACGAAAAGCAAGGCAACACAGGGATTGATACGAGCGGTCTAATTAGGACGCGTCCGTGCCAACTCCATTGCTTTTTGTTCTACTCACAGACGTATACTTAAATAGTTGCCGTATGTTGACTTTTATTATTGACTCTTATTATTGAATTTACTTTGTGTGTGTTGCGGAAATACTAGCACAACTGACATAAAATACTTTATTAAATAGATTTACATATTAAAAACATAAATCAGCCTGTGCTGTATTGATCCACAGGCAAAACATTTAAAGCATGAAACATCACTGAAAAATGTTCGAACTGAAGTTTTCGACAAACCACAAATCTTTACATCATGCATGCACAAACAATATCGTTAGATGGATGTTAGCGTGAACTATATAGATATAAGGTCTGTAGTCCCGTGACACTGATTAACCACCCAGTTTTTATAAGCCGCGTTAGACCGCTCGCAAGAAATACTCTTTGTATGGCGAAAATAAAAATCTTATATATTGAATCCAGCGTACATGCTGGATTAATGATAGTAATGATAGATATGAATAAAATCGATTTGGGCCATTTGTAGATACCAGTTCGCGCTTTACTTGTTATTTGTCTAATAATTTGAGTATTTTAAATACATTCTTCGTTTGGCTTGGATCAGACAAGAGTTTTCAATGAAATAAATTCGGTAAAACGTAAAATTGAGTGGCACCAATTAATCTATCAGCAAGCCTAAACCTAAACCTAGCAGCAAGATTGTTGATAATGGTCCTTAGGACATTCAGAATAAAATAACATTGCATTTCATGAACCAATAGCAATCAACGTACTCGTACGCTTCTGTCGGGATATACAAAGTCGACTGCTGCAACTTTAGTCTTCAATGAACAAATAATATCCATCCTTTTCACAATGAACTCATGAAAGAGGGACGCTAGATTCTCCCAGCAATTTGTACGAATCGTGTTTTTCTAAGGTCGATGAGGATTTGAAACTTCGATGCTCTCACAATAGTTTCGAGCCAATTTTGTGACTTTTGCCTTTACGCTTAAGTGTTCTTACGGAGTTCTCAGTGAACATTATTCAGCAGAGACGTTATGCATTAGACGTTTCGAGGCTGTGCATTTGCATTTATGAATAATGTCACAGAAATAGCTTTCCAACTAAATAGGTACCTGAACAATAGATACATCATACAGACATCGGATAACTGTGAGCAAAATTAAATAATATATGCATTGCATATTATAAGAAATTCGCCTTCATTACGATTACGAATAACTGCTTCGTTTATGTAATATATGACTGCTATATTTATCGGCCACTACCTACCGAATTAGCCGCTCTTAAAAAAAAAACAACGGGTTGCACTCCGGGAGTGCCGGCAGAAGTGAAAACTCAATTACTACTGCAAAATGTCTGCAGCACTATGTATAATTGAGGTTAACGCCATCTAGCGTTATTTCGTCGCATTAATTGAAACTACTAAGCACATCACTGTTAGTACTCGAGTTATATTAATCCGATCAAAAACATTACATGTAAAAAGGTGCAAGTCTCGCAACGCTTTTACTACAAAAAAGTTTTGAGATGTAATGTGAAACCAAGTCGGTTATTTTAATCAGTGCCAGGGGGTGTTAAACCGTATCAATAAGATATCTTTAATTTGTAATATGTATAATGACTTGGCCATCGCACGGCTGCATAATGTCAAAAGGATCATCGTCACCTATTAAAAAAAATCTAATTGAACATAACACTAGCGCTAATTGCAGTTTGAGCATTACACATATTTACGAGTACGGTACGAGTAAAGCATTATGTGCGATTGCCAAGTCATTATATGTATTACAAATTAAAGATATCTTATTGATACGGTTTTAACACCCCCTGGCACTGATTAAAATAACCGACTTGGTTTCACATTACATCTCAAAACTTTTTTGTAGTAAAAGCGTTGCGAGACTTGCACCTTTTTACATGTAATGTTTTTGATCGGATTAATATAACTCGAGTACTAACAGTGATGTGCTTAGTAGTTTCAATTAATGCGACGAAATAACGCTAGATGGCGTTAACCTCAATTATACATAGTGCTGCAGACATTTTGCAGTAGTAATTGAGTTTTCAAATTTTTTCCCCACCTCTAAAAGGGCACAGCGCCGCTAAAGAAGTTTTCACTTCAAAATAAGGTTTCAATTGGCTTGTTTCTTTCTGACTTGTTAGGAAAGGCCAATTACTATGTAAAGTGTCATTCTATGGAACTTGCTAACTATGTAAACAAACCGCTATATTGAAACTGTCTAAAAATATGAATTTACTAGTGACTATTGTTTACATAGTTAGGAATTTCCATAGATTACGCTTTAGTGGCCAATCACCCTATGACGTTTAAAATTATTATATGTTACCAACTCATTAATTTTAAAACCAAACTGCAAAATATGTAACTAAAAGTGAATTGTTATGTTAGTTTCCACGGTAATTAAACCGTGGCAAAATAAGTCGTAACAAGCCTCGCTGTTTTTGCATGCATTTCGCGCGGTCTGTTAAAAGATTTTCGTGGCTGAAATAATAATTGGGCGGGCGAAAAGTACCACTTTCGCGCTTAATTTTAATGTTTCAACAGCTTACGTAAAAACTCATATTTAAATGTGTTGATTAATGTCACATATTGTGGTTTTATGTAGGTATTTTATTTTGTTCTCTTTTCAAGGTAGTATTTTAGTATATGCGTAAGTGCCGGCTTTATTAATGCGCTTTACGACTTTCCTGTCAACAGCTGTTATAACAGCTGTTAATAGGTTTAGGCCCAGTAGGTATAATATTGTATGTAGAAGTTAAAATAAAATATTATTTATTTTGTTAGGATTATATTTCTGGGAACAAGTACAAAATGTAGTACCCATTGAAAATATTTCTGGAAAGGAAAAAAAAATGTATATAGGTACCAACTATGAGTAGGTAAATTACTATAGCGATTACCTTCCCGTAGAAGAAAACACTCTGTATTTTGCTTAACGTCTGACGTCATACGTCGTCTGTCATCAGCACCAAATCTCTGCCTAATAACAATAATCCATCTAATAATCTGATGTACCACGTATACATATATAAATAATGTTAAAATGTGTAAATTAGATAAAACTGCGTTCTTTTACCACTTAAAGGATGACTCACGTTAGACCGGGCCCTGTCCGGGCCGTGCCGGAGCTTCGTTATCTATGGAAAGCATCACGTGATCACCTGTCATTTGTCATAGAAAAGTAAGCTCCGGAAGCTCCGGCCCGGATACGGCCCGGTATAACGCGAGTCATCTTTCATTGGTATCATATTCCTGAACGCTCCCATACGGATCACCTTCGAGCTCATAGCTACACCGATTCACCCAAGTCACAGAATAAATAATAATACTAAGTACAGAAGACTCACTCTCTAACAAAACGCATCTGTTACGATCAGTACAGGTATGGCCGCTAGGTGGCGACAGCGCCACGCGCGGCTTATGGCTTTCCCCAAAATTGGGGCCGAACGGATGTACTTTTAGCTACCTGTAGCAAAGCGACAAAATCGCGGAGTGAGACACGCCTGCCCAAGTGTTCACTCAGCAAGCCCGCTTTGTTAGCTTAGTAGGTAGGTACCTGTGTGGCTATTTCCATTTGCTTAAATTGTTCAGTGCATCCTCAGGAACTGTTCTTCTCCATTCACAAAAAGCCTTTGTCTGGACCTCTTGTAAAATTCGTTTTGTTCTTATACTGTTATTTTATTTGTCAGCTCTCACGACCTAGTTCCTTTCGCTATCATTCACAAGCGGCGCTTAAAATAAATGGTATGTAGAAGGAATAGTCAAGGGAAATAATTTTTATTCTCAGTTTTACGTCAACCTTTGTGCTCGGTATTTTTTTAAGAGATGTAAAACATTTACAAAATGTAAATTGTAAACTATGTAGTGCTCCAACGTAATACATTTTCATTATACTTACTTTATAAAACTATGGGTGCATTTAAATACTCAAATTAAAACGCAACCTTACTGTTAATAGTTACTTATTAAAATATTTGTTTTATGGGAGTAGGATCTAACACAACAACATTGAAAAAGTACAGAATCTGATACGTAATTAATTAATTTATGTATGCTAAACCTTAAGTTAACACGTACTCTGTCCAGGTGCCCCCAATTAAGCTTTTTTTCAAGATTCCGTGCTTCCACTATGGGTTTACAACTTCAAAGTGAAAGCACACTTGGACGTGTGACTTTGTCATATCATTTTGTATGCGGACAGTGAACGTGTTAAACCATTTCAAAATAGGTTCCGTTAATGAAATGTGTAAGCGGGCTGCAACTTGAGAACTGTCTAGGTATCTACCTAATATTTAAGATAAAATCTTTTTTTAGAATATGAGGCTGGACTCCATCAAGTTTTACAATACTAGTTATTTTAGTGTTTTTTTCACTCGGTCAATGGAATCTGTGTTTTTATTGTCGCCTAAATAATAATTCATGGTTTATGGTTTAAGAATTTATTTCTCCAAAAGAATATTACATTCAAAAAACAAAATGTAGGTATTTTTATTATTTTTTCTACTCCCGTACCTTTATTTGTCATTTAAAAGATCGCACACACACCTTTAAACCCCTATGTTATAGTTGTCAAGACAAGTCTTTAGTATGTATATTCCCCAAAAAAGTATTTGTGCATACACGCAGTATCTTTTTGGTACTTTTACGATACTTCGTGTAATCACCACTTAAATAATATTGTATGAAATACATTGTTGCCAACCTAATTTTAATTGTCATCTCTGACAGATGAGTACTAAGTGCATTGCTGCCAATTTACAAAATATTCATTAGGTTCTATAGTAGAAACAATGAAATTGCTTCAGAAGTCAGAAACGCGCATGTGACACCCGTAATATAGCAAGACCCATAGACTACGAACACCGCTTAGCGTTGCTTGTTAGTCTCCATAGGCTACTGTGGCCAAAATCGAGAAAAAAAACTATCCAAAATTGAAATTTAACTAAGAGCAAGTACCAGGGCCTCATGAGAGTCATGAGTTACAAGAAGGTGTCGCTGACCAACCGGCCGTGGGGCGTGGGGCGCGGTGGCCGGGTTTGGTTTGTTTACCTACATATATGTCCTATATGATTCCACTTGTTAAGTATTATTTTTAATGAATGAAAAATATTTGTAAAATTTACAATTTTTTTTTCAAAGTAAGTGCTTGGTCGTAGAAAAAGTATTGTATGCAACGTTGTTTAACTGAGTCAAAAAATACTCGTGGCGTCTTTATTAACAATTTTCGGCTTCGCCTCAAATTGTTACTCACGCCACTCGCCTTTTTTGACCCCTCTTAAACAACGGTTGCATAAAATACTATAATTTATAGGCGTTAATCAAACAAACCTCCAACTCGGCGTGATAAAAAACAAGGTACCACATAAAATAAATCATTATAAAAAGGGCTAAGTGTTCGTTGGGCCACGGTTAAAGGGTTCCGCGTCTTAATACGATATAGAAAGCCATATAAGCAAATGGGCGTATCTTATCGGCACCAAATACCGTTTTAGAAAACTTTACCTTATTTTTAATGACCTATGAAATAATGTGTCACACATTGTTATTTTACTGATTTTATACCTACTTTTTGTTATGTATGGAGTATATGTATGTATATAAAACAAAATAAAATAATCTAATTTTTAGACTTAGTAGTGGCGCATAAAATACACCTACAATTAATACAAATTTTATGTTAAATGGCTGTGACATACGGACAGACAGACGGACATGACGAAACTATAAGGGTGCCTTTTTTGCTATTTTGGCTATGAAACCAGTATTATGCGACATAAAAAAAGCGGCCAAGTGCGAGTCGGACTCGCCCATGAAGGGTTCCGTATTTAGGCGATTTAAGACGTATAAAAAAAAACTACTTACTAGATCTCGTTCAAACCAATTTTCGGTGGAAGTTTACATGGTAATGTACATCATATATTTTTTTTAGTTTTATCATTCTCTTATTTTAGAAGTTACAGGGGGGGGGACACACATTTTACCACTTTGGAAGTGTCTCTCGCGCAAACTATTCAGTTTAGAAAAAAATGATATTAGAAACCTCAATATCATTTTTGAAGACCTATCCATAAATACCCCACACGTATGGGTTTGATGAAAAAAAAAAATTTTGAGTTTCAGTTCGAAGTATGGGGAACCCCAAAAATTTATTGTTTTTTTTCTATTTTTGTGTGAAAATCTTAATGCGGTTCACAGAATACATCTACTTACCAAGTTTCAACAGTGTAGTTCTTATAGTTTCGGAGAAAAGTGGCTGTGACATACGGACGGACAGACAGACGGACAGACGGACAGACGGACAGACGGACAGACGGACAGACGGACAGACGGACAGACGGACAGACGGACAGACGGACAGACGGACAGACAGACAGACAGACAGACATGACGAATCTATAAGGGTTCCGTTTTTTGCCATTTGGCTACGGAACCCTAACAAACAAAAACTTTTTAAAAATTCATATAATGTATACGGAATCCTTGGGGTGCGAGTGGACGCCAGATTGATTTTAAACAATCAATGCAAACTCACAACAACGGGAATGTAAAACAAATGTTTAAACCAGGTATTCCGATTTAACGTAGGTATGCTGAAAATATACCACCAACTGCTAGAATAAACAATCGAATAGAAAGTAAAATCGAATAAATAAAATACGAAATTTTATGCGAAAAACAATGTTTGTTTGTGGAAATGATTTCATCCGTATGAAGTGTACCTAATGCGAACTGTGTCAGTTACAACCTATCCTAACCGGGTCCATCATCAGCTCAGGCCGCGTAGCCAACACGCCAATCGCTTACGCTCTGTAGCCATCGAAACGCAACTGTCACTGTCGCACTAATATGGAAGAGTGATAGAGAGACGCAAAGCGATTTGATGACGAAGCGAAAGCGATCGTCATCTTGGCTAGGCCGCCAGGTTCCTCAATGCTGAGAATCGAAACATTATGAATGCACCTGAAAACTATCTTCTATCCCTTGCTTGCTTGCTTCGTGCATTAATTTGGGATTTTGGACACCATCTAGCGGAAGGTTGGCCATGAGGCCTTATGGTTTCAACTTTACCGGTCATTACTGGCCAGGCCACAACTTTGCGCGACCGGTGACGGCGGCGGCAACCATAGGTGCAAACGAAAGCTCCGATCGCTGTGTCCCGCTCTAAATTATGACTGCCGCTTGCCGCTGACGCCGCCGCGCGATGGCGTGGCCGGGCCGTCATGTTATCTTCAAGCTATGTGCGAAGGATTCGGAGTGATGCGAGTTTCGACTCTCTTTGAAAAAAAACTTTAAACTTGACAGTTTGTAAGGCGTATAAAATTAACATGAATGCAATATTCAATATCGATTTGAAAATTGTCCAGAGAACTTTCAGGGTGGAAGGGGTAACAAAAGGTGACTTAGTAAAACAAAGGCTTCATATTTAACAAAATGAACAAAGACAGTGACCTAAAATAACAGTTATAAGAAGTCAGTGTTATTATTACAGACATTTTGAAAATTTGTTACTCTCGCTTAAGTAAAGAGTTTCCGTTGGACACCCTGTAGGTATGAATAACAGAATGCAAATAATACACTGAAAAAAAACCGAGCTCATTGAGTAATTTAAAAAATAACAGTAACTAAGAAATACTTTTTGATCAATATCCTAAACCGCCTTTGTTATTACAGGTAGCAAGTGTAACGCGTTTATTCCTGTCCAAATGGTACGAGTATAATATGTAAGGTTTCTGAACGAGACTCCTAAGTGGAGTTTTTGTTTTCTTGCCCTTTGGGGAGTATTAGTTCCTCCGGCAAAATGTAGCGTCCTTCTACACAAATAATAATATGTCCCTTACGTAGAACATGAAAGAAAGTTCTTTTGAGAGGGTAGCTAGTTATAATTGCAAAGGAATATTACACGTACCTTCTACTAGTCGTTGAATATAAATTTGGGATCGGCCTACGGCACCCAGTTTTTGACGGAATACTTTGATCCAAATTAGATATCATAAAGTGAACGTTATTATTACTATGATTAAACAACTTTCAATCTGTATTCAATTGGGTATTTGTCATTTTTTTATGGATGGTATCAGTCGATCAGCGGGCTCAGCACGGTTCCATTTTTATCCACTATCACTATGCCCGTCACTTTCGCACTTACATACTTGTTAGAACGTGACAGGCATGGTGATAAACGATAAAAATGCGACCGTGCTACTAGGGCTGGTTTATTTTGAGGATCAAATGTCTGTATGGGACCCACTGTCTTAAAGCAATACAAAAGTCACAAATGATGGTCAAAGTCTGGCACTCGCACTTTACTGACGTAACGCTTCATAGAAAATGGCAATACTTACATCGTGACGTCACATTAGAATCCGTTTCGATTTATGGAAAACAAGGAAATTGCGATTTTGTCGGTGAAATATTGCGTTTATGTTATAGTTGCCATACAATATTTTTTAAAGTAAAATGTAAGGAATCGAATGGTATCATTATTTTATTCCTATTTGGAAGTTTAAAAACATTTTTTTTTTAACTTTAAGGTCAGGTTTTGTATTTTTTTATTATTTGCATATATGTATTTTTTTCAATTTCCAATGTATTGTGATTAATTGCTCATTTTCTATTTATTTAACTAGATTTAGTTATAAAATCATCAACATGTGTCAAATACCCTATTACAAGATTACAACTGAGATTTTAGAACCCTTTTTCAAGCCACGGTGGTCTAAAGGTGACGTTCGGTTGTCAACTTCAACTGTGGCGGCGTCGTTGTTGTTGTTCTCGAAGAAGTACAGTGTATATTTTCTGAAGCCGGATAGTAAGGACCACTTACCAGCTATAATTTGGCCCGAATAGCCGGAGATAAGATCAACAGCTCGCGCCGCCGCGCCGAGCACCGAACATAAAACTTTAATGAGTTTCGCCTCTTCTTGTTATCTTAAGCCAGGTTCCTGGAAGTTTAGCGTTGTTCTATTTATTGAACATAGCACAGTTTGCCCAGATGCCCACAGCTCAATATGAAATTATGACTAACTTGTTAAAGTAAACTTAATTTAATTTTGGGACGTTATCAACGTAACTACGGAGACGCGCCGAACGTAGTGCTTATTTAAAGGGGCAATGCTTGTTATTCCAGACCCTAACCAGGGGCCCATTTCTCAAACGCTATTAGACTAATATTATTCGTCCACGAACTGTCAAATCGTATGGGCTGTCATAAAACCCACACGATTTGACAACACACTAAAATATTAGACTAATATAGTTTGAGAAATAGGCCCCAGGCGCGTTGTTCTAGAGGGCCCAGTTTTAATTGCAATCTCCGAAAATTATAAAAATAAATGTAAAATTTTCGGATTTTGTATCGGTGATATAGATGACAATTGACACCCTATTACGAAGATGACTTTGGGAAACAATTTAAATATTGTAAAATACTCTCACATGGCCCTTTTGGTTAGTTAGTAATATGAATGAATACATACGAGATGCACTAAGAGTACCATATCAATAAAAAATTAAGTTTAGATTTATATTCTCTGAATACGTATGCCTTCGTTTCTGTCTTTAGGTACTTACACGATTGGTTCAATTTTATGATTAACTTAAATTACTTTATAATCAAACCCCAAGGTAAATATTTATAAGCTTTGTGACTATAAAGCCACATGTGGCTGCACGGCACCATTAAATTACTTGTTGATCTTTGTCTATCCGAGCTGAACGCGTTTACGATATCGTTAAATTAAAATATCCCCTGAACGGTCTTAGGCCCAAGTTGTATAACTAAATTACAGCCTTATGTAATAAATTTAAAGGCGGGTTTAGCGTGGAAAGGTTAGAAATGTTTCATAAAATGGAGAGTGAGATTTTACTCAGTCGTCACAATGGGTTTATGGCTTGAAATTGTTGATGTTGACAGCCGTCATGAAATTAAAATGAAGCCCTTAATTAGGAATTCTTCGCGGTTTACAGTGAAAGCTGTTTTCTTATACGTTATATCTTTATCTGAGTATCATTACGGAATATGAAGTGGAGTGCGTCTGTGAAATTAGTAATATTGTTACTGCTTTTGACGAGAAGCTTTCGTAAAAATAACTAGGTATATTTATTAAACGGTTTAATTATTCCACTATTATTAAAAATATAATTTAGATTAAGTAAATACCTACACTACCTAATTTAAATTCTTCGCTTCGTATTCTTGAGAAAATTTGTTTTTTTTTTTCTTTCGTAAATGCGTAGTATTATATTATGTGAGCGAACTATTATAATTTAAGCCAAATATGGTGTCCAAATATTCAGTATTTATGTTCATTTCTCTTTAAAGTTTTTTAGTATTAGGTAAACGTGTAATGGATAAAAAAGAAATTCATACAAGTTTCCTGGTAAGTTCTTGGTATGCATTTTGACTCAATCGCCTTGTGTAAATGATGACGTAAGTAAATACACAGCTTGTATTTCGCTACGGAACCACTGCATTGAAAATCAGACTGCCTGTTAGCGGCTAGGGGTAAAGCGACACTACAAGGACCTAATTACTAGTGAGAGCAATGACATACCGCCAAAGATGCTGAGCGAATAGACAAGGCAAGGGGTCTATACTTGGCTAGTGGTCTGATTCGATTTTTTTTGACTAATCTTAAAGTTCGAATCAGGCCGTGAGCATTTTGTTTGAGTGAGTTGTAAGAAACATCTAATCTGGGTGCGTAGCCAACGTGCAATCGTTAACGCTCCATAGCGAAACAGCCATATTCGAACTTTAAGATACGTCAAATATAAGATATTGAAACGATATGGATGGGATATGTCAGTGTCAAACAAACTGTCAAAAGTGACGTATGTCTTTCAAGAAACGTACGTAACGGCTGAAAGTAATGCAACTGTCACTGTCCTACTAGTGTGAAAGAGTGATACAGAGATGATTATGATTCGCACACGCTCTGATATACTTAAGTCTATGACTACTACGTAAAGCGAGCTGCAAATTGCTCGGGCACAATTTGAATATCTACTTCCATAAAGCATTCATGCAATTTTCCATCAACTGTGTGTTTCCTTACAGCAAGCCTCACTGCTGGCCAAAGGCTCGACTTTCATCCGTTCAATTGATATTAGAGTGTAAATATAAATTCGGCTTACAAGTACAGTCAGTATCAATTAGTGGATGAAACAAGGCGCCAAAAGGCCAGCCTGGAATACTTTCCAAGGTGAGATATAACTGTACAAACGTTTAATTGTTGAACAGCCTCCTACGTCATAGAGTAATTTTTGTAGTTTTGAATTTGGAACATTCTCTTATTCCATTTTACCTAGTTCAAAATTCGTCGTGGTATTATTTGCGCCATCTATCTTTGTAAATCGTTGTGCCATACATCGGTGAGATGTAGTGATATGAAGTGTGTGCTCGAGACAAGGCTCTGACGCACTCCACGGGCAGACCTTTGAACGTTGCGTAAGGATTGTAAGCTGCCTCGTCTACGAATAAGTACGAGAAAAGTAAAGCAGCGTTAAGGATGACTTACGCTAGACCGGGTCGGGGCCGGGTCGGAGCTACCGGCGCTTCGTTTTCTATGGAAAGCACCACGTGATCACCTAGGGGTCCCGTTGTTTCACATAAAGTTTTAAGTCATAATGTATTGTTTGTCATATTATCATTAGCCATAAAACTGAAACCGTTAACATTTCAGAATTTTCGTTAGGTTATCCTATAGATAGGTTAGTTTAGGTTAGGTTTGTTTTATGGCAATCCTGAGAAGTGACGCGTTTCTGAACCAAATGAATTATGACTAACGAAAATGCGAGCAAACAATACATTACGGCTTAAAACTATTTGGGACACAATAGAGACCCGATCACCTATCAACCGTCATAGAAAATGACATGTCGGACACCTCGGCCCACTGTCCTAAAGGAAAAATGCATTAGCCCATACAAAAGGTTAATGTAAAAAGTTAATGTAAATGAAAAGTAAACGGTTAGGGTGAAATCACATCTGTCAGCATCGAGCCGCATTTTATATATGCGAAATCGCTCGTTAGTATGAAGATGCGTACGCATGCTTTCAGCTTTCCGCATGCGTACGCATCTTCATACTAACGAGCGATTTCTCATATATAAAATGCGGCTCGATGCTGACAGATGTGATTTCACCCTTAGAGTTTTTTTCTGAGTATATTGGAGGATAATACAAGTTTAAAATGTAAATTTATTTCAAGACAAATAGTTATTCTGACATTTACGGTATAAATATTTCAACAAAGAGAATTTGAAGCAAATAAATTGTATTCTAGTCCAACGTGTCCTCTACGCTTCGTAGCACATACAGTGTAGCAGAGTTCATACCTAATCACAGACATATAATTGTGTTCCTACAGACAGACACATTTATAATAAAGATTTTTTTTTATTGACATACGAGGGGCGTTCAAAATATTCTCGGTATTGATATCTTACGACCTCTTCTAAAATTTCTTTCGTTACTGGCCGCTAAGGTTTATTCATTGACATTAAAAAAAAGTATAATTCGAACCGAGATAGTCTTTTGTTTTTCTGCAATTGCTGAACAAACATGAACATCATGTGCGAATTGACAATGTTAATTAAATTAGAACATCGATGCGTGATAAAATTCTTGACAAAACAGGGTAAAAATCAAAAAACCATAAAAGAGGAAATGGATTGTGTTTACCGTGAGTCTGCTCCTTCTTTATCTACCATTCAAAAGTGGTCAAGCGAGTTTAAACGCGGAAGGGAGAGTATTGAAGATGACCCTAGACCTGGCCGGCCTGTAGTAGCTACTTCACAAGAAAATATTGATAAAGTGGAAAAACTTATATTGGAAGATGGTCGAGTGAAGGTAAAATCTATAGCACAAGTAACCAATCTCTCTATTGGTACCGTACATTATATTATACATGACCATCTTAATATGTCAAAAGTAAGTGCAAGATGGGTTCCGCGAATGCTGACTCGGCTTCAAAAAGACATGCGTGTAGCTTGTTGTTCCGATTTTATTGACCTGTGCGGTGAAAATCCTGATGAGGTGCTGCAAAGAATAGTTACTGGAGATGAAACCTGGGTTCATCATTATGACCCAGAGAGTAAACAAGAGTCCATGCAGTGGCACATTAAGGGTTCAGCTCATCCCAAGAAGTTCAAGGTCATCCCTTCAGCTGGCAAGGTCATGGCCACGATATTTTGGGATTGTGAAGGAGTATTACTAATCGATTATAAAGAAAAAGGTGTAAATATCACAGGACAGTACTACGCTAACATTCTACGTCAATTAAAGGATGTAATTAAAGAAAAGAGGCGAGGAAAGTTAACCAAAGGTATTCTGCTTCTGCATGACAACGCCCCCGTCCATACTGCTCATATTGCCAAGGCAGCTATTGTTGAATGTGGGTTTAAAACTGTTACTCACCCACCGTATAGTCCGGACTTAGCCCCCAGCGACTTCTTTTTGCTCCCCAATCTTAAAAAGGATCTGCGTGGAAATAAATTTTCTGACGATGAAGCATTGAAGGCGGCAGTGGAGGAGCATTTTTACACGAAAGATAAAAAATATTTTTACGAGGGATTAAAAAAAATAATTGATCGATCTTTTAAGTGTATGAACATAGGGGGGGAGTATATTGAAAAATAAAAATATCAAACTTTTCGTACTTGTTTGTTTTCATTCTCATACCGAGAATATTTTGAACACCCCTCGTAGGTATTCTGATGTTACAATTTGTAATGGTTTTGATTTTGTTATGATACGATTTTCGGATAAAGTAAGGCTTCCACCGTCATCATGGCGAGGGTCGCGTCGTTTTGTCGTACTTTTTTATTTTATTTGTGTTCTCTACCTAACCGTGTCTGGCTAGGACCCTATAGGCCATAATTTATCGTTTAAATATTAATGTTGTTATATAAATTCGTTTATTAACAAGATCAAAAATCGCTCATATTGTCATACATAAAATTTCTAATTCAAGTACACTAATATTCAGCGTCAATACTTATTATACGATAAGTTGCTAATTTTCAAATTTGGGTTTGAATAATACGAGTAAGTGTGACGATACCTACTTTATACTTATTTTCATTTTACTTAAATGAGAATTTACATCAATTAATATATATTGAAATAAAGAGTCTAAATTAGCTTTTTATTCAACACGTTTTTACAGTTAGTTTACCATGACAGTCGGCGTAGTCTATGCAACAGAGCGATGGAACGTTCCGTTCCTCACACTCTCCTTCACTTATTTTTGAGTCTGACTTAAAGATATATCATTACTTAAGAAACTTAAGACTAACATAACTCTTCTAGTTCATCAGCACAACTTAACATCTGATTAATGTGGCGCTTCCACTTTAATCCTTCTACATCTACCACGTAGGTGGTTCCTGGTATTGACTCTTCTATAACTAATCCTTGAACCCATGGCCTGCTGTCCTTTCTGTAGTCTCTTACCATTACTTTCTGACCTATATCAAAACTGACATCTCTTTTCCCTTGTTCCCTTTTTTCCACTCTCTCCTGCACTACTTCTGACAGAGGAGGAGGGCGCAATAAACTAAACCTATTTCTTAATTCTCGGCTTAACATAAGGCGAGCAGGTGAGATTCCTGTAGTGCGCTGTGGCGTACTTCTATAGTCAAACATGAACAAATTCACCGAAGATCTCAAATTAAGTCCGCTCTCTTTAATTTTAGTTACAGCAGATTTGAAAGTTTCCACAAACCTTTCGGCCGCACCATTCGTCGCAGGATGATAGGGCGGTGAAAATGTATGCTTCATGTGTTTAGAAATGCAGAAGTCTTTAAATTCTAGACTGGTAAAAGTAGGACCATTGTCTGTTACCAAGTGCACTGGATATCCAAACCGAGTAAATACACTTTCAAAGACCTCTATAGTGCGAGAACTAGTAATATTAGACATCTCATATATTTCTGGCCACTTCGAATAACTGTCTACTATGACCAGAAACATTTTATTATAAAATGGTCCCAGAAAATCAGCATGTATCCTGTACCACACTGAAGGAGCAACAGGCCACGGTTTCTGTGTTTTTGATGGTGTTTTACTGTTTTGCAAACAAATTAGACATTTTTTTGTAATATTTTCTATTTCGGAGTCAAGATTAGGCCACCAAAAATATGAACGTGCTATCTCTTTCATTCTAATGATTCCAAAATGACTTTTATGCAATTCAAGTAAAACCGATTCGCGTATAGTGTAGGGTATTAATATTCGATATCCCCAAAATAAGCAACCCCTGTCCATCGTTAATTCGTTCCTTCTGTTATATAATGGTAAAACTTCTTTGTCTAACTCCTTTTTTTCTGGCCAACCATCTGTTAAATACCTTATTAATTTGGACAATACCGCGTCCTTTTTTGATTCTGTTTGTATTGTTTTCCAATCTAAGGTTCTCATTTTGGAGTCATTAGTATAACTCAGTACACTGCAACTGGCATTTACAAATACAGGAAGAATATTTATATCATTATTTTTATTGTTCAGTTCAGTCACCGACCTTGAGAGAAAATCAGCAGGGTTTATACTGGTTTTAATATGCCTTATTTTGTAATTAAACGCTGATAAAAATATTGCATAATGTTGCAATCGTTTGGCAGCCATTTTTGGAATACTTTTAGTTGGGCCAAAAATTCGCGTCAGTGCTGCATTATCTGTTTCTAATTCAAAGAACCGGCCGTAGACATAATTATAAAATTTGGTAATTCCAAAAATCACTGCCATTGCTTCCTTATCAATGGTACAATACTTCCTTTCAACATCATTTAATTTTTTATTGGCGAATGCAATAGGTTTTACAACACCCTGTGAATCTCTATTTGACAGCACTACTGCAAGCCCGGTATCTGAAGCATCACAAGTCAAGATCAGTGGCAGTTTAGGATCATAGTGTCTAAGGTTATTAGCCGAAGCTAATTTACTTTTAATTTTTTAAAAAGCTTTATCACACTCTGGTGTCCAGATAAATTTGTTTTTTTTAGTACAGTCATATAAAGGTGCTAGTGTTGTGGCCATATGTTGTAAAAATCGAGAGTAATAATTTATTTTACCCAAGAATGATTTCAGCATGGTCAGGTTAGTCGGTGCTTTTGCATTTAATAATGGTTCAATATTGGACTGAATCACGCTGATACCATTTTTGTTTACAAGGTACCCAAACACCTATAGGTTGGTTGTGAAGAATTTGCACTTTTGTGGTTTTAATTTGAATTCACATTCCTGCAATTTTTTTAAGACTTGACACAATGTTTCAAAAGTATTTTGTAATGAATCACCCTTTATATAAATATTATCAATAAATACTATGGTGTTGGGAACTTCGGCTAATTTTTTAGTCATTAAACGTTGGAAAGCCCCAGGGCCGGAACTTACCCCATAAGGCAAGTAATTATATTTGTATGTTCCAGATTCGGTTACAATGGTTGTACAATCTTTACTTTCCTCCCCAAGTGGGGCCTGTAAATATGCCTCTTTTAAATCCAGTTCACAGTAATATTCGCCATTTTTTAGAGAATTTAAAATATCATCAATATGAGGTAATGGGAAGTGATCAATTTCCATACAAGGATTTACTGTTAGCTTATAGTCGCCACATAGCCTGACCGAGCCATCTGGTTTTATTATAGGCACTACTGGAGTACCCCATTCACTATGTTCTACTGCAGTAATCCTACCATTATTTAATAATCTAGTGATTTCGTTATTTACCTTTTCACGCAGTGCATAGGGTACTCGCCTGACTGGCAGACACCTGGGTTGAGCATTGGACTTCAATTTTAAATTGATCACTTCACCTTTGAAATTCCCCCATCCCGGCTTGAATATTTCTGCAAACTGGTCTCTGATTAATTGTTCTGCATCTGAAACATTTTGGAGCATGTAAGTTTTCTTATCAACATTGTCTACCCACTTGGGAGGCCACAATTTAAATGCATAAAGCCAGTCCCTACCAATGAGTCTAGGATAGTCATCTTTCACAATAAATACACTTAATTTATTAGAGATATTATTACATGTAACTGTTACATTTGTCACAATTCCTATTGGTTTAGATATAGTTTGGTCAAAGTTTTTAAACAAAGTTTTACATTCTTGTAACTCAAAACTACTCAGATATTTATTTTTATCAGTTATTGACATCACTGTCACCTCTGAGCCTGTGTCAATTTGAAATGGCAAATTATGATCATTTACACTAATAGTTAAGTATTCAGGTGGTATCCTACTCACACTATTAACGGTATATGTTGTATATCCTTCAAACAAGTCTTGCACTGAATTTTCTACATCCTCGTTGTCCTCGTTTCCTGCTGATGTATTTGATTCTAACACATTAACTTGTCTTGTCTTTTTAGGGCACATCCTGTATACATGTCCTTGAACTCCACATTCTGAACAATATTTTTTTTTAGAGTGCACTCCGCTTTGAGGTGATTATTCTTTCCACAACAGTAACATTGTGCTCCCGGTTTGTTGTTGTTATCCGTTCTTTTGGTTTTGTAAGTTGGCTTTGATTTCCCTCGGTTGTAAAAAATTTCGGTAACTTCTCCGGAGTTCTTAGTGTGAAGTAAAGCTGCCTCCACTGTTCTTGCTAATTCAATGCATTTTTCCAAAGTTATTTCAGCGGGACTCTTCATTAACTCGAACTTAATCAATTTAGATGACACTCCTTCCATGAATTTTTCTTTAATTTGGTCATCGATGTCTTTGAAATTACATTTTCCTGCGAGTTTTCTCAACTCTAGGGCATAATCTTGGATTTTCTCATTTGGTAGCTGGTTTCTTTTTCTAAATTCCGCTCGTTCCAATGTTGTTGATAGCGTTTTGACATATTTGTCTTGTAGTTTTTTTTTTATTAAATCTTGATATGTAAAAGTCTTTGGTTGTTTAGGTGAACATAAGTAAGTCAGTGTTTCGAAAACTTTGGCCGTTAATTTAGTGATTAATAAAGGCACTTTTTTGTCTTCAGTTATATCATTAACTAAGATAAAACATTCAAACTGTTGTTCAAACACTTCCCACTTTTCTCCATCAAATGGTTTCAACTCGCCTAGCGCGGTCATTGTTGAGGTACACGCTTTTTGTTGATGTTTTCCTTTATTCTTGAAGTGATCACTCAATTGTTTTCGTAACTGGTCCACGGTATGAGGTTCATTAGATTCTAACCTCTCTTCTCGTAAAATTTGGATCAGTTCTGGTTTTTTGCATTTATAGATGGAGCTTATTTTTCCGGTTTTCACTTCTTGTATAATATTCGACCTTTCCTCCGAATTTTCCTCTTCCATCAAATCTGCATCTTGATATTCTGAGTCCGACATTAATTTATTGTAGTGACATAACCTTTACGCGTGGCAGCCATTACCATTGTATTAGTCTCACACTTAAACCACTTAAAGTCGAAACCACTTGTAGATTTTAGTTTTATCACCCTAATTGTGCACACGAGGTACTAATATCTCGTCGCCAATTGTTATATATTGAAATAAAGAGTCTAAATTAATTAATTAGCTTTTTATTCAACACGTTTTTACAGTTAGTTTACCATGACAGTCGGCGTAGTCTATGCAACAGAGCGATGGAACGTTCCGTTCCTCACAATACATATGGCTAAAAATATTCAAATAAAAGTTTTCTGAAGAGTACCTAAGACTGTCAATGTCATCATTCAAAGTAGGTACATGTGTGGTCTACTTAAATATTATGTCTGTGTGCATAATGCGTTGTACGATAGCGTAGGTAATGTTTCCGAGGACAAATAGAGCTTAGTAAGAAAATGTCTTTTGATACCAAGAATCTGTTTAGAAATAGATATGTATTATTAAAAGTTGCAACTTGAAATAGTTAAGGTTTATGCTCAAATACAAGACAGCTATGTAAAAAAGTTTTAAATTAGTAATACATTTTACTTATTCAACTTTTCCGATTACCTATAACTTGTCATACTTATGGATAGTTAGTGTTTAGACCGCAAACATTTTACAACTTTTATTTTTACATTTTAAAACCTTAGTAATTAAAATTTAATAAATCCTAGCTAGTAGAGTTATCTACGCAATGAGAGCACTACATCACAGAAGCATTTTTTCACATGTCACCTATTTTATGCAAAATGGACACGCTCCATCTCACCCCGAAGGGAATTGCCTAAAAGTTGACTCACGCTACACCGGGCCGGGGCCGGGCCGGAGCTTCCGGTGCGGTGCTTAGTTTTCTATGGAAAGCACCACGTGATCACCGATTAGCCATCATTGAAAATGACATGTCGGACACCTCGGCACGAGCCCGGCCAGAGGGCCTACCGCGAACCACGTTCGATGTGTTGTGTTTCTGTCACACTTACGTACGAATTTACAAGTGCGACAGAGAGGCAACACGTTGAACGTGGTTCGCGGTAGCCCATCTGATCTAGCGTGAGTCATCCTTAACTCTGCGCCAGCATTTTGACAGAATTTCGGTTCAATTAGCAACGCGATTACCGAAAGTTCTAAATAAAGTTAGATGTATAGTGACACGTCGTACTCACATAGATAGGTACTCCAATGATTTTCGTACTATGGCGAGTCCTCTGTGTGGTCTTAATCAAATTATCACATCGGTGTTTTGTATTCGTTCATTAAATACATACATGTAACTAATGTCATAGAGAAATATAATAAGACAAGAGTGCTCACTCCATACATCAGTTAGACTATTAATTTCAGTGTCTACATCTAGCATCGAGTAGCGGAACTATCAGTACTACTGCTACTTGACAATAGATGTAGCATCGACCGGAAAGTCTTATCTCAACAGCATAAGATTTTCCGGTCGGTGCTACATCTATTGTCAAGTAGCAGTACTGATAGTTTCGCTACTCGATGCTAGATGCTAATAGTCTTTTTGGTACTAAAACTGATGTATGGAGTGAGCAATCTATGTATTTTTTTCTCTATGCTAATGTGAAATTCTACTCGCACTTAATGTGAATTAGTTAACTCCGTAATGCATTTAACGCACCTACGAGGATAATAACGATAAGTAACCCAGAAAACAATGCCTCTATTATTAAATCTTATGACACTTTTACATTACAACAAACTTTTAACTTTATGGTAATGTACGAAAGTAGGATTTCCTAAAACAATTTTAAACTTAATACGAGTTTGACAAAGTACCTTACTGTTCTAATGGACCCTGAAGTTGAGAATGCCACTCAGCCTTATGTGGACTTTCGCCTTTATTTAAACCGAAACGTTAGCGCTTTGTGTTAGTGTTGCTTTTTCTTTACATGTAGGTATTTTCTGTTTGCTTGTATAGCAGAATTGGCATTTAAATATAGCATTGCATTTAGGTTAGAATCGGGTAATTTCAAAACCGGTTAAATCTATTTATACCCGATTAGCGGTTGATAGAATATCAATTCTAATTTGTTGGCATTGTGTGGTATAAGATAATCTACCTACTTATCTAAATGGAGGGTGTTTAATCCAAATTGGTTAGCGAGAGAAAATCGGAAACTGGACGAGATAAGCATATAGCATACCTACCTAGATGTAATCGTAGATACCTACTACCTACATCAAACATTTTTTATTTTCGCAGAGCACTCAGATTTTTTTGACAGCTTGCTGCTTTTTATTTGCCGGATGTGTAACCTATTTTATTTTCTAAAATCGGACTCCGAGTACAAATTTACGTTATCTCATATAGTTTCAGATTTTCTTTCACTACCGCATTCGGATTGAACATCTCTAAGTACAGAAAATAATTATTTTTCACCTCAGCAGCTCGAACAAGGGTACTTTGCTACTTAAAAACAGTGAGCAAAATGCGATTTTGCTCACTCAGTGAGCAAAATACGATTTTGCTCACTGTTTTTAAGTAGCAAAGTACCCTTGTTCGAGCTGCTGAGGTAAAAACTTAATTGTTGGTATATCTTAAGTAAACATGAGTGAATAGGTAAGTGATGAAGAAGGAATACATTTTTCGGGTTCTCTAATATGTTCTCACTGCTGAGGTGAAAAGTTTTGTGAACTACACGAGATCAAAGTTATTTACATCTCCCTCGCTACGCTCGTGAATCTAGTATAGAATCTTTCGCTTGCACGGGACTCAAAATAAGCACTCGAAGAAATATCAAACTTTGATCTCTTGTTGTACAAATAACTATTATTATAAAGAGCCGTTAAAACAAACAGATTATGTGGAGTTTAGTTGAGTGGTTGTAAACAACCCAACCTTTTGTTTCCATTACTAATAATAGAACAGGAAATAAAGCCACTATCTACTTAATCGAGTTTGCTAACAGGAGTTGTCTGTTTTCCTTAAACACAAGATGGTAAACCGAGTATGGATAAGGAAAATATCTTTAAAATGTCTTCAAAGCCATCGTTTTATTTTGTAAAATATATACGTGCCGTTACTAGTCGCTTTCGTAAAAACTAGTACCCACGCCAATTACTGGGATTAGTTGCCAAGCGGACCCCAGGCTCCCATGAGCCGTGGCAAAACGCCGGGACAACGCGAGGAAGATGATGATGATATACGTGCCGTTACTGCTGTAGCATTAGCCGGGCAAATAACCTGAACCGAGTTTCTACTGAGAATAAATAATAATAGGTATACGTAATGTTCATTGAAACGTCCAGTAAAGTCTGCCCGACTTTACTGGACGTTTCAATGAACATTACATATACCGCCAGTCATAAGACGACAATATTTCTTTATGAATAAATCGAGCTATCTCTTACACACTCTTCCGGAGAGTTCTCGCTTTCAATTTATAGTAATGGTATTTCCTTCACACACTTCTAAAAGTGTCTTAATATTTGTGATTGTGTGTAAAGGTTATTCTGTACTGGTATAAGTTTTACGGATTGAAAACATGTTATAGGCAATTAAAGAAACTATAGCAACGAAAGAAAAACTAGGACAATATGGAAACAAGGAAAAATATTGACATTATAGTTGTTGGCATTCAATAAAAAATCCTCTAAACTATTTTGCAGGATATCAAAAGTGCTTCTAGAGGGCATCATGTTTTTATATTCCACCAGCGTAAAAAAATCCGCATTTATAAAATCAAGATTTACTTTTTTAGCTTGTATAAAATAATTCCCACATATTTTCATGCGTTTAATTCATTTAAAATTATGGATATTCTCAATCTCGTAAAAACTGGGGAATAAGAGTCAAAATCTGACCAAGTCCATTCAAGTCCAAGTCATTAGTCCTTGATGTTGAAAGTCTCTTATTTATTTTTAGTCTAGTAGGATAATAAAATCCCTTTATGGTTAATGACAAGAACACCTACAGTAAAATCATACACAACAAAGCTCGCAAAAATATCTGACACGATAAGTCATATATACTATATGACTTAATTTTATCACAGCCGACTCTACGGCTTACTTTACTGCATAAAACTGTAAACTGGCCCAAAGTCATTATGTTCAGAATAGACAAACAAAATGACATTGCTTGTCCCAAATCCAACCCCTTTCTCTGATTAAATTTTTGTCTTTATTGTAGAATAACGACCCGCTCGTCCTTAACAAAGCTAATAGTGATTAAATTCTGTACATTTTAAAATGGTCCTCGGAAATTAAGCTCTTCAATGATATAAAAATGGTAGCAAATTCCGTTCAGGAATTAAGGCAATTTGAATAAATGAGTATGGAGCGATAGCAGACACATTTGTTTTTAGGGTTCCGTACCTCAAAAGGAAAAACGAAACCCTAATAGGATCACTCGTCTGTCTGTCCGTCCGTCTGTCACGGCTTATTTTCTCCGAAACTACTGGACCAATTAAGTTGAAATTTGGCACACATATGTAATTTTGTAACCCAAAGATGGATGTGTAACGTAAATAAATGAATTTTAAATATGGAGGCCATTTTTGGGGGGTAAATGAGAAAATTAAAACATAAAGTTTTTCAAACTACTATATCGTGTTACATATCAAATGAAAGAGCTTATTGTAAGAATCTCAAATATATATTTTTTTATAATTTTAGGTTTAATAGTTTAGCAGTTATTCAAGAAAATAGGCAAAAAATGACCATCCCCCCCCCCCCTCTTATCTCCGAAATTACTGGGTCTAAAATTTTGAAAATAAAAATACACAATATGGTTCTTTACCTATAGATGACAGGAAAACCTATTAGAAATGTGCAGTCAAGCGTGAGTCGGACTTAATGTACGGAACCCTTGGAACGCGAGTCCGACTCGCACTTGGCCGGTTTTTTTGCTCATAGTGGCCCATTTACCGGGTAAGCTCTCTCACATTGATAAGAAGGGACACCAAACTAAGGAAAGGTATTCGACAAACGTTACACACTTGTGAATAAAAGTTTTTCGAAAGCATGTCAATATAATAGTCAAATCTAAAGATGTCTTACGATATTTAAACTTTTATAAGTTTCGTTCAACTCTGTGATAATTATCAAACAGAAAACATTAATAAAAACAAAATGTTCAGTCATCAAATTTATTACAATAGGATTTCCATTGTTCCGTGGGTAGAACGGTTCAATGAATTGATAATTGAATGTAAAATAGACATCGAATACAAATATAAATGAGACTCAATTATCAATTGATATTGATGAAATACTTAGATGATGATAAATTAATAATTTTGTCGAGATAAAATTCTTTAATTATTTTTATGACCTTGAACTCTTTCTGACGTCATAAACTTGAACTGAACAAATAAGGTCTCTCATGCGATCCATAGTTCACAGTTTGTGTGCATATGCATGTAATGACTTTATCTAATAGGTTAATACTCGTAGAAAAGTTTTACTTCTCCTTTATATTATACCTGTAAGTAATTAGGTCACTAATACACTACAACAATATCGGACGAAATATGTAGGTCTTTCACGAGTGCCGGGCCTTGTCCCAAGGTATCTAGGACACAGGAAACTGACTCGCTAAGCATTAAAATCTGCCTATCTCGGCCCAAACTACCTTTACGTGGCGCTGAGCGTGCTGCCTTGTAACTAAAGCTCGTATACGAGCCTATGTATAATATGAAGTTAGCGCGCCAGACTTGCTTTTAAAATTATGAACTCAATAGAAGAAAGGAGGATTGAGCAAGGAAGGAAGGAAGTTCTGTACTAGGTAGACAATAGAAGGATTGTACGAATATAAGAGAAAATTATCACATTTATTACCATGGTGTTGAAACAATTATTATCATTGCAATCGAGTCATTTAGGACGGATGTTATAATTTGAGTTATAACAATACCTACTTATAGGTTTTATTACTATATAAGAATATGGTATAGGTATAAAGATGATTGATCAATAAATTGGTAAATCAGCTTATTTAAGGTTAAATTCAGATTTCGACCGCAACCGGAGATAGGCGATGGTTTATTTGTCGTAGTAAGATGTAGGTAGGTACATAATTCACTTTGATTATTGAACTGATTATTATACATAAAAATAGTAAGTATTAATATTTATTATTAATAAAACAAGAACAAAGGAAGCAAATGAAGTACACAAATGTAATTAAAAAACAGTTTGCATGACTTAATATTGCCGCCATTAACTTCATAATATAACGAATATTGGTTGACATTAAATTAACTGGGCTATTGAAATTGAAATTCGGTGACGGTTCAGCATTAAATGTATAAAATAAGATGTAAAAGTGATTCAATGTGATTCTAAAGTTTATAATAACGCACCCAGTTTCAGATATTATAAGTTTCTTCTATGATAAGTATATTGACGAGCAGAGTCGGGTGAGGAGTTAGTGGAAGTTAAACACCTTATGTGTGATAGTATAAGAACATTCTGAACCTTTATTCTCTAAATGCCTATTGTTTTATACACGTTAGGTTGCGCTGACACAAGCAATATGCGTTTATGTCGCAGTAAACCAAAGCGTTACTGCTAAACACTAAAAGTGGACATTCACCACATTACACCTCCCCCGAAAGTTCCTATCACCGCCGGGGTGGCAGAAGAAAAAATTTAACGCATGTTGCTTGCTTACAATTTTTTCTGAAATCAAAAATAAAAAAAAATGTTAATAAATTGTATAGGCATAATGGAAACAATCTTTACTTAACTTGATTTTATGTGTCGTATTAATGTCGTAGTCCTTGTAAAAAAATATCGTTAATAAGAAAATATTATCTTCACTTAAAATGTTATTATCTCTCAAACGTTAAAATATTAATTTACTTCCTTTTCTCATAAAATATAAATCTCCTTTAAAAACATTTACCTACTCTTCATCTTTAAAACATTTACTATTCAACTTTAAAACATTTAAAAACATTTGGTATTCAACTTTAAAATATTCACTCTCGCTGTTTATAGTTACGGTATCTCCCATAATTCTGATAATAAAATAAACTAATGCCGTATTAAATGTTAAGCCTTTCACGGACACCTATAAGGTCGACTATGATCAAGGACATAACTGGGTTGCCCCTCTGTGCGCACCTTCACCTATCAATGCTATCCATAGCAATTCTTCAATAAACACCTAGGGCATGGTCACCCTTTATCAACTCTATAAAATGGCATATCAGGCCAGGCTGTACGGCTCTGCCTGTACCTAGAGACACAAATACATTAAGACAATAAGTCTCCTACAACTTTCACGGAGGATACTGTATATCACACTATGATCAAGTACGAAGGACTAGTGCTCTAGCTATAAGGTCACATTTTATAAATAAATGTGCCTAAACTCCTTAAAACTTTCAAACTTGTACCGTACTGTAAGATTTCTATAAAATAAACATTATTATTTACTTCGAAAATTAAAAAAAATGATGTAATAAATCAAACTTTCGCTGTATATCAGGTGATCAGTCCGACACGTAGCTAAAGTATCAATCATTACTAAGAAACAATTAAATAATGTTATTGAATTGAGTTGTTAATTATTTAATCGTTATGCGATGTATCAAATTTCATTCATCGCTTATTAAAATATTCTAACTCGCGGCAAAGTCTCGCGGCCTAGTTAAATTTTCTGTTGACGTGCGCACAAAGTGTGGCATGCGCTGCAAATTGCAACATACATGATTGACGACACTATTCGACACTTTTAATTTTTATATTATATTATGACTTCTTATGAAAATTATTTATGCTCGAAACGAAATTGAGTTTAGCGACAACCTTTAATAATTATGAATGATTTAAATATGACTGCTACTGAATTGGAAAAAAAATGCTGGCTTTTAGAGAAAATTAATTAAAATCATAAATTACATGTAGGATTTACATCCTATTGCTGCGTGGCTGGCCGTCCTCGGCTTCGTCTTCGTCCGGTCCGGTGCGAGTTCGCGTACGGCATTCTTGCTGCTGCTGGCGTGGCCTGGCGAGCTGGCATTTCCATATGGCACTCGCTTGACGCTTCATATGGCTGGCTGGCTCTGCTTCCGATGATTATGATGGTGGGCCGGGATAACCCTGGACTCCTCTTGAAATGGGCCGGGATAACCCTGGACACCTCTTGATTTGCGAGCCGGGATACCCTGGACAACGCTCTTCTTTCTTCCTTCTTCGTCTCTTCTTAATTTCTTTTCTTAACACGGTTTCCGCTTTTTGATGTTGGTTGGTTCTTCTCAGGTTGTTTCTTGATTCTTGATAAGCTGGTTGGTTCTGACTGCGTGGATTGGTGTTGAAAAAGTGGTTCTTCTTTTTTTTTCTTGCTTGATTTTTCCTTCTTTCTTGAGTGTTAGTTCCTTGTTGGTTCACTGGTCTGGATCGCCATCAGATATTATAAGTTTCTTCTATGATAAGTATATTGACGAGCAGAGTCGGGTGAGGAGTTAGTGGAAGTTAAACACCTTATGTGTGATAGTATAAGAACATTCTGAACCTTTATTCTCTAAATGCCTATTGTTTTATACACGTTAGGTTGCGCTGACACAAGCAATATGCGTTTATGTCGCAGTAAACCAAAGCGTTACTGCTAAACACTAAAAGTGGACATTCACCACATTACTCTAAATGCCTATTGTTTTATACACGTTAGGTTGCGCTGACACAAGCAATATGCGTTTATGTCGCAGTAAACCAAAGCGTTACTGCTAAACACTAAAAGTGGACATTTACCACATTACACCTCCCCCGAAAGTTCCTCTCACCGCCGGGGTGGCAGAAGAAAAAATTGAAACGCATGTTACTTGTTTACAATTTTTTCTGAAATTAATAAAAAAAATATGTTAATAAATTGTATAGGTAGGTATAATAAAACAGTCTTTATTCAGCTTGGTCCTTATGTGCCGTATTAATGTCGTAGTCCTTGTAAAAAAATATCGTTATCTTTTAATAAGAAAATATTATCTTCACTTAAAATCTCTCAAACGTTAAATATATTAATTTACTTCCTTTTCTCATAAAATATGAATCTCCTTCTTTAAAAACATTTACCTACTCTTCATCTTTAAAACATTTACTATTCAACTTTAAAACATTTAAAAACATTTGGTATTCAACTTTAAAATATTCACTCTCGCTGTTTATAGTTACGGTATCTCCCATAATTCTGATAATAAAATAAACTAATGCCGTATTAAATGTTAAGCCTTTCACGGACACCTATAAGGTCGACTATGATCAAGGACATAACTGGGTTGCGCCTCTGTGCGCACCCTTCACCTATCAATGCTATCCATAGCAATTCTTCAATAAACACCTAGGGCATGGTCACCCTTAATCAACTCTATAAAATGGCATATCAGGCCAGGCTGTACGGCTCTGCCTGTACCTAGAGACACAAATACATTAAGACAATAAGTCTCCTACAACTTTCACGGAGGATACTGTATATCACACTATGATCAAGTACGAAGGACTAGTGCTCTAGCTATAAGGTCACATTTTATAAATAAATGTGCCTAAACTCCTTAAAACTTCTCAAAATTGTACCGTACTGTAAGCTTTCTATAAAATAAACATTATTATTTAACTTCCAAAATTAAAAAAAATGATGTATTAAATCAAACTTTCGCTGTATATCAGGTGATCAGTCCGACACGTAGCTAAAGTATCAATCATTACTAAGAAACAATAAAATAATTTTATTGAATTGAGTTGTTAATTATTTAATCCTTATGCGATGTATCAAATTTCATTCATCGCTTATTAAAATATTCTAACTCGCGGCAAAGTCTCGCGGCCTAGTTAAGTTTTCTGTCGACGTGCGCACAATGTGTGGCACGCGCTGCAAATTGCAACATACATGATTGAGGACACTATTCGACACTTTTAATTTTTATATTATATTATGACTTCTTATGAAAATTATTTATGCTCGAAACGAAATTGAGTTTAGCGACAACCTTTAATAATTATGAATGATTTAAATATGACTGCTACTGAATTGGAAAAAAAAATGCTGGCTTTTAGAGAAAATTAATTAAAATAATAAATTACATGTAGGATTTACATCCTATTGCTGCGTGGCTGGCCGTCCTCGGCTTCGTCTTCGTCCGGTCCGGTGCGAGTTCGCGACCGGCATTCTTGCTGCTGCTGGCGTGGCCTGGCGAGCTGGCATTTCCATGTGGCACTCGCTTGACGCTTCATATGGCTGGCTGGCTCTGCTTCCGATGATTATGATGGTGGGTCGGGATAACCCTGGACTCCTCTTGAAATGGGCCGGGATAACACTGGACACCTCTTGATTTGCGAGCCGGGAAACCCTGGACAACGCTCTTCGATCTTCGCTCTTCTTGATTTCTCGTGGTTTCCGATTTTTGATGTTGGTTGGTTCTTCTCGGGTTGTTTCTTGATTCTTGATAAGCTGGTTGGTTCTGACTGCGTGGATTGGTGTTGAAAAAGTGGTTCTTCTTTTTTTTTCTTGCTTGATTTTTCCTTCTTTCTTGAGTGTTAGTTCCTTGTTGGTTCACTGGTCTGGATCGCCATCAGATATTATATGTTTCTTCTATGGCAAGTATATTGACGAGCAGAGTCGGGTGAGGAGTTAGTGGAAGTCAAACACCTTATGCGTGCTAGTATAAGAACATTCTGAACCTTTATTCTCTAAATGCCTATTGTTTTATACACGTTAGGTTGCGCTGACACAAGCAATATGCGTTTATGTCGCAGTAAACCAAAGCGTTACTGCTAAACACTAAAAGTGGACATTTACCACATTACAGAACCAAACTGATTAAAAAACATTACATAATAATATTATGCGGTATGTTGATTGCGAAACGCAACGCAACGCTATTGAAATAAAATTATTATTTTACGCTTCTAAATGTTTGCCCGCAGGGCGTCAATTTTCCATTCGAGTTGGCCCTTCTTTTCAATAACTTTTATACCAAAATCCTTGAAGTATAAACAGGATGCAAACAGAATAATAAATCCTCGTTCTTTCGCGCCGTTTCTTTGATTAGATGCCCACATTATAAGCGAGGTTTTCCAAGCCGCGGTTTACCTAATTTCCCGAAGTTTTCAGAACTTTCACGAGCTCCCGAGAGAAGAAAGGCGAAGTAAACTAGGAAGTAGCCGGCTTTAACTTGTTGCAATACCTTTTCAAATGATGGAATAAGTTCCATTGTATAAATTCCTTTTTGTAATTTTTTGCGGTTAAATTACTAAACCAGGCTTTTCAATCACGTGCAAATCGAATTTTGCATTAACGAGATTTTCTTTCATACGATAAGGTAATTATGAAAAGTCGTTTATTTTCTAACTCTTAAGTTTTAATTAAATACCCGCTTTTCACACTCGTCAGTAAACCTATAAACTTTAAAGCACGTAGAGGTAGCTTGTAAGCGAAACTTTGTGCAGAATAGCGAAATCCGAGAGTCTTAATTAGGTAAACAGATTCGGCGTATTCAGAAAAATGCTATTTCTAATTTGTTTCCGGGTGAATATTCACGATAAAGTATAGGCATTGTGTCTACTATCGCGAAAACTGTCACCTGTCTATTACAATTGGGTTTTGTATTCGTTCCCGTTGTATGGAATCGATGTTTTTTGCGGTACATACTTCACAGAAAAAAAATAGAATCTTTGATTCTGTTATCTTCTAGAATCTAATGTTATCTAGAATGAAGTACCTATAGTATCACAATAAGAAGACTTGTAGAAGATCAAAAGGCAAAACGACGAAGTCACTAGTTAGGTTAAATAGGCTAGTTTAAGTTCTGATCACTCCATGATGAGGTACCAAATAAGAACTCATTCATCCAGTGACTTTTGTGCTCTCTCAGGCTTACATCAAATTGATATTATATTTTTCGTTTCCGAATACGCTCGGGTAGTTTGTGTGTATATCCAGTTTGAGTACGAACTTAATTGCAATAATATTACTGTAAATATCTGTGTTTACTAGTAAGTAATTGGTACAATCGAGACAGCATCTGTAGAATGAATTTGTTCGGATTCATGGTATTTTTAGTAAACTTGTAGCATATTGACAGATATTCATGGAATATTTAGTTATCCTTATTTTATTTCTTGAAAAAAGATTTTCTCCATATAAAAGGCAAAAATTTAAACCGTTGTAAAATAAACAAATTTCGCACACCTACCAACTTATTAAATTTAAACCCGACTGATAATGTTGATTGCTGATATTTGATGATCAATTATCTAGTTTTTTTATTTTATTATTTATGATTAAAAAAAGGCGTCAGTATAATAAGTAACATTTAAGCCGTTCAACAAACATTTTACTGACCCTAGCCTTTGCCGGAGATAGTGCTGCTTGAAATAGATACCACAGCCAACAAAATGTCCCAAGAGTATGACATAATGGATATTCCACATTTTACATAAAAGGTACTAGGAGTTGATGCCTCGGAATGAATTACAAAAGAAGAAAATGCTTTGAAGCATTAACTGCCTCTTGTCCGAGTTGTTCTTTTAGAGAAAATATTTAAATGTAAGACTTGGTTGTTTATTTAATATTCTGAAACAATTTCGCAGATGATTTCGAGAAGTTATACCGTGTATTTCGTAAATTTTTTTAAACAGCGCAGATTTTTTAGTGATTACTTAAAAGTTGCTCAACCACAATGTTTGTAATAAAAATAAATGTACTTATTTTATTAGAAACAAACAGTCTCCTATATAATAATACAATATCTGGGAGACCGATCTTTGCCCGGAAAACATATAAAAACTCAAAAATGCGCGTTTTCCCAGAGATAAAACCTAGCTAGATCGATTTTACACCCCCGAAAACCCCCATATAGCAAATTTCATCGAAATCGTTAGAGCCGTTCCCGAGATCCCCGAAATATATATACATATAAATAAATATGTAAGAATTGCTCGTTTAAAGGTATTAGATTATTATATAGATAGATTAGATTAGTACATTATAGGTTAATCAGACGTCTACTTATAATATAAGTTAGTATATGTATAGTTTTCATACTCTAATTATAAGTCGAGTTTCAATGTAAATTCAAACATATCCAATAGAGCTTTAACAATGGAGGTGCAAAACGGTTGTTTAACTTTGTCCGAGGTGTAACAGCTACATCCAACAGTTCTGTTGGCTTGCTACGGCATTATCTAATAACTTGGGACGTATCAACATTTGTGTCCAAAGCGTTCTGACAATCGTGGAGAGAGGTTCTGTTCCATTTGCTATTGAGTCGAACTTTACAATTCAATCAACGTAAGGCGCTCTCCCTTTACGCACAGGTAGTTAGGTATCTCCAGTGGCAGTTCGCTAGTTTGTCTAGATTGTTCGACTTGCCAGCGCTTGGTTAGTGAAGGCAGTACTCGGCCAGGCGTTAGTTAGCGCAGCCAACGATGACAATCTATTAGCCGGCTACCTGCGGCCAGGCCGTCGCATTAGAACAAAGCTCTCGCCTAAATAAACGACTAGCAGCGCTCCGACTCCTATTTTCAATTTCAAATCTGCCTCCAGCCATACAACTGCACGTATTGCGAGTACAGGTTTTTTGCTAGCGACATTTAGGCGCTTTTGAATCGGATAACGTTTTCGCTTTAGAGTTTTTTTTATTTTTTTATATGACTTACTGTTTGGCCTAACCAGTGGCCACCTACATTATGGCAAATCAGGAGCGGTATCCATATTTTACAATTTTTTAGTTTTGATATGATACGACTGCGAATACTGCGACGCGACTTGCACCCATCTCGTGAGAAATAAAAATATACTTATTTTGGAATTATTTTAGTGAGAAAAAATCTTGTTAGATTTACTCTCCTCTATTAATGCTGATTTTGCATTAGGTACTTTAAACCTTCCTCTTAATTAGCTGAAAACACTGACATCCTTTCAGCGTTGACTCCTCCTTCCTCCCCCTTTCTATTCAGTAACCAGCCATAGAACAGAGCGCCACACAAGTGTCGCTATACGGCTATAGTCGCTGCCACTGCAGGCTGAGGTTTTTCGCTACGTGGTGTGATACATTTACAGCGTCTTGATGGCGGGGGAGGCGAGACTAGTGATGTACCGTAGCTAAATAAATTGGAACATTACGACTGTGCCTATCACCGTTACTGTCAAATTAACGTATAACGTGATGTGTTGTGAAATACCATTTCTGTACAAAAGTTTTTAGTTTAGCGACCAGATAGAATAGTCCTATAATAGTAGATAGAAGCGTCCTATATGTAAGTACAAAATACCTACCTACTTCTTTATTAAATATCGGGAAATCTAACGTATGTAAGTACTAGCATTATAACTGCTAACAAATTGCATTTAATGATGGAAAGTACAATATGTAGTCAGCCATTGCCTGTATTGGGACTGCCAACGATTTTTCATAACGCTGATTTAAATTAGTAATTTGCCGGGCCTTTTTCGGGTAATATCAGCGGTGACACATAAGGCACAACACTAGCCACAACTCCGGGACGATGCGTGTCGCGTTGTATTGAGGTAATTTTGCGCGCACGTGAGCTCTAATCACCCTCTTTAAAGCAGAGCTCACGTTGTTGGCGAGAGGAAACGTTTATTTTAATTCCCCACAAATGCGTGGCTAATTCCACAGGACGAGCTTTGTTTAACAGAGGATCACAATTGGTGACATAAGATTATGACATCTTTTGTACCGTTTTCTAGTGTAAGTAGGAGCCATAAAATTTAATCCTCCGGGCGAGAACTCGTTGATTCGGTGACTTATGAATTATGAAATTAGCCTTTTTGTTTGAGCGGAAAATTTTATGCGTGTGTTAAGCTCGGGGACTTTCGGGACAATTAGCATGAGACAGATGTCTTTTATGAAATACTTGTAAACGTTTTCTACTTATTGTAATAGGTACTTATAATAATTAAATTTTTTACGCTCGATGTTCTTCAATATAAAGCCTATATTGCTTTTACATTTAAATCGCTGAACTGATTTAGGTGCGATTTGCAACTTATTAAATGCAGCAAAAGACATTCACATTACTATTTAAATAAGCTTCAGTTTTACCTACTAACATTGCGCTCAACTATGCTCTGATCTAAAGTCACTTGGACTCATGTTACTCCATTTTCAATTAGCTTGTATATTACATAGTACATGCATTACTGCGGCAAACAGCGACTTTCCAGCACGCCTGTACTTAACTTACCTATCAAGTCGGCATTAAGCCAACCCTTATTCCAGCTGTGTGATTCGAATAAATTTCAAAGCCCTTCACAGTATCAAACTTAAGATATCTAAGTCTGTTTAATATTTCACAAACAGAACGTTTCCGTGCTTCCACTGAATAAAATTTTCGACGCCATCAGAAATGAAAATTACATCAAAAGTAAAATATTCAGTAAAGCAAACAAGAATGATGCACGTCGGAACGGATTATTTGTATTCGTACTGCGTGCTGTGGCGCGTGACTGTTTTGTTGATACTACTTATTACTAAGTAAACTCCCTTACATAATTTCAATTACGTCATTCGATTATGGGATGTTCGTATTGTTCGAATCACGATCGCTTAGCGGTACGATTCCAGTTCAGAAGCTTTCACACAAGGAGAATTGTATATGAGGTGATCCTGGAAATTTAGTCTCATGCTTGCTGTGATTATATGTAGCTCGAAAACTGATGAAGTCGCCAGGTAACATTTTATGTTTAGAATACGAGTACATTCTATGTCAGAATGTTGAAACTACGAAGCCAAGGCCGTCTAGCAATTGATTTTGGACAATATTGAAACATAATTTCAGTTGTTCAAGTTTGGCCATATAATATAACTATTTAGAAGTGGTTATACAAATTAATTTACTAACCCGAGACTGACACGACAATTTATCACGGAAAGTTTTGAATGCTTATACTTCATTAATCAGCAATCTGATTATAATACATTTGAAGTAGGTATTATTTAGTAGGCAGCTGCTAAATCACTATTTACGATAATGGTTTAACATTCGAAAGCCCTGCTCGTAAATTCGCCGATCACGCTCGGCGTCAGTAAAAAGTAATGATGATTGATGCCACATCACATGAATATCGAATACCGTAGTGCTAATCGGTAGGTACTCGTATTTCTCTTGTAAAACTATGTGTTGCTAAATCGGCATAGTGTGGAGTTGTACTGGCCTATTGAGTAACATTCAATGAGCGTGATATGCACTGAAATTGAAATTGAAATCAAACTGGTAAGTAGGTACCGTAAAATGGGGTGAGTAGGGTCAAAACTGAAATTCAAACCTAGATAACATTTTATTTTTACATATGAAAACTGAATGGTGTATATAAATAATAAGTGTTCCGGACGTTTGTATTTTAGTTTTTATTTTATTTTGGGTAGTTCCATTTCATAACTTTGGCGATAAAGAGGAAAACCCACCTCACTCCGTAGTGCCTCGAGTATTTGGGGTGAGAGGGGTTTTCATACAAAGGTGATTTTGGAAGATTGTTGGATCGATTTTTTTTATTATGTGTATTACTATAGCTCCATTTTAAATTGGAATACATTATTTTTGTAGCAGTAGCCTTAAAATCCCTTCTCACTCCCCTCTCAAACCTTCTCTCCCCATTCATAACCCACCTCTCCCCGCGAAACCTACTCACCCCGTTTTACGGTATAACAATTTATAAATATAAATTTTATTCTAGATCATCCAACTATCCCAGTATCTATATTTTTAAAATTATACTTGAAAAATAAAAGATTTGTGACCAAATAATCGAGTTATATTGAGATGTAAGTATACTTGGTCAACCAGATCTTGACAGTAGAAAAAGGCGGCAAATTTGAAAAATGTAGGCGCGAAGGGATATCGTCCCATAGACAATTTGAATTTCGCGCCTTTTTTTACTGACAAGATTTGGTTGACCAGCTATATTTAATAAGTTTCCCTGTACTTTCATTAAATAAATAAGGAGGAGTTCTGATTTTAATTTTTTGTTCTGAAACTGTTATGGGTTTGATATGACAGCTGTCAAATCAAAGGTACTTCTGCCCGAAAATATTTAATGAATAAAAGTATTTGGTCATTATATCTTTATTTATCTGTTGCGACACGAGTCAATTACTAACTGCAATTGAAACTTTTATAAAGCTATTTAGGATATCTTAAACTAATTATAGTAACTGTAAAATTCACAATCTTACTTTGTGTAGAATTTGAATAAATGCATTAAGCTCAGCCAGTGCAGGGCCGCGAGATCACTTTGTTGCCTGTTTCAGGCAAAAAGCACGCCGACTCGCGCCTCGAGAGCTCTTGCCATGATAGCGTGTTAGCTTATTCTCAGCCATTCTAGACAGTCTTTTAAGAAAATATAAGACTTTTAAGGCGAAACATCTACCTATTTAGGAAGGAAAATACACGACGCATTAATGGGTTTCTGTTACCAAAGTGTTCCTTTTTACAAAATATACCTAACTGTTTTATGAGCATTTAAAAATGCGAGGTATCGTAAAAGTATAAAAAAATAGAAATGGGCAACAACAATAACATGGCGCTAGTGCGGCTAGTGCAGGGTAGAGGTAGATGGGTTGAGTATCTAAAATTACAAATTGCACCAGAAGAAAGTCCACTCTTTAAGACGGCTCAAGTAGGTATAAGAAAACAATTATATTGTAAGAACACAATTCATAACGTAGGTATATTTTACGTTAACCTCTAAATTGTTTAATTACAAGGCTATCGTGAAGAAGTCTACGCAGTAATGCACTTTGAGGACGATAGAACAGGCATTGACGCTGTATCAATCACGCGCGAGCTATCGTGAGACAGCCTTTACAAGATTGATCGATTGCTGATAGTGTACTTTACGCCCTTGATCTGAGGGCCTACCGCGAACCACGTTCGACGTATTGCCTCCTTGTCACACTTACGTACGAATTCACAAGTGCGACAGAGAGGCAACACGTCGAACGTGGTTCGCGGTAGGCCCTCTGAAATTGAGGTCTAATCGAGTCGCGAAATAGATACCTACTCCACAGTTCAATTGTTGGCTCCCATAGTCCCCCCCCTACGGGCTCCGTATAGTTTCGTTACATCAAGCTAAAGTTCTTGAAAGTGATAAATAAAATATTTATAACATCATTATCAAACGGTTTAGTGAAATAGAATAATTACTTACCTATTATTCCTCACAGGACTCATTTCTATTATATTTTGATATTACGAAAATAATTTAGTTAATTTTTACCTCTCCGAATAAAGAACAAATAACGAATTAAAAAAATATAGTTCGTTGTTTTTAAGTGAACGAAGAGTTCTAACGTAACGTTCGGAGACCTTGAAAACTCCAATTAGTTATAATTCCATTTTTCATGACCTTCCATAATAGAAGCAGAAAACTAATAAAAATATATACGTTGTACTGAGTCGTACCTAAGTATTATTTACCAAAAGTTCTTTTAATCCTTTGAGTAATTTGTGTAAGTTGATTTTTTGTTACTCATAAAGTACCTAGTTTCAATAACATGCAATATATGTAGCTAAATACATATTAATTTAAGTACCCAAGATCTGAGGGCTTTGTAGAACATAAAAGCTTTAAATAAATGCAATTACTTTTATTTAAGATTTTTTACTCTAACTTTTTTACTTTGGATAAGTAGGTACTTAATTTAACATTCATTGTACGTACGTTGACCTTTGCGTATCTATAAAGGTATCTACTATAATTGTATGTTGTTGGTACGTAAATATATTTTGAAATTCTACATAAAATACGGGAAGAAGCCCGCTTTATGTTATTTGATGTCCTCCACACGTCGTAACCTGGAATTAAAAAGTAAAATTCCAACAAATATCTCTGGCTGCGAGAATGGGGAAGTTGATTCCGACTTTCTCAGCTCTAAAGAAATTATTCAGTGTTTATCAAGACGTAGTTAATTGGTTTGTTTAATGGTACACACTATTTGAAATGCAATACCAAAATCAAATAAAAATTTTCGTACACGTTGCTGTAAAACCAGAGAATCCAACCAACTCTGATATCCTAAAGGAAAACTAAAAATCTATATCTAAAGAGGGCCCCTGGGGCATAGTACCAAAGATCATGGCAGTATTTCCATCTGAAATTATTATTTTATATCTTTACTAGAATTCACATACATACATAGAAATCTTCAAGCTTATGCTACGTAAGCATCAGTAGGTACATTTAACTAAACTCAATAAAAAATCACGTATAACCTATACATTCAATTTACTGATAAAATTTTACAATATAAAATACCTATATAGTAAGTAGATACCTATGGTTGTCATTGAAGTCTATTACGGCAGTATCTTAATGGATCTCAACTCGTACCAAATCCAGAAAGCTTGGCATACTTATTCATTTTATGAACAATAGAACTGATAAGGTTAGTAGGACAGGAGACTTACTCGATCAATGAATAATTTATAAGTTACTTTGTTCTCTCGTGTCCTTTTCCAGAACTGGAATGTGAAACAAAGACCTCTAAATTGTATGAGCAAAACGTTCATCGAGGGCAATCAAAAACGCAGCCAGCTACTATTGTCCTGAATGACGTGACCCCGTCACAACGTTTACCTTCGACTGAATTTATTCTGTGCTTGCAATCATTTTCATATTTATGAAAATAACGTGTGAAAAGGCAGAATAAGGCATGAATGAAAAATATGGCAATATTTTGTTTTTACCGCGTGCTGAAGCACATGATATGAATAACAAACTCCGAACATCATGGTGCGAATATTCGAGAATATGGGGGAAATTTGAGCAAAATTGCCAATGTTACCGAGTGTCATATTGTACGAGTATTTACTTATTCTGTAAGCATAGTTTTATGTTGCTTAACTTTTAAAATGTCGTCGGTTTCAGAAAACAACATATGGGTTAAGCAACATAAGCCAAATGAAAAAAAATTAAGGAGGTCGGAAATGTGGCTCCAAGGATTTCGTGTAAAATACACACTGCAGTGACTCACGGATTTTCTTCGAACTTGTCGGGGCACACGCCTTGTCTCTTCTTTAATCAATTGTTTTCTTTAAGTTATGTCTTTTACTTAGGTGTGCCAATAAAGAGTATTCTATCTATCTATCTTGTGTCTTGATGCAAACTTACATTAAATGAAATATTTTTGTTATAAGTATCATGCAAGTTCCAACCACTTAAATACTCTAAAAAGCATATACCTATTAGACTATCATGCATATAATAAAATATAACTAAAAGCTACATAAAAAAATATGGCGGCGATGCCTTATTCAAAAGCTTGGTGTCAGGGAGCCGGCTGCGGAACCTCCGGAACATGACACCCTTTGGCGAAAATATTTGCGACCTCGGTGAAGGTCGCTAAACTTCCGTCGCAACGCGCTCTGAAAATAATTAAAATTCACTTTTTCATAAGATTCACGATTCGGATGAATGCGGACTTAACTCTTACAATCAGCATCAAATAGAGACAACCAAAGTGCAAGACGCAGAAGATTTAACAAACGAAGTAGACATTTTAAGCTCCGGCTTTTTAGATAACAGCCAAGCTTGTTTCTGAAAAATTACACTTTATGTCCTGGAAATTATAAAAAAACGAGTAAGATTTACAAGCCAAAAAAGGCGCCTTCATACTTTGCATTACGGCTTTAGTTTGCTGAAAAAAATTAATTCCAAGTGGTTAACTGCCTTAGTCTTACTCTTTATTAAAACTTCTCAATTTATGGGTTTGTTTGTCCAGGTTCGTTTAAACTATAAAAGTTATAAGTTGCTGGGTAAGCTCTCAATAATGGAGTAGACAGAGATTGAGAGCGCGCATCCATCACGCTGGGTTGCCAGTTTAAGCCCAGTTTACACAGAGCCAGTAACCTGATCAAAGTAACTTCAATGGCTTCTCAATGGCTGATGAAAGTGATGAAGAACCGACGGAGTTGTTTTAGGTATCAGTATTATTTGCCAGTCTGTCTCTTTCTTTCGGCTCGCATAGTTGGATTGACGTATATTGTGTGTTTGTTAGTTTTGAGTCGATTAGATTTAGATCTCATTTATTTTCAATATTGAACAGCAAATATTTTATTTTATATTTTATTGCAATTCAAGTATTACAAGTATTAAAGTAGAGAGTGACAAGGAGAATATTTAGATTCATCATTATAAGGTTACGTGAGGATCGATACTGCACCAGCGTTACTGCGGCAGCGTTGCCGTGCAGCATTGCTGCCGACTGTATTGCTGCAGGAAATGTAAATTATCCAGGCCACCAACATTGATTGCAGCATGCAGCAATGCAGCCGACAGAAATGCTTCACAGAAGCCACAACGCCATAGTAACACTGGTGCAGTCTGAAGTTTAATACGATACGGAATTAAATTTGTTCATCTACCACTTGCTCTGTGTAACCCAGGCTTACGGAACTCTGACAAATAGATAAGCAAACAAACCCGGATAGCACTAATTTAAGTTAAAACAAAGAACAGCTACTGAACGATACTTATCGTACGGCTCGCAATAAAAATTAAACGTTACTGCTGTTTTCAAAGTATCGTCCATTATGTTTTGTTAATTTTGTTCAAGGATTAGTCAGGATAAATGCGTTGTGGACATAACCCTGATTAGCTGTGAGATTGAGTGGAGAGTTTTATCTGAATTTTAATTTGAGTTTGTACCTTAATCCCTTTGAAGCCTGCCATCTGCTCATTTAATTTTTCAACCCATAACGCAAAAATTTAACGATATCACTGAAAAATATTTTAATAACCAATAAATTCCATTCGATAGCTATACCCGATTTTATACTGATGCGGAAAGAGTGATCTCATCAAAAACATTACATGTAAAAAGGTGCAAGTCTCGCAACGCTTCTACTACAAAAAAGTTTTGAGATGTAATGTGAAACCAAGTCGGTTATTTTAATCAGTGCCAGGGGGTGTTAAAACTGTATCAAATATAATTATCTTTAATTTGTAATACGTATAATGACTTGGCCATCGCACGGCTGCATAATGACCTAAGGATTATCGTCACCTATTAAAAATATTTCTAATTAAACATAACGCTAGCGCTAATTGCAGTTCGAGCATTACACATATTTACGAGTACGGTACGAGTAAAGCATTATGTGCGATTGCCAAGTCATTATATGTATTACAAATTAAAGATATATATATTATAGATAGATATATATTTGATACAGTTTGAACACCCCCTGGCACTGATTAAAATAACCGACTTAGTTCCACATTACATCTCAAAACTTATTTGTAGTAGAAGCGTTGCGAGACTTGCACCTTTTTACATGTAATATTTTTGATGGGATCTCATCTCTTTTTGTAGGCAGTCTTTCTTTTCGGGTACTCATACCCATACTATGTATACACATATCATAAAGAAACACATCTTCATTCATACTCACATCGTACATCGTAGTGTACCTTTTACCTACTATTTGTAGGAACTGCAACAGTAACTTTGTAATAGAATATATTTATATGGGATTACAAACTTACTTAAGCAGTTCTTAGATCTTTAAAACGTGACTGATATTGCAATATTTTTAGGTTTTCTATGGCTTGATAAGCTGAAAACTACTTATGTGTAAAATTTGAAGCTTGTAGGTATACTAGAAGTACCTTAGAATTATGATGATCGTAGGTGAGTGAGTGAGTGAGTGAGTGTGTTAGTGTCGAAAATAAGGAATTTTGACGTACAATAATTCTTAAACTACTAGTTCCAATTGAATGTTTTTGAGAATATATCTCAAGCATGTTAAGACCTATATATTACTGAATTCAGGGTTCTAGCTTCAGTCAGCATAAAATTACAGGACCTCGAAAATGGCCTGAATCGCTTCGAGAAAAGGATGGTACGGCCGTGCCTCTTTGTTTTGCTCGACTTGGCGGGGGCACTGCCGTGCCCCCAGATAAAAAATTAATGATCAAATAAAACGAACGACTAATTATTATATTATACACATACATAACGTTTTGTTACACAATATTTAAAGATTTTTTGTTTATACGCTTCAAAACAAATGCTAACAATATACAAATGAGCCTTTTGTCTGACGAGGGTGAACCGGGGTATTAAGATGTCATTTTCTTTTATTTATAATATATTTGATATCTGCGAAATTATCATTACAAAATACATTTTTGGATACCTACTGTTACTCTGAAAACAATAATTCGTGTAGGTATATTTTGTTAAACGGCTATTGACATCGAAGAATAAAACAAATATTCATAATTGTAATAAATCATTACTATCTATCAACTTTAGAATACATAATATCTTAATTTATAAGTAGGTATCATTTTGTTACCACGATTCGTGTATTCGTGTGTTATACTTTATAATTCAACAATACAAAAAACCTATTTCAAAAACAACCAATCTGGTTCACTGTGTTTTCAAACAAAACGCTTGTTCGCAACTAAACTCGAAATGAGAATACGTCACTGAAATAGGACTGCAAAAAATAACAGTGCAGCGATCGAGTGGTCGGAAAACTTGGAAACTGGGCTTGACGAGAGTTTGGATTTATTTAGTGTTTGCTACTGACTATTGGAAATGGCACAGTCTATGTAAAACAAGCAACAACGGTTGCACTCCGGGAGTGCCGATAGAAGTGAAAACTCACCTAACGATACATACGTTTATTTATTATATATTATTATCATTCTCAAATAAGATCACACTTTTTCATTGACATGTTTATTTACATAGGTACTGCCATGACAACGTCAAATTATTTGAACATAGGTAAAGAGTCTTGAAAAGGAGTCCGCAACATAAATGTCAAATAACATTGAGTTTTTCTTTATTGATTTAAATGTCATTTAAATTATGAGTGGCCACCTTACGGGGCTTACGGTCACGTGATCGCCTTACGCTGTCTCGAGTTTCATTTTTTCCCCACCTCAAAAAGTGCCCAGCGCCGCTAAAGAAGTTTTCACTTCAAAAATATGTCGGTATGTATAGTTTTCTTGCCGCAAAATGTTTAAGGACCTGGACATTTTGGGACATTATATTTATTAATCATGTGTGGTACCTATCATTATATTTAATATAATGGGTGTAGAATAACAATTTTCATACTGTTAATCTGCATATATAGGTGTATCTTTAAAGAGGTACCTACATTTTAAATATTGTAAACGTTATTAGGCCCTCATCAAGTTCGTTGACAAATCTTCATCGATCTTTGTCTTTCTCGAGTTTTGACATTGTACCTTACGCGTTAATTTTCTTTTAGGTTACTCGTATTTTAATAAAGGATTTAACTTTTGCTTACATATAATATATACATGTATATATGTATGTATATAAATCAAGACGTGAATATAATATGAGTTAACAATTTGCACGTGAGCCCTTTTGGTTTATTTGTGAAGGCTTCGTTTTTTTTCTGGCATATAGTGCGACCGCTGGGATAGTTCTTTATGTATCCTGGTAACATTCATCTCCGTGCCATTCGTGCGTGATGGCGGGAAATTCTATTGTCCCTAATAGAACTTTCCACTAGCGTAAACATGTAAACAACATACGTTCACTTAAAAACGGTTGGTGTGGGCGTGAGCGTTAAACATTAGTTTAATAAGCATTAAAATATATGCAATAAATAGTTATTCTAATCGCCTGATTACCCCACTACCTTACCTTTTCTTTTTACTTTATTTAACGGTAAACCGAATTTCATCTACATGCATTTATCATTGGCACGCTATTCAGCTAAACGGCTAGATTGACTTTATCCCATGCAGCTAGGGTTACCACATATAAAGTTAGAATTTCCTGACAAAATTCCTGATTTCCGAATATTTTTCCTGACAGACATTCATACTTTTCACGACGACGACGACGGCAGCGGGGGGGGGAGGCGATCTCTAGGGCGATGGCCATCCGAGCCAAGCTACTTTATACATCCGAGCCAAGGTACTTTATAATAAAGTCTATCAATTCAAAAAATTCCTGACAAAAGGCCAAAATTCCTAACATGTCAGGAAAATTCCTGTCATCTGGTAACCCTACATGCAGCTTACATTTGTAAACAGCGTGAATTTCATAGATAATTTTTATACAGTCCATCAATGTTATATAAAATCCATTTAACTTAATTCTTTTAGTTAAATACTAACTCATTCGGCAGTTAATCTTCTTAAATACAAACTTAATTACTTGATTCTCAAAGGGACTTTAAGTTTAAGTTAATATTTACCTTGCAACTCTGACGAAATAAATAAACAAGCTGATGCGATTTTCTTGATTGAATTTAAGCACGAGTCTAAAAACATCTCTAGGTCAAAGATATTCGGGTCACGTTGTCTAAATATCATATATTTAGTAAGTAACTAGGAAAGTAAAATTAGGTATTTCACAGTTAATGAGGCAGATTTGAATTTTTACATTAGGACCGTTTGGGCACTGTGACCATAATGCAAGTGGCGATGTCGCGGAAACTAAATATTTCTGCTTAAAAGCCATAGGCATTTTACTGTATTCTCGATGTCACAATCACAAGCTATAATAAAGTGTAGTCGAATTACATTCCTCCAAGTGTAAAAGCAATTATTTTCTTTAGTAATAGTGGAGCTTGCAAAGGCGTTCTGTAAATTAGCTTTATTTGCTGTTATTAAATTTTTTGCTACTGCTGACAATGCGAGAATGTTGCCGTTAATTAAACATAACTTGTGTACGCAGGCGAAGCAAAACCAGCGGACTGAAAAAATGTATTTTTTATGAAAAATATTCTAGGGCAAGACGGCACACAACGAGACAAGGGAAATGAAGTGAAAGAAAAATGGGACTAAGGGTAACATTCCATTTCTGACCGCAGCTGCACTACTGGTACTGAACGCGTCGCTGTTACTGTCAATTTCCATAGTCAAATGAACAGTAGTGCAGCTGCGGTTGGAAATGGACTGTCACCTTAAATGTACCTAGCAAAGAGCCTACCCATGTGTTTTTCCATTGTATAGGAAAATATTCGAAAAATTGAGAAAAAATACTTTGTAGGTACCGAAAATCATAGGTAAGTACTTGAGAGATTTGAGAAATTAGTGTGTAAATATGAACATGCACACAAAAACACACAAACACATTCGCCCTTACCCTACTCTTAGATTTACCTAACAGTCCGTTTGGAACGAGCGGTACCTCCTAACACTATATAGCTAAATTTGCCAGGAAGTATCCACTACAAACTACAATATTGTCTAAACCCAGCTAGATACGTTATATTACGTGACAAGCTTCGCAGGCCTATCAGAGGACCGTTTATGATACATATTCATATGAGCATTATAAACAAACACCCAGGCGCAGTGCTATGTGAACGTGATTAGCTGATGTCGCCAGCCGACGTCCCCGGGGCGACAATCCAATTTGCCAACTTGTACGCTATTGCGCCATCTAGCGATTGTGCCGGTAACTTCAATTTACTTTTATAATGACTGCTCCGGACCTATTTAATCTATTTTAATAGAATGCGGATTGTTTAAATCACACATATCAATGTTTAAAAAAGCAAAATTCGGTGGGTTTAATGAAACAAAGGTACACTTTAAGTCACTGTAATCGCAGTCACTGTATTAATTAATACCTAACTTTTAACAAAAACGAATCGACTTCATAAAACAGTAGGTATGCTATCGTTTCATAATTTTGATCAGCAGTCCTACTTAATCAAATGTTTCTCTCCGAGAAAAAATGCATGATGCAAAAATATCCAGTCGTATAGGAACTCTTGCAGAGTTCCTTTGATTTCTTTAGGATCCCATCGTCAGATCCTGGCCTGAAAGGTATTGATTGTGACGTAGATACCCTTTAAACAAAAGAAAATATTTTTTAGAGCGTTTTTAGAGAAATCGGGAACCTACGAATATTTTACAGACTTACGTATGTTCGCCTAAAAATAATAAATTGGAAGTTTCTTAAAAATCGATAAATAGGTAAATATCAATATTTGACCACATCTGCCTCCTATCTCACATCCTAATAAGCCTTGGAGGATACAACTAAACGGAGTAGCCATTAACAGGCTTTCCCCTCTGTCGAAAATAGGCGGCCAACGGTCATACACAATGTATGGACTGACGTTTATCTGACATGGCTATTTTTACGTTACGCATACATTTGACGTTCCCCTCCCCCGCAAAAATCGGCAGACTGTTTTGTACAGAAAATTACAGACATGGCGTCTCCGTTTGATTATATTCTCCAAGTAATAAGCGGTCACCTTATAAGAGCAGGTATGGTAAAAATCTAACTATTTTCTTATGTTTTTGCAAATAATGTGTTACAACTTGAAGTAAAACTGTTATTTAGCTAGACCCTGTTAAAAATATCCAGAATACCAGCATAAAAAATCTGATTTGATAAATTTGAGTTGAAAAATAAAAAATGTGGGCTTAGGCTAACCTATCTGTATTTAACCTTCTTCGGTTGGACAATTGAATACGAAAATTGAAACTCGTTTCAATACGATACACAGTTATTTATTTATAATGAACGACCCGGCGGCCATCGGCGCGCAATTTGGAAGATGGCGCCGTTGACACGGGTAGACATTTCGGAAATGTTTTTAGAAAAAATGTTGGGGATATATGGCTCACGTGACAAGTAAAATACTTTATTGGGACTATAAATTTACCATTGTGTGTGAATATCCCATTTTTGATAAGGTTACCTAGACACACCTACGAGAAGATTTAAACATTATTACGTACCGTAAAATGGGGTGAGTAGGGTCAAAAGTGAAATTCAAACCTCGATAACATTTTATTTTTACATATGAAAACTGAATGGTGTATATGTCGGAGGCAGATCGTAAAATCGGCCATATCGAAATATTCCTAGGCATACCATGAAACGCCGCCATTTCATGATCTGACTAGCGACCACCAGCCATATCGTTCAAACATCAACGTTTGACGATTTGCCTAGCGACGTTTAGGCATATCAAATAGTACAAATAGTAGTAGTAGTAGTAGTAGTAGTAGTAGTAATAGTAGGGTGTGATATTCCTAGGCATATCATGAAACGCCGGCATTTCATGATCTGCCTAGCGCGACCATCAGCCATATCGTGCAAACCTCAATGGGTGATATTCCTAGGCAGATCATGAAACGCCGGCATTTCATGATCTGCCTAGCGACGACCAGCCATATCGTGCAAACCTCAAGGGGTGATATTCCTAGGCAGATCATGAAACGCCGGCATTTCATAATCTGCCTAGCGACGACCAGCCATATCGTGCAAACCTCAAGGGCTGATATTCCTAGACAGATCATGAAACGCCGGCATTTCATGATCTGCCTAGCGACGACCAGCCATATCGTGCAAACCTCAAGGGGTGATATTCCTAGGCAGATTATGAAACGCCGGCATTTCATGATCTGCCTAGCGCGACCACCAGCCATATCGTGCAAACCTCAATGGGTGATATTCCTAGGCAGATCATGAAACGCCGGCATTTCATGATCTGCCTAGCGACCACCAGCCATATCGAGCAAACCTCAAGGCTCAAAAGGAACGTAAACTTGTATTAAAAGGTACGATCTGGCAACATTGGACTCGGACGCAGCGTCATATAGAATGCAGCGCCACCAGTGGCAAAAAATTCAATTATTTTACGATGCGATCGGTATGAATGAAGCTAGGAATTCGACGAATTCATTGCTCCCATCGATCTGCCGAATCTTTTATAAGACAGATCGTGATATGCCTGAGTTTATTTTAGTCAGATCATGAAATGGCGGCGTTTCATGATATGCCTAGGAATATCTTATCAATTATTTTACGATGCGCCCGGTATGAAGCTAGGAATATCAACGAATACATTGGTCTGACCGATCTGCCGCCTCTTTTATAAGGCAGATCGTGATACGCCTGGGTTAATCTTAGTCAGATCATGAAATGGCGGCGTTTCATGATATGCCTAGGAATATCTCGATATGCCCGATTTTACGATCTGCCGCCGACATATATAATAAGTGTTCCGGACGTTTGTATTTTAGTTTTTATTTTATTTTGGGTAGTTCCATTCCATAACTTTGACGATAAAGAGGAAAACCCACCTCACCCCGTAGTGCCTCGTATTTGGGGTGAGAAGGGTTTTCATACAAAGGTGATTTTGGAAGATTGTTGGATCGATTTTTTTTTATGCGTATTACTATAGCTCCATTTTAAATTGGAATACATTATTTTTGTAGCAGTAGCCTTAAAATCCCTTCTCACCCCCCTCTCAAACCTTCTCTCCCCATTCATAACCCACCTCTCCCCGCGAAACCTACTCACCCCGTTTTACGGTACCTATACTATTTTATTAGTAAAAACAGGTGTATAGTAACGTTGGTGCAGTAATGCTGTCATATTATTAGCGACAACGAATAGACAAATAGAGACAACGGAAGCGAAAAAGCATAAAGTCCGGTGATGCCTGGTGGAATATTTTAAGTCGTCCAATTGTGCACTCTCTAAAATGTCTTTGAAAGTCAAAATACTTATAGGCAGAATTCATGTATGTAGAAAATAATGATAGAGAAGTTTAAATTATCAAAGTAATGGTCAGTGGCGTAACTAGGGGGGTGCTGGGGGGGGCACGTGCCCCGGGCGCCGTCCAAGGGGGGGGCGCCAAAATGGGCAAAAGACCTCCCATAGAAAATGGACCAGCCAAAATGTAGGAAACAGTCAAATTTTTTTTTCGCGACTTATGGGTTGGTCTCATAGTAAAAATTGCTCAGCATAATCCCAAAACCTCCCTGGCAACGGAAATGCAGCTATTTTTTAGCCATCCTGTGGCCTGTATACAGGATGGTCCAAACCTTGACGTCCAAAAATTTTTTTTAGAATCCTCGTCGTTGGTTATCTGCAGAATATACCCCATGTATGTTAGCCGATTTTTCGTAGTTTTCGAGTTTAACTTTTAACTTTTGTTAAGAAATTCCGGGGTGAAGCTTTGCGTTGCTTTTATGCCTTCTAATAATTGTTCGTGGTATTTGCACTGATAACATGAAATAGCGATGGGGAAGTGACCCCATAAAATAATAGTAGAAATAACAAGAGGATTTTTGTAATGAATTACTAATTTGGAAGCTTTCCACCTCAGTTCCTTTGACCGGCGACTCTGACAAATTATGACTATTAAGTATCACTTTTTGACCTTTTAAAAAAACGTAGGGTCTAGCAGTTTCTAAAATAACCATAAGTCCTTGAAATCGCTTGTATTTTTTATTTATTTAGGTAAGGGCAACATCTAAGCTTGACATGCTTGAACGTAAAAGTTTGTCTTTTTTTCCCAACTCAGCCAAGTGAGGATGCTGATTTGTTTTATCAACTGCGCCGTTTGTGAAGGATTATGTTACAAAAAGAAATATTCAAAAAAGTTCAATAGTTTTTTTTAATAAATAATTGCTTCTCCCCGGAATTTCTCAACAAAAGTTAAAAGTAATAAAAATAAAAATCATAATTCGAAAACTACGAAAAGTCGGCTAACATACATATTCTGATAGCCCACAGCGTGAGGAATCTTAAAAAATTTTTTTGGACGGCATGGTTTGGACCAACCTGTATAACACATGCCGTGCCAACATTGCTCGTTCTGTGATACTAGAATGCCGTGAAAAACCTGTGTCAGGTATTGAGAGCATTCTATCCAGAGTTTCGGTGTGGGATCGGGAGAATTTAGTCCAATTCAATCCCACCAAGGCTCAATTTTGCGTGTTTACCGCTAAGAAAACCTCATTTTTAGGGTTCCGTAGCCAAATGGCAAAAAACGGAACCCTTATAGATTCGTCATGTCTGTCTGTCCGTCTGTCTGTCCGTCTGTCTGTCCGTCCGTAAGTCACAGCCACTTTTCTCCGAAACTATAAGAACTATACTGTTGAAACTTGGTAAGTAGATGTATTCTGTGAACCGCATTAAGATTTTCACACAAAAATAGAAAAAAAAACAATTAATTTTTGGGGTTCCCCATACTTCGAACTGAAACTCAAATTTTTTTTTTCATCAAACCCATACGTGTGGGGTATCTATGGATAGGTCTTCAAAAATGATATTGAGGTTCCTAATATCATTTTTTTCTAAACTGAATAGTTTGCGCGAGAGACACTTCCAAAGTGATAAAATGTGTCCCCCCCCCCCCTAACTTCTAAAATAAGAGAATGATAAAACTAAAAAAAATATATGATGTACATTACCATGTAAACTTCCACCGAAAATTGGTTTGAACAAGATCTAGCAAGTAGTTTTTTTTTAATACGTCATAAATCGCCTAAATACGGAACCCTTCATGGGCGAGTCCGACTCGCACTTGGCCGCTTTTTCAAGGCACAAGTGGCACAACCCTTCCCATGTCAGGGAGTATTGGGAGCCTCGGTGTTGACATCTCCATCAGTGACGTCCAATCATTTCGTAGCCACCTTGCTGGGTAGGCTGCGCTCGTATCCAAAAAACTCGGTGTGCTCAATAAAGGGAGGCGATACTTTACTCTGGGGAAGACAGATCCATAGGCGTACCCACGGTGGGGCAAGGTGGGGCAGTTGTCCCACCCTGGTCTCTGACCATAAGCTAAGAATCTCTGTTTTAACCGTACCCTGTTACAACGTCCCAAGCCTCCCCTACTTCTGCCCCACCCGTTAAAAAATGCTGCGTATTTACGACCATGGACAGATCCCATATAATGAGTACTGCTGTCACCTTTGGGAAGGAGCACCTAGATGCCACCTTGGTCCCTTCAAATCAGTCCAAAGGCGCGCTATGAATAGTCTACGATCCCAAACTTACAAGCGATATCGAATCTTCAAGTCTAAGGAGATCTCCAAAAAAGAAGTGTATAAGTTTTAAAATGGTCGGCAACGCGCATGTTACGCCCCTGGAGTGTAGACGTCCATAGGATGCGGTGACCGCTTACCATCAGGTGAGTCGTAAGCTTGTTAGCCACCGATGGACTAAAAAAAACACATGTCTAAATCAAAAGTAAACTTATAATAAGTAAAAAGTAACCCTTTCGTTAGTTCATTTCGTTTGGGGGGGGGGGGGGGGGCGCAAATTTGGTGCCTGCCCCGGGCGCCGTATCCTCTAGCTACGCCACTGGTAATGGTACTTCCTGGCTATGTTTATTCCTTGACTTGGCTATATTTTTATCAATCATAAAGTTAAACCAAGCTAAGTTGGCAGCGATTTTGATAGCCCAGACTGTGTAAGTAGGTATTATTTAAACGTCATAATTTCATAGAAGTTTCAGGTTTAAAATAGCCAAGAGCTATCAAAATCGCTGCCAACTTAGCTTGGTCTAACTCTATTTTGTTTAGTCCTACATGTCCCGTATTTAAAATCACATATTGTATATGTTCTACAATAAAAAAACTACTTCTCAAATGTATTTCAAACTACTTAAAGTCCTAACACTCATTTTAACAAACAGTTACAACAACACAGGAAACCAATTGAACCCTCATCCCATTGATTCACTCGGGTATAGTCTCGATTGAATCATGCGTCGTATTATGCCGCACGCGCACCTCCCAAAGTCGCAGTCCCCGCGGGCGACCCGCGCCGAGATCTCAAGTGTTGCAGATTATGCGATTATAAAGGCAGATACGTCACTTGTAAACACTGTATTCTGCCGGCATATGATGGACGCGATTATATGTGTGATAAGAGGATTTTTTAGACATACCCTGTCATCAACAAGACAAGCGACTATATGTTTAGGAGTATGTAGGTATGGAGCCAACAATATTTTGATGTATTTAGTTCACCTACTAGATCAGTTTATTACGACACACAGAAATAAATAAATATGATTGACATTTTGAATCATTACATATATTTTCACGGTTACAGGTTACATGACACATTACAACATCGTATCATCATATATTAAATGGACGCCTAATTAGACATGTGTCTATTCTATTCTCAGTGTTGCCAACACAGTACAATTTTCATAACAGACATTCTTACACAAATTGACTAAGAAAAAAATCAGAAAATCCCAGTAGTAAAAAAACGTCTTACGTCGTCTTGTCTGCTTCGACGTTAGTTAATCTGTAGCCATGTGACGACTCTTCGCGTAATTGTATCACCAGTAATATGATAACTGGGAGTTCTGCCACGTAAATACGATCAGAGCGCGCCCTATATTTTGCTACTTGTTAAAGATATATTGCTTGATTGATTATATAACGGAGTAAAGGGAGGAACGAGAAAATATGGTTCAATGAAAACACAATATTGTCATTATCGGTAGATACGTAAAGGTGACGATGTGAAAAAGTTATAAATACAACCTTATTGTCACTTTTCACGTGTTAATGAATTCAGCTCATTTAAACGTATCTCTTTCCATTACAAACACCAAAGGGCATGTTAAGGAACGAATATTGAATACCAATAATATTGACGACCCACGGGTAAAGGTAAATACCTTATGGCGGCTGGCGCTTACGCTATTATTAACGCCGCTCCAATATTATTGCGGCGCTATGCGACGTAAGCGCCAACGGCCATAAGGTACCTTTTACCGTGGAACGTCACAATTATTATCTTATTTTGACATAAATCAGCGCGGCACCTTAAATTCTATATAGAGCAGTGACCAGCAATAAACACACTTTTGATAAAACTCATGCAGAATCGATATTGTTCCAAAACTGTACGAATACTTTTAATTAATCCAAACCTTCAAGAAAACAGCGCACTTCCATCTTAAAGGCCGGCAACGCACTTACAATCCATATTTAATTACACAAACGGTCACGGAAAGACACCTGTGGCCACGGTCTTTCCGTGACCACAGCTGGTGCAACTCAGCTGAAACGTCGGAATTAAAGGTAAAAACAATTAAATTATATCGCGGTAGACCCGTTTGTGTAATTAAATAGGTATGTGTACAAAACGCGAGAGTTTAAAGTGTTGCACTTACAATCCCTCTAGTGGTGCTGGTACCAGCACGTGAATTGCTCGTTTACCTCCTATATCATAAAAAAAACATACGAACAAAAACAAATCGGATGCCCGTTCGCTTTAAAGTATGGGCAACATGCATAGAAATTGATGTAAAATTGGTATCAATGGTTTTACATTTCTGAATATGCCTCAGAGCCTGCGCTATTCATTGTTCGGAAATTATTTGCTTCCGCGGGCCATATTTCTCATTATTAACTGGCACGTTGAATATCCACAGAGACCTGCCATTTTTTAAATTAATAAAGCTGCTCAGTTAAAAAGACCAATATAGGCTAAATTGTGAACCGATTTAAGTAGAATTTTCTCAAAGAGACGTGGATTAATTCTTCCCTCTGAGGGATTTTCTCTCGGTTTAAAGAGCACTCATCCTTGAATAGGTATCGAGGGGCTCCGGGTTGGCTTAAGAGCTCAATACTTAATTTAGAAACTCAAAGCTAATGCGACAATGACTCCCCTAAGATCCGCCTTAAGAAAATCATGATTAACCCTAATCAGACTAAGTAACTAGTATACGATACATTTTCTTGATGATGTTTACCAACAAGTTGAAATAAATTCGGTACAGTAATGACCCTACAGGCATTATCCATTAGGAACCGACCGCAAGACAGAGCTCGCTCGCGCCGAGGCCGCCCTTTAAACTCAAACTTTGCTTTTATGGGTAGATTTATTTAATCTTTCATTATATTACCAACCTTTTCGTACTATTACGGCCAAACTAAATCAATTATGTCAGTTTGTTGTTGCGACCCAATTACAAAACTATATTAAAACGAAGGTCACCATTTATCCATTTTGTATCAAACTTTCCATTTTGTTTCAAATTTTCTGTCCTAGGATATGAGTATGAAAACTTTCAAGTCAATTTAACGCTTAAATTAATCATAGCAAATTCTAATGAAAGTGGAAAACTTTGCAAACCGCGTACAAATATTACCTATTCATATTTACAGGTAGTGACTGTATGAATAATCTGAGGCTTTATAGTGAAAATTTCAATATTAACTTTTAATAACCGAAGGTACTTTATTCTGGCCCATTTGTAGTAAGCTTACGTAAGTACAATAAAATTAGTTAGGTACGTAAATGCTCAAAGTGAAATGCAAGGAAAGTAAGCTGGATGTTCGTTACTTCTTTGCATATTTACTTAGTTTATTTTGCATGCATGAAAAAAATAGACAACGTAGGTAGAAAATGAATATTTATAAACATGTTATCTGGCAAAATAACACCTGATTCATTTAGTCAAAGTGACCGGTTTATGATGTTATTGAAAAGGTAATAAGGCTTACTTCCCTTCCCTTGCCGACTTTACACCTTCCTTTATAAAGTAAGACTTAATTTAAACTCCTTCTTTTTGTGGAAATCTTTAAGTCAAATAACTGAGTCGTTGAATGGTGACAGCTTGCCGCGTAATGGGTTTCCTCCAATAAAGTTGAAGCAAATGAAAAGAGCGGCCGTGCAAAGTATGGGTCGGACAATAGTGGTCGACGAAAGCCTTACAGCCATATTCGAACTTTAAGATACGTCAAATACTAGAGATTGAGACGATATGGATTTGGATATGTCAGTGTCAAACAAGTGTCAAAAGTGATGCGTTTGTTTGAAGAAACGTCACTTTTGACACTTGTTTGACACTGACATATCCATTCCATATCGTTTCAATCTCTAGCATTTGACGTATCTTAAAGTTCGAATATGGCCGTTAGACTGTAAAACGTAACAGATTGTTATTGGTTTTCGTCGCTGCCCACAATGGAAAGTAATGGAAAATAAATTGTTGGCTTCATTGTGAGCTGCGCCACCAAATAATAATTCCCGTTTATTGTTTTTCGCGCCATTGGAAATATCGGAAGATGCGTTTCCCGGTAACGATTGTACGTTTGAGTGCGCTCGGGAGATTTTATTGCTTCAATTACGACAATTAATTTATTGCTGCTTCGAAATAATTAGCATTATTTATTACACAAGGGACGCGTGAATGAATAGGCACGGACATAACAAGGCAGACATATGCAATACTCAATTTCATGCATTATTCATGATATTAATGTTATATTTCAGTGACCATCTATATAACTAATTCCCGAAGGCATCAAGTGATGAATGCTTTTTGATTTTCAGTTAAAAAGCGGATATATTAGCCATGTGACCATTTTTGGGCTCTAAATAAAATCGGGCTTAATGCTTAGAGGCATTTCCTACCATCAGACAAACAGCGGTAGAGTAGAAGGATAAGACATAACATATTCTTTAAGCCATTAAGGCTGAACTAAGATGATATAAAAAAATGTTTGGTTGTTATCATTCGCTCGTGCGTCTCGCTTGCGCCAATACACATACTAACAAGTACGAGCGAAGTTCACGCACCAATTTGATATCAAAATTGTAATTATTTAGATATCTTATACATAGTTTAAAGCGGGTAAGCGGGTGGGGAAGGCTTAAAAGTTTAAATTTTACTTTAACACATTCACTACCAGTGACATTCTAGGCGGGTTTTCTGTTCTTAGGCGCTTTTCGCTACATACGGTTTTTCTCATTATCGGCTACGCTCGTACGTACTCGCACGTAGCTCGCGCTGGCACTGAATGTGTTATTTTAACAAACTAATTTCATTCCATTCGACAAAAGAATTATCGAACTTCAATATAAGACAAAAGGACTAATATTTGAGTAACTGTTTATTAAAAAAAAGACTCCCCAAAAACCCGCTTTGCCCTACCCCCTAGCCTAAAGCGAGTAATCATTATAAACGGGGAGAACTTAATCATATAACTAATTTTGAGACTTCAGTTGTATTTATATTTATTCAAATAGTAATTTATACATATTCAATCAATAATCTTAGAACGATTTTAACAGTTTGTAGCAAATTAAGGGTATCTTCTTAGACACAGTCTTCATTGCTGAAGATCGTGTCTAGTTTGAAAATTTGAAGAGTTTCCTGCGCGTTGTAACCACGTCGTAACCATGCTCAGTGTGTGTTGTAAATTTACATAGTAGGTAAGTACCCTTCATAGCTCAATCAATAGGTACTGTAAGATACGTCTAGATACGATATGGATTAGATATGTTAGTGTGAAAGTGAAATTTTTGTTTGATGACACGGCACTTTTGACACGGACATAAATCTAATCCATATCGTATCTAGACGTAATATTTGACGTATCTTAAAGTTCGAATCAGGCTGTTCGAATTGGGCGGATAGTCACGGCTGTGAATTCAACTACCTACGTACTACTTAGGTACCTACGTACGATACTGAAGAAGAAAAGAACGACGAAAAATGGATAAGATAAGATAAGATAAGCTTTCTTTATTGTTAAAGCTGGTACATAGGTCTTATAAATATCACAAAAGTCCATCAGCTTGCCCATTTCGGGCCAATATTAAGCAATAAGCTTAATAAGCTATTAATATTAAGCTATTTCGGGCAATGGGCCATTATTAAGTAAGGTTCTGTAAGAGGACGATGTTGTGGTCGCGGGTAGATTGTCTCAAGTAATTTAAAAAGACTGCCATATTATTGTTGGCGCTCTTCGTATAAAGTGAATAAAATCGCTCGTCATTTGCACTAAGCTGAGTAATCCATTGCTCTCGACAATCTAACTCCTCAATAAATGATTTTCTCCGCGGATAATAGCGGCATTTCTACTGTTTATTGTGGACTCAATCCCCAGCTATGATTGATTAAAGCTTAGGAACTCTTCCAATGGGAAATTACTGGGTTATTTTTGTAAGCTCAAGAAATACACACATGTAGTGAGCGAAGATTTAGGAAAGTGTTTGTGTGTTATATAGACTACAGGTCAATTTGCAAGTGTATTTCCGTTACATTTTTGTGTAGCCACTTAATCATAATCATAAATCATTTATTTCGTGATACACCAACATACATACAAAAGTAACATTATAAGGAAAATTAAATTTAAAATTTATTAACATAATGTTTACTACGAAGTGGGCTCGCCTCAGCGTAATGCCGACCCGAGAGTCAGGGCTGATCGTGATCTTACTTAAATCAAAAGAAAGTCCCTTTCTAATGATCCCGCTTTCTAATGAACTTATAAGTTTTATGTGAAACGGGACCCATATAATTTCAATCAATCTCTAATTTAATATTTGTATGTATAAGCCCATAGGGTAGAGTAAAAGTCATCTCATTTAACTTAATTTTGATACATTTCGTTTAAACTTTAATAAGGATGGAAGGAAAATTTTCGTAATTCAATAATTTTATGTACGTTTCTGAGAATTACAATTCAAGAAGTACATTATTTATTTCTAAATCACTCCATTTTCAACTCTCTTAATTAATTAAATACTTACCCATATTTTGTAAAACGTAAAGACAAAGTGAAAAATTAAACTCTTCAATAATTTCAACGTCGTTTAATTTCTAATCTGTATTTATTTAAATTTACATAGATCTGTTTAATTATTATTTACAAATATTTATTAATCCATTCATTAATACAAACTATAGGTACTAAATATTCTAAATCAACATAGACAAATAAGGTCAAACTTAGTAACTAGACATTAAATTAAATGTGGAATCTCGTAGCAAATTATAGGCATGTGTTTCGCAGTATAATAATATTATGGAATTAACATTTTCTGAGAGTATGGACTAGATCTCGATAAGGATTTCATAAGTTGAATAGCTTGACATGGAAAGTACCCAGCAAAAGGTGTATTGCAGGCATACTCAAGTCGTAAAATGCCATATTGGATGAACCAGATTTACATTCATGTGTCTTTTTGTAGTGCTCGCAACATTTTACAAGTTAATAACTTCTGTTTTATGATGGCCAAATATTTTATTTTTGCATTTTGTTCTCTATCTTGACAAAATTAAGACAATAGGCTGCTTGGCAGACAAGATGGCTTCTTGTTATATAAAATCAAATGTAGGTATTTATCATCCAATCACAGAATTAATGTATCCAAGGTGCAATACTATCCGAGAGCGCTATTTGACATTGTTTCTCGACAGGTTGTTGTCAATCTAGTGGCTGAGAAAATGTTGAGCAAACTCAGCAAGGTTGTTCTTTTCAAATTAAAGATCCACGTCGATGAATCTCATATTTTATGTTAACTAGTAAGTACCTATTTACATATGACCGCCTTACCGAACCCGACAACCTTCGTTCTGCAGTGTTTGAAGAAAAAAGTATGACAAAGCACAACAATGCTCAAATTGCTCAACATTCTGGTAGTGTGGTAATGTTATTATTTATTGCATAGATTTCACTAAATAATTCTTAACATTGTTAAACAAAGTTCCCCTTTGCTTTGGCCAGAAATACTTAATAGAGTCCACTTAATCCATCAGTCTTCGCTACCATTGTTCCAAAAATTTAAGATGGGTATTACGTAAACAAAGGGTGGCTTAGAACAGCCAAGAGAAACTGAGGAAAGTCAGTTCACTTAAAAAGAACCTTTTTACGGCCGACTGTAAAATATATTTACACAATTTTATTATTTAGAAGAGACGTCTATTCATAATAGACCTCTTAGACACGTTGCACCATATATAATCATCCGAGTACTGGTCATCACCGAACTAGTTTATATTAACCATTTGTGAGGTTTTCAGCAAAAGGCAAAGGGCATTCATTGCCTGTCGGTTGTAGATAAGGATGATTTATAATTATGTTTTTATGACAATAGTCCTATTGAAAACCGTACCCTTTTGGTTGAGCACGGTACATCCACGCAACCTTGAGGTCGAATTATATTAGTGGCGAACTCGCCGTCGAGTATAACCGGTTTTGTGAAGCGCGTGGTTTTTTTGTGCGATGCGACTGACAAGCATTATTGACTCGTAGTAAAGGTACTGAAAACTATAAAAAACGCATCAGATTGTTTTATTCAGTCAGTTAAATTTTCAATTAGTATTAGTATTTTTAGCTCCCTTCATGTACCTACTAAAAAGACTAAAATCGATCAATAGTGTAGACAATACATTAATTTGTTTTGTTTTCGAACAAAGTAAAAAGATTCTGTAACTATTCTGATGATCATTTCGTTAAAAAAGTAAATTAATAAAATAAAATAGAAATTAAGAAGGACCACGGCCCTCGTGTGGAATGCTGTGTTTGAAACCAATTGGTGCCGTAATAATTCATCATAAATGCGTTTATCGCACAAAACCACCGCGCGATTTCACGCGCTGGAAGATCTGTTACAACTTTTCGTAAAAACGAACCATTATATTTATCACATTGTATCAACTATTATTTATATGTTTGAAATGCATAGTTTTCTATTCACTTAATAAAACCCTCTCCATCTATATTTACTAAATATTTATTCTATACTTTGGCCAGTGTGACCTATGACTAAGATTAAATACCTACTTATTTTAAAGATCTGTTTGATATAAAACAAACTTGGAATTCTTAACGGAAGATAAATTCATGATTTTGGATATGTTTTATGAGTTTGTACAAAATGAGAATCACAATTAGTATGGAGACCTTAGAATTGAATTTGTACTAAAATAAACGTGAAGATGACTACCGCATATTGTACAACAGAGGCGCGAACGCAGCCGGTATCCGCCATGAGCTGAAGATATTTAAATCTGAAACAAAAGTAAATCATAAATCGCTAATTTACTAAATATTGCCTGGCTCACTAAGTACTTAAAAATATAATGTTTAAGTATTATTATGTAAACTTCCCCATTATTGGCACCCCACCCATTGCCACCATGAACCTTATTTTTGGACAACAGTATTTAATACGCCAACGTTCAGTTGAAATAATGCTCCTAATGATATTCTATTTTTTACGTCTAGTGTGTGGTTAAATAAAAAATATTATCTATTATCATATAAACTTTCTTCCGGTTTTACAAAATAAAGCGTTCGCACTCTAACCGGCTGACCCGCATGCAGTCCAGTTGCCTTCAGAAAACATCCAATATACGAACCACGTAAAAAATATCCACCACTTTTCCAGACACTGCCGAATCGAGCCGAGTGGATAAAGTAATCGAACTCTTGCAATAAGACGGATCGACCTGCGGAGAATCGTTCATCAACATATTTCTAAGAGAAAATACTTCAGATTTTTAACAAGATTACAAAAACAACCCCAGCGCTAAGTGGTTTCCATTTTAATTTATCAGAGTAGAGCTCGTCTGGAACTGGTCTTAGAAAAATTATACGTGTTTCGTTTAAACTAACTTTGACGTGTTTTCTGTTTCATTGTCTAAAATAACGAAATTGTATTATGTACAACAATTCAAAGTTGTTCAACTTCGTTTTTAAGAACACAATAATAATATTATATTAAACGCAGTTATATCTAGGACGCTTGTTCAAAGCGTATTCCAATAACATAAACATTGTGAAAATTAAAGAAAAACACGTTTTACATTTTCGTAGCGCTTACTTGAAATACGATATCATAATATATCTGTGTCCTTCGATGCTGTGGTGTATTCGGACTAGGTAAATACATGAAAATTACAGTAATTTTTTATAAGTGTTTACTATAATATATAAATACGTTTAAGACTCCTAACAAGCATGAAAAGTTTCCTTAATTATTCCATGTGGAAATTTCACAATTCTGGAAAAAACGACGGTAAATCAGTAGTAGTATTTTCTTTCTTGAGTAAGATGTGTGATATCCTTGCTTGGTTTATACTTTTCCTTTTTAGTATAACTCACCTTCGGCCCCATTTCGCACTCCTAACACGGAGGCCACCTCTGGCTGCTCCATATCAAAGATGAGCTCTGCGCGCGCCGCATACAAGTTGTATATGCTGGCGATGCAAGTCAGGCGCAGGCTGCCGCGCTCGAACGCCTCGTTGCGCACCACGAACGATACTTCTCCCACCGAGACCAGCCGGTTATCCGGCCCCGTTCTTTCGAATACCGGCTTGGGACTCTCCTTTAAACAATGATATGGTAAGAATCACTTTAGGTACACGCATTACGAGTAATATGGTACGTAGTTAGGTATAACATCGCCTTTTAATTTTATATACATTTGAGGATTAGCAGAAAACGGTGTCAAGTGTATCTAATGCATATAATATACTAAAAATAATACTACAAAATGGATTGGAATGGATTTAAACAATAACGGATAAATTTAAAAAATCCCTAACGCCATGAACAGGATGAACAGAGTTTGATGAGGCATGTCTAAGAACAACTGCTAGAAAGAATACTTTAACATAGAAAAACCGTATCCAAATTGGTTCACTCGTTTAAGAGCTACGGTGCCACAGACAGAGACACACATACCTAGTTACTTATAAAACCCCTCTTTTGCATTGGGGGATAAAAAACTGAAATACGAGATACCTAGAAAAAGAGTATCTCACTAACAGGTTAATAAATATGTACAGATAATTTAATAATTTATGATTTATTTATTTATGATTTATGATGATAAAACAAACTAGGTAGCTTTCGGAGCGCGTGTGTTGTGTGTGTTTGTGTGTGTGTGTGTGTGTGTGTGTGTTTGTGTGTGTGTGGGTGGGTGGGTGTGTGGGTGTGTTTGTGGGTGGGGGGGACTGTGTATATAATGATATTACAAACCTTTGCAGGTCGCCGGATCTCCTCCTTATGCAGGTTAATGTAGGACTCATCCAAGTATTGGATGTTGCCCTCGTCGTGGAATATATTGAAGTTTTCATCCTCCGCCTGCTCTGTCGTCGTTGTCTCCGGCTTCGGCGGCAAATCCCATTTGAACCACTCCGGCAACTCGTGTACTAGGGAGTCCAAGTCAATCTGGAACAAAATTACCTGAATTTGATCTTTTAACTTTGATATTATAGAGAGTTCCATCTGAAATAAATACAGAATTCTATTTCATTCTCGAATTCCTAACTATCGAGTAGGTCCAATATATTACGGATCCGTCATCCTTCCAAGAAATCGTTGACAACGATAAAGGTCTAAGCTTTCTAATCGAATTTATAGAATTGACCTCTATCATCGTACCCTTCCAGTTTGAAAAATATTATAGCGCAAACAAAACATATACTCGTACAGCTGGGATGAAATCTGAAATTGACATGGCGTCTCTAAGTTACTCAACTTAATCGTTATTTCGTTACTAGAGTCGGACCAATAAAAGTCTGCAGCGGATTTGATAGCCCACGCAGTGCAAGTGTTATGTATACGTCATAATTTCATAAAAGTTTGACGTTTAAAATAACACTTGAACTGCGTGGGCTATCAAATCCGCTGCAGACTTTTCTTGGTCTGACTCTACTCCATTGGTGTTCACATACGCTAGGTTTTTTAATGTTTAGCGAATAAAAGCACTAACATTTTTATAAATGTACCTATTAATGATAGTGCTTGTGGATAAAAGAGAAGGTAGATTTGTGTATTATAATTTTAAACTCACAAATAAAAAAAAATTGCGCATGTATTTGTAGTTGTACAATGTAATAAAAACGGTCTGAGCCTTGTCTGGCATTTTTAAACGAAAAGAGGAACGTTTTAGAGGTAATGATAATAATTATTAAATTGTACAACGGGACTTAATCGCGTATCTAAGTTTTAAGATTTACCTCCGACGTTTCGAGGACGGCGTTGTCCCCGTGGTCTCGGAGAAGACTGGCTTAAGTTGACATCAGCATCTTCTAACCGCGCGAGTTTTTCGAACTACCCGCACTTGGTCTTGTTTATCCGCTTGAACGTTTTGCACACTAGGGATGTCACTCTGTCGACACACAACACTAACGAGTCGGAGGTAAATCTTAAAACTTAGATACGCGATTAAGTCCCGTTGTACAATTTAATAAAGTGTAAAAATCGTGAAAGTTTAAATGATAATAATTCTCTTTTATGTAGAAAAGGAAATGGGTAAGTGATGATTAAGTAGAGATAATGGGCATACCTAATATTTAGTCACTCTACATTTTGGAAACTTTCCTCATATGATGTAAATATCGTAGGTTCTGAATCGTAGGTACGAGCTCTTATCCCTGAGAAAACGCGCATTTTTGAGTTTTTATATGTTTTCCGAGCAAAGCTCGGTTTCCCAGATATTTACTTCTTTATACATTAATATAATATAAAACAAGTATTTTTTATACATACAAATATTTTTTTATTAAATTGAAATGTCCACTCGTGTTCAATTGGAATAAATATAGTCACGAACGTTGATTTCTGATCATGCCGAGATGAGGAAAACTAACGTAAAGTTATAAACCTACCTTAATTAGAAATATGGTATAAGCAGGCCGGAGAGCGATCTCTGATAGATAAAGGGTCCGTAAAGCTTATCTAGTTCAGACAGAGCTGCTTTGTGATTAATGGACTGCCCACGCAGCGAGCAAAAACAACAGCGACGTCAAAGTGGAGTAACTGGCATTGTTCGTTTGGACCCGTGTCTGTGTCCGCTGCCACTTTAACAAGCTTTTAATGCGAATCGCATTTCAGCCACAGCTTTGAAATACGTTTCCGAATCGGCAGAATCAGACCCAGAAAGCAAAATAAACAGTGCTGATTGGGTTAATGAAACGACGGTACCTAAACTATGAGAAACTACCTATACTGTTATTCCTCACGTAAAATGACCCATCATGTTTCACTTAGTACTTACTCGTAGGTACCTCCTACTCCTCCTAGCAAACAAAGCTACATTTTATTGTGTATATTTATTTCGGCATATATTAAGCATTACATATTTATATTGCTCATATATTTCAACTGATAAATAAAGTGAATTATAAGACGTGGGTAATATACTCGTAAAAGATGTTGACGACCTACACTAGTTTCGTACTTGTATAGTCGTCAATAATATATTCGTTACTTATTTTAGGTGCATTTATTTCATTATTTTATTCAATTTTGTGGATGATGTCCTTGCTAAATAATGTATTCTCTCAATAAGCTGCGGGCTTGCTTACTTTAATCCTAAGCAATCTGAAGTAGGTATTAACTTAGTAAACATGACAAAGTAAACAGATGTAAACAGATGGAGTCGATACGATAATGCAATAATTCAATAACAAATACATTAAATATTTACTAAAAGAGAATTAAGCCAAATATTCAGAACGTCATTTCTTGTAGGTAATGATTAATGAAACAATCCTATTTAGTGTTAACGTAGGTGAAATAATAGATGATGATGATGGGGCTTTTTTCCCCAAAGTGTAATGTTTTCACGGACGTCTCACTAAATCAATAGGTAGGTAGGTTAGGTTCGTTAGGTAGCTTCAGATGCCCGAAGGGCAAACCGCTCAGAAATAGGAGCCCCGCGAAGCGGGGCTCCGTCTAGTTAAGTTGCGAAGGAAATGTTTTTTGAAAAGAAACAGTCCGACGAACTCCAGATTTGATGGACACCCCAGCGTTTTTCATAGTTTGTTGTTGTTATGTCAGGCAGCGCCACGAGTGTTAAAAATGGGAACTAAAAACTGTCAAAGCGCGGCTAATGACTCGCTGTATTACATTACGGCTAGCCGTGTTGAAGAACGTATGGCGCCGAATACATTCCGGCGGATTTTCATTCAGCCGCATTTAATCCGGCTAATCGTCGAACCGCCGCATTTCAAAACGCCCCTGTTTTGTAAAACGGCTAGCCGTAATGTAATACGGCGGATTATACGATCCAACTGCGACATAGATATTGGTATTGGCAACTCTCTCCTTGAGGCAAATTACGCTTCGCCTTCGAGACAACTGGGTGTTGGGGGTCTGACGCCATTGCTTTTATAAGGGAGGTGGGATATAGAATTAAGGAAAATACCTCCGACGCTCACGGGGGTTCTCGCCCGCGAGATAGACTACCCGTCTTTTTCTAACTGTATTAATTAAAGAGGGATAGACTACCCTATCTCGCAGGCGAGTTATTGTTGCGCCAATTATGTGCTAGCCCGGCTGGTGCAAAGGTTGGCCATTGCCATTCAACCTGGTAACGTAGCAAGTATGATGTTGCACCCGGTACAGCTCGTGCATATATTTTAAATTACAATATTTTATTTATCATAGTAATAGTAGTTTATTATTTAAGTTTTATTTTTATGATTGTAATACGTAGCTATGTACACGTACTATTAATTTTACTTCAATAATATTATTAGAATTATGTAATGCTTCTGTACAAAAAAAGAAAATACACAATACACATGCCACAATACCACATTGAAAATCCGTAATAAAATTAAGTCTCCCGGTGAAATAAATATCCATGTTACTTTCACAATAATGATTTAATAATTATTATAAAATAAGTATTCAATCACAATTTTATAAGTATATTATCTAATCTTTCGTAAACCTCTTAACAGTAAAAATCAGACAGAAACAGATATACATATACCTAGTTAGGTGCTCTACGAAAATGTATCTAATAATTCATCTTTAAACACCTTCAAGTATTGTTGTTTTGTACGCGGCAACATCTGCGTGTTTAGGTAAATGTTAGAATTTTAAACGCAATTACAGCTTTCTAGAACTAAGAACTCTACTTAGTGACACATTTTACTAAGTAGTTTCCATTTCAGCGTACTCAGCTCAAAGCTTCTGCAGGTCGTTAAAGCACCGTACTTCGGAACTCACGCTATCTTCGCAATCTTTGCCAATATTCACTTCACGAAAACGGTTTCTAGTCATTAAACATTGCTTACGATGGCGTAACGGTCAATCTCAAGTGCTGTTTACATAAAACAATTTAAGAAGATATTTTGTTATGTAATAAGCATACATATTTGTATTTAGTGTAAACAGATGGTTATCTGGAGCGCAGCCGCGGTAGTACGAGAAACGAGCTAGAGCTAGTGATCAATCTCGGTTATCCTGTAGTTCGGCCTTCGGCCTCGCAAGGAAGCTCAATGCATTCGGAGGCTTTGGCCCTTTGGCCTCTGTAGGACCTTGAACATAACCGTCAGGCCGTCGGGCTGTGGACAACCGGTAATTTTTTTAACACACTTAACCGTAGCTTTGCGTCCGAGGTCTGCCTTTCGGCAGGTCGGGTTCCGGACTCACACGAAAACTCGCCCTTTGCCCTTTCGTCACCTACCTAAACCCTCTTCTGCGGAATGCATGGTCCAACTGCCACAATGCCATGCTGGACGCTGGATACTTTGTGGACAAGTCAAAACCTGGCCGAGGATTATTTAATAGGTAGGTACCAATAAAACTAAAAACAGAAAATCGAACTCCTGGTAATCACAAACAAACTGTCAGGGTCAGATAAAAAAAGGTGACAAACAACTTTATTTATTCCCAATACTCCCAATACTCCCATGATCACAAATCGTAAGGTACATTCAAGATAAAAGTAGCGGAAAGGAGAAATCTTTGTAAATTCTTAGGGACACTATTTTACTATCACGGTCGTGGAGGCGTGTCGGCTACTGCTGGACAGATTGCACTGATATACGAGATGCTGACGGTATCTCGCACTCATAAATATCTGAAAACGACCATATTTGAAAAGTTGTGATCTTTTTTATTATTTCCGTAGGTGTTTTACTGCAACTCCCTGGATTTTTGGTTTATTTCATTTTCTGACAGATATTTCATGGCGTTATTTAATACACTACAAGCCTCAATTATTATTAGCTTTTCTGAATCTGTAATTTTGACTTTATGTATTCGTAAGAAAGGAATAAATCATTTGGGCGTTGGATACACGATTTTGTAATACAATTTACTTGTTGACTACCCTACTCATTGGTGCCAATGCAAAGAAAGTTGCATTGGGTGTCAATGCAAATTGTCATATTTATAAAATAGCCTCGAATTTACGAAGAAACAATTTAATTCAAATCTATCTCTTACATTATCCCTCACTGCGCCCTATTTGAGTGCAAAACCCTATATTGCAGCACATCAGCACTTATTTCAAGTGGAGCGATAGATCAGCTCGATCAGCTTTAGTCGGTAAACTATAAGTGCTAAACCCATAACTCTCGAGTACGTATCGCTTTAATGCAACTATGTTGTATTGGCAGTACATACTCATCGGGGATGAAACTTGCAAACCTTGTGCATTGTCTGAATTGCCATTAAAGTGCGCCGCTGCACTGTGATATAAAGGTATCCAGTAGATAATTTCGTCGTAAGTACTGTGTTTGTGACCTATTGTTCTATATTGGCAAATGTACTCTAAAAGATCAATGTTTTAAACCAAACCCGAATTTCTCATCTGTTAATTTGTACTTGTGGACAAATATTTGATTAAAATCTGGGATTTGACCTAATTTTTGAGGTAGCTTGTCCATTCATATTCATCTTACTTCACTCAGCATTTTTGATTTGAGGTTGAGGTTTCCACACTGAGCAGTATAGCTAGAGACTACAGATAAAGTTTTGATATTGTTTCGACATATAACATTTATACCACTTGCAGTGTATTTCGCGCGCAGCAATCATCCCGAGCAATCGTATCATATCAATATCAAAACCTTAACAGTGTTTAAAATGATAATATACCGCTCGCTGTCACTGTTTGAACAATTCTGAACTAATTTATTGACAGATATTGAAAAGCATTGTTTAAACTTAACCTGACTGGAAAAGTTTTACAATAAAGCAGCGTTGCTTTGAAAACTTTATTTAATAATAAAATAAATAAATTCGAAACGGTTAGGGTCCTTTTCTAGAGATCAAACTATAATTCATAAGTAATACAAGAAGTAGGTATTACATAAAATTCCACTTGAAACTGCAGCTAAAACACGACTCGGTTTCCTACAAGTTTAAATACGGAAATAGTCTATTTACCGAAGACCACTTTATTGCCCGATCCATATCCATCTATAATTCCGACTGGTCTCTCGCAATAATAAATGTTTGGGAGTCGGGTGCCTTAATCGTGGAGATGAATGGGCTGAGGCTTTTCAACCGTACGTACAAGAATTGAGTAGGTAAAGGCGATTGCCGTTCCATGTATGGAAGCCATACCGCCTTTGAATACGGATTAAACAGTTTATATGACGAAAATAAAGGGCATACATAATTTAGTTTCATTCCGTAATTTTGAGGTTATATTTTGAAGTAGTTAGTGTTTACGTTTTAGCTGGTTTGAATTTGACGGATATATAATACTGCACCTAATAAGCATCCTGTTAGGCTAAGTAGGTTCGTAGTCATTGGCACGAGCGACAAATGACGCCTGGCAGAAGTTTGAGCAATAACGCCGGAATAAACGCGTATAGTAGGTAAGTAGGTCTGTAACACACAAAATATAGCTTGACATAACTGTGTAACATCTCGGTACATATATTGTGATCGTCATACGGCCTGGTTCGAATCAATATTTTAAATACTATATTTGATTGCAAATTGTTTGAAACGAGACGAAAGTATTTCAATAAATTATACGTCATGGAAGTTCGTTAACTTTTTTTCAATCGCGCACGTCATTTTGTTTAAGAAAAGCAATTTATCTGCGGGCAGCTATCGGCGATCCCGACTCGAGAGGATGTTTATTTTCGCTTTTCCGAATAAATTTGGTTTAAGTCGGCCTTAATTTCATCGAAGCTTTACTGTTTTAATTACGAAAACATTAGATTTTAGCTAAAGTAATTATGTTTGCGAAGATTCTTCAATCAAATCACAAATTAAATTAATTTCTATGAGATGCTTTGCTGAGTCATTCTTGAGTGAAATTTGATGCATTGGAATTAAATTAGAAAATTTGGAAACGTGCTTGCTCGCCTATACGGAACTCCGGCCTAGCCAAGGTGACAATCGCTATCGCTTCGCCATCGAATCGCCTTGTGTTTCTCTATCACTCTTCCATATTAGTGTGACAGTGACAGTTGCGTTTCGATCGCTACGGAGCGTAAGCGATTGGCACGTTGGCTACGGGGCCTGAGTTTGTGCGATCGTGACGCGCAGCTAATTAGAATAAATTTTGATTTGATTGTTTGTCGCTGAATTCGGGCGCTGTTTGTTATTTTATTGATCAAATATTGTGTCTTTATTATGACTTTCCTGTTTTGGAATAAGTTTGCAACTTTTACGAGTAAATCTTAATCTCTAATATACATTGATTGAAAATTCTTCCATGATTTCAAACATACATAGGTAATTTTAAACGAAATAGGCTTAGCCGCGCAAGGCAAATTACCACGACGTTTTGGACGTATATCTTTACAAAAGGCATACGATGGGTTTTGCATCACGCGGTGTTTTATTTTCTATTAGAAAATAACGCCCCGGGGTCCCAAGCACAAATGCCAAACACACATGGTCATGGTACCTACAAATTAGGTACAATATGGACTACAATAGTGTAACTAGCAATAGCATTCATTCAGGGAATTGGTAGGTATAACCACAGAATAAATAATAGTACTAAGTACAGAAGACTCACTCTCTAACAAAACGCGTCTGTTACGATCAGCACAGATATGGCCGCTAGGTGGCGACAGCGCCACGCGCGGCTTATGGCTTTCCTCAAAATTGGGGCCGGAACGGATGTACTTTTATCTACCTGTAGCAAAGCGAGGAAATTGCGGAGTGAGACACGCCTGGTATAACTATGATAATGGTATATGAGAATAAATAGTTACAGTAAATGCCTAGTAGATTCCTAGGCAAATGGATGCGTTGCGTCCCATATTGTGTCAGTGATGTCATAACTCACCCAGTCACGACTCTATTTGGCACATAATAAATAGAACACGGGAAAATGGATTTGGGGTTTTTATGCTTTTCAGGTCACGTATTTTTTTGTGAATAACTGTTTTGTCAAACGTCAAGTAGGTAGTCTAATATTGTGTCATGTCAAATTAAGCTACATTCATGCATGTGTATTATTAAGAAGTTGTATAGAATTAAGGTAACTCGTATACTAATATATTTAAGAAGCCTATCCAGTTGTATAAATAAATAAGTGTATATTAACAAATAAATATAGTAAGCAATCAATCATCACTTTCGCACCCATACCTACTGGTAAGTGTGAGCGAGATACGCGAACTAAGGGCTATACGCGATAAGCAAGATAATCTATATATATTCTGAATCGAGATTACATATTAATGGCAGATACGGCAATTTCATTGTACTAAACTTGCGCATTTATATGCTTCATTATCATTATATTACGCTCAACGTACATACTAACGATATACGAGTATGTACTACATACTCGTATATCGTTTTGTAATAATTTGAATTGAATTAATTTCTAATCGTTCATTCATAAAAGCAATTTTAAGCTCATTCCGTACTAATTTCGGTAAATAAAGGTAATTTGCGAATATGTATTGTTTTAGAAAACGAATTTACCTTATTTTAAAGTCAGGCAACTCGTAATCCTGGTTGATTATCGATCAAACATTAAATAAATAAAAAAGCGACCAAGTGCGAGTCGGACTCGCCCATGAAGGGTTCCGTATTTAGGGGATTTATGACGTATTAAAAAAAACTATCTACTAGATCTCGTTCAAACCAATTTTCGTTGGAAGTGTGCATGGTAATGTACATCATATATTTTTTTTAGTTTTATCATTCTCTTATTTTAGAAGTTACAGGGGGGGGGGGGACGACACACACATTTTACCACTTTGGAAGTGTCTCTCGCGCAAACTCGCAAACTATTCAGTTTAGAAAAAAATCATATTAGAAACCTCAATATCATTTTTGAAGACCTATCCATAGACACCCCACACGTATGGGTTTGATGAAAAAATTTTTTTTGAGTTTCAGTTCTAAGTATGGGGAACCCCCAAAGTTTATTGTTTTTTTTTCTATTTTTGTGTGAAAACCTTAATGCGGTTTACAGAATACATCTACTTACCAAGTTTCAACAGTATAGTTCTTATAGTTTCGGAAAAAAGTGGCTGTGACATACGGACGGACAGACAGACAGACATGACGAATCCATAAGGGTTCCGTTTTTTGCCATTTGGCTACGGAACCCTAAAAAGGTTAGAATTATATTGTCTAGGAGAGGACACTAACTTCTGTAACACAGGTCTTTACCTACGTAGCTCAGAAGTCAGGGACTTCAAAACCCACTTAGTAACTTGTTTTTTGACAATAAAAATATTTTTTTTTTATTTTTTATTTTTTTTTATATTGCTAAAAAAAACTCTTCGATTTCATGTTGATTCATTAGTATGGCTTCCTTGTACGAAAACATCAATAAGAAATAAACCAGAAATACTGAGGTAATCCGCTTGATAGTTGACACTAGTTGGCTTTCCCGAAGATAACAAGATTAGCCTCGAATCAACTTGATGATATAGCTATCGACTAGGACAAATAGTTATTTTGCTTTATTAGTTAAACATGACTCGAGTCAATAATCATAGCGACTAGTGGATAAATATTTAGGTAGGTACTCGTATATAATGATATGTTATTTCATTCGTACGTGCATCTTACCTTAAGCCACGTACCTAGATATTGCAATATTTTGCAGTTTATACACACTGTTGATGAAAACAGACGCTGTTGAGTGTAAATATATTTCGATTTAACTGTCATATATTTTTTGTTCTGTGCGGTAAATATCAACACGTCTTAGAAAATGTTTCAGTTTTGGAAACGATGGTGATAATTCGCAAATTGTGCACAATCACGCCATCTTTTGGTGGTCAGTCGGCAGGACATCCCTAGACATCCACCTTAATCTATTTGCGACGTAACACTTAGGTAAAAAGAAAGTATCGAACGAGGATCTTCATAATATTTACTGTAAATAATTTACATACATATATATAGGTACTACTCGTATGTGTGTGTGTAATGTTGATAATACATGTTGAAAAAGTACCTCTCTGCCGTTAAGTGCAAATGTAAGGTTGGCTGGAGGGTGCGCGGGTGGTGCAGCACAGGTCGCACGGAGGGTGGATCCCACGCCGTACCACGACCGGTCCGACACTAGCTTCGGCCGCCACTCCGGGGGCTCTGAAACAACACACAAAATTGAATAATCTTATACACATTTATAGGTAATACATAAATACATAGGTATTATCGGGATTCAGGCCCAGGGCCTCCAGTTTTGTAGGTACAATACAATACAAATCCTCTTTATTGCACAACATTTATAGAGAGACACACATAATACATGAAGACAGAGCTCACAACAGGCGGTCTTATCGCTAAAGAGCGATATCTTCCAGACAACCTCAACCCCTACCACTTGTGGTCTGTAGGTACCTACCTATTTATCTACCAAAAATAAGATTATGAAGTCCGTTATGTTATGAGTGACAATAAAAACTTTTGCTCCACATACAAATTGGTAACACTTACACATTTCAAAAGCATCTCGTCGCGCACGTAGCTGTACATGATATTTAGGTATAGAGGTATAAAATTGAGTGCCTACTTGTGCTAGATGAACGTGTAAGCTACTTAAATTCGATACGAAGACGAGCGTGATGCGCTGAGACTCAAAACTAAATAAGATAGGTAGGTAGGTAATCGGTTTTTAAAATATGAATTGCGCCTCTTGAGCATCTGCTCCGACGCTTTTATTTTAAATTATCAAGGTTCAAAGCCATTATTCTCAAAGGATTAGAGACGAGTCAGGTTGTAATCTGCACTAACATCAATGGCATTATCAACAGTGATTGAAAGCATGATTGTATCATAGGGTCGTCCGTCGCATCGCTCAATTAACTATGGATGTTCAATGAAAATCGCTCTGCAGTGGAGCGGCGCGCTGGGCTTGATTGATTTGGTGAAAATAGAGCACTGATGGCGTTGGGTTTGGTATAGTCGTCATCATATATGTTAACAATTTTGCACCTACGCGTATTGTCATAGGGATTAACTAAGAACACCTCTTTGAGCTATATACTTACGTCATTTTTAGGGTTCCGTAACCAAAGGGTAAAAACGGGACCCTATTACTAAGACTCCGCTGTCCGTCCGTCCGTCCGTCCGTCCGTCAGTCCGTCCGTCTGTCACCAGGCTGTATCTCACGAACCGTGATAGCTAGTCAGTTGAAATTTTCACAGATGATGTATTTCTGTTGCCGCTATAACAACAAATACTAAAAACAGAATAAAATAAAGATTTAAGTGGGGCTCCCATACAACAAACGTGATTTTTGACCGAAGTTAAGCAACGTCGGGCGGGGTCAGTACTTGGATGGGTGACCGTTTTTTTGCTTGTTTTGCTCTATTTTTTGTTGATGGTGCGGAACCCTCCGTGCGCGAGTCCGACTCGCACTTGGCCGGTTTTTTAAATCTTTATTGAAGCATTTCTATAATAGTGTGTAATTATGTTGCTTACTATAAATGACAGATTTAAGTTTTGTATTTTGTGATCGATAAATTTTATAAAACGAATATTTTCCCAAATATCATTCAGTCATTTTATGGAAAACAATTTACAGTTACTGTATTAGTATTATTAAAAAATGGTTTATTACTGGATGTCAACCAACGAAAAACAGACCCTTGCTTTAAATATAAAGAGAAAAAAGGATTTCACGTAAAATAGGTTTAGGCTTCACATGTCTTTTCTGTGCCTTAAAATTACGAACATTGATGGTATGAATGCCCACAAATTGGATACTTCCAAAAATATCATCGGAACCCGTATTAGGGCTGTAGGCATAGGTAAAAATCAGAATTAGGTTCCAGGCCGCGTAATAGCCAACATGCCAATCGTTTACGCTCCGTATAGCGATCGAAACGCAACTGTCACTGTCGCACTAATATGGAAGAGTGATAGAGATAGAGAGACACAAGTCGAAGCGATAGCGATTGTCACCTTGGCTAGGACGGCTGTATACTTAACAGCCGAATAGGTGTCTTTTTTTTGTCAGTATATGATCCAAATAGCTTTCTCGGATTAAGACGCTAACGATACGACAGCCTAGCGACGCAGAAAGCGGTCACTTTGACCGCTGTTAGTTCAAATTCAAAGTACAAGCGCTTCGCTGCTTTGGAAGAAACTTTGCACCGTTTATCCGGGTTGTTTATGACAGCAGTCGTAAACCCGAGTCAGAAGCCTTCGAGCCGATTAAAAGCTAACAGCAAGTTGCTTAACACATATGACAAAGTTACAATGAAGTCTAGTTTCCTCTGTGCTTCTAGGTCAGTTGGCAGTTACTTTCGTATAAAAACTACAACCTACTACAACCGTTTTAAAGATAAGGTAATAAATCCTGGGTTTGTAAGGAAGCAACTGAAAAAGCGTTAAGATAAGGAGTTTATCGCATTACATACCTATTATTATAAGATTATCTACCATGGCTTATATATAATATTCAGTAGATATTGTTCTGACGTGTTTGCTCGTGAGTAAATTTTAAATAAAGCCTACCAGAATTCACAAAGAAGATTTAGCCACGAAGTCCATAAAGAGCGGTAGGTTTTGCCTTCCCAACGATACTGCTGATCTGGACTGTTATTCCTATAGTTTACCGAGAAAAAGCACGCACATTCGCCGGCGGTGAAACCATGTTGTTGTGACCTTAGAAAAATAACAACCATTTAGATATTAGGGTCACGGTTATTCTGGTTCCTACGAGATTCTCCAAAGGCGATGAGAATACAGGGTCTGCTCGTGATTGAATCCGCCCAAACTAAATTTACCTTCGGCGCCGCTGAAACTTTGCTTTTATTACTGTGTTGCAGCCAAGTAAGACAATATGCATGAGGTTAGATTAGAGTGTTGTTTTTCTGGATATGTATTCGATGTATCTCCAAACTAACCTAAAATAAATCGGCTAGTCGCGTATCGGATCAGGAAATATTAACGGTTCCGTATACAATTAGATAAATCCAACTTACCTACCTGTTGCGTGTTGTGCCATGACAAAGTTTTTGTAGAAGGCACTAACGCCCTACAGATACTTACTCATAACCAATAATGTTTCCAATATTTTATACGCGACAACGGAAAGGGATTAGGCATGTGTTGCGTCTGTAGCAGGGATGTTGCGGATGCAGATTTTTTGACATCCGCGGATGCGGATGCGGATATTTAAAGGCTCACATCCGCGGATGCGGATGCGGATGCGGATGTCAAGATTAGGTACTTAGAAAACGTCAAATATTACATTTTTAGTATTTTTTTATTAAAAAAAAAACGTATCGTTTAGTATTTGAGCAAGAATATAGGTGCGTCATATTTAATAAACAGTAACTTGGCCGACTTTTCTGGATCTAGACGATTTCGTTATAGGTAATGACGAAATTACCTAGCACTTACGCCGCCGCTATGACGTTCCTGGGCCGACTTGTTCGACATCCGCATCCGCATAAACTCCGCATCGATTTCATGCGGATGCGGATGCGGATGCGGATGTTGAAAATAATGCGGAAGTTCCGCGGTTGCGGATGCGGATGCGGATGTTCGCAACATGGTCGGTCTGTAGCGTGAAAATAACAAAACATTTTTTTTTGTATCATTTAATTTCCCTTAGGTTTTTTCTAAACAATTTACAAGAATACCATACAAAATGACATTAGTGTATCTGTTTAATGGCGTATTTACATACAAAATGTATGTAAAAAGGTGTCACAAAATTTAGGTGAAAATGGTGAAATAGTAGATATAATTTTAAATCAGTAAAACTTGTGATTCTGAGTAAGTACAAATTCAATTTCTAAAAGATAACCTAAGTGAATTATCTTAAATATCATCCATCATCCTTACCTTACCACCTGCGAAAATACTAATACTTCAACAATCGAGATTAATATAGAGCAAGAAAAAGAAATCTTCTGGTACAGAAAAAACTTTTATGTTATGTTTTGCGGTTAAAATACAAAACCTTCAAATCAGCTATTCAATAACAGTTTCGGCCTTTATTAGATATTGGCGCACCTATTTTCGTTCCAATTATATAAAGGTCGGCCGTTTTGTCCCTAATAATAATTTCAGCGCTGCCGCCTACCAAGGAGTTACATATAATGTTATATGAAACAAGTTTTACCATCATAACCAACAAACGGATGCCATTTGTCGTACCGAAGTTGTGACTTTTTGGCTGCAGGCCAACAGTACCTAAAAGAACAGTAGCATTAACATTGTGGGCTACCTGCAAAAAGCGGCAGGATAACGAATCGCCGCGCCGCCGCTGCGCTAAAGCTGGAATCATTCCAATCCTGTGCCGTGCGTAGTAAATCACAAGAACTATTATAAGAGCGATCTCCGGTCAACCATAGTTCTTACACAACCGGAGGTCCAATTATCTTGGTCCGTTTTAAGAATTGGCGTGACCGCGTACACGCAGCGAATGGGAATAGATACACGACCAGCATCTCGTTATTCTCGCCAGTTGCTCGCTAGACGAGCGAAACGACAATGTAACTGTCATTTGTCGATACGAAAATCCCGCTACAGTTTTTATCGCGCCAAGCCAAATGAAGAGAATAATGTGCTTTAGCAGCAGCCGCCGAAAACACATGCGTAAGTGTACTCATGTACCTATATTTTTTTTAATATATATATTTATAATAAGCATGAAGAAAAACTACAACAGAGGAGGAAGGATGGTTCGTTTGCTAAAACTTAGGCAAATGACGATGAGAACTAACCTAAAACTCGTTCTACTACGCAGGGTCCAAAGATCTCGATCACCCTCACAGCGTTGCCCCGCTGTATGGTGATTTACTTATTTCCCGTAACAAGTAAATAGGTATACGACCACTGACCAGGTTGTCAGATATGAGAGAGTATTTATAAGGGATACCTGAACATGATTGAGAAATTGGTAGGCATTTGATATTGCAAAGGCAGCGTGGGGTTAGGTACAGCGGATGTAAGCAAACGTGCTCGAAATAAGGCTCCCAGCATTATTCATAGTATTTAAACCGACTTGCCTCTCAGGATCTGTTATTTCTGCTCGACCCACTATTGGCGATCGTGACCGTACATAATTAATTATACTACATATATTTAACATCAAGGGATCAATAGTTGTACCACGATTAAATAACGGGAATGGGTTAGCAGGTTTTACGACAGATGGTTTGGTTGGGCTTTATTTATTTGTCGTGTGTACTGTGTAATAAATCCTGAACGGAATACTAAACGTGGAATAAAACTGTATACGTAACATGATTCATGAATCAATCTACCCGATTGTAATCGAATTGTTTCAGATGAGACTAAAATGTAATCTACTAAGCGTACCTACCTAACGTGTATTTTTCAGGGGTAGACAAAATGGCAATATGGAACCCTAAGGTATAGTTTCGTCATGTCCGTCTGTCTGCCCTTCCGTCCGTCCGTCCGTATTACCTACTACAATAGAGTAATAACATCGGGTAAATTGCCTACATCGTTGAGCTTGGACGTGCTCATTGGTCCCAATTATGCGTCTATCCCGATCCGAAATCCAGAGTAACCAGTGCAACTAAACCTTGTGGATCTTAGATTTCCCTAAATCGAATGAACCTACAGACATAGGTGTGCAGCTTTTCATAGTCCAGGATGATCTTGCTTGAGACTAAGGCAACCAATTATGCATCATTTTTAAATCATTGTTCAACATTTTAAGGCTCCGTTAACGATTTTAGGGCCAAAATGTAAAATTGATAGATTTAGTCGTTGAAATTGTACTCCTTTTGTTACGTAATATCTAAATAACAAGTATTGGTTTCTATTAACACGTCTTCTCATCTTGCCTTTTAATAATCAGGTCTCAAGCGTGCGTCATCGGAAATATATGACGAGAAGGGGCAGTTTTTAAAAATTCATCAAAAAATTATAGTCATAAATTATAAAAAATGATGTATAAGAACAGTTTCAGGAAATGTTGTAGATTGTTTAAGTATCAAAATTACGTTGAAATTAAGTCGATTTTCACGAAAAATGTTCACTTGTTTTGAAGTAATTTCTGGTGAAAATTGATTTCGTCTAACTTTCATTTACTCTTGTTCAATATCATATAACAAAAATGTAGTCTATGAAAGTTGTAGTACAGGATATGTGTAATACAAAATTACCATTTTTAGCAGTCCAAACTTTACGAAATTTCAAATAAGATCGACTAAATCAGTGCTTTACGCGCGTTTACCTAAACGTCCATCAGAAAAAAAATCATTACTAATTTAGTGAGTCAGTTTTCAAAAAAATTATCTGTACAAATGCAAGATAAGAAGACGTGCTAATAGATATCAGTACTTGTTGTTTCTATTACGTAACAAAAGGTGGACAATTTCATCGACTCAATCTATTCAATTTTACATTTTTGCGACTAAAATCGATACCGGCCTCTTAATCTATTGTAGGAAAAAGCGTAAATAAATATTTGGGGACGATCTTACATACTGTAAGGCCTGAGTGGACGCTTGAAGCGGAGCGTTCGGCGGGGCGTGCAGCGTGGCTCCGCTTCGAGCGTCCACTCAGGCCTTACGCTTACACAGATCAACCTAGCCCTAAACTAATAAATAAATGCCCTTATTGGGATTCGAACCCTGGACCCCTAGGAAGACTAGGCTAGGAGGCCATTAAATATGTATATCTTCATGCCACCACTGGTCGGAATATGGCAATAGATGGTCTTAATCCTGACTAGAAAGCAGAGCTTAGTTATATACTGAACCAACAGTCCAAAAATGTTTTAGTTGTACTATTAAGCTGGCCTACACTTTTACTTTCCATGACCAAGTACACAGTAGGTACTCGTTTTATTGATGTCTTGGGTGTACCGTAGGTGAGTCTCGACTCTCGACCCTACGCATCCCTTTACAGCACTTTTGGCAACGTGGTCACTATACCCCTGACTTGAATTATTCATGCATAGTGCCTTAAATCTAAATGTAATGATCGTGATACAATATTTATAATGGGCCGCATACATTGCTTAGTATTAAGATTTCAGAAGCTTACTTTGCGTTAATCCTAATTATTTAATTAATATGATTAACATGTTTTAATATATATTAGTTTCACATGAGATGAAATCAGTATCGTACGCCTCATGGTTTATTGATCATTTTGATCAAGACTAATCACTGCTTAAGCTAGCTTAGTTACTCATTATATAAGGATTTGGTTCTGATTACAGAATTATTACAGTTTAGAGTTAAATATCTGGGAGACCGAGCTTTGCTCGGAAAACATATAAAAACTCAAAATTGCGCATTTTCCCAGAGATAAGATCTAGCTAGATCGATTTTTCGAAATCCGTTTCCGAGATCCCCGAAATATATATACATACTCGTATATAAATAAATATAATTATATACAAGAATTAGTTGTTTAAAGGTATAAGATGTTCATGTATTTCATTAGGATTTACTATTATCTTTTTATATAAATCCAAATGATGTCATTTCGTTATCGTGCATTACGCTCTTACTTGTCCGTACAAGTATTGGTGCGGGCGAGACGCACGATAGCTTATTAACTTACTTGAATGTGAAATAACCTGAATAGAGACAGTTTCACTAATAAAGGTTGTTTGTAGGACTGCAGAAGTTAAAATCAAGTTGTTAAAACTTCTGAGGGCAGACAATACGATAATCATATACTTCAACAAGCCCAGAATGTCATAAGTAAGGTTGTTTAATTGAATCTGGGAGTAACGGAAGGTGCAATACCTGTACCACAAATTAAGTACCTAGGTACGGTAGGCCGCCGCGGTGGGCGTACCAAAATGTCTGAACAATACTTACCCTTACATCACCAAGCCGCAATCCGTACTTAAAACAATTTATTGCGGTACTTGCGTAACTTTTTCTCAAAACAACTATAGCAGCATAACTTTAACGAGATAATAATATATCCGAATTAAATAACTTCAACATAATTATACCAAGAATCATCATTACTTAAATTTTTCTAGTGCTTAATTTTCTACATTTTCTTTACATTCCTTCTTCAAGATTCTTGAGTTATCTTTTAACATTTTATCCCCATTGTGTACCTAATAAACGAGTTCCCCTTTGATAATTGGATGTTAAAAATGTACGGTTTTCAGCCGCAGGTAAGCTGAAAGTTACATAAATGTTTCCGTAACGCTTCCCTTAAATCAAGTTGTTTAAAGGTCAAGATTAGTAAATTTTAAACAGTTGTACGCCGAGCAGCTCAGTGGCTCACGATATTTGCAAAATATATGCCTATTTATCTGTTTGTATCGTACCTACAGGGTACACAACATATATCTAATTGGTTTTCCTTCCTGCCTCGACAATTTAACTATTAGGGGTATCAAAATAAAAAGGGCTAATGTTACCGACAAATTCAAGCGATGTGGAGCGGATTTTGGTATGGAAGCAGAGCGGTACCGGCGTGGCCTACTGCAGCACCACACACCACACCCCGCGACCGGATGTCTGAGCGCCTACCGCGAACCACGTTCGACGTGTTGCCTCTCTGTCGCACTTGTAAATTCGTACGTAAGTGTGACAGGGAGGTAACATGTCGAACGTGGTTCGCGGTAGGCCCTCTGTCCACATCTCACTTACCGACAACTTCTAGCGGCGCGGAGCGGATCTCGGTGTGGAAGGTAGGCGCGTCCGCGGACACCTCGCAGCGGAACCGGCCTGCCATCGCCGGCGTGGCCTGCTGCAACACCACGCGCCGCGCCCCGGACCGGGATATCTGTCAACATAACACTTCCTTAATATCGTAGCTTTCGGCAATATAATTACTAGAAATGCTTTGAAAATAAAAGCAAGAGTTCTATTTAGAGGTTAGTGGATGGACCGCTACTAATGGAGTAGAGAAAAATAGGGACATGGAGATATAGGGATATGGAGAGGAAAATAGGGACTTATAGTTCCTATTTTCCTCTCTGGATAATGACATAATGGAAAACATTTTTACACAATTTGATGTAATAATAACCATAGCTTGTCCCTTCGTTTGAATTTTTTTAAAGCTTCTAACTGTTATCTAATAATACATAACAAAACAAAAACAAGTGCGAGTCGGACTCGCCCATGAAGGGTTCCGTATTTAGGCGATTTATGACGTATAAAAAAAAACTACTTACTAGATCTCGTTCAAACCAATTTTCGGTGGAAGTTTACATGGTAATGTACATCATATATTTTTTTTAGTTTTATCATTCTCTTATTTTAGAAGTTACAGGGGGGGGGGGACACACATTTTACCACTTTGGAAGTGTCTCTCGCGCAAACTATTCAGTTTAGAAAAAAATGATATTAGGAACCTCAATATCATTTTTGAAGACCTATCCATAGATACCCCACACGTATGGGTTTAATGAAAAAAAAATTTTGAGTTTCAGTTCGAAGTATGGGGAACCCGAAAATTTATTGTTTTTTTTTTTCTATTTTTGTGTAAAAATCTTAATGCGGTTCACAGAATACATCTACTTACCAAGTTTCAACAGTATAGTTCTTATAGTTTCGGAGAAAAGTGGCTGTGACATACGGACGGACAGACAGACGGACAGACGGACAGACGGACAGACGGACAGACGGACAGACAGACAGACAGACAGACATGACGAATCTATAAGGGTTCTGTTTTTTGCCATTTGGCTACGGAACCCTAAAAACAATAACAAAGAGGCCTTTGCAGTTAATATAATTGTGCAAAAAATAAATAATTTTGCTATCATTATTATATGTACCTATGTTCGAATTGGGCTCCTGATATTCTCAACTTTTTTCTGATGTAAGTTCCTGTCAGTACCACGTATCCCATGGACGCAAACAACTCCGAGGGTATCACATACGTATTTATTACCGAACTTTCAAGTAAATTGGTATTTTTTTATGTATACATTATACTGTAGTATCTTGGGAGAAACTGTGACACTGATATTGAAGATTAAGCCATTGAGTGTCACGTCGACCAAGTATTGATCTATTATATTGAAGATAGATGGATTTCCTATTTCACATTAAGTTTTCAGCTTGATACTAAATAAATGTTATCGAACGTCCCCTGGAGATCTATCGGGAGTGATAATCTTTTCCATCAAAAGTTGTCAATCCATCGTGCTAAATATAAAATGTTAATAGTAGATAAAAAGTATAAACTAAAATATCACATTATGAGGATCCAATGCTGCATAAACACTAAAATGAATATTATTGTTTTCAATCCTATTAACACAGCCAATTTACATTATCCGCATATCGAGAAACCCGCGGTACATCAATAATATGTATTAAAACACTAAAAATGATTTAAAAAATCTTCACTAGATGCCTACGGCATTACATAATTTCCAGTAAGACTCCACAGGCTTAATACATATTGCCTTAAAAATGGATTTGAAGCGGATAATGCCACCTACAACGGAATGACACGAAATGATTATCTTGGTAGTATCCTAGAGACAAATGGTCTAACGACCAAATGTTCGTCGAAGAGGGAAGCCTCAATTGGTATACGGATGGTTCCAAGAAAGGCAATGATGTAGGATGTGGGATCTATGGTGAGAGACCTAAGCTCAGAGTTAGCGTCAGCATGGGCACACAGGCCTCAATCTTCCAGGCAGAAGTCTTCGCCATCAACAAATGTGCGGAGATCAACCTGGATAGAAACCTGAGACACCAGCATATCTACATCAACTCAGACAGCCAGGCTGCTCTGCTGGCACTAGAATCTCTTGAGTCAAACTCAAAACTAGTCCAGAACTGTAAATCAAACCTAAATGCACTGGCTAACTCCAACAAAGTCATACTTAGATGGGTACCAGGGCATTCCGACATTAACGGAAACGAAGAAGCGGATGAACTTGCTAGGAAGGGCGCAGACACACCCCTGGTCGGCCCAGAACCGTTTTGTGGAATCACAAAACGGGACGCATATTCTCTGCTCAACAACATGGAAAAAGCGAGAGCAATCGATTGGTGGAAGTTCGTCAGAGGACAAGAACACTCGAAAGCTCTAATCAAAGGGTTCAACAGCAAAACTGCTAAGGAGCTTCTAGGGCTCAAAAGACACAAAACTTGCGCGGTGACTAGAATTTTGACTGGACACTGCAAGTTGAACAAACACATGTTCCGAATAGGGAAAAAACAAGATGCGACATGCAGGTTCTGTCAGGAGTCAGAGGAGACTGATATGCACATTCTCTGTTCCTGCGGACCACTAATGTCCAAAAGAAGTACCTACCTAGGGCGACACATACTGGAACCCTATGAGGTACAGAGCATTACGGCCCAAAGAATCTGGAGCTTCCTGGATTCAACGGGCATCAGTAGTGAACTTTAAAGGGCTGTCACAATAGATCATAGCTTGGTCGAAGCGACACTCAAAGGCCCACAAAACCCCAATAATAATAAAATATCTTGGTAGGTATGTTATTATTTGTTAGAATGAAATATTTCAAACCAGAAGGGTTCTGAAAACACGAAAAAAATAAACTTAATTCATGAAGCTCGGGGTGTAATTAATGGGTCTCTGTTCGCTCCACTTTTTGATTAATCATTCATTTGCTCTAACGTTTTTGTGCTTATGTTAGAGAATGACTAAAGTTGTAGGTAGATAGCAATTCGTAAAATACTAAGAATAGATTTTCAGATATCTAATAATATCTACACGTAGGTTATTAAATAGATTTGAGCGCTACGAGCGACCGCGCCGACGAACAGAGAACAAGCCCAGCGGGTCACTGGCAGTGAATGTGTTAATCAAACCGAATAAAATAGGCATTTCATTGTAATGATCGTTTCTGGGTACATTCAGTCACAAGTTAAGAAAGTAGCAACTAAAATGATGAGCACCGCCAATGCGGAATTAATAAGATAAATAGATAGGAAAAGAACGAGAAGAAATAAATTATGTTATATACAGCATGTGGCCTGTAACACGGGCGAATAATTAAAACGTAGATTCTACTCCTCAAACAATAAAACTTTTGTTTAACAACTTTTTGAAATTATGAAGTCTTAAGATTGTCCCTTTTTCAAACAAACTAAATAATATTTTCAATGTACTTTAAATTCCGTCTAATTGACATTGCCCGTCAGTCTTGTCACCGTACAGGCATAATCAATTTCGTAATACATTGCGTGTTCGAATAAATTTTAAAGTGTTTTAAAATCCAAACCACAAGTTATTTTTAAAAGTCGCTGAACAAACATTGCCTAGTTTGAGGAGTAGAATCTACGTTTTAATTTTTTGCCCGTGTTACAGGCCACACACTGTATATTCAGAAACGTGGTGGCTCTAACAAAATTAGCTATCGAAGCGGTGTTCGGTTTAATTGATGGACGCCTGGGAAGTTCTGAAGGACGCATGCTCAAATTTTACTCGAGACAACGATTTCTAAAATGTCTATTAATTGTTTTTTATTTTAGTTTTCTTAATACGTAAGGCTAATGCCGTGATGATTATCGTTTTGTACTCTCACTACTCTATCACTTCTTGATAATGCAATATGAACAAAAAAGGTGAGTAAGGACGAGATTTGTAAGTAAGGTGAGTAAGGCGCTGCTTTAAACAACGTTTTTTTATCATAGGTTATACATAAAATTGTCATTTGTCGTTCCATTTAGGTAGCAATAATAGGCACTTCAACCTACTTTGTGGAGGTGCGATACGAACTAAAAGCGCTTTAGTAATTAATATGAAAAATATAACACGTTAAAAAATGGGCCGCAAATAGGTACCTATTATTCCGAAACTAAGTCACATTGTTTCATCTCCTATCAAGGTAACCTCTCTTATCAAAATAAATAATAGCTGCAATAAGTTATATTAATGCTCTACAGTGAATTAAACGGAAATTATGTAGGACGGTTATTATCAGACATTATCAATGACATATGAAGGGCCATAAGGCACTACATTACAAAAGATCACGGAATACAGATCATGAATTCTAAAAACAATGTGCCCTGCGTTTATCGTTGCCGTTGTAAAAATCGTAACCCGCGCGTGACTCGAATATCACCACATTACTTAGGCACATCGTCATAATATAGAATAAAAAAGGGTACAACAGTTAACAGATTTCCTTGACTTACAGCCTTTTTGTAAAAGACGAATTATTTACACACAGGGTTCAATAGTAGGACGAAGATCGCTAATGCGCGCAAAAACGCGTTGCTGGCAGATGATGTACTGTTGTTTCGTCTGGCCTCGAGAGAGTTCAGGCCTTGCTAAGTACTTTGTAGCCCTATTTTATTTTTAATTGCTTGAATTACCAAAATATTACTATGAGGACCTCCTGACTGTTGTGATTTAGTTGTTTATTTACTTGATTGTATAATAGATGTGCTTCACACTTTACATGAATCTTACTACTCTACAATAACTGAAAGTCGGGATATCACAATCTTTGCATAAAATATTGTTTTATAATTTAGTGTACCTATTAAAAGTGCGATTTAACATTCAGTAAGTAAATTATATTTGCTCACTATTATACGAAATATGAATGATAAAAATGCCGGGAAAACGCGAGGAAGATGATACGAAATATGAATGATCAGTCAGATTTGTCAGTGCGCCGCCGTCGTATTCTAATAGGAATAATTCCGTTCTGCGACCTGTAACTCACTGATATTAATATCAACGGGTATTTTACGCTTCTGAATATGGTCCATACTTGTTATAATTTACTTATAACTTTCGGAAAATAAAAAGGAGCCAATATTTTTTTTATATAAAAAACATCTATGGTGTTTTTTAGATAGGTGGTGAAAAATGTTTAATTGATATTTTAACATTAACCAATGTCATGATGAATCAGGGCATATTTTGTGACAAACCAATAGAATAATACATATAAGTTTAACGCTTAGAAACAAGAGTTCAAAGCACAAAGGAATCCGAATAATTCGAGTAACCAGGTGTTCCGTAATAGGATTTGGAAACACAATTCTCAAATGACACCGCTTTTTCCATTCTGGCCTAAGGTTTAATAATCCAAGGATTAAAGCGATCTAAATTGAATAAACCGAACGCTCGTTGCCATGTCTCTTACCGCGGTTAAAAGGAATACAATTACGGTCTCAAGTCATCATTTCACGTATAAAGAAACGATTTCAAGAAATATCATATGTAGGTAGGTATCAAAGATCGTTATCATTTTCATGTGGTAATGAAGTGAAAATGTTTATACAAAGGGATGTCAGGTTACTTAAAGTTGAATTTAATACACAAAATATTTTAAATTCCTGAAATATTTAAAAATAAAGTCTTTTTTCACTAGAATAATAATTGCGACTTATGTTTGTGATAATTTTACTTTCTCATACGTAATATAGTTGACATTAACGTATACAGTTTCTAGTACCTATTTAAATGCCTTATTATTTAGTCATTCACTTCACCTTTGGTTGGAGTGTCTAATTTAGACGACGACGACCGACTGGTACCCGTCAAAACTTGCAGTCCGTGGCGTCCTTGCAGGCTTTGGGCTTAGGGAATTATCAAGTTAGTAAAATAGGGAAATTGAAAAGTTTTTTACTTTCTGTTTGTAATATCACGCATCACCAGCTCGTATGTACGAGCACAAAACTGTGATGGATTTAGGGCCCGATTCGGATTTTGTAATAGATATCTATTAGACATCGCCAAGATACGATAACGATATGTTTAAGATCTAACCTGTCAAATTTGACATTTCCGCGATTCTGGAGATACTTTTGAACGATTTCCACAAGATATTACATAGAGATCTAATTCACATCTAATAGATATCTAACACGATCTATCGTAAAAGTAACATTGGTTGCCCGAATTGCGCTGCAAAAGAGAACTAGTTGAAATCTAAACTATAACGTATCTAAAATGGATCTAGTACGTGTCGTCTCTTGTGAATATCTTGAAGTTCGAATACGGCAGTAAAGTTCTGGGGAGTTACATTATCGCACGGAATATAATTATGCATGAAATAAACTAAGAACAACATTAAGTTTTATCTCGTGATCTGAAATTACCCTTTATGCTATATGCACACTATTTACATGTAAAAAGGGTAGATACCGAGATAACAGCCGTTGATTCATGATAAAGCGATTACTTTATGGTAAAGAGGCAGGAAACGGCAGGGGCATGATAATGTGTGGTCACTAACAGGGATCCCGTGTAAATTGTGTTATACCTATACCCATTTATGCATATTCAGATGCCATCAGCAAAGGTAACACACAAACTTATTAGGTTAAACACAAAGTTACTACTAGTTTTATAATATGCACGTACACGTAACACGTATGATTAGCGTGTGACATGACAAATATGTGAATTGAATTAAGTGGACTCAAATTCTCTTGTGTGTACTAAATATCGTATGTATCTCTTAGCCGCCAGGCAGGTTCCTACACACTGCCAATAGTATGCAAGCAATAGTTACTTCGGAAACTGAGCACAGAACCCATGATATTTTTGAGTAACAATAACCTTTGAACACCTCTATAAAGTTATATTCTGCCTCCACCAGACCACCACGCATAATAGCAAAACTTATTCGATTGTTACCGTATTTTCGCGTAAAAAATGTTAAATGCCAACTGATTCTCCAACTTATTTTATGGTTGTTACGCGTAGTGGGGCAATATTTTTCACTGTTTTGCCGAATCTAACTATACAAATAAAGAATCATAACATAAACCTAAAAACCTATTTAGTTTTATTCTCTGTCTTCTACAATATTATTACATAGCTTATTTGTTAAAAAAGTGTTCCAGTTATTTTAATTTTCCTACAAGTAAGGCAATTTAAAAAACGTTCACCACATATTCAATACCGGAGACTGTCAGCAGTCTTTATTTCTTCCATGACGTAAAACGACATAAAACTGTGGTAAAATATGAGACATACTTCAAAGAGACTACGCCAATATTTATTTTCTCGCAAAATGCTGACGCACGATCCTTTTGAAGCAGTACCTTTTTGTGATAGTGTATGCAATACGTGACGAAACGCATTTTTCTCTCTTTTCTCAGGGGACGGAAGTAAAAAGGAAGCCTTATTCACAATAAAAAAACAACATCAATATTATACCAATTCAATGCGGATACTGCATCATTGTGTCACAATATGACTGCGCGGATACGCGCACGCATTCAATGTGTTTTCGATATAATTTTAGTACGAAAATATACATATGTGAATGAGGCCTAAGGTAGTCTCGCTTTTCAGAGAGAGCGATCTAGCAATGCAGGTGCTATTGTTTATTCAGCGCTCAAACGGCTTGATAGATCGTACGTGACGATATCAGGTTTATCTGTACCGTTGAATGGACCATTTAGCATTCAGTGTTCCAAAATTGAAACAAAGAGCAAGTTCACTGGAGGCAATGTATTAAGTTGCATACTGTCAAGTGAAGTGAATGATTGAATGATCGAATGATTGAGTGAATGCATGGTGCAGACTGAATAGTCTACAGTCTACACCATGCATTATTTCATTTATTTACTGCAATCCATGGTATTTACAGCCGCAACGGCCATTGGAAAACCAGTTTGAATTTGTAATTTACTGTGCTACGGTAAACAATGTAAACATTTTACTATTACGGCTATTGTGCGTAATGGTAAGGAGAAAGCACACTAGTTAATTTTAACACATTCGTAGCAGAAGTTGGTAAGCGGGAGCGGTGTTCAAAATTATCTGGACGCGACTTTATTGTGGCATGAATAAGAGCGTGTCAAGGTAATTTTGAACACCTCGCCCGTCGCCCGCTTAGCAACTTCTGCTGCTGACTGTACGAGGCGCTTAATAATTACTTATTGATTACTAAAACGTATTGGAAGAGAACAGTATTGTATATAGCTTTTTCCGGTGTAGGTACTATTTATACACTATTTGATTTGCTCGCGTATATAGTGTACGTATAATTTTAGTTCAGTCTTTCAATAATGATGAAATTTATTTAATGACCAACAGATAATTGAAGAATTCCTCAATAATGTTATATTATGTAAGTTATTAGTTAAGCCACTAATGAAAACGTCGTTGAAAAATCGATGGACTTCTTTAATATAATCGAGATAAGAAAAACCGTATGAGAAAAGTCCTTCTACGTAAGTATTTACTATTATTTTATTAATATTATTTATTATGTTTTAGGTATTTTTTAGTATTATCATTTAATTAAGTTTTTAATATGTTTAAGTACCTAATCGTATATAATAAGCGTCCGTCATGCCCCATAGTGTCTCTTTTCCCTAAATATGAGTGTTATATACTCTGAAAGTGTCATTAAAGTGAAGTGACATGAAAGTATTTTTTTTGCACTTTTTCATACTTACGTCAACCTCAATCCCTGGCAAAGGAAACACTCTCGTGTGTGGTAGCTCCTTAGGAATGTATCGGTAGAACTCTTCCCTCCCGCGATACCACTTCACGCTGTACAGTGCCTCCTCGTCTTCCAGTTGCCAGCTGCACTCCAAGGTCACGGTCTCACCCACCAGCACAGCCGTTGGCACATTTATCTCCAGGTTGTGGAGGCCTCGGACACCTGAGGACAACATTTTTATGGATATAAAACATACTTAGATTTTAATTTATCATTTATATTATATAAACCGCACCGCTCGCCATCGGCAGGGTGTTCATCCACACACCCTAGAACCTAAATGGTCGCGTACTGTGCGGTTTAAAAGGAATTTCCTCCCGCGGACGATGTGGTATAAAAAAAAATAAAAATAAAAAAAAGATGCAAAGGAAGGCTCAGACGTGCGTTTTTGTACCAAGCTAAAGAGAAAATCAATGTAAAACAGTGCAGAGAGAAGAACAGAATAGCGATTACTCCACAAGAGCTAGGCTCTACTTAAAGGTATAGACACCAAAGGTCGCTAATTTGAATCGCAATTCAACCTAAATCGATAGCCAGCCAGTTTATAACGTCTTTTTATTAAGTATTCTTGCAAATCTAAAGCTCTTAGATTCCAAACAATACAATACTTCTATTTAAGTTGCATGACTCCCAGGACTTTGTTTATCTTGCTTCCATATAATGAGTTCCATATAATTTACACTTGGCTGCCTCGAGATCGACCCAGCTGTTTGAATTTGGCATATGCAGATAAGAGTCTGAGTAAGCACAGTTTTTGTGCCAGAAAAATAAACCGTTCCCGAGGGGAAACGCGAGTTGTTGCGGTACGAGGCGGAGACTAACTTTAAGTAAATGTGCGAAAATACAGGCGTAACGTATTTTTTCTACGTGCCATGACTCAACTTTCATTTAAATTGTAAGTAGTTTGTATCTCGGTTTAGTTACGCAACTTTTCCAAGAGGAAAATTAATACTATGTTAAAAGATCTACAAAATGTTACCCTAGGGAAACAAACACCAGGAAAGTAAGGCGAAATCTCGGAATACCTCCAGGGCGGAATTATGGCCGTTTCATTTCATGTAAAAGATCTTAAACAAAGTTAACAGTGCTACTTCATTTTCCTTTACTCGCTTAATCTATATCAAATAACGTTTCTTATACAGTAAAAACCTTATGAGCTTTCCTTGGATTTTGGTGGTGGGAAGGGCTTTGTTAAATTCTAAGAAACAATGTTTGTTTGGGAAAACAAACGTTTTTAGTACCTAAATTAATGGAGGCATGGTAACACTCTCTTGTATTAAACATCAGTTCCTTTCCGGAAATCACTGAGGTATCTGACGTAACCGTAATCAGGATTGTTCTTTGAATAATCAAGAAGAATAATAGTAAATAGTTAAGCATAGTTTATAATGAAAGGAAGTCGTAAAGACGATTCTATCGAGTCTATACTCAATAAGGTTACATTGTTTTCTCACGACATTATTACGGTCATCTTCGTTCTCCAGGAAAGAGCACTGTCCATGCCTACATAATTATGTCAAATTGCCATGTGTATATTGCCTACGTCGTGGTACGATACACGTTTGAATAAGTAGGTAATTCGCAACTCGTGTCGATTTAAAACACTCCCTTCGGTCGTGTTTTAATTTATCAGCACTCGTTGGAAACTTCGAATTTTAAAAATCTGTTGTTGTATACTAAATACTAACATATTAACATGTTATGTTTTGTGTTTACACCACAGATTTAGAATGTAAGTACAAGATTGCCTGTCAAATATCAAAAGTGCGATCAAAATCGGAATGAGAGTGTCATTAATTCAATTAATTGGAAGTATTGAATTCAGAAATACTTAATATGTGATTGTGTAAATTATTTGCTTTTATAACAGTATACTCCTAGATTTATAACCACCCACCGTGCACCGTGTCTCCTAAATGCAGCTTCTCGTATTTTCCAGTCCAGTCCAGTCAGTTAACGAGTTTTTTAACGTGCATTTGACTGAGGTAATTAAAAACTTAGAGTACTATAAGTATTTGAGTTGAATCTTGGTGCGAATTCGACTCCTTATTAAATGTTAATAACTGCGGTGGCTGGAAAATTGAATTTGTTCGTTAAATATTAAATCAGTGGAACTAGGTCGACCGGCCGCCATTTTTAGGTTTCAGTTAGAGTTAGTTTGGACCGAAGTCGGCGATGGTATTTTCTGTTCGGGTGTTAAGTAATGTACTCAATACCGAATAGATAATCGGCCTATAAGTACCAGTGCAACCCTAGCAGACAGTGACACACTTAATCTCACCAAAACATTACGTATGGTATAACAACACACACTAATGAATTAAATACCTAACGTGGAAAAACACTAGGTACCTATGATATAGATTCTGATAACACTCCGCATTAAATCTCCTATATGATTAGAATCAGATCGAATCGACCACAAATATATGCTATGAGCTCTTAAAAGTACCTAAGAGTATATTTTTGGCAAGAAAAGTACCTAGGTATACTTTGGTTATCTACTTGGATTATCTCTCTACGGGTGTCATTCTGAATCCCTAACAACGTTTGTCCTAAAGTTACTTGCCCTAACTGGTTTGTCCTAATGGGCACATGCCCTAACGATCAATTGTCATAACGATTATTTTCCTTAATGTAAGGTTCTGGAAAATGGTTAGGTTTTAGAACTGGCTGCCACAAAAGTGGGTTAGGTTAGGGTTAGAACTGCGACCCTCGCGAAAAAGAAAATATGCTTAATAACATTAGGATAAGTAATCAATAATTAGGGAAACCAAAATTAGTAAACTCTCTACTACGATCACACCACATTGATATGCCAAAATAGTACTTGCAATGACAAGAGGTCTCTCTAAGGTCTTTTGAAACCACAGAAGTTGTTGCTTACTATTTGAATTCAAAGTAATCAACTACTCCAATCTGTTATCATCATTAATTCATTAGAGTAATTGCATCAATACACTTAGAACATTCTTCAATTTAGTTAAAGTTAGTTGTTATATGTAATTATGTAAATACCCTCTACACCATATACTGTAGCTTGTTTTGCGATAATCAAACGACGTAGCTACCTAGTCAGGAGATTAAAAAAAATACAGTACATATGGTGCTACTTTCCCGCACTAGTGCGGGAATGACCACTTTCTGTACTGTAAAACGTTGTACGATACACGTGCGATTAGGTATTTCGCAACTCGTGTCGATTTAAAATTTATTGCCACTCGTTGCGAATTTCCTACTTTCCGCACTTGTATCGTAAATAACTATTATTTATATCATATGAACTTTATAAACTTTTTCGACTTTTTGACTAGTCACTAGTCAAGCATTTATCGTATTTATCATACAGTAATATCACATATCACTACATAGTATAAAACAAAGTCGCTTTCCCTGTCTGTCTGTCTGTCTGTATGTTTAGATCTTTAAAAATACGCAACGGATTTAGATGCGTTTTTTTTTAATAGATAAAGTGATTCAAGAGGAAGGTTTATGTATAATTTATTAACCCGTGCGAAGCCGGGGCGGGTCGCTAGTATTTTAATCTTCGAATTGGCCTTTAGGGGGTTCCGATATAGCATTAGATACTTCAAGCTTGTCCAAAATGATCATTTTAACATGAATCTGAATCTTAGCTGAACAGGATTCTTACTGCCTTAATATTGGAAAATTTATTACAGAATCATTAAAATGACAAAACGCTCGAATAAATCTCTGAGGTTTCGAAACTAGGTTCAAAACTGCGTGTCGGCCCTCGCTTTGGATTTCGGAGACCTTGCTCCAAAAGCCAAGGCTCCAGCTCACATATGTACCTACCTACTGCGCGCCGGCGTAATCAAGTATGTACCTCCACACTACCATTATGTATACAAACAATATTAATACAATAATTAAGTCAATCACGAAAGCCGTTGTTAATCAATACCCAAACAACAATCTCGATTTGAAACAGCATCAGAATTAATAATTGGCATCGTTAATCACACGTCACTCACTCTGCCTTTCGAGGCGAAAGTACATTAATATTGTTTACATTATATCAACGACAAATAAAGATTAAAGACCGATAATTTCAATAAATAATTGCATGAGGAGGTAATTACAGTAATCAATGACTATTAAATAGTTAGTAAGAATGAAATTTCGCATGACAATGTGGTTCTAACCTTTTAAACTTTAAAAACTATTGTATAAGAGTGTTTCAATACATGGTGTTCCTTGTAGTATACAAGGGATTTGAGACCTGACGAAGCAAGCCGTCCTTGTTATTGATAATAAATGCAAGTATGTAAGGCGACTGTTGTCAGTCTTTACCTGTAATTCGTCTCTGGTTTATAAATATCAATCAAAATGCTTAAAGCAGAACAAGAGGTGACAAGGTGAAGGCGCGATATTGCGATTTCTACTCTGCCGGAGTTAATTTAATCATTTACGACTGAATTTTTTTTTGATCTACTTATAGACGAAACGTTTTTCAATTTCTCTTACAACTTGCACCTATTGCAATATAAAAGAAAATTACACAATGTGTTTTACTGCATATTTTAGCGAGCCTCTGTCAAAGGGAAGGGAAGGATTATAGAGTGAACTTATTTCTGAAATACCTACGCAATAATAACGTTTTATCATGTACAGGTTTATTCGTGTTGAATGGAATTGAACTTCTATCAAAATATTGACAGAAGAAGAAATTTACGCTAGGTCACTTTTACCATTGAACTTGGGATGAATTAATGGATTATCAGTATAAATCACTTATAAAGTATCTAAATAATGTACCTATTAAGCACCCTAGAGCGATGGTTGAATGAAGCTGGCCCATCCATCAATCAAATGGACACTTTGGCCGGGTATCAATGAGGCTGGGCCGGGGATGACTTTGGCTCACATTACCAGTGTACACTTTATTGAATAAAGTTAATACAAGTTTATTGATCATTTTGCAAACAAATATACATTTGTTTTATGATATTTTTATATTTCACATACTTCAAACATAATGTACTTAAGTAGTTATGTGAGAATAAGTACCTACACGCGTAGATTGTTACCTATCTCATGCAATACCAAAATATTTATGCCCGATGTTTTATTTGACCGAACGCGTTTTTTTTCTTAAATTTACGTTTTTTCACAAATTATCTAACCTGACTTAAGAAATTAGTGGGTTCAGGATAAAAATACAGATGCCGTTTTCAAAAGTTTAGAATTTTAATCGGGTTTGGAAAAAAAGCGTTCAGTCAAATTAAAATTTGGCAAATAAAACATCGGACAAATATTTTTTGACGTTCCGGATACCCTCGTGGCTACACGTTTTCATGGATACTAGCGGAATGTACCGATTTTTTATAGACCTATCTAGTGCTTATTGTACAGTTTTAGTATACGGGTGAATTGAAAAGTTTTGAGCCTGAGATTGATAATGAAAATAAAAGGTAAAAATTATACTGGGACGTAAGACTTACATATTTTTTTATCATAATGCACTATCTTTTATTTTTCTTTTGTTACAATTGCACATTTTGTGATCGAATTACTAAAAGAGGTTCGCGATTTCCTGTAGAATGGATAAAATTGAGCACCGTTCTGTCATAAAGTACTTACAAAAAAAGGGCTTAACGCCAAAGCAAATTTTTGAAGACATGTCAGACTTTATGAGAATCCGCTCCATCATATGCCACTGTAATAGCAGAATTTAAACGCGGCAGGGAAGCAGTTGAAGATGAACCTAGGTGTGGTAGACCAATAACGGCTTCTACTGGCGAAAATGTCAATAAAATACTAGATGTAATTATGAATGACAGGCGGTTGAAAGTTGCAGAGATAGCGGAGACGATTAGCATTTCCTATGCGCGAGTACAAGCATAATCACCAAGGATCTTGGATTTTCTAAGGTTTCTGCTAGGTGGGTACCTGGACTACTTTCAGCTGAAAATAAACGCACCCGCCATACAGTGTTACAGGATTGTTTGGATCTGTTTCAATGCGACCCACAAGATTTTCTTGGTCGTTTCATAACTATGGACGAGACTTGGGTCCACCACAATACACCGGAGTCAAAAGTGCAATCCTAACAATAGAATAGGTCAGGGTCCCCACCTCCTAAAAAAGCTAAGGCCATTTTATCGGCGAAGAAGGTAATGGCTTCAGTTTTTGGGATTGCAAGGTTGATTATCTTGAAAACGGTAAAACCATAAATGCTGATTACGTGATTACTACTCGTATTGTACCCTGTTACAACGTCTGCACGAAGAAATTAAAACAAAAAGACCTGGTTTTATATCTAAAAAAGTGTTGTTCCACTCCACCAAGACTTAGCTCCTGTCCATACTGCAGCGAAATCTTACGCACAAATACATAACTGTGGGTTTGAATTGTTGCCGCATCCACCCTATTCGCCTGATTTGGCCCCTTCTGATTATCTACTTTTCCCGAACCTAAAAAACACTTGGCAGGACGGAAATTTTCGACGGATATTAAGGTACAAGAAGCTGTGACTGAATATTTCGATCACCTTTAAGATTATTTTTTTACAAGGAATAATTAAGTTAGAAGCAAGGTGGCAAAAGTTTATAGATAGTTTTGGAGACTATGTAGAGAAATAAAATTGTTATAAAAACTCAAGTCTTTATTTTAAAGGTTAGGCTCAAAACTTTTCAATTCACCCTCGTATCTCATAACAGAGATAGAAAGCAAGGATTTCAACCAGCTTTGGCACTGACGTAACTTTTGCTGCCTTCTCATTCATCACTCTTTTACTCACGCTCGTCCGATTCCATTGCAGGGCTTTAGTTTTTCCTGCTCTCCGCCTTTTTGGCCAATGTCAGCGTGTTTGTTGGACCAATTCCGAATATAAATATCTTCTGAGCTATTACACATTTGTAGAATAAGATTTACAGAAAATGTAGCACAGAATCGCTGATCTGATAGGCGGTCGCAATTTATTGTCCATGACTGAGCCGGAATCGACGTCCAAATAGATTGTAAAATTGTAAACACGTTTTGTTCTTTAGAACGGATCTATTCACAAATTTAATAATTTAATACGGTACGATATGACGCATTTAGGCTGACCTGGTCGTGCTATTTTAAATAATTTATTCAAAAACACAGATACTCAGTGTAAAATATTTTCTGATTAATCTATACAACAGGTAAATAAGGATTCCATTTACAAATAGAAATACACCAACGTAATTTTTCATTTCAAACGCTGCTAAATAGCCGTATTCCGTGATGTTTTACATTAGACAAGACGGCCATTAAACTAAAATCTACTCCGTTTTGTCTGTTTGAGAGACTGGAGTTCGGGTCTAATTGGGGTAAGTCTAGTTTAGGTGGATGAGCCACTAACTGAAACGACAAGCTTTTGAGGTAAACTTTTTGCCATAATCTGTTCTTAAATATTATAGGTGCAATTTTTAAGTAGGTAAATGAATACAACTAAAACAACTCTAAAGTCATGCGCGTTTCTTTAAATCTACCTGAAATAGGTAAATAAGAAGCCTTACAGAAACCATCGTTAACATATTTTGGCCAATGTCTATCATCTATGATTAGTGTTTTATTTTATGTATTCTTATATCCAAACAGTTTCTATGTTGGTCGACTCTGAACTGAAAAGACATTTTTCTATAGGTACCTACACTTAGTAACAATTACACTTAGCGCACTAAAATCTAGGCCATACTTATTTTATAGTTACTTAGGATACACTTAGACAACCAAACAGAGTAAGTTCTACGAGCAAGCAGTCATTAGTCTTTATGCAGCTGGTGTTGAAGTCATTTCACAAAGGTATGTAGATCAGATACAAGAGCAACATACATTTTCTTCAACAGTTGAAACGTTAGAGCGCGAAACTATGCCAATGTTGAATAAAGACGACTTTGCTTTAACAGCCGTTGACTGAGAGGAATTGGTAGTTTCCTGCCTTTGAGTGATACAAATGTCACAGTAACGACTCTTAGCAAGACATTGGTTAATTTATCTCCAGACAAATGCTGCTATTTCCCGTCGTCAAAACGAGTCTGCTGCCTTATCGCTGTAATCTCATCACGTGTGCTAACTTTGTTTAACGATCGTGTTGACATAAAGTATGCAATTTTGTGTATCTCGCTTGCGTTACCGCGATCATAAAATGTTATAGAACCTGTATGAAATATACTCATAAACGTAGGATCTTTTGTTATAATTTTCCATATTTAAAGTACAGGAGCAGTCACAAGGACACTGCAAGGTGCCTAAGAGCATGTACTTTAATGCCTTGTCCTCATGCCTTCGCCATTATGAAAAAATTCCAAGGGGTACGACAAAAAATATATTTAAGTAACGAATCAGCTCGCAAAATTTCATGAGAATTAATTTAGAAATGCGACCTGTAGGTAGAACAGCCGCCGGGAGAACAGCCAGATATAAGAACGCATGTTGTCCCAAATAGAGACGGAGACGCTTCGCTCGCATTTCGCGTTCGCTCATCAATTTGCATATGAGCGCTATTGTGTGGTAACCATAATTAATTGTTTTATAATAATAATAGTTAAGGTAGGTAATAGTTAAGTGTTTATAGGTATCAGTGTAATGCATGTGTAATGGTGATTCTAGAAAGCTTCCAAATTACAATTCATGCAACTTACGATATGAAAACTCGAAAATATCAAAAGCCGAATAATGTAATGTAACGTCACAATTGATATTCAGAATACGCTACTGCATGCACGAGGCACTCCCGGTGTGAAGTGTGGAGGCGGATTTACTTAATAAATAGCTTTTAAACTCTTGCGCGCCTGAGGGCTCACGTACCATACTAAATATCGAAGTTAAATGCCAGAAATACCTTTTATGGCACGAACACGGGTGTAAGGTTAGAGCTTTAAGTGGATATTTTACGCATTACTTACACAAGTTCGAAGCGAAAATCTCTATAAATCCCTCAAGGAACTTTCTAGAGATATTTCAGACAAGTTAAGATAGAAGTTAAATTAATAATTACAATGCTTTACCTACCTAAATATCTCTAATTTGACAATTTTGAGTAGGTACGAGAGTAGTACGATTTAGAAGAACACAAAATCGATTATTTTCCGAAACTAATTAATTTCACTAAACAAACAGAAGAGTTAAAGGTCTAAAAGTCATCTATTATTGGTTTTTGTTTGATCCGTAAGTACTTACTGAACAGCACAGATATGGTGGTCGCTCTTAACTACGTGACAGCGTGATTTCTAACCCGCGGTGTTAAAAAGTGTCAGTTATTTATGCACGTGGATAAAGCCATCCATAATACGTCCGACGACGACGACGACTAACAGTCACCAGCAAATTTTACACGACAAACTACAGCAAAGATGTGTCAGGCCCTGAAAATCGTGTCCATTTCTTTTGCAGATATACCTACCGTAGAGTGGGAGTGGTGCCCTAAACTTTCGGTAGAATAAAAAAAACCGGCCAAGTGCGAGTCGGACTCGCGCACGGAGTGTTCCGCACCATCAACAAAAAATAGAGCAAAACTAGCAAAAAACACGCTCACCCATCCAAGTACTGACCCCGCCCGACGTTGCTTCACTTCGGTCAAAAATCACGTTTGTTGTATGGGAGCCCCACTTAAATCTTTATTTGATTCTGTTTTTAGTATTTGTTGTTATAGCGGCAACAGAAATACATCATCTGTGAAAATTTCAACTGTCTAGCTATCACGGTTCGTGAGATACAGCCTGGTGACAGACGGACGGACGGACGGACGGACGGACAGCGGAGTCTTAGTAATAGGGTCCCGTTTTTACCCTTTGGGTACGGAACCCTAATTAATGAGTTCTATGAATTACGAATTCAGAAAGTAGTAATAAGCTTCCTTTGTGTTTGATTATAAAAAACATCGCTAAACAATCTCCGACAATGGCAATAGACTGTAAGGCGTTCTGAAACAGAGTACAATGCAAGTTCACCTCAAGGGAATATTCGGTGCATGTAAGCGGAGCTCTCGAATTTCAGAGATTCAGAGTATGCGGTGTTACGTACATGGCGCCTTGGGGGTTCTGGTTTTGAGATCGGTACGTTTTAGATTTAACTACGATTAAATAGCGGTAAAACAGAACCATTTAGTGATAGTATAACATGTTTCTTCTCGGTACTATGCCGCTACAGCTACTTCATTCGTAGATGAATAAGATGTTGATTTTATCTTTCTTTTTGACCCCGGGTGTAAAAGGTATGTTTCTAAATAACAATGAAATATATTTTATGACAAAAGGTTTTTTTTACTAGGTAGTCAAGTTATGTTTAAAACTTTTTATTACTATAAGTCTCGTTATTTTATTGTTAACACATTTAAGTATTTAAGATTTTGTACTTGTGGTAAACCTCTTCATACCTACGAGCGTAGGTAAATATTTGCCGTAGCTTCTGCCCGCGACTTCGTCTTCCAAACTATTTCCATGGCTAATTTCATTTAAATCGGTTTAGCGGTTTAAGAATGAACAGGTAACAAACAGACATTTCGCATTTATAATAATTAGTAGAGACACAAGGTATTAAACGGGATTACACATGTTCTTAAAATCAGTACTGCATAATTATCATTATTGACTTAATATTTTGTGATACTCGTATCGTAAGCAATTATCATGTCTCGATGGCCTATAAATGTAAAAGCTGAAATGTTAATGAACGCAATTATCTTTTGATTTCGATATTGGGGACAGGATTAATTACATACATGCGTATGATACGTATCTACATCTACGATATACTACTTAAGTCTATGTATACTACTTAAGTATTATACTATTGGTAACCAACCACTTACTAGAGTTACTGAGGTTAGAGATTTAGGAGTATATTTAGACAGTGAAATTCAATTGGTTTCACACACAGATAAGATTACATCTAAAGCTTATAAAATGCTTGGTTTCATTTTTAGGCAAAGTAGAGATTTTAAATGCCCCACAACGTTACTTCTTTTATATAATGCATATGTGAGGTCAAATTTGGAATATGCATCTACAGTTTGGAGTCCCCACTTTTTAGTGCACATCAATTCATTAGAACGTATTCAAAAAAAATTTCTTAATCGTATGAAGTATAAATTCAAATCTTTTAATCCCGATAATTTAGAGTCCTTACAAGTGAGAAGAGAAAAGCGAGATGTAATTTTCTTATACAAATTATTAAATAATTTAATCGATTCAGAAGATCTTCTCAGCAAGGTGGTATTTAGATGTCCTACGTATCGTACAAGGTCCACTGCTTTACTATCCGTTCCATTCACTCGCAAAAAATATGTAAACAATAAATTTTTAGCAAGAGCATGCAATATATACAATAAGAAATATTCACACATTGATTTGTTCCAGCATAAGTGTAATAGATTTGTTTCTGTCATCAGACAAAATAAAAAATAACACATATTTTGGCAAATTCCGTTCATTCGTAGCTTGTAATAAAATAATAAAATTGTAATCTGTCTTGTTCTAATTGTTATTGTATTGTATCTATTGTTTGAAATTTCAAATTCTAAATTCTAAATTAAAAATTGTGCTTGGTATTTTCCAAATTCTAGATTATGCTTGTTATATTTTTAATCATGCTCGTTACTGAATGTTACTGTTACATTCTACTTTTAAATTCAAAATAATTAATAATTGTACTTTCTTTCTCGGAGCAAAGGAATTTTGTAATAACTATAAGTGGAAACTGTTTTGGCTTATGTTCTAACTATATCTTTTACCTTATTGTGTTATTATGTGCTGTATGTTTCCCGAATAAATAAAAAAAAATAAATAAAAAAAAAAGTAAATATATGTAGATGTAGATACAAGTAGGAGTAGGCGTAAAGGCGCTCAGAGCTTAATAGCAATCATCTCAATTGTTTCATAACACTAGTCGAATAACGGTTTTTAGGAAGAAGCGAGAAGTGAGTGATGCTAGAACTGGCTACAGATATAATTCAAATATAATTCAAGTGAGGAAGACCTAGAGGCATCCTATGAACAACTTCAAGTTGCTTTAGAAAACACAACAAAACATACAATAGTAATGGGAGACTTCAACTCTTAACCCTTAAATACATGATTTTTTCGTTTTGCCCGAAATTAATATATATATCACATAATTGTTTGCCGTTTCTAGGAAAAATAGTAAAAAAATATATATCATCGATTTTCACTGGGAAATCAGTGTTAAAAGTTGCATAGTCTAAATCATATTTTTGGAAATATATAGCTATTAGTAAGGGGTATAGGAAAAATCTTAACTGCCAACAGAAAGGTACACTATTTGTGATGTTCCTATGATAAAATTTGTAAATATAAAATAATTACAAACCCCGAAACATCTGCCCAAAATCACATACTGAAAATCATCAACTTCCAGGTTTTTCCAAGTTTTCCGACATTTCGTCTATAAACAAATGTAACTTTTATAAATTAAAATACTGCGTAAATTTATGTAATAATTCGGAAAATTTATTAGTTTTACTATTGAAATAATATACAAGAACAAATAGAATTTGTTTAATAATGCATAACATTTGATGTTTATGTTGTGTGTATAAATGCATCACTATGCATTTAAGGGTTAAGATTGGTTTACCAACAGCAGAAGACAAAAACGTCATGGACCCATGGGGCTATGGTGAGAGAAATGAAAGAGGAAACACACTTTTATAGTTCTGCTTTGAAAACCATTATTTTATAACCAACCATTATTTTATAATTTTCTTGTATCTTATCTTATGAAAGCAAAAAATAAAGAACATACAAGAACTCACTTTTTAAAAAGAAACCTAAATGCAAATGGACTTGGGTCTCGCCAGCAGGTGATGTTAAAAATGAAATTGATTTTATTCTCGCTAAAAATACTAGAGATATTTATGATGTGCAAATAGTGAATACTACATTTCCTACAGACCATCGGCTTGTTCGAGCATGTATCAATCAGGATCTAGTTGAAAGAAAATCACGAAATGGATACCGAAACCCAATTTAAAATTACACATGTAAGTGAGGTCTTCTTGTAGCATGTGAGAGTAAAGATCAAATCAAATATATTGGATTTCAGCATAGTCAATAAAAAAAAATCTGCATAGTGTAAAAAGTAGCCGACCTTTTGGCAAAATACTTGTGTTATCTTATGCTTATGTTATGTGTTAGCGGCATCCTACATAATATTTGGTGTACGTTTCTTTATTTAATTTTCTGTTGTACATAATGTATGTTTATTACACCAAATAAATATTGTCTATTCTATCTACAATGAGCACTGGCAGTTATTTTCTTGCCTTTCTGTCAGTTGTTCCCATGAGTCGGTTTCCAGATCTCAAGAACCTACGTTCAATCTATTTTCATTAAAGCCCAGTCATACTTTACCGTGAGCAAGTTTGTTTCAGAATCAGAATCAGAATCAAGTATTTTATTCGTGTTAAACTTAAAACTAAAATTACATACAAGAGTATAATTAAAAACTACAAATATTCAAAAACTTGGTAAGCGTTGTAGTTAAGATGTAATTATTTTTGAAAAGATGTGTCCCGCCGAGTTTGTTGCCGGTCCCATAATGGGATACCCTCCTCCAATTGAGGGGGGATTTAAATCTTCTCGGGGCAGAGGTGTAGGGTTGGAGCCGGTCTACCTAGCTTTATTTGACGTTCATAAGCGCATTGTAATTATGCCTACTTGAATAAACTATCTTTTATCTTTTATCTTTATCTTTTTACCACGAAATGGGCTCGCCTCAGCATAATATTTACTGACCCGAAAGTCAGCGCTGATCTTCCGGCGAGACCATTTGTGGGTTTAATATCCATCTTAGTACTTTAGGTTTACTTTAATGTTTAGTTTGTTTTCATAGGATATAAATGTACTTATAATACAGCTATCAAACTGACCTTACTCACCTCTGAACCGATCGACCCCCGGATCTACTCCCGTCGACGTCAGTTCATTTATTATTGACAGTGATTTCCTCCACTCAATGTTACTGGGGTGATTATGAGTTTGAAATTTTAAGCCGTAAGGACTTACTCGTACCTTTTGAAAACATTACATATTCATTTGCGAACAAAAGGAGTGAATTAACGATAAAGGCAACGATTTATATTCACTTACAGTTTCAGAGTAACGTGACTCATTTTTTATTCAAATATGAAATATGAACGTATATATAATAATTGTTATACACAATTGAGCTAAACTGCTCAACTTTGCGTGATACTGTATAATATACCTATAGTACTGCTTTATTTTCATGGCTAGAAAATATTTTTTCTTGTTCAGAGCTTGAGTATAGAGTTATTGATAAGTATATTTTTTATTTTGAGTTTATTTTCTTTATATCTAAATGTTTTAAGCATGTTGGTTTTATGCTTGTCATGCGTAGAAACAATTACGCTTCCAATCCAATTTTACTGTGGTTTATGCGCGAATAGCAAACTTTTCTATCTTTCTCTCTCGAGTTATATATGTAGGTACTAGTTTTTTCGCCTTAGCTGAAGGCCTACCGCAAACATCTAAAACCAACATTATTAAGGTATCTGCCTCTCTGTCGCACTTGCATTATTTGAGCGAAATGCAGAAATTGATAATGCGGTAGACCCTCTGATTTACCTACCCATAAGTCGGTAGGTATAGTTTCTTTTAAAATACACGCTAAAAGTAATTACGTTTTAATATACGATTTCAATAAATTACAACTTCATCCGGTAAACAGCTAGGAGAGCAAATTCCATTTCAAAGGAGAAGCAAACTAAAGGAACCGAATGTTATATAAATATTTTATCAGATATGTTGAACGTTATCAAAATCAAATCAAATATCATTTATTTTCAGGCAACTAAGGCAAGACAAAGCAAAATACATACCTGACAAACTAACATAATATACAATAAAAATCTTACGTACGTTACGACTGCAAGAGTGTGTTATGACTGTATATATGTAGTTAAGTGGGATGATATCCGTATTTCCATAAGCCGATCTTACGACGAGGAGAGAAATCTCATAATGGGAGAGAAAGTCTTCTCGGTGATGTATGATCCTCAATATTATAATATTATGTAAAAGCAATGAGGTAAGAGAATACAAAAAATGTTTTGTGAATCGTTTTATTTGGTACGCAAGTATTGCGAAATTAACGCGATCGGTCTCTGCTTACGACCCATATGTTACGCCTGTTACGCATGGAGATATGCTTAACGAGCGAGTCTACATTGGAATGCCTGTCAATAAAATGTTGGATATTACATTTAATTTGAGCACTGGCAGCTGAGCAACACGAAACGCCCTAATTTCGCACCCCGACTCAATCCAATAAGTTATTTTAAATGATCTATTACGTAAAATACGAGTTGGTAATAATATTCTAGTATATAGACACATCGCGAATTTCATATCCGGATTACTTACTGACTAGCACGGAATTAGTACCAGATAAAATCTAATACCAATAATTTTGAGCATAATTTGCTTATTGCTTATACACCAATTAACAGGAAATTCATTAATTCCCTCATTTTCACTTTTCTCTCTCTTTTGGGATGACTTCCGACATAAAAACTATGTCCTTCCCCGGGATTCAAACGATCTCTCTTCCAAATTTAATCTAAATACGTTCAGCGGTTTAAGTGTGAAGAGGTAACACACAGACAGACACACTTTCGCATTTATTATATAATATTAGTATGGATTGTCCCTTATTTATAAATTCGAGGGGTCTCATAATAGTTATTTGTACAACAAGAGATCAAAGTCTGATATTTCTTCGAGTGCTTATTTTGAGTCCCGTACAAGCGAAAGATTCGCTACGCTCGTGAATCTAATTTAGAATCTTGAGCGTAGTAAGGGACTCAAAAGCGCACGAGATGTAAATAACTTTGATCTCGTGTAGTTCAAAAAACTTTTCACCTCAGCAGTGAGAACATTTAGACAACCCGAAAAATGTAATCCTTCTTCATCACTTATCTATTTAGTCATGTTTCATAAGATATACTAACAATTAAGTATAATTACCACAATCAAACACAAAAACAAACAAACAAACGTAGTAAATTTCAGTAAAATAGGTAATATATGAAAACAACGACCATCAATTGATTGACATTTGAATCGGCAACTTTTTTTTTGTAAAAAAAAAACATTGTAAGATACGGTCCGAATTACGGATACTTACTATTTGTAAACTATTGTAGAGATTCTTAAAAGTATAATTATTTATTTTACGTGATATACTGTGTATTTTTTGAGTTCATTATTTTAATCGTACAATAAATTACGTAAAATATAGTGTTTTTATCAGTTTTTATCAAATCTGAAACTTTATTTTCATTAATTACATATTAAGAATTCATACTTGTATGTGTTTTGAAACGATGCGTTCTGACGTTTTTCGGGGGTCTATTATAAACCGTCAATATACCGTTGAATGTCGTTTGAAAATTTTTTTGTCTCTTTCTTTTTGCTAACGACGTGAAAGGGACAGAGATAATAAAATCCAAGTATTTCGAACTTGTATTAGACCCCGCATGTTGAAATGACATTTGAATATTAAGGTCACTTGAATGTCATTTTGTCTCACTCAGTGAGCAAAATGCGATTTTGCTCACTGTTTTTAAGTAGCAAAGTACCCTTGTTCGAGCTGCTGAGGTGAAAATTATATTTACCAAGGTCACTAAAATTTAGTAATCAAAGTAATAATGTCTCATGCCAAATATTAGGCTAAACGGCTGCTAACTTAATCAGTTGATGATCATCGTTTGTCCCTATCTGTCGCTATGCCATAGAGAGGGACAAACGAGGATCATCAGCTGATTAACTTAGCAGACGTTTATGAATAACGCCGTTAGAGTATCTGCACTAGCCGCGAACGAACCTACGCGAAATAATAAAGATTTAAACTGTTTCACTCACTTGAATTTTTAGTCTCTATTGGCGACATGTTTCGGGCCCTTCGGGGGTCCTTCCTCAGGCTCGAGTGCTCGCGGCGACTGCAACTCGTGCACTAATAGCGAATAAAAATTCAAGTGAGTGAAACCGTTGTCGTATAAACAGTTTAAAATATGTCTCACGAAAGTTTAATATCGATAATAAAGAATTCTTATTGACTACTGAAGCCTAAATATACAAGATTATTTCGGCACCCTAGTCAGCTATTTTTAACAGTAATTAATTACGATAACAACACTACCTAAAGTAAATATAATGAGTGGCAATTCTTTGAAAGTAAAAGAGGTTTCTTTTCCTCGAATAAAACGATTCCCAACAAAGGCTCCGTGGAACGCTTTGAACCAATGCGATGGGTCACATTTCTACCGATATTCTAGTAATGGGTATCTTATAGCCTCCGTGTATTGTCATTTTCTAGAATTTTGTGCCGGAGTTTATTTTGATATTAATTCGTTCTTCTTTGTTACCGAGTATAACGAGTAAGTAGGTAAAAGAACCGAAAGTAATATCAGACTTTTTTAGGATTTTTACTAATCTCCTTTGCTTTGACATTAGAAATGCTGAGATGCGAAATCAGGAATGTATTAGGTACTTATACTCTCAAAGTCAAATTAGTATAAGTAGAGTTTGTGCGGAAAAGGAAGAGTCGTGGAATGTATGGGGCCCAATACATTCCACGACTCTTCTCTTCCGAACAGACTCTACCTAGTAAGTAGTAGGTAGTATTTACGATTCTGGGTACGCATATAGTTAAATAGATTAATAATAATATCTTTACGGCGATGGTAAAATAATCACAATCCGTTATACTTAGGGTTGTCACTTACCCATTCCCCAGAAGACTGTCGCGAAGAAAGCCACGTAGATGCGACTGCCCGTTGACGGAATAAGCGCCATCCCTGCTTGCCAGCCTCACGAGAACTGTCATGTGGCACACACACAATTTTCACTTCACGATACACAAAAAATCGTAAGTCTTATATATTCAAGTGTTTCAACATTGCACACACAAAAATTAAAAAATAGTCAGTTCAAGTAAAACTCACGATGATGCTCTATACTAATATTTTTTTGTAAAGCTAGTCACGAAGTCGACGATCTTGATAAACTATTTAACAAAAACGTATTACATACCTATTAGGAGTTATTTAATATTCTGAAGTGTGGTTTTGTAAGTTTCCCTTTGAGAAACGGCGAATAAAATATAGACAGCGGTTTGGTAGAGCATCAAGCGGCAATTACACTGCGTCGGTCCCCTAATGCGGTCGCCGAATTCATTTTAAACTACTTAGGCCAACAAACGTCGTCTTCACATTAGTCTGTCCGCCTACTACGGCGACCGCATGACTCTTGAATGGATTCGTTCAACGAACGCTTTGAGTATATAGCCTTAAGGAGATGTGATAACGTAAACTCTTCGAACAAATTTTTTCGCCACTTTAAGCGGGAGGCGAGGTAAACACCTACAGCACACCACCAAAAGATAAGTAACTAAACAGACACAGATTTTGCTGTTGCGACAAACGCACACTACAAAAAAATTCAACACATCAAAAATTACACGCACACAGACATAGTTTTCACATAACTATGCAGCATACATACGAACATGATAGTGATGGGCCACATCTGAAGAATGAGTCAAATCAGTTTGATGAATGAACTGAATTGTCTTATACTACCTATTTATTATAAAATTGTAAAAGTGAAAATTCTGTACATTGAAGATATTAGGTAGCCAATAAAATGATTGTTTGTGTGTATGGCTGTCTGTATTTATCTGTCTTTGTGTCTTAGCCCGCACGCACAGCTAAACTGTGGAATGAACTGTCGCCCGCGGGTTTTCCGGGCTGATACATAGGTAAAGATATCGTCCCATAGAAAATTTGAATTTCGCGCCTATTTTTACTGACATTATTTGCTTGAACAGCTATATTAAACAAACTGCAGTGATTTAATGAATGAATGATTCATTCAATCATTCAAATGTTGAGTCGCTTTTTTGACTTTGTCACATCCCTTAAGACCGATTCGTCCCCGTACCACTGTATTCATTTTTACATTTTTCTGTCGTTTATGTATCGCAACGGTTTTTTCTTTAAATCGAGATTGTACTTCAATATACATTTAATAGTTAGTATAAATACTTATATATGATAGGAAACGCGATCTTGTTGCGAATTTGAGCTATCAGATCGCCTTTTACACGATAATACTGCACAAGTCACCATTTTTTAAGAGAAACGTCTCGCGACACGGAACGATGCAAAATGGCGGTGAAGCGACTTCAAGTAGTTTTATATAACGTGTTTGAACAGTTGACCAATGTACTTTGCCGGAGGGGGTCGCCCGTGTATCACATCTCCTTAGGCTATATACTCAAAGAACGAACGTCGTCTTTACACTAGTCTGTCCGCCTAATGCGGTGGCCGAATGTTATTTGTGACAACTTCAAATATAATTGGCCAATGCCAACGATATAATGAGTACATTTGCATAGAGGTTTTACTTTATTAAATGATCTGCTGTCGCCGCTGTCGGTGACCTAATAAGGCGGACAGATGTCGTATTTACACTGCTTCGGTCACATAAGCGTTGGCAGCTGTCGATCGCCGAATGCGACCGACTAACGTGTTCTTTACAATTTTGCGGTCGCCGCATGCAGCATGCGGCGAACGACGAAGTGTAGTTGCCGCTTCACTGTTTTTTTAATCAGGGCAATATTGGGCATGGTAGGCAATGTTCAGCAAGTTTACGGTTAGTACCTACGCGAATGTAATTTGGTTTTTGCCAGGATTTTTTTCAAATGACCATATAATTCTTATGAAATGTTAACGTTTTAGTATTAAATTACAATGTGGTTTGTGTGCAACCACTTCCATGAACGTAAACCGCAAAATCAAAATTGAATGAAAATTATACACGGTGCTTCCTGTAACAGGAACAATAAATTAAACTGTAGGCTGTACTCCTCAAATTGACCAACATTTGTTCAGCAACTTTTGAAAATAAGTCATGATTTGATTTTTATTACACTTTAAAGTTTATTCTAAGACGCAATGTATTGCAAATTTTGTTATGTTTAAAGCGTGACAAGCAACGTCAAACACACTAATGTCAGCGTACATTGAAGGCAATATTTATTTTGTATGAAAAAGAGGAAGTCTTAAGGATTCATAATTTTTAAAAGTTGCTGAACAAATGTTGGTCAGTTTGAGGAGTACAGCCTTTAGTTTAATTTATTGCTCCTGTTACAGGAAGCACCCCGTATTTCTATTAACTTAATTAGGTAAAACAAACAGGGTACAAACATTGCAAAAGCAGTTAATTCATATTGAACATTTAATTAAACTTTAACTAGGTATAACTTATTCTAGTATACATACTTTGAAATTGACTAATTCACCAAGTCAAAATAGCGTATTTGGCGCTCCGGAGAATAGCAAAAACATTAAGTTAAGTGTTTATTTTAGTGCCTGAGGAAGCCAACCGCCTATTTAAAATATTTAAAATATTTTTGACAAAATTGTCCTATTCATATTTACATTTATGTTATTTATCGCATAGTTTTTGTGTTAAGGACGATAACACTAAAACTATGCGATATTTTTGCATGTGAATCAAAAAGTTGGCTAATTTTTATTCATTGTGTTCTATACTCGTTCGTCCAAGTTTTTCGCTACATTTACTTTTCCCCCTCGCCTGTCCCCACACTTCTCTGTTTATCCTTGCCATTCGAATAGGACGATAGTAGTTTATTGAACAATAAAGCTCCTACATCGTACATCTCAGTGCAACTGCCGTCGCAAATGACCTGCGTAATGTCGGAGTTACTGCCGTGACGGCTCTCTCGGACGGTCGTAAACTTGCAACATAATTAGCGGTCCATGACAACAGCTATAGTAAAGCTCAAATCTTAGAAACGGGATAGATACGAGTATGTACTTTGCCATTCAATTTTTGTACAAAATTTAGAGTAAGTAGTTTCATTTTGTTCCCTCCACAGTATTATGATTTAAGCTGTTTATATTCCTATATTAACCGAAGTATGTACCTACGCAATTTGAATTGTACGCGGTGCTTTCCGAACGTTCATTAATTTTATCTATGGTAACAAAATATACATATTAACATAAAATGTTTGTAGAAATGCTTCCAAATAATCGTGCAAGAATTTGTTAGCAATTATCATACAACCTAATATTTATAAAGGTTAGTTTTATTGGAATATATCGAATATGTAACACGTGTATGCATTCACAAACCTTGTTACTAAAGTTCTAGTGTAACATATAATTGGACAATAACGGTATTTACTCTTTTTGCTATTCCTACTGAACTGCGTTTTATAGAAATAAAGTTTTGTTTCCTCCAAACATGATAAATCGCGAGATCTACTGAAACAGAAACGCTAGATTTAGGGAAAACCTTCATTTATTGCCCAACTTTGTTGTTTAATTAAGAAATATAATTTCACCCCCCGGTCTTCTTTTGTTTCACTTAAGTTCCTCTAACAAACTTGATAATAACTCCAACTGCCTCGTCTTTCCTGTCAATTCTACAATATTTAAAATAGCCCAATTTACTTGCTTGTTAAAAGTACTTTTGTTGTACAATAAAACAATGGCCTTTTAAATATTGATTTCATTCTACAGGCGTATTCTGATTTTAATAACAGGTTATGAATTAGATCTGGATTACACTGCCAGATCTAATCCAGATCGAATTCACAACAACCTGTTAATAAAATCAGAATACGCGTGTTAGTCACACTAATAAATAATTCGTATAATGGCAACCGATATGCAAAATCAATGAAAATTGGAATGCGCCTCCGAACGCTAATAAATTTATAATCATCAAACTTGTGTCATCAAGCAAACCGCATTACATAACAACAGATAATACAAACCGATCAAATGTGAGTAGGCCACATTTAAAAAAAATCTACAAAAGCTTTGTGACGGTACACAAGGCTCAGTGTGCGAGTTAGAGTCGCCCTTGACATTTTTAGATGGGTACATAGGTTTTTTAATGCTTTGGCTACTGCTTACCTTGTGCTGGGAATGCGAGACATTAAAATTGTAATTTTTACTACCTATGTATCTTCCTATGTTCATTTGAAATATAGATAAGCTAGTATTATAAAAAACAAAAAGAGAACAAGTGCTACATCGTAGATTTAGCTTAGTTAAGGTTATTTCGTGAATACATTTTAAATTAATTTTGTAATCATTAATGATACCAGAAATATTCTGTATTTGCTAAATAAATGGAAATTGGGAATGCAATGCAGCATATTTCCATACATTATTATTAAGTTCTCATTACTTAGGCCTCAGTAATAATAGTATTATTCACATTCAGTTCATTCAATAAACATGATGTTTAATAAGGCGGGGCATGAAAATGTAGGTTGATTAAATTTAAATAAGTACTCCTGAGTAGCTTATAAATTGCTAGTAACGGACAGGGGACGTATATCGACCACAAGGTTTTTTTTGTGAAATATTATTAATAAAAAAAGTTTTTTTATTAACGCTGTTATCTCATCTCATCATCCTCCTCGCATTTGTCCCGGCATTTTTTGCCACGGCTCATGAGAGCCTAGGGTCCGCTTGGCAACTAATCCCAGGAATTGGCGTTGGTACTAGTTTTTACGAAAGCGACTGCCATCTGACCTTCCAACCCAGAGGGTAAACTAGGCCTTATTGGGATTAGTCCAGTTTCCTCACGATGTTTTCCTTCACCGAAAAGCGACTGGTAAATATCAAATGATATTTCGTACATAAGTTCCGAAAAACTCATTGGTACGAGCCGGGGTTTGAACCCGCGACCTCCGGATTGCAAGTCGCACGCTCTTACCGCTAGGCCACCAGCGCTTCCACATTAACGCTGTTATCTACCGTAATCAATGTTATAAAAACATACTACGAGACTACGAGCATATTGTAGTCGATAGTGGGTGTCCCAGTCTACGAAAGCATTAGGTCACACTCTTTTTATTTTTCGTAATTCCCCCCAGTGCCAGTAGAAACAAAATTTAACTTGAAAATTATTCAGAAATGTTTACCCAATAACCCTTTTCATAAATATTCATGTAACCGCTTTACTTCTTATTAAACAGTTTACAAGCAATTTAATTACAAAATGTATAAATAAATGCTCCAACTGGAATCTTTTCAATAAACACCTTTTCCGATAAAATAAAAGTATGATTATCAAACGATACAATGGTATCACGCGGCCACTTTGGATAACGGGAAAACTTTATTAATTTTCTGTTTACCGTTGTTGCCCTTAGATCTCTGAAAAACTGCTAAGATTTTTTCATTTCTCATACTCTGAAAGAGGGTCATTTTTGTTCTAAAAGGTATGCAGAAAGTGATATACGTTTCTGCACTAGTGCATTTTAACTTTCCAAGTACGATATTAAATTTTTTTTTGAGATTAACAATTAAAATTTTGTTTTTAATGAATTTGTTATACAATTTCCATTCTGATTTTTAACTCCTCATTCCATAAATAACAATCCTTTTACCTAAATTGTTAATTGAAAGTACCCTCGAGAAACAGTATAAAAAATTATAATTAGTCATGTTGTATTAGAACAAATTAAATTATTTTCAGAAAATATTTTAATTTGTTTTTATTTTAAGTAGACACACTACTATATAAATTATAAACTTTAAATAAATGTCATATACTAAGAAACCACCTGCACCTACAGGCACCTGCCGCGATAGCAGAGGACGCTGGTTCGATTCCAGCCTGGGGCACTGGAGGCCTTGGTCACTTTTTCTTAGTATATGACATTTATTTAAAGTTTATTAGTCATGTTTTTTAAAATCACATGCATTTTACTTTCCTCGTATTCGAAATGAAAAGTAGAGTGTTTAACTCGGGTGAAAGGCATCATTTCAGCCTCGGACTATTGGCGCTCTCACTGCGTTCGAGCACCAAACTACCTCGGCAGAAATGAGTGCTTTTCACCCTCTTTCACCCCTTGTTAACCAAATCTACAATTTTTTATCACATCAAATCTCATGTATTAAAAACAAAAATCAAAACAAACAGCTATATTTTCATGAAAGCACCTCACTACTCGTACTAACTTAAGGGGACGGTATATGACGTTTTCGATTTAGACCACACTTTGTGCAATCAATTTGTTCAATGAATGATTAATAACTGCATTAAATTATACGCAAATCTGTTCACGAAGAAGCCGTGTACCGGCTCTTCACGCCATATTTTTTTTTATTTCCTGTAATTCTCTACAAATCGACACTAAAAGTGTCCAAAAATCAAAATATGGAGTTCCGTTTGAGCAAGACGCATTACAGTTTTGTCTTTGACAGTAATTGAGTTGTTGTGGGATTTTGAAGGCTAGATAACTAAACTACCAGATTATTATCTACTTATATTTTTACTCACAAATACAACACAGAAATTCAATCCCAAATGTAAACTTTCGTATAATTTCCATACATTGACGACATCACTCAAAACTCTTCTTCGAGTCAGATGGCCGTTGGCCTTGCATCGAAGCAGACGTGTACATCGTCATAGCTCGTTTTTGACATTAATAAAGACATTTCATCATATACGCATACGAAAATGTATACCAGTAGATAAATTGTATTTCATAAAATAGGGTAAATAAATATAATCACGTCGAGCTCCAGTCAAATTTTAAATGTGAGTTGTTGTTATTTACGGGTCGTAACGGTCGAAAACAGCAGTAAATTATCCTAAAACAATACGATTACAATCGAATTTAAGTAACTTGTTCCTTCAAAACCCGCTTAAAATGAAAAAAGTTTAAAGACTCGTTTTACTGATTGGGATTGATTTTCATTATGCTGGTATCAATTTTGCGTCATTATAAAAATGTATATGACTTCTGTACGTCAATGACTTTTGATGTCAATTAATTGTAATCTTGTATTTATGTTAGAGAATATTATATGTTCATTTAAATATTACTCATCTATTAATACGAAGCGTAATTCGTTTAATACCTAAAGACTTGCAGTGTCTACACCTACTTTGTTGACGTTCGTTCCGTCTATGTATGCGATTACGTAACGTGCTGTTCTGATAATCTTCAAGAATCAAGATAATTAATAACGGCAAGACCAGCATTTAGTACCAGCGAGTTTTGCGGATTTGGAGACCGAGATGAAGCTTACAGGCCAATATCGCTGCGGCCTGGCCTGCTTATTGTTATGTGTATAAATCGAATGTTATATTAATTTACTATAAAAAACAATGTTTTATTTCAATGACATTCTGTGCGTAGAGGTATGTATGTTTCGGTGATTATAAGAATTATGTCCACACAATAATCGTGCAAAGCAGAGACTGCATTATTTCTTTACGGTATAAGCGGTAAGGAAAAACTCATTGGTATCCTGGCTCGTACCAATGAGTTTTTCGGAACTTATGTACGAAATATCATTTGATATTTACCACTAGCTTTTCGGTGAAGGAGGAAACATCGTGAGGAAACCTGCATACTCGTAGTGCATACATTTGCGAAGAAATTCAAAGCTGTGTGTGAAGTCCCCAATCCGCATTGGGCTAGCGTTGAGATTATTGTCTATACAGGGTGGTCCAAACCAGGGATGTTGCGGATGCAGATTTTTTGACATCCGCGGATGCGGATGCGGATGCGGATATTTAAAGGCTCACATCCGCGTATGCGGATGCGGATGTCAAGATTAGGTACTTAGAAAACGTCAAATATTACATTTTTAGTATAAATAATAATAATAATAATTTGAGCCTATTATACGTCCCACTGCTGGGCACAGGCCTCCTCTCATGCGCGAGAGGGCTTGGGCTATAGTCCCCACGCTAGCCCAATGCGGATTGGGGACTTTACATACACCTTTGAATTTCTTCGCAGATGTATGCAGGTTTCCTCACGATGTTTTCCTTCACCGACAAGCTAGTGGTAAATATCAAATGATATTTCGTACATAAGTTCCGAAAAACTCATTGGTACGAGCCAGGATTTGAACCCGCGACCTCCGGATTGAAAGTCGGACGTCATATCCACTCGGCCACCACCGCTTTGCTGCTTATTTTTAGTATATTTTTATTAAATAAAAACGAAACTTTTAGTATTTGAGCAAGAATATAGGTGCGTTATATTTAATAAACAGTAACTTCGCCGACTTTTCTGGATCTAGACGATTTCGTTATAGGTAAATGACGAAATTACCTAGCACTTACGCCGCCGCTAAGACGTTCCTGAAAGAATCATTGACCAGCACATTAGAGCGAAATACCTGGTGGAAAGACCACTTAGTGTAAACCAACATGCTTACCAAAAGGGTAAATCTACGGAGACTGCCCTACTTGACCTGGTTGACAAGGTGCAGAAAACCCTAGAGGAAAAGCAAACCGCTCTATGTGCGTTCCTTGATGTTGAAGGTGCTTTCGACAATACGCCCACAGAGACCATACTCAACGGTATGAAGTCAAAGGGAGTAGACGAAACCACCACCAGATGGGTACATAGCATGCTCTCTAACAGAGTAGCCACTCTGACCCTCCATACTACAGAACATGAATTTTATACCACAAAAGGGTGCCCACAAGGAGGAGTTTTATCCCCACTATTATGGACCCTAGTAGTGGACCAACTTCTTGCAATTATGTCAGGCCAAGACTTTGACACACAAGGATATGCCGACGACCTTGTAGTCATCGTCAAAGGCCCTTGCCTCCACACAATATCCAACTTAATGCAAGGAGCTCTAAACACAATATTCAAATGGTGTAGAGAAAATGAATTGTCCATTAATCCGAGCAAGACTGTACTAGTACCATTCACAAGGAAACGAAAGCTCGAAAAGCTTAAAGAACCAAGACTTAATGGACAAATAATACCATTCTCAGAAGAGGTCAAGTATCTAGGGGTTATTTTCGACCAAAAGTTAACTTGGAACCCTCACCTGAGAAATATTATACAAAAAGCGAAAATGGCCATGTGGTCTTGCTGTCGAATGGCAGGAGCAAGATGGGGCATAAGACCCAATATTGCTATGTGGTTATACACAGCGGTAGTGAGGCCAATTATCACCTACGCCTCCGCAGTCTGGTGTAACAAAACCAACCAAAAGACGGCAATAGAAACTCTAAACAGCCTGCAACGCACGGCTTGTTTAACAGCGACAGGCGCCTTCTCCTCGACTCCGGGGGCGGCCCTAGATGCACTGCTGGACATTATACCACTCCATCTGCAGGTGCAAAAGGAGGCCAAGCAGTGCGTCTACAGAATATGCACGCTAAATAGGCCAAAATGGCGCTCCCAAGCATTAGCCAAACTAAAGGCCTGGGTTTTTGCAAATAAAACCCTTAACATGCCCACTGATGACACGCACACCGAATGTCATTTCACCAAACTGTACACAGTAGAAATACCTCCTAGAGACAAATGGACTAACAACCAAATGTACGTTGAAGAGGGAAGCCACATCTGGTACACGGATGGTTCAAAGAAAGGAAATGATGTAGGATGTGGGATCTATGGTGAGAGACCTAAGCTCAGAGCTAGCGTCAGCATGGGCACAAAGGCCTCAATCTTCCAGGCAGAAGTCTTCGCCATCAACAAATGTGCGGAGATTAACCTGGACAGAAACCTAAGACACCAACATATCTACATCAACTCAGACAGCCAGGCTGCTCTGCTGGCACTAGAATCCCTTGAGTCAAACTCAAAACTAGTCCAGAACTGTAAAACAAACCTAAATGCACTGGCTAACTCCAACAAAGTCACACTTAGATGGGTACCAGGGCACTCCGACATTAACGGAAACGAAGAAGCAGACGAACTTGCAAGAAAGGGCGCAGACACACCCCTGGTCGGCCCAGAACCGTTCTGTGGAATCACAAAACGGGATGCATATTCTCTGCTCAGCGACTTAGAAAAAAAGAGAGCAATCGATTGGTGGAAGTTCGCTAAAGGACAAGTACACTCGAAAGCTCTAATCAAAGGGTTCAACAGCAAAATCGCTAAGGAGCTTCTGGGGCTCAAAAGGCACAAAACTTGCGCGGTGACTAGAATACTGACTGGACACTGTAAGTTGAACAAGCACATGTTTCAAATTGGCAAGAAACAAGATGCGACATGCAGGTTCTGCCAGGAGTCAGAGGAGACTGCAATGCACATTCTCTGTTCCTGTGGACCACTAATGTCAAAAAGAAGTACCTACTTAGGGCGGCATGTATTGCAACCCTATGAGGTACAGAACGTTACGGCCCAAAGCATCTGTAATTTTCTGGATGCAACGGGCATTAGTAATGAACTTTAAAGGGCCGTCACAATAGATCAATACTTGGTCGACGTGACACTCAAAGGCCCGATACCACCCCAATAATAATAATAATAATAATGTGCCACGCTCTATTGGGATCGATCTATTATCACTGACAGGACTATTGTAGCCAATAAGCCTGATATTGTGATAATAGATCGAGCGCAACGCCGGGCCGTGCTCGTTGACATTACCATCCCCCATGATGAGAATCTCGTGAAAGCCGAGAAGGACAAGTCCAGTAAGTACCTAGACTTGGCTCACGAGATAACCGCCATGTGGGATGTTGATTCGACGATCATTGTCCCGATAGTTGTTTCAGCGAACGGTCTAATAGCGAAGAGTCTCGACCAACATCTTGAGAGACTCTCGCTAGGTGGTTGGATCAAGGGCCAGATGCAGAAGGCGGTGATCTTGGACACGGCGCGGATAGTCCGCCGGTTCCTCTCTCTGCGGCCCTGACCACCGGTGGCTTGGGCCCTGCCCCGCTGCCGGCGGCATTCTAGGTTAGGTTTTTTATAATGTGTTTATATGTATTTTTTATTGTTTTGTAAGTGTTTTTATATTTTACTTTTATATTCATATTATAAATAACCTAACTTAAGAGGAAAAATAAATAAAGAGAATAATAATAAAAGACGTTCCTGTACCGACTTGTTCGACATCCGCATCCGCATAAGCTCCGCATCGATTTTATGCGGATGCGGATGCGGATGCGGATGTTGAAAATAATGCGGAAGTTCCGCGATTGCGGATGCGGATGCGGATGTTCGCAACATCCCTGGTCCAAACCGTGACGTCCAAAAATCGTGGGCTATTATAATGTACCCCATATGTTTGTTAGCCGATTTTTCGTAGTTTTCAAGTTATGATTTTTTAAGCTTTTAACTTTTCCTATGTAGGTAATATTCTCCGACCGTCCTTAGTCTGGGACCGGTCTGAAAACCAGCGCCGGGCACCTAGGCCCGGCACACGCTGAGACTGGAACCCTTTGCCTAATACAAAGATCTTCTCACTTTTGTTTTGTATATGATAACAACTGTTTTATTTTATTATGTAAGTAATTCTAACTCTATTTTATGTTCATGTATGTGGCAATAAACAATTCTTATTCTTATTCTATTCTTATTCTTATTCCTATGAAATTCCGGGGTTCCCATACAGAGTGGCTGAAAAATAACTGCATTCCGTTGCCAGGGAGGTGTTGGGATTATACTGAGCAACTTTTATTATGGGACCAACCCCGAAATCGCGAAAAAAAAATTGGCTTTTTATACATTTTGGCTAGTCCATTTTCTATGGAAGGGTAATTTTTTTTCGCGGTTTCGGGGTTGGCCCCATTGTAAAAGTTGCTCAGTATAATCCCAAAACCTCCCTGGCAACGGAAATGCAGTTATTTTTTAGCCACTCTGTATGGGAACCCCGGAATTTCATATGAAAAGTTAAAAGTAAAAAAAAATCATAACTCGATAACTACGAAAAATCGGCTAACATACATGGGGTATATTCTGATAGCCCACGACGTGAGGAATCTAAAAAAAAATTTTTGGACGTCAAGGTTTGGACCACCCTGTATATAGGCTGAATTATTATTATTATTTATAAGCGGTACGGTACCGTTATTATTTATCAATACCGCTTCGTTTTGAAGGTACTATACCTGTTGAAATATAAAGTACGGTACCGGTATAAAATTGCAGCAGGTACAACAATTTTTTATAGGTGTACAGTCAGCTGCAGAGAAAAGGTACCACCCCTGCATACAATCTTCTATGCAGGGGTGACCTGCAGCTGACTGTACCTAAACCTTCACTGACCGAGCGTAGGCGAAGGTCTCCGTTTCAGCTTGGGCAAAAATACTTTCGTTTGTTCGAATGTTCTCCTTTGCATATCACATTTCTCAAATATCTCGAGAAAATTTGTAAGCAGGTTCGGTAGTTGGATATAATTACTCGGTTTCTTTTTTTTTTTATAAGTTCTAATAGGCAGAGATTGTCATAAAGGACTTAAGCGACAGTAGGGTCTGTGGTACTTAAGACCATTGTGATTATTCGTAGTGTCCGACCGAAGATTCGGTTTCGGTTTCGGTTTCGGCCATAAAATCATGTTTCGGCCGTAGTTTCGGTTTCGGCCAAAAAACGGCCGAATCTTTCGGCCTGGCCGAAACATACGAAATAGTACTTCGTATTATGAAACTAAACTATGTGACAAAGACCAAAAGTTGGCGAGCAAGTAGGACAACAATATTTATATATACAGAAATTTGTGTTTCGGTCGGACACTAATTATTAGGTACTTACTGATTACGCTGCGCCGCGTGGAACGTGAGGTGCGTTGGGGTAAGTACATACAAATCATTCAAGAAAAAAATCCCTTTTAAGATCACTCGTGTGTCTGCCCCTAATAGACTAATTCAATTGAAATTTGGTACACATTTTTCACATATGACAAAGAGTCGGTGATCCAAAGATGGACTAGTAACGTAAATAAATAAACTTTTAACTTTGCGGCCATTTTTTTGTATCGTGTGATATATCAGATATTAAATTGTAAGATATTTACTAATAATAAGCATTGGTCACGTAAATTATTTTTAGTCTTTTTTTGCAAGTATGAATGATATAGAACATTATTTCAAGTATTTTTAAAATTAAGCCTATCCAAAGGCGACTTGGAAGATGTGTCATGGGGATCTATATTCGTTGGGTGAAAAACAAGTTTTTTTGTCTAATTATCGTTTAAAACACAATCGATCGGCAATAACGCGGGCACATAAAACAAAAAACTTCTTTTTTCACTCATAAAACTCCTTAAACCTAATAAGAGCTAAACAAAAACAAGTGCGAGTCGGACTCGCATTCTAAGGGTTCCGTATATTAAGTCCGTCTCACGCTTGACTGCACATTTCTTATAGATTTTCCTGACATATATAGGTAAAGAACTACTTTGTGTATTTTTTTTCAAAATTTTAGATCCAGTTGTTTCGGAGAAAGTGGGCGGAGAATGATCATTTTTTGCCTATTTTCATGAATAACTGCTGAACTATTAATCCTAAAATTATAAAAAAAGTTATGTTTGAGATTCTTACAATGAGCTCTTTTATTTGATATGTAACACTATATAGTTTAAAAAACATATTTTTTAATTTTTTCATTTACCCCCCCCCCCAAAAATGGTTACCGTATTTCAAATTCTCTAAAATACATTTTATTTACGTTACACGTCCATCTTTGGGTCACAAATTTACATTTGTATGCCAAATTTACATATGTGTGCCAAATTTCAACTGAATTGGTCCAGTAGTTTCGGAGAAAATAGACTGTGACAGACGGACGGACAGACAGACAGACGCACGAAGAATTATATGTATATGCACTTATCCCAACGCACCTCTCGTTCTACGCTGCGCGGGGTTCATTGCCGCTTCTACCGCCGTAAGTGTAAGTACAACTACATCATCAAGGCTACGATCGAAGATAATCAGTTCAGCACTGAAATAATAGCGGTGGAATGCCAGTATAATATTTAATTATTTATTTTAATTTTATAAATTTAATAGCAAAATAAATAGCGAATATAGGATACTCGTACAAGTAAATCTGAGATCTTAGGGGTACATCAGCCGACATATATTATTAAATTTTATTTTGTCGGCCTTAATTAAATTTCCACCCTGCCGAAACTTTATTTATTTAAATTTTTAATTGAATTGATTTTTCGCCTTATGAATAACCGTATAGAGTAGTAAATAACATTTTACATCTGACTTAATGACATCTGGGTTTATTCGGTTTAACTTTACAAAACGCGCATCTCGACAAAGCCATAATATGCAGAAAATAGTTAACAATCAAATGAATTAAATTAGAATTTAAATACGTCACGTGTGACATGAACAGACAAGGAGAGCAAGATTTAATGTATTGTTTCTCTTTCTTCTTTCAATGGAACGTTTTTACAGTTTCTGTTCCTCAAAAGAGGTCAGTGGTTAACACTATACTCAAAACGCAATCTTAAAAAAACTTGATGGGTCAATGACCTGTCCCAGTAAAGTGAGGTAGTGTGCGTGAAGTGCGCTTGTGTGTGAAATGGGGTAAATTGACAGAATCTGAAAATTTACCCACCTCTACCGTCACCTTAATAAAACACAGCCAAGTGAACTTTTCCGATGACAAACGTTTATTCCAAACAAAATGGTTTCTGAATCCGCGATTGCTGGAGCTCATGTTTGCGTGTCGGTTTACGAGTGCATGAGCCCTCGTTTGTGTACGAAATACATCAATCGGGTCTGATTGCCGCGACTGCTTCGTGGCTGGCCTGCCGCTTTTATCACTTGCCGGGCAATCGCTTAAAGTGGACCAGCTAACGTTATTCTTATATTGCAACGTTACTAAGTACTGCAGCGATCATGCGGGCGATGTCACTGTCAATATTCATGATAAAAACATTATCTTCTTAATGAAACAAGGTTGAGGTTTGTGTACGAAATACATCAATCGGGTCTGATTGCCGCGACTACTTCGTGACTGGCCTGCTGCTTTTATCGCTTGCCGGGCAATCGCTTAAAGCTAACCAGCTAACGTTATTCTTATATTGCAACGTTACTAAGTACTGCCGCGATCATGCGGGCGATGTCACTGCCAATCTTCTTGATAAAAACATTATCTTCTTAATGAAACAAGGTTGAGGTTTGTGTACGAAATACATCAATTGGGTCTGATTGCCGCGACTGCTTCGTGGCTGGCCTGCCGCTTTTATCGCTTGCCGGGCAATCGCTTAAAGCGGATCAGCCAACGTTGTTCATATAATTGCAACGTTACTACTGCAGCGATCTTGCGAGCGATGTCACTGTCAATGTTCTTGATAAAAACATTATCTTCTTAATGAAACAAGGTTGAGGCGAGTACTCAGTAAGTGATAAGAATAAGGTCGGTGTAGCGGAGTGCGTTAGAGTAAAAATGGTACCAACAGCATTACGAATGTAGTGGTTAAGTGTACTTGATTAGTGTCAGTAAAAGGACATTTGAAGGCACAACCACTACGAAATTAATGTAAATATCTTCACTACTTAAACCAATAAAAAGTACACTAAGAATACATAGACTAAGTACCTAAATATTCTTTGTTGCAAACCATTTATCAAGGTTTGTCAAGGTAAAGATCAAGGTGACTGAAACATTCCGTGTTGTCATTATGTAAAGTTTAGTCTACAAGATCATGGACACTTTCGAACATGAGGTACCATTATTAAGCTTTACAATAACCAAATTACTAACTGATATCTAAAAATAAAAATAATGTGAATTGTTGCGACAATATTTTAGCAAATATTTGAAACAGTTCTTAAAAACAACTCGAGTGTAATAATATTTTACTAGCCTGCAGTACGATAAGAGCAAAAAATCACACGCAGCTCTGTATAGGGACGTTAGTTTCCTCCATTATGTTAGGAGAGCCTTTTACCCAGTCATGCCATCACCATTACTCATTAATATCCTATTCGCTATGTATTGCGGAAGCAATGGCGCCTCCAGAAACCTCGACATAATCAAATAGGATTAATAATAAAAAGGTCAACAAACCTGGTGGCTGGCTGGTTATTAACACACTTATATTAACTTCACTTGTAACTAAATGAGTAATGAGCAACTATATCTAACGTTTAACTGAGGCTGTTGCTAAAAAGTTATTATGGTCAACTAATTACGGATTGGCTGCATGAAGCTGATTTGGGTCATAAACGTTCGGGAAAACGGGCGTCTATCCTGAGGACATTATGAAAGTTAACGATTTCGGATACATTTTACTAAGGCTTTCATCTTAGAGCTATTAATGAAGTACAAGGTTTGAATATGCCTGCCTTATAAGAAAATTAGGCTGTAAAGTACATTTATTTTATGATGTACGCAGGAAGGAAACATAACCTTCACTCATATTAAAATAGTTTTTTAATTCGGTATTTGTATTATGTAGCAATTCTAAATAAATCACCGCGCAACTTCTTTGCCAAAGATTTTAACTTACTTCTAATAGCCGTGTCGATTTAAATGTTACATGTATATTCGGTACCTATATAGGATATAAATACATAGAATGTAATCACTTCAATAGTTTTATTCAAAGCAGTATTACCTATAATTGAGGATCCTTTCCGGACTAAAGTAGCCGCTATTAAGATACGGTGACTTAGGGAAAGCCGCCTCGCTATGCGATCAGTGCCTGTATTCAGAAACAAAATTTTAATACCATTAACATATCAATTTAAGAAGCCGGAATCAGAAAATCCAACTTACATATTAAAAAGCCTAGATAATACCTACACCTAGGCCTTGGGGAGAATTTATTTTTGAGAAAGATTCGATTTGATTCGAGAAGATTTCGCCATTCGGGGTTTTTTGAGTGGCTGTTTAAACTATCTATGGCAAAGTTACTTGAATAGACCAGCGAAACAAGGACGGTTTTTTTTTCTGCTGTATTATATTTTTATTATCGATCATTGTTTTTTAATGATTTACATAAATGAAATATGTAATTTACAAATCGATTTTGTAATAAGTTCAACATATATTTATTTAACGTATTTATACCTACATCGTACCTAATAGTTACACAAAGCATCTATGCTCCGATTTCCAGAGAATAAAACCAGTACCAATCCAATACATTTTCGATATGAATTTGGTACAAATGAATCAAGAGAATAAATAAAGTTCCATTCTTGTTCCGATGAGATACCAATAGGTACGAATTACGTTGACGATGTACCAGTTGCCTTCTTCTTTCCACTTCGATCATTTAACCTCTTCAGAGTTAATCTCAACACGTTGTCGTCACGGCTCTCTGATATTTATTCCACAAAATAGGATTACCGCTACATAAACGTACAACTAATAGGTCTCTAAAGCAGCTTATAATATAAATATGCTTCGTAAGATTTTCGGTGAGCGAGAAGGAGAAGAAATCAACACTGTTAAGACGACCTATTTACTAATAGCTGACTTCATTAGTCCTCGATATTGGCCCCGTTTACTATTTTTGTCTGAACTCGGAAATGTTTTTCATTTCCCGCCATGACATCGTCAACCAATAAGCTAGAGCGCGTCAGTTTATATAGGATGCTCCTGAATTTCGCGCGCATCGAACCAGCTTTATTATTCATTGGCGTGTCTATACGGCGCGAGGATTTTTTTATTTTCCTATTGTACAAATATATTGTCATTCAGCTTCCACGGTATCACGGGAACAAAGCTTTGATCTCTCCTGACTCTTTGATTTTATCGTTATCATTGCCCCCATTCTTTTTCTTCGTATCATGATAAGTGTGGATTTCGGTCTTTTTTTCAATAAAGCTGGTAGCACAATAGCTCATTGGTTATAAAACTTATGTTAACATATTTAAGCTTCATGTATTTTTATTTCTTTCTTTTTACACGTTGTACGTATCCCTAATTTAATAAATTGTAGGCAATAAATAATATATACGTAAAATATTGCCATTATAACTTACGTACAAAATGTTCGGTGTCCTCGTCTAAATTGGATTTAAATCTGCCTAATTCGATTTTTGTTTGTACAGTCAAATCAGTGTTTGTTTTGTCAGTGTTTCTACTTTCAAATAACACAAAATTTGATACAACAGTTTAATTGGTTCCATAGTTGTGGTAGCTATTATATTATTAACGAGACAAGTCTATAGCGGCCGGCAGCGCGTATACCACCCGGTGCGGTGGCAGCATCACCGCGCGAGTCCGGATTGTACTCGTAATCCGCAGCTGTTGCCGATAGCATTCAGCCAATCTTTGGAACCGCTCTTTGTCCTTTATTTGCATTTCACATCGAGCCGTCTCCGCCTTTCCCAGCTCTTATCATATTGACACAGACAAAACGTATAATCCCTCAATTTAGCCTGTCTTCCCAATCTCACAGATATTGGAGTTTCAGAAATGATCCCTTTCATTACATTTTTTCCGTTATATTAGCAGGATGGAGGACGTCCGCACTCGCGCGTGTTTCCGCATTATTTCTGTTCAGGTTATAGTTATTATCCACTTCCTTCGTACGAAGGAAACAGCGACATCGTTTCTAAGCTAATAGCCATTTGTCAGCGTTTCCTGCGATTCAGTGCGAGATGGTTAAATATCTGTATTTGCGGTTGTGGCAAAAATAAGTGAGGTGACGACTTGACGACTAAATACAAATTATTTCACGATGTTTTCGGAATCTCAATGACAGATGTTGTAACGTTTTTTTAATTCAAAAAGGGATAATTAGTTCAAGTCAAGTAGCCTAATTAATGAAACTACGTCAGAGTAACTTTTGATAAAAGGCCGAAAGACGAACTTTGCCATCTCATAGAAAACTCAAGGGTAGAATTTCAATGATTTTAGTATTCTGCAATAAACAGCTCAGTGATTATTGACTTTTAAACTTTATGTAGGTAATCTTTATAACGCTGTTGAATACGTATTTATAGTAACGTTATTACTGATCTGTTTGATAGCCATGTTTGAAGTTTCATCTAAGCAGAAGTATTAATGTATACTTAATTATAAGCATGTAGACGCGTGGCGTGACAAAAACCACGCCTATTCGAATTCAATTATTGAAATCATATAGGAATTAATAACGATGAGTATTCAGAAAAATAAGGTTAAACCGATTACGCAAATTGTATGTTCAATTACGTCTTTTGTGGGCGTTACATTTAAATCATGAATTAAAAATAAAATATTCTTTAACTGACTTATTGCAATTTAACTCTTATCGGTAGATAAATAAAGTAATATTTACAAGCGATTTTTTGCAAAGTGAATTTATCACATAAAAGCGAGTTCCACAGGGAATGTAGATTTATTTTCGACCACCTACAAAGAGATCAGTGACAATCTTTTCCTTTTAAATATGTATACCCCTTTTTCCCGGATGAATTTATGTAGTAACTCACACCCCGTGAGACTTTTCACTTTAAGTACAAAGGTACTACATACTTTGGGGTATCAAAGTCTACTAAATTTTAGTTTCCTAGGTTCAATAGCCGGAAGGATATTTTAGTCAGGACGTTTTAAATCGCCTTCAACCACTATTTATGAGCCCTAAAATGGGGTACCTAACACATTCAGATAAGTAGACGTTTTATTTTCGGTATCTGGAAAAAAAACGGCTTTTAAAGAGAATTAAGTACAATTTTCGTGTGCTTATTTAATGTTGTTGTCTCGATCAAAATCGTGTCCTATGTTGGTAAAAAGACTGCCTATTTTATATCAGCCAAATAACTTCAAAAGTTTTGATCATTATTATTAAGTAGATTCTCAAGATACATCCTCCGAGGATTAATCATTGTTCTAAAAATACAAGAAATTAAACGAATTAATTTAATCCTAAACCATTATAATACCGAGGATTGGTAGCAATCTAGCATTTGAAAAGATGCTCAATTTTGGAGCGGAATATGGTATGATAACGCAAAAAAGATTTCTTACACACACTCATACACAATCGATTGACTTGAAATGGCTAAATCCATTGTTCCCCGTATAAACGAACAGTTCTAGCAAGTCAAGTTTCAAGATTTTACCATAATTATATTTATTTTCTTTTACAGAACACGCAATAGATTGCATTACAAGTGCATAAGTGTTGTATTTAACAAAAATGTTTATCTACTGCACCACTAGAGAAATCATATTCATAAACCACCACATTTCAAACTGTCTCAAACTTCAGCTATGTTTATCTACACATGAAATGCGTATCCAAATGGAAAACAAACTGCATCCGTAGTACCTAGATCAGCGAACAAAAGAAGGCGCCACAAAGAGCAACACATTTTGCTGAGCGCGCGCCGTGTCCCATATTTTGTAACGAAATGATATGCCGGCGGTTATACTGCATTGTATGAATTGTTCCGATTCAATGCATTTACACTTCATTTGATAGTTTTCTAGAGAACGGATTTTATTATACTCGTTCCTTATTTCACAACAGCTTGCTTGGTGCGCGTTTTAGCGGTCGAATAAACTTAGTGATTGTATTTTGTGCAACACTTTTACGTTCACTCACAATCCGCATGTCTTGTATTCATTTCCTTCCCAACATCAGTTTAGACCAGCAATAATGACTATGATCTTCCCAACGGTATCTTCAGTCGAAAACATCTTAGCAACTGTCAGATTTTTGTCAATTCTTTATGGGTATGAATGAACTTTAATTATCTGTCATTTCCCAAGAGGGTAAGTTCTCCAAAATTCTCTTCCGTTGAGGCATAAACTCTCTTACAAAGTTGAATTTTCAGGGAGTTGCCTGTAAAACGAGCAAATAATTAAACCATATATTATACTACTACGGAACCCTCCATTATGCGTGGTCCAACCCGCACTTGGCCAGATTTATACCTACACCAAACTGAAGCTTCCTGAAAAATATTTGTTTACCTAAGAGTCTAAAAAGCAACGCTGGGTTAAATATTTCTCGTCCCTCTATCTTAATTAATAGTGGCATTGGAATGTTACCATACCTTAATTTAAATTATTCAAATACTTGTTATCATTATTAGTTGTTTATTAAATTATAAGTCAAGATAATTTGACATTAAGGTCTTGAAGATAATAAAAATATATTTTGAACGGAAGAGAGGATTTATCAGCAGCCTTTTCGTTTACCTAATTTCTCATCTCTGGTGTAAGCTATACCCAAATGCATTTTAGGTCAATTTAGTTTTAATAAAATTTATTACCTTAAATAATCTAGGCCTTTATTTAATAATTAAAAGTCACTAAGATTTACGAGGTTGAAATTAACGACAGACACGAAAACAACGAGCGAAATGATAATTAACAAAGCGGTGAAAAAATGGGTAGGAAATTGGGAAGTAAATGTTTACGCAATTTGTATCAATTAAGTCTATTAGTTTAACGAACGGTCGGCATCTCGTTGCCGTCCGACGAGTGAGGGAATTATGTTTCAGTCTAATTTGCAGCTAATGCACAAGGCAAGTTGCGACCACAAGTACAGAAGAAGCACTCCCGAGTACAACAAGAGCCCCTAAGTGCAGGCAAGATCGGACTGCTCATATTACTAACTTCATCCGCAAATATGTGCCGAGACGAGTTCAAGAGAAGAGAATAGCTAGAACCCGGTTCTAAGCAAATACCGCGCTGTCTAGATTGTTTATATTCCGTGATATTAAAATAGGTACGTAATATTTGCAATATTTTGCAAAGAAGTTAGCTAAAGCATAGTAAAGTACCAAACATAAATCTTTATTATTTGTACGTGTTTGAATAAGCTTCTGAAAATGACTGGAGTAAAAACATCCGGATACCCAGAAATTGCAAGCCATGTGCACTTTGTAAAGTAACTTAGTACAACAGGCGATTAATTATTTAGGGAAAGTCGGCACTCGTTGATAATCCATTTTAAATGCTTTCAGATTGTGTAAGCAAAGATGAAAATGGAAATCAGCTTTCAAAATTGCAAAAACCCAGAGTGCACCGCGCCACGCAAACATTATGAAATAGAGTAAAAATTTAAACTTAAAATTGTATGCTTTCGTTAACTATTTGATGGGGTACTCTTACAGACAAATCAAAATGGCTTTCAACGAATTATCGCCTAAGTGTCCGGTGGTACGTATGTAGGTAGGTATTTTACATTAATGGTAGGCATCTATAGGTATTTTATCTTCAATTTAAACCGTGTCTTTGTGATATACAACAAGTATATACTTAATGTTGTTTCTCTGTTAGATTTGCGCAACATGATGTAAAATTATTTTATACATTGTTTCAGATATTAAAACACTTTTCAGGAATTTAATATTGCACAATTTATTTAGTTTGGCAGGCTTTGCAGCAGCGTTGGTTTGTAACAACATCGAATCATGTAGTTGTAGGTACAATCAAATTGTATGTTGTTTATTTTTTTCTAATAAATGATGACTAGGTATGTCATTATGAATAATGACAGACTTTAATAACTTTACTAACTGCATTAATGCAATTATGCATACACAATACACATACACCTAGGTTATAACCACACTATCAAACTATGTAATGAATACTCAGCCATCTGTTAAGCAATTTGTCAATTAAAACGCCTTGCCCGGCGAGACTTTGAGCACTTTCTGGCGTAAAAGCTTTGCGTGGACTGAGAAGTCACGTACAAAAGTGTACGGTTTACGGCTCAAAAGTTATGTGACGACTTTATCCCCCTTTTCTAACATATTTTTACAACCTCAAAATTAATGTAACTTTGTAGGTATGACGTAAAGTAAAATTATTTTATTTAGGTTACCTAAGACTTGTGATGTGTATAAATAAGGTATGTTTTAAGTAACTATAGGTATGTAGGTATAGCAAAATGTTTTATTTTCACCCGACAGCCAAAGGGACAAATTTTTAGGGTTCCGTACCCAAAGGGTAAAAACGGGACCCTATTACTAAGACTCCGCTGTCCGTCCGTCCGTCTGTCACCAAGCTGTATCTCACGAACCGTGACAGCTAGACAGTTGAAATTTTCACAGATGATGTATTTCTGTTGCCGCTATAACAACAAATACTAAAAACAGAATAATATAAAGATTTAAGTGGGGCTCCCATACAACAAACGTGATTTTTGATCGAAGTTAAGCAACGTCGGGCGGGGTCAGTTTTTTTGCTTGTTTTGCTCTATTTTTTGTTGATGGTGCGGAACCCTCCGTGCGCGAGTCCGACTCGCACTTGGCCGGTTTTTTTCGAATGCAGTTGTATTGCTTTGTATTGATGTCTGTTCCTTATAGCATTCCCTGCATCTCTGTCGACTTCACGTGGCAGCTTCACCACTCTTGAGCGACTAATGAACTCTTTTGTTGGTCCCTAATAAACCTTTTAGTTTCTATGAGGCAGACGACAAATCTAACTTCATTAGATTCCAATAATACGTTAACCACACTGTAGAGTCTGTTCGGAAAGAGAAGAGTCGTGGAATGTATCGGGCCCCATACATTCCACGACTCTTCTCTTTCCGCACAGACTCTATAATAATACACAAATTATCAGCAAGCAATAGAGTTACCATTTATCAGTTATGCGAACCGGGGCCCATTTTTGAATTTCGATCGCTCGATTTCGCCACTTGAAAATCGGTAGAAAACGGGGAATTGCTAATTTTTGAAATATGAGCGATATAAATTGGGAATCTAGTGGTATTGACCACTCGTTTCAATTCTATTAGTTCAATGTACTGAAATGCCTAGTAGTGGAGATATTATTGAACGAAATACCTACACGAAATCGAGCGGTCGAAATTCAAAAATCGGCCCCCAGCGTGCAAATTAATCTAGCTCAGAGAAATAGTCTGGGAATGATGGAACGGATAGCTCTCACATAACAGTTTCAGGCAGCAGGGGTTTTTTCTGTACATTAGTGTTACAAATATCAGTTTAATTGCATTATTATTATTTTTTATAATTTATTATTATAAGCCTATACAGTGTTCCACTGCTGGGCAAAGGCCTCCCCTCTCGATCTCCACTCGTCTCGGTCTTAAGCAATCTGCATTACCTATACAAAATAATGTAGTCAGGTATAAAATCAGAACCATTATCTAGTACCAGATTAAAAATAGAAAAAGGCGAAATTTTAAGACAATGTCACTGAGAATGTGTTCAACTAGGACATGTGCGGTGTAGCCTCATTCCTCCCTCGCCGCCGGCAACGTCGGCAACATTCGAGAACTAAGGCGTGTCTATATTACAGTTTTACGACTGTAAATATAAGACAGTAGGCTAACGAACAAATAACTTTTAGATTTGAAGTAATTTGTAATAATGAAAAATATATGGGAGACCGAGCTTTGCTCGGAAAACACAAAAACGCAAAAATGCGCGTTTTCCCAGAGATAAGAACTAGCAAGATCGATTTTTCGCCCCCGAAAACCCCCATATAGCAAATTTCATCGAAATCGTTAGGGCCGTTTCCGAGATCCCCGAAATATAGGTATAGGTATACATATAAATAAATAAATATACAAAAATTGCTCGTTTAAAGGTATAAGATAAGATGTATTTGGCCATGCGTCGGGTGCATTGCCGGGTTCCGCAAACCAAATGTATACGAACCAGATGAACCGATAATTTGATTAAATCAAGACAAACAAATTGCAGACTCAGACAAATAGAAGACAGATTGAATTAGAAAATTAATTGAGATTGATTCGTTAGTTTGTATGGAACTTTTTTTATTCGTAGAGTTAGACCAAGCTAACTTGGCAGCGATTTTGATAGCGCAGACTGTGCAAGTGTTATTTCGTCATAATTTTATAGAATCTTGACGTTTAAAGTCTGTGCTATCAAAGTCGCTGCTATTTAGCTTGGTCTAACAAAACAATACAATACAATACAATAAAAATACTCTTTATTGCACACCTCATTACAGAAATCAATACAAAGAATACAGAAAATAAGAGGTTAAACAACAGGCGGTCTTATCGCTATAAAGCGATCTCTTCCAGACAACCTTCTAACTCTAGTGAACCGTTAGTGCAATTAGGTAATTGATGCTTAGCTACTCACCGACTAGCGCTGCGCTAACTACATATGTAAGTAATATTTATTCAACTGAAAGATGTTAGATTTGACTTTCAATTGATGATATGGATGCCATTTTGAAAAGCATTACGTCAAAAAAATCTTATTAAATTCAATGTATGGTGAATATGGAAAGTGATGTTAACTTATATATCTAACTAGCGACCCGCCCCGGCTTCGCACGGGTTAACTCCGCTGCGCATCAAAATCCGTTGCGTAGTTTTAAAGATCTAAGCATACATACAGACAGACAGACAGCGGGAAGCGACTTTGTTTTATACTATGTAGTGATATCATGAAACAACTTGATAATAAATAGTTATCGATATTGAGGCCAATACCTCCCGTTCCATCATAATCTCACTAGCGTTGTCCTGTAATTTTTAGCCAAGGCATATTCAGGGAGCATGGGGTTTGCTACGCAACCTAATCACAAGAATCGGCACAGGTAAAGTCAGCATCAATAGTAGCGGATGAAACAACGCGCAAAAAGTATCTATATAAATCAAAAAGTATAAATAGAGATAAATCTCTACAGTTCGCGATCTCTTTATTTAGCTGTTAGAGAACGGTAGATATTTTTGACTCGTAGTCTGATCCGTTATTTTTGATGCTGACTGTACTTGTTATATACGAAAGCAACTGCCATATGACCATCAACAGGAAAAACTAGTCTCATTGGTGTACGATGTTTCATTCTCCGAATAGAGGCTAATAAGCACCAAACGATGTGTGTTGAAAATCGCATGACTTACCGCTAGGCCACTCAGGTTCCCCCAATACCTTACATTCCACATTTGACATTTTGAGTGCTACCGACGCTACGACAATATTGACCCGAGGCGCATTCTAACATTTTCCAAGTAAACAAGCAAGTGATCGGTGATATCCGACAAGGCTACGCCATGGTGGATCTGGCGTCAGGCAATAAGGACATAATCTCGCGTATATTATTTTACCATGTCAGCTCTTCTATTGTACGATGTGAAATAGGTTCCTTATGTTCCTTAATTGTGGATAAGTATAGGTATGTTACTCCGTTGAAGAGCGATCGGCGCACCTGATATAATTTTTCGTTTCTAAATGAGCTGTCATAACTGAGACAAAGTCAGTGAATAAACGGCGTGGTTACAAATAGTACAACTCATTACCTCTGGTTTCAATTTATAACACGATCACGTAACATGGTCCAATATAATAGGTTTCTATTCAACAGATTTGGCTTACATTATGATATTATGAACGTAGGTAGTCGTAAATGGGCGCGTGGTCTTAGTCATATTTCTGAAAAATAACATTATTAAATTTGCCTTTTTTCATCTACCCACTGTCGATTCGTTTCATTATTTTATGCGGTAAATATCCTGAGAATTGTATAAAATGATATTAATTGGTTTGCGAACTCTGTCGATCTTTTTTAGGGTTCCGTACCCAAAGGGTAAAAAACGGGACTCTATTACTAAGACTTCGCTGTCCGTCCATCCGTCCGTCTGTCACCAGGCTGTATCTCATGAACCGCGATAGCTAGACAGTTGAAATTTTCACAAATGATGTATCTCTGTTGCCGCTATAACAACAAATACTAAAAATAAAATAAAATAAATATTTAAGGGGGGCTCCCATACAACAAACACGATTTTTTTGCTCTATTTTTTGTTGATGGTGCGGAACCCTCCGTGCGCGAGTCCGACTCGCACTTGGCCGGTTTTTTTAACTCTACGCGTGAGTTTTTAAAGAAGGTAAATTTAAAATTCAAATAGAAGAAATCTCTTACGTAAACAGATAACCAGGTACTTGCAGTGCCTGTTATAAATTATTGTTTTTTTTTTATCAGATTTGTTTACTACCACCGCTTTATTCATATGGAAAAAATACAAAAACCTTACACTTCAATGTTACTTACACAGTCATTGGCAAACACTTATATATTTATTATGAATTAATAATGTAAATACGAATAAAATTTATTCGAATAATGAACTAAATATCGCTACCGTCTGATAAACACTCAACTCCGAAACAAACTTTTCACGGCATCAACTTTCAGCGCGTCAAACAAAATCACTTACACAGTCTTAGAATTGTAATTAATTCCGAGGCCTACGTGCCCGAACTTAATTGGGTTCGAAGACTATCACTTGTTTGACAGAGTTGTTGACAGTTTGGTGACGCGAGTCGTGATTACCGCGCGACAGTGTGCGGAGCGTAGAGACCGACCGGCCGCCCCCATGGTACTGAGGCCCCGCGGCCACGCGCCGCCCGCCCCAGCCGTGCACGGACCCCGGCTACGGACCCCGGTTCCGTAGCCCCGTAGCCGCCTAAGCCGAAGCTTTCCTAGATTGTGTGGCCTTAGTGAACATTAATTACACCCAACTTAGTCTGATTAAACCATGAGGAATTATCCGGATTGACGAAATTAACTTTTAACTCAGATTTATGTCGTTTGAAGTTACGTTTGAGTGAATATAATGAAAATTGGATTGAGGGAGGGTAAAGTTAGCTAATGTTATTATTTCTATTAGTTTTATCAATCTTAAACAACTCAACTGTCAACTTAAGTTATTTAGAAATAAGGCAGGGTACTCGTGTTTATAAGGTTTTTGCTTCATAAATAATAAATTATAGGCGTAGGGTAGACCGAGGTTAATCTAATCATATACCTAATTATAGTATATGAAATATATACCGCCATTGGTTATTTACTTATAACAGCTTATAATAAGAAATAAATGATAGATAATATTCATACTGACACATTGCAAATAGGTTGCTTAATTAAATTGCGTACGGGCAGTAAACATTTTTTGTTATTTAATTGTATATTATATCAAATGAAAGCTTTATGAATAATACGAATGTAATGTCGTCGTTTACTTTTTAAAATGCGTTATTTTATTTCAGATTTAACGCATCAATTACCTTAGGTATTTTTTGTTAAACATGCCTACCTAACGGAAAATAAAAATTAACTAACAATAATATTCGCGACCCCGGGCACGCACGGCCGTCCGCTCAGTGCTCAGCAAACTACGTTCGGAGAAGGACATGAAGAATTTGACCAAATAGTATCCGAAAAAAATATCAGATTCCTCCATTGGTCCGAATCGCCTCGGTCTACCTTAATTCCACCAGCACTTCATTCCAAACTAAATCATCTTAAGGAATGGATCAGATTACATGGTTTATAATCATATGCAATTAAATAAGAATAACAACTTAAATTTTAATTCCATACCTAACAGAAAACATTCTAACGGCATTATTGTTGTTGACTTATTACATTAGCGTTAACAAGATTAGTTGTTCACAATTACATATTTTCATATAACTTGTCTGTAATTTGGGGTTTGGGATAATTATGCAAATTCGTAGCGCCCGGTGTCGGCTTCCGGCTTTAGTCCACACAATCAGATTTGACGGGAAAATCGACGTTAGTAAGATACATTCGACACTCTAAAAGCAGTGGCGTAAGGCTAAGTATTTGTTGGTAGTCCGCCTTCTGTAACTGTATATTTTTTACTGTGCAATAAAATATACACTTTAGGTTACACTGTATTCATTTAAAAGTTTTTCAATTATGCTTAACTCGAAAGGATTCACGCTTTAAGCACATTCGCATTACCAGTTTTTGTACAGATGTAAGTTCAATTTGGTAAATCCCAATGAAAAATGTGGAAATTTAATTCCAACTTCAATACCGTGTGAAGGCGCAGATTAAAAATATCTACTGCCTCTGTAAATGAAAGTCTTTTCTGTGAGGTAGTTGCGTATGCAGAGAGGAAAAAAGCTTGTACCAGCTAAAATAAAAACAAAGCACATTTACCGGCCGGTACTCTGTAGACTACGTATAATAACGGCTATCATTGTTAGAATGTACACACCTTATTTTGTGTGCTTGCGCGAGTAAGATGACTAGATTAGGAAGAAGCAACTGCAGCTAGCAGAATAGTTATAAGATGACCGGTTAAAACAATAGTTTTATAAGAAAATTACATTGTAGTGTAGCTCCCTTATTCATAAAATTTTACGGGCCTGATTTAGTTAAATTATATTTTATTCCGTTCTTACAAATACGTAAGTCAAAATGACAGATAAGGGCAAACGATTATTAGTTAATTGAGGTTTGTAGCGCGTTTGTGAATAAGGGGGTTATTCTTAAAGTTATTTTAATAAAGTCAAAATTTATTACTTAAGACGTGAAAACTATTAAATCAAGTGAATTTCACAAGTAAATACCCAATTAGCAAGTGATACTAAAGCCTATGATAGGAGGTTTAGTACCTGCCGCAAACCGGAGAGATTCAATCACGCTGAAACTGACATGCATTACTATACAACACGAGTCATGGAAACAGAAGGATCACGGACATAGACACACATCATGTTTGTTTATATATTAGCACAAGTTAAATCGACAAAATAATGTATTTTAATAAAGTATAATAGTACCTATTTATGCACATCGCATAAATACTTAAACACGTTTAACTTGTGCATTATTTTATGCACAGTGTATGTTAAATGATGTAGGTAGATAGTAACCATGAATTCGAACGTGACTCACACTTTATGCAGTTTATCGTTGAAATTCAATTTTTGCAAATAATAAATCATAACGTACTCACCGATTTTCAACCTGCCCGTAAGCTCGTATCTTCTTCAAAAACTGATAAGAAAGTTGCAAAGTACCTAATCAGATGCAAATTTTGGCTTGTTGCCTCATGTTGGCTGGTAGGTATTTTATGGGATTGGGATATTGGTGTGGGATTGACATTTAAGTGATGATTTTGAACGATAACAATAATTTAGTAGTACCTAACTTTCATTTGGATTTGATTTGTAATGGTTTACAGTTAGTATTTTCCTCAAATTGTGTGGTGACTATCGTGCCTTGAAACCCTAGCTATGCTCAAGATTTCCGCTTACTCGGGTATCAAAATTACCACTAGGAGTTTCTGCTCCCTTGAAAAACAAATAACTATTGATCCAATTTCAACACCCTAATATTAGATTAGCGTCTACACAGTAATGATTTTGGCATAAATGGCTTTGAGGTAGGTAATTTAGACATATGTTGCTATTTATTTTAACCATTATCATAATTAAGAATGTATTTTTACTAGCCCACGCAGATATAAAATTCTAGAACACAAGTAATGTATTTCTCTTATAGAATATTTTAAATAATAGTTATAATAAAAATTACAAAAAAAGACGAATAATAGTCTAATATTGCAAATCCACTTATAAAAAATATAGACATTTTTAGCCTGATCTACTGTAGAACAAATTGTATTATGTTTCGAGTGAAATCATCCTATTGATAATGGGCTCAACGAACGAGATCTCGCTCGCTGCTCTGTTATTTCAGAAATGGCGAAACATGGATGTGTTTAAACTCGCTCGTCGTGCCGACAAGGGTAACTGTTCGTCATTAATTACTAGTTCAGTTCTATTTATAATTTTATAAATAATATAGCTAGATATAGCGATTTAATCAGAACATAATTTTCGTTATTTCGAGATTTATTCGTAAAAAGAGATCATAATAAATAAGATTATGTGGGTAATAGAATTTAAATCCTGTTTGATCATTGAAGTTATTTGTTCTGCTTTAAACGAATTTTCAGGAATGATTTGTGTGAATGATGTTCCCAGGAACGATATTTGTATTTCGTGTAGGTTACCTACAGCATAAAGAAATAACAATAAGATAGCTGAGATAAATTACCATTAAATAAATTGGACTTAATGCATTATTTGCATGCAGTATACAATAAAAGCGACCACGCAAAATGCGGTGATTGAATGTAAATCATGCCCGAATTTCGTTGCCCGTTCAAATTCTACAAATTTAAACCGTCAACCCACCAAAAATTTAGAAAGGGTCTGACGTTTTGACAAGACTTTGCTGACAAAGTAGTCCTATCGGACAAAAATTAATAAACCATTACTCTTCCCGGTCGTCGGCACGTGCTACAAATGAGTTATTTTTCCCGACGCTCGCTACACCCGCCTCGGGGAGAACAATGACACATCGGCTACTGGCCAAATAGTAACATGCGATAATATTCAATCGAACTATAATAACAAATAAAGAACCCATCTCGATGGGATTTGAATAGTTATTTATGACAAATAACAATTTTTCTTTGTGTATTCGAACAATGCTCTAAAGGATTATGACGCTTGTCAGTGGGTACCCACCTATCAGTAATCTTATTTGTTATAGCGCGACTGAACAAAGAATATGATAAAATATCGAGAATACTCGTATATACGTGACACGACTGACATGAGCGAGGACGCGTTTACCCGGGGCTTCGCAGGAGCAGAATAGAATGCGCCAGAGTAAACACGCCTTAAACAAAGACACTACATTATTTTAAAAAGTTGGGTACTCTCTCTATCTGGCAACATTATAAAATCGTTGTTTTGATTTTAATCGAGTATTGAAGATAATTATTGTTAAGTATTTTAAAAAACTGCTCGGCACTTCCTAGATACTTCACACAGTCAATATATATTTTTAACCCTTTTTTTAACCCGACTTAGTTGAGTAGGTAGATACGTATCTTTTTTCCCACGTAATTGTTTCAACTTAATTGGCCATAAGCATCGTGGGCGATTAATGAATATTTTGTAGCCATAATAAAAGCGTTTAAGCGCAAGAGTGTACATTAAAGCGTGTTTACGATTCGGGCTGCTCTGTGTTTATAATAAAGCAGATTAATGGGCGGGGGAGGACACTCCAACTGTCTACATCCTCGTTACGTTTTTTATTCGCTTCTCGTCCTTTCGTTCGGACGCGGACCTCACATGCCTCACGCGTTTTATTGCTTCTTGCTCCGATCTCAGACAGTCTCTGCTCGATACATAGTTACACTTACCCGCTATCCAATGACGTAAATCTGGATTTATATTTAACGTCGCCCGCCTCGAACACAAAATTGTATTGTTCAGGACGTGACTACGACGCTAAGCCGAGCTAGATATTTTCTCAATGGATAGAGGAACTAAGGAACTTCTTGGTCGAGGAAACATAAACAATTGTGGGTCGTTTCTGTGTATAGTCGAATGTCAAAGTTGAGGGATGTTGGGTGTTTAGGGGCGGTGACATCCGTAGCAGCCGGCACGGCCGCACGGGGACGCTCCGGAAGCCTGTTACACTAATGTGAACTAGACAAACGGTATTCTTTGTCGCTTCCGCACCGCACGCAACTAAAACGTTAGACAACTTGTTTTACAACGACGCGACTCCCAACTTGTGATCCCCACACATTTGTGTCAAACCACGTCTTAATGTATCGTGACATTCATTCATTGTATGAGTCGCAAGGCTGACGTTAATTCCTTTAGTTTTAAAACTGTGTACGAGATTTTGTACACTTTGTAGTGTAACTTTAAAGTTTGGGATTAATTTAAGTCTTAACTACATAAGTATATAAATTACTATCTTTCTGTCTTGCTGGCTTGGCTCGGATTTTCAGTTTAAGGAAATGAATTCAATTTAAATTTTAAATGCATTCTCGTTGCAAGATTATGCTGTACTGTATAGAATAAAAAAGTACCTATAGATTAATTTCGCGACATGTATAAAATTACTTACCAACAATGTTTATTTAACCCTTTACCAGGCTAAGGGATATACATTTCCCACATACGGTACTTCAAACGTGTTCTATTTTCGATGAGTGACTGTCATTCGATTGTAATTTTTGAAATGTCATGCAGCCTGGTAAAGGGTTACTTAATTAGTTTTCTGATAGATACCTATCAACCTACCTAATTAATATTTGTACTTTATCGTTAATGCTACAAAGATACAATTTTTAACTTAGACTGTAAGTAGGTAGGGGAAGTCCGGGTAAAGCGAACACCCCAGGCAAAGCGAATTCGGGCTCCCAATCCTAAACTATTCGACTTTGTCGCACCACGCGCCTATATGATGTTCAGGATCCTTCGCTCTATGAGCGGCAAACGTCACAGGGAGCGGTCGCTGTGAGCGTCGTCGGTGACGAGTCAAAATGTGTTTTTAGTGCAAAATATTCGATTTTGAAAGGTAAGTAGATTGTATGTTATTTTGTCACAGTAATTGTCTCGAATTTTAATTTAAGATGCTTCTATTGCTTACTAAAGTATCTTCTTTTTACAACGCATTTCTTTTAAAACAATCCAACGGTTATTTTTTTTTAATTGTTGATTTCTTTAACTGACTGAATGGGCAAAGTGGATCGGGCAAAGCGGATAGCGTGTTCACTTTGAATTTATTAGGTAATTTTTTTTAAAGATAATATTTTGTTACAGATGGTATATAAATATCAAAAAAAGATCGATAATGGCTCCTGGCTAACAGACGTCATGGAAATGGCTATCAGAACGTGGATTCGCTGTGTTAAAATGTCTTCAGAAATGCCGGGAAGACTTATGCTTATGAAATCAGTGAAAATATATCAAAAGTTACTTGTGACAGCTTTTTCTGATTAATATTATTGAAATGATTTTATGTTGATTAATTTTCACTTAGTTATTAAGTTCACTAAGATTTTATGAGTAATATTTGCTTTGCCCGGGGGCCTGTTTCACTTTGCCCGGCATCCTGGGCAAAGCGAATAAAATATCTTTTTTTACGTTTTGTTCAAAATTGCAGCAACTATTAAACATTGGAGGCTAGTGTTGTTTTAAATTAAAAGATTATTAAATAAAGACTTATTATTGATACTTTTTTAATTTCTTCCTCGTTACATTTTTCTGTTATGTCAAGTCAAAGGTAAAGGTGTTCACTATGCCCGGACTTCCCCTACTATGGATATAGTACCATAATACCTAGGTACCATTTTTATTTATTTACTAAAGTTTATTTATCCACATGCAGAACCAACAGTTATAACTATGCTAATAGCGGCATAAATAGTGATACAGAGCCAATTATATGATCTCACATAAAGCAACATGTTAAATATTTACCAACATTTACCAAACTGTTTATACAGGGGCGTATTTACCCTAGGGCCAAGGGGGCCATGGCCCGGGGCGGCAGGCCTCGGGGGGGCGGCGAAGCCGCCCCCTCGCGGCTTTTTCTGGGCGCCTTTTATAATCAACTTAGCTATATTTTTTTTCTATTTTAATTGACATTTAAATTAATAAACAAATGAACGCTGCAAACCCCACCAATAAATTAAGCAACATTTTCGTTCATAAAGTACCTATTAGTACGGCGTAACTAAAATAAAATGTAACTCTGGCAACCAAACCGTGTTAATGAATAATCTTTAATAGAAAAAAACCGACTTCTCTAACTACTAGCCTAACCCACTTAACGGTGCTTATACTTTATTTGGTAATATGTATACATTTTATGGTAATCATAGTGGTTGATTTAGTTTAGGTAACATAGTGGTTTTCCGGGTCAAGGTCCGGGTCTGGGTCCGAGTCCGAGTACGAGTCCGAGTCCGGAGTCCGGGGCCCAATCCAAGTCAAAATCGAAATTGAAAATCACAAAACGTGTACTATGCGTCGTTGAGGAGTTCTGTTCTGATCATCATCAGCAGTTCCACTTCATCAAATGCCACAGTTTTTAATGTAAATGCTTGATTTTCTGATGAAAATATATAAAATTCTATACGGATGCCTTTAAGATTTGAGAAGTTCTCTCGATTCCTCATGGATACCATGTTCAGGACTTGAGATTGACATAAATGTGCCTAAAAACCTAACTTGCTTAACAAACATAACGAAAAGGACAAATCGCCAAATGCGAGCTATGCGTCGTTGAAGAGTTCCGTTATGATCATCATCAGCAGTTCCACTTCATCAAATGCGACAGTTCTTAATGAAAATGCTCGATTTTCTGATGAAAATACAAAAATCTCTATACGCTTGCCTTTAAGATTGGAGGAGTTCCCTCGATTCCTCGTGGATCCCATCATCAGAACTCGAGCTTGACAAAATTGTGGCTTAAAAACTTAACTTGCTTAACAAACATAACGAAGAGGTCAAATCGCCAAACGTGAACTATGCGTCGTTGAAGAGTTCTGTTCTGATCATCATCAGCAGTTCCACTTCATCAAATATCACTTTTTTTTATGTATATGCTTGATTTGTTGATGAAAATACAAAAATCTCTATACGCATGCCTTTAAGATTTGAGGAGTTCCCTCGATTCCTCATGGATTCCATCATCAGAACTGGGTTTTGACAAAAACGGGACCAATCTGTATGCATATACATACAATCAAAAAAATAATTTTCAAAATCGGTCCAGTAATGACTGAGATATGGAGTAACAAACATAAAAAAAAATAAAAAAAATAAAAAAAATAATAAAAAAAATAAAAAAAAACATACAACCGAATTGATAACCTCCTCCTTTTAGATTTGGAAGTCGGTTAAAAATGAAGCTATAGGGTTGATTAAACAGCTAAATTTCCTAGAAACGGCCATCCTGTCAGAATTTTGGGAAGCTGTTTTGAAGCAATTTAACATAGCTTCAAAAGTTTTGCAAGGGGTTGACTCAGACCTGGAGGTTGTTTCTAACCTTTATCTACACACATGTCATTAGTGCTCTATAATGCGTTCAGAAACCGTAGGAAATGACAAGCTTTATTACAACCAATTTTACTATGAGAACTTTCTTATCTGTGGTAGTAGGAAAATTTGTACTTTAATGTACATAACGTTATACATTTTTGTAAGGTTATGAGTTTAAATTTGGAACAGCAGTCAAAACTCAAGTGGGTCTCAATTCTAGTATCCATTAGATATTGAAACAGTTATCGATACGAAACGTCAATTTAGTATGTTTTTTTAATATAAACCGCACGATATTTGATCTCGAGTGGCGTGAGAATAGGGACTTCATTCTTTTGTCTAGAAATTAAAAAAAACTACGGATGTGTGACATGTGTGAAAAAAGTTTTCATTCACCGCCATCGCCATTTGACGTACAGTTTATCTTTTAGTACAAAATCAATATTGTTGTAACGACAACATATAAAGCATTGTAATAATTACAAAATTATTATAATAATTACTTTTAGTTAGTTTTAAGTATGTGTTTAGATAAAGTAGTGTATGTAACTGTACATAACTAGGCATTATGTAGCAGTCACATAAACTACTATTATACAATCGTGATATAATGGAGAGCTTTTCAGTCGAGTACCGTGTTTAGGCAACGAAGCTTGCTGAGTTGCCTAAGTAAGGTACGAGATTGAAAAGCTTGATTATATCACTATTGTATACAATACTTTTTCTACGAGTCAACAAAATACGTAAAAAAAATACGTAAAACTAGTAGAAGAGTCATATATGTAGGTAAAAAAACCAAAAGTATACAGGTAAGATGCGCGAGCAGCCGCAATACATTCATACTCTTACGCGACCCGACCCCGCGCCCCGCGCCCCCGGCCCGTTGGTCAACGACACCTTCTCGTAACTCATGAGGCCCTGGTACTTGCTCCGCGCTTTCGATTGGTCAATTTCATTATAGTTGACTAAACTGTATCGAAATTAATATTATAATTGACTAAACTGTATCGAAATGAATATTATAGTTGAGTTGGGGTCCCATAGTGAAAAAAGTATGCGATTTCACTTCTTAATTCAAGCATTGCAGTCGACGAGTAGAAAATAGTACATTATTGTCGAGGTTCGGAAGTAGCTACTTGCTGGCTGAGTATTCGTTTTAAACGGACGACCTTGGGAGTCCGTTTAATTGAATCCGAAGCCAGCAAGTAGCCTTCCAGCCGAGTCATATATAGTGCTTTTCTCAAAAATGGTGCAAGAAATAGAAATATTTGACAGAAGCAACGTTCTAATTTTCACACAAAAAAGTAAAGCCATTAAAAAGATTTGCTTGCCGCCTTAAAAAAAAAGAAGTGTATTTTTCTGCTGAAAATACGCCAACGTATTTGAGACACCTAAATAGTCGCGGTACCAACATTATAATAATAAGTGCTGATCATCTGTTTGGCTGTAATGGACCTATGCCTTCATTTGATATGGCCAATTAAAGTTTTAAAAAGTTTGGAACTCGTTAAATAATGGAATTTGTATGCAACATTGCAGTCCCGAAATCGAGACTGCAAAGTTTTTAACTTTTTAATTTTTTGAATGACCATAAACTACGCTCTTAGCGTCCTATTTTTTAACCGGCAACGTCGACTTTGCCGTCCATTTTTGAGAAAAATACTATATCGTCACTGATGAAGGGGGGCGGCAAATCAAAATGGCCCGGGGCGCCAAATTTGTAAATACGCCTCTGTGTTTATAGCTACTACCAGACTCGACAAAAGTTTTCCTGTCCACAACAGTTTTTGTAATCATGATCTCTTCGAAAGTCGTTTCCGAAATAAGTTCATTTTGATTTTTACAACTTATTACGTGGGTACTTACCCAATGTTACTATCAAAATCTTTGGGACCGCCCCTCGACACCGCACGTATCTTTGTTGGATAAACTAGGTTGACATCGGCCTTACGGGTGTCGACGCCGTAAGACCCCGTTGGATAGTTAGTGGGGAAATATTGACAACAATGTATTGCGGACTATATTGTATTGTTGTTACTATGTTACTATTGAGCGATTTAGTTGCGGACCACGCCGCCACTTGGCACGACAGACGCGACGCCATTGAGACAAAATAAGCAGATAAGTATACAGTAGTAAGTCTAGTAGTTCGTATTGCAAGCCATTTTAACATGAGTACAGCAGTAATATGAGTATTATATATATATCACTAGCTGTTGCCCGCGACTTCGTACGCGTGGATTTGTACATTAGCTTAGAACATTATGCAGCAAAAGATAGCAGTAGGGACGGTTAATAATTTGTTAAGTATTATACAACTTAATTATTAGATTTGTCTTTCACAACCTGGCTACGAAGTTTCAAGCCCCAAACTGAGTAAAATTGTTCTCGATATAATCCCTCTCAACTCCCAGGAGATTTTCAAGTCCACTATTTAATAAAACCTACTACGTAACTACCTATTTACAAAGCTAGAAATTCCTAGGTTTAAATAAAATTTGAAACCTCTACCAACCTTACAACCCCTTTTTTAAACCTTTTAGGGGATGATTTTTTAAAAACACTAAAATCACTTTTCTTGTATTCTAATAATATGCCTTTATACAACGATTTAAGTCCCGCACTCAAATAAATGTTTGACCTCCAAACAAATTTTCAACGCCTTGTTCACCACTTTGGGGGATGAATTATCAAAAATTCTGAAATTAGTTTTCTTTTCTTTTTATAAAATACCTTTTTACGAAGTTTCAAGTTCCTAGTTTTAAATAAAATTTGAACCCTATACAAACCTTCAACCGTTTTTTAAGCGTTTTAAGGGATGAATCTTTATAAACGCTGAAATTACTTTTCTTGTGTTCTAATAATATGGCTTTGTACAAAGACTCAAGTCCCGCACTCTCAAAAATATTTGATTTACATACAAACTTTCAACCCACTTTTCACCACCTCAGGAGATGAATTTTAAAAAACGCTTAAAAGTAGTTTTCTTCTCTTTTAATGAAATAACTTTTCACGAAGTTTCAAGTTCCTAGCTTTAAATCAAATTTGAACCCTATACAAACTTTCATCCCCTTTTGGGCCCTTTTAGGGGATTCGTTTTTAAAAACGCTGAAACGCTGAACTTTTCTCGTATTCTAAAAATATGTCATTATACAAAGATTCAAGTCCCGCACTTAAAAAAAATGTTTGACCTCCATACAAATTTTCAACCCCTTTTTCACCACCGTAAAGGATGAATTTTGAAAAACGCTGAAATTGGTTTTCTTCTCTTTTAATGAAATAACTTTTTGCGAAGTTACAAATTCGTAGCTTAAAATAAAATTTAAACCCTTTACAATCTTTCAACCCCTTTTTAACCCTTTTAAGGGACGAATTTTAAAAAACGCTGAAATAACTTTTCTTGCGTTCTAATAATATGGCTTTATACAAAGATTCAAGTCCCGCACGCTCAAAAATATTTGATCTCCATACAAACTTTCAACCCCTTTTTCACCACCTTGTGGGATGAATTTTTAAAAACGCTGAAATTATTTTTCTTGAGTTCTAATAATATGGCTTTATACAAAGATTCAAGTCCCGTACTCTCAAAAATATTTGATCTCCATACAAACTTTCAACCCCTTTTTCACCACCTTGGGGGATGAATTTTTAAAAACGCTGAAATTATTTTTCTTGAGTTCTAATATAATGGCTTTATACAAAGATTCAAGTCCCGCACTCTCAAAAATATTTGATCTCCATACAAACTTTCAACCCCTTTTTCACCACCTTGGGGGATGAATTTTTAAAAACGCTGAAATTATTTTTCTTGAGTTCTAATAATACGGCTTTATACAAAGATTCAAGTCCCGCACTCTCAAAAATATTTGATCTCCACACAAACTTACAACCCCTTTTTCACCACCTTAGGGGGCGAATTTTTAAAAATGCTGAAATGAGTTTCTTGTTTTATAATTTAATACCTTTTCACAAAGTTTCAAGGTCCTAGCTTAAAATAAAATGTGCACCCCAAGACAAACTTTCATCCCCTTTTTAACCCCCTTAGGGGTTGAAATTTTAATAACGTTCAAATAATGTTATTTTGCTATCTTATGTTATGCCTTTATAAGAAGTTTTAAAGAATTTGTAATGGATTCCATCTTTCAACCCCTTTTTAACCCTGTTAGGGGATGAATTTTTAAAAACGCTAAAATTACTTTTCTTATTTTCTAATAATATGGCTTTGTACAAAGATTAAAGTCCCGCGCTCAAAAAAATGTTTGATATCCATACAAACTTTTAACCCCTTTTTCACCACCTTAGGGGATGAATTTTCAAAAACGCTGAAATAAGTTTTCGTGTATTTTAATAATATATCTTTTTACGAAGTTTCAATTTCCTACCTCAAAACAAAACTTGAACCCCATACAAACTTTCATCCCCTTTTTAACCCCCTTAGGGGTTGAATTTCTCAAAATGGCTTCTTAGCTCTTATACATTTTATAAATGCAACCTAGTGTCCAAATTTCAACTTTCTAGCGTTTGTAGTTTCGGCTCTGCGTTGATGAGTCAGTCAGTCAGTCAGTCAGTCAGTCAGTCAATCAGTCAGGACACGTGCATTTATATTGTACTAGCTGTTGCCCGCGACTTCGTACGCGTGGATTTGTATATTGGTGGTTATTCTACATTAGCTTAGAACATCATGCAGCAAAATATTGCAGTAGGACGGTTAATCATTTGTTAATTATTAATATTATACAACACATGAGACTTGTCTTTCACAACCTACGAAGTTTCTAGCCCCTAACTAAATAAAATTGTTCTCGACATAATCCCTCTCAACCCCCTTAGAAGATTTTCATGTCCTCTATTCAATAAAACCTACTACACTACCTACTACATACTAAATTTGAACTTTTTAACCATTTTAGGGGATGAATTTTTAAAAACGCTGAAATGGCTTTTCTTGTGTTCTAATAATATGCCTCTGTACAAAGATTCAAGCCCCGTTCTCACAAAAATGTTTGAACTCCATACAAACCACCACCTTGAGATATAAATTTTCAAAAACGCTGAAATTATTTTTTTTTCCGTTTTAAAATAATACCTTTTTATGAATTTTCAAGTTCCTAGCTTAAAATAAAATTTGAACCCCGTACAAACTTTCAACCCCTTTTTAAACCTGTTAGGGGATGAATTTTACAAAACGCTGAAATTACTTGTATTGTCTTCTAATAATATCCCCAAATACAAAGATTCAAGTCCCGCGCTCGAAAAAATGTTTGATATCCATACAAACTTTCAACCCTTTTTTCACCACCTTAGGGGATGAATTTTCAAAAACGCTGAAATTAGTTTTCTTGTATTTAAATTTAATATCTATTTGCAAAGTTTCAAGTTCCTATCCTAGCTTAAAATGAAATTTGCACCCCAAGACGAACTTTCATCCCCTTTTTAACCCCCTTAGGGGTAGAATTTCCAAAAAACGTCGCAATTACTTTATTTTGTGATCGGCTATTATGCCTTTCTAAGAAGTTTCAAAGCATTTGTAATGGATTCAAACTTTCAACCCCTTTTTAACCCTGTTAGGGGATGAATTTTACAAAACGCTGAAATTACTTTTCCTGTCTTTTAATAATATCCCCAAATACAAAGATTCAAGTCCCGCGCTCGAAAAAATGTTTGATATCCATACAAACTTTCAACCCCTTTTTCACCACCTTACAGGATGAATTTTCAAAAACGCTGAAATTAGTTTTCTTGTATTTTAATAATATATCTTTTTCCGAAGTTTCAAGTACCTAGCTTAAAATAAAATTTGAACCACATACAAACTTTCAACCCCTTTTTAACCCTGTTAGGGGATGAATTTTAAAAAACGCTGAAATTACTTTTCCTGTCTTTTAATAATATCCTCAAATACAAAGATTCAAGTCCCGCGCTCGAAAAAATGTTTGATGTCCATACAAACTTTCAACCCTTTTTTCACCACCTTAGGGGATGAAATTTCAAAAACGCTGAAATTAGTTTTCTTGTATTTAAATTTAATATCTATTTGTAAAGTTTCAAGTTCCTAGCTTAAAATGAAATTTGCACCCCAAAACGAACTTTCATCCCCTTTTTAATACCCTTAGGGGTTGAATTTCCAAAAACGTCGCAATTACTTTATTTTGTAATCGGCTACTATGCCTTTCTAAGAAGTTTCAAGGCATTTGTAATGGATTCAAACTTTCAACCCCTTTTTAACCCTGTTAGGGGATGAATTTTCAAAAACGCTGAAATTACTTTTCCTGTCTTATAATAATATCCCCATATACAAAGTTTCAAGTCCCACACTCACAAAAATATTTGATCTCCATACAAACTTTCAACCCCTTTTTCACCACCTTGGGGGATGAATTTTCAAAAACGCTGAAATTAGTTTTCTTATTTTTTAATATAATACATTTTTACAAAGTTTCAAATTCCTAGCTTAAAATAAAACTTGTACCCCATACAACCTTTCATCCCCTTTTTAACCCCCTTAGGGGTTGAATTTTTCAAAATCGCTTCTTATCTCTTGTACACTTTATAAATGCAACCTAGTGTGCAAATTTCAACTTTCTAGCTTTTGTAGTTTCGGCTCTGCGTTGATGAATCAGTCAGTCAGTCAGTCAGTCAGTCAGTCAGTCAGGACACTTGCATTTATATATATAGATATATATATATATATATATAATATATATAGATAATATATAGATTATTATTGGCAAAAAAATAGAAATAAATTTGAACAGTTTGAGATCCTTCGCGATGGCAATTAAAATTCATGTTTGTACACATACAAAATACAGAAAGTATCAAATTGTTAATTACTAGAAATATATTCTAGTAATTATATACCCCATTTTCTGATTGAAATGGGTTTTTTATGAGCTCACTAAATAAATATTGCCTCTGTATTGAAATTAGAAATGAAACCACATTTATAAAAATTGAAATAGAAAGTTTGACTTCAGCTTTTTTTTAGGTTTCCCTTTGATTCTTTAACATTACATCGGAGTATTTACTTTCATCACGTTACCATTTTCGTTTATAAGAATATTCAAAGCCAAGGCTCCTAAGAAATGTTTAAATAAAATTATAGTCTGATTGCAAACGACGTTAGGTTTAAACCTCGACATCTTTTGATTTTTGTATAAAGGTGGTGATACACTAATGGATGGATTAAAATGTGTTTATAAGTTACATGTATGTATTAGTAGAGTCTGTGCGGGAAGAGAAGAGTCGTGGAATGTATGGGGCCCAATACATGTTTCCAATAAAAATAAATTGTGGCTCACAGGAAGCTATAAAAACGTTGATAAAGTAAGGCAAAATACATAATATCGTTTAGCCGCTTTGATTCGTACTGTTTACCCGATATCACCATTATGAAGAGTAAGTAGTTACGTCAGCACTGATTTACTGCTACCGCGATGTATCACTGGCTTACTCGGTTGTCTTGGGCTCTCATTTGCCTCTTTATCGGCTGTCACCCTGTCTGGAACTTTCTAACAAGTATGTAAGTACGAAAGTGACGCATTACAAGACAGGCGATAAAAACGCGACCATGCTAACGCCGCAGGTTCAAGTTATCACTCCCTAATTGTATTAGAGCGAGGCGATTCATGCCTTAATTTGACAACCTCAAAGAATCGAAAGAGAACGCGCTGTGCATTAGGGAAAAACAGTATGATTTCTTCCTTCTTTGATGTTTTTTTTTCTTCAACATTGATAAAATGTAATACTGAAGCATAGAGAAATATAGTAAGCCAAGAGCGCTCACTCCATACATCAGTTTTAGTACCTAAAAGGCTATTAATTTCAGTGTCTACATCTAGCATCGAGTAGCGGAACTATCAGTACTGCTACTTGACAATAGATGTAGCACCGACCGGACCAAAACTGATACTGTACGGAGTGAGCAATCTATGTTTTTTTTCTCTATGACTGAAGTATTTTAGCGGATTTCCTATGATAAAAACGTCAATGCCATTAAGGTTTTCCTTTAAAATCTTGCTAAGTATTTATAAGACCAAGTAAGTAAATATATACTCTCCCGCCCGTTTTCGACCACGGCGACTGCTGCAACTCCGCTGCTGAAGACGTTCATGTGGTGCATTCCTCTCCGATCCCACGACCTCTCGACGCCTTATAATAACTAGTAATAAGATTTTAATTTTAACGTTCACTAACCATGTATGGACCTTTAGTCTGAACAAAATGATTTTTATTTTTATTTATTTATAATTACGACCCATATTTGAGCCATTGGGATAGGACAGATTCTACCTAATAATAAACCTTTCAGAATGTAGCCTTGTGAAAGCTCAAGTGTGTCACCACCAGAACGTAATCACTTGATCGTATTTGCTCCGTATGTTCAGAAAAGTGCATTCCAAAGTAACATTCCCAAATTGCGTCATTTGGAGCATAAATTTTGTGCTAGCGCATAAGCGCAAGGCTCGCAGGGGCGACCGGTTTTATAAAGCTTAAGTAAATTTTATTTGGTTCCGGTTGCAGTCGGTAGCACAGTATACTTAAATAACTTACTATTTGTGGGATCCGCAACACGGCGCGGTTGCCAATTTTCCTTTATTGTTTCATCTTTTTATTGTGTTGGGAGTGTTTTCCGTTTGGTTTGTGCTGTTCGGATTGGTCATTTTGTGGAGCCAGTTGCGGAAAATAAGAAAATGAATTATTTTATATTAATATTAAGGTCAGAAGCTTCCAAAAGTTTGGTCACGATTTGTTTTTCGCTCCTAACTCTTAGAATAACGAAAAAAAGCGGCCAAGTGCGAGTCGGACTCGCCCATGAAGGGTTCCGTATTTAGGCGATTTAAGACGTATAAAAAAAAACTACTTACTAGATCTCGTTCAAACCAATTTTCGGTGGAAGTTTACATGGTAATGTACATCATATATTTTTTTAGTTTTATCATTCTCTTATTTTAGAAGTTACAGGGGGGGGGGGGGACACACATTTTACCACTTTGGAAGTGTCTCTCGCGCAAACTATTCAGTTTAGAAAAAAATGATATTAGAAACCTCAATATCATTTTTGAAGACCTATCCATAGATACCCCACACGTATGGGTTTGATGAAAAAAAAAATTTTGAGTTTCAGTTCGAAGTATGGGGAACCCCAAAAATTTATTGTTTTTTTCTATTTTTGTGTGAAAATCTTAATGCGGTTCACAGAATACATCTACTTACCAAGTTTCAACAGTATAGTTCTTATAGTTTCGGAGAAAAGTGGCTGTGACATACGGACGGACAGACAGACGGACAGACAGACAGACAGACAGACAGACATGACGAATCTATAAGGGTTCCGTTTTTTGCCATTTGGCTACGGAACCCTAAAAATTAACGGAAATAAATATTTTTCAAAATGACAATATCCAAAGAGGAAAATGGGGATGGGGATTACGTGTGTATGGATAAGCGGTCGTCCACTATCCTCTTAACGGTGGGCGAAAAAATGTTGAATGAGAAGTTGTGCAGGGTTACAGAAACGTGGGAAGTCCTGTTGCGTGAATGATGATCCCTATGACATTGACATTTCATTTTTAGGGTTCCGTAGCCAAATGGCAAAAAACGGAACCCTTATAGATTCGTCATGTCTGTCTGTCTGTCTGTCCGTCTGTCCGTCTGTCCGTCTGTCTGTCCGTCCGTATGTCACAGCCACTTTTCTCCGAAACTATAAGAACTATACTGTTGAAACTTGGTAAGTAGATGTATTCTGTGAACCGCATTAAGATTTTCACACAAAAATAGAAAAAAAACAATAAATTTTTGGGGTTCCCCATACTTCGAACTGAAACTCAAAAATTTTTTTTTCATCAAACCCATACGTGTGGGGTATCTATGGATAGGTCTTCAAAAATGATATTGAGGTTTCTAATATCATTTTTTTCTAAACTGAATAGTTTGCGCGAGAGACACTTCCAAAGTGGTAAAATGTGTGTCCCCCCCCCTGTAATTTCTAAAATAAGAGAATGATAAAACTAAAAAAAATATATGATGTACATTACCATGTAAACTTCCACCGAAAATTGGTTTGAACGAGATCTAGTAAGTAGTTTTTTTTTTATACGTCTTAAATCGCCTAAATACGGAACCCTTCATGGGCGAGTCCGACTCGCACTTGGCCGCTTTTTTTATATAGAGTACATACTACTAGCTAAAACTAAAATACGTACCTACCTATACTTAATAAGATAAACTACCATTTAATTAAATCTACAGATTAATTATATTATTACTTATATTCAATTAAAAGTAAAAGAGAATAACAGCTTTCTAGCTGTACTAGTTGTGGCGTAAAATGTTTGTAGATTTTTTTGGAAGTTTAATAGCACATTTTAATTTATTTAGAAAGATAAGATTTTAGTAATAAAAAGACGGAATAAACATATTTCTTCAATTATTTTGTTAATCAAACCCAAGTAAAAGACATTTGAAAGAACTGTCATATATGGATCATCATTTGACGCAAAAGATATAATGTAACAAAACTACAAAAATATACTGAGTTAGACACTGATAATTCATAGGGACTGAGCGGCAAAACATCAAAATGAATGCGATTTCTTCAGGCAATACTTGTATTTTCTCTTGGCTCACGACTATATAAAATATGAAGTTACCAAATAAATTAGTACACAATACACATTAAAGGAGGTACCCATATTACATAATCATCATTTGTCGACGTATAAACATTATGTGAAATATGTTACCAGGTTACCACCCATAAGCTTAGACCTACTTTACGATTCTGATTACATGTGAAATATGTGTACTGGTCACGAATCATCGGTTCCATTACATGGCAAGCTTACGTATTCGTAGTAAGCCGTTTTACTGAAGATATGTATAGGTTTATAGATAAAGCAAAACGTTGCTTTATGAATTCACTTTGCGGGAACGAAGCGTTTCAAGCTGCCATAAAAGTGAGTCGTATTTCCAAAGGGTTTTGACGTGATGTAATTTTGGCTGAAATGCTCTAATTCTATTCAGGGAGATGAAATGTAGTCGACACCTTGAGTGTTATTTCAGATCACTTCTAGTTTATGGATTACGACCTTTTTCATTCTATTGTTCGTACAATTCAAATGGGTCTCTATCCGTTACTACTATTTAAAAGGTAAGTCCTTCGACATGTGAAATAATTACTAGGTTGCTTCAGGGCTAAATCCGTTCTAATTTAAAAAGAACGATACAATATATCACCTAAGACACCTAAGTATCCATGGTACGTAGAAAGATATCTGTCCCAATTTATATGGCAACACAGCGAAAGTACCGCTGAGCGTCCAGCCGATGAAACAAGCATGGTCTAATAAAACATGGTCTTCTCCTCCCAGAGTGTCACTTGCCTACGTCACAATAACATTGCCACTTTATTTCAACATAACATGTTACATGGGTACATTATATCTATGGTTAATAAGTTAAAATATTTCTTTATAATTTTATAATTTTCATTTATTTGTATTTTATTTTAAATTTTACAATAAGACGTCATTTTTAATTATTCGTTAGCAATATCTTCCGATTCACGAAAGAAATTTCAGACGTTCGGGTAATTCTGTTTACACTACTGGCAACGCAGGATAGCGCTGTCACATTTGACAATCCGCCATGTTGTCCCTGACCGTCATCCTTGTCGAACGCGTGTTAATTGTTATTTCCTTCTCGCTCAGTGTCAGCAGTCGCAGTGTTTTCCAACGTCGTAAGCTTGGTAATTAATGTTTTGTTACGAAAATGGTTGGCTGTTCTATTCGGAACTGTAAGAGTAGGAGTGAAAAGGGCAGTATAGATTTGTTTTATTTTACTATGTTTCTACATGAATAACTTAAAATTAATGCCGTTAAAATAATTTTCACCGTTGGTTAAAATTCTCCCACATTTTAAAGTTTGAGAACCTGTAAACAGCATGATGACGTAGGCAAGTGACAGTTAGGTCATTCGCGAATCTCGGAAGAGAGTACCAGGCGGAGTATATTATTATACCATGGAAACAAGCAAACACGGCGACCTAATTATTGACAGAGTTAATTGCCTGTGAAATGGCTCGGATATTGCCCACTTTAGGAAAAACATGGCGCGTTGCATTTACCTACTTAATTGTTGAGTTATGCAAAACATATTAGGTCTACTATCTACTTCTTTAGTGAACTTCTGATCACTTTAAAAGGTACCTAAAATTTCACACAATACATAGCTAATGTTACATGTTGATTACAGTGAATTAAAATGGACGCTTTTGCACTTATAAAAACGAAATAAGTACAGTGAAGGATCTTCGTATCAGATTGGAAAAAATACCTACTCTCACGTCTGGTCTGTTTTCCTCCACAGTTCGCATTTCAAAACCGATTCCCGTTATATTTAGAAAGCAGGTTCGTTAACTACCTATATTATGGTTAATTTTTTTTCTATTCAGTTAATGGAAATATTACAAAATGGTGGCCTCATACTTGTATTCATTTTTTAGGTACCGTACCTCAAAATGAAAACCCTTACAGGATCACTCGTGCGTCTGTCTGTCAGTCGGTCACAGTTTATTTGCTCCGAAAGTACTTGACCAATTAAATTGAAATTTGGTACCTACTACCTACCCATATAAATTACCATTATACATACCTATAAGAAGTCTACGGTCAAGCGTGACTCGGCCTTAAGAAAAAATCATTGTAAAAAAATATGAGCAGTATGGAACATAAGGGTTCCATACTGCTAGGGCGCGACTGGCGCGAGACTAAAAGTGTACAAGTGGTATCAAAGTGGTAAAGTACACATTCTCCGAAATGTCTCGGCCATGTTCTTTGTACGGCATTCCTCGAACGCCGGACGCGGACAGCTGCGAGTCACCACGCACTTCCTCTCGGGCACTTGTCTAATCTTAGCGTGTGACTTCATTTTAAATCCAGTACAGTTAAACTAATAGCGGAACTCTGCTACCAAATGCACTCAATGGGTGCACAACTTTAATACGACATCGGTAGCAAACAAACATATGGCGCACCTCATAGTCAGCGTAGCGTATAGACGTCTGCGGCTGCAATAGTGTTGCCTTTAAGGCTCCGTTAACGATTTTAGAGCCAAAATGTAAAATTGATAGATTTCGTTGTTAAAATAGGGATGTTGACAATTTTTAGGAATTGGTTTCATTTTGTAGATAGACACGTAATAATTACAGAAAAAAATATTAGAAAAATATATTCATTAATTTTGAATAAAAAAACATGTATAACAAGTTTCGTGTTTAAATTTCGCGCCTAAACGCTCCAAACTGTCACGTGACCTTGATGACGTAACGGCGTTTTAAACAAACTGCTGTCAGTGCCACAACAAGAGTTAAGCGAATTCCAAGCGATTTTTTTTAATACCTCACCGTAAACAAACATGACAGTCTGACAATTTTTTTTAAAGCCTTAACACACTACTGCATCGGACAGTGACCTTCTTTCTCACTCTAACTTATAGCTGCGTCCTTAACGCACCACCTTACACACTATCGATTCGTGCGCCGCACCGCACCAAGATCGGTTTCGGTACGATAATCTGTAGACACTTAGGCAGGTTTTATAACTTGTCTTTGGTGATTCCACTGTGATTACGCCAGGCGCTCCGATTGGCGTTTGCAGTCACGTGACACTGGGCATTATTTTAAATACTTTTGATTATTTTTAATTAATTTATTACGCATATTTACACTTGCAAAATATGATTTTCTGCGTTCTAATTTTCCCTGCTATGGTAAAAACATAACATGTTATATATTCGCGATTCATGTCAACATCCCTATTGTAGACATTTTGTTACGTAATATCTAAATAACAAGTATTGGTTTCTATTAGCACGTCTTCTCATCTTGCCTTTTAATAATGAGGTCTCGAGCGTGCGTCACCGGCAATTTTTAACAAGCAGAAACGTCTGCGATCGTTGCTATTAAAAATAGTATGGGTAGCGCATCGTAACTGGTGAATTTCCAATATGACTTGGAACTCCGGTAGCCGTTCAAGAAGTGTAACGCTCTTACGGTAGATGTTGCTCGGGTCCCCTTGACCCATATGGTGGAAAGATTTGCTGGCTATGGATGAGGTCTTGGTGGCTCAAATGGCAGAGCGCTGGAGTATCGATCCAGAGGCCGTGAGTTCAAGTCTCACCCAAGACAGTAATTTATCCACTTTTAAATTTATTCTAAGCTTAATAGCATCGATCGCAGATGTTTCTGCTTGCTTTAAATATTAAAAATAGTATGGGTAGCGCATCGTAACTGGTGAATTTCCAATATGACTTGGAACTCCGGTAGCCGTTCAAGAAGTGTAACGCTCTTACGATAGATGTCGCTCGGGTCCCCTTGACCCATATGGTGAAAAGATTTGCTGGCTATGGATGAGGTCTTGGTGGCTCAGATGGCAGAGCGCTGGAGTATCGATCCAGAAGCCGTAAGTTCAAGTCTCACCCAAGACAGTAATTTTTCCACTTTTAAATTTATTCTAAGCTTAAATAAAATTAAATTCTAATTCGGAACTGATTACCCAAAAGTCCATTACGTTTCCAAAATTAGCAACAACAAATACCTAAGTAGTTTGTTTGATAATGGTAGTGTCTAAATAAACAATACGTCACCACCATGAATAGGTACTCGTGCGTACATCAAAGTAACAATTCATAACACGTGTATCGACAAACTTTATTAATTAATACCCTCGTCAGTTGAAGTAGGTACATTCTTGATTGAATCTTATAACAACTTACTTTCTACATACAAAGTGTGTATCAAAGTTTATAAGTATCCTTAATAATGGTCTATTCTTTGTGCGGTTAACAAGTCAGTCGTACAAAACAAAAGAATCCTAAACTTGAATCCTAAATTACTGTATTATTAAGTTTAAAGCAGTCAATATAAGATTAAATTTAGAATGCATTTGATTTTCGACTTAGCACTTTCTTGTTTGAAGAGTTTGATGCAAGGCGGTGTATCGAGGGATCTTTCACGCCTTAATTATGTCTGAAGTATGATGCATGTAGGGAGTGGCACCTGAGGAGGGGCGGCTATTTTAGGAGCATCCGGCCACCAGCTGTCCGCGACGTTAATATGACGACGCTTGGCGCTTGGTATACTCATAAAAACGAAGAGTGTCGGGTTAGACAAATGAGGGTTCCGCTGTAGGTACTCTTTAAAAGTTATGAAATATTTGACAACAGGTTGATTAGGGATTTGGCTTACGTTCATCTTAGATATTGAAGCTTTTTATTGGATCGAATTGAAATCATGTCCATTTCAGGCAATAACCATGGGACATGAATTCTAGAATATAATAAAATCTTAATGCCGTTTTTCAGGTTATTTACCAGTCGCTTTTCGGTGAAGGTGTAGCGAACCTCTTTGATTCGCTTACCTCCGCCTGCGAACGCAGGCCGGTAAGCCAATTTTGATTACGATGTGTCAACTTACGGACTGAATGATTATTCTTGTGTTTGACAAATAATAAAATGTAATTCGTTTTTATCTATCGAAGATTTATTATTTAATTTCTCAATAATAGTGTCCCATAAAGGAAAATGCGGACGCATACGTCCGCTAAGAACTTCAAACTTTCAAGGTTATAATTTTAGTAGGATAGGAACTATAAATGAAATAAGCTACAAGTAGGTAACTACAAGGCAACTGACACCGACGAAAACGTTATTACTTCGCTGAAACAAACTTAGACGCTTAATGAATTGCGATAAGCTTAGAGCGCAACCTTAGAGACCCTTCACATTATCCGACCCGATATCGGAAACGAGGCGACATCCCACTTCTAGTAACATTTTTTGTTAATTCATAATCAAATACATCTACAATTCTACATCTGTACTGAATAATCCTTTACCTTCGTATTTTCACGGAAACGCACGAACGTGTTATGCTATTTCAGTCAGTCTCAGTACAAAAAATACTGAGGTTGACTGAAGTAGCATGACAAACAACATATGAACGTTTCCAAGAAAATACCATGGTAAAGGATTGTTCCCTACATCTGTACCCATTTTGTAAAGCCTATACCTACGATATCAAAGTATGAGTACCTACCATTCATGGTCTTAGACAAAATGATGTGAAATGAAAGAAGATGAAAGACATATCACCTCAAAAAGGATCGAAAAAGGTATTTTTGTAGACTGTTATAGAGAAATATAATAAGATAAGAGTGCTCACTACATACATCAGTTAGACTATTAATTTCAGTGTCTAAATCTAGCATCGAGTAGCGGAACTATCAGTACTGCTATTTGACAATAGATGTAGCAGTACTGATAGTTCCGCTACTCGATGCTAGATGCTAATAGTCTTTTTAATACTAAAACTGATGTATGGAGTGAGCAATCTATGTATTTTTTTCTCTATAACCATGGTACACCTGGCCGGCTCCTGTCTATTAACTACTGTAGGTAACTTGTACCGTGGAATTTACTTTGATCAATTTCAAAATTAATATTTATTTATCTCCCCGAATATGGAATCTAAAAATAAATTAAAAAAATGACTGCTCCTCTATCGATTTCACCAATAATATTTTTTTTAATACTAATGTGTCCTTTGAAAAAAATAATCTAAAGTGGTGATCAACTTTAAACTTAATTTGGGGTTACTTTGATACCCTCCTTTTTTTCGACGGAATTCGATAGTAACCCCTATAGCAATGGTTCCTAACCTTTTCAGTCCGGTCACCCCTATGACTAACTAGGGAACCTGATTTTACACCTCCTCCCAATCGTAATAAAAAAATTAAACGTGTACAATTGTTGTATTGTTATATTAGGTTAGCTTATTACCCCCGTAAAATACCAGTTTTACAGGGGTAATTACCCCCAGGTTAGGAACCACTGCCCTATAGGGACTAAAACTTCAAAACATTACAATAAAATCCGTTCGCAGGTTTAGGATTTATTAGGATTTTATTGCCTTTGGGGTTACTTTGATAAAGAGAAAAAAGGTTAGCTTAGTAAAAATCAACTTTATTGCAAAACAGTCTCATATTTTACTTATTTAAGGTAAGAAGCATAATTGAACAATAAAAACCTATCAAAATTTATTAATAATATGTAATAACAATACGATGATGTACAGATGCTTGGCGTATCGACGGCCTGCCTTCGACCACTTCTGTCACAGCCCGGTTTAAAACTTTTACAGAGTAGTTCCTATATATATGCTCAGGCATTATTCTAAAACAATAATAAAAAAATCAGTTAAAAACCCTTCAATATCTAAATAATCTAAAAAAACTATATGTCGTTAAAGTAAACCCTTATAGGCGATCAATGACACCCCATGCCACAAAAACCGAGATATGTACTAAGATGGCCGCCATGATTATGATTTGCAACAAGAATCGATGTTATAGGCCGATACATGCCAGATTCAATGGATTACATCAAATTTATGTATTTGCTATATAGAACATTGTACATTAGAAGTTATACAGGCTATTAAAAGTACACAAAACTGATACTTGCATATTTTATTTTTTTTCCCATCGATCGACATGCTTGATCCCACGGACACAAATCACTAACTGACAGTGACGTTCAATCTTGCCAACCGTAAAAAAAAACAATCCACAGGGTGCGTTCAGAAAGCGTAATATTCGAGTTTGAACACGAAGTAAAGTTTTTATCAAAGTAAACCCAGGATTCAAAGTAACCCTATTCCACGGTACCTACAAGTCCTACCAAAGTATCAAAGGAATTTAATATAATGGTGAAAGGGCCAGGGGCGTATTTACCCTAGGGCCAAGGGGGCCATGGCCCGGGGCGGCAGGCCTCGGGGGGGCGGCGAAGCCGCCCCCTCGCGGCTTTTTCTGGGCGCCTTTTATAATCAACTTAGCTATATTTTTTTTCTATTTTAATTGACATTTAAATTAATAAACAAATGAACGCTGCAAACCCCACCAATAAATTAAGCAACATTTTCGTTCATAAAGTACCTATTAGTACGGCGTAACTAAAATAAAATGTAACTCTGGCAACCAAACCGTGTTAATGAATAATCTTTAATAGAAAAAAACCGACTTCTCTAACTACTAGCCTAACCCACTTAACGGTGCTTATACTTTATTTGGTAATATGTATACATTTTATGGTAATCATAGTGGTTGATTTAGTTTAGGTAACATAGTGGTTTTCCGGGTCAAGGTCCGGGTCTGGGTCCGAGTCCGAGTACGAGTCCGAGTCCGGAGTCCGGGGCCCAATCCAAGTCAAAATCGAAATTGAAAATCACAAAACGTGTACTATGCGTCGTTGAGGAGTTCTGTTCTGATCATCATCAGCAGTTCCACTTCATCAAATGCCACAGTTTTTAATGTAAATGCTTGATTTTCTGATGAAAATATATAAAATTCTATACGGATGCCTTTAAGATTTGAGAAGTTCTCTCGATTCCTCATGGATACCATGTTCAGGACTTGAGATTGACATAAATGTGCCTAAAAACCTAACTTGCTTAACAAACATAACGAAAAGGACAAATCGCCAAATGCGAGCTATGCGTCGTTGAAGAGTTCCGTTATGATCATCATCAGCAGTTCCACTTCATCAAATGCGACAGTTCTTAATGAAAATGCTCGATTTTCTGATGAAAATACAAAAATCTCTATACGCTTGCCTTTAAGATTGGAGGAGTTCCCTCGATTCCTCGTGGATCCCATCATCAGAACTCGAGCTTGACAAAATTGTGGCTTAAAAACTTAACTTGCTTAACAAACATAACGAAGAGGTCAAATCGCCAAACGTGAACTATGCGTCGTTGAAGAGTTCTGTTCTGATCATCATCAGCAGTTCCACTTCATCAAATATCACTTTTTTTTATGTATATGCTTGATTTGTTGATGAAAATACAAAAATCTCTATACGCATGCCTTTAAGATTTGAGGAGTTCCCTCGATTCCTCATGGATTCCATCATCAGAACTGGGTTTTGACAAAAACGGGACCAATCTGTATGCATATACATACAATCAAAAAAATAATTTTCAAAATCGGTCCAGTAATGACTGAGATATGGAGTAACAAACATAAAAAAAAATAAAAAAAATAAAAAAAATAATAAAAAAAATAAAAAAAAACATACAACCGAATTGATAACCTCCTCCTTTTAGATTTGGAAGTCGGTTAAAAATGAAGCTATAGGGTTGATTAAACAGCTAAATTTCCTAGAAACGGCCATCCTGTCAGAATTTTGGGAAGCTGTTTTGAAGCAATTTAACATAGCTTCAAAAGTTTTGCAAGGGGTTGACTCAGACCTGGAGGTTGTTTCTAACCTTTATCTACACACATGTCATTAGTGCTCTATAATGCGTTCAGAAACCGTAGGAAATGACAAGCTTTATTACAACCAATTTTACTATGAGAACTTTCTTATCTGTGGTAGTAGGAAAATTTGTACTTTAATGTACATAACGTTATACATTTTTGTAAGGTTATGAGTTTAAATTTGGAACAGCAGTCAAAACTCAAGTGGGTCTCAATTCTAGTATCCATTAGATATTGAAACAGTTATCGATACGAAACGTCAATTTAGTATGTTTTTTTAATATAAACCGCACGATATTTGATCTCGAGTGGCGTGAGAATAGGGACTTCATTCTTTTGTCTAGAAATTAAAAAAAACTACGGATGTGTGACATGTGTGAAAAAAGTTTTCATTCACCGCCATCGCCATTTGACGTACAGTTTATCTTTTAGTACAAAATCAATATTGTTGTAACGACAACATATAAAGCATTGTAATAATTACAAAATTATTATAATAATTACTTTTAGTTAGTTTTAAGTATGTGTTTAGATAAAGTAGTGTATGTAACTGTACATAACTAGGCATTATGTAGCAGTCACATAAACTACTATTATACAATCGTGATATAATGGAGAGCTTTTCAGTCGAGTACCGTGTTTAGGCAACGAAGCTTGCTGAGTTGCCTAAGTAAGGTACGAGATTGAAAAGCTTGATTATATCACTATTGTATACAATACTTTTTCTACGAGTCAACAAAATACGTAAAAAAAATACGTAAAACTAGTAGAAGAGTCATATATGTAGGTAAAAAAACCAAAAGTATACAGGTAAGATGCGCGAGCAGCCGCAATACATTCATACTCTTACGCGACCCGACCCCGCGCCCCGCGCCCCCGGCCCGTTGGTCAACGACACCTTCTCGTAACTCATGAGGCCCTGGTACTTGCTCCGCGCTTTCGATTGGTCAATTTCATTATAGTTGACTAAACTGTATCGAAATTAATATTATAATTGACTAAACTGTATCGAAATGAATATTATAGTTGAGTTGGGGTCCCATAGTGAAAAAAGTATGCGATTTCACTTCTTAATTCAAGCATTGCAGTCGACGAGTAGAAAATAGTACATTATTGTCGAGGTTCGGAAGTAGCTACTTGCTGGCTGAGTATTCGTTTTAAACGGACGACCTTGGGAGTCCGTTTAATTGAATCCGAAGCCAGCAAGTAGCCTTCCAGCCGAGTCATATATAGTGCTTTTCTCAAAAATGGTGCAAGAAATAGAAATATTTGACAGAAGCAACGTTCTAATTTTCACACAAAAAAGTAAAGCCATTAAAAAGATTTGCTTGCCGCCTTAAAAAAAAAGAAGTGTATTTTTCTGCTGAAAATACGCCAACGTATTTGAGACACCTAAATAGTCGCGGTACCAACATTATAATAATAAGTGCTGATCATCTGTTTGGCTGTAATGGACCTATGCCTTCATTTGATATGGCCAATTAAAGTTTTAAAAAGTTTGGAACTCGTTAAATAATGGAATTTGTATGCAACATTGCAGTCCCGAAATCGAGACTGCAAAGTTTTTAACTTTTTAATTTTTTGAATGACCATAAACTACGCTCTTAGCGTCCTATTTTTTAACCGGCAACGTCGACTTTGCCGTCCATTTTTGAGAAAAATACTATATCGTCACTGATGAAGGGGGGCGGCAAATCAAAATGGCCCGGGGCGCCAAATTTGTAAATACGCCTCTGGAAAGGGCCCCACCTAAAGTAGTAGTAGTAGTAGTAATCACTTTATTGTACATGACAGCGTAAGATTGTGAACCCGTTAGTTTATAATGTAACTAGCGAGATTATAATATGACGAGTGTTTACAATTTTACGGTGACATACACAACACAGGTTTACATAATATTTACAGAAATAAAGGTACAAAGGCGAACTTATCCCTGTACGGGATCTCTTCCAGTAGCGTGTTGTTTCCCAACAGGTTGCGCTGGACATGCTTGCGATAACTATATGTCTACCAAAGAAAACTTGTGACTTTAAATAACTGTTTTGAATCACAATTCTTTTCACGACAATAGTGTTGCTGGCACACACAAAACACAACACAACATATTCTTGGATAGGGGTTGGCAGTGAAAAGATAGCAAACTTTTTCTTCGACAACTACTTTGTCATTTATTTCCGTCCGCAAAAAAGCCGAACATAATACTTTTAACGAAATCAACGACACGTATATATTTATTCCGGTCGTAAATATTTATACAGCGGAAACCTTCGGAAAGGTATTTTCACAGGATATTTTTGTTATTGATGAAATAATTTATTCCATTTTCGGTTTTATTTGCGGCGAAGCATATTTCATTTGTAAATAAACAGAAGGCGAGCTTTTATAAGCCATGATATGTTCGAATAAAGGCAACTAAAAAAAAACACATTTAACTGATTTGCAAGACCGATGTGATCCCATAAGTGTACCGCGAACAAAGTTTGTGCGGTACACTAATAATGAATATTGACAACTGCCACATGAAATAATAAAATATCTACCATGTTTACCATTACCATTGTCGGACTATGTCGGTGACGTGAGGTAAAAAAAAAGTAATGCAGTGTCATTATAAACGTCATAATTTAATAGAAATTTGACAATAATAATGACATTCAAAACTTTGTCATACAAACACCGTTGTACAAATTGTACCGTTGAGGTTAAAGCTAAGTTGCTAAATGCCAAATTTTACCAAATTTTACGTTTTCTTAGCTTTATCAAAAATATTAAAGATGGTGTCATCATCATGTAAGTACCCACCTGGCATTTTCAAAAGAATGCCTGAATGAGATGTTTCTCGTGTTAGCTCGCACGCTGCAAAATATAAAACCGGTTAGATAATATATTATGCAACAGCGCCGGAAGCCATTATGAATACAATATGTTACAAATGTTACAATATAATACATGTTCATCATGTACAGGTTCTCGAGGCTGTTTTATATCAAATTGTCTGGCCACATCTTTTCCAACCTTCTCCTCTCACCGTTACAGTCAGGGTTATGACCGCGAAAATCGAAGTTCGCAAATTGCGGGCATTTTTCTCTGTCACTCTAACTTCGCCTTCATTGGAGAAGGAGAGAAAGATCCCCGCAATTTACGAATTTCGGTTTTCGCGGTATCCCCTCAGGTTTCCACCCTGGTCACAGACCACTACCGCGCGTTGGTCGTTGAAGATGAGACTTCATCTTCACTCGTTACTATCTTAGTCCTAATTGACTTTTCGAACGCATTCAATGCAGTAAATCACAATCCTCTCCTAGCTGCACGTAATCATTTAAATATCTCGTCGTCAGTGCCAGAGTTGTTTGCATCCTACCTACAAGGAGCCGCCAGGCCGTCCGAGTTGATCAGTTGCTTTCCAAGATTGGGATTAGTTAGCTTGCCTTTGTACATATTTAAATTTATTTTACTGTTGTCTTGTATTTTTGTATAAACTTCTTTATCTATCTATCTATCTACGTATCTATCTAATATCTTTAAACGAGCAAGTCTTGTTTATTTACTTATTTGTATATATTTCTCGGGGATCTCGGAAACGGCTCTAATGATTTCGATGAATTTTACTATATGGGGGTTTTCGGGGGCGAAAAATCGATCTAGCTAGGTCTTATCTCTGGGAAAACTCGCATTTTAGAGTTTTTATATGTTTTCCGAGCAAAGCTCGGTCTCCCAGATATTGTGGAATAAAGTGAGCTTACATTTATATACATACATAGGTACCTACAATAGGTTTAATAACAAGGTGGAACCAAGTCAACGATTATGGACAGCCATTAAGATTATCTTTGCGGCTTTGTGGAACATTGAGTTCCCTGTGAATCGTAATCGCACGAGCAATTCTACCTATTTTAATATTAAAGTAACTGGGTATATGACTAAGACATATCACTTAAATAATTAAAATTATACTCGTAGTTTATCATTTATGATTATACTAAAGGACTGTTTTTATCATATAATCCTGGACAGTCAGCTTTGCATGGCACCAAGTTTTGGCTAACATCATATTGTGCAATGGTACCTACATAGTATAACTATTACAAAATTGTAAGAAAATACTGTATAAGTAATTATTAAAGCATCATTGTACAACAAAGCGTAATTCTTAGTTGGTTTGCAAAGGTAAATACTCAACTTGACCAAATAATTTTACTTTAGTGTAGTTTTCAAGTTGCATATCTAACCTGCACAGCTACATATTCAATGTACGAGCACCTTTATATTCCGTTCAATTATTGGCAACTGTTTATCGATAAACCGCTCCTCAGTCGGCATCTTCCTAACGAAGTATGTTTTGCATTACGTCGGCAAATAAGTTCGGTTGGTTTACGAAAAACGCTTGCTCGTTTCATAGTATGATTACTTTATAGTATTAGAATTATTGACTGTATTTTACAGATATCTCTTTGGTATAGGTATTTGTTGTAAGAATTCGTGATGAGAAAACAAACGGTGTTCAACATTTAATTTCTTAAAGCAAACAATCTTCATCTGGCCATTCATTCCCTGGATAATACTGTAGTTGATTTCAGAAAATATTGTAGGTTTAATATAAAATACATTTATTTACTTGCTGCAGGAACGGCTTCTAGTTTGTAGAATATGTAGCTGTAGGGACAAAATAATTTTTTATCACGTAATTTTATTTACCATGTTTCTTATAGCGATTTGATCCTTATTATGATTGACCCTATCGATTGGTGCCAAGGTATCATCGATTGTGCGACAGATCGCTATTGCGATAAACTGTTGATCGACCGAATGGCGCTGCGACGAACGTTTGTTCTAAAGATCGGAATCGCGATAAACTGTTGCTCGACAGAACGGTTTTGCGATTTATGAAAAATTAGTCACGCGATAAACGCTTGCTCGACAATCGGTTTACGATGAACGTTTATTCTAAAGATCGGTATCGCGATTATTGTTGTTCGACGGAACGCTTGTACAACACAGCTCTAGTGCGACAGATTATAAATCAACTCCTCGAATTTGCGACAGACGCTTTTACAATACAACCCTAGTGCGACAAATTATAGATCGACTGATCGATTTAGCGACAAACGCTTTTACAAAGCAGCTAGTGCAACAAATTATACATAGATGTATGACCGATTTCAGTTCAAAGTCACACTTCATACGATTGAGTGTGTATTTAACTCTAGTTGACTTTATCCTTAATTTTTCTCTCATCCGATTCTGCTTATGGGTTTTTTACTTTTAAAATTGTTGCTCATAAATTAGTTCCTTTTAAGTCCTTTCCCTAGTTACTTTCTAGTTTAAAATTAACTGTTGGGTTATATTTAAGTTTTCAACCAATTCTGAACACATGTTAACAACGGAAAAAAGCCTAACCCCACTCTGCTAACTTTAGCCAATTTCCTAATAAATTTCTCAAGAGAGTTTGTATGTAGGTAAGTAATAAATTTCGGATAGGTTAAGCATCAGAGTAGAATCATTCCCCGTCAGGTTTTTATGAGCGTACAAAGCTATCCCAACTTATATGGGCAAGTGGAAATTTCTCCGCCACTTGGCGAGATAACGCAAGTTTTTGGCTTGGCAACACAACAACATTCGTGGTAATTTAATTTCTGTACAAACTTTTCATTTTATCCTTTAAGTTTCTGTTCTTTTCATTTTGCAGCATCCGTTACACTAATATTAGAAGTAGAAAGTTTGAGACATGTTTTTATAGTTAAGTATAATGGTTTTCGTAAGGTGTTCTGCAGTAGCTAAAGTGTCATTCTCTAATGAAAAACTGACGTAACTAGGAATGTGTGCCCATGATTTGACTAACGTGAAACCAAGGCAAGTGTGTGGAACAAACGAATAATAAAATAAAATTAGATTTGTATTAAATATGTAAAGACAAACAAAATGTAGGCTACAGACATGGGTGGCTGTTATTTTACCCGCCCTTGCTAAACTCCTGGGGGTTCTAAGCTTAACGCCTTTGAATAATGCAATGCCCGCTGATACGCCGGTTAGACCTCTTTGGGATGCTCCAAAATATTCAGAGCTCATACAACACTACCTACGTAAACAATATTCCCTATCGCCGGGAATACACAATTAATCACATAACGTACCTAGGTACATCTTTAGGATTAGCTTCTCTCTCGGAATATTAAAATCGAATACAAGTGCATATTACACAGCTATATTCAGCCTGGTACAAAATCCGCATTTTATACCTATTACACGACTCTGATAAAAAACTAAAGGGTTCTGAATGTAGTGTAGTTTTAGGCAAAAATCAACACTTAAGTACTATCATAATAATGTTAAATATTACTAAACGGTCAAATATGGAACATAAAATTCTAAAAAGCTTGTTAGGTTGTAAGTACCCGCCCACAAATTCAATCCTAATTTCCATCGCAAAATCATCTAAAAGAACGCCAAGCGGCAATTAATTAAGCAAATTAGCGTTTTTAAAAAGGTCGCTCATAAAAAACAAGTGTGATTCGCAAACACGTAATGAATCAAAAGACGAAGAAACAGACGGCGGGCGTGCGAACAAGCATTTAAAGGTGTGATTAATCCGACATAACCACACATCACTGGCCCTTTGTTAGGCAACTTGTTACGGCTACACAACACGTTCGCTATCTTCATTTAGATAGACATCCTGTTCCGTTGTGCCCATCCTTCGTGATCGTGAATACCTATTTCGTTATAACCCACAAATATCCAAAGTAGAAAGGCCAATCGTAAATTCGCGCTCAGATTCTGCACGAAATATTTATTACAAACTATAGACAGAACCCAACCACGATCATAGAATGCCTTAAATATTTCAGCGCCATAATGTCGCGAAATTTACAATTTAAAGCAAATAGTTGGAAACATAAATAAAAACGTAAAGTCGGACATTTATTTAGATTTAAAATGTGAAAATCTCTCTCGCCACGGTAACATTCGCATGACGTAAATATGAGCGTATTTTATGAAAGTTCGCCGGTTCAAATCCAATTTGTAAAAAGTGTTGTAACGGGCGCAGTAAACGTCCAACGAAATAAGAATATGGGGTTTTTTGTGTCGTCCGACCCGCGAACGCGGCAACGAGCGGAAAACTGGGCTTAATGCAATATAGTATACTACTATAACCTACCGACAGTTGAAATTCATATGGAATAATACTTTGTAGGCAGAACGATCGGGCGTGTCCCTCGGGTGCTATAAAACTGCTAGCCTTCGTCTAAATTGAGAAACTTGTTGAAAAATCTCACGAGAGGAAAATTTATAGCGAGTCCGATCTTTCACAACTTATTTTCAATTAAATCTGCACTAGCAGCCTGCAGTTGCGAGCCATTTTATCAAGTTCGGTTCTAAATAATTAAACGATTTTCAGCAATTACGATAAAGAACATTGCTTGAAAAAAATAAACACGATTTATAAGGAAAGGAAAATACAAGTGAATATTGTACTTGAAGACGTGTAAATAAATACCTCCCCATTCTAAATTGTTACTGATGGTTTGGTTAAAAAAACATAAAATATATATATTTTGTTATGTTTTGAATAAATGTTAACGACCATCTCCAAAACGGATCAACTGATTTTGTTGCGGTTGCGGTTTCGTGTAAAAAGTACTTGGCACTATTTATATTTGTAACCGACTTCAAGATTTACTTTAAATATTTAAACCTTTGCATTGATGTAAATTCCATGCAGTTTTATCAATGGAAGTGATAATACAACTAGGAATAGACCAACTTTTAAACTCACATCTCTATTCACGCAACATCTGTGTATGCTGTGAAAGTAAATCCATCGAAACCCAGGCTTTACAGGATTGTCATTCCAATCCTTTGCCAAGCGCAGGTGAGTTCGGCCAGGTAAACCAATATAACAGCTCATACATATATTACAAGTAGTTTTACGAAGCTCAAGGTAAAGTTAAACTGGTTGGTTCGACAACTCGATTGTCCCGCGCTCGCGCCAATGGGAATACACGGACAGGAAAACATATTTCGAGTCTTGCAGATACCCGCGCCCCAACCGCCGAGCTCGCCCAAATCTCATCTCTAAAATACGTAACATGTTTCCACAAGTTAGTGTACCTGCCGACTCCCTGTCACTTAGCCCCAGTTAGAAGTTTAGTTTTACTACCTGTTTCACATTGTGAAAATAAAAAGGGTGAAGTATTTGAACAGTCACTGGTAATATTGTGTACAGTGTGTTATGTCTCGGCCACGAAAAGAAATCGGCTAACGCTGACGCCTGGCAGCTGCTGATGCGGACGCGTGGCGTAACACCTTTGGTCATATTCCAAAAACCTTAGCAGACTTTTATAACTCATCTCAAACTTTGTTCAGCTTAATCACAGTTTACACCGCAATGCGTAAGAAGTTCTTACAGTTGTCCAATATGATTTTGTTTTAAATTAAAAATACATAAGTCCCCGATAACCCAAGCGGAATATAAACCATAATCTCCCGCTTAGGCGGCAGGTAGCATAAAGCCCATAAACGTGACTGGCCTAAAAAAACAGCGGGTTGCACTCCGGGAGTGCCGGCAGAAGTGAAAACTCAATGACTAGTCCAAAATGTCTGCAGCACTATGTATATTTGACCCATCCTCCTTTCTATTGAAAAGTTTAGTTCCGAAATTGCTCGTCAGTGAGCTTAAATTTGTAGCGTAATTAGTGTAATTATAGTAGTGTAATTGTTTAAAATTCGAATAGAAATTGTAAAGTTACCTTGCAGACCTCGCATCTAAATAGGTATATTTGGTCATGATATTTTGAGTTTTATTCACCAGTACTAGAGTTCATTTTTAGGGTTCCGTACCCAAAGGGTAAAAACGGGACCCTATTACTAAGACTCCGCTGTCCGTCCGTCCGTCCGTCCGTCCGTCTGTCACCAGGCTGTATCTCACGAACCGTGAAATTTTCACAGATGATGTATTTCTGTTGCCGCTATAACAACAAATACTAAAAACAGAATAAAATAAAGATTTAAGTGGGGCTCCCATACAACAAACGTGATTTTTGACCGAAGTTAAGCAACGTCGGGCGGGGTCAGTACTTGGATGGGTGACCGTTTTTTTGCTTGTTTTGCTCTATTTTTTGTTGATGGTGCGGAACCCTCCGTGCGCGAGTCCGACTCGCACTTGGCCGTTTTTTTTTTATTACCAATGTCATCAAGATGTAGCTTTATTGAATTATATTTGAGTGATATAAAGTTAGAATGTAACTGTGAGATCCTCGTATTTCAGCCCGTACAAGATTAGAACTTAATATAAAAGTCCAGTTTTAAATATTTGACCTGATTATGATACGTTATGACTAAAGTTCTTTGGTGAATAAAAACGAAACAGCAGGCTCAGGCATACATTTTCTCCGCGCGGTAGAAAGAGAGGGTTACGTCTTACGTCTTACGCTCTCACGAGTTTAACATTTTTTCCCCATCACAAAAAGTGCACAGCGCCGCTAAAGAAGTTTTCACTTCAAAAATTGCTTTGTTTTGTCCACAATTTTAAATTATTAATTACTTATACCCTAACACGGCAAAGTGACGATGGCTGTACATTTTTATACTTATGGTCGCTATAGTGATTGCCAACGCGTTATCACTTGCCTGTGTTGCTATATTTATTAGAAATATTAATACAATAACTTATTTTAGCGATATAAACTATAAACTTCCTTTTTGTATGACGTTACGTGATCGCGTACTATCGTTTATTGAACTTTGGCGTGGGTGCTAATATAAACGAAACTTAATGTGCCCTCTTGCTAAGATTTTTTTTATCTGTACCTAGACTAATAGCGATACTCATATTAAAATAACTTTTTCATTTCGGATTCAGTTGCTGCCTTTGAATTTAGCCTACTAAATCAGCCTGGGTCGATATTTATTAAGCTTACCTATTTTAGGAATTTTATTCTTCTGGATGTTTTAGCGTGGGTTGCATGCAAATTTATAAAAATACTATGATACCTACCATTTTAAATTTAATATAAACTACACGTTAAACAATTAATAAGGATGAAAGTCAGAAACTCTCACAAGTTATGCAAGTAATTATTCAAATATTTATTATGAACTCAAACTTTTTCTTTCGTGGGTATTCTGTAATACGAAGTATTAGTTTTGAAATATTCTATACCAATATACAATTATAATAACAAACATAAGCTCCTTCCTGAATTATGTTACTTTAAACAGCCCTACATACCGAAAACATGACTTTAACGACCTTTGAAAACACTTTATTAAAAAATATGTTCCGAGCAAAGGGGTATACTATTATAATTATTTACCAAGCGTTCTCTTTACATTTAACCAATAAAGTATGATATCTGATTAGTGAGTAGTTGTAAGGGATTTTGTGGTCACGCATATACTGGTATTGCACTCTCTTGAGCTTGGTAAGCGATGATAATCACCGACCTATGCAAGCGAAAGGCTGTGTAAAAATTATACCGCCGAGAAGGTTGACATAGGAAATGTTAATTAAAACGCCGCACCCACTAGAGCAGGAACTCGAGTCGACAATATTAACCTTAGAATATTACAGTAGCTGTGGCAAAATCACAGAACTCGTTCCTGGTAATACTATGCTCGGGTTACATTGACTGATGTTTCAGTGAAGAACTTATTTTAATATTAGTATAGTTTTCATTTGTTTAGTTTAAAGTACGTCTTAATGTAAAGAACTCAATGAAATGTTTGTATAAGAGTAACAAAACTTTGTATTTACACAAAGAATGGGACTTGCGAATAATGTATTACCTGTAACAAAATGTCTTTCCTTATTACTTAAGTCCAGATATTTTTTGAATTACTCAGTGAGTTTGGCTAGATATATATTATTTAGTGTGAGCACACCGTATGTGGGTACGATATATAAAATACATGCATTAGTCTTAATTATAAAAAGTACATGTATTATTTAGCTACCCGATCACCATTAAAAGTTACCAGACGTAAGAATCATGACCAAGTAAATAACAAATTTAATAATAAATGTTTTCCAGTAAAGGAATTTTTTTTAGAAAACCGAATTACTTCCAACAAAGACCGGGTTCCTCTCTTAGTTACAAGGTCCGGAGGCTGATTTGAACTTATAAATAGATTTAGATTTTATGAGTGTTTCATTTTATCACTCGTACATGCATTTTGCTCGTAATTATAGACGAATAATCACTCGCTTTTTTAAAAAACGCCTACCTTTATTTTTGGATCGGATATCCTCATGAAAAGCTGTATTTATTATACGGTGGAGAGCCGCAAAGTACCACAATAGATGTCGACTTGCGGAAAATTCCCAGGTGAAGTCACTAAACTGGACGGAAGTATAATGCTCACCTTTAATTAAATTTATACTGACATACATATATCGACCTGGCTAGCGCCAAACTTAAGCAAATGTTGAACTATTTATGGGCCCTAATACCCTGTATACCCTGCTCGTTTTGTTTCCCTAAGCAAACGCCAACTTTTCATTTACAAATTTGATCGATCGGTAACATAGTTTTATTTCCAAATTTTCGAATGTTTTCTTGCGCTGATGTTAAAAGATGTATATGCCATTGTTCCGCCTATGAAGATACGACCATTTGCTATAACACGGCAGTGTTCAGCCTTCAGTACCTGAGATAACAAAACATATTTATGCACAACCTGATTGAAATGTAAATTTGGTTCATTGAATAATTTCCGGCTTTCACGGATACACAAAATTGATACTTAAATACAACGGCCTGTGTATGGATTATAATCTAACATCGTCAGAGTCGAGTCGAGTCGATCGACTATAATACATATTGCTGGAATGGGTATACACGTGTATCTTGATATTTGTTTGCATAATACTACAACTATAATAATACTTTAGTATGTAGTTTAAGCTTACTTTGGTTTACGGGATAACATTACAAAGTTGTTCAAAGAAGAAGAAGAAGTCCACATTGGCAATTATTCCACTATTATCAACCGCTAAAAGCAAATACACGGGAAAAATTAGAATCAAAGCCGAAATTTCTACAGCGAAAAGACTCAAAGACCCAAATACCTTGGCTGAAAAATAGTTCTAAATTAATACCTATAGGTACACTGAAAAGCAAGAGTCTAACAAATCATTTGGAACTAATAACAAAAAAATCACCATCCGACACCAAAATATATATTAATTTTAATACTTATACTCCTTTAGTCAAAACCAGTTCAACAGTTTCAGGACGGAATTTCCCCCTCTTTTGTGTTAACGGCCTCCTATAGCCTAGTCGCTACGAAGCAGGAGGTCCCGGGTTCAAATCCTGGTACAGATATCTGTATCTGTACGAAAATACGATGGAAAACTATTATGCACTATATAGTGCATAATAGTTTTCCATCGTATTTTCGTATAACGTTCGTATTTGTCATGCTACTTCAGTCAACCTCAGTACTTTTTGTACCGAGACTAATTGAAATAGCAAGACACGTCGTACGTTTCCGTGAAAATACGATGGAAAATAATTAATGCACTACATCTGTAAGAGCATTTATTTGTGTGTTTATCACAAATATTTGCTCGTGTGTTAGGGCTGCTTTCTATGTACCTATATAAGTATTTATATATAAAATGCATTAAGTTCTTAGTGTGGTATATGGTTCTTATGTGGTTCTTAGTACGGCTCTTCTGAGGTGAACTTTTCGCTTCAAACCGTAATCTTTCAAACAAAGGCCATTGTCTCTATTATCGCAAAAGCGCTTGCTCCCGACTTGGCACGTGCCAGTACAACATTCATATTGAAAAACAACCGGTATCGTCATAGTATTAAGGTTCAAATTTAATGTCACTAATATTCTATATATTACGTTTTGGTAGTGTAGGACGATAGACCGCCCCGAAGCGATACGGCACTCATATTATTTTGATACTTAGTGTGGTGTTAAAAATGAAACACGGTTATTTATGATAAAGCGTTGTATATTTGTTATATAACAAAATCTAAGGTAACAATGTAAATTTAAGATTAATAAGTTTAACATAGGTATAATCAAAATTTTTCCGTGTAGGTATATAAACCAGGGATCGGTTACCGGTATTTTTTGTATGGGAACGGAAACGGTATTTTTTCGTTCTTTGCTAATTACTTTATTTCTAATTGGGCAATCTAATAATACGAAGTCGTAACCTAAAAACACAACTGAGTGCTACATTTCGAGTATAAAATAATTCGAAAAATATGGTTATTTCTATGTTTTTGCAAAAAACCGGTTCCGATCCCTGATATAAACAGTTATACGTACTACTAGATAAAATCGTGTCATAAAAAATCAGATATAATCAATTTCTTTCTTATATTATAACCGACCTTTCTTCTGACCGTTGACACGTGACGTTTTGTTAGAAAAGCTGTACGCTTCAAAGCTCCACGTTTGCCTTATCAGTGTTTTTATTGTTACTATGCGTCGTCATCACATCAGAGGTGCTAATTTCACAGTATCGTTATTTTAAAGATAAGAAAAAATAACAATGCTTGCAGCTGCACCTTTGTAAATTATTACATTTACCACCGCAAGCTAATAATTTAAATAAAACAATATAATAAATAACCGCGTTTCATTTTTAACACCACACTAAGTATCAAAATAATATGAGCGCCGTATCGCTTCGGGGCGGTTACGGTATACTGTCCTATAATATTTATTTATACTTTATACTCGTACCTACAGGACAAACTAATCACCCTTATTTTTGAAATTCCGATTCAGTCGAGTAAAAAGGTTCAGATTTTCAATCACTTCAACTGTGTTCTGGTAGGTTTATCCATCACTGATACTGATTAAATGAAATATGTGTATCACAAAAAGTAATTTCCGTAAACGAAAAGATATGTCTGTAGGTGCCTAAATAATGTATTTTAGGTGCCACCCACGTCGTCACAGAAATAGAAAATATCAGATAGGATCGGCCTGCACATAACATACATCATCCGATGACAGGGACATGACACCGTAACAAACAGAGCTAGATCGAGATATTGGGAGTATGGCGTAATGCTATAGATTATATAACATACTAACACATACAACAGAGACAACGAGAGAACTTAAATAAAGTTGTTATTCATTTTAGGCACTAGTTGGCAAAACTTGCCAATCCTCTTAGCTTCGGCGAAAGTTTAAAATTATGAGTGTTTTCAATAAAGTGACAGTGGATGATACTATCGGACTAATCCATTCAGCCATTATCAATTTAGAGCAGTTCAAAGTCAACTCTGGATTGTGAAATTTTTGAACGTATTATAATAATTTGTTAGACCAAGTAGTGAAAATTTTAAACTATGTTATATATTTGTAACCTACTAACAAAGCCCTTTCATTTAGTACCCCACATGATATGTTTAAATTAAAAAATATAAAAACTCATTCCACCACTTTAAGATGCAATAACATCCATTTTGATAATCAGTATCATGCTGATTCCAACAATACCACTGTCGGTATAAACCTAGCCTATCCTACGAAAATTGCTCTTCTTCAACTTGACCTCTTCACTATATGGGCTATCTCATTGTCTACAATTGACAAGAATCGATTCTTCAGGCAGTTTGAAACAGTCAGCAATTATCGTAATACATGCTTCTTTTTTATTAATAACTACGTGAACTACAATCATCTGGGGGCCGATTTTTGAATTTCGACCACTCGATTTCGTGTATTTCGTTAATTAATATCTCCACTACTAGGCATTTAAATTCTACTAATAGAATGGAAATCGAGTGGTTGATACCAATAGATTCCAAATTTCGATCGCTCGTATTTCAAAAATTAGAATTTCGCCGTTTTCTACCGATTTTCGAGTGACGAAATCGAGCGATCGAAATTCAAAAAGCGGCCAAGTGCGAGTCGGACTCGCCCATGACGGGTTCCGTATTTAGGCGATTTATGACGTATAAAAAAAAACTACTTACTAGATCTCGTTCAAACCAATTTTCGGTGGATGTTTACATGGTAATGTACATCATATATTTTTTTTAGTTTTATCATTCTCTTATTTTAGAAGTTACAGGGGGGGGGGACACACACATTTAACCACTTCGGAAGTGTCTCTCGCGCAAACTATTCAGTTTAGAAAAAAATTATATTAGAAACCTCAATATCATTTTTGAAGACCTATCCATAGATACCCCACACGTATGGGTTTGATGAAAAAAAATTTTTTGAGTTTCAGTTCGAAGTATGGGGAACCCCAAAAATTTATTGTTTTTTTTCTATTTTTGTGTGAAAATCTTAATGCGGTTCACAGAATACATCTACTTACCAAGTTTCAACAGTATAGTTCTTATAGTTTCGGAGAAAAGTGGCTGTGACATACGGACGGACAGACAGACGGACAGACAGACAGACAGACAGACATGACGAATCTATAAGGGTTCCGTTTTTTGCCATTTGGCTACGGAACCCTAAAAACCCTGCACGTACAGTCGATGTCAAATATATGATTACACTTGTCGCCTTATTACAATGGAGTAAGTTGCAAAAGTTACTATATTTTACTACTGTATCACAGAAAAATAATAGTAGGTACTTACTACCTGTACACTACGTACAATGATATCTAAATATTTGGTAGCATATACATATAAAGCATTTAACAATATTGTGACTTAATTTTCTTGGCTGTAATCCTAGCTATTCGGTGTAGTCTAGGTAAGCCTAGCATAAAGCTTATGCGCACTGGGCACTGGCGACGTAGAAACCTAAAATAAAGGGTGTCCCAAAAAGGACGCAAGATTTCAATTTGCCGCCATTTTTGTATTTTAGTGCTGGCAACCCTAAAAAAAACTATTTGACAGCTGAATGTTTAGGGTTTGTAAAAATGGCGGGTTATACGAAAGATCAACGCGTTTTTATTATTAAACAATATTTCAAAAGTAATGAAAGTTTGGCGGGTACGGTTCGAAAAAATCGGAATATTGACTTGACTTCACAACTGTGAGCAGAGTGGTTGGAAAATTCAGGGAACTTTTTATGTTATTTAAAGTCTAAAGTCTATGCCAATAAGCCCACAACCACTCATGCTTTAAAAGAGGAAATTCGACGCTGCATTGGAGAAATTCAGCCGCATATATGCAAAATGTTCATAGAAAATTTTGACAAAAGAGTGCGTATGTGCCAGCAAAGCCTAGGAGGACATTTGCCTGACGTATTATTCCACAAATAACCCTATTTTATGTATTTCAAGATTTTATATACAAATATATTATAACAAAAAAAAATGTGTTTTTCATCAATTTCAAATCTTGCGTCCTTTTTGGGACATCCTTTATCACAGTCATTGCTAAGCGGGGCGCCACTGTAGCAATATTATTTTCTTATTCTACCTATTGAAATACCCACGTATTTACTATTCGTTACATAACTAAATTCACTAGTTTCATCGACTGTAAAAAAGGTATTAGTGTGCCCGCAATCCCCGTTCAGTACATTCGGGCTTACTTTTAACCCCCATTACAAACTTATTTGCATTTTTTATAACATAATCTTACACGGTAACTCAGGTTATAGATAAATGTTCAGACGCTTTTGCGCCGTTGCTGAAATCCGAACTTTGACAACTAATGTTATAAAAATTATAATTAACTTTGATCGTACTAATGTTATAAAAATTATAATTAATTTTTATAACATTAGTACGATCAGTAAGTAATGATCACGATATTCTGTGCGTGTTACTGTAATATTACGCACTAATCAGTCTTATGGAAACAAAGTTTACTTTAACGAATATTTGAATTTCATTACATTCGTATTAATACCACCTGCCGACGGTACACGAGAGTTTCACCTGCTACTCAAAACAATCGGTGGTTTATTCGATAATCACTGAACATCTTAAATAAATTGCTTATTTAAAAGAATATTAAAATTATAAACTAAAACGTAAAGTGTTCGTGCCCCGAGTTAGAACACGTAAGATAAAATACTATGGAGACAAAATACGCAAACAAATGGATATACAGTCAAAGAATTTAATTTCCGACCTATTTCGTATACCTGGTCACAGTAACAATCAATATAAAAGTCGGTCGCTAGAGATCTCATACTATTGTCCCTGTGACAAAGTACAAAATAGGTGGGAAATTAAATTATTGGACTGTACCTGCTCATGATCTGCTGGAAGCTATTAGATGTTAATAAAGTAGAAACATATTTAAGAGACAATTAAAGAAATACAAATTATAATAATAAGTATTTTTTTACTTATTTTCTCGTAATGCACGTTAATTATAAGATGTAATTTTTGTTGAAAAGATGTGTTCCGCCGAGTTTGTTGCTGGTCCCATATTGGGATACCCTCCTCCAATTGAGGGGGGATTGAAATCTTCTCGGAGCAGAGGTGTAGGGTTGGAGCCGGTCTACCTAGCTTTATTTGACGTTCATAAGCGCATTGTATTATGCCTACTTGAATAAACTATCTTTTATCTTACTTATCTTATTATATAGAATAGAGAAGTAAGTAGGTACTTAGTTATGCCTAAAAAGAAACGCGTATTTCCGTTATTACTAGAAAGTAAACCATAACGAAAATGAGATGCTTTCTACGTTCCACCACCGAGGTACTGACTATGTTTACTCAACGCTCGGCAGACAATAGGCACCTAATGGCTACTTACGTGACGTTGCGTTTTACATTGAATTTATAATAACATTTTGTAACATTATTTAATAGAATGTTTTGGTATAAAATCCTTACTTGCTAAACCATGGTATAGTATATTTTCTACTCCAACACATCTATTTAATTTTGTCCTTTGTAGATAAATAAGATCTTAAAATACTTGTGCTTAAGGCGCGGTATATAGTAAAATGCGCTATTTTGAGACGATATTTACAGACTTTTACAAGGATTTCATGCATTATTTTCTAGTATGTATAACTTCAGTCTTTGAACTACTTGTTTGCTTGTCAGAAACATGAAGGCTTATAATTTTCTCGATAGACTTTTCAATTGAAAACATGCTTAACATTGTTTTTATATCCTTATATTAGAAGTACTACGCTCAAGACACACAAGGTTTTTCAACATGCTAACGAAGAAAAGCAAAAGTTTTCTTATATAAGGTGACATTTCAGACATTCGTCCGTCATATTGTCATTTTATAACAAGATGGGCAGCAAAGGCACACACCATCAAGACAATTCGGAATTCAGCCGCGATCGAAAATTGTGTAGGTAAACATATTTTAAAAGGCTTACCTACACTTTTTTTGCCTAGCCCCCATCCGCCAAGTCCGTACCGTGCGATATGGAACTTTGTTCCAAAAATGCTTTATAGCCATTTTTTGAAACCGTTGTTTTTTTATACCATACTGGTGGCAAACAAGCATTCACCCTAGCCTATGGACGCCTGCAACTACAGGGATGTAACGCATCATGCCAAATGTTGATTGATTTTGTGATATAGTCCGAAGTAGAAGTGTGTTTTTTGCCATTATAAACTTAAATGCAATTTACTGTGAATTTACTCGACTTTTGCTCGTCAAATCAAAAATTGATAAAAAATAGTGATTAGAATTACAGTCATAATTCTTTTTTGTGAAGATAGCAAATTTAATCTACTTATTGGAACTAGGGTGTGGTGTAAGACTGCGCACTTTGCAATTAACTGCTCATAAAATTTAAAATGTGAATCTTATCTGTAATTAATCGTTTTTTTATGTAACCTTAATAAGGTTACATAAAAAAACGATTATAATATGAATTGTAACAAAAAATATACTATACGGCAAAAGATTATAATACGAATTGTAACAAAAAATATACCCTCTTCTTAGCAATTAAACTAAAATCACACAACGGCAATCGCGCAATTTCGTACAACCTAGTGTGTAACATTGCGCGTTAAGAGCGATAAGACTGCGCAACTATATTATTTGCACAAATCGCAAATTTAATGGTTGCAGTGTTCAGAAGCATACTCCTCGATTTGGTGTTTAAAGTATATGCCCCATTCCGACGCTAAATTCAAGTAACTAAACAGAAATACTCGTAATATATATAGTTGACGGAGATACTTAAGTTTAGCGTAGATGTTTCTAACTACGAATTAGTTTATTACATATATATTATATATTAGTTAATTTATATCGTTTTAATTTCAACTTGATACCTTCTCGCGTTAACGAGATAAAAGGGTCTTGACCGACAGACGGACGGACGGATAACAAAGCGATCCTATAAGGGTTGTTCCTATAAAAGGAAAGTTTGGAAGCAGGATCTTGCACCACTCATCCACGAGGACTTAAGGGTTTGCTGAAGGAATGGACATATGATCTCTGGACAAAATAATCTCTGGAAATTAATAAAAACGATGAAATAGGTACCAATTAACAGTATCAGAAGGTCCGAGGGTGGTAAATTCAATTAAATATTTTAAAACATGGTTTAAAAATAAAAGGACTATTTAATATAAAAATTAAATTAATTTTTCAAGCGTTTTGTTCTCAAACAGGAATTTTCAATTCGTCAAACCTAAAATAAGTAAGTATATTCGGTAGGTTATATGATTAGGTTTCATTCGATACCATTTCCTTCAGGATTGCATGAAAGTTGGAAAAGTGATTGAGTGGAGAACCAAATATGTGAAGTATTTAAGAAGCTAAAGTGCTTGCTGTTTCAAAGCTAAACACAAGATACTTGAATTTGTATAGAACGCTTCTGTGATTTTCGGGCAGTAAACTAAACTGAAAAAAAATTTGCCTGTAAAAAATGTAATTTACAAGAATTAAGTCTATATAAATTTAATTTTATCGCCCTTAGCATAATGATATAGACAGATGTTACATTTTAGACAAAATACCTAACAAAACTGACAAATAACGTTTTTTTACTCTCCTCAAAAATTTGTCAAAACTGAGATACTTGATTTCTGCTAGGGCAGCCGAATTCGTCTACAAGCCTCTTTGATAACCTCATCAGAATCAGACCAGACCTGCCGAGCTTTTTTTCGTTGTCTTATTCTGGATATTCTGATAAAACATATATAAGACAATACTCAGGAATTGTTAGGAATCCACCAAAAATAAACGTATTGTGTTGCTCTGAAAACAAAGGTTTTATTTAACCAAACGTTTACATTTTGAAACTAAACTTATTTAGCCTTAAACACACTAAAAACATACCTGAAAACAAAGAAACGACATTTAAAGTCTATTAATTGGCATGTCGATTCCCACTTTGCACTTCAAACTATTTAATTTGTTGTATTTCACTCTCCGGTTTTATAACCTCACGATAGTACATTCGCCATCTTTCTCAAAACAAATACTGTTTTACCGATAGTGCAGCGATGCCGATGGCAGCGCCATCTGTCGGTCTTGTTACATAAACTTCTACTTTACCGACAGAGTCGATTGTAGACCATTCAAAGAAATCTTATTTCTTTATATCTCCCCTCCACGGAAAGAAAATTTTTTAACTAGAAAATTTTCAAGCATGCTACGATAATTACTTTGATCTTCTCATTTATACAGATGCTGGAATGAGCTTCGAGATATGAAAAAGATTTGACTCTAACTTTTTGTGGCCTGTATCAATTCTATATATAGAATTTGAATTTTTTTCTTTAATTTCAAAAGGTCCAATCTTTAATTTATCTAGTTTTTTTCTGTTTAACTTGTGTCCGTTTTCTACATATACCATATCACCTGTATTGAACTTATGACATGTTCTATTCTTGTCGTATATTATTTTATTATAGTTATGAGATTTAATAGAATTTTCGAATGCAAGTTTTTTGTTTTTAATCCAGTCATCTACTGCTTTATCTAATTTTAACTCGTTTGGCAGCAATGAATCATCCGAGCCATCCAGAAGGTATCTTGGTGTGAAACCAGTGACTGTGTGTTCAGTACTGTTATATTGGTTCACACAGTCGTGAGCGATTGTTGTCCAAGCAATCTTATTCCCTTTTTCGTTCATTTTACATCTTATTTTGTTTACGAGAGTTTGATAAGTCTTTCATTCAAACCGTTAGAGAATGGTGCATTTACTGCTGTGAAAATCAGCTGTATTGATTTTGCATTTAAGAAATCTTTAAATTCCTTGGAGTTTATGCCTGGATATTGGTCGGACAGGATCATGTCAATTTCATAATCTTTTATTACATTATTTATTAATTTTATGAAGTCCTTAGCACTCTGCGTCTTCGAGGTCACTATATATGCATATCGCGTAAAATGATCTACTAAAAGATGAAGGTATCTTTTTGTCGAGCGTGATCCACCAAATCCGCCAATTGTATCTATAGAAACGATTTCGAAGGGCTTAGTAGCAGGACCTAAATGCGACATTAAACCATATTTAACTTGTCTTCTCGTTTTATTCTTTATACACACCTCACATGTTTTACATGTATTAGTGATATTTCTTGTCATATTTTTTGCCGTATATTGTTTTCCAACTTTCATCTGCAATTGTTTTACACCTATGTGACACATATTTTCATGTACTTTTTTTATTAGTCTTATGCTGAATTCCTCTGACAATACTATTTTTTCTCTTTTCTTTATTTTCTTGTAATATACATTGTGTCTATGTATTAAATTGTTTTTATAGTTTTGAATATGCTTATTTTTTTCTTGGTCTGCGAGTACTTCCTGTAAATTTATTAAATTTACTATTTTTAATTGTTCTTCTAAATCTTCATTGGCTTCTAATACTGGATTCCTGCTTAAGCAGTCTGCCTCTAAATTATCTTTACCTGGTGCGTATTTTACTGTAAAATTGTATTGTGATAAATAATAGGTTAATTCTCCCAGGTCTTCATCAGGTCTAGATTTGATATTTAAATTTTCCAATGGCTTGTGGTCAGAGTATACTATGAATGTCTTGTCTATTAGCCAGTATTGCCAATATTTTATGGCTTCTTTAATCGCCAAGCATTCTAAATATATAGCTTTTTTTCTTTTTTGAACTTCATTTAGTTTTTTTGAAAAGTACGCTACTGGCTTTTCTTCTCCGTTTGGCTGTGTCTGTTTCATAACTGCCCCAATTCCCTCTAATGACGCATCAGTGTATATTTTAATTGGTAAATCTTTATCAAAAATTTCCAGGATCGGTTGCGAACACATTAATTTCTTTACTTCTTCAAATGAATTTTGACATTCCGCTGACCAAACAAACTTCTGATTTTTCCTGAGTAGCTTATGCAGTGGTTCCAAAATATTGGAGCTGTTCGGTATGTATTCTCGATAAAAATTAATTTTTCCTAAAAACTGTCTGATGTTTTTTTGATTTTTCGGTGTTGGGAATTCTCTTATTGAAATTAAATTATCTGCCACTGGTCGCACTGTGTTATTCTGTATTACGTGGCCAAGGTATTTTACTGAACTTGAAGCAAATGTACACTTAGTGAACTTTAGTCGGAAACCTTCTTTTCTTATTGCCTCTAATAACTGCGTCAAATGATTAATATGTTCAGTATAAGAATTTGAAAAGACTAAGATATCATCTATATAATTAACGGTAAATTCTGTTAATCCATGTTTTCTCAGTATGTTACTTAATATTCTTTGAAATATAGCCGACGAGGTCTTTAATCCATACGGTAAGCAGGTCCACTGATAATGGCCTTCTTGTGTGACAAACCCAGTTTTCTTTCTATCTTCAATCCGTAGCGGGATGGACCAGAATGCCGAGTTAATATCCAATGTTGAGAAAAATTTGCAGTTTCTTGTCTTTATTACTAAGTCCTCATTTAACGGAAATGGCTGAGCTTGCGGAGCAACTATTTTATTTAAATCTCTAAAGTCAATGCATAGTCTGGATCTTCTGTTGTCTTCTTTTTTAAAGACTAGGGTCACTGGTGCAGCAAACGGACTGTATGATTCCTCTATAAGATTCTTCTGAAGTAATTTTCCAATTTGTTCTTCAATTTCTTTCTTATCTTGTATAGAACATTTGTAAGGGCGTTTACTACAATATGTATCCACTAGCAAGTCTATTCGGGCTTCATAGTCTCTCACTGTTCCGATATCATATTTATCCTTCGCAAAGCTTGATTTATATTTTTCGATAAGTTTATTTATTTCACATTTTTGCTTTTCATTTAAATGACTCATATCTGTGTTAAACTCTTCTTTCATGTGTTCATTATAATTCACAGAGATTAAATCTATTTTGTCACTGAGAACTGCGGAAGCAATTTTTTTATGTTTTTCTTTTTCTATTGACAGCCTTTCTGGGACACAAACACCTGCAAATAAATAAGTAATCAATCAAAATTGTCAACAAAAATTAAAAGCTGGCAGATTTATTCAAAAATATAATTTCTATTTGACTACTTAAAATAGTAAAGTGTAAGATTGCGCACGCACAGATTGCAATACCACTCTAAACATTACTTTATTACTGCCATCTCTTAGAAAATGTTTAAACTCACGGAATAAAGAATGAGCGCGCCGCGCTCTAAGGGGAAACGGCATCTGCCTGGATTGGTATGGGAACCTATGTCGCCAACACGCTGTCACAAAAATTGGCCATATTTTCTTATTTCGAAAGGGATTATGAGCCCTAGCGATGGGCGAGTCGAGTTATCTGATTCGAATAATTCGAATCAGCCTACAGATGAGTTAATTCGAATCAAGACTATGGGCAATTCGAATCAACTCGACCACTAGCTAACTCGGCGAACAACTCGCCGAGCCGAGTCAACGCTATCACACTGCTACTAAGGCCATTCAAAAATAAACCTTAATACTGTAGCCCGAAGGCTCTTTTTACAACAACTGCCGCTCGATTCGCCGTCTCAACTCGAGTTGGTACTATGACCATTCAAAAATAAACCTTAATTCCGTGACCCGAAGGTTCATTTTACAACAACTGCCGCTTGATTCGCCATTCCAAGTATCCCAACTCGAGTTCACTGCTAGTATGGCCATTCAAAAATAAACCTTAATTCCGTGCCCTGAAGGTTCTTTTTACAACAACTGCCGCGTAACTCGCCGTCTCAACTCGCTCCGCGCCTGTGCCTGTGACCTTGTCGCGAACCACGCGAATCGTCGAGTCGAGTCAACTCGATTCCAATTCGAATCAGCGGCCGAATCAATTCGAATGATTCGAATTGAAAAAAAGTGGACTCGTCACATCGCTAATGAGCCCTCGCCCATCACAATAATTTGAACTTTACAGTAAAGAAAATTATGTCTAAATTGCACGATTTTTATTTTTTGGAAATAGTCATTTATGCTCTATCCCTTTTACACTTGCATGGCTTTTCCAAGAGTGAATGCGATAGGATAAAATATTCGACTATGACGTTGACACATGCGATAGGGATGTGCATGATTCGGTGTGATATCGATAAACGCTTATTAATAATTAGTGTAAGTACACGTAAACTACTCAGTTTTTTATACATATGTATACTATATTTTCTGGCGAAGATTAGGTTAGGTACCTACGTAGGTCACTAGATATGTTTTGCAATACAGCTTTATTTATTACAATCTTTCAAAATAATTACCGTCACAGCTTATATAGTACGGCTCTTCTGAGGTGAACTTTTCGCTTCAAACCGTAATCTTTCAAACAAAGGCCATTGTCTCTATTATCGCAAAAGCGCTTGCTTGCTCCCGACTTGGCACGTGCCAGTAGAACATTCATATTGAAAAACAACCGGTATCGTCATAGTATTAAGGTTCAAATTTAATGTCACTGATATTCTAGATATTACGTTTTGGTAGTGTAGGACGATAAACCGCCCCGAAGCGATACGGCGCTCATATTATTTTGATACTTAGTGTGGTGTTAAAAATGAAACGCGGTTATTTATTATATTGTTTTATTTAAATTATTAGCTTGCGGTGGTAAATGTAATAATTTACAAAGGTGCAGCTGCAAGCATTGTTATTTTTTCTTATCTTTAAAATAACGATATTGTGAAATTAGCACCTCTGATGTGATGCCGACGCATAGTAACAATAAAAACACTGATAAGGCAAACATGGAGCTTTGAAGCGTACAGCTTTTCTAACAAAACGTCACGTGTCAACGGTCAGAAGAAAGGTCGGTTATAATATAAGAAAGAAATTGATTATATCTGATTTTTTATGACACGATTTTATCTAGTAGTACGTATAACTGTTTATATACCTACACGGAAAAATTTTGATTATACCTATGTTAAACTTATTAATCTTAAATTTAGATTTTGTTATATAACAAATATACAACGCTTTATCATAAATAACCGTGTTTCATTTTTAACACCACACTAAGTATCAAAATAATATGAGTGCCGTATCGCTTCGGGGCGGTCTATCGTCCTACACTACCAAAACGTAATATATAGAATATCAGTGACATTAAATTTGAACCTTAATACTATGACGATACTGGTTGTTTTTCAATATGAATGTTGTACTGGCACGTGCCAAGTCGGGAGCAAGCGCTTTTGCGATAATAGAGACAATGGCCTTTGTTTGAAAGATTACGGTTTGAAGCGAAAAGTTCACCTCAGAAGTGCCGTACTATACACTTATTCATTCGTAGAAACCAATCATTAAAAATTTGCTTCCATTTTTCTTCTGAGAGATCGGAGCAGGCCTGGTCCCAAGCAGCTAATAACTCGGTGTCGCTGGCAAACCTCTTTCCTTTAAGCGGTTTACTAATGAATGGGCCAAAAACGTTTCCCAAAGTATCACATCCCAAACTATGTTTCCCAAATTATCATTTCCCAAAAAAATGTTTGGCAAAACAACTTATCGCAATTTTTGAGTTAGCAATAGTCTTTTTTGGCAAGTTATTGTTTAGCAAATAATTACTTGGTCAAGTTTCATTTTACCAAGTATTATTTAGTCAAATGTATCATTAAGCATAACTTACATGTCACAAAATATTACATGGCATACAATTTACATACCAATAGAGGGCCTGCAGTATTTTTATTTTTGCTTTCATTTGAAATATGTACTTTATCCCGACCTTGGTTTTTTCATCATTTTGGTTATGTTTTACGCAAACGGATGTAATTTGTTGAACCATGAATTCTATGCATTTCGCTCTTACTGACATATTAGTGCGAGCGAGATGTAGGTACTATAGAAAGTAAATTACATGGTTACGTATATGTCAGTGTTGACACTGTCAGTGACTCATGGTTCGGGGTACTGAATGGTAACCGTAAAGTTCCAATTTTAAAAGGCACGTATTTAACCGGTCAACTAATTAATCGAATTTGGGTAGTTTAAAAAAATAGAAATGGCTACTAAAATTAATAGTTTGGCAACAAAAACGGAGCCTTAAAATATATCAATATGAGTTGTATTTTAATGCCGTACAGCTTTTGATTATTTTTAGGCAGGTACCAAGTATTTATTTGGCAACTGAATTAATATATTGGAGACCATTTATGAAGCACATTTAAAAAAGAAACCGGCTATCTATTAATTAAAAAATTAAGTTCTTTTAAAATATTTTGTTTGGTCATTACACGGTCAACCTAACACGCTCCTCCTCGCTTCGCTCGTCGTCGCACCTATCTGTTGACTCTAGCAGAACACAGTGGTAACTATTGAAATTAGTAATTAAAAATTTAAAGATCTAATGATATGACATTTTGATGATTAAAAATTTAAAAAACATAGTAATTTTTTTGGTACCTACCTACTGCATTGTACCTACCTACTATAACTTAATTTATGAAGATTACCCCCAATCTGCATTACATTGAATTGTGATTTTTTGTATTATTTCCAGTTAAAATCACGAGCTCTTTCGACCCTAATACGAGAAAAAAAGTGTCCCCAAAATTTCATACAAATGCAGCAAAAACGAACGAACGAATTTAGGTTCAAATTTAAATAGTGATGCCTATTTGCCAAATTTGAGAAGTAACAATTTGAGCAAACATCTTTTTGGAATATAATATTAGCCAATAAAAAACGTTTGCTAAATAAGTTTTTGTCCTAATAACATTTGACAAAGTAAAATCATGCCAAATGATAATTTGACCAAATAAGTTATATGCGAAGTGTAACTTTGCTAAAGGTTCCTTTGGGAAATGAAACTATTGCGATAAGTTTGTTGGGAAGTGAAATTTGGCGAAATGTATTGGGCCAAACGGAAGTACACCCCTTTAAGCTGATCCTTAATGACTGGAAATAGACCGAAGTCACAGGGCGCTAGATCTGGACTGTACGAAGGATGTTCAAGAAGTTTTACTCCGAGTACTCCGACATCTTGTAAAAAACTCACAGTTTCGTGCGACCTATGTGCAGGAGCATTATCGTGGTGAAAATGCCAATTCTCGAGTCTTGATTTTGGACGGAGCTCTTTGAGTTTTTGGATAACCTGAGGCAAACACTCTTTTGTATACCAAGAGGCCGTAACTGTACGGTGACTTTTTAAAACTACTCTATCTAAAATTCCTCGTCTGGTGAAAAATACAGCAATCATTTTCTTCTTTACCGACCGAGATTTTCGGACTTGAATTGGAGTAGGCTCATTTTCAAACAACCAAATTTTGTTTTTATTTTTGGTGGGCACATCAAAATAATATAGCCACGTTTCATCACCCGTGACGATATTATTGATGTAGTTAGAAGTTCCATTTTCATACTGCTTTAACATTTTCTTGCACCAATTTACTCTGCATATCTTTTGTTCTTCATTTAAATCATGGGGTACCCAAAGTGTACATTTTTTTTTTCACGCCAATTATATCGTGCAGAATTTTATGAATGCTTGGTGCACTAATCTGCAGGATCTCTGCTATCTGCCTATAAGTTATTCGGCGGTCTTCTCTTATCAGTTTTTCAATTTTTTTCACATTATCTTCAGTACAGACGTCCGTAGGACGTCCTGACCTCGGCGCATCTTCTACACTGAAATTACGGCGATTGAATTCCCGATACCACCGAAAAACTGTTGAACGATGAGGGCAGTTCTCTTTAAGTACAGAATTCATTTCTTCCATACACTCATCTATTGAAAGACCGCGCGTGAAGTTGTATCGAATAATAACACGTAATTCGTCCTTAGACCACCCAGACATTTTTTTAGAAACAAAAATTTTCTGTACAGTTCCTAACGAGTGACTATTGAAATATTATGTATCTACCATCATAAAATTAGTATAAATTTCTAGTAAGACTATACTCATCTACCTACAATTGAAAGTATTGCTGTATTGCAAAACTTATCTAGTGACCTCCGTACTTACTAAAAAATCTCCTGTGTTTTCCACTCATATATAATATTTTTTGGGAGCGCGTACCATTTGCGACAGCTAACTAAATACAAATGAAGTTGGCTACAAAGGTCACTCCGTTGTCCTGCTATGACGTATGCGCAATTTTATCGCCCGTGCAATCTTATACCACCCTATCCTATGCATAACTCAATAGTCCCACAAATTATCTTAGCTTTGCTAGTAGTCTTCCTACTTTTCATTACTTGCCCGAAATTGACAGCTAGAGTTAGAGTTAGACCAAGAAAAGTCTGCAACCATTTTTTTTGATAGCATAATTGTCGTTTAAAATACACTTTCACTGGGTGTCCTATCAAAATTGTTGCAGACTTTTCTTGGTCTAATTCTATTACATTTTTAAGATCCATTAGGTATGCTTAAGGTCTATTAGTAAGTACTAGTTTTGTCTCAAAATAATTTGGCTATTAGGTTTTCAGTTTGCCGCGGCATACTCTCATATTGTATATAAAATTATCTACACTTACCGTCATACCTACCATTTTTAATTTCATTAATTACTCATCAAAATACGATTTTTTTAATAAATCTTATTCAATATAAATTGCCGGAAAAGATCGCGGTCCTGACAACTCAGAATACCGATGCCGTCAGAATACGGACGTAGACGCGGTGCGCGGGAATGGTGCGGCGCTGCGCGCGGGGCGCCCGCCTGCCTTCGTCCGCTTCACCCCCTTGAAAACCTAAAACTTGACTATAAGAGCGCCTTAAAAGACAGCAGAAAACACCTAAAACGATAAATAATATCAAAATTAGTGTGTTTACTTATACAAGAGTAAATCAATTTCAGTTGACGATCTTTGTCTAGAGGTTAACATTTGACAAAAGATACAACAATTGTACTATATTATATGAATATATTCATAACAGCACTGCTATTATGATCATATATGTATGTAGACAAGCGCCGGCTCGCCTCACGCGCCGCACTTCTAATGAAATTGATTTACGAGTAGATATCATTCAGTGAGTCAGTCAGCCAGTCATTTAATTAACAAATAAGTGCTAGAGTAAAAAAAATAACACGGTAATTTATTTTCCCAAACTCGGATAAAGTTTGGAGGAAAATAAATTACCGTAAATTAAAAATCTTTGTATCTCGCTCTTACCAATATTATATACCTATGGCGTAATTCATAAACGGCTCCCAAATCTAAAATACCGATCGATCACGTATGTGTTTGTTAGATAAAGACAAAATGTAGGTAATAAGTTAGTAGTATGCCAATCATTTTTTCGATGAATGAATTCGCAAGCTAGAAATCGTTCTAATACCTTAATTTGGTCCTAAATGCTTGTAATGCGAATACGCAATCCAATCCCAATAAAAGAAAAATCGCAAAAACTTTTGCAACAAAAAACATGAAAACCTCTTCGCAATGTTGCTGAACATAACTTTCAAGTTTTGTTTTGACAAATTACTTTTATTACCGAAACAAATGGGAGAGCAGGGAGCAATTTAGGCTATGTTTATGTACCGTAAAAGTGTATGATAGCGGTAATTTTCTACAGTACACAATAATGTAGGTGGTTACATTTTTTGCCTGCTCTGCATTTTTACTAGAATATCATGTACTTTGCTGCGTAATAACATGTGTGGAAGCGCGACGCACCCGAACAGAAAACTTAATAAGTAAAGTTTGTATTATATACAAAATAACAACAACTTATACCCACTTCTTATTTATATGTACAAATGTATACAGGTAAAAAATAAAGATAATAAGCCTTCAACATCAAAGACTTTTTCAAATAATTCATAAGAGCTGAAACGAATACCTCCTATTAGTACTGAGTAACTTGATTTTGAAAATATATTGATAATAACAATAACATCGAAGGACTTTACCGAAAAATAAGTTTATTTTTAACACCCGTGCGAGTAAGATTTATACTGCCAGCCAAGTTTTCAAAATCTCAGACTTGGGTAGGTCATGAATTTAAATGAAAAAGCGGTACTACTAAACCTTATTGTTTTAATATTATATTTATAAGGATCAACGTCGTATCTAGAGCGCGAGCGCAATAAATAAAAAATAATGAAATATGTATTACCAAGTGAAGTTCGAAACATATTTAGTTTAATTTATTTTTGTTAGTTTTAATTTCATAGCAACTAAAATATATTTAATAAGGGATAAGCAACTGTCATCTTAAAATTGTCAATGAATTTAGGAATATATGCATCTCTACAAGTTTAGGCCATTAATTATGAAAATATACGAGATTTTATATACCTAATTAAGGACATCAATCAAGTGCGTATATCTAACCGCAGATTTGATATTAACTCATCTAGTATATATGAGGCCCTGCGTAATTTTTCTATGCCAATTCTAAGGGCTCATTTAGTAGACGCGAGAACTCGTATGCGAGTTTCATTACATTGCGGGTTTTGATCGGTCGGTTGATTTGGACGTAACCAACAGTCCGCAATGTAACTAAAATCGCATGCGAGTTCGCGCTCCGTCTAAATCAACCCTAATCTAGGTAATCCGAGTATTACGTGCTCAACAAAAAACGTATATATATCCCGGACGAGACCAGATGAGCAACCATGTTCGCCATATCGAAATAAAATCCCTATATTATCGGTGGCAAGGAGATATATTGAAGATGAGAAAATAATTTATGTTGGTTAGTAAACATATATATCGCAACATAATTTCCCGCCTAGTAGATTTATGGAACACGGTAAGTAGTATTATATTGTGTTTAGTAAGATTTGTTTACTATCTGTATATTATATATTAGGTAATTAACTACAGTAATCTGCTTGATTACGCTTGTAATTATTAGATTCTTACCCACTAATAAGACAAATTACGTATCAGAAGTCAAACTCACACGCAATGGCTCGATACGTGAATCATCATATTCATCATACATGAAATCATTCGCACATTTAGTACGTAACATATATTGCTACAACTTTAATTACTACGATACGGTATGGCTACGGTGACCGCTTACCTCTCATGAATGGCTATGCGATATTTATATGACATTCTAGACAGCATAATTATGATTCGTTTAGTTAGGCGAAAGTACGAGTAGTAATAGCTCTAAGGCCCAAGATACACTTGTAAGTTTTACTTAAGTAAGTAGGGACACAGTTGTACTACAGAATGAGAGATGAATATCGTTATCTCATTCTAACAAGTAGCTTTGTCCCTACTTCTCAGGCCTAACATCAAAACGCAAACAACTCGCTAGAACATCAAGGACTCGAGGTATTCAAGGTGCTACGCCGCAATTTACTACTACGACGAAAACGGGATGGCGGACGGTAAACAATGTAATAGCTATAAGTATAGATATTATATTGGCCAGAGAAAATGGCTCGGCGTCAGATAAACCCAATTAAGTGCTCGCCCCAGTAACTCGTCCGCTCGCTAACTCGCCATGCGCTTCTGTACGGTTTCGCCTTTATCGAATTATGTGCGACTTTAACAAATTAATGATAGTTGTTTCCACTTGCTGCTGATTGGAGTCTAAACAATATTCATCCCTTTTGTCGAGAATTACAATTTGTCAAATATTCAGCATTGAACCTTCATCGCTCACTGCTTGACATGGTCGCTACATTTCGAAAACACTGTACCATAGCATGCATTGTTAGCTATAGGGGAGAGCGGTATAACTGAACCAGTTTTAGTAATAAAGCAAAATAAAATATATAAAGATTAAATACTTATTTAAGTATTGTAGTGAAGTTCAGATAGTAGTTTATATTATCTTTTGATGAAACTGAGTAAAGTATTCCTTTTAGGTTACAATTACATCTGATTTCCAGCAGGAACAAGTAAATTTGTCGTCTTACCGCAAAAAATTAAAATCTAAATAGAGGCGAATAAAGAAATGTCTATTTTCGATTTATTCGGTAGGGCCTCTGATACTCAATATGACCACCATGAACGGAAGCTATAAATCGCTCATTTCTTCATAACTTGACTAACTCATTATTAATATTATATTTAATATCTCTACAATTGTTTTTCTGAAACATGGTTGTTAAATTCATGTTCCGTGAGCTTCATTTAGCGAATACCGTTGACATTCTCAATAGAAACGAAAACCTTACGAGTATGCGATTACATAAAACTACTTAATCTGATCGCGACGGTAAAACGACTCCGTGCCACGCCGCACCGCGCCGCGACACTAAACCACACAAACGCTCCACGTGCTAAACTCGACACAGGGCTGTCTATAATTGACTTGTCTACAACCATTAACAGAGGCGCTAAAGCGGTTAACGGCGTTGATAAACGCAGCCCTATTCGGTGTAACTATTAAAGGTTTTACAACGCAAGTTATGAATGGCCAGTAACACAGGGTTTTCCCTTCGGTATGATCTAATTTTGTCTCAGTACAAAGGCGGTAAAACGATGTAATGGGCCCGAACAAAACGCCCCTGATTTATGGCGGGTAGGCCACCCAGCTCGCAGACATAAATAGGAAATGGCAGACAACCCAGAAAGGGTTACGAATATTACTTATTTTGCTGTAGCAAATAAGATGATTGCGCTGTAAGTACCAATTTTGATAATTAATTACAGATAGCGTAGACAGAGATTCAATTATGAACTTATAGTATTATCTCACTTTTCGATTTCCAAAATTGTGTAGTGATTTAGGTATTAATTTATTATATTGTGTAGTGATTTAGGTAGGTATTATTTTATTCAATTCCGTCAATCCGTCATTATTTATTAATCCATTATACTTTTTTCTCAAATCACCAACCAAATATGTACACCAAACTAATAGTGCATCACAGTAGCATCAGTACCATCACACCCAATACCATCACACTTCTGAAAAATATAAACAAGTTGGAGACGTTGAAACAATAAAGACCATGGATCCGCCTTAAACACAAAAAATAGCAGACGAGAGATATATGTTTCCGCCATTTATTTTCCAGTCCCAACTCCCGCCATGTGCGCATAAATGTTGCCTTCCCTGTGTAGGAATAAGTAAAACCGCGGGTAAATGGGTAAACAAACTATGCAAACCGCACGAGGCGGGTGTCGCGGGAATCCACAGCTGAGCCCTAATTACTTACCTTAAATAGATTTTAGCCAATTCATATACACTGTGGCCTGTTATTATAATCACGGGAATTATTTAGTCTTCGATTTCTTGCCGTAGATAATATAGCAACGTGTATATCGTGTGAATCGTGTCGCACTAAATTTACTTAATGTGAAATATGTTAGGTCTCTATTTATCGCTGTAAATAGGTAATACCGTAGTAGGTTTTCTTGACTTCAAGACGTTATGAAAAACTTCATAAGAAAGCTTAGCTTAGCTTAGAAAGCTTAAGTAAGCTTCATAACAATCATAACCTTACTTATTTCTAACCCAATAAAAAGAAAACCAAAAGAAACGAAAAGTGAATCGAAACATGTCGAGCTTTTATTCGACTTAATATACGTAATACGTGAGTTACCTGTTTAAAAAATGTTTAAATCTCCCTGCTCATTACTACATTGACTACTTAGGCTTCAAGTCCATGATATAAAATTTAAAAACTAGGAAATGTTAGTAGCGCGTTTATATTTTACTAGCGACCCGCCCCGGCTTCGCACGGGTTAACAAATTATACATAAACCTTCCTCTTGAATCACTCTATCTATTAAAAAAAATCATCAAAATACGTTGCGTAGTTTTAAAGATCTAAGCATATAGACAGACAGACAGACAGCACGACTATGCTTTATACTATGTAGTGAAGCTAGTACCAGACGCTGCACGAACCGCGAAATAAGAAAACCGCGAATAAATGTGTAAGTGAACAAAACAATGCAACCGCGCTTGGCGGGTGTCGCTTGATTGCACAGCTGAGCCTAATTGCTTGCGACGCTAATATAAATGGATCGCTGAAAAGATTACACCCAATATCACGTGTTAACTTAGTTAACAACAACAATGGGTGAGTTGAAATATTAGATTTATTTTCACTAATTCCATGGGCAATATTGGACCTTATGTTATGATTTTAATGTCCTTTTTTATCTTCATTCTATGTTTGATTCTATCATATTGAAAATGTGTGGTTACTAGTAATGGTAAAAACAAAAAATATCTTGTATTTTTGCTGCACTAGTTAGAAATAATACAAATACTTGTTTATTAATACTACTACTAATAATATAGTAATACTTCTTTCTTTCCAGTCGTATGGTCATTGCCGAGAGTCGTGATTACCACAGACGCTTAGCACCACTTTCTTCCAGGCACTAGCTCCTGCACCGTTTGCAGGCAAGCCTGGGGCTTGAGTCCTGCATATGCCTTAACTGTATGTATCCACCGGGTAGGCGCTTTTCCTCTACTTCTCTTCCCTTCTCCGTGACTGATCATTATCAGTACCACCAGACTATCCTCGCGTCTAATACCTAGTCTAACAGATTATAACCATTATGAGTCCACCAACAAATAGACGTAACTGCGCCTTTATCCTACTCGTTAACTGGTATAAATATAAGAAGAACAGTTAAGCAGTTAATAAATGAAGCTTATAATTGGCTTGAAAATCTTAAAACTGAGAGAACGATGCCCACGGGACGACAGTCTGCGAGATTTTATGCAAAGTGGCCCGTTTAAACCTCTCTCATTTTAGTTTGGAAAACCGTCGATTCTAAAAGCTGAATTAAAATATTTTAATATCCCTTTAAATGACTTCAATAGGTAAGAAAACTGACGGAAAACTCGTCTGCCCTATTATTTTTAAATTATATGAATTTAGTTGGTTAATTTATTAAGTTGGGATTTAATCCTGCGTACCTATGTATCGCCACGTGAGTAGATTCCGGATTTATGACGCTCTAGAAAATGTAACTAACTCCCAAAAAGACCCAAAAAGGCGGCAACAGCTACCCCCGGGCCTAGGTGGGCGCAAGAAACAACGATCAGACCTTTCGTTCTCACCTATGACCGCTGCTCGCCGATTCAGATTTAAAAAAATGTTATTGTTCTTATCTTATTTTGGTACGACCTTGAAAATCGCTAACACTGATTGATGCATGCGAGATAAAGTTAAATCCTTGAGTGAGATGCGTCCCAATCACCAAGACGATCGTCAAAGTCGTATCAAAATCTATTCAGAACCATAACAAACTGTTAAATTAGAATCTATCTTCAGCTTGCATCAATAAAACTAAGAGTGCATTGTAGTACTTCTTTACTTTTTATATACAGACTTTACTTAATTCTCTATTTGTCGAAAAGTAAAACTAAGTAATTTGATGGATGAAAATATTTGTAAAGAGCATTTTTAATTGAGAATACCGTAATTAAAGTCCGGTATAATGCAATGAAGATGAATTAATTTTAGCACCACCACTAAATTAAGCTTCCGCAAATGAAACGGGGAAAAACGAACCCAAAGATTCGGAACGAGCGGCAGGAGCCAAAAAGCCGAGCGCGGATTAGGAGTATCGCGCACCCTAATCGGGGCAGCAGGCAACGTGGCACCCGTGGTTTAACGCAAAAATGTGTAGCATTGACGTACACTGATATCTAGAATTTGAAAGAATACTCTGACAGTACTCAATTTCAATAAATATATACAGACAGTAAGGTAAACGTAGTGCTCGACATGCTAATGCCCAATAGATGACACACTTCTGTTACCTTTATTGACAATGACTTAAGTTTCAAAATGATACCTTATGTACTGGTACCGCGTCAAGCACCAGTACGTTTACCTTCTATCAATTGGTAAAAAATATTAATTATTGTGAATGCACGAAGACACGTAAATAAAACTGTTTAATTTCAATTAGATTATCTTTTTAAAATCTAGATACGAGTTAAGTTTACTTAAAAAGAAGGTAATCTTTTACCCAATTTCTAAAAATAAAGAGGTTTCTTTTTCATTTGAGGCACATTTTTAATTACAGGTCCGGTTTTGCAAACCTATAGTTTCTTTAGGACAAGACAATATAATCTTAAAAAGCTATATCGCATATACTAGTATAGGTATTTATGTATATTTGCAAAATGTCGGTCTATCTTTCGACTACCCGATATAGCAACCAAAAGATAACAAAATAAATGCGGTCAAAATATTCCCCATCAAGTTAGAAACTACATATGTAGGGGGACCTTTTATTGGCCGTAAACTCAATTGACCTGACTGAACCAATCCTGAAGAAAGGTCCGCACCTATCTATTTATTTTGTTATGTGTATTACGCTATAAACATTTTGCGGGAATTTTACTAACTAGTTAGGTACTATTCATTTAGAAACTTACAATAATAAAGATAAACTAAGATATCTGTTTATAAGTTTTAGCTTAGATTTAGATAATTCTGTTTTCCCTGGTTGCCGTCGGCAAATTTGCAGCAAGTTGAAAAGGCGAGCCAGATAAAGCATTTATATAGACAATAGGATTTCCGGGTGGGTCAAACACAACTAGTTAGTTATTATTAGAGCCAACTTTCTTGCTTATACGCCGAAAACAAACTAAAAGGCTACTGTAGGCGAAAAGGTTACTTTTCTTTTAAGAATGTCAATTTCCTTTCAATCTGAGCAAGATGCAGTGTTGTTGAAATAAAGTTTTGTATTAATAATGTGAATATCCCTCCTCACATGGTATTGGTATCATAGAAATTTATTTTGTATACTCGACATGCCTACCGATACATGTCGAAATCAAAGTGGTTTTGGATATGTAGGTATATTTACGTTTCTACCATATAATACAAAGACCGAATTTGCTAGGAAGAGGCAACTACCTACTCCAATACTAGATGTTGCAATAGCCGATTGGGCGTCTGCGGTCTGCCATACAATAACAGCCACTGGCGCAGCTTCAAAATCAAACCTCTAACCGCGGTCATGTGATATCTAAATTAACTTGAAACAAACATGTTATCTAGAACTAGATATTGCTCGGAATAATAAACCAACAGGAACCGCCATTAACAGGCGTTCCCCTCTGCCAAAAGTCGGCGGCCGCCGGTCAAGGAGGTTATATAAAACTAGTTGCCATACGTCATACGCCATTCAGCAAACGTCAGTCTAAGCGGAATATTAGGAGCAGAAAATGCCGAATTGTAGCGTTTTCTCCTGTAAAAACCGGTCGGAAACATCTAGCGTACTTACAAAACACGTTTCTTTTCATATATGTAAGTACTGTTACATGTAAATATTATGAAATAGTGTACTAATTTAGCAAAAAACTAAAAAACATTGTCAATCTGAAAGTGATACCACTTCATGGTACTAGATCTAATTTAGGGTAAAATTTAAAGAAGACTTTCTAAATATTCATTAGGTATACCTAACTTCTAATTTGCGTTGCTTATTGTTACCTTAACACCTTATTTTTATATCAACATAATCCATTCAATGAAATAAATAGTATAAATCATAAATAACGTGATATTACCGATATAGGGTCATTGTGCTAGTTTCCGTCCATGCTCTAGTCTCTAGGTTTCGTCCACATGACAGATTAGCAAATAACATATTTGATATTTAATTTGCTACTTGCCAAATACATTTTTTATGTAGATAGATTTATTGTCTCGACATTAAGGATTGCATTAAGTCCAAATTTGTGCAGCAATGTAGATTTATATTCAATTTCGTCAAGTGGACGAAAACTAGAGCTGGACGAAAACTAACGCACCTACCCTACTACTGTTTGAAAATTCATTTTTGTCTTAGTTTCTATCGTATATTTTTTATTTGACATGTCCAATGTTTGTATTGTAATTTATTTATTTTAAGGTATTTACTGCCGTCATTTTCCATAAATAGGCACTTTTAATTTATTACTCTGGTATCACTCTACCATAGTCAGTGATGGGACACCATAAAAACCAATATCGATAAAATCTATATGAACATTATAAATAGATTGTTATTTTGATTTATTTTTTTAGATTTCCAAAAGATGCAATAAATTTTAAACATAAGTAGTTTTCAGCTTACCAAGCCATCGAAAACCTAAAAATATTGCAATATCAGTCACGTTTTAAATATCTAAGAACTGCATAAGTAAGTTTGTAATTCCATATAAATATATGCTATTACAAAGTTACTGTTGCAGTTCCTACAAATAGTAGGTAAAGTAAAGGTACACTACGATGTATGTACGATGTGAGTATGAATAAAGATGTGTTTAGTTATGATATGTGTATACATAGTATGGGTATGAGTACCCGAAAGAAGGACTGTCTACAAAAAGAGATGAGATCCCATGAAAAACATTACATGTCAAAAGGTGCAGTACGGTTACCATCAGTTTGTCACTGACATAAACGCCGTCGAGAACGTAATTTACTTTCTATGCATCCCGTTTGCACTAATATGCGAGTGCGAGCGAGATGTATAGAAAGTAAATTACGTTCTCGACGACGTTTATGTCAGTGACAAACTGATGGTAACCGTACAGGTCTCGCAACGCGTCTACTACAAAAAAGTTTTGACATGTAATGCTAATGTGAAACCAAGTCGGTTATTTTAATCAGTGCCAGGGGGTGTTGAAACCGTATCAATAAGATATCTTTTCTTTGTAATACATATAATGACTTGGCAATCGCACATAATGCTTTACTCTTACCGTACTCGTAAATATATGTAATGCTCAAACTGCAATTAGCGCTAGCGTTATGTTCAATTAGAATTATTTTTAATAGGTGACGATGATCCTTATGTCATTATGCAGCCGTGCGATGGTCAAGTCATTATAAGTATTACAAATTAAACATATCTCATTGATACGGTTTTAACACCCCCTGGCACTGATTAAAATAACCGACTTGGTTTCACATTAGCATTACATCTCAAAACTTTTTTGTAGTAGAAGCGTTGCGAGACTTGCACCTTTTTACATGTAATGTTTTTGATGGTTATAATTGACTAAAGCAGACAGTTAAAATTAAGTCAATAAAATATCGACAATATTATCGACAAGTCCCTCGCACTTCTACGTTTACTTAGATCTGACATCATCTCGTTCACGGACAGGGTTGTCTGTGTTTGTTCTTGTATTTGTGTGAATATAGTTTATGCTAGTGTTTGATAATTTTGTCGTGTGCGTGTGTAGCGACGCATGCAAAAAATGCATTAGTGTTTATATTGTTTGTGTGCGTTCCTCGCCCCCCGCGCCGAAAACGGCAGAATTTTTCACATAGAAACAGTGAACGCATATAAACCATGGAAGTATTCTGTCCGCTCAATTATGACCCAACGTAAAGTATTCGATTGTAGGCGGTGCTTACAGACTGTTCGATTGGCAACTTCAGTGCGGCCGAGATGACAGTCAGTGACCGATGGCTAAATTGGTTTATAAAAACTACGTTTTTTTGTAATTAAAAATGTCTTCATGTGTCGTGAAGTGGTGCAGAAGTTGTTTTAGTTCATATCAAGGACAGTGGAATCACTTTTCACTTGTAGTAAACAGATAACTTCAGTAAAATTTGGAATAAACATGACGACATTTTTTCAATACTACCGTGCTAAGCTAAAACGTAACAACTGCATACGACTTTCATAACAACATACGACTTTTTAAATTGCGAGGATAATAGGGATGGTTTTATGCCAAATGAAGTAGACTATTTTATTAACTTATGGTTTAGGTATTTTCTATATACAGTAGAATCCGCTTATAATGACATTGAAGGGAAGTAACAAACATGTCATACTAAGCGGATGTCATATAAAGCATAGTTGATAAACTTTTTATTTTATGTTTTCCAAATTAATCTCAAACTATTTTGTGAGAGATGAGTTTTATTAACCTTATACCAATTATCAACTTTCACCGAGAGTAAAAACTAAAAAACGTCACAGACGTCCTCGCAGGGAAAGATGTGGGGCCGGCCACGAAAACCAGCTAATTTGTCAGTATAACCGGACATAATTCTATAAAAATAGTATTTATAGGTCGAAGTCATCTTATCCGACTTTGTCACAAAGAATTTCATATGAAAACCAAACTTCGCACAGTAATTGCGTCATAGTAAGCGGTTGGTCAGTATAAGCGGAGTCATAATAAATAAATAAATAAATAAAAACGGATAAACGGATAATAAACGGATTCCACTGTAATTATAAATGTAGTAATAAATTCCTTCTTACAGATTTGTATTTTCCTTTTTTATTTCATGAGATGGAGCTATAAAAAAACTACCTAGTTATTTCAAATTAATAATCAAATTTGGTATTGTCATTTTACATTACTTTCCATTCAGATTCCCACAAGATGCTATTCGCAGAGAACTATGGAAAAAAGCTGTCCAATTAGAGAGACATGAAATTGAGTGGATGCCTGGCAAGATATCTAATGTTCTATTCATGAGATAACCCGTGAGATAATCATACCCGGTCTCCTATATGTAGATACATTTTATTCTATCACGCTTTCACTGAATTAATTTAACAAATACACACATTATCTCAAAATGTTGATCATTTTAATCCACCCTCTACTGTCACATATATGTAGGTTCTCTCTCAAGCCATTTCCGTCAGTAGAAAAGAGCGGCGAATTTAGAAAATGTAATACAATTGTGTAATACCTACTATAACCTAGTACCTAAGCAAATCCGTAATATTTTCAATTGTATCTGTTAGGGAGACCTGTTATTGGCTTCATGATTGTATCCTAGTTATAAGTCTATATAGTTTGTTAAAGCTGTTGGTCTTCTAATAAAATAAAATAAAATAAATAAATAAAATAAAGTAAGCTCGCGAACGGTTATGGTGCCATACAAAATTGTAATTATGCGCCTTTTTCTACTGACAAACTTGCTTGACCGGCTATATACATATAAAATATTTCCATTGGAACTGAAAGTGGGGATTTATTGTGACTCCGCCTGTTCAAATGTTTTTGACCCGATTCGTGTACGCATGTAAATTTTGCAGGCTGTATAGCCTGTCCGATTTCTAAGATCAAGTTCGCCATACATTTACTATGGCGTACTTGATCTTAGAAAAACGGACAGACTATACCAGTACGGCTACCATCAGTTTGGCACTGACAAACGCCGTCGAGAACGTAATTTACTTTCTATACATCTCGCTCGTACTCGCTTATTAGTGCAAACGAAATGTATAGAAAGTAAATTACGTTCTCGATAGCGTAAATGTCAGTTTTGACACTGTCAGTGACTCATGGTACGGGCTCTGAACGTGACTTCGCACTGCCATACAGATTGATAATAAAATATACAAAATACTTATTATAGCGGAATACATTTATACCTACAACAATGAATATTTAATTATGTTGAGTTAGTCTGTCATTTAATTTCATAACAACATTTTAACTAGTTATCTTTTAATCTGCATTAAATTATTATACGTGAATTATTTGACTGGTTCTTCAATGTATGGCATAAACCTATCCCTGTCCAAGTCATATTCTAATCAAATATGGACCGCGAACTCTCAGCGGCCAGTACGTACAGTAAGAAGGTTATTAGCGGATTAATGTCGCTGATTGGTAGTTATTGACATTATATGCATTTCATCTACACTTAGCTGTGTACATTAGTGTAATAGAGACAGGCTCTGTAAACGTATCGTCTTATTTAAATGTAGGCGTAATTGTGTATGTGTGCTAATTTGGCCCGAGAATTTGAACGGTAATGTTCCCAAAGGCGGTTTCCAGGTATATGCTTTCACTGCATAGAAATTAGTGCGTGTCACCACTCCATATTGGATTATTACTCCGAGAGATATTGTTAACCAGTTCAGTCCACGCGCATTGAAGAGACGCCAACATAATACCTACGCTCAATGCATACCAAATAATGCAAGAATTGTTTGATTTTAAACGTCAAATCTTCACCGCATCCTCAAAATATGTAATTTTCTTCAAAAAAATTTTAAGTTCATATTACGTACAAGGTACTTCTCGCCAGTCTTCGGGGACGGAACATCTATAAATCATTAAAGTTTTTGTCTGAGTTTGCTGTTTGTCGTGTCATGTTCTAGCGACGAGAGGAATTTGTGAATGGAGAGGGCTCGCACCCCAATCTCGAAATGAGTTTGAGAAGCCCATTTAGCACATAATGTTCGACACAAAACTCATTCCAGCGTGTAAAAGTTTCGTATAATAAAAGACTATTGGATTTTACATTTTCTATTTAGCTTTGAATACCTTTGCGCTGCGACTTTCTTACTTTGTCCCGTGATCCGTTTCATGGATCCGTGCGAGAAGAATAGATAAAACCTTACCTCGCATAAATAAGCTATGCAATGTTTTTGACAATTAAAGTAGATTAAATATGTACACCTCACCAAAATTTGAGGTATATAAAAGTTACTAACCCACTGACCAGTAGCCAATTAGTTCACAACATTAAAAAAAAGCAATTGATACTTTAGCTACTCGTATGTAACTTTTTTATTTGCCATCATTACGTTTTACTAAGCATGGCACGCATGGCACATAATTTTTTTTATTTTACAGAGTACTTAGTGAAATATTAGAGTGTTCTTACAGAGCACGTTGACTTCACCAAGAACACACATAAAAGGCATGTTGATAAAGTAGGTGCTAAGATACATTAACTAGCTAGAACACAGGTGGACTCGCCACCCCGCCGCCTTAATATTTAATGTATCGCCTTAACACCACTCTACCCCACATTCGGCCATCATACAATAGAATCTACGTCTCCATTATGTACGGATCTAGGGATCATCTTACAACAAAGAGGTTTCAGTAGGTATTAGATAGCAGGTCTCCGCAGATTATGATAGATGAAAGTTCGAGTCGTTATTTCTACTGATTATTACATTTAAAATAGGTACATCTTAAATCAATTTTTTAAACATGCAGATTACGTCTGCGAGCGATATTCCAAATTTTATATTAAAGGAAAAAATGGAAAAATTACGCTTCCGGCAGGACTTGAACCCGCAACCTCCGCAACCTCTGCACCTTCGCAAGATTCTGGTAGGCTTCCGTAGCTCAATTGGCAGAGCTAACGCACGGATTGCGGAGGTTGCGGGTTCAAGTCCTGCCGGAAGCGTAATTTTTCCATTTTTTCCTTTAATATAAAATTAGGTACATCTTACCATAACAGAGTACAAATACTGTAGTGGATACGTTACCCTCGAAAAAGCTAATAGGTATCTTGTATATTTGGCATTTGAAAGAAATCCATGAACGTAACCCCATCCATTCTCCCATGCATTTTCTATGGTGATATTTGGAAAGAACCTCAGCTTATATTTAAAAAACCTCGACCAAGGCTAGGACCACCGCCGAAGCGGCCGAGCGCTTCTAACGGTGCAAATAAGTATACAGCCATTGATTCTGGTTGCATGTTCGTGCCATTTGGGGTGGCGACCCTCGGGCCTTGGGGCCCCGGAGCGCATTCCATATTCAGGGAGCTGGCGTCTCACTCACGCTACGGGTCTCACTGATGCTACGGGTGACCATCGCCATACAGCGCAGCAATGCCACCTGCAATAAAAGTCGAAGCATCTTGAAAATATATATAAAAATATTTACTCGTATATCCTGTTTTTATTTAAACAATTGATAATGGCAATGATGATGTACTTACATTAAAGTTTATAATCTGAGTTATACACAATATAAATTCATTTATACGGTTTCATTTATCCATGCTCTCATTTTTCTCTTAATACATTGCTACGCTCGTTTTTAATTGTATTCAATTTCGATTTGTGAATAAAGAGAAGACAAAAAATGTAATTTCGTTTATGAGAATTCGAAATATATTGAAGGTATGTAAAATAGTTATTTACAATACAAGTGCGGAAAAGAGGAAATTCGAAACGAGTGGCGATAAATTAAAACACGACCGAAGGGAGTGTTTTAAATCGACACGAGTTGCGAATAACCTATTCGCACGCGTATCGTACAACGTTTCGTTTTACAGTACATATACCCTTTTAAATATTTGACATAGCAACGAAAAGTGCTTATTTACGCACTAGTGCGTAAAATAGCACTTTTCGTGCGATGTCGAAACTCCCTTCGGTCGTGTTTTAATTTATCGCCACTCGTTTCGAATTTTCTCTTTTTCGCACTTGTATCGAAAATAACTATATCTGATTCCACTCCACTGATTTACTCAGAAAAATAAATCTTTCGTTTAGTAAAATTTTGGAATAAGCAAAATTACCATGATAGTTGTCAAAGATTTATCTAACTGAGAAACACGGAGATTGACCCTATAGCCAATTCAAAACTCAACATGTAGACAAATTCGTTCCATCTATGATCCTGATCTCGGTCATTTTTACTAGATTTTCCACATTATTTTCCAGCAGTTGAAAACCATAATTTACTGGGATACTTAATAATATTTTCTAAGCCGGAACGGTACGCTAACTCAGAAATAACACACGATACTAATAAATTAAGTAAGGTTTAAGAGCTTCCGGAACACTCGGGGTCATTCATCTGCTAAATATAAGTATTTATTAAGAGCATGTCTTCTATTTCCGCGGCGGCATGGGTGGCAGCTCCATAAATCAAAATAATTTGTTCCCAGAAATTTCACCGCCGCTTGATTCACATTCTAAATAATTTAAATAATCGCCTTAATTCTTGGAGTTCCGTTGACAAGTATATTCCTGTCGGATGCTTTAAGTCGTATACGCGTATTTTTAGTTGTTTCCAGTAATTACCACTGCGATATACAGTCGTAGAGATTTCGGTGAAGTCTACTATATTCAGATGGTATGAAATCTATTGAAATTGCAGCCGACTGTACAAAACATAGAATTTATGTTAAAATTAGTTCTTACTCTGATTTAATCACGCTACCTACGCAGATTACAGGTGACATCTTAAAACATTACAATTTAACGTAATTAATGTAAGTAAATTTTTATATTAAAGGAAGAAATGGAAAAAGTTACGCTTCCGGCAGGACTTGAACCCGCATCCTCCGCAATCCGTGCGTTGCTCTTAACCAATTGAGCAACTGAACAATTAATTGAGCAATTGAGGAATTGGGCTTGGTTAAGAGCAACGCACGGATTGCGGAGGATGCGGGTTCAAGTCCTGCCGGAAGCGTAACATTTTCCATTTTTTCCTTTAATATAAAATTTGGAATATCGCTCGCAGACGAAACTGCTTGTTAAAAAATTGATTTAATGTAAGTACCTAAAATTTTAAACGTACCTAATAAATATAAATGCCTTAAAATTGAATGTGATCATATTAGGGATGACTTGGAAAACTGAGGGTGAAATAGTTTTCCAAATTGTGTTAGGTAAATTTCCTGGTAGGTATTTGCAAAATTAAGTTTTAAATCTAAAATATTATTAGAATATGGGTTAATTTTATAAAACTCCTTATTTAATGTACACCTACACTACACACTTATAAACTGAATTGGTCTTTAGTAAACATCCCTAGCTACTTCATAATTACGGCGTCACCAAACTTCTGTAGGTAATTACTTTTGTTAACAGCTAAATTTATCATATTTGGTTTATATCGCTCTTTGATCATGATACGGAAAATTATAATAAGTACGCTTGAAAACATTCCCTCTACAATTCGTATTTACGTAAAACGGCCGTATAAGCCCTCTTTAACTAAAATGTTGCGTGACTAATCGGTTAATAAGTTAATTTATACATATATTTTAGAGTAAAATCTAAAATCTTGTTGGAGGATAAAGTGACTAAAACTCAGAAAGAGCATCAGCTAGCTGGGATTGATGACATATTTTGTTAGTATACAGTATTTAGGACTACGAGTAATAGTAGGTTTATATTTGAAAAGCCCTATTGTTCCAAAAAAATGACCGATGATATTGAAATACCTCACTATGCAGAAATAAGTAACATTCTCTATGAACTAAAGAAAAATACTATCAGAGGGCAGGTAGGTTATATGTACCGTAAAACGTAAATGTTTAACGTAATAACGTGTTTTATTTTATCAAAAAGTAAAAGAGCTGGCGCAAGATAGGAAATGCTGGAAGATACTCCACCGACAACTCTTAAGTTAATGATGAATGATGATAAACATAAAATATTAATATTGGTACCAATAAGTATTGTCAGTGAGACCAATTCTGACTGAACTATTTTATATGGGTTTGATCTTGTTTTGATACGTTCCTGACGATTGTCTTGGAGATTCGTGCGCATCCCACGCACAACTTTCGTTTCGCATGAGCCAATCGGCGTGGACGAACTTCAAGGTCGTGTAAAAACAAATTGAAACCCGTAATCAATTGCTAATTCATAATGAGCCTAATTGTAGTTAAGATAAAAAAATATCGATTCAATGCATTATCCGTTCTTTGCTTAGATATCCGTAAGTGTGTATCTCAGATTTAACCCCGGCGTCTACCGTCTATTAAAACTAAGTTTATGTTAACTTCTAATTCATTGAAATTACATCCAGGCAAAGCAATCGAATAGTTGCCCGTTTCAATATTGACCGAGCTAGAGGTACCAACCCCTTAGCGGGCCTAGTGACGTACCGTTGTTTGCCGACTACGTCCATCAACGTTGCCGGAAAACTGGCAATGTCACTGGCAACTGGACTGACAGCTACTTGTCAATGAAAAAAGAATATCTGTTTGATAATTACCGTACATACTTACATAAAAACTTCTAAATTATACTGTTTTTTAGCGAACTTAAAAGGATACGCATACGCAAGGACATTCGCGAACGCATATACCTACATATTTTTCATTTGGTTGTTTCAATATTTTGTAGGTAAATAATTTAATGAATGAATGCTTTTAGGTATTTAATAAATATATAAGCCATACTAAACTTAATCATTAAACACACATATATAGATATATCTCAATATAAATATAGACTAAACATGTAAAAATACCTAACACTGCTGCTCCCAACGCAAAGGTGCCCATCATATTCGCTGCGTTGCCGCGTTGGATTGCGTTAGACAGCCTTTGCACAAAAAAATTAATAACCTACCCGAGGTTATTAATTAATCAATCAAAATAAACTTACTTTTCGAAATTTTCTTTCTTTTAAAAATAGGGATACTTGCTCGAGAAATATTCCCAAGAATACAACTATTAAATATTATAAATACTATAAATTTTATAGCAACTACCACTATGCCTACAACACTTGCCCAACAACCGCCTAGGTAAACCCCTTCCATCGAATTCTCTTCACGGTTTGCTCTAAAACCGACCGAAAGCAAAACTTTGAAGTTGAACTAGTACCTATTCTCGCTATCCTTCCCGGATTATCTGAGAGGATAGTTAATTTTAACTAAATGCGCAATTATAAACTGAAATATTTACATAGATGTAATATACTAAAGATAAAGTGACCAAGTCCTCTAGTGGCTGAGGCCGGAATCGAACCGGCGTCGGCAGCTTACGTGGCTAACGTCTTGACCACGAGACCACCCGGCCACGGCGGTACCCGTCTCAAACTCTCGAGTATATGCATCTTTGAAAGGCTAGGTGCCTTAACCAAATCTTAAGGGCGAGCAGTAGGTACGCGTGTTCGCACATCCTATGAGAATCCACGATAAACGAGATGTAGCGAGAGAAACGGTGCTGCCATCAATACACCTTGGGAACAAATCAAAAACGATCAAATCATCAAAATAAACATGTTGCCGCCAGGATAGTTGGGATAACTGGTGACTACATAGAATAAATATTCACCATCGAGATAGTTTTCAATCACATGCTTTATAAGTTATGTGTATTTATACGAAAATGCGAGACAATTATTAGATTCCACCAACCACACCGAATTCTACGCACAATTCCTTTCGGGTATGACAAATAGTTGGTCACGTTATTAATACAGAGAAGCCAGGTAGGCCGCGTAATTAAAACGTGTCTGTCTTCATTTCAAACTTATTTCATTCCGGGACAAAACAAAAGGCTCAGGGTTGTCAAATGAAGATACATATTATCAAATTATAATTATTAAATGAACTGCTTGCACCTTCCTGCGGATTTTGCATTAGGCATAATTTAAAATTGTTTTTAATTGACCGAAGCGTAGCGAAGGTCTACGTTTTGACTCGGGCATTTTGCTTTTGTATGTCCGGATGTTCTCCTCTACAGGTCACAATTCTCAACCGATTCTTGTGAAATTTTGTGACCAGATTCTATGAGTAAATAAAATTTTTTTGTCGATCCCGTTTTTGGAAATATTCAAAAATGGAGGAGTTGTGATACCTCGCGCTTAAACAAATAGTCGTATCGATATCATAAGAGTATTTTCTTTTTGAGACATATTTACATAGTCAATGGCAAAAAATGCAGAAAAATTGTATTGCTGGTTTAGGCGGTATTTAGATATTTAGTTTGACCTCGAGAATGAGTAGCCGAATTTCGTCAGCTTAGTTAAGAACTATCATGGCGTATTTTGTAAACAATCGCTTTTTTTGTTTGCACACAGAAAGTCTGGGTTCGATCCCCAGTAAGACATTTGTATTTTTTTTTCACTTAAACTTCGTATTTTTTTAAATAAATTAAAATCTTTGTATTGTTGATTGGTCAAACCGCTGTGTGGCGCTGTCATCGTGCACGGTCCCAATAAGTTATGCTCGCGAGGTCTACAGCTCACAGAGCCACTAGTTATATCTTAGTTAGACACCTATGATCTATACGTGGAAGCCGTGGAGTAAATTGTTGTGTGTACGAGTATGCTTAATTGCGACTCTAAATAATTGGTTTTAGTTCAATAGAGAACTATTGAAATGATAGTTATTAACTTACAAGTGGCACCAACTTTGAATCACACGTGATTAAATTAGGAACACTATTTCAATTATTTCATTAAACCCAACTAGGGAATTAATTAAAACCATGTATTTTATTATTTCATTAGTTAATCAACATTATGTAATACTAATTAGTAACTATGGCCGGGCGAGATTAGAGTTCAGAGTGTTAATACTATTATATCAAATAAAGCAGCATAAATAAAGCCTAGAAGGTAATTAGGCAACCGTAGTAAAGTCACTTAAAAGTTTAAATGTGTCATTCTGCCATTGTATACAATATAAATACATTGTCCGATTATCGTAATAGAGACAGCGATAGAATTCTGGCATTACCTTTTCAGCTTCGACCTATGTTTCTTTAATATTTTTAGACAAACCCTGTTTCTATTATAGCTTCCTGTAATGGTTTCAGTTTTGTCGTGACTTGTAGCCAGCGCTAAATGTGCAAACTAAAGAGTTCTCAAGGCGTGGCCATGGGTTCTCGCGGAACTATTCGCTCGTTACCCTAATGGGCGCAGGACCAAAGATAAATTTGTTCAATGGGCGGACATTAGCACCGAGCGAATCAACTAATACCGACCTTCAGACTGGCTTACAGGTTAAAAATGGTAATGGACTGTTTTTCTGGTCTAAATTTATTGCTTACGCATCCGTTTCTCTAAGTATGAGCATTTTAAAGAAAAAAATAAGTTCGGACATGATTCTCAATTCTCAATAACTAAGCTTCCAAGACACCAGCAGTTATACTCTTCGGTCGGAACCATTTGTGACTTACGCATGGACTGTGACATAAAAATAATAATAAAATAAATAGGCAAGTGAATCCAAAGAAAGAGTAACAAAAAAGTTACTCAGCAGTACTTTGTTTATGGAATAGGTACCTATAGCGCTAGCGATAAACCGCGAAATTCAGTAAAATGCTGCAAATGATGTTAAAGGTATGAAAATCGGTACGATTGATCTTTAGGACATTTGAAACAATTTGACCCGAAGCACCAACAAATTTAAAAAAACGAGAGGAGTTATGACGTCATCTTTTTTTGGATGGAACTTTAAAAAAATGTTTAGAAACCTATCGGTAATAAACAAAAGGGCATTCAGAGCCGATTCTAAAAATATATCACATCATTACATTTCAGTCATTTGTTTTTTATTATATTAAAAATAATTTTCATACCAAGTTTGGTCTTCTCCAGATACAATACCGTTCAATATTTTTTTGTAAAATATACCTCAAATTATACCTAAAATCCTCATATCTAACCCTAATAAAGTTATTTTGAAAATATTTACACTTAATATATTTTTTAATTTTTCAATTTTATAAAGTGTGATCTATGAATCTCTCAATTAAATATTTAAAAACAAAGCATACAATTAATATATAACGGTTTTTTCAGAAAGTCGCTTACATCTCGGAATCTATAAAGTCGTAGTAAAAATTGTCTATTTATAATTAACTGAAAAAACTCACCTTTAACGCCTCCTCCTTTCCTCGAGTTCTCCACCCCCCACTCATCAGAACTTTTTCTTACTTAAAGCTTAGATATATTACCAAAGGAACATGTAAACCAAGTTTCAATACTCTTATTTTACCCGAATGACGTTATACTTGTGTTGAGTAATTCGGCAGGGATATTATTATTATTACACTTTGTAAATGAATAAATAAATACTAAATGTAAATATTTTCAAAATTGCTTTATTAGGATTAGATGGATATTAGGTATAATTTGAGGTATATTTTACAGAAGAATATTGAACGGTATTGTATCTGGAGAAGCTCCATGCCCAGTCCAGCCCAAACTTGGTATGTTTATTATAATTTAATAAAAAATACTGAAATGTAATAATGTGATATATTTTTAGAATCAGCTCAGAAAGCCCTTTCGTTTAATACCACACACGATAGGTTTCTAAACATTTTTTTTTTTAATTCCATACAAAAAAAATATGACGTCATAACTCCTGTCGTTTTTTTTTACTTTGTTGGTACTTCGGGTCAAATTGTTTCAAATGTCCTAAAGATCAATCGTAGGTACCGATTTTCATACCTTTAACACCATTTGCAACGTTTTTTGGTGAACCGCCAGCGCTACTATTTACTTAGGTAGGTATACGCCGGTATAAGTAGTATTTGTCAAGCCAAACAAGGCTCTATCAAATTGACGCAACAAGATATTCGTTCCCCGAGGCCTGTCGCGCGAGCCAAATAATTGAATCAGGGATGTGACGGAGCCGCTCATTACTCACGGAGCAGGTGACACAGTCAAGGAGAAGCCAGAGATATGAAGATACAGGGTGTAAGAAAACGTTAAGTGAATTGCGGTAATGTCTGTTTTGTGATACTATGTACATCTTGGATGTGGTTTTGTTTGACAGTAACGGAGATTAACTTACAAAATATAACGTTTAATTTTTTTTTACCTTTTTTCGTAAATTATTCTCACCAAATTACTTCTAACATAGTATTAACTAGTTGATACAATAAGTGTGAAACATAATTTTGTTACTTGGACTAGGCTATATCCTCCTCATCGTCATCGTCCTCGCGATGTCCCGGCTTTTTGCTACGACTCATGGGAGCCTGGGTGCCTAGCCAAAATGCCAATCGTTAGCGCTACAACAACAAAACGCTGTTTCTCTATCGCACAAATATGTAAGAGTTATAGAGAGACAGAAAGCATATCGTTGTCGTAGCGCAAACGATTGGCATTTTGGCTAGGCCCTCTGGAGTCCGCTTGATAACTAATCCTAAGAATTAGCGTAGGCACTACTTTCACGAAAGTATTTCCTCACGATGTTTTACTTTACCTTAAAGCGACTGGAAGCGAGGGTTTGAACCCTCGACCTCCGGATTGAAAGTCGTAAGCTCTTACCACTAGGCAGTAGCACATATGGGCTAATCTCCTCTGTTCATATATATTACTGGTATAATTCATCCATTCATCAGCCTGTGGATTGTTCGCCATCGTTATTACAAGTCTGATATATAATACCGTTTGACCCCTATGACCCGTTAGTTACAGTACAGCGCATTCGTAAATCATGATTTAAGGAGGCACTGGTTGCTACAACATGACATCGCAATTTTAAACCTGTTAAAATCTAAGGTATTTCATATTACACGATTAGAGGCTGTCGATAGCAGGCTTAATAATGATGTTTCGGATCGTACGTGAGAGCTGAGGTGTTCTTTTAGTCGTTAGGCGGTGCAAACGTTCAGGCAACCAGCATAAGTTCGCCTTTGCTTACGCCTAGTAGTTACGAATCTTGAGGTCACGATTTTACTGGCCAACCTGATGAATTGATTCGCTAGAGCTCTTTAAGCAATGGAAACACGTGCCTGCTTATCGGAGCTGTAATCTACCGGCCCTCCTCGACTTTATTGGATCTGAAGAGTTGCCAGCGACACTCCTTCCCACAATTTCATATTTATCACGGCAATTTAGTGCAATAATAGTTATAAAAATTAAAGAAAATGTATAAGTATCACGAACTTTCCTATTCCTAATTTAAAAAATGATGTTATAAGTTATAAGTAACATATTTATTACGCCCAAAGCGTATTTCAATAAAAAATAATTTATTTTAAATTAAATAAATAAAATTAAAAATTGTTTATGAAGAAATATGTGCCTAAGAATTGTACAGGCCACAGACTTGTCATTCTCGCGCTCGCGCTTGACAGACAGCTGAAGTGTGCGAAAGGGAAGCCATCACGTATATGAACATCGCATGAGTGCGAAAGAGTCACACTACAAATGAGAAAACGTGACCATTTTTGAGTTTGACGACGGCCGCTGACGGCCAAGAGCGTATCACCGTAATTTTCAATTTGAAAAATATACACAAATTCGGAAGAAAACTATTTGATAAAGTAATACAATGAAGATAGTGTCTTGTAGTGTACGGTTCAGTGTCACGGGGCCAAATAAACCTAGCAAATACTCATTTCAGAGGAATAATGTTATTCCGAGCGAAATTTTCTTAACGATATTTTGTCAAATTAACAGCATAAAAAGTGTAAGAAGCCGGTTTATACAGTTGATTATAAGTTTTTCTTCCTTTGTATGCTAATATTTTATCATATTACTCAATAATTTAAAATATTTTGTGTAAAAACATAAACTGTTACTTTACGCTAGGGCTTGACAAAATGTTCAGATGACAGTTCCGAGCGAAATTTTCTTAACGATATTTTGTCAAATTAACAGCATAAAAAGTGTAAGAAGCCGGTTTATACAGTTGATTATAAGTTTTTCTTCCTTTGTATGCTAATATTTTATCATATTACTCAATAATTTAAAATATTTTGTGTAAAAACATAAACTGTTACTTTACGCTAGGGCTTGACAAAATGTTCAGATGACAGTATCGATAACTTGTCGGTATATTAATAGCTAAAGTCTATTTTTTTATTCGCTAGACTAAAATGACATTTCATAGTATGACATGACACTATGAAATGTCATTTTAGTCTACGGAATAAAAAAATAGACTTTATGTAATCATTTCTTCAAAAGACAATTAAGATATTAACCTTTATAATCGACTTCAAATAATAACGATTGTTATACCCTTTTTGAAGGTGCAGATGTTTAGCAGTAAATTTAAACTTCACTTTCCAACACAGTAAGAGTTAGACTAAGATAAGGCTGTAACGATTTTGATAGCACACGCAGTGCAGATGTTATTTTATACATTATAATGTCGTACAATTTAAACGTTTAAAATAACACATTTGAAAAAGTAGTCGATAAAGCAATCAAACACCGACAGATTATTAATATGTTGTAACATGACATCACTATTTTTGATCTCACATAGACAATTTACGCACACACTTGCATTTCATTTTTGGTCGCACTTTTGAAGATTGACAATTGTACTTGTCTATTCTAATTCTATGGTACAGGCCAGTTCGAACTTACGCTGACATAAAAATGTAAATGATGCCATTCAGTTAATATGCATTTCCCTCACATTGTAGATGTACTTATTGGTGCGAGCGAGACGCACGATAACTTATAACAGCATTCAGATCTGACTAAGTTTGAATGAGTAAATCTTAAATTATTTATAGTTTAAACATCATGATATCATTTTGTAAGGATATAAGGACAATACGGATAAAGTTTTGTGTTACTGAACAATGTTAACAGCACAAAGACGACGAATTCACAGGAAGGAAACATATCTTATATAATTTCAGTGAATTCACTAAGACTCGAGGAAGATATCAGCCATTAGGCCCAAGGTTGAACCTTATCAGAGAAAGTGCATGTACTGGCACTTAAGCAGCAACCTCTTTAAAACAGCAATTAAACGAATTTATTAAATCCAGCAACGCAGCAGTTACTAATGACCGGTGTCCCTGGCGCGGCTGCGTCTTAAGTTTACACGATCCATCACATACACGAGTCTGCTACTATTAAGTCATTAATTAAACGCCACTGACAGCTGCACAAGCCAGAACTGGCCCTTACCGACTTGATGATAAGGCTGAAACTGCCACGATTTACGACGGGCACCAAGTTAATGGGGTGACATTAGAAAGGGACGCACTGTCGACCGCTAGCAAACAAATAAAGCTACTCGTTAAATAAATCACCGCAGTCAAACACCATAGACCTTTACGCACCTCTACTCCTGTGAATAAATAAACATAATAACATGTTTAGCACAACTCATGAGCCCATTGTGTGGTCCGTACCGTAGTGTCGGCAAAGGGTATTTTTGAACGGGTTGAATTTGATGCTCGCCTCGCCACCGAACGGCGCAGCACTTTATTTACCTTGTTCCGAGTCTGATCGAAATTTTCAACAGTTTTTAAGCAAATATGCTTTATGTCGCCCGCTAATGAACTTTACTATTCTCAGTAGCTTCATATGTTACGTAGAAATGTTCTATGTATTGTATACTGAGTTAGTAGGTACACAATATAAATAGAACCAAATTAAGTAAGTGCTTCTCATGATTTTTTGGAGCTTCATGTTTATTCTTACAGCAATTCACCGTGGATTAACGAGTTCATTGTGTTAGTTCTATTTTTGAAGTATTCTCAGCTGAAACCTTATTCATCCGGTTAGAGCCTCATTTCTTTTGACGTCAAAACCTATCGTATGGGGTCATTAGCATCCGAAAGCCATTGTTTAACTGGCCGTGACGCCAATCCCTTTCATCAGTCTCGGTCAGGCCTTTGTATTTTATTGACTGATTTTTCCTGAATTCGTGATTTTTTACGGCAAAAAGTGAGAATACGGAACGTGCACAGCTGAACGGTTTGATTCGTGACTTTGGGTAAAAATCGCGTGGCGTTCTTGAAAACATTTGAGGAATGGCACGCGATTTAAACCTAAAGTGGATGATAAATCATATCGTTTCTACAATTGTAGGTACATATATGGACTATATGGAGCAGCCATCAATAGCCTAAGCCGAACGCTGCTTTGGACATCAATTCAATTATATCACCTTGATTGAAGAATTCGATGATGACGATGTGGATTAACTGTAGAATAATATTTAGCACTATATATACTTGGACCTATAGACGTTTTAGAGACGTAGCTATTCCAATTCGCGGTCAGTCAATGATGGAATTAAATAGCACTCTCCCGAAGGAGATTACCATAACGAGACAACGAGTTAGGGAAAACTTATAGTAGCCCCGCATCCCAGAGGACAGAGTGAGTTGAGAATAATGAGTAAACGCACCAAGTTAGCCCCTGAGGTCGAATCCATAGGAGTTTTCTGGATCATTTTGTGTTAAATTATCCACGCTCAAATAATTACAAACATAAAGCGTTTGCTAAAAAATTGTTAGATAATCCCAATGGATTAAGAGGAGGTAACTCAATCAAACTTTTCAGCAGCTTACTTTATAACTACCAAAAAACATTTAAATAACCGGACGTTGAAATATAGCATCTGATAAAAAACATTTATATTCATTCGATATTTTGAACGTGTAGTCATAAATCCGTATGTGAGCATTATTTATTGTTGCAATATAGCGGACGGCCGCTCATAAAAACAATTATGGAGAAAGGTGCGCCCGGTCTGCTCTGTTGTACAAAAAAAATGCACTTGATTGAATCAGGATTTTTGGGTGTTTTAGGGTGACATAAGAGTACAGTATCGACGAAATAAAGACGTTTTGATAACAACTAAGTTGCTGATTTTAATATCAGGTTATGAATTAGATCAGATCCATAACTAATCCAGAACTAGGTACTTAAAAACCTATTATTAAAATCAGAATACGCCTGTTACTTAAACCAAACTAAACTCAATTATTAAACAATTATCTTTAATTCAACTAACAATTAAACATGTAAATTATTTATAGGTTAATTTTCAAGTTCTAAGTGTCTAAAACTGTCTGAAATCTGCGGTAGGTATAAATGTCAGGTCTAATCAAGATGTCAAGTCTAAACTATACAAAGAGAAATCTCTCGGTATGATAAACGCGTCTGAATTTTCATGCGTCATGAAAATAATTACATAAAGCATTGCAAACAGAATGTAAGATAGCGTGGTTTTCTCTTTCAATTTTTATTGTAAGTGGAAGTTTCATGGAAAATATGCATTTGAAGTGAATATAACCAAACATTTTGATGAGATCTGGGGGCGTTACTCCAAGAACTACTGTATTATAATAAATAATGAATATAGTGAATACATTTTTCACCTTACGTCCATGTGACAGTAGCGAAACGGTCAAGCCACATATTTTGACTTAGGTGTAGAGATTGTGAAGTTAGGGCTTGTAGAGTTAGAAGCTTGGCTCTACAAGAGATCTGATAACTTTTTGTCAGTGCGAGCCTTATGGTTTCGTCTTGGCAACATTTTACATGAAAATGTTTTTGGTGGGATCATATATACTTAATATCTATGCGTGTCCGCATACTTAAATATTTGCAAAGGTATATAAGCACATTATTTGCTTAAATCGGTCTTAGGGTGATGTAAGTACAGTGAGCTTCAAAAGTAGCGGATCCTACTACGCGTCAAAAGTATCTGACTATTCTCAAACAGATTCTAGAACAATTGAAGGGATGTTTCCAAAAACAACATAACTGACTACACTGGTTGACACCTGAAACGATTAACAATGTTCTTAAAAAAGTGTCAACCGCTTTAAGCAGTTATGTTGTTTTTGTAAACATCCCTTCAATTAGACTGCAATACATAGATATTTTTGAACGTGAACTGTAGGTAGAGATCTATTTCTATTCGGAAAAGTATTTCAGGCCGGCAAATACTTTGACTGTGTTGACATTGTGTACATGTGATAGAAAAGTTAGCTTACAGTCTAAACATGCCGATGTCTCATTACTCCAGTAAAACACTTCGTCAGAGCAGAATAAAAGACCTTCGTTCAGTAGCGGTACGTATTTACCCACCACGGAGCAATTTACCGAAGTGAGCTAGCTGTTTTTTCCACCGGATTTTTGTTCCGAAACGATTCATAAGTGGGTAAATGTTTGTAAATTGAAAATGTTGCCGCACGGAAACAAAGAAAAATGACAAACTCCAGTGAAAAAACGCAATCTAGGGGTGAGAGCAGAATTCTGTGTTTTAACTTTTAATGAGCCGTCTTCGCGTAATGCGGTGCACATAATAACGCAATATATCTTCGGCGCAGGTGACTGTCACGCTACATTGGCTCTTTTATTTCATGGCCGCCATTCCGACTGGAAGTCTCATCGCACCCCGTAATATAGTCGTAGTCATTTTTATTTTACGATTTTGTAATGTCTTCGGAGCGTATGAAGCGCTGGAAGCCGCAGCGCTTTCTGTCAGGCGATATTTCTCCGCGCGCCGTCAGTTATATTACTAAACCATTTTGGGATTATTGTGGTTGCTATATTTAAGTACCTAACCGCGTTAGGCTAACACCGTATTCTAGAATTTACAACATGTAAGCCGCTGTAAGGCGCTAATAAAATCTTACGTAATTTTGTGATACGTGCTTGGGGACGCCTTGGTTATTGGGCTGTCAGTTAGACCAGTGTGATAGTTTTTGAGTGACAATTCCAATTCTTCAATACCATTTTGGTAGCAATATGCCTAACATATTATATTATACAGCAGTCCAGATACACCATTTCGTTTAAACATAAAACTTGCCAGCACTCTGTAACTAGTAAGAAAACAAGCCACCCATATGTGGCGAATACAGGCCGGATAGCAAGCCGAGTGGCAGGTGACAGCTCCGCGCTTCGAAGCTGGGAATATCCCCGCTAACTTTTTGGCAATATTGCTGGCTGTGATAGAATGACAGGGACGAGACACGGCGTTGTTGGAGGTATTGACGTAGAGCTTCACAGCACAGCAACAGCCATAAAATAAATTGTAAATAGTAAAAAGTTCGAGTGAGTCACAAAAATTCGTAATCTCAAAATGGTCAGTACGGATATGATGGTCGTTCTTGTCTACGTGACAGCGTGATAAAACGGTGTTCGTCACTTTCTTTCCCACGGTGTTAAACAGTGACAGTTATTTTGTCACGTGGATAAAGATGGATAAAGCTATCCATAATAGGCTGGCAGGTTGTTACATTTAGCGATTCCCAAATCGGCCAATTTCTCAACTGATACACATTGTCTGACCCAATACATACCTATACATATGTTAAACTTATTAAAACACGACTATGATCTGGTCTTGTGTACCTACTCGAAAACGTATCTAATCTATTCAATACGATCGAAACTTCAAGAAGGTCGGAGGCAATAGATAAATTAATTTTATTTGAACAATGCCTGGGAATAGAGAATGAGGAAACTGGGCCAAATGTAGTGGTCAGGCGACCTCAACCCTCTGATCCGACCTAATTTAAACCATTTGTCGATTGGCCAAGAAATCGCATAAATTTAGAGACTTTACTAAAAGGGGCATTCGAACTTTAGAATTGTTCACCTTGATATGACATTACTGTACGATCACATTAGTGTACGTACGTACACATTAGTGTACGATCTTGATGTTGATCGTGATCTTGCTTGCATTTACCGGTTGCATTTATCTGATCTGACAAGGCATAGGGAAGCACTGTAATGCTCGGAAATGTAAGTTTAAGAAAAAATTGGTCATATGTGTAATTGTGTACAATTTTCGAACACGCAATCATTTCAATAGGTCAGCGGAAATTCCTTGAAATGGGATTATTTACAAGGGGTTGAAGAAATATTTATAGTTGAAGAAAAATAAACCCTGCCCAGTAGGAGCCGGGATTAGCGATCAAAGGTTCTTGAGGGTCAAGGGATCGTCAAAATCCAAATTACGTCTGGAAGCTATTGGCCCTTCCATATCGATAATACAGAAAATATAACTACAGAAAGATGACTATTTAAACTTCTTGTTTAGCTTGATAGTTATATCAGTGTTGAATGTCGATTTTCATTTATTTTTTTGTTTATTAATGTCAAAACACTTCGTCATGCTTCGTAAAGACTTCGTAGTATTCGAGAAAGGATCAGAAACCTAGATGCCACGGAGGTTTTCCACTTCACAAAAGACCTAATACAAAAAATTAGGCGATTAACTTTTATTTTATTACTTTATTTGCAATATAATGACGGTGCCTGGCTACTTTTGAGTCAATTCAAAAAAATAAGGCAAGGTCAATGTGGCTATTCCGTTCACGACCATATATGTCTTTGCTTTTCAATCGTAGGAAAAAAACCATCTGCTTTTGATTGCTGAAACTAAAAGCAATCGCTGCTTTGTCGATGAAATTATCAATTTTGTTCGTTGTTCGAGAAAAACGCTAGTAGAGGAAATAGCCCATATGACGGAATTAGCCACATTGACCTTATGAGTAGTTGTTGAAGTCATCCTTCTGTATAATGTTGTATCATGTGTCGATATAACAAGATTGGTTATTCCAAGCGGACGCATAACGAACTCATATAAATGCGATATCGCGCGACGGTCCGGCCAGAGCTCACCTTGCGACCTCCGCCCTGATGTATTCAAAATCTAACCTTTGCCTTACACACATCGACGTTGGATTTGCTCCGAGCCACTTTCACTTTCCAAGTTTATGTGAGGGACACGCACCCGAGGTCTCGTCCCGCGGAACCACCATCGATTTGAGAGCACAATTATTTAAAAAACTCGCTAAATTGAAGTGTTTGTTTTACCTTTGTCCATTGACCATTGTTAGATTGCGAGTGATTGTCAATTGTTATCACATTGGGTGTGACATACATAGGCAAGATATTTCATAGTTTTCATACTATGAGAAATAAAAATGAGGTTTCTTTTATTAACAATTTTATGTCGCTCAGTAGTAGTGCTTAAGTAAGGAGACTAAGGCTACAATTTACGGGGTAGTATGGTTTAATACAAGATCTTCAACAATTATAATATTTTTTGTTCATCCACTTCGAAAATTGTAAGGTATAGCCACAAATTTTAAGTAAGTATGTATTTACTATTAATTGCAAACGTACCTAACGGATTTGTTTTTATAAGTACTAGTTATTCTGATGAGCGGAAATATTCAAATACTCGACGTATTCTACGAATAAAATAATTCCTGAATATTATAGTGAAGTATCTACGGTAAAATTCTTGGCTTTATTGGTTTATGTTGGAATTTGTAGACAGTAACATCGGTAGCGTAGCGTGCGCGAAGTGAACGTTTTCCGCCAATTATCTTCGTCAAAGCTTGCGTGCAACGACGACAAACGATAAACAAAACAACGGATTTATTTGTTATATTGCTGTCAATAGATCGCGCCGTGTGACAGCGCACGAATATAGAGGTATTAGATAAGTTAGATAGGTAGTAAATAAGTTCCCACTTCCCAATAGAGATTGACTTGTTTTGTTCCCTTTACAAAATGGGAAGTTTAATTAATAATTAGGACTCCAAAGTTAGTTTATTAACTATTAATTAGAAAATTTAGAAAGGATAAACTAACATTCTCCAAGCGTACGAAAATTTTAAAATTAAAACTTTAGAAGCCGTCGAAAAATGGAGCATCATTTGTATTTCAGGCAGAGAAGAATAACGAGTTGTTTTCATTGCTAAAATATTTGTGTATTTTAAAATTACCCGTAACGTAACAATCTCACCCAGCAATTTAGGAGTAACGAAGGAGACGGACAAGACGAATGTTGCGGGCTCAGAAAATCCCAGGTAACTGGGAAACAGCGTCACAGTCCATTATTCCATCGCTCGGCTCGGAAGTTATTAGGAGTAATGTAGTGGCGTTGGAATGCGCCTTTTTGTTGTCAGGACAAAGGGACAGACATAGTTCCCAAGGAAACACAATGCGATGTGCGTACCTCAAATAATTGAAGCTTGCTGGAAATTGAATGGTAGCTTTCTATGTCGAGGAAGCTGTGTTTGCGTTGGTGATGGATTAGTGATGTAGCAATATTGCGTAACTAAATCAAATGACTAGCAAGAGCCGAGTACCTACAGCACTTTAACATATTGATATTACCTTGCACGAATATCGGTCAGCAATCATTCGGCGGCACGAGAGCTTGAGACAGACGAAATATCCCTTTTGTTAACTTACGAGTATGTATAACATCATAGGATATTTACCAGGCTCTAATCGATACAAAGAAACATCGTGCAAACCGGATTAATCAAAATAACGACTAGTCTTCTCTCTGGGTTTGAAAGTGTGATGGCAGTTGCTTTCGGAAAGCGTATTTGCATTTATATCTGATTTCAAAGCAAAAAAAAAAGAAAAAAAATAGGAAAGCGGACCCCGTCTCAGTACGGGACAAACGCTAGGAGGATGATTATTTGGTTTCAAATAAATGTAAGTCAATATGTAAATAAATAAAAATGTAGAAATATATAGTGTTCATAAATATTACCTACTTTTCCCCTACATTGCTATTTTATTAATAATGCTCCTACGTTTGTTAATTCCTGTTCTATAAATTTGTAAGTTGTGCACTCCAAGTAGATTAGGTTAGTTTAGGTTAAAATTGATGGAGGTTCGAGCGCTCTTTGAACTCATAATATTATGCAAAACTCAAATAATTCATAAGTAGTTAAAGTTTCGGGGATTTCCGTTGAATGCATTAACAATGTTTCGGATTAGGCTAAGTAAAAGTACATAATGGCTTCAAATGTTACAACAGATTACTATCAAAATATTTATGATTCAAAATTTAGCCAAAACCCATGTAGGCGTCTCTGCTCTTAGTATATAAGGTTATCTCATAATTAACCTTGGAGGATACAACTAAACGGAGTAGCCATTAACAGGCTTTCCCCTCTGTCGAAAATAGGCGGCCAACGGTCATACACAATGTATGGACTGACGTTTATCTGACATGGCTATTTTTACGTTACGCATACATTTGACGTTCCCCTCCCCCGCAAAAATCGGCAGACTGTTTTGTACAGAAAATTACAGACATGGCGTCTCCGTTTGATTATATCCTCCAAGTAATTAACTGACAAGTCGGAATATTAGTCTATTTCACGACTGCAGTCGTGTCACTGAAACCTGATCAATCGGAAGCTTCTGTAACGTATAGCTCAAAGAACCCAATCAGCGTGTTTATTAATTGCTTTCTATCGTAAAGCACCCGTCAGACGCACTCGCACGCACTAATTCAGATTTATTGCGAGATGCGGCCGATGGAAAATAACGGTTATAAGTGGTTAGGTCATAAATAAGGGGCATTAACCACTGAAAGGCCAAATTGCAGCTATTGGCACAAAAGCGATGGTCTACCGTACGACAAGCTTGTTAGCTTATTTGACGATTTAAATATATAACTAATGGTTTTTGTCATCTGACGTGAGTTACGTAGGTGTGCCTATATGTAATAATAAAAAAGGGTATATTTTAGCGGCACTTAGACTCAAATCAAGGCCGTTTATACATTTTGTCAAGCGTATGTCAATGTATGAATGGCCTTGATTTGGCAGTCCGTCCGCGGCGGTTATCACCACTCACACTACTCCGCACTTTAGAGCGGAGTCCGGTGCTGCGGTTTGTAACTTTGTCTTGTAGAATCTTGATTTGTATGCAAAATCCGTATGGTAACACACTAGCCCCGCGTCCGAAATCGCGAATCGCACGACGGTTTGCGCTACGGAGATGCGGTGTGAGCCGCAGGGTATGCCACACCAAGCTCCGTAGTACCGTACGGATTTTTGTACATAAACGCGGTTCGTCGTGCACCGCAAATCCGGACAGAGGACAGGTCTGGTAGGTTTGCATGCATGCATGTGATGCCTGTTGAATGTCAGTGGCGCCCTCAATAATTTTCTACGATTTGTTGTCGGACTGTAGTACTTACTTATAGTGATAGGTACTAAATAATTCCACGCGTGATTGCGGAAAATGGATCTACTGACTACTGAGTAAGTAGGTGACGATATGAGTTGTCAAACTATGCAATGATCATGAATATTATACAATACAATACAATACTAATAATACTCTTTTAATAAAAGAAAACAATTCAAAAGCAAAACAGCAACACAAACAGAGGTAAACAACAGGCGGTTTTAACGCTAAAAAGCGATCTCTTCCAGACAACCTTTGGGTATCGGAAATTAATAGGTATATTTACACATGTCAGTAGGTGTTGCATTCACCTATCCGAAATATAAGTAGGTAGCAATGATAACTTGAATGATGATGATGAATTTCATATTGTATGTATATTTTTAAACTCCGAAGCACTGTATTATGTCCCGTGACAAAGCTAACGAGTTCTTTGAGATATTTATACCTGCACGGAAGTGAGCCTCGATTTTATACATGTATCTAGGGGCCCGATTCGGATTTTGTAATAGACATCTATTAGATATCTTTTAGACATCGCCAAGATACGATAACTATATGTTTAAGATCTAACCTGTCAAATTTGACATTTCCGCGATTCTGGAGATACTCTTGAACGATTTCCACAAGATATGACTTAGAGATCTAATTCACGCCTAATATATCTAACACGATCTATCGTAAAAGTGACATTGGTTGCCCAAATTGCGCTGCAAAAGAGAACTAGTTGAAATCTAAACTATAACGTATCTAGAATGGATCTAGTACGTGTCGTCTCTTGTGAATATCTTGAAGTTCGAATACGGCAGATTGAATACCTTTTATTGAGAGTAGAAAAACGCACACCCGCGTTTACGAAGAAGCAAATTCTTATTTCGTTATGCATTAACTGGCATTTGGGTAAAATGTTGTTTGTTCACACAATATTTTCTTCATTTGTTGAGAAGTCACACCGAGTAGGTATAACAATTTGTGCGGGTCCAAATCCCAATCAGAAGGACCGGCGAACCAAGGTGGCACAGTAAAGTAATTGAATTCGGTATAGGAAATTGTATTTACTATTTCCTGGTTCATCCGATTTCCAATTTATTACCAAACAGCATGGTGGTCGTCGATATTTCTTTGCCACATTGAGTCCAGCTTGACACTAGGACAAAGCGAATAAAAGTATCTTAGGTGGCACAGTAAAAGTTACACGTGTTATAAAGTTATATGACTTTTTTGAAAACGTGTATCTATTTACGACTACAAATAAAAACAAATTTAATTCCAAATGTATATTGCCTGCAGGAAATACGTGAAATACAATCCTAAGTAGGTACTTATCGTGAACATTTAAGGATGGAGACGGAGCTACATTATGATTCAAATATGGGTAATGTATGTGGGAATAATTTAACATAATTTGTCGTGGCCAACCATTCCCGAATAGTGAGCGTTTTACAAAATCATCTCTGCGGTGCAACCGTGGCAGTGTACACAGAGGTTGACCGTACAAGTCGTCATAATTCTAGTTAGGTAACTAATATACGAGTCGAGTCATAAAGGATGGCACAATATAGCCACCATCCCGTTTAGTGTAATAAATTATTGAGATATCTGGTACATTACACACACAGGGACAATATAAATCGTAAACCGAGCAAGCCTGTAAACAGGCATCTCTTGGTGGTTATCAATCTAGCATAGCAACGCATCCGCAATAAATATTGTGCCAGGTATTGGCACACAGTTGCCTACACATTTCCATAACAAATCGAGAAACGATCGTGATCATTTATCACTGGCTCGGCCGCGGCGCGTAGATACGGAACGACAGAATTACAAACAAATTGGAAACGTATTTGTTGATCACGCCAATGGCACGCGTCAATGTCGGATTACATAGATATACAGGGTGCTTCCTGTAACAGGAGCAATAAATTAAACTGTAGGCTATACTCCTCAAACTGACCAACATTTGTTCAGCAACTTTTGAAAATAACTCATGTTTTATTTTTATTACACTTTAAAGTTTATTCTAAGACGCAATGTATTGCAAATTTTGTTATGTTTAAAGCGTGACAAGCAACGTCAAACACACTGATGTCAGCGTACATTGAAGGCAATATTTATTTTGTATGAAAAAGACGAAGTCTAAAGGATTCATAATTTTTAAAAGTTGCTGAACAAATGTTGGTCAGTTTAAGGAGTACAGCCTTTAGTTTAATTGATTGCTCCTGTTACAGGAAGCACCCTGTATCACTAAAAGCCCACCCAAGCAGAGACGGCGTCAGAAATCAACTTAAACAAAGCAAAATATTTTAGCGTCTAGTGATTTTTACATGCATTTTTGTACGTCATCTTTGATTGTTTTATTATGAAAAAATTGGGCAACAGCAACACAAATCAGCCGTTAGTAACAGCTAGCGGATATTGTAGGTATGTAACGTTGCAAGTTCACCCCAGTAATGCTAGTGAAAAACTTCTGTTGTGTGTAAGAACTTACTTCACATGCTAAAGAACTAGAAAAATAAACCTCTTCGTATTTTTGCATTTTTAACCCAGGGACCTACAGTTTCTCAAGTATTAGTCTTCATATAGTAGGTATCTACACATTAAATTTTTAAAGTTGAATAGTCATAGGTAACTAAGATATACCTACAGTTTATACGGACTACGATTTAAATAAATCCGTATAATTATTTTAGTCAAACATTTTAGTCAGGTACCTTTAAAATTATTAATGTTGCGTGGAGAGGACATTTTGCTATAAATGTTTTGTATATTTTGCATAAATTAGCTTACATTATCCATTTTACGATTCATTAGTCCGTACCGTACCTACCATCCAGAAACAACATGTTTGGCGCCATACGGCGCGATTCGGGAAATGAATTAGAGATTCACTAGATATGAAATAGTAAAGATATGTGACGTTCCACGGCAAAAGGTACCTTATGGTGGCTGGCGCTTACGCTATTATTAACGCCGCTCCGATATTCAGCCGGGGCAATGGTACCTTTTGCCGTGAAACGTCACATATCTTTACTACTTCATATCTAGTGAATCTCTAAATCATTTCCCCAATCGCGCCGTTTGTTACATGAATAAACTCGCACATGTATCGTTTATCTTACAGGTAAAAGAACGAAAGTTTTGTGGGCGCCATACAGATAGATAATAAGACTCCTTATAAATAGGAGCAATTTTAATGTGTTTAATCAAAATATAAGACTTCTGGCGAAGATTTAACTTTTACCTGGTATATTGCAAAATCTAATTATAGCATTTAATATTAGCGTGAAATCCATTTAACAGGCTAAAAAGCGATTAACTTTTCGTTAATCTTAATATGATTAATAAAATTTATTCATAACATTAGATACATCCTAAATTTAAATATGTTTTCACTCGAAACAACTGAGTACTTCGAAACCTTCAGACATTTATTGTTTTTAAGGCTAAATTGTTTTACAAAACCCTCAGAACCATTTTGGTACATAAATTTAAACTCTTTAGTTAGTACCTATCGGCCAATTAAGAATCTGTCAGTACCGAGCCGTGTTTCAGGCCTGTTTGAGAATAAGGCAAATAATAGCAAGAAATTCCGACAGATCAGCCAACTTTTCCCTGATCATGACTTAGAGACGTCAAGGGCGGAGACTTTCTCAATTTCCGTAAAGTCCCTCCGGAAACGGGCAGTGATTTGCCACCTCCGGCTCACCGCGCCATTGAGCTTCCATAAACAATTCCCTTTTGTATTTGTCTTTGAAATGGTCGAGAATTTTTCTAACCGTTCAATGTCCATTTTATTTTCTGAAAAGGGCAGGGCAAGTCAACCATTGAACGGTCGGCTCGGCTCATCTGTGTTAGGACCTATTTTATGTTCATGGTTCAAGCGTAAAAATAACTAGACTCAGAAAAAGAAGAAATATTTTTAAGACCGAATATTCTGTCGGACTGTTTTAATTGCCTGTGGTACGAGTAGGTATACACGAGCCGATCTATAATTTATTCCACGTGTACTTAAGTACTTAATACGTTTTAGACTGTTAGTAACCCGTGAAACAGTAACTATGGTGTAGGTATTATCTTCATAGTAAACCAATGTAAATAAATTGTGGTAAATGTAAGAACGTCCTAACAATTGCACCTCTAGGACACACATACAATCTGGTGCACAACAATCAAAGGAATAGGATATCCCTTTAGTGTGTGACAAAAGCGTTAAATTTCCGTGAGATGGCTCCAGGATCCAATGTCTGTGAATTCTTTTGTGCCCTGACAGTTTATTACGAGAACAAAGGATGACGTTGTTTGAACGGACCCGTTTTAGATTTTACTACGCAGATAACACATTACTCAAGATCTGTTTTATTGTGTCGAAGATCTGTATTCCTCTTCAATTTCCAAAACGGATTACATTCCCGCTGTCTGTAATTTACCCCGAGGCGAATGGAATTAATCATTCCAAAGACATTATCTGTCGTTTGTATAAACAATCAGGAAACTAATTTGGTTCGAACTCATGTGATAAAAAGCAACGATTCTTTTTCTTCGCCACGATCGTCTTTAAAGGTAAGCTTTTTATTCCTTTCATCTTTCGCACGTTTATCTACTGTGTGGAATCTGAAATATAAAATCACATTGCCTCACATAAGTCTGTAATATTTTATTTTATCGGCACACGTCCATCTATTTCCTTGTTACTGGGGACCGCTTCAATGTTATTTCTTTTACGCTTTATTACTTTTATACGTATTATTCGAGCCAATTTGATCTGCACAATTTATAAGTTTAAATATAAATGAAGCAAATTCTAATAGTTTAGCACACTCATTTAGATTGTTGAAGAAAAGGATCTAAAAATAATTTAGTATTTACATTATAAGCTGGTTACATAAATAAAAATAAGTTTCCCCTGAGACAACATGAAGGAAAAATCTAAGTGTCGTCGGCGAGGCGGGTCGCCAATTTCCTCGGTGAGCGTTCAGAAGTTATTAGGGAAATTGCTCTCCAAAACAAATATGCTTACGGCGAACAAAATATCCTGTTTAGTTCTAATAACGCCGCTTTTAGACATGCCGGGAATTTTTAATCACAAGAACGCCGTATGAACCTCGAGTAGCGTAAGCGCTTACTCGGGCCGAGCTATACGACCGTAGATAATACTCCAGAGCATCCAAATTTGACACTTTAAACACGGAGGACCCATGTAACTTAATATTCGGGCGTATGAGAACAGGCCGTGTCCTAATACCGACGGTATTCGTTAATTATTTACTACAATATATCCCGGGTTCGGGTACCGTTGTAATTGCTTGTACACTTTGCTGTTCTCAACACTAAAACCGAACCGAACTGTTAAGTGTTCGGCAAATTACAATATTTTGCTTTATAGCCCGATATTATTGCTGACCTCTTTAATTTTATAATACTAATAAAACCGAAACCGTAAATTCATATTAAATAAGACATTAGATTTTCATTTCGTTCGGCAAGGGTGCGAGGATTAATATCCAATCGGCTAAGTGGCATCTTTAGTGACCAATATATTTCTGTTTCAGTATTTTCTCATAAAGTTTTTTTTTTTTTTTTAATCTTTATTTAGGAAAAAAAGGCCTTCGTCGCTGAGCGATGATGCCGGCCTCATAATAGTTACATATGGTTATTGTCTACAATTTAACAATTTGATTATTAAGTGGTACAATTTAATAGTCTACTTAGATGTAGGTTTAGACAACAAAATATTACATAAGCCCACGTCAGTTAGTTTAAGTTTGGCTTGCGTTTCAAATGCCCTGCGGTCGGCTCCGATCCGAGCACACTCCACCAATGCGTGGTAGGTATCTTCTCTTACCCCACAACTTGAACAATTTGGAGAATCCACAACTCTCATAAGGTGCCCGAACACATTAAGCGGCATGTGCCCGGAGCGCAGTCGCATGCTTGTAACAACAAGTTGTCTGTTTAGCTGAGCGTCATAAAACCAGGGTATCTTTGGCGGTTCACTAACTAGAGTTTTATACCATATGCCTTTCTCTTTCGACCTTCTATCGAAGTGATCCTTCCACATTTCAAAACATTTTACTTTGACTTCTCTAAGCAAGTCGGTAAAGAAAGGCATACAGTTTACAGGAATACCTTCGTCAACTCCAATTTTAGCAAATTTATCCGCTACCTCGTTACCCACGACATTTATATGTGACGGAACCCATTGGAATTGTATATTCTTGCCGCTATTTAAAAGCTTTAAATATATATCCAGAATGGTGTAAGCTACGGGGAGACCTCTTTCGCCAGAGGTACATCGAGCTAAATGTTGTAGCGCACTCTTCGAGTCACTGAGCACTACAAAATTTGTCCCATCACACGACAGTATGTATGACAACGATTCGGTAATTGCGTATAGCTCTGCCGCCATTATAGAAATCCTATTGTTTAATTTGAAAGCTGCTGTGGTATTCGTTTGAGGATCATAAAAAGCCGCTCCAACCGCGTTTCCTATCTTTGACCCATCAGTGTAAATCTGTATGAACCCATCGTACTTTTTCCAAATGGTTTTTATAGTTTCCCGTAGTAAGTCCACCGAGCTATAACCCTTCTTGGGTCCCTGGACATTATCTATTGTGAGGCATATTCGTGATTTTATATCTATGTTTGTTACCCACGTGGAGAGTGAAAACATTTCCAGCATGTGAGAACACTGAATAGCTTCATTAGACAGCTCATTATGTACTAAAACTAATAGCGGCTTCTTTTTGGTATTCCAATACGGACTACGGTGACATATAGACGCAAGGTTAGCTATAATGGAAATACTCTCACTATTTTCGATCGATTTTGCTTTTAACCAAAATTTAGATGCAAGATACTTTCTTCTTACTGCCAACGGTGGAAGACATAATTCTGATTCCATAAAGTTGGCTGATCCGCTTTTAACTTTCATTTATTTTTTACGTGAAATGTCTTTAAATAAAATACGACGAAACATACGGGGTTTCGTGACTAATAATATCGACAGTAACACCCAGCACGCTACTCATTATTAGTTTTAAAAACATTAAGAAGTAAGTAATTTCAATCATTCTTCCTTCCACGCCGGAAGTTGTGGGTTGTGTGTGGGCACCCATAACTACGGATGATTTTTTTCTTAGGTGTACGTAACTACATTAAATGTAGATGTACGTAAATACATTAAATATCAAATTTTGATATTTTCTCAGAGGATCTTCGGTGAAGCAAAAAGTTGTGAGGATTCAATTTAGTTCCAATACAGCCGTTTCCTTTTTGGGCCCCATTATCTGTTACCAATTGGCATTCCTGGGATTAGGTTTCAAGAGCGGGCCATATAATCTTTTAGAAGCAAGATAGAAAACGCTAAGAAGAGAACGAGAAATCAACTGACTCTTATGCACTTTAATTTGTGTCGAGACCGAAGCGGCGGAGACCGGGCACTGCATAAAATCGAAAATGGTTTTCAATTAAGTTACCTACGTTTACGACTCACACGTAATAGCTAGGTGGCTCATGAAAGGTGTTGATTTAATATTTAGAACGCAGAAGGTTAAAAAAACGTGTTTTCATTGCAATATTTAAAAGTACTTTTCACGGTAAACCCAACGGTTTTGTGCCCCTACCAGTCCCACCCGATTTTTAACCTTTTCGTTGTCTATTTTTACCTTTTGTTAAGTGGGTGTTAAGTGACTCAACAATTAAAGTCCGTGAGTGTACTAACGCGGCTTACATGTATTTTCGTGTCTTAATAAACAGCAAACCAACGAGCCGGTAAACCAGGGCTAACTGAACAGACATTACACGTATGAAATAGACCCCAACAAGATTATAACAATTCTAACTTGCTCCAACAGCGACTTTTCATGGAAATTGAGTTTAGAACTGTATAATATTTCCATGTGCAACATCTCGGCGCTGACGGCTAGACGACAATAGGATATGTCTTTGCATAATGTGCTTGTAAATATGTCAGACTTCATAATTGACAGCTTGTTACATATAATAAGAGCTCCAGTGACTGAACCTTTAAGGAAATTTCTGATTTCAAAAAATGTTTGATGGAATTTTGCAGATGATCATTATAGTTTGCTTAAATATAATTATTTTAGAATAATTACCTACTCGGTCATTATAAATTAATTATTATACGGCTTAATAAATCACGTATAATAATATAATATAAACGGGTAAGGTTTTAGAGAGTAAACAATTGTATCTAGTGATCATGTGAACTTAAAAACAACTATTAAACTGTTTGCTATAAGATCGCCCGTCGCTCACAAAATGTCCTCCTATCCAGTAGTGCACTAATAATTAGACTGAAATCAATTTCAATGAAAGTGAATGCCGATTCTGTTTTTAACAATTGAATATGGTTTTTATCTTATTTTTCACCTTGACCACCAATTCAGCTTTAGCGGCTCACGCTGATTGGTGCTGACAAAATGCAATTGAGTCGTTTCATAAAGCATTTAGCTTGCAGTTATTAGTGCGCATCTCACGCGCACCAATAAGTGCCTAATGGCACGACACGACTCAAGGTCATATCAGAACGAGATGAAAACCATATCAAATTGTTAAAACAGAATCGGCCTTACTGTTGTCGCTAAATGCTTGCCCGGGGAGATTTTAATTGCATCCTAATTTCGTCTGTATATCGTCCAAGCTCAATTAAGTTAAACAGTTATGCGCATTCGAAAATGCATCGATAGAACTGCCATTAAACGTAGTTTAGTCCAAACTTTATGTCAAAGCCTAACTTAATGCACTGTAGAACTGTAGATAACCTACTTTTACAGTGAGTAAATCCAATATGGGCGATAAATTACCTTACCCTTAATTACCTTGTTGTACATTTTGCTGCATTCTTCACCCTCTTTTCACTTTCTCGTCTCATCTACTGTACAATCTTTTTGTACAATAAAGAATTTACTACTACTACTACTACTACTAAATTAAACCAGACAGAATATATCTGTGTAAACATTGTGACCCCGTTTTTATTTACCGAGCAGCAATGTAGGTACTGCAAACATCACGAGACATAACATGACATTACAAGATGGCTAACTTGTGTGTTGCTTTACACTGCTAGCCGAAATATTTTATATGGTTAATATGTACTGTCATTGTATTTCTAAGCTAAATTTATCTCAATCTCTACTTCTTAGGTCCTATGGTAACCACCGTTTAAAGATTCGTATATTATAAATACACACTGTATACAGAATAAAGAATAGATAAAGGGCATATTTTGTATTACATATGTTATCAGGATTTTAAGAGTGGCCCAGGGGAATGTAACCGTGGCAACGAGTGGCAAGAAAAAGTAAATTCACCCAACTACAAGTTATTTTTGTTCAGCAAGATCTTAAGACTGAGTATGTACATCCTCTAGCCGCATACGTCAAACCTTGCCAAGCAAAATGAAATTTTATTTTGTCAACACAAAGTTCAAATTAGAATGAAACAGGAGACCTTTTTATAGGTCTCTGGGCGGCTACAGGTTAAGTAGTCAGACAATGTCTTGTAGACGGCCACATTCCACATAAGACTCCCCGGATAGACCGTAAGCATTAACGCCTTCATGAGCACCCAGTTACGTTTAGTTTATGCTTAGTTTTACTACACCCGTGTTGCCATAAGAGAGACTACGTATATGGGAGTTGAATATTATTATTTAAAAGACCCTTGCTTGTAGCTAACTTACTAACTACTAACCATAATCACAATCATCACAGATCATGCTGAATCTTAAAATTCGTCCAAATCTTTTTATATTTTTGGTTCATAAATACAAAACAAAACATAAAATAGGCAACATGTCCATCAATTTTTAAATAGGTACATACCACGGTTCTGTTATGTCATGTTACCTATGTCTGCGTACGAGAGCTGATGAAGATGACCGAGGTATATAATGTGAGGCGTAATGCTGTAATCATCAATTGGCTTCAAGACATCGTCTAATTGTCTACCTACACGATAAAGGATGACTCACGTTAGACCGGGCCGTGCCCGGGCCGGAGCTTCCGGCGCTAACTTTTTTATGACAGACGACGAAGCTCCGGAAGCTCCGGCCCGGACACGGCCCGGTCTAACGTGAGTCATCCTTAACACTCGCCGGTTAGACCGTAAGCTTAACGCCAGTTTGAGAATATACACGTGACCAGCCCTGTGAGGGATGCGTTCATAAAGTTAACTTTTAGGTAAATACTAACCACACGAAACATATGCTATACTGTTCCTGTATTAAGTACCCCGTAAGGAAACTATTATTACATACCAATGTTTTGGTTTTTTTTATTGTGAATTTCATAATTTAAAAATCATTTAATCTTAATACCATTCCAATTAGCTGACCAAGGGCGGGTTTAAATTCAGCAAGCTGTACCCGCACCTTTTTCATTACTTACACAATTTGTTGCACAATGTTTAGATAAATACTTACCTACTTACTTCATATACCTAAGATGGACTAATTACCTACCTAACCCTTATATTATACCTAAGAACTGATGTAAAAAGTAATGAAATAAATGCATATTTTGTATTTGTATTTGTATTTGTAAATTTTAATTTATGCTCAGTTTCATTACGCCCTTGATGTCATAAAAGCATAGGTCTAATCGCGCTAATCTAAGAATGTACTTATAAGAATATTAACCTTAAAATTAACTTGAGTAATAAATGTGTTCAGCTACACATCGCTGTGCTATGGTCAATGCAGCGCGACCCCTAACAAACAATAGAATGAATGACAGCCGTTGTAATATACTCTGAGCAACCAATAAGCCGATCCAAACGTGCCCGTTAAATTATACCCTTTTATCCTATTTGCGTAATGCTAATTTTAATGTGTTTATAAAGCTAAAAGTCACTTGATACGATTAAGTTTATTCTGGGAGCAGACGAGGTCGAGGCCCGACAGTGGCTGACTCCAGCTCATTAATTTCCGACGACCACCGGCCGCGTGAGAGTGACACTCTCGTTACTCACATGTCAGCAATATTTGTTATTAAAATAATGTCAATACAGAGTTGAAATGTCATTAAACATACGAACTACTACAAAAGCATGCAAAAATGAACGCGACAGTAGGTACCAATATTAATCATTTTTAATCAGTAAAAAAGCTATTATCAATATACTACATGTTTCGAACTGATGACAATCACCAAAGTTAGTATGTACCATCAGCCGCAAAAGGGCGTGGCGAATTTATCAATGAATTAATTCATAATTTCTCCATGCAATTTATATGCCTTATAAATCTAGTCAAGATCTTAAAAATATACTGTATTAAACCTACGGGTGCTTTGTCTCAATCCTAGTCCAATATTGTCCGAAAGGTTCGATAACAGACAGTGTCGCGCTGACAGCAACACAGCGCGAGATAAACGACTATGCCACTCTCACGCGGCCGCTGGCCGTTGGAAATTAATGAGGCGGCGTCAGCCACTGCCGGCCCCCGACCTAGCCGGTTCCAGAGTAAGCCAACTGTTCACGCTTACAATTCAAGATGGCGTCAGTTACAAATGCTTGAAGGATTTGTACGTTACTACTATTAAAGCCGTACGTTACTACTATATACGTACCTTTTGACTAATTATCTCACAACTTGATTAAGACATGAAATATAAATTTTCAATTATGAACAGATTCTCAAGTAGGTATAATAAAACGTAATAATTTTGTAATTGAATAGAAATGTTAATGAATTCATGAGAACTTTAAGTTCTTCGCTTAGCAGTTCATTAATTAACATTAATAATTACAATGAAACATAACGCTGGGCTTTAAGATTATAATTTAAAACCCCAGCATTTAAAATTACTGACGCAGGGGAGAAAACGACTATAGCATAGCAACCAAGCGGCGATGGACAAATTAGACTCCTTCCATAACAACTGGCTGGCTGGCACAAAATCGGAAGTCGTGGAGATCAAGGGGAGGGAGACCATTACCCGGCAGCGGGACACTTAAATAAGCTAGAAAAAAAATACAATTATTTCATATTCACCCGCTTGGTAACTTTCCATGTAACATTCATTTAAGTTTAAACTTCTTCGGATAAAAGATTGATTGCAATTATAACATTCTTAACGTCAATACTAATCTAATATACCTACCTAATATATCTGGTAAATAAGTATATCAAACATGAATCTAGTATTTTATGGCTCCTCTACACGATGGGCCAACGCCGACCACTCCAAGGGACGCATTTATAAAGGCGCAAGGAGCGTTAAAGGGAGCAAGTGATATTGCTATCTTATTCAACCGCATGGCTGTGTCCCTTGGAGTGGCCAGCGTTGGCCCATCGTGTAGAGGAGCCATTAACTGGATCGGGCATGAGGGGTGGGGGGAAGTGACCGAACGGGATAGTCTTATGTATCTTTCAGTAGGAGTAGCAGCGAAAGCGCTATTATTGTTTGTCCTTGTCACAGTCTCACATTTTTTTTATTCCCCGCCGTAAATTAGTATGGATTATGGTGGGCAACAAATAAATTCGACCAATCATAGTGTCGCATTGCATATGTTTTGTCGCTCACGGAGGCACGCGTATATCACTTCTGTAGGATCCTACCTTCTATGATATCAAACGATTGTACACACAGTACAAGCAGTTATACAAATACCTGTAGCGATGAAGTTATTTGGTTGCCTGCTGCCGGGAGGACTGTACCGCAATCAGGCGCGCAAACATCTCGCTGCCTGCAGTACTGTCGCTGCCTAAAGTCAATGATTTCGAGCAGAAGCTCTGTAAGTAAACATTTGTTTAGGACGCAAGCTAAAAAAAATATATATTATTTTAAAGGACATGTTAGGGATGCTTAAATAAAGGACAAAATAGGCCACATATGGAATATTGTACCTAAATAGCACCAGAATTTTCTAGTTTTGTAGATTTATTAAAATCCAGTCAACCAAATTTCATGTGTTTATGACTGTTTAATCGATTTTGAGTTACGCGGGGACTAAAAGTGGCTCCAAATGGTTCGTGTAATATTACACACGGCCGCTGCGTCGCCAGTTTTCTTCTTTTGAACTTGGCTTGACACGCTGTTAAGTATTTAGTAATTTAGCCAAAGAGATATATATTAAATGATATTTGTGTATAATGCATCAAGCCCAGCCAGTTTGTCCTCAGCCACTGGAGGTTTACAGGTCCAAAATGAAATCTCGCCAGCGCCTTTCCACAGAATTATTATTCCACATTTGGCGACTGTTCCAAATTGTCCGTGTTCGCAAAGTTGAGCGTCCCTAGTGTTATTGTTAGAGTTTCCCCGGAAGTTAATTTAACGTTTATTTAAATTACATTTGCAGCTTTATTTCGCTTAAATTTAAGACCGTGGATTGGAACAGGACAATCCTCGACCCCTCTCCGACGAACCTGAAAGCTTAAATAAAAAAGCGGCCAAGTGCGAGTCGGACTCGCGCACGGAGGGTTCCGCACCATCAACAAAAAATAGAACAAAAAAATCGTGTTTGTTGTAAGGGATAAAAATTATATTATTTTATTTTTAGTATTTGTTGCTATAGCGGCAACAGAGATACCTCATTTGTGAAAACTTCAACTGCTATATCGCGGTTCATGAGATACAGCCTGGTAGACGGACGGACGGACGGACAGACGGACGGATGGACAGTGAAGTCTTAGTAATAGGATCCCGTTTTTTACCCTTTGGGTACGGAACCCTAAAATTCAATGGGACGGGAGCATAAAGATCGCATCGCGTATAAAAAGAATAAATTGGAAGTTTCAGTAACAATATGAGACTGCCGAAGTACATTAGGGAGGATCGAATAAGAGATCGCTATTCATATTTCTTTGTAAGGCTGCGTCTTAGCAACACATCCGTGGAGGCGAGATACCGCTCAAATTGTTTCCAATATCTTTCACGAGCGTTTGACAGTCGAGTAAAGAATTACGGGGAATTCAACAAGGTTGTGTTATTTTCCCGCTTTTCTATTCAAACGTTATTCCTTAAGGCTTTTGCTTCGGGGATACCAATTGATTGTTTCTAATGTTTTATTTATTGTTACCCAAAAAAATCGGTAGGTACTACTTATTAAAAAAGTCCGGGATATTCTTACTCTCGTCCAAGCATTCTGTCGGCGAATTATTATTACATATAAGAAAGATTATGTTTCTGAACCTATCTACTTTTTAAATTAGTGAATTTTGAAAATGTAATACTTACTAACTATATATACTGCCGTATTCGAACTTCAAGATATTCACAAGAGACGACACGTACTAGATCCATTCTAGATACGTTATAGTTTAGATTTCAACTAGTTCTCTTTTGCAGCGCAATTCGGGCAACCAATGTCACTTTTACGATAGATCGTGTTAGATATCTATTAGATGTGAATTAGATCTCTAAGTAATATCTTGTGGAAATCGTTCAAGAGTGTCTCCAGAATCGCGGAAATGTCAAATATAACAGGTTAGATTTTAAACATATCGTTATCGTATCTTGGCGATGTCTAAAAGATATCTATTACAAAATAGGAATCGGGCCCATATTATATACAAAACGAAAAACATTTTGAAAAATGTGTCTAATCCAAACCAAACAAAAACTGCGATGACGCGAAGCAGTGATACACCGTATTAGATACATTGTGGTAATTTTTCACTATAATTTGTGTACCAAATGGCCTTGAACACCTAACAACTTCAATAAATTGTAGTATGGCTATACAACTTTAACATTAACTGTCGCATAAAGGACCCGAGTTATAAACTCCGTATTCCGTAATTTCCAATATATCGGCAAACTACTGTGATAGATAACGAAACTTGCCTGCTGAATGCCGAACATTTGGTTAACCTAAACCGACACAAAGCAAAATTCCGCGCCATAGCAGCGTTGCAATTGTTTTCATACCGTAACGAACGACCAAACTTAGGCATTAGCACTGACAATCCAACCTCTAGACTGAGCTTAGGCCAATTCTTTCATGAAACCGATGCTGCAAAAAATACGGGGGTGCGGGGGGACGAGGTGAGCGAATCCCGTGCCGTGATTGGTCCGTTCAAAGACACGGACCAATCACGGCACGGGATTGACTCGAAGATGGAGTAACGCTACCGTATGTGTGGCAGAGGGGGTAGCGCGACTATGCTATGTCTAGAGGTTGGATTGTCTGTGGGCATTAGGTATTGAAGATAACACTCAAAACATTCGCCTGTAGCGACGTAAACTCGATATTATAAGTTCCAGACTAATTTAAATTTTGATTGAAATATTTTAAATTACTTTACGCATATAATCTTGACTTATCATCCGTCTTATTTACAGTCGAGATGATTTCAATTTATTTTAGAAAGTTATTAGCGCTCGTAAAGTACTGTAAATTTTGCATAAAATTGAGTGCGTCGTTAACTACTCCAAATATTTGCATTAGGTTATTTTTTACTTATTTCACCGAGCTGAGAAAACAGACTGAAGCGCCTGCACCGCACTCATGGCAAAAATACGTATATTATAATTTACCATAATAATAATTTCGTACAAAAACTTTATTACACTTTATATTTTACAACATGCTGATATTACTGATCCCAACAAAAACATAAATGTGAAATGAAAGCCAAGTTCAATAGGTATTAAGAATATGTGTCGTTGTTGACTCGCCGACGAAAGAATTGAGATCTATGTGGGTGCCAAGTTCTGTGCTGTGTAGAAAATCCTGAAATTATAAAGGATTTGTCTTGGCTAGTTTTTACGTATAGGCATATAGGTAATATATATTTATCTATGTTATTCTTCAAAAATTTGGTTTGTTTTTAAAAACTAGCCAAGACAAATCCTTTATTATTTCAGGATTTTCTACATAGCACAGAACTTGGCACCCATATAGATCTCAATTATTTCGACGGCGAGTCAACAACGACACATATTCTTAATACCTATTGAACTTGGCTTTCATTTCACATTTATGTTTTTGTTGGGATATCATTACTTTTTGTACAGAAATTACTATAGTATTCATCATGAAAGCAGTTTTCCTAAGCTGAAAAGGAAACCCTCGCTAACGCGCGGTTAATTGTCAAAAAGTTCCAGTTTTCAGATTTTTCCCTCTATATGCACCTAATAGTCTACCTTCATCCTTCATGCCAAATATCAAGTTTCTAAGTCATCTAGAAGTGGGTTAGGTTTTTGGTCTATAAGTATTAATTATTTGTTTTCCATCGAAATATCAATAATTTCCAGTTTTCCGATTTTTCCCTCTATATGCACCTAATAGTCTACCTTGATGCCAAATATCAAGTTTCTAAGTCATCTAGAAGTGGGTTAGGTTTTTGGTCTATAAGTATTAATTATTTTTTTTCCATCGAAATATCAATAATTTCCAGTTTTTCGATTTTTTCCTCTATATGCACCTAATAGTCTACCTTGATGCCAAATATCAAGTTTCTAAGTCATCTAGAAGTGGGTTAGGTTTTTGGTCTATAAATAATAATAAAATAATAAAATATCTTTATTTCGAAGAACAGACTTCATAGTTGTTAGTAACAAAACAGTAAAATTAAAACAAATAAATTAAACTTAAAGCTAAGGGTTAGTATTAGTTATAAGTATTAATTATTTTTTTTCCATCGAAATATCAATAATTTCCAGTTTTTCGATTTTTCCCTCTATATGCACCTAATAGTCTACCTTGATGCCAAATATCAAGTTTCTAAGTCATCTAGAAGTGGGTTAGGTTTTTGGTCTATAAGTATTAATATTTTTTTCCATCGAAATATCAATAATTTCCAGTTTTCCGATTTTTTCCTCTATATGCACCTAATAGTCTACCTTGATGCCAAATATTAAGTTTCTAAGTCATCTAGAAGTAGGTTAGGTTTTTGGTCTATAAGTATTAATTATTTTTTTTCTACCGAAATATCAATAAATTCCAGTTTTCAGATTTTTCCCTCTATATGCATCTAATAGTCTACCTTGGTGCCAAATATCAAATTTCTAAGTCCTCTAGAAGTGGGTTAGGTTTTTGGTCTATAAGTATTAATACATTTTTTTCCATCGAAATATCAATAATTTCCAGTTTTCAGATTTTTTCCTCTATATACACCTAATAGTCTACCTTTATGCCAATTTTCAAGTTTCTAGGTCATCTGGAAGTGGGTTAGGTTTTTGATCTATATGTCAGTCAGTCACAAAAATGCCGGTTTTTAAACGTTAATTTATATCAATAACTGTTTGAGCTACGTTATGAAATTTTGTATTTTGTACAAGCTAAGGGACTTGAATACATGTGCCAAATTTCATGTGTGTAGGTTAAGTAGGTTTCAAGTTGTGAAGGGGTCAAAAGTAGCTCGAAATGGTTCGTGTAATATTACACACGGTTGCTGCGTCGCCAGTTCCTTTTTCTTTGAACTTGGCTGGACACGCTCCCGCGTGTCTAGATAATATTATTTTTATTTTTAACTAGCGACCCGCTCCGGCTTCGCACGGGTTAGCAAATTATACACTTAAACCTTCCTCAAGAATCACTCTATCGATAGGTGAAAACTGCATGAAAATCCGTTCAGTAGTTTTTGAGTTTATCGCGAACATACAAACACAAACGACAGACCCGGCGGGGGGCTTTGAGTTATAAGGTGTGACTACTGCTATCCTCGCATGCGCGCACCATTTTTTAGACTAATTTATTACTATACGATCTTACTTTAAAATAATTATAATTTAGTGAAAAAAAATAACAAATAATAAGTGACCTAAGATTTACTAATTACTTTGGGAAAAGAAAGGGTGCTGCATTGTCTCTTCCAGAGCGAGTCTTACTAATAGGAGATTCGGTTATATCGTACCAGTTTTTATTTAAACATGTTTTGTTTTTGGAGCCTTTGGAGGTAGTTACAAATGTGTTTGACAGTGCATATAAAAGTTCACTATCTTGGCTACATTCGTTATGAAGATGAGCATTTTGGGATTAAATTAGCATAGTCAACAATGATTTTTTGGAATCAATATCCAGAGAGGAAAATGGGGACTACGTTCTATGGAGAAGCGGCCGTGGCATACCGCGGTATTCGGAAAACAAGATCCGTTCTAGAGAAGAGAACGATACGATATGTACTAGATACCTGGTAGTTTAGATTTCAACTAGATGTCTTTTGTAGCTCAATTCGGGCAACCAATGTCACTTTTACGTTAAATTATCGTATTAAGATCGTTTCAAAATCGTTATGAGATCTAAAAAATACATAACGAGACGTTTTAGACATAGTGGAAATGGAAATCATTCAAGAGTATCTCCAGAATCGCGGAAATGTCAAATTTGACAGGCTAGATCTTAAAAATATGGGCCCGATTCGGATTTTGTAATAGACGTCTATTAGATATCTTTTAGACATCGCCAAGATACGGTAACGATATGATTAAGATCTAACCTGTCAAATTTGACATTTCCGCGATTCTGGTGATACTCTTGAACGATTTCCACAAGATATTACTTAGAGATCTAATTCACATCTAATAGATATCTAACACGATCTATCGTAAAAGTAACATTGGTTGCCCGAATTGCGCTGCAAAAAAGAACTAAGTAGTTGAAATCTAAACTATAACGTATCTAGAATGGATCTAGTACGTGTCGTCTCTTGTGAATATCTTGAAGTTCGAATACGGCAGATAGTCGTCGTATCTTGGTGATGTCTAATAGATATCTAATTCAAAATCCGAATCGGACCACTATTCTCTTAAGATTTCCTGCAGCGGCACGTACACAGCCTGCGCTACAAAGTGCTACGCGCTACAAAGTGCTACGCGCTACTATCTACGGCGTAGACAGCGTAGCAATATGTTCCTTGGAGGATAAGAAAGCCTACAACCCCTAAAATGACTGCCATTTCGCTATATTTTTAAAAAGAAGATGAAAAATCCGGCCGAGTGCGTGTCGGAGCACGCATAATGGAGGGTTCCGTACCTTCATACAATACAAAAGGTCATATACCTAAGCAAAAGGGGGTATCTTCGTATTTTCTGTTTTTTTTTTTAATATTTAGCATCCCCGGTTCAAAAATTAGAGGGGTCACCCAATATTATTTCCTTTCTAAGCCATTTTATTTCCAAAAGTATATACTGAATCATAAAACACTCTTAGCAACCAACTCTAGCACTTACTCTTAGCAAGATCTATCGAATGAATATCTGTATATATTTTTTACGTAATACATTAATGTTAGTCCATTTTGTATACAGGCAAAACATGATAACTAACACATCCCATTTTTTTAGCGGCCAATATTTTACATTTTTCAAAATGAAAATATCAATTTTACCAATTTAAGGCAATTTAAACATCTCAAAAATTTCATGTCTAGAATTAAATTAGTAAAAACGCGTTTCTAAATTCACACATTTAAGGGTCAAAGTTTCAACTCGCGTTTTTTCGAAACTATGTTTCAGTTAGTTATCATGTTTTAGAAGTATACCGACGATATTAAATTGTCTTTCACCTGTTAGTGTTTGATCCTTTCGCATTTTCTCAAAGGTTAGCTGGAAGAGATCCCTTTTAGGGATAAGTTCGCCTTTGTACATAACATTCTTATTTTTGTTTTGTTTTTGTCCGTTTTATGTAAACCTGTTTATGTGCAATAAAGTGACATACATACATACATACATACATTACTAATCCTAAAAATATATTTAATTGTTTTACTACTATATACAATTTGCTGTGGCAAAACTTTAAAAATAATAAAGTATAAATACATTTTACATACAGGTTTGGTAATAATTTTTCGTTGAAACCATTTTTTATTAATTAAAATTTTTAACTTTAATCCATCAGCTTTAATTGAATACCGTATATTCAATGCTACTCCGTTAGTCTGTATAACCAAATCAGTAGGATTATAGATATTTATTATTGCACAAAAAATCCAACTACATTTATTTTTCAAATCCGTTTTGCCTCTTAATACTAAGTATTTTTCAATTACATCCAATGGGTTCGACAGGTAGAATCTGTACAAATGAGAAAAGGCACATTGAATATGTCGTATTAAGGCCCACCTATTCAGATTTCTCAATTAATCCAATTTAAACCTTGTTACGTAGTTCTAAGAGCGTATTTTGTACGTATATTTTGAGTTAGATATGACTTTGGGATAGTTTTAGGTGTATTGGTGCCGAATGAACGCCATAAAGTACAATTAGCGATCGGCTAATATTCATTGTTATTGGGCGAGTGGGTGAAATATAGCGCAATACTCGACGTGGTGATTGAAAGTGCTTATAAACAGAATGCGAACAGATTTGAAAATGTCACAAGGCAGAAATAAAAATATTTTTCACCTCAGCAGCTCGAACAAGGGTACTTTGATTCTTAAAAACAGTGAGCATAATGCGATTTTGCTCACTGAGTGAGACAAAATGACATTCAAGTGACCTTTATAGTCAAATGTCATTTCAACATGCGGGGTCTAATACAAGTTCGAAATACTTGGGTTCTATTATCTCTGTCCCTTTCACACTGTTAGCAAAAAGAAACAGACAAAAAAAGTTATAACGACATTCAACGGTATATTCACGGTTTATAATAGACCCCCGAAAAACTTCAGACCGCATCGTTCCAAACCACGTACGAGTATGAATTCTTAATAATTAATTAATAGAAATAAAGTTTAAGATTTGATAAAAACTGATAAAATACTATATTTTAGGTATTTTATTGTACAATTAAAATAATGAACTCAAAAAATACACCGATCATTACGCATAATTATTTTACTTTTAAGAATTTCTACCATAGTTGACAAATAGTACGTATCCGCAATTCGGACTGTATATTACAAAGATTTTTTTTACAAAAAAAAAGTTGTCCATTGAAGTGTCAGTTGATGTTTGTTATTTCCATATTATTTTACTGAAATTTATTATTACGTTTTGTTTTTGTGTTCCATTGCGGTAATTAAACTTAATTGTTTGTATATCTTAAGAAAACATGAGTGCAGGTATTAAGTGATGAAGAAGGATTACATTTTTCAAGTTGTCTAATAGGTATGTTCTCACTGCTCAGGTGAAAACCATTGTGTACTACACGAGATCAAAGTACTTACTACGCTCAAGATTCTAAATTAGATTCACACGCTACGCTCACGTGAATCTATTATAGAATCTTTCGCTTGCACGGGACTCAAAATAAGCACTCGAAGAAATATCAAACTTTGATCTCTTGTTGTACAAATAACTATTGTTGACAAATTCATTCCAAGATTATTTTTCCAAGAAAAATGTTATTACCTTTTGAATATCAATTAATTAGTATTGATTCTTGCACAATTCGACCTACTCCAACAGTATTTAAGCTTATTTAGGGCTTGTGTTTTCGGTGCCAGACGACAACACATATAATAAATAAATATTAAATACATATATGTATAACATACATAACTCAGGAACAAATATACGTATTCATCAAACATATACTTAAATAGGCTACCCTTACCTGGATTCGAACCCACGGCCTGCTGCTAGCTAGCAAGATAATTACCTACTATCTAAGTGAAAGAGGTCTTAGATGAAGATTGTTTTAATAAGCGTATTAACAAAAAATTATTTAGCTAGTAAAAAAATGTACCTAATCATAATCAACACCAGTAAAATAAGATAAATAATAGTCAATCCTTTGGTCCGCTCCAGCTTTATATAATTTCATTATAATCACAAAATTGACAATAATAATTTCATTGCCTTAAAGTACCTAACGTCATAATTACTGCATAACAGTTTCCTGGCCGTAAATACATTTGATACTATATAAAGTCGAAATCTCCAGGAAATATGAAAGTTGTATTCAATTATTCGTGCTTACAGGTCCGGTTCTTATGTCTAAATAATATACATACAACAATATTGCGTGGAATGGTTTTGACACATGAACTAGATAGCGCTGCATGCTTTCATTTTGCGGCAGGATTGGCAGGCGTTATTTTGTCTACTTGTGTAGCACAGCGTCAGCCATCTATCTTTCGTTATACAAACTAAAAAGAGATCTACAAAAAACTCTTTCAACCACCCCAGGACAAAAAGCGCGGTATAAAAATCATAATACCGACTTCATTTTAATTTCCTCTCAACGTTTCCTGTATAATAGTTACCAAATCTTTATGAGAGCACTTCGGCGGGCCATACTCGTTAATGCTTTAGCGAGACTCCTGAGACCTGCCCAGCGCGCCCGTAAAATGATAACAATTACACTTTAGTTCCTTTACTACCAACGGCCTAATTATTTTAACCACCTAATTCCTTCACTAGGCCAAGATTATCTGTATGGCATAAAATTAGAATTGCACGAACAATGTGAAACCAAAAAATTTAACAAAATGATTTTAATTTTGTTCATTTGCATGTTATTTTTTTTGTATTTGTCATGTTCGTGAGGAATTAAGAGATATGTTTAGATGAAATCATTTTTAAATTTAGACATTACTAGCGGAAAAATTAGGATTTTGTTTTCGATTGATTCCTTCGCCAAAACTTAACCAATCTAATCATTACAATTTTGACCAGGAATTGGAAAGAAATTTTGAGTGTCACATACTCGATTGTTTTACCCGACTACGGGTGTTACTTAAGACTTCTTCAACTGGGATGTTTCAAAAAATACTCGGATGATCCGCTTGCGAAATATTTAGGAACAATATAAATATTTAGTATTTTTACGTAGACAAATGTACAAATTACGATTGAAGTTACTTTTCTCCGCACTAACTGATAAATTATCAAATATATTGGCGATCAGTCAGGCAGTCTACCTTACCTCAGTCGGCAACAATGGAATACTTCTAAAATCACTCTGTTATCCGTCTGTCAAATCCCTCAAACGCGTGTAAGGCCCTCTTTCTCAGTGTAATGTGTTTCTGTGTAAGGAACGAACTAGATCTTATTACTACCTAGACGACACGTAAACGGCTAGACCCTTTCGCCAACATTGCCAACATAAGTGTGTATTGAGGTCGTCTAATAATAATACAGATTTTAATCTGAATCGAGCAACCTTTAGGTTGGGGTCGCAGATGAGCTCGCCAAATTGATAAATCCCAGGCAGCCTCAATTACCCTTTCTGCATGTTCATTTCGGCCAGACCTTTTTCTAAAATACCCACCCAATTTGAAACGTATATAAATGATCTAACATCAACGTTTTTTTCTAGTATCCAATTAAAGCACTGAAAGTGATTAGTTTCTTGAAAAATGCTGAATCAAGTATTAAAATTCGAGAAAACTTGTTGAAGTATTGCGTTATTAATAAATGCCTTTTATTCCGTTACTTTTTTATTTACGCGCCAGTTAAGTCTGAACCGGACAATAAAATAGTTAAGTTTGCTGACCAAGACTTGGATTGAATGACAATAAATTAGTTACGATTTTAAATCTAATTTTAATTACATAGAGTAACAAGGTGTTAATAAAATGTGTTGATCTCACATCAATTTATGAATGCGACCGATGCACTAAGATTCAGGTCATATCTTAAAAACTGACGCCCGTTTGCAATTTATTTCGACACTACATTTGCGCATATTAAATAAAGCTACAAGTACTTACTTAGTTAAGTAGGAACTTACTTACTTGATTACACTCCAAAAGCCCAAAAAGCAATCACTTCGAACCTCAGTTCTGAATCTTTAACATCACAAACACGGCAATCCCAAACATAGTTATGCAATTAGATGGGATAGGGACACTCAAGTTTATCGATGGGTGTCTGTCACGGTAGTTGGGCTGAGGGCCGAAACCCTCGAGCTAAAGACAGCCATATATATCTCCCGGCTTAACCCTGGCTCTGTCGGATGTCTTTGACCTTACGTCTTGCAGAACTTAATCAAAGAGCCATTCCAGCAATTACATCTCAGGCAAGGAATTTATGGATGCAGTCGTGCGACTCCTGTGTCAGCGCTTCGAAGATTAGAAAGCCTTTGGTGCATTGAAAGTTTTAGAACCGACATTAAAGCATGAACAACTATTCACGTCAGGTATGGAAGTATATTAGAAATTAATTTCTTTTGTATGAAATTGCTAATATTCGCAGCTTTTGCAATATTTGCGCTTAAAGTACAAATCTACTTAACCATACTGTAAGTGTAGCTACAGGTTAGCTTTGATTCATTTTGATTTAAGTAGGGTAAGTATCATGAATCTCATGTCACATGCTATATTATAAACCTATAGGTATTCTACAACGAATGTTATAATAAATGAGAGATAATAATGAATATTTTAGAATCACCTCGTCTGGCGATTAAAAGACAGATTTGTGACTGCCATTACTGTGGCTAGCTGCCCTAGCACGTAGCGGTGTATAAAAAAAGTTTGTAGCTTTCTAATAGACCTCGAAGGCTAATCCTATTGTCTATTGTTAAGAAAAACCGCTCGTGCCACGTGCCACAACCACCTGCATAAAAAATCGGTACTTCGGTTACTGAGTGCCGGCGAGTCGAACGCTACAGCACCAGTCTAAAATGTGTCATCGAGATGCGTAACAAAGGCGCGTTATCGGAGAGCGCACCTACACTGGTTTTTTGAGCGTTGGACTAGCCCGCACTCTGGTGCCAAATAGAATAATTAGGACCCTTTTTTGCAGGTAAGTAGCACGTGCGGTTTTACTGAACAATAGACAATAGGATAAGCCTTCGGGGTCTACTAGAAAGCTACAAACTATACGTGTCTACACTTACTGGTGTAGATTTATCCAGTTATACCCACTGTAACCCATTAGGATAGGCCTAGGCCCAGAAAACGATCTAACTTGGGGATTATGGGGGCTATCGCGCGTAATTGTTTTGTTTAATAAGCGTACTTAGCGCACGGTCAATATTTTTACATTGACCCTAGGATTTTTCTGTTAAACACAACCGAAACGCGGCGCGTGACTTTATCCAACCTTAGAATCAGTTCAAGTCGACACGTATACGACGTGGCTACAAAAAAATGCAGAATTTATAATGTATACATGTAGGCGACATGCGCATATCGTGTTAATTCGAATTTTTAAAATCTTATGTTAATATGCTACAAGTATAAGATCTGTGGCCTAATTACTAAGGGCGTTATTCATAAACGTCTGCTAAGTAAATCAGCTGATGATCATCGTTTGTCCTTCTCTATGGCATAACGACAGATAGGGACAAACGACGATCATCAACTGATTATGTAAGCAGCCGTTTATGAATAACGCAATAAGTACATAACATCTGGCACTAAGACGGCTCAAAAAGGCTCTATCCTTTGTAGAACCGTAGAAACTCTAACCTCGCGTTTTAAGCTGAAACAAGAATCTCTTGCCATGTCAATCCACCAGTAATACAAGTTTGATTCAGAACACTTATTACGAATTCCATCACATTTCTAAATTCAATTCAGATAAAAAAGCAAAATAAAGATTTCGAGTCACCTTTGAGCAATCTAACTAGTGATTGCCTCCTCGAAGGAACTTTTCTACTGTCATTTTGTCTGTCTATCTATTCATGTCGTAATCTTATGGTAATGCGGCTTTCTGCGTCAACAGTGTGAGTGTGAGTATTTCCACTTTGCAATGACATGAATTCCTTTCCGACGTAACACAATGTAGTCAATTTGCTACAGACCCGCTCCAAGTTTCCCAGTCCCGTCACAAAGTTGTGATTGCCTTGTTTTCTACTTCGTGCACAGAAAAATGACGAATAAAACTTTACAAATATCTGCAACAACGAAAGGTGGGTAAGAAAAGTAATAAAGTATTTCCCCGTCTAGTGCACAAATTAGTTCATTGTTGTCTGCAATTAAGCACCACTGGAAAGGATTGTACAAAATTTAGTATTAATTAAACGAGTCGCCCCGAGTGCTGCGCGCAAACTGAAATAATAACAACAACAATCATAGAATTTTGTTTCGTGACCACTTAATGTTTATAACAACTGTTGAAGAATGGTCTTGGCAACAATGATATTATATAACCATAGATAGGTTATACTCATACTTGAGGAGCACAAAAAATACTTCCATATTTATTTCTGTGCCTACGAAGAAATTTGTTATTTTTGATTAGTTTTCTCATTCCATCCATCTTTGTCACACTCGTTGTTAAACATAAGGTCGTCTCTTTCGCTTTCGGTGTGCGGGAGCTCGTTAGCACGTGCACATTTCTCACTTGTCCAGCCGCTTCTAAAGGAAACTTGTCCAATTTGTCACAAGTTAAGCGCTTCAATTTTGGAACGCCTATAACCTATCTTGAGTTATAAATCATTGCTTGGCAATTACTTATTGTTTAGTGTAGGTACTTACAATCAAGCAAGAAGCATGTAACTCGAAGTATTTTATTAGCAAATATAGGTAGAATATTGTAGGTAAATGTATACTAACTCTTTACTTCCATATAGTTCATTAACTGTGGTGAGTTAGTATTTTCACTCAACATAACAATGTAGGTACGTTCTTTAATACGTATCAAACGTACCTATAAATAAAGTCCAAACTTGAACCCAACAAGTTTTGTGTTCGCATTATTTAGCTACGCACCATGTGCCCACCTAATCTAAAATTTATCCGGCAGGATCACCTTATCGTATAGGTACCTTGCTGTATGCCGCTAACTTTGTACGGGCTCTCTACTAAATTGTTTTACCGTAGCTACGTTGGGATGTTTTCGGTCTGTAGATTAAGTAATTTGTTCGAAACACAAGCCGTTTTCGTGAGTATATCCGTAACAAATGAATTGAATCTTGAATGGATTCGTTACACATCCATTTTCCTTGTGTAGCCGCACATTTTGTTTTCGAAAACTGGTACGAAGACAGTACACGTATTCGATGGTATTTTCACATCCCTTTGTTGAAATTGTATCGTAGGTAATTTTCATATAAGCGCAGTAATGCGCCGGTAATGGTCCATAACAGAAAGCTCGCGATATATGGCGGCTGCCACCCCGACGCCCGCCCCCGGCTCCACCGCGCCATACAAACCGAAACAAAATGCTCAAACTATTTGCAATTTATTACTGGTTACTGGATTCAACAAACCATTTCACTCGAATTAGTGAAATACCGAACGAGCAGCTGAATTGACACTTTTGCATTGAAAGTAAACAATAGCGAAAGTGATAGATTGAATATATTGAGCTCTGAACTAGAACTGCTATAAAAAATATTACCAAGCAATTGTAGAAAATGGTGTTTTTGACGATAGATGGATCGCGATGTGTTTATGTAAATACGTCTCGGGATTGGTCAATCTCCCCGTTTCTAGCGGGGATAGTTGGACGCCATTTGTTATACAGTCCCTGTTATTGACATGTCATTGTTTCTTTACACAACTAGCGACCTATTTTAGAACAAACAGCACCCAATTATATGAATTGTATTGTGCTAACATGGAAACAATGTTCGTTTGTTTGACATTTACATGATTTATTGACATCAATTGTTATGTCGATTGGAATATTCAAATATTTAAAAATAGGTTGTTACATAACTTTTGAAGCATATTTTTAAATATATTATCAGAAATTTTACTTCACTTAGAAATCAGAATTACCATACCTACTCATACAAGAATGTCTACGAACACAATCTTGAATGTGACGGAATAATAAAAATCAGCATTTCCATAAAAAGGTACTTAAGTGTAATAAAATAAAATTGCGTCGAAAGAAAAATTAAGTTAAGTCTACGACGCGTCCAAAATATTCTTGGTAAACATTTCCAAGCGAATAGCTCCTAAACATTCTTCAATTTACAATTCGCTAGCTGAATTAGTATTTTAAACGTAAAGTGTAATCAAGCGTCATTCGTCGCATGGATACTAGACTGAACGTAATTATAGCACGACCCAGTTGCCATTCTGAATAGCGCAATTGAATAATATCCTTACCCAGAAGCAAATACAGCTTCCCTTGTCTATTTAGGCACGTTAAACGTTAACTTTACTTAAGTAACTAAATTCTATGGACTTACATTATATATAGGTACATACATTATACCTGCTACAATCTAGTAACTATTAAGTATATTAATATAAAATTATAGTATTTAAAGCCAGATAGGTATCAAACCTGTAAACTGTATAGGTGATAGGTAATCCCATTGCGGATATTAATAGTGCTTCTGTATGGACTGTATGTAAAATGAAACGAAAATATCACATATCCCCATTTCTTTTATTAGAACCGTTCTAAGAAACGGTAACTAATATACAAAATATCTCTAAAAAAATATATACATAAGTAAGTAAATACGATCTTCGCTCAAATTTAAACTAAAATAGATCTTTATCGGTTTTATCACGTGCTTGTTTTATTTATCCTGACGTATCGAACGTGCCGTACCTGACGAATCAAACTGGCGAGAAATTGTATTCTTAGGGTAAATAATAAAAGTAAGTGCATGCTAAAAGTAAACGTTAGTATTTTCAAAGTTGACTCTTGATTTGTTTAGTAGGTAGGTATGTATATCCATCTCTTATTACTGACAATTAAGCTGTCGATCAACTAGCACAAGATGCAGGAGCATTTGGCAATGAGACATGTTATCCGAGCGTTGGACTGTGGCGGTGTTAGGCTGAACATGTACATTGCACACCTTGTTAATTGTATTAGTTTGCATGCCTAATGAATTTACCAAATCAAAGCTTGCTCACATGGCCGAGTACCATGCAGGTGGAAAGTTCCTGTCTGCTATTTACATGCGAATATCGTATAGTAGTAACATTGACGTAGTGTACAGTGCACTGCAAAATTGCATAACTTGGCCATGCCATTTTGCGCCTGGTGGACCTTAAAACTTAATGACTAGGTAATCTAAAAACCTACGTGCTATTAAAGTTAAGGAATGCAAGGACTCGAGTTTTTAACACTAATTGCTAATGGTATAACTGCATAATATCAGGACAAGAAGTAACATTCCGTTTCATTTTTGTCATTTTATTTAAAAAAATACACCGCCGCGTCCCCATTTCCCCTGAAATGCGTTCAGAATACTGCAGCAGAACGTCACGCGCAGCTTGTAATACTCTGCTAGTTTATAATTAGCAAACAGTGCATGTAGCGCACAGATTGTTCAGGTCTAAGCCGCCGGCGAACAACGGGGAAGCGTCCGTGTCGACAAACCATAATCCTATTCGGCGAGGGACGTCTCACCGTGATCAACAATAACTATAGCCCGCGTCTTACAGCATTTCATATCCATAATGTATTTCAAATATCTACGTCGGCGGCCGATCGTAAGATCAGGCATATCGTGAAATTCCTAGGCATATCGTGAAACGTGAAAATCTTTGACCCGTTCCCTGAGTCGACGGAGCCCCGCGCGGGGCTCCTATTTCTACACTGTGAGTGGTTTAGATAGGTAATGGAATGTAGAATAATACGAGTGCTAGTTATATATAATAACCCTAAAACATTACAATTACTTAGAAATCTTAGAATAGGTAGGTAGCTAATATCTGCTGTCATTTAATTTCATCACACTTGCTCGAAAAAGATCTTATTTCATGCCCTAATGTAAAGGCCCCTTGAAATTGTTCCCACGGGAGTTATGGATTAAAATGTACAGCGTGTAATTCGTGTATAAACATATCAATAAAAATAATTATGAGCTATTATGTTGCAATGGAAAAGAACATGTTATGTAGATACCTAATGTTAAACCAACATAAATATGTATATGAAAAAATGGTATTTAATTGTATCTAATTCAACTATAATGGATCAAATCTAACAATCGCTCAGTATATCTTGTAAACAGTTCTCCACAAAATTCACTCGTGAGTTTTGTTCCTATATTCTTAGCCCATTTCAGTCTGATCCATATTTTAACAATGGTGAATCAACTGCGATTGCAGCATTAAGCGCTGCCGGTAAGTTTTAGCTCGTATTTGCTTTGTGTTGAGTGCAACCAAAAGGAATAAAACGAGAGTTTGAATAAGCACTGTTGAAGATTAAAGTGTCGGTAAGAATGAGGTAAATGTATCTTTAGACTACACTTGTCCATTCTATAACCTTTCAGCATTTAAATATGTATCTATCCATATGTAGTGCGTAGGTAGGACTTTATTACGCTCGCTCGTTTGATAAAAGACTGAAAAAATAATGTCAAGACGTACCTAAATACACAAACATATCTCGTATTTTGTTTAGAAAAATACAGCTACCAAAATAAAATCATTGTTTGCAAGACTTCAAACGTGATAGGTTTTTTGGATTTTTTGGCACGTTCCAATAGAAGACATATATAAATGTTGGATATTCAGTGGTCTCAATACAGTGAAGCATATTTACCTACAGTTAAATAAACATAAACAGACTACCTACACAAAATTCTATCTCGTGCTTCCTTAATTATTTTTTAGGGTTCCGTAGTCAAATAGGAATGGATGTAATAAGCATTTTGTCTGTCCGCCTGTCCTCCCGCGACTTGGCGTGGCCATAGAGAAATAAGATACATAGATAAAAAGTCATTTTGATTAAGTTTCAAGCTTTTAAAAAGTCTTATTTATCATCAAAATCAACCTTAGTAAGCAAAGCCGCCGCCAGCTGATGGGTTAGGGGGGGGTAGTTCATATTCATAGGGATATTCTCTAACTATCTCATACCAATTTTCATCTTCACGGTTTCAGCGAAAAAAGGTAACAGACAGTCGGACAGATAAAGCTACTTTAGCAATTCGCATTTATTTTATAATATTAGTTGGAACGGCGGGCTTAGATAATTAGCATTCGAAAGCTGCAATTTGACATGGCGATGTACGAGGGGTATTCAAAATATTCTCGGTATGAGAATGAAAACAAACAAGTACGAAAAGTTTGATATTTTTATTTTTCAATATACTCCCCCCCTATGTTCATACACTTAAAAGATCGATCAATTATTTTTTTTAATCCCTCGTAAAAATATTTTTTATCTTTCGTGTAAAAATGCTCCTCCACTGCCGCCTTCAATGCTTCATCGTCAGAAAATTTATTTCCACGCAGATCCTTTTTAAGATTGGGGAGCAAAAAGAAGTCGCTGGGGGCTAAGTCCGGACTATACGGTGGGTGAGTAACAGTTTTAAACCCACGTTCAACAATAGCTGCCTTGGCAATACGAGCAGTATGGACGGGGGCGTTGTCATGCAGAAGCAGAATACCTTTGGTTAACTTTCCTCGCCTCTTTTCTTTAATTACATCCTTTAATTGACGTAGAATGTTAGCGTAGTACTGTCCTGTGATATTTACACCTTTTTCTTTATAATCGATTAGTAATACTCCTTCACAATCCCAAAATATCGTGGCCATGACCTTGCCAGCTGAAGGGATGACCTTCAACTTCTTGGGATGAGCTGAACCCTTAATGTGCCACTGCATGGACTCTTGTTTACTCTCTGGGTCATAATGATGAACCCAGGTTTCATCTCCAGTAACTATTCTTTGCAGCACCTCATCAGGATTTTCACCGCACAGGTCAATAAAATCGGAACAACAAGCTACACGCATGTCTTTTTGAAGCCGAGTCAGCATTCGCGGAACCCATCTTGCACTTACTTTTGACATATTAAGATGGTCATGTATAATATCATGTACGGTACCAATAGAGAGATTGGTTACTTGTGCTATAGATTTTACCTTCACTCGACCATCTTCCAATATAAGTTTTTCCACTTTATCAATATTTTCTTGTGAAGTAGCTACTACAGGCCGGCCAGGTCTAGGGTCATCTTCAATACTCTCCCTTCCGCGTTTAAACTCGCTTGACCACTTTTGAATGGTAGATAAAGAAGGAGCAGACTCACGGTAAACACAATCCATTTCCTCTTTTATGGTTTTTTGATTTTTACCCTGTTTTGTCAAGAATTTTATCACGCATCGATGTTCTAATTTAGTTAACATTGTCAATTCGCACAGGATGTTCATGTTTGTTCAGCAATTGCAGAAAAACAAAAGACTATCTCGGTTCGAATTATACTTTTTTTTAATGTCAATGAATAAACCTTAGCGGCCAGTAACGAAAGAAATTTTAGAAGAGGTCGTAAGATATCAATACCGAGAATATTTTGAACGCCCCTCGTATTGACGTAGAGGTAAGAGCTAGAAAATAGTTATTTGTACAACAAGAGATCAAAGTTTGATATTTCTTCGAGTGCTTATTTTGAGTCCCGTGCAAGCGAAAGATTCTATAATACTAATTACTAATTTAGAATCTTGAGCGTAGTAAGGGACTCAAAAGCGCACGAGATGTAAATAACTTTGATCTCGTGTAGTTCACAAAACTTTTCACCTCAGCAGTGAGAACATATTAGAGAACCCGAAAAATGTATTCCTTCTTCATCACTTACCTCTATTCACTCATGTTTTCTTAAGATATGCCAACAATTAAATTTTCACCTCAGCATCTCGAACAAGGGTACTTTGCTACTTAAAAACAGTGAGCAAAATAGAATTTTGCTCACTGAGTGAGCAAAATCGCATTTTGCTCATTTTGTCTCACTCAGTGAGCAAAATGCGATTTTGCTCACTGTTTTTAAGTAGCAAAGTACCCTTGTTCGAGCTGCTGAGGTGAAAAAATAGTTTTAGGGTAAGTACCTAAGTAAAGTGCGTGTGATTGAACAGTTTTTGAGTTTGGACAAAACTCATTCCTTCTTAGTAAAGTGTCTTCCGTTTCCTTGTTATGTATGTAGTATCTACAAGAAGCTCCCTTTTAAACCTGCCTATATTTATTGTGACAGTCGGGCAACTATGGAACCCTAAACTGCATGGCCGAGATGCTCTTGACTATTATTTTTTTATTTCCTTATATCTGTTTCCCTACATATAAAGTAGACATTATCGTTATTTTTGAGCTTCTGCTTCCAAACACGAGGCGACCGAAAATACGATAACAGGGTAAAAATAAAATCAAATTACTCATTTTCTCAATAGGTATGACAATAGGATAAAATAAAATAAAATATGAAATGTTTTTTATGGTGTGTATAGGTAATTGCATTACATGTATACTATTTATACAGGCCTATGATTTTTTTAGTAGTACCTAGCTACATACAAAAAGATGCAGCATCGGAAATCTGTCAAACCTTCGATCTGGTAAGGTGGGCCTTCGATCTGGGCAATATCACAGGAACCATTATTACCATTTATGAACCGTTATTATGTTTTGCTGCATTTGTCACCCTCTTTTCAGTCTCTCCTCTCATCTACTCAAAGGTTAACTGGAAGAGATCCCTCAAAGGGATAAGTTCGCCATTGTACTTCTTACAATTTTTTTGTTATTTTTAATGTCTTCTTGTACAATAAAGAGTTTACTACTACTACTACTATTAGATAAGATAAGATAAGATAAGATAAGATAAGATAAGATAAGATAAGATAAGATAAGATAAGATAAGATAAGATAAGATGAGATAATAATTTATTTCATTTCAATCTTAGTTGGTCTATAGTCTTGGTTGGTCTTGGTTGGTTATGGTGGTACATATAGTGGTCGAGTCCTTCTATTAGGTATAAAGTACCTGTATCAGGAGACTTGACTGAGATTGTAATCTGGAAGAGCGAGCTTCCAGATTACAATTTTAAAAATCTATCCTAAGAGAAGTTAACAAGGTTAACATTATAAATTCTATAATGAATTAACAAATTGGTAAATTGTACAGAGTTGAAATTTTTTACATTATTTGATTTTGATTAAAACTAAAAAAACTATTACCAGGACACATACAATTATGCCGTCGTCCATTGATAACAGGTGAATTTTATAGGCTGCTGTAATAGGTACCCGTTATCGTAACAGCATAGTTTTTTCACAGCTCTTTGCTGACCTCAGCCTGATCATTTGTGGTCAAATAAATGTTCTACACTAACGTTTATCGGTTCTACGATCATCATGAACACTGCTACTTAAATCAGACTACCGACCCAGCGTACGACCTAGATGATGGTACGCGGACATCTGCCTGACGCCTGAAACTTCAATAAACGTCATATGCACATTGCCGACCCTTGATACATAATATGTGATTTTCTGTGTTAACAGCTTTTTCAGCGACAAATCCAGGTCCCTTATTGTTAACACACTACTGCCTTGAGAACACTGGCAACCTTACTCACCATCAAGAACGCAACGCTACGAGTACATATGAGTACTTGGCAGAGTGGGTTATCAAGGCTCTAAGGAGGCACTTCCCTATTTGGGCCGCTCCGGATTCGAGCTTTCGAGGAAGACGCAAATTGAACATGGAAGCGCATTGGTATGGCCAAGCCTTGAACGTCAAGGCTTAAAGGCTTTACGGCTCCCATCTAGAGACCAAAATATCAAAGGCTTAAGGTAAAACGCTTAATTCCTTAGAAGCGACGTCACATAACAAAACAAAGGGTACGGTGTGAGTGAAATATTCAGGCTCTAGTTGGTGGGTAAATGCCTCAAGAACGGAAACTAGCGCTCGCTTCCGCTCCCATACGAGATCCGTTTTCGTCCGACACTCGCGAGATCATGGCTTGAATTTAAAGGTGAGGTCTGAGGTTTTGTTGCAATCGCTTAACAAGTGTTTGTTCACCTGAACAAACAAATTAAAATTCAAGCCTGGAGCGCGACAACTGTCCAGTCCAAAGTTAGGTAAAGCCCCTCTTGTATACATTTATACTCGTAGTGAAGTATTGGGATAGACAAATTTCAATTTTGTAATTTAATATACCTTCTCGGAACGTAAGGTTGGCACTTACATTATGTACCTATTTATTTAAGTAATAAGTTTGATTAATCATGTCCACTTATATGTAGTTTCATTTTCATTTTGTTGCCTGGAAGTTGAAGATGATGCATGCAGATTATACTTAAGTACCTACTTAAATAGTTGTCAATGTTGTTATTTGTTATATGCTTTTTTATGAACTATACACATCCAAGAAGGCCTCTAATTAGCCTCTCGCCAATGACCTCTCCGATGAGCCTCTCGACCTGTGCCTAGTCATGTGTACCTAAACCGGCCTAATTTCCCCATGGGTTACAAAGTCACATGAAAAGGGATTTAAGGTTAGATTATGGGCTAATTACAGTACTAGGAACTGTCCGCGACATCATCTGTATAAAGCTTGTTTATGGAATATATTCTCATTGTCATAGAAACTTCTTCCCCCATTTAATGAATGACCTGAAATGAGAAGCATCCTATAATAATTACAAGCTTCTTATTTTGTGCAAAAACTTGTGTTCAAATTGACATTGACCCTTTCGTCCACATGTTCAGCCGCTTTTAAATAAGTGAAAAACACATTATGAATAAATGTATGATGCCGAATCACCTCGGTTACCTAACTAACCCCGAAGGTAATCGAGCGAATCTGGGCTGCCGTTGGACGTGCTAAGTTAATGAGAAAGGTATTACGGACCTTGATAAACTACATACTAATTGTATGATTCCCAATCACCTCGGTTAGGTACCTAATTAATCCCAAAGGTAGCCGAGCAAACCCTGAGCTGCCTTTGAATATGCTATGATAAAGAGAAATAATTACGAGTAGGTTACTGATCTTGATAAACTAGCCCGAAGGCAGGCGTGTCTCACTCCGCGATTTCGTCGCTTTGCTACTGGTAGCTAAAAGTACATACCTTCCGGCCCCAATTTTGGGGAAAGCCAATAAGCCGCGCGTGGCGCTGTCGCCACCTAGCGGCCATATCTGTGCTGATCGTAACAGACGCGTTTTGTTAGAGAGTGAGTCTTCTGTACTTAGTACTATTATTCCTTCTGTGCCGAAGGAAAAAATCGTACCCAGCGACTTCGCTTAACGCTGCCGCATGCAGCGTCGAGCGTGCATGAAAAACAAATGTACGACTTTCATTAGAAGGCCAAGAATCTGTAATTTGCATCAATACAAGCTCGACGCCGCAATCGTGTGTTGAGTGAAGTAACTCTGAGCGTTTTGTTTGTTACCGATGATGCTTAAGCGTTCGACTCGCTTGCGTTTGGTACGCGAGGAATAAGGAATGTCAGGCGCGAGCGCCTAACGAAGTAGCCTTCGGTCGGCCTGGGTATTAAACGGATGGAATGGCTTCATTTAAATACTTGACGGACGGTTAGGGCTACTCATCAATGTTCAATAGTCAAATGAAAATGTAACGTACACTCCTCTGACTTAAGTATTGAATTTTTACCTAATACTAAAACTTCACTTGGTAACTTGACGTGTGAAATCTTCTTTACACTATTTTATATAGTTGCATCTGTCCCGTTGTCTGTCTGTGTGACTCTCTGTTATCAAATCTTGCAAGTTAATTTGCATACATGTTTAAATCGGGTGACGATGCAATATTATGGACATTATGGTACCATAGAGCTAGCTTGATCTGATGATGGAGACAGGAGGTGGCCATAGAAACTCAGTGATGAAACAACGCAACTTAATTCTGTTTGGGGTTGTTAGAATTGTCTCGATGAGTTACAGATGTAGTGCATAATTGTTTTCCATCGTATTTTCTCGGTAACGTTCATGTTTGTGAATGTGATGCTACTTCAGTCAACCTCAGTACTTTTTGTACCGAGACTGACTGAAATAGCAAGGCACGTTCGTACGTTTCCATGAAAATACGATGGAAAATAATAATTATGCACTACATCTGTAGTTGCTTATGGAAAGAAAAGTACGGTCAGCGATAAAAGCTTGTACCAAAAATATTTTTTTGCCATATACGTATTGTATGTACGTTTATCGATAAGCTTAATCCAGAATGGGTACTTTTAAACAGCTTTGTGCAAGCTGTTATTTCGTACATATCTGACTCCGTATTATTGTCGTGCCTTTATTACTGATGTGGGTTGTTAGACGAAGTTCTTTGAGGATGATCTTTATTGCAGCATTCACATAAATACGAATATAATAATATTAATAATAAACTACTGTTGTGCTAAATTAACTTGTAAATCCTATTCTCATTTTGATCAAATAATATATGTACCTACTCATTTACAGGAACTCATTAAATATTATTAGAAATTTCCCTGCTTGTTCCGTTAGCCGCCAGAACTTCCGTGTAGTTTCTCAACAAGTTAGAAGCCAAGCATGAAGAGAACAACTTGTATGTTAAACAACATGTAGCCATAGACAGAACAATAGATTGCAAACGCGTGTAACGTGAGCGCTTAACGCTCGCTATTTATTTTGAAATTTAATTCAGGCAACAAGGCCCATATTACAAATACCTTACAGACTAACATACATATGTATTGCTATGCATATGTATATGAAAACCCTTAGGTAAGTATTTTAAGTTTTACGAAAGCATGGTAGGTACATACCTAGGTATGCCTTTGTTTCATCTAGTTTGTGATTGACCGGTTTGAGTACATACTTAATAATTAGGTTATTAAACAAGTAATTGGGCGGCATGTTTTAAATAAATGTCAATCTTATGCTGTTTGTGTACAGACAGACAACAACAAGACTGACAAACGAATTAGTACGTCCAACACAGTTCAATAGCATCATGAAATTAAAGTTCTGTTATTGAAATAATAACGAATTTTATCGTAAAATAGTACAAAGAGTGGTGAAGCGAGCGATCTAACAATTTACTAGTGTTATTTTCACTGCTTACCAAACACTTGGTTCAAATATTTGTAAAGTATTTATTTTGAAAGGTGAACATCAACTATTGGATATAGCAAAGCGGGTTTTATAATCTGCTAATAGAAATATTTCATTTTCTAACGCGCACCTCAGGTAGCTTAGTGGAATGCGGTTTCAGTGGCGGTTTCGTATCTCAAACAAATAGGCGTGCAAGAAATGTGAGCAAGGAATGTGTGTAAAGTGAGCGAAAGATGAGCGTCATTTCCCTCCGCACACACCGTATTTCTCTACAGATCCACGCTCCATCCATTCATCCACAGTTTCAAAGCTTCGCTAATAAGCATTCTCGCTCAACGCTCGTAAGTCAACATTCACCAGAGCTATGCGAGATAGCTCTGGTGAATGTTGACTCGCGGGAGTGGGCGTACGCATTCGTTACAATCACGTAGTAGGTACCTAATACTTATTTCGTACCGATTCCTTACCGCCAACTCCGCCAAGTCAGGAAGGGACTTAAATGTGTCCTCTAGATGAGATGCGTCATCGAGAATCCCACTTATATTGCTTTGCACCTGAAGCACGTACTCAGTAAGCGGTAAGAATAACCCTATAATGTGCTGCCTGATTTAAATAATCGTTGTAGAACTCTATGCAGGCATTTGCACGTACATGTTCACCATAATTTGCTGTTTTCAATTCTTATGAATTTCGTATTGGCGGTTCTGGGTTCTCAATAAAGTAACCATGAGAATGTGGTACGTGATTCAAGTACCAATATGTAAAAGAGCGTGCATTAACCATTAGGTCGATTTTGTTTTAACAGTTTGATATAATATAGTCTACATCTTGTTTTGACACAACATCCCATGCGCACCAATCAAATGTTAAAACAGAATCAGCCTCCATTGATTAACAGTTACAAATAACTTGGAAACTAAGGCCAAGTAACAGTAACATTGGTTTTTAAAGTTTTTTACTATTAACACCATCATAAAACTCGACCACTGCTGGACAATGGCCTCCTCCAAAGATCTCTGCAATAATCGTGTAGTTTCCGAAGAAGAAACGTGTGTAATGCGCAGAACACCTTTTATTTTATATAGGTCTATTTTAAGTACCTAAGTTCTATCTTTCAAAGGTTGTAAAAAACCTAAAATGTAATAATGTTCAGAAAAATTTAAATGTCTACTTGAACTTCAACTGATTATCTAGTCTAGCTGACTATATATACCTACTTTCATTGTAGTAGCTAGATTTACTAAAACGAAATCATAATAAAAGAAACACTGTTAACTGCTTAATTAGGTACCGTTGTTTAATTTATAACAACATTAGAATCGTCAGAAGTCTTTATCAATTAACGAGGACCTCATTAAAAGAGAAAATGAAATAGAAATTAAGTTTGTGAAATGTTTTTAAATAAGAACGAAATTAGCTGCTTAATAATGTAGTATTTACTGTCCTGTGAAAATACAAGGCAAATGAGCATTTAAATTGTTATTAACCTTACCTTGGCTGAAGGGATGGTTATTTAGGGTGTACATCCAACAGAGCTGAATGAGATAAACTAGCTGTGTATCTCGCATAGTTCTGGAGCGGTATTTTGATTTTAATATCTGTTATGGTTTTGATATGATATCGTCGTATTTATTGGTGCACTCTCCTTCATGTGAAGATCGCAATAACAATATGAAAACTTTAACAAATTGTAATATCTGGACTCCCTAGTGGATGACCGCTCTTAAGTTTGTTGAAGAAACCTGTGTCGATAAGCAAAACAAGTCAAAGATTTAAAAATAGGCTACGTGTCTTATATTTCGCGACAAGTTTCATCTTTAACAAATTGTATATTAGAGTTGAGGTAGGTTAATCGTAACCGTATCGTGACGTTCATATTTCATTTTGTCAATCCCTCGACTTCATTCCTGTCCGTCTCCGTTGATAAAAGCAAATTTAAATCCAAAAGTGTACTTCCTAGTAGTTTTAAGTCCTGATACCCTACCTACAATCTACATATTCCTGTGAAATGTATTGTTTGTTCTTTGGAAATGGAAAGTACACATTCAAAGTGCTTCCAATCTCTCCCTCGCAAGCAGTTAGTGTCCACGAGGAATTCGTGTCTAATTTAATATAAGCTTGCTTTGTAACAATGTATTTGCATATATATGCATGTGCAAGCAAAATATGAGCGCGGCCCGCGGGGAAATAAGCTAAATATCTAATGTCGTACACTAGTTCAACCGCCTTACAATGACTGGCACTAAACAATCTTGCTTCCTGTGTACATAATAATTAATAACACCATACTGCACATTTAGTAGACCTTAGGACGTTGCAATAAAGATCACGAATGGTCAATTTATTGTGTCGACGATACATACGTTAATACGCCTCTCAGTGTCAGTGACTTGTGCGGTGTGCCATATGATATTAACGAGATACGACTGTATATATATATATATATTGTCATGATTTTTGGAATTTCGTGGCCTAAGAATATTGGATGAATTTATGTTTTATACATGGCAAGATTTTATTTATGTTATTTAAGACAAATTGGGAAACTTTAATTATAATACTGGCAACACTGACGAGCTGGTGAATGGAGGGGATAGGTCGGAGCTCGAGGAAACCTTGGTTGGGCTCTGCCATTCCGTTATAGACAGCCGACGAGAATCATCATAATTCAGAAGTGGTCACGGAGCACTAACCCACCAGAAGATTTGGAGGCTCGTGCGTTATTTGAAAAAACGTAAGTTTAGCATCATTCTATTTTATTTAAGGGTCGATTTAATTAAATCAGATTATACTTAAATAGTACTGATGTTAGGAAAGTTTTATCGAGAAATAGCTTGTAGCACATACTTTCCTTAACTAGGCTGGCAAACAGTAGCGATGATTGCTCAAATAGCCTTTATTGAATTAGCATGATTAATTAATTTTCTATCGCAGAAATGAGGGTATGTTTAAATATTCAAAACATAATTGCAAAAGTCCGCTACTAAGGCTATTGTGTAATAGGTACAATATGATTAAGGTTTACGTTTTGAATAGGTAACAAGTTTTAAGTATTTTAATTCAACGATTAAGTACTGTTATGTGAAATTGATAGCCACAACTCTCACACAAGTAGCTACGGCCTTCAAGTTATATTGGTTTTAGCACACAACATTATTAAAGAGGTTAGAATGGCTATCGCGCGCAATTAGTATCGGAACCAGTGTCGCCGCTCGTTCCTCTCCACATTTACTAACACTCGCGCAACGGTAGTAAAAACTTGTGTGCCTGGTGAATGGATACGCCTCCTTTAGACGGATTTGATGTCTGGCTTCTTAATCTGAAGGTTATTGTGGCGCAACAAGGCATGTTTACTTCGTTTTCGGTCAGCGCGGGCGAGTAGCATGCGAGCGTTTGCTCAAAACCGGCGGCGACACGTACCCTGCTCGCATCGCCATTCTAACTTGTTCTGTGGGTTTTAGTAAGGCATTATCACTAATAGAATAAAACGAGTAGCATGAAATAAAATGGTGTAAGGTGGTTTTAATCAAGCACGACCACAGTACATATAAAATTAAACGAAGTGATATTTAAAATATTTATTTTGAAATATCGGAGCAATCTTATTAAGTGAAAACAAGAAATTGTCAGGTAGTTTATTGTGATAGATAATGTATTTATGAGAATTGATAAAGATTATATTAAATGATTTATTTCTAGACATCAGTATCTGAGGCATCATGTCATGACCATAAATTCATTTGTTTTGTTATTTTTACACATCGAGCATGTTAGATTTTTGTTTTTAATAAGTATTTTTACCCTTTTAGAAGTATCTATTTGCGGCAGTATTAGTTAAATCCATAAGAGATCAGTGAATTGGCAGTAGTAAAATAGAATGTGTCATTGGACAGCACTAAAATGCGAAATAATTAGTATGTCAGACATAATTTATGGTGTTGAATTGATAGAATGTTAGAATGTGTCGAATTAAATTATATGATGATAGTTCGTCATAATGTGAGCGTACATTATGATAAATTTACATGAGCGTATGTAAATTATATGATGATAGTTCGTCATAATGTGAGCGTACATTATGATAAATTTACATGAGCGTATGTAAATTAGATGATGAGAGTACTTCATAATGTGAGCGTACATTATGATAAATTTACATGAGCGTATGTAAATTAGATGATGAGAGCACTTCATAATGTGAGCGTACATTATGGAAAATTTACATGAGCGTATGTAAATTAGTTGATGATAGTACTTTATAATGTGAGCGTACATTATGGTAAATTTACATGAGCGTATGTAAATTAGACGATTATAGTTTTTCATAATGTGAGCGTACATTATGGTAATTTTACATGAGCGTATGTAAATTAGACGTAGATAGTACTTCATAATGTGAGCGTACATTATGGTAAATTTACATGAGCGTATGTAAATTAGTCGACGATAGTACTTCATAATGTGAACGTACATTATTGTAAATTTACATGAGCGTATGTAAATTAGACGATGAATACATGACTAAAATGGTAAATTACATGACTATGAGCGTATGTAATTTAAAAGGTGATAGTTCGTTGTAACGTCAGAGTGTATTACCTATAGTAAGTTTACATGAGCATTATGTAAGAGATGTTTATGAGATAATTTTATTCAATTGACAATGTAGAACTTGGAAAGAATTTATGATAATTTTACATGAGCTTGTGTAAAATTACTATCCGATATGATCTATTAGTATGATTCGAAGTTATGTGGGTACATGATGCAAGTACATAACAATGTGAGAGAGCATTGTGGTAGTTTAACACAAGCGAAGGTAACTTAGGAGAAGTTAACCCAAGTTTTTTTTAGGACAACAATAAATAATATATTTATTTACATGAGAGCGAGCGAGTAATGAGTTTGTTTTATACAACGCTATAGAATTATTGTATTGTCAGTGCCAGATGATAACTATGTTAAAGACAACAATTTTCGAAAGAAATACTTATAAATTTATAATGGATTTGTTGTTTTGAAAGTCATATGAGGTCATGACATGATTTCAGAGATATAATTATTTTGATGTTGAGAGTTACAAGTGTAATTTTGAGATATGTGAATACCTAGACAATAAACAACATGTTGTGTAATCGAACGAGAAACAAAATCATGGCAAGCGAATACGGACACCTAAATAAATAGTCGCTAATGTCTGTGCTATTATGTTCATACAATAAATTTCGTTGAAAAAGAGGTTTATATGAAACTATATTATTTGAATTTTTGTTATAGGCCATGTCGCAGTCAAGCAGATCGAGAGGGCTACTTTTGCGAAGAAACAGGCTGATTAGCAATTCCTCGAATTCTTCAGATGAAATTCCGATATTACGGAAACGTGCACGTCAGATATTTGACGATGCAAGCGAAGATACAGAGTCATTGTCTAAACGTCAGTGCATTCGAGACGTCTCAGTTAATTTGGCTGATTTGATACAAGCAATTGATTCGAGAAACAGTCCCAAAACCTTTATTAGTGCTAATCAAATGCTTAACGCATTGCCAGAGTTTGATCCTGAAAATAAAGCACAGAACATAGAAAAATGGTTGCACAAAGTTAACGAGTATGCACATATTTATAAGTGGGACGACAGGCAAACATCTCATTTTGCAACACAAAAATTAATTGGAACTGCAAAGAACTGGTTATACTCCTTGCCGAGTCTGGACTTCTCATGGGCTGACTGGCAAGCAAAATTGAGGCGAGCGTTTCCAGTTGGAGATAATTTTGCTAGTATTTTAGAGGAAATGCTTGCAAGAAAAACCAAACCTGACGAAAGTTTAAGAATCTATTTCTATGATAAACTGTTGTTACTTAACAGATGCGAGATAACCGGAAAAAAGGCTATAGACTGTTTGATCCATGGGATTACAGATAGATCTTTAAAAAATAGTGCTCAAGCATTAAAATGCACCGAACCAGAAGACCTGCTGAAGTATTTGGTAGTACAGCAACCTATTGTACACTCGTTTTCGACTACCCAGAAGAAAAAAGGAGTTTCGGACGTTGAAGTTTCAAATGATAGCAGATTTCAACGAAAACAAATACGATGCTTTCGCTGCGGTACTGAAGGCCACACATCTAATAAGTGTTTGGTGAAGAAAGAAAAATCGGATAGAAGTGCAGCTAATTCTACCGCAAATTCAAGATGCTTTAATTGTAACGAAGAGGGACATCGATTCAATAGTTGCCCGAAAGTTCTATTGAGATGTGGGAATTGTAATAGAGTTGGTCACAAATCGGAGGCTTGTACGAATCGAAATCCCTCTTCAATTAAAAATGAATCCGCTAATGTTCCATAGGGTTCTGAATATTGATTCAAACCCTAATAATGAAAAATTTCGTAAAATTGTTGAGATAAATAAAGATGAAATGAGATCCTATATTGACTTTGGAGCAGACTGTACCCTCATCCAGCGTAAGATAGCAACCCAATTGAATTTGCCTAAAACATTTACTGATTTGCCTGTTATAAAAGGCTTTGGCGATAGTTATGTTAAACCACTCTTTAAGTCACAAGCTTCTCTAAAAATTGACGAGGTCCAATCTATCGTTGAACTATATGTAGTTGATGATTACCTTCTAAAGGAACCACTGTTGATAGGCCAAAACTTCACGGAGTTGCCAGGAGTATGTGTACTAAAAGATGATAAAAGTCTTAATTTTTATTATCAGCCCCATGTAATTTCAGATGTAGTTAGCGTGAAATTAATAATTTCAGAGACAGTTGATTTAAGTAAGAGTCAATTGGTATCAGTTCATACTGAACCAAATTATAACGGTGACATTTACGTCGAAGGTAAAGTTCAAACTAATCCAACGAGAGAAATCTATGTACATCAGGGTGTTTACAATATAGTGGATGGAAAAGGTTACATATTTGTGTCGAATAGTACAAATAAATCGATTGATCTTAACCATGGTAAGGTACTAACACGAGCTACCCCACTTGCTGAAACGAGTATATGCAATGTTAGGAAAATAAATAACATCAGCCCGGGAGATATGGCTCCTTTAAGTAAAGAAGACATCAAAGTAGGATGTAACGTCAGCTCAGTTATGTTTGATAGATTACACCAGTTGCTTAACAACTATCGAGACTGCTTTGCACTTTCTTTAAAAGAAATTGGATGTGTAGATCAGAAATATGGAATGGATATTCAGCTCACTGATAACAAACCTGTAGTCTACAGGCCTTATCGACTTTCCCATGCTGAACGAGCCAAAGTCCGCGAGATGGTCACAGAACTAATTGATAATGATATCATACGCGAGTCTACTTCTGACTATGCGAGTCCAATATTGATGGTCAAAAAGAAAACAGGGGAACAAAGACTTTGCGTTGACTTTAGGGCACTTAATGCTAAAACCGTCAAGGATAGATATCCTCTTCCCCTCATTGATGACCAAATAGCAAATTTGAGTGGAAATAAATATTTTACCACACTCGATATGTCATCAGGGTACTACCAAATTCCAGTATCAGAAAAAAGTAAGCATTTAACGGCTTTTGTGACTCCAGACGGTCACTATGAATTCAACCGCATGCCGTTTGGGCTCGCCAATGCACCGGCAGTCTTCCAAAAAATCGTTAATAAAGTTCTCGGATGCAGACGCTTTGATTCTGTATTAGCATATATGGATGATTTATTGATACCAACTCAGTCAATTGAAGAAGGCTTAGAAAGATTAGAAGAAGTATTAAAGTTACTCAGAGAACACGGCTTGACATTGAAACTGTCAAAGTGTAATTTTTTTACATCATCCATCGACTACCTTGGATACGATGTTTCAGCAGACGGTATAAAACCCAGCGAACGTAAGACCCTAGCAATCAAGAATTTTCCTTTGCCAACAAACGTTCATGAAGTAAGACAATTCTTGGGATTAGCAAGTTATTTCAGAAAGTTTGTCAAAGGCTTTGGCGAAATAGCACGCCCTTTGACAAATTTACTGAAAAAAGATGTAACGTGGCAATGGACTGATTTGGAATCTAAAGCAGTGCTTACGTTAAAAGAAATATTATGTCAAAGGCCAGTTTTGGCTTTGTACAACCCAAAACTTAAAACCGAACTACACACTGATGCTAGTTCTGTGGGAATTGGTGGTATATTAATGCAGTGGCAAGAAAATCCTAGAGTTCTAAAACCAGTTGCATATTTTAGTAGACAAACGTCACCAGAAGAAAAGCACTACCATTCCTATGAACTAGAAACGCTTGCCGTTGTCAACTCATTAAAAAAGTTTAGACCATATCTGTTGGGGACATCTTTTAAAATATTTACCGACTGTAAGGCTTTACGACTTACACGCAGTAAAAAAGACATATTACCGCGAGTTGCGAGATGGATTTTACAAATGGAAGAATACGATTTCGAAATTGAACATCGTGCAGGAGATCGAATGGCTCACGTCGACGCCTTGAGTCGCAACCCTGTAGAGGCATGGGATGATGATTGTTACCCGGATAACGTAATGACAGTATTTCGAATACAACAAAGTGATTGGCTCCTAACATTGCAATTAGGAGATCCAGAAATAAGCCATATTGCTAAATTATTAAAGCCGGAAATTGATGACGAATTTGAAGACATAAAGAAACATTATGATTTTAAGAATAATACACTATTTAGAAAAATTAAGGGCAATTCTAATGAATTACGTATAGTAATACCCAAAGGCGCGAGATGGCAAGTCTGTCGAATGAATCATGACGAAATTGGCCACTTTGGAGTTAAGAAAACAGTTGAAAGGATACAAAGTCAGTATTGGTTCCCTAAAATGGGAAGGTTCATTAAGAAGTATGTAGAAGCTTGTCTCAACTGTGCATACAATAAAGATAATGACCCTAAGAAAAAAGGATACATATACCCCATAGAAAAAAGCAATAAACCATTTCAAACAATACATATTGACCATTTAGGCCCCTTCATAAAAAGCAAACGAGGAAACACACATATATTGACAATCGTAGATGGATTTTCCAAATATGTTTTTGTGAAGCCTGTTAAAAACACAAAGAGTTCTACGACAATAAGCGTATTGGAAAATATATTTCAAGACTTTCAAGACCCAGAAAGAATTATATCAGATCGAGGGTCTGCATTTACATCAGAACAATTTAAACAGTTCTGTAGAAAAAAGAATATTAAGCACGTTTTGAATGCTGTCGCTTGCCCACGAGCTAACGGACAAGTGGAGCGATTCAATCAAACAGTACTAAAGGCTATTGCTACGCAGAGTATGGGACATAAAGATAATGAATGGGATTTAGTAGTTGCTAACGTCCAATCCGGGATTAACAACACTGTTAATGCAACGACAGGCAAGACAGCTGCTGAACTGATGTTTGGTTATAAACTAAAGGGCAATACCGATTACGTATTCAATGAAATTGCAAATGAAATCGAACAAGAAGCAGGAAATTTAGATGAAGTTAGGGATGCCGTATCAGAAAGAATAAAAGTAAAGCAAAGTAAAATGAAAATTGATCATGACTCTAAAACAATTCCGGCTAGGACTTACAATTTAAATGATTTAGTTAAACTGACAAAAGTTTCATTTAATGAAAACCCAGGTCAAAGTAAAAAACTATTGCCAAAATTCATCGGACCCTATAAAATAACAAAAGTTTTAGGAAATGATAGATATAAAATAGCCTCGGTGCCAGGATTCTCGACTGCTAGGAAGTATTCTACAGTAGTATCAGCCGATCGTTTAAGACCATGGATCAATATCAAAGCATTAAGTGTCGAAAGTGATCATGAATCTACTGATTCAACAATGAGTGATTCAAGTAATGATTAAAAAAAATAATAATAATAGAGAAGAGACATAGATAGTTAGGCAAATTTAATTGTATGACCGAAAATCCCAAAAAGTACCGAATGTCATGATTATGATGAGAGTTAAGTGTGTTCCATTGTCTTTTATTTTAATATGTATATCATTTAGGCCTGATTGTTAATAAGATTTTATTAAGATGGTTGCTAAGTTGTTTTTTTTAGTGTAATTATGTAATGGTTTGTAATAAAATGCCAATTAAACAATAAATGTAATGATTACTGTATGTAATAAATGACCATTAACTAATGATCTTTTATTATTATTTGACACGAACGAATAATCGAAATTAATTATAAATCTGGGTTTCTGGATATTTTAAATGTTTCGTGCGCCGGAGGCTGCACGAAGGCGGATGGCCGAATGTCATGATTTTTGGAATTTCGTGGCCTAAGAATATTGGATGAATTTATGTTTTATACATGGCAAGATTTTATTTATGTTATTTAAGACAAATTGGGAAACTTTAATTATAATACTGGCAACACTGACGAGCTGGTGAATGGAGGGGATAGGTCGGAGCTCGAGGAAACCTTGGTTGGGCTCTGCCATTCCGTTATAGACAGCCGACGAGAATCATCATAATATATAACGGCGCGCGCTTTATTTGATTTGATTATTTTTAAATTGTCAAATTAATCGGGTAGTTGTGATTGTTATTTCACATTGACAAGTTGATTTATTTTAAGAGCGGGTAGTCCCGAATGGAGTTGTAAGTGTCATGGCGGCGCGGGACGTCATTCCGTTGACAGCGCCCCGCACGAGATGGTCGCTTACAAACCCATTGGCTCTTAATCGTGTTTGATTTTTGTAATCATCGGATATTTTTGGTGTTATTTAATTAAAACAAATAATACAGTGATTTGATTGTATTGTGAGATTGTTATTTCGTGATAACCTGCACGTGCACGCCCACACGACATCAATATGTCAGACACGCCTTCAAAGACGCCTGTTCGGCCTCCCGATACCCCGACATCGGAAGTGAGATTACCAGAAACGGCGCAGGATCACCCTACAGGTCAGAGTGATGTTATTTTAAATAGTACAGACAATCAAATGTGGAAAATGTTGTTTGAAATGCAGCAACGTCAAATGATGGAATTGATTCGTACAATGAAGGAACCTGGCAAAGATGCTAAACTTGTACTTCCTGAATTTAATCCTGAATCTCGAGACAGTGATGCTCGGGCGTGGTGCGCTACTGTGGATTTGTGCATGCAAGAAAAACAGATAACTAGTAGCAACCTAATTATTGCCCTGAGTCGAGCTCTTAAAGGTACGGCAGCGTCATGGCTGGCCCAGAATAGTTTTGCTGGGATAACCTGGACTCAGATAAAAGATTCTTTTCTCGCTCGATTTGACTACGTCGAAACACCTGCTGCTACATTATACAGGCTGCTCAATGAGAACCCAAATGACGGTGAATGTTTAGCATCATACGCTAATCGATTTTTAAGCACGCTAATGAATAGATGGAGTAATTTATCAAATGAGCAGATAGCGATAGCTGTAACGTTAGCACATGCATCAAAAGCTGACCCCCGATTACAAAGACTGGCTTTTACTACGGAAATCGATACGCGAGTGAAAATGCAACAAGAACTGATGGCCTATACTTATCGTAAAAGAGGGCCGGCGACACAGGATAAACTGTTGGCACAAAATGATGCTAAAAGACCCCGTGTTGATTCATTACGGAGGTGTTACATATGCAACAAGTTGGGACACTTGGCAATCCATTGCCTTGCTAAAAATGAATCAACACAAGCATCGACATCGAAGAATACGGCTGATGTTCCAACAAAACCATCTTCGCTCACGTGTTTCTCCTGTGGCGAGAAAGGACACATATCGACGCGCTGCACGAAGAAAGAAGACAAATCAAGCGAAGCGGTTGTGGAGCGTCGAGTGAATATCTGCACTGTCAAGCAAGCTTCGGACCAAATCTCTACTAATAACGGTGAGAAGTATTCATTCTGTTTTGATTCGGGCGCTGAATGCTCTCTGATTAGAGAAAGTGTAGCTAAGAAATTCCCTGGTAAGCGACAACAAAACATTGTAAATTTACTGGGCATAGATAAACGATCTAGTGGTTTACAGTGCAATAATCAAATTTTAGCCACGGTCAACATACAGGGCTTCTCAATGCAATTGCTTTTCCATACTGTACCTGATGATTGCATATCTCAGTCTATCCAAGTGGGGCGAGATTTATTGGCGTTAGGGTATTCAGTAGAAATGACTGAGGATCAACTTATTGTTAAGAAATTTAAGACAGTAGCGGTTTGTGAAATAGGTTCTAAAGTAAATGGTTTTCAACACATTAACACCGACATTCCTAGCGACTTCCGGGGACAATTACTGACGTTACTCGAAGAAAACGCGGATCATTTCGTGGAAGGGACGCCAACTGGTAGAGTTAGCACCGGGCAATTAGAAATCAAATTAGCTGACCCAAATCGTACTGTACAAAGACGTCCGTATCGGCTGAGTTCAGATGAGAGGGAATTAGTACGTGATAAAATTAAAGATCTTTTGGACGCGGGCATAATACAAGAAAGTTGTTCACCATTCTCGAGCCCCATTTTATTAGTTAAAAAGAAAGACGGTACCGACCGACTTTGCGTAGACTACCGGGAACTTAATAATAACACTGTGCCCGATCGTTACCCACTTCCCATTATTTCTGACCAAATTCAGCGGCTAGTAGGAGCCAACTTCTTTACATCACTTGACATGGCAAGTGGGTACCATCAGATACCAGTTCATAAGGACTCGATAGAGCGGACTAGTTTCGTGACACCGGACGGGCAGTTCGAATATCTTACTATGCCATTTGGCCTCCGGAACGCCCCTGCGGTGTATCAACGTGCTATAAATAAGGCGCTAGGTCCTTTAAGTGAGACGTTTGCCGTAGTATATCTGGATGACGTCATTATTCCCTCCCGTACAGTAGAAGAAGGGTTAGATCGGTTGCGCCAAGTGTTAGGGGCCTTAAGTAGTGCGGGTTTCTCGCTAAATTTAAAGAAATGCGCTTTCCTGAAGACGGAAGTAGAATATTTGGGCTATCACGTTTCTGCGGGTGAAATACGGCCTAACCCCAGAAAAATAAAAGCGTTAACAGATCTTGCACCACCCGAAACAGTTACGCAGTTGAGACAATTTATTGGGCTGGCCTCATATTTTAGGCAGTTCATACCGGGGTTTTCTCAAAAGACGGCCCCTCTTTACAGACTGACATCCGGCAAAGGGAAAGTTGTTTGGACGCCGGAATTTGAGAAAATTAGGCAAGAAATTGTTGCTATTCTGACTGATAAGCCAGTCCTAACTATTTTTGACCCTGATCAGTCGATTGAGCTGCATACCGATGCGAGCGCTGAAGGCTATGGCGCTATACTGATGCAACCCGTCGATGGTAAATTACGCGTGATCGAATACTATAGCCGCCGAACCTCCAGCGCCGAGTCTCGGTATCACTCATACGAGCTAGAGACCTTAGCCGTGGTAAATGCCATAAAACACTTCCGGCACTATTTGCACGGGCGTAAGTTTAAAGTAGTCACTGATTGTAATGCCGTCAAGGCATCGAAATCAAAGGTAGACCTGACACCACGTGTCCACCGTTGGTGGTGTTTTCTACAAACTTTTGAGTTTGATATCGAGTATCGCCAGGGTAAAAACATGAGTCATGTTGATTTCTTGTCCCGCAATCCTGTTCCTGTGTCAACACAGCAAATTCCAAACGTAGAACAGAAGCGTGTTTATTTGACAGAGATCTCTGATTCTTGGCTTCAGGCAGAACAACAAAAAGACGATGAAGTTAGGTCCCTTATCATGAAACTCAATAGTAATGAGCTTAATGACGAAATTGCTAAGACATATGAAATAAGGCGAGGTGTTTTGCACCGCAAAATAGAGCGCAATAATAGAAGTGTTTGGTTGCCGGTCGTGCCAAGACCGTTTCAATGGGCAGTCATAAACCATGTGCATGAGAGCATTATGCACTTAGGATGGGAGAAAACATTAGAAAAGGCTTTTTGTCATTATTGGTTCCCTAATATGAACAAGTACGTAAGAAAATTTGTGGACAATTGTATAACGTGTAGGGTTTCTAAATCGCATTCCGGGAAAGTTCAAGCTGAACTCCATCCAATTCCTAAAGTAACCACTCCTTGGCATACTATTCACATGGATGCAACCGGGAAGTTGAGTGGTAAGAGGGACACAAAAGAGTATGTATTCGTAACAATAGACGCATTTACAAAATATGTACTCTTGCACCATTCATTAAATATTGACGCTAAAAGCGCTATTAAAGCTTTGCAAGCAGGCCTTTCTCTGTTCGGTGCCCCCACTCGCATTATAGCAGATCAAGGTAGATGTTTCGCTGGAAAGGAGTTTAAAGATTTTTGTACGACCCATAACGTAAACCTACACCTTATAGCAACGGGCAGCAGTCGTGCTAATGGGCAAGTAGAACGAGTGATGTCAACTTTAAAGAACATGCTTACAGCTGTTGAAACCGGAAACCATAAGTCGTGGCAAGCAGCATTGCCAGAAATACAACTAGCCATAAACTGCACGTTTAATCGCACTACTAGGGCTAGTCCTCTCGAACTGCTGATAGGAAAGGTTGCTAGACCTTTGCAATTAATGACTTTAGATACAGATGACACCGAAATTGATCTGGACACTATTAGAGAGCAGGCGACCCGGGCCATAAACACGAATGCTTCTATAGAGAAAGATAGGTTTGATAAAGGGAAAGCTAAGGTAAATAATTTTGAAGTAGGCGACTATGTTTTGATTGAAAATCACGAACGTAATAAAACTAAGTTGGAACCTAAATTCAAAGGTCCGTTTCGAGTGGCTGAGTTGCTTGATGGTGATAGATATCTGCTAAAGGCATTGAACTCTAATCGAACGTACAAATACGCGCATGATCGTCTACGACGAATGCCCGAGTGTTATGTTCCATTGGAGTTGAATACCGCGTTAGAAACAACCGAAAGTAGCAAAGAGTCAGGATGCCCTAACGGCGCTGGTGAGTACGAACAAGTGGTGTTGCTATTTTTGTATGTTGGTTTGTGTGTATTATGGTAAACGACTTGAGCAGTATGATAATCTTGGTGGAAATTAGCAGCTTAGATGCCATAATGTTACCTTGGTGGCTTTAGTTGGCCTTGGTGGCATTAGTTTAGCCTTGGTGGCATTAGTTGGCCTTGGTGGCATTAGTTTAGCCTTAGTGGCATTAGTTGGCCTTGGTGGCATTAGTTGGCCTTGGTGGCATTAGTTGGCCTTGGTGGCATTAGTTGGCCTTGGTGGCATTAGTTGGCCTTGGTGGCATTAGTTGGCCTCGGTGGCATTAGTTTGGCCTTGGTGGCATTAGTTAGCCTTGGTGGCACTAGTGGCCTTAGTGGCCCAGACTGGCTTGGTGGCGTTACATGCTACCTTTTCCAGTTGTTACGATGGAAATAAGGAGATTGAAAAAAAAAAATGTGAGTCAGTGACATGGTTGAATTAGTATGTTCATTGTTCATGTTGTATAGCGGTCAGAATGACCGAGCAGGTTGCTGTGTGTATATTGGTGGTTTTATTGTTCACAGATGAGCCTGAGAGCAGAGATGATACACACGAGGACGTGTGATGATGCAGGACGGCCGTAACGGCGCGCGCTTTATTTGATTTGATTATTTTTAAATTGTCAAATTAATCGGGTAGTTGTGATTGTTATTTGACATTGACAAGTTGATTTATTTTAAGAGCGGGTAGTCCCGAATGGAGTTGTAAGTGTCATGGCGGCGCGGGACGTCATTCCGTTGACAGCGCCCCGCACGAGATGGTCGCTTACAAACCCATTGGCTCTTAATCGTGTTTGATTTTTGTAATCATCGGATATTTTTGGTGTTATTTAATTAAAACAAATAATACAGTGATTTGATTGTATTGTGAGATTGTTATTTCGTGATAACCTGCACGTGCACGCCCACACGACATCAATATGTCAGACACGCCTTCAAAGACGCCTGTTCGGCCTCCCGATACCCCGACATATATAATACCTATATAACATTACATTCCTAACTATAGTTAGGAATACTCATCAACACAAATTAGGGACAATACTGGCGCAAGGAAATTTACTCATACTGCGAGTTAATTTTGTATAAAATAAAATCAATGAAATCAGTGGTGAATTTTGTAGAACCCTGTTCGGCCAACAAGTCTGATCGTAAATACAATGGTTGTTTTACACATTTTTCATTATTTTATAAGTAGATATAATTACAATAGGTCGAAGCGCTGGTGGCCTAGCGGTAAGAGCGTGCGACTTGCAATCCGGAGGTCGCGGGTTCGAACCCCGGCTCGTACCAATGAGTTTTTCGTAACTTATGTACGAAATATCATTTGATATTTACCAGTCGCTTTTCGGTGAAGGAAAACATCGTGAGGAAACCGGACTAATCCCAAACGGGCCTAGTTTACCCTCTGGGTTGGAAGGTCAGATGGCAGTCGCTTACGTAAAAACTAGTGCCCACGCCAATTACTGGGATTAGTTGCCAAGCGGACCCCAGGCTCCCATGAGCCGTGGCAAAATGCCGGGACAACGCGAGGAAGATTATTATTTATAATTACAATAGGTATAGTAATGGACCCTATAATGGACGTGGAACCGGTAATGGGACATAAAACCACAAATCCTCTAAAATAAGTATGTAAAAGTAGTTTATAAACACTGGCAATATTTTACCATAAATAAGAGTCATAGAGCTGTTTAAGTTTGACTTTTTATTAATTTCGGTTACTTTTTAAGAAGTTGGCGCCAACCCAAAAGTTGTCGTGTCACTGGAAAAAATAACCAGTAAGAATTCTTAACAACTTCGCTAAGAGAGGTGAGTTCATATATTAAATTGTAGTTAATTATTACTTGGTGTAAACTAGAATGTGTTTTGTTAATTGCATCTACCATGAGATAAGGTATACAACACATTATGTTGTGACTCTAGAGATGTATAAAAAATAGTGGTATTTTGCCCAATCCCATTATAGGAGCTGTAAAACTGCATACCTCCTATGATGGGATAATTTACATAATGATGCTTGCCATGGCGTAATTTCATGTTTAAACAATACAGAAGTATAATGTAGTTACTCGTACGAACTATGTCAGGAGGTCTCTTCGGACTTCGGATAAATTAATATCGTTTTTACAAAATTTTATTTAACTTGCCCTGTTAGTTTCTATACAGGATGGATTTTCTTTTTGGGTCAGTGAGGGCAGCCAACAGATCCTGTGCTGCGACGAGAAAACGGTCTTAGAAAACCTTCCCTCGATTTCAAATTAATGAAGATTGGCTTTTACAGATTTTGGAAAAAACATACAGGGTGCGAGAAAAAGGTAATTTTTGACAAACTTTTTTTTGATGCCAATCGATCCCATTCCTATTGAGGATCAAAAGCTTGTATGGAACTAAAAAAAAATTTCCGGTTAGAAAAGCCACAAATCGAGGAAAACTTTTCCCATACTATTTGTATGAAAATGAAAACTTTTATTTTTCACATGCTATTTTTCTATGCCAATTGATTTCATTCCTATCTAGTATCAATAGTTTCTTTGGGGTCAACTTACGGTAATGTACTAAAAAGCCACAAATTAATAAAAACTTTTTCCATACATTTACTATGGAGAAAATGAGAAATTTAATTTTGACCCCAAAAAAACTATTGAGACTGGATAGGAATGGAATCGATTGGCATACAAAAATAGCATGTGAAAAATAAAAGTTTTCATTTTCATACAAATTGTATGGGAAATGTTTTCCTCGATTTGTGGCTTTTCTAGCCGGAAATTATTTTTTTGTTTCATACAAGCTTTTGATCCTCAATAGGAATGGGATCGATTGGCATCAAACAAAAAAGTTTGTCAGAAATTACCTTTTCCTCGCACCCTGTATGTTTTTTCCAAAATCTGTAAAATCCAATCTTCATTAATTTGAAATCGAGGGAAGGTCTTCTAAGACCGTTTTCTCGTAGCAGCACGGGATGTGGTAGCTGCCCTCACTGACCCAAAAAGAAAATCCATCCTGTATTAGTTAGTGTGGTTCAAATCTTGGAAATGGCATTTGAGCCACTTTCGGATTTCCGATTGAGTTGAAATTTTGGATACGTATGCAAATCGGATGACAATGCAATCGGGTGACAAAAATGACTAATAACTAGTTTTTTGCCAAAAACTTATTCCCTATTCCAATATCTTATACTGATAGGGTATGCCCATTATAGGGGGCCCATTACTGGATCCACGTCCATTACCGGGGTTCCATTACTGGAGCTTTGGTGTCCATGACTGGAGAAAAAACACATACTTTTAATTTATTAATTATGTGGAAACTGACTGCAGTATCTTTGATACAACACGCCTGAAACATGAAATAAGGATAGGATATTCATCTTTTAACAAGCTAAGCGGTAGAACTTTTACATGTATCAGGGAAATATCACAAATACTCCAAATTTCCCCTTAAATGTCCCATGACTGGTGCCGTTACTATAAGTATTTTTTAACGAAACTTTAACGTGAACTTGAACTTTTAATAGGTACTTATTATTTTTACTTATACTCTTTCTGATTATTTAATAAGTACATATATAATTTTACAAGTACATTAAATACCTGTAGGGGATAATTTAGGTTAATTATACGTAACGTACCTAATAATCATAAAACGTAATTAACTCCCACTGTATTATTTCAAAGATATTACCTCAATGACCTAGTTCAGCTCAATTAGACACTATATACTTATGGAAATCATTTTTACAAAATTAGACTTGGATCGATTTTGGCGTCATTGAAGATATCACGATTCTTAAGAGGTTAATTCCAAGTTTGAAAATCTAATTTTTTAGGGTTCCGTACCCAAAGGGTAAAAAACGGGACCCTATTACTAAGACTTCGCTGTCCGTCCGTCCGACCGTCCGACCGTCCGACCGTCCGTCCGTCCGTCCGTCCGTCCGTCCGTCCGTCCGTCCGTCCGTCCGTCTGTCTGTCACCAGGCTGTATCTCATGAACCGCGATAGCTAGACAGTTGAAATTTTCACAAATGATGTATCTCTGTTGCCGCTATAACAACAAACACTAAAAATAAAATAAAATAAATATTTAAAGGGGGGTCCCATACAACAAACCCCATATTTTTTGTTGATGGTGCGGAACCCTCCGTGCGCGAGTCCGACTCGCACTTGGCCGGTTTTTTATTATAGATATTTGTGTATCTTGGGCTTATTTATGTATACACCAGGAATTCTAACAGCTAGGTATGAAAGATTCATTTAACTTTTTAATTAGCAATACAGAGCCAATTATAGGAACTCGCAAATAGAAACAATTATACTGGACTATTCCGAGTTCCGTGTTCATGATCCGAAATAACAAAATGTGATGAAGATGGTCAACAATTTCCCAATGAAGCCCAACAAGCCCAGAATCAGCTGCGAGCAAGATAAACAGTTACCTATTAATAAAATATTTTGGTAAAGAAAATATAACAATGAGTGGATACTTTTAGCATCATAAAGCCAAATCATTTGACATTATCAGATTATGATGAGGTTCGTATCACCTGCGTGCACAAACATTTTCCTTTTCCGCATGCAAATCTACAATCCTTACCAAAATGTGCCCAGAAAATATCCTGTCACCCGTCTACTGCTACAAATCCGACCCAAAACGATATACATATTTTATCCATTCATATTTCTACACCTTTATTTATCCTGAACCTTATTCAAACTCGTGATTAGGGAGTTTCGTGAAACTTGCGCTCGGATGGGTAGGGAGAGTGTTATTTTCATCACTTGCCGCTTCACCTCAAATAATCCAGAATAAATGGAACAACGGATTTATAGCAAATATCAATACAATATTATATGTATTAATTCTTCAAGGTTCAGTTCTTTGACCAATCTCCAAAAACGAAATACCCACGAGTTTACATTGAAAACGGCAGACATCTGATCACTCAGCGATGAAAATAGGCGTTGTTGGCAGTGGCGTAACTAGGGGGGTGCTGGGGGGGGCACGTGCCCCGGGCGCCGTCCAAGGGGGGGCGCCAAAATGGGCAAAAGACCTCCCATAGAAAATGGACCAGCCAAAATGTAGGAAAGTCAAATTTTTTTTTCGCGACTTATGGTTTGGTCTCATAGTAAAAATTGCTCAGCATAATCCCAAAACCTCCCTGGCAACGGAAATGCAGCTATTTTTTAGCCATCCTGTGGCCTGTATACAGAATGGTCTCCAAAAATTTTTTTTAGAATCCTCGTCGTTGGTTATCTGCAGAATATACCTCATGTATGTTAGCCGATTTTTCGTAGTTTTCGAGTTTAACTTTTAACTTTTGTTAAGAAATTCCGGGGTGAAGCTTTGCGTTGCTTTTATGCCTTCTAATAATTGTTCGTGGTATTTGGACTGATAACATGAAATAGCGATGGGGAATTGACCCCATAAAATAATAGTAGAAATAACAAGAGGATTTTTGTAATGAATTACTAATTTGGAAGCTTTCCACCTCAGTTCCTTTGACCGGCGACTCTGACAAATTATGACTATTAAGTATCACTTTTTGACCTTTTAAAAAAACGTAGGGTCTAGCAGTTTCTAAAATAACCATAAGTCCTTGAAATCGCTTGTATTTTTTATTTATTTAGGTAAGGGCAACATCTAAGCTTGACATGCTTGAACGTAAAAGTTTGTCTTTTTTTCCCAACTCAGCCAAGTGAGGATGCTGATTTGTTTTATCAACTGCGCCGTTTGTGAAGGATTATGTTACAAAAAGAAATATTCAAAAAAGTTCAATAGTTTTTTTTAATAAATAATTGCTTCTCCCCGGAATTTCTCAACAAAAGTTAAAAGTAATAAAAATAAAAATCATAATTCGAAAACTACGAAAAGTCGGCTAACATACATATTCTGATAGCCCACAGCGTGAGGAATCTTAAAAAATTTTTTTGGACGGCATGGTTTGGACCAACCTGTATAACACATGCCGTGCCAACATCGCTCGTTCTGTGATACTAGAATGCCGTGAAAAACCTGTGTCAGGTATTGAGAGCATTCTATCCAGAGTTTCGGTGTGGGATCGGGAGAATTTAGTCCAATTCAATCCCACCAAGGCTCAATTTTGCGTGTTTACCGCTAAGAAAACCTCATTTTTCAAGGCACAACCCTTCCCATGTCAGGGAGTATTGGGAGCCTCGGTGTTGACATCTCCATCAGTGACGTCCAATAATTTCGTAGCCACCTTGCTGGGTAGGCTGCGCTCGTATCCAAAAAACTCGGTGTGCTCAATAAAGGGAGGCGATACTTTACTCTGGGGCAGACAGATCCATAGGCATGTACCCACGGTGGGGCAAGGTGGGGCAGTTGTCCCACCCTGGTCTCTGACCATAAGCTAAGAATCTCTGTTTTAACCGTACCCTGTTACAACGTCCCAAGCCTCCCCTACTTCTGCCCCACCCGTTAAAAAATGCTGCGTATTTACGACCATGGACAGATCCCATATAATGAGTACTGCTGTCACCTTTGGGAAGGAGCACCTAGATGCCACCTTGGTCCCTTCAAATCAGTCCAAAGGCGCGCTATGAATAGTCTACGATCCCAAACTTACAAGCGATATTGAATCTTCAAGTCTAAGGAGATCTCCAAAAAAGAAGTGTATAAGTTTTAAAATGGTCGGCAACGCGCATGTAACGCCCCTGGAGTGTAGACGTCCATAGGATGCGGTGACCGCTTACCATCAGGTGAGTCGTAAGCTTGTTAGCCACCGATGGACTAAAAAAAACACATGTCTAAATCAAAAGTAAACTTATAATAAGTAAAAAGTAACCCTTTCGTTAGTTCATTTCGTTTGGGGGAGGGGGGGGGGGGGCGCAAATTTGGTGCCTGCCCCGGGCGCCGTATCCTCTAGCTACGCCACTGGTTGTTGGGGCCTAGGTTCAACGAGATTTTAATTAGACGTTTGGAGAGCTCTTGGATCTCAAATCATTGTTACTTATCTTCAATTGCGGTGACCTTCTACATCCCAAAACCTAAAGTTTTAACCATAAATGCCTGTTACATTGTGTAGCAGTGTGTATTGATCATGTTCTGTCTTATCCAACGGATATGTTTTCATGAGTTCTCCGCAACAATAATCGAAACGGTAAGATTCTGTCTGACATATTTTCGTGTCCATTAACATACCAAGCGTATACTGGTTTGTCTGAATCGAACGCTCGCTTATGGACAACACACTGGTAATAACAGGCCAGGTAGCGTCCCGGGGATTCAGCTCACACTTGACCGATTAGGGATAGTGTGCTGTCATCGGCACGCATCGCTCATGTGCTTGACGGCTTGACCGTCAGTACCCTTTGTACGATCCCCGTCCGTCCCGAAAAAATAATGTTTAATCATGGCTTAGGACGTTACCAATACCGATATATTTTACTGTTATATTTTGTGGATATCACGCCGTATTAACCTTTGTGATATTTTGTTATTTAGAGTGGTTATCTGTACAGTATATAGGTACAATGAGAAATTTGACACCATATTTCATTTATACAGGGACATCTAGCATTTTAGGGCTAAAATAGAACAATAGAACAAGAGTATTTTTTTGTGTTCGTTTATGTTTTAAAAAGTTATCGATACGATCCTATTGCCGATTTTTAGAAGTAGGTAATTTCCATATTTTTAGCTTTTGTGCATAATTTTGAAAGTGCATTTTAGGCATGTTCGTTATTTTTTCTATCGAGTGAAAGTCAAGAACTCGATTCAAATCGATACAGCAGTCCCTCGAGCAAGGCCTCAAGATTGCTGCTCTAATTTATGGCAGCCGTATTGTGATCCAAAAAAGCTATCAAACTCCGTTTTCTGAACCTACTGCACTTTAATATGTATGTACAAGATTAAGGTTACTTACCTTCGTACTTAATATGGGCCTTGTTGCCTGAAATAAAGTTTTAATAATTATCAGTATCTTATTGTTTATGTCTTAGTATCAGAACTTTGAAGGTGACAGTTAGTTTGTCATTTATATCTAAGTACTTAACTTTTGTTAATAGACATTTTTAGTAATTAAATAAAGTAAGTAAATAAAAATATCCATTACCTATATATATATATATAGACAATAAGGAATGGTAAATATTGGGGACGACACAACACACATCACTAGTATAGGCAAATGATGTATAAAACAAAGAGTTTACTTACTGGCGTGATCCAAGGGACGTGCCGAGGTAATGGGATGGGATATTTGTAAACATAAAGATGACTGTTGGCTCCTCGGCACTCCTATATTCTTTATAATTATGCTTGACAAAATCGGTCAATCAGGTGCAGGTTCTATTGAGGAGACAACGGAATATTTTGTTGAAAGGGGTCGAGGAGCTTAGGAGGAGGAACTAGGACAGGACACATGATATATATATATTAGGCGGGTCAGCACAGTTCATAATGTATGAGAGCTCTACATGAATTCTCACACTAGAGATTTTTTGAGATGTGATAACCTATGTTGCAAATACTATATTTAAAAAAAAATCTCCACAAAATATGTCACATGGTTTTAATAAATCCAAATTATTATTAAAATAGAAAAAATATATCAAAACATGAATCCGACACTCGAGATTTTTTAATATGCAGTTCTCAAACATATACTCATTATGTATTTATATTTTCTCCCAGCTTGACACCAAAACCAGCTCCCAATAATTTTCTTTATTAAAAATATTTTTTTATATAAAAATAACAACTATGTGTACATAACAATTACATGTTAATTAAGCTCTGTATATTTACTATATCCTACAAAAAAATCTCTCACGTAAATTAATCCATTTAATTACTATTAACCATTTTTGTTTTGAAAATGTTTTCGTTGCTTCGAGAAAATGGACAGTGGGTTTGTTTTTCACTTTCTCAAATCTCTTTCTCATGTTAGTGTAACAACAAAAAATCTCCCACGTATATGTAATATTGTATGGAATAAAACCATTATTAAATCATCCAAGCTATTTAAATTACCCTAAATGGCGGGTACTGATTCACTGTAGAGAACGTTTTATCGACTTCCATATCTCCGTCTCACTTCAATGTTCGCGGCAGACGATTGTTCCGCTTCAACAGCCGAGAGTTCGCGATCCGGTCGACCGTTAATTCTCCCATGACTATCTTACCCAGTTTCATCGGTATGCGTTGCGCGCTTACTTAACACACCTCAGGCCAAGCTCCTATAAAACGCGCAATGCATGCATGCATTGCGGTATCTCCTATACGTCACATATGTCAGCTATGAGGCTATGACATGGCTATGACAGACTATGGCAGTTAGTTCCAAAGAAGTATACAGACTTGTCTACCCACCATAAAGTTTAGCGTAAAGAGAATATATCACTCCTTAGTGAAAAACCATACGGTTTGTGCGAAGTTGAGCGTTATGTCAATGCTAATAAAGATGATGGTTTGACTTACGGAAATGAATAATATAATATCATTTTATTTTATATTTCCAATTCCCGTTTCATTTACACCCAATATTAAATCTTTTTCCGTAATAAAATGCGTATATAATTACTGTCATCATCTGTATTTATTTTATTTCTTTAACCCCCGTTATTCATAAACGCGCTACAAACCTCAATTAGCTAATAATAGTAATAATCGTTTGTCCTTATCTGTCACTTTAACTTATGTATTTGTAAGTAAGGGATAAACATAATTGAACTAAATCAGGCCCGTAAAGTTTATGAATAAAGTGGTTAATCTTTATTGCACAAAAGAAAAACCTTATAGTACAAGAGGCGGACTTAATGCCATAAGGCATTCTCTACCAGTTAACGATGGCTTGTCCTCCGGCCCATTTGATCGATGACCTCCTTTGATTATTTATTTTTAATGGACGCCAAAATCCAGATAGGAACTTCGATTTTGACATTTACCACAGTAATGCAGTCGGTAGCAATGTCGCGCTTCAAAATTGCTGCAGTCGACTGCATTGCTGTAGAAAACGTGAAAAAGGTCATTCAAAGGGTAATAGGGTTATATACACCGCGGGATTTAATAACCCGAAAGATTTAAACCAACGATTTTAGAGCCTAATTAGAGTATATAAAGTTATATAACACATAGTCCAAAAACCCTTAATTTAAGAGATATTAATTATTTAAAACAAATCACAAGTAAAAAAATCTCAATTCTAACACACCCTTATGCGTGACGTAGCCACCAACTAATTTTACACGCAGACGCACTAACTACATGGTTATTAGCCAGTTTCACTTAATTAAGTTTGATATCCTACAAAAAGGTTTCACTACCGAAATTTTGTTCTGTTCTCAATCACGAGAGTACAAACTATTTACCTTTATGATAACTGGCTGATAGTTTGACGAAAATGACGAAATTGATGTCAATAAAATGACATATTTCATATGTCACACAAGATATGCGCAAGATAACATCTTTAAATTTGATTGACTGTAATAAATAAAATTCATTTAGCGGATATTCACTTTGTGTACGGATTTGGAAACCCGAAGAACTATGTGCTTCCGGCACGACGGACCCACTTCAGCCTAGAAGTTCGTAAATTGGCTAGACGAACAATACCCTGAGAGGTGGATTGGCCGTGGAAGCAACGTCCTAATCTGGCCCGCCCGGTCACCCGACTTAACGCCATTGGTTTTTTTCTATGGGGAACTCTGAAAGATAAGGAAGGAATACTCAACACCAGTGAACTCTGGAGAAGAATTATTAATAAAAATTCGAACGGCTTCCGAAGAAATAAAGAACACTTTTGTAAACCTAAATAATGAAATCCGTTTAAAATTAAATCTTTGTGCTGAAAACGGTGGTACACACTTCGAAAACCTAATTCATTAAATTAATAAAAAAGCGTAATTGTTTAACATAGTTGTTTATTTTACTTTACTCAGTATAAATCAACACATCGAGAATTTAAAATACGTACTGATAAGCATGATCGATATTTTAACAAAAGGTCATTCAAGTAATCATCCCTTTCCAGCTGTAGTATGAGTTAAAACAATAAGAGGCATGATTTCTTTCGGATATAATTTTGGTTAATGGCATTGGTTACCTCAAAGGAAAAGATTTTATCGCAAAGTTTCAACAATAATAACTGCACTATACCTACTGTTGTAGTAATTAATAAAGTTTTGATACAATTTGTGGTATTTTGAGGTGCCAATCAATTGAAATAATTTCAACGTAAACATGATCCTAGACATAACTTGACACTTCTTGTCATGGAACACATGTCACTGCATTCGCCGTGCATCGTATGATATCGGAGTGATTCATGAAATGTCATGCTCGCTCTCTGTTTCTCTACTTGAGATTAATTAAACTCGCTCACTCTCTGAATAAAGGTTTGTTCACAAAGAAGCGGTAAATTAATATGATTTAATTTGTACTGAAATAGTAGTTTAATTAAAATATATAATTGGACCCATGTTGATATAACATTATTTACTCGTACTGTCGTCAAAAATACGTGATTTAAATCTTTCGGGTTATTAAATCCCGCGGTGTATAAAATGAAATGATGCATTAATAAAACTTTAGTTAATTAACAATATTATATTAAATCATTAACAACTTTGACAGCACGATCTCTTCGCAGGTAGGTGCTCTACAAGGAGTTTATATTACAACATTATTTCCAAGAAATAATCTCTCATTGTTACGAAAATGTTGGTAGGGTGGCTTTAGGTTACTTTTCGTTCATATCGTCTTGGATATGGGTGAACATGGTGTTAATACACTCAGTATCAATCAACCTGTAAAGATATTGTAGCCTGGCCTTTTCTCGAAAAGTCTTCTAGAAAAATTTACGCTCATGTCGTCTCGGATATGAGTATATTTGGTATCAGTGCATTCAGTATAATATCCTGAACACAAATATATGAGATGACAAGCGCGAAAGTGGTGAGGGTAGTTGCTATGACGCAAAGTTTTTACCATTTTTCTTTTAAACATACCATGTGGGGTACCAAATGAAAGGGCCTTGTAAGTAGATCACAAATATATAACACACTGTAACACTTTTACTACTTAATCCAACAAATTATTTGAAAACGTTCAAAAATTTCACAATGAGTTGAATTCCAACTGCTCTAAATTGACTAAGATAACTTGATCCCAAGTTTCCTTGCAATTATACGTAATCGAGGGCCAGGCTCATACTAGTTCTCATGTCGCGATGCGCTAACGCTAACAAAAACTACGCGTTACGAATTGCTGACATTTGCTTCTTTTAGTTTCACTCTACTCAAGCATCGGATGACAGGATCGTTGAAAAGGGACAAACATATCCTTTGACGTTACGTTACTCTTCTCGTGAATTGTCAAATTTTAAAATTCGAAATTAGCTTTGGAATTTGTCCGGGTGGCTATTCGAAGTATAACTTGGTGGACGGTACTTACTAACCAAATAAGCTTGAGATCCAGTATCATAGATAGTTGTAAGACTTCAAGGGTCGATTTATATCTGACTGTGCATCCTGTATTCTAAACGTTTTGTGAATAGATATAAAAATTGACACCTATCATTTTTCACATAAACACAGACACTTTATGCATTGAATTATTAAACCTTAACGCAATGCCATAAGTCATAAGGTATATTTTCCTAATATACCTTGATGCTAATTCGAACTTTGTTATAAAAGATGTCATTTTATATCATTCGCGCGTGCATTTCACTCGTACTAGATGAAATATGTATTGGTGCGAGCGAGACGGTTGGGCGAATGATAACAAAATGATATCTTTTTGACATCTTAAACAAAGTTTGACTTGGCCTCTGTGGAAGCCTGGAAATACAGCATACTTCATTGACCTTTTATGCTGGAAATTGATTTAATAATTGCGAGAAAAATAAGTATGTTATTCTTCAATAACTTGTACACTTACTGTCAAAAAACTAGAAGTGTCCATTAATTGTGTAGAACATTATTTGCTGTTTGTTTCCAATATCATGCTGCTATTCTGCGAATATAGCAGTTCCTCAGGCAGATAAATTAAACATGATCGAAACAAATACTATTAACCACAATAGTAAACTTTTCTCTCAGTGTGGGATATTCTCGGTCATGAAAAACTTACAAAGTTATTGTTTTTTTCATTAAATCTATAATTAATATTATTGTCGGGAGAAATTTTGACCGTGTAGTCGTGTAAGCTTCATAGCCCATTCTTCAAAAAATCTCTAGTGTGAAATTACTGTTTAGGTAGTATAAAATATAAAATTAAAAAAATGTTATTTCTCAAAAACGGGAACAGATATCAAGTTGTTAATTCGCAGCCGGGTATTCAATATGATATATAATTCACCCGTGTAGAAACATTTGACTGTGCAATTAATGTAACTTTAACTTTATATTGACTCCACTATATATATATATATATATATATATATATATATAGGTAGCTATACTTACGCATATTTAAGAATTTCCTAACAAATTTATTGCCAGCCATCAACAAAATACTGTATTTATTTATTTACAATTTTATTATAAACAAATGTCAATATCACACCGCGGTGTCACACTTAATAAGTATCATTATTTAAAAATAATAGCATAAAAAAGTTATCATGTTTTAAAATGAGGTTACATATCTACATGTTACAGTAGGTAAGTATGAGTTTTGACTCTACCTATGATTTTTCTTTGTTCAAACTTTGCGTACCTACGTATAATTTCCATCTTAATTAAATGGAAAGTAGATACCTAATTATAATATTCGTACTGTTTTTCTACTGTTACCAACTGTTACTAATGGGATGTGCCCGATGAAAATACACACTGCCTTAAAATACACTAACTAGATGCTCATAAAAATTAAAAACTTAATCCTACATTCAATAACTTGTACCTAAATTACATGATTTACCGAGTGACCTCTATTGGCGAGGTTTCTAAAATGGCCTCTTTCGACCTTAACGAAATCTAAAGTGTTATCCCGAGTTCGTAAACTTACTATAACTAAGGCGCAAAGTAGCGTATTGTCAGGTCTGGTGAAGAAAATGCTAACTTTATGTCAGAGTTCAGACTCTTATATCATAACATGTTTCTGATAAGCTGAATGGTGTGATTTTATAATAGTACCTAGTAGTAATAGATATCTGATAGACTGGACAGGGCAACTTTTGTACAACCTACCTAGGTTTTTAAGGTGACAAAAACGTGGATTGTTAGGTTAGGTATATATGATAGATTGTAGGTATGTAGATATAATTTAAATTCGTCTTCTTACTTTATTATTACTATAAATGAGCATGTACAATAAATAGTCATAGTCATAGTCATAATCATTTATTTGATAAAACCGGTTTACATGTCAAAAATTATAATAATAATGATTGCCAACAGATTACAGTATTGTAAAATGATTGAGTTAAAATTAGATCACAATATGATAAAAATAAAACATTAGTAAAAAAGTGCAATTATACAACCATAATCAGTCCCTAGCCTCTCATCGTACAATCATAGCATCAAATAGATAGTGAAGACCAAAGTGGCCAAATACTTTATAACCATAGAAATAAATTGAGGATATGTTTCGATATATTTGACCACTTTCGCTGTGAGTCACGGTTTAGAAATCGTAAAAATTTGTTGGCCCCTGCATAAGTCGTGTGAAGTATGCGAAACATTTCGTTTGGTGAACCCTTACATTAGGTACTTATGTTACTACGTACTCCGTTGATTTATAGCAATTTAGTGCAAGCTGTCTGACCTTCTGACTGACGGGACTTGAAATCAATGATCGCCTCAAAAAATACGTAAGTATGTAGGTATATCTACGTTGATTGCATGTACGGTACGGAGCGTACATAAAAGCTATTATAAGCTAGAAAGCCGTCATAGCTATTTCATCGGCCACAGGGGCTGACGACGCGCGAACCAGCAATGCATCAATGAACATTAATTTTTACATTCAGTAATTTAACAAATGGCCCGGTACCCAATTCAAGCCCTCCCTCGTGATCTAAATTGAGTTTTTTCTAATCGTTTTCATTCCGTTTTTTATGTTCCAGCAGTATAAATTGTAATTGTTTGGATATTTTATACTTATTGGACAGTGTTTTAGTGGATAATAACCTTTGAAATTACGGTTATATGTAACTCTACTTTGTTATATTGAAGTTCAGACTTCAGATATCTGTTCGTTAAGCAGCTCGTTATAGCAGACTAACAAAGTATAAGAAATTAAACCTGTGAGATGCACACTATAAAAGCTAAAGAGGATGCATACTATAAAAAAGTTAAAGAGGATGCACACTATAAAAGCTTAATAAGCTTATAAGCATGCAAAACATTATTTTTTCTAATTCACCATATTTTAATTTATATTCAACAAAAACAAACACGGGCGGATTGAGAAACTTGATCAGATTCATATTTATTTAAAGTAAATTTTGTTTTTCCTCGTTAGCAAAATTAATTCTAGCGCATGGATTTTGACAGATTATTGAGCTGATGGGGTGAAAAAACACCTTTCTAACTACACATGGCTGATATTTTAGTCAATATTGGACACCGTTGTTGGTTGTAGACGAAATTGGCAATTTCGTGTGCTGCACAGCGTCATATGTAGTTAGCAAACGTATTAAAACGTAGTAATAGTCGTAGTGCTTCGTAGCTTCGTGCTCAGCCGAGTCCAGAGGGCCTACCGCGAACCACGTTCGACGTGTTGCCTCTCTGTCGCACTTGTAAATTCGTACGTAAGTGTGACAGGGAGGCAACACTTCGAACGTGGTTCGCGGTAGGCCCTCAGCTCAATTTTCAACGCCAAGATTATTTAACTAGCAACAATGGTGAATCGAGTTCATGCATGATACTGTTTTAGTAACTAAAAACACAAAGAAAGTATTCACTTTTCACAATGCAGGATATCAGTGAGGATAATATACAGGGTGCTTCCTGTAACAGGAGCAATAAATTAAACTGTAGGCTGTGCTCCTCAAACTGACCAACATTTGTTCAGCATCTTTTAAAAATAACTCATATTTTGATATTTATTACTCTTTTAAGTTTATTCTAAGACGCAATGTATTGCAAATTTTGTTATATTTAAAGCGTGACAAGCAACGTCAAGCACACTGATGTCAGCGTACATTGAAGGCAATATTTATTTTGTATGTAAAAGAGGAAGTCTAAAGGATTAATAATTTTCAAAAGTTGCTGAACAAATGTTGGTCAGTTTGAGGAGTACAGCCTTTAGTTTAATTTATTGCTCCTGCACCCTGTATACATATTATGAAAAAGTTTAAGTAGATCTAACCATTTAACTGTAGGGTGCAACCCATAGATAGTAAAGATAAAGTAGCCTACTTAGTAAGGTAGGGTTAGAGGGTTAGGTGTTGACAAAGTGTATCAAATTGTTACTTACCTACTCCTAAACCTTTTTCTGTGTACGTGCGAGAGAGATGCATGACACTACCACACACTACATGATACACGATAATATACTTAAGCCATCAAATCCGTACTAGCCAAGATGATAATTAAATAAATAGATGATAATTGTTGGTAGAAAAGGTCAATCGAATCTTTAAATTGCCGTGCCGTACAGTTGTGATCGTGGCCCACAAAAAATGGACTCGCCGGAAGATCAGCGCCGACTCTCGAGTCAGCATTATGCTGAGGCGAGCCCATTTCGTGGTAATCAATATGTAATTATGTATGTCTAACCTTATCATGTTACTTTTGTATGTTAAACTAGTTTATCACGAAAAATAAATGATTTATGATTTATAAATTATGTATGAAAATAGTCACGTGACTTTTCATTCTTTCGGTACCTACGATACAAAATCTAACAGCGCCCCTACGCAAAATATAATTTCTGAACCTATAATTTAAAGCTTTGGTTTCCTCCGAAAGCGGTGCCGTCATATAGCGGCCGTAATATAGCGGTGAATGATGGGTGCATGACGTCACTAGAAGCGTCTATGTGCGTCACTAGAAGTGTCTAATGGCGTGGTTTCCTAGATAGCGGTGATGCAATTTTGTACTAAAATCTCAAAAGCACCTTTTGTACCACGAGATTTGAATAAAATGATCTTCCGTACTGCGATTATTTTCCTCTTCTGATGATATTTCATCCTCCAAGTAAATTATTAAAGCTAAATCAAGGTCGTCCATTTTCTCTCCTGGATACGTTTCGTTTGACCTTGGTGGCTGACCGTGTGTTATGACGCCGTGGTACTTTCCACATGTCGTCACCGTAAAGACGGCCGTCTTTTTGCGGCCGCTATATGACGGCACCGCTTTCGGAGGAATCCAAAGCTTAACACGGCATTTAATTCAAATTAAAAAGTTGACCCCTTAAATAAGTACCGACTAAGTTTCCCAATGTTTTTCAATAAGTAAATTGAACAAAAGTCCAAAAAGTCGGAAAGTCTGGTCGCTGAGGCTTTGTCTGGTGCCTAACTTTAGAGGTAGTGGAGATCGGGGATCCGGGTTTCAGTGGAAAGTGATCGACATCACGTACTTTCTGTACGGGTCTACGCTCACTCGTAAATACGCTAAATATGTTAATTTATACCTTAAATAAATAAAAAAAATATCATTTATTTCAGGCTTTTAACCCATAAAACACTGAGACAAATCACACAATACATAACACAAGTACTTAAACGACACAATAACAAACTATATATATAGGTACTTACATAACAATATAAAATAATGAATGTAAAAAATGTCAACAAATAAATTATATAATCTAACTTAACTAATAGGTCCGTCATTTGGTCCAGTTATGGGACACTGGTGCATGCAATGACAACCAGTGTCTCATAAATGGTCCGTCAAGCCTGTCGGCGACGACTGCCAGCAGGGCGTTGCCGCTGGCGCGCACACGCCGCGCTGCTGAGGTTGCTCTCTTGCGCATGGTGGCGTAAAAGCAATCCACTCGCGCCTACGCGAACATTCCCGAGGCACTGCAAAACCTACCGATGTTTAGCTGCATGGTTTTTGCTGCATTTACCGAAATGCAGCAGCGCCCTTAACGCGTTATTGTATTGAACACGGAGAGCGTTGTATGCCTTCTGTGTGTATTTAACCCACAGGCTGCTCGTGTAAAAAGTGGTACAGTATGCACGAAACAGTGTAGTTTTGACGTTAAAAGAACAACGAGCAAACCTGCGGGCTATCATATTGGCTCGAACTGACAACGCTCTCCGCTCCCGTTCAATATCTTCGTCATCCTTAAGGTTGTCAGTTAACACATGGCCTAGATATTTGAACCTAGATATGTGAACACGCTTCAAGGGGACCCCGCTGAGACGTACAGGAGGTACCCCGGACGGACATTTAGTCCCCGCTTTGAAAATCATTAGCTCGCTCTCCTTAGCGTGTCTGCTTGCCTGTAAAGCCGATGATCCCTGGGTTCCCGGTATTTGTGTGATGAACAGAACCTACTCGAACTCATTCTTTCGTTCTATAATAGACCATAAGATAGACCGATTTCGAGAACAAGGAGAAAAACAAGGGTTGCCACTCTCGCACTGCCATGATCGAAATTTATCTAAAATGTATTTAGCTAACTACCTAAAGTTTACCTACGTAAAACAAATAATGAACTCTAAATTTAATTTAATTTAAAGGGTTTACTTAGATAAATATATAGGTACCTCCCATTAATTTACACTGTACAGCAAAATTACTAAATATCGACATGGACAAAGTGCCAAACATATGTATACAGACGACCTTATTTCGCGTACATTTGGGTAGTGTGTACATGTTTTGGCACGTTATCCGTGCCGATAAATACTACCTTGACTGTACCACGCTAAATTTTATACCCAATTACCAAAAGGTAGGCCCTGTTCCGTTGTCGCAATTACAATGATATACCGAGCTACTACTACTAAACGGCGGCCTGGGCTACTGCGAACACTAAAGTGGTTTGCGAACTTCTGTGTGTAGGCCCTCAGACGTGGTGAAACTAACGAAGATTTAAAATAAAAGCTCTTATTTATGAGTCAGCATAGCAGCCCTGTGCGACGTGTCGGCGGACGGCAAGTGTCAGGAAAAATTCCCTCGCAAATTGTTTTCAATATCTCTTATTGAAATGTGATAGTAAAAATTGATAGGAACTTCTCTTTACACAAAAACACACATTGTTTATTCACACCACTAAAGCAAATGTGTTTCAAGAGTAATTGTATAGGATACATGTAAGTACTTTTCTTGAGTCGGTTACGAGGGTAGATAGAATTTACTGTTACGATGTATTTGTCAGGAATTAAATAATACGTATAATTTATCACTATGAAACTGTCCTCACAGACTGTTCAATTTACCTTGCCTTTCAGAAATTGCGCTGATTTCACGTAAGTAATTTACAAAACAAAATATCAATTGTAAGCTCCTCGTAGTATGATCTCGAGATCCGTTAAAAACCTTGCTTATCCAAGACCTCTCTTACTGGTAGGTAGGTACTCCCAAGGGCCGGTAAGCCAAGCTAATAACTAGCACAGGTTTCCGTGAAAAGGTTCCCTTTATATTACAGACCGTAATTAAGTAATGGTTATATCATTCATAAGGCCAATGCTCCCCAGATCCGTGTAGTAACAATTTCATGTGCCTAACATTCATTAATACTCATAATAATAATGTCTTTAAAGTGTACAGTAAATGTTAGTAAATACCTACTTACTACATTTATTTTCCTGTCTGTGTCCAGAAAATTAACCATTTGACATATACCTAGAATCTATTCACATTTTTTTTTTTTGTTTTTTGTAATGTTATTTAAGTTTCATGTTTAACCAATAAACAGGTTTTTATCACCCTAAAATTCTTATCTATAGCTGGTCAAGCAAATCTTGCCGGTAAAAAAAGGCGCGAAATTCAAATTTTCTATGGGACGATATTCCTTCGCGCCTACATTTTTCAAATTTGCCGGCTTTTTCTACTGACAAGATCTGATTGACCAAGTATATGTCTTATCCCACTGCGAAAGCGTTTGAATGGCCGTCCGTATTATACACGCCAAAAATATAGCTGGTCAAGCAGATCTTGTCAGTAGAAAAAGGCGGCAATTTGAAAAATGTAGGCGCGAAGAGATATCGTCCCACAGAAAATTTGAATTTCGCGCCTTTTTTTACTGACAAGGTCTGCTTGACCATCTATACTACCCTTTCTTCTGTACCCAGTCGGGCCAATAGCCAGCGAAGTCAAAAATAATTTAGGCGGGAGTTTCGCACGTCACAGTTGAAACCGTTCCAGCTGGGAAACTGACAGTTGTGTCACTGGCCGGAAATACGGAACGAACGGCTGGCTGCGCGGACTCGTGTTCGTGGTGCGATATGCACTTGTTAGAAATAATGAGGTCAATAGGTATGTCTGTTGCAAATTACCACAACACAGTGTAGAACTACAACTTTGGTGATATATGCTTAACTTATATTCTATTGTATCCACATACTGTCAGCGTGCTGCACCCACAACCCGACATCACGTTGTCGTAAAAAAATACGTGTCACTGCTAACCGAGACTGTTCATAGTGTTGATTTAGTGGAGACAGAAAGATGGCATTTTCTTATTTAAAAATTAAAAAAACACCAGATAACGATTTCTAGCAAGATATCAAAACAACAGACATTTCTATAAGGAGTTATCTTATGATTTTTTGAAGTGAAAACTTCTTTAGCGGCGCTGGGCACTTTTTGAGGTGGGGAAAAAATGATAAACTCGAGACAGCGTAAGGCGATCTCGTGACCGTAAGGGGCGTAAGGCGATCACGTGACCGTAAGCGTAAGGTGGCCACTCATAATTTAAATGGCATTTAAATCAATAAAGAAAAACTCAATATTATTTGACATTTATGTTGCGGACTCCTTTTCAAGACTCTTTACCTATGTTCAAATAATTTGACGTTGTCATGGCAGTATCTAAATACACATGTCAATGAAAAAGTGTGATCTTATTGGAGAATGATAATAATATATAATAAATAAATAGAATACCTCCGCTAAACGTATGTATCGTGTTACTGGCCGTCGGTAACATAGTGAGGTGAGTTTTCACTTCTATCGGAACTCCCGGAGTGCAACCGTTGTTGCTTGTTTTTTTAACAAAACACTTATCGTAGATCGTACGAACGAAATACCTACGAAAATTTAAAATGTAAAAGATCTTAGCTACTTCTAAAACGTTACGTTACGAACAGAAATAAGTATTTACAGATTTTTGTAAACAGACAGACAACAGACTTAATCATAAGTGAGAAAACTTCAAAAAACTCTAAAATTAACACTTATTTTCTACTACTAGTACCTAATATTATAATAACGTGGCGGTTGATGCCTCGTTGTAAGGTACCATCATTAATCATAGCGTTCCTAAACGCGAAACGACCTAAAGTCCTTCTCCCACCAAATGACTCAAATATCTGTGTGATTAAGATTGATTCCATGGTGTTTAAATTTTGTTCTTGGTTGTCTTAATTAAATTTACTTCATACAGTTTTGGCTTCCGTTATCCATTGTCAACATAAGTAGGTACGATAGATACATATTCGCTTCAATTCCATTTACGACTAAGTTAGTTACTTTCATATTGTTATGTATTTACTCACTCATCGTCTCGAGGGGCTATTGTAAGTTTTGAGTCTTAATAATTCTACACAGTTGATTTGTATGGGTTTCATGACACCGAATTTATTTATTATTTCCAGTGCCAGATAATAGGCGTACCTACATGTTAACGCAGCCGACAATTCCATGTCCATAAATTGAAACTAAACCTTTTACGCATCGTTCGGCGTCCTAAACACGAAAAACCACGCAAAATATTGCATGATGGAATGCGCTATAAATTAACCTTCATACGACATTATGCGGACAGCGGAAATGGAAGTATGAATACTTGCACACCATTAACGCGGGAACAGCCTACAATTTTGGAAAGTTCTTATGTAGGGACCTAATAAACTCCGAACGACGAATAAAATTTGAGGGCGACCTGAGAACGCGCAGGTGATGAGGTGTAACGAAATGCGCCATTTTGTCGGGCGAAACAATGTTTTCCAGCGCTTACCGAGCAGACGACCTTTCGAGACAAGCCATCCAGTATAAAGAACACTCCCAAGATTCGTAACAACTCCACCTAGTCAGAAGTTGAATTTATACTCCCATACAGGGATAAGTTCGCCTTTGTTGTATTTAATTTACTCTGTAACTATGTTTCTCGTGTTTTTATTTCTATGTGCAATAAAGTATATACATACATACATACATATACTGGTTCACATGAGCTGCCTGCTCGCCTGCTGTCGGTACTAAATGGCAATAGCAGCTGGGGGCGCTTTATCACGTGAACGGACTGCGACGCGACTGAAGCTGCTTCCCTCGCGAGACCAATGCAATTTACATTGAGAGCGGCTGAAAAAAATAAAATGAGCGGCGGAGAGAAACAAAATCTCGACCGCGGTGAACAGCAGAGGGCCTACCGCGAACCACGTTCGATTTGTTACCTCCCTGTCACACTTAAGTACGAATTCACAAGTGCGCCAGAGAGGCAACACGTCGAACGTGGTTCGCGGTAGGCCCTCAGGATTTACGAGTATAGCCTTGCGACGAGCAACTTTATTAACAAGTTAAATCATCAAAGTGTATCGTACACGGGTTTACGAGTAGGTATTAGTTATAACTTGCTATTCAATAACAACTAAGTATGTAAGTAAGCAGGTGTGTGTGTTATAAGTGCTAATCAGGTACAACCATTGGGAAGAACACGTGTTCAAGTCAAGATGTATCAATGTATGTAGGTATTATTAATTTAATTAGGGTTATAGCTTTCATTTTCGCGCTCAAGAAAAAACGTAAATGTATATCGAATAAAATAATTACATATATTAATTATCGACCACTAAGAGATCATAAGGTTCTTCTTTCTTTAAACCCACTATGTATTTTTAAGGTTAAGGTTGTTTACTGCCATTGGTAACTATAAACCAACTACAAACTAAATACAAAGGTATAATAAACAACATTCTTACACAAAGTTATATAAAGTCGACACATTGTCGTGATAAGTGAGACTAAATGTACGCACTCACCTCACAAAGTCGTAACATTGCAAAGACATATAAAACGCCATAAAACTATTTATCAAGAGATATACGGCATGATAGATAACTGCTATTTCGATGGCAAAAAGGGCGAAATCGTGGATTACCTATGATTATAGATATGCCACTGTAAAACCGCAATGTTAATTGAAAACTCCAATTAATATTATTTTACACACATAAGCTCAGATAAGCTACGGTCGTAGCACTACCTACATCGTAGACGCCGTAGCAGATGGCTTCGGTTTTCAGAAGGCCGATACTGGCATAATTATATTGGATAATAATGTCTTATGTACGAAATACCATTTGATATTTACCAGTCGCTTTTCGGTGAAGGAAAACATCGTGAGGAAACCGGACGAATCCCAATACGGGCCTAGTTTACCCTCTGGGTTGAAAGGTCAGATGGCAGTCGCTTTCGTAAAACTAGTGCCCACGCCAATTACTGGGATTAGTTGCCAAGCGGACCCCAGGCTCCCATGAGCCGTGGCAAAATGCCGGGACAACGCGAGGAAGAAGAAGAATAATGTCTTATGGTGTTATTCACAAACGGCTGCTATTTAATTAGTTGATGATCGTCGTTTGTCCCTATCCATCGTTATGGCATAGAGAGGGACCATCGACGATCATCGGCTTATTAACTTAGCAGACGTTTATGAATAACGCCGTTAAAGTTCATATCTTGTTTTGGCACAATCTTTGCGAACACTCGTCATGTTGATTGGTGTGCGTAAAATGAAATCAAAGTCGTGTCATTTCTCACTTATTGGTGCGCGTGAGCGCGCGAAGTCGTATCGTAACAAGATCAAAGCTATAAACAATATTGAACCAGAATCAGCCGCCATAATGTTCGGAGCGCTAAAACCTTAGCTTCATTCGTAGCCGGTGAGAATGGACTTCTACCATTTTGACCCCTTGCAGGGGCGGACCAGGGTGGTGATGCACTCACGCACAACACGTTAACTGACATAAGTATTGAGATCGTGCTAAAGATTAGATTTATGTTTAAAACACACCAAAGCTCGTAAATTTTATGAGGGGCATAAATGTGTGTGAGAGCGTGACGTAAGTACTCCTATTCTTCTTGGATCGTGATTCGTGATTATATTGTGTAGGTACTGAATGCACGCTAGAATAAAGGCGGATCGTGGCGTGGTCGACCATATATTTTACATAAGTGATTTGGCTGCAGAATAATGATTGAAAGGGACCGTGTAAACATACGTAATTAGATACCTACTCGTATACTGCAGTCTTGTCTTATTTTTCAATGTTGGCCTGGTATACCTACTAGATGAGCTAGCTCCGAAAAAAGGTGCATGATAATGAGAGTAACGAAATTTGACAGTTTACTATAAGTTCAGATGGAGGTCAAAGAATGCATGTTTTAGAGTTCTGGATTTGATGTAGTAGGTATCTAGGTATTATGGAGAATTGTGTATTTAAGTATAACATTGCCTATATTGTCGAATGCAGTGTGTAGTGTCGTGTCTACCTTCTTCATTTTAATCTGTGGCGAAATGTAGGTTCTCGTCATAATAATGTTATAGCCCCGCCATGTGTCACGGGCGGCCGCGTTTGAGCGACGACGCTCCGTCAGGGTTCTTGTCCCAAATCACGTCGCATTAACCCATGCTTGTCTATGAGGACTGTTATATTTTACCCGGACAAATGTGCTTTTTCTTTTATCCCGTCTCTTGGATAACGAAAGCGTATTTATTCTGGGCTCAAAACAATGATATTAGAGCGCGCACTTACGGGTCTTGACTTCGGATCTACATGTTTGTGGTTGGGTAAGTTATTTATTACTAGGCTGAAGAATAAGAGCACATACCTACTGTGCTAGACAGCTGCAATTGGGCATGAATATATAAATCAATCATTCTGACCAAGTGGTAAAACCAAGGGGGCCAAGTGGTACCCTTTAGACAAAAATATATTTTAGGGTGTATATATATTAACGTAAATCGGCATGTTCTTTTTGTCGCTCCAACCCTGACAAAGTGATCGTTGGATAGGTCTTTCAAAACTAATACGGTTTTCAACAACCCTTTTATAGTTTCGCGTCAAAACATAACATAATGTTAAATCAGAATTGGTTTCTTGGATACGTACCTAATATGTATACGATAGTATAGTCGAAATCAGTGTTTATAACTCACGCCAACGCCTTTAAGAATGTTACGAGCAATACAACATCACATTTTCATTTAATATTCCCGTTCGTACCCTAAAACTACTATAAAACGTTTACATCACGGATTTGCAGCGAACTAGCTGTTACTCGTTCTATTTTATTTTATTGCGAACGGAAATAAATTACTTTATATGGACACTTTGTTAGTTAAATGTTAACTGTGTACTGTGTAGAAACATTTACGGAAGAATAGGTACTATCTAGCATTTTATAAGGGTGTAGCATGGGTATGAGCATTTATACTTAAGGTGCAGTGCGTTCGCACTCAGGAGTTTTTGAAAAATCGTAGCGCTTTTTAGATCATAACACGGTTGCCAAGCAATCGTGAGGCCTCTACTATTATAGAACTTCATCGATTCATGATTATAAACTTTCGCTTGCTATTACGAAAGGTCACGTTCGTATAGCGTCTAGCATTTCGGTTGCATCCTAAAAGGGTCGGCCTTTAGCAACCAAATCCCAAAAATTACGTAAGTACCTACTGGTTTTACGAAAGCTTCTGCCATGTAGGTATATATCCTTCTAACCTAAATTAGATATACAAAGTAGAGCGATACCATGCAGTAAAATGAAAACAGAGTATTTGGGAATCCCTGTCATATATATAATTGAAATTAATATAATATAACATTATTACGCCTAAGTAAATGACTTGTAGGTACCTATTGCTATTTTTATGGTAATTAAATAAACTAACCTACCTACGTACATTTTATACACAAAATAATGGTAGTTACGTACCTAAGCAAAAATCCTAAACAAACACTATACTCAACGACATGATAATGTTTATATATGGAAATTGCGCTGCACCGCAATTCTTCTTCAAAGAAACCTCGACGACAAAGCTAATAGTTTTTACCTAGCTTGGAGGAAAATGGCTTATTTCTAGTCAGTTGAGTTGAGGCCGCAATCGATAGCCTGGCCGTATAACGAAGTCATCTAAATGCGCTGTACACTGTAGTAGTAATTCTGCAAGAACTTGCCTCTTTTTGCTTCTATCAATTTCGAATCAATTTCCATAATAAGTTTATTCTGAATCAAAATGCCGCAAGTGATCTATAGGTACATAAGAATCTTTATATTATAGTTAGGTAGTTTTTAAGGTTCCTTGCCCGAACCCGTAATTAGAATTACCTAAGCAAAAGCATATATAGGTACCTACGTCGTTGTCCGTGCATCCTTATGTCTATCAGCGGACTCTATCCCGAGAAGCCGCGCGTCTGTCAGATGACACAGATGTATTCAGGCTGTAAGTACATTAGGCTTAAAGCAACACGGAAGGGAGACGGCATTCGCACTATTTCCCCTCTGCCTAGGTACAAGATCAACTGGTCTAGCGCGGGTAATAAAACTAGTTGCGCTCGGATTTTAAACTAGACCGAGTCCAGACGCGCGAGTGAACACAGCAGCAGAAAAAAACCGGCCAAGTGCGAGTCGGACTCGCGCACGGAGGGTTCCGCACCATCAACAAAAAATAGAGCAAAACAAGCAAAATAACGGTCACCCATCCGAGTACTGACCCCGCCCGACGTTGCTTAACTTCGGTCAAAAATCACGTTTGTTGTATGGGAGCCCCACTTAAATCTTTATTTTATTATGTTTTTAGTATTTGTTGTTATAGCGGCAACAGTAATACATCATCTGTGAAAATTTCAACTGTCTAGCTATCACGGTTCGTGAGATACAGCCTGGTGGACGGACGGACGGACGGACGGACGGACGGACAGCGGAGTCTTAGTAATAGGGTCCCGTTTTTACCCTTTGGGTACGGAACCCTAAAAAATCCCTAATTGCTCGGTTTTTTGTTGTAAATAAGAGGTCGGGGTCATCAAATTTACAAAAAGAAGGTGTTACATTTCACATGAATTTTTTTTATATGTCATACGTTTAATTACATTTAAAAAAAAATAAAAAAAAAACACAATTATTATATTTTATACTTGGTCAACCAGATCTTGACAGTAGAAAAAGGCGGCAAATTTGTAAAATGTAGGCGCGAAGGGATATCGTCCCATAGAAAATTTGAATTTCACGCCTTTTTTTACTGACAAGATATGGTTGACCAGCTATAGTTTCATGTAAATTGCTGGATTTATCGATTTTGCTCGCCCAGTACAAATTGCGGATCGATCGAGCGACAAATCCGACTTCTCATCTCTCAGAAAACAAATGGAAAACAATAAAATTCTTTGACGAAAATGTGTTAGTGTGCGTGTTGTGACACTTGTGATTAGTCCGTACACAAAACAGATCGAGGTGTGCAAGATTTGTCTGTGTAGGGTGTCATTTTCTATGTATTTGTGTCGTCATTACAGATTGGATTTTGTATGTAAGTGTGTGAGAAGTGCGACTGTGTGCACGTTCCCCCCCGCGAAAAATGGCAGAATGATTTGAATGTCAAGATCACAGACATACAATTCCCGCTCGCGCTTGACAGACAGCTTAAGTGTGCGAAAGGGAAGCCATCACGTATATGAACATCCCATGAGTGCGAAAAAGTCAGACTACCAATGAGAAAACGTAACCACTTTTGACTTTGACGACGGCCGCGGACGGCCAAGAGCGTATCACGGTAATTTTCTAATTGACAAATATACACGGATTAGGACGAAAAGTATTAAATAAAGTAATTCAGTGAAGATGGTGTCTTGTAGTGTGCCGGATTTCAGTGTTACAGTGCCAAATAATCCAAGCAAATAAATACTCATTTCAGAGGATTAATGATATTCCGAGCGAAATTTTCATAACGATATTTTGTCAAATTAACAGCGTAAAAGGTGTAAGAAGCCGGTTTATAAAGTTCATTATAAGTTTTTCTTCCTTTGTATGCTAATATTTTATCATATTAGTCTATAATTTAAAATATTTTGTGTAAAAACATAACCTGTTACTTTACGCTAGGGCTTGACAAAATGTTCATATGACAGTATCGATAACTTGTCGGTATATTAATAGCTATGTAATTATTTCTTCACAAGACATCATTAAGATATTAGCTTTTATAACCGACTTCAAATAATAACGATTGTTATACCTTTTTGAAGGTGCTCATGTTTAGCGGTAAATTTAAACTTCACTTTCCAACACAGTAAGAGTTACATTAAGATAAGTCTGCAACGATTTTGATAGCACACGCAGTGCAAGTGTTATTTATACGTCATAATGTCGTAGAATTTTAACGTTTCAAATAACACATTTGAAAAAGTAGTCGATAAAGCAATCAAACATCGACAGATTATTAATATGTTGTAACATGACATCACTATTTTTGATCTCACATAGACAATTTACGCACACACTTGCATTTCATTTTTGGTCGCACTTTTGAAGATTGACAGTTGTTCTAGTCATATTAATTCTATGGTCAAGATATCGCTTGGGCCTATCCCTTCCGACGTGTCGGAAGCCCGTGTTGATCGAAGACATTAGGTGTGTATATTTGGATATTGGACAGCTAGAATTAGACCAAGAAAAAACTGCAACGATTTTGATAGCGCACGCAGTGCAAGGTTAATTTAAAACTTCTATGAAATTATAACGTAAAAATATCACTTTCACTGCGTATGCTATCAAAATCGTTGCAGACTTTTCTTGGTCTAACTTTATGAACCTAAAGTCTGTTCGGAAAGAGAGAAGTCGTGGAATGTATTGGGCCCCATACATTATTATTATTTTTGAAGCTGCGTAAAAGCCGGTTCATACGGGTATACCGGACCGCGGCTATGGTTCGGTCAAAATATCTCTTTCTCGCTCTCATCTATAGCTGCATCCTTCATTGACGTACGGCGGACCCAGTCGCGGTCCGGTACGCCCGTCTGTAACTTTAAAACCAATTGAGATGCAGAAATAAATTTAGATATTCGAAGTTCGCCCATAATTTTAGGGGTAATTAAAGTTTACTACTGGCAACTCACTCACGTCAAACAAACGTCACAATGTTCGTATTTTTCTTATCTGTGGTACAGTCGAGCTGCTGTCGAAAGAGAACGTAGTGATTATATGCTCTTTGAGCAAAGCT